>NC_138967.1:179536666-180760000 GCF_055761805.1 Camellia sinensis
GTGAAGCATGACCTGAAAAGGAGTCCAGATGAAGGAGTTGTGCCTAGTTGAAGTCGGGGCCAGGGACTAGTTTTTGCTATCGGCCACTGGGGGAGGGTGCTGGCCACAAATGGAGCCATAGGTCGGCCAAAAGTGATTCTTATCGGCCACCATTAGTGGCTGGTGGGCCAACAATGTGGCCAGTCGGCCACAAATGTCCAGAAAGCTCAAAATTTGCAGATATTTCTCCTCCAGCTGTCCTACACTGCTCCAGATATTTCTTTCTTTGATATTTTCGACCAAAGCTCATATTTTTCTATATATACTTGATCTTTCTCTCATATTTGAAGGTTATCAAATTTTGGAAGCCTCTCTCTCTAAAAATCCTCTCTCTCTAGATTCTTCTCTCTCTAGAATTCTCTCTCTCTCTTGCCCTTTTGTGCATGGAAGTAAAGATACACAACTAGTTTGCCAAGGCATCCTCAACCAAAATTGCTTGTCTTTGGGCTGAGATTCCTTGTGACTTTTTTTGAGTTCCAAAAGGTGGTTTTAGCTTGATTTAGTACATCATTTGTGCCTAGAGTGCTCTTTGTTTCAAAGGTATACTATTTACCTTCTTTAAGCTTGCTTTGAACACTTGTTTTGCCATCTTTTCAAACTGTTTCTGGGCTGGTTTTCAATTGTAAAAACCTCTGTTTTTGAGGTTTAAAAATGATGGTTTAAGGCCTTTTTGAGTTAGAAGATTGTCTCCCCCTTTTGTCCTTTAGCTTGTGAAGCTTTTGTGCCATCTTTTCATCACTTTTGCAACAACTTTTTTTGGCCTTTTAACCACTGAATTCCAGGGGAATTTCAGTGGAAAAAGCCATGTTTTGAGGTCCAAACTAGGAGGGGGTGGCCTCCCCTCCTTATGTCTTGTTTGCAAGTGTAGATGGCCTAACATGTGAGCATGTATTTCTGCCTTTTTATATCTTAATTCAAGCATGTTTTAGGCTCTATTTTGACATGTTTCAACTCTGTTTTGGGTTGGTTGGTGCACTTGTTGCTTGCTTCTTGCACTTGTAGTGTAATTAAGCTTACTAGCCTAGCATGCCTAATGAGTTAGCCTATCATTCTTGTGCTAGCTTGACTCCAGCACATTTTTGTTAATGTTTTGACATGCTTTAACTCTGTTTTGAGTGGTCTTGGTCATATGAGCCATGTTTTGGATAGCTATAGTGCAAATGCCTTCACTAGCTTAGTGTTTTAAGGCCTCTAGCATGTCTTGCATGAGATGGTTGCATGTTATAGCATTGTTTTACATGTGATTTCAGTGCTTATATCTTTGTCACATGCTCACTTATATCACTCTTTCATTGCTTTTGAGGGTTGTGCTTTGAGCCTTGCTTGCGAGCTAACGAATGAGCATGTTTTTCTTGCTTTCTATACTTCAATTTCAGCATGTTTTGGCCACTGTTTTGGCGTGTTTAAGCTCTGTCCAGAGCTGGTTTGGTCATTTAAGCTTGATATTGCATGCCTCTAGTATAATGCTCATCACTAGTTTAATGGCTTTGGCTTTTGAACATGTTGTGCATGTGTTGCTTGCATGATTTACTGTCTTTTGCATGCCATATCAGCACTAAAAGTCTGTAACCTCCCTCTATTCTTCATTTTTTCAATTTGCTTTGAAAGTGGTCTTAAGCCCCTTGTTGGCTTGAGCATGAAATTGAGGCACTCATGCCTAATGGTTTTAACCTTCTCTTGAGGGCTTCTACTAATCAACAGCATGAGGCCTCTTTCATGCTCAAGGCACTTATGGCTTAGGTCATCTTTCCAATTAGAGGACTTTCACATTGGACTTAACCGGTTAAAGGACTAATTGGTAAGCTAAAATGTGCAAACAAAATAAACTAAGTAAAACTTGTACAAGATAAGCATTTATGTTGCATTGCATGTGTTTGGATCGGATGTTAATCCAAACACAAGAAATGAGGGACATTTCATACTCAAAGTGATGAAACGTGTCACATTTCTTGGTCGCCGTCACCCTTGATCATGCATGATAGGGTGGTGGTCCTTTAAGTCTTATGTGTGCATTCATTGACTTTGTACAAGCTTGACTCTTTGGCCATTATGCATTGAAAATGCTTGATTGGTGGCTTGAGAGCCAAGAATTACACTCTTTTGAGCTTGAGAAATGATAAGGGGAGTAATAGTACATATATTGTGTGAGAATACACTACTTTGTCTCTATTTTCTCTCTGTTGCAGCAAAAGGAAGAAGTTTAGGACAACAATGGTCGACCGGCCACATGTACTAGCCGACTGGCCACCAAAGCCAGCCGACCAGCCACTACTAGTGGCCGATAGCCATCATTTCTAGCCTATCAGCCATCAGTGAAAAATTGTTCAAAATGTTTCTATGTTGGAGCAAAGGTAATCTGGAAGTTGGCATAATTTTCAGAGGTTCAAAGATGTGCAAACAGAGGCATCCAAAGGCAAGGCGGTGGATTTTCAGAATGAAGCCAACCGAGCATGCATGTCTCCCTCGTCTTCGAGGCCGTTTACTTGCTTTATTTAAATTGCTTTAATTAGCTTAGCATAGCTGATTATTCAATTCGTTTTGTAATATTCTCATTAGCTAGAATAGTTAATTAGTTTCATTTTGTAATAATTAGCTTAGCATAGCTTAGTTAGCTCTTATTCATTCGGACCCTCATTCGAGAGGGCATATTGTTGTAATAAGTGTGCGTGTGTGTGTGTGAATGTCTTCCAACCCCACCTCTTTCTCCCTTTTATTTAGCCGCTTTCGATGGTTAGTTTAGGGTCATGTTTCAATTAGCATACGTTATGCTTGCATGTTTGCATTCATTCATTTGTCTTGCATGCATTGGGGCTCAGCGCATCATTCAAACTACATTGTCATTATAATACACTTCTTTGAATACGTGTTTCAAAGCATGTTATCAAATTGTTGCATTCATATGCCATCTTAGATAGCCGAGCCTATTTAGTTGCATTATTGCATGTGTTGCATTAGTCATTTAACATAGTTAGGAATCATGCATTTTTCTAACTAGTTTTTGTTTTGGTTTGGAGTACACTGTAAGTGTTTACGCTTTAGCATACTTGCATGAGTGTGAGTGTTTCCATGTTAGCATGCTTTCCATGAGGCTATTTGCTTACATGCTAAACTGCATGAATGCCTGTGGATGAAGGCTTTATTACTTGAATTGGAGCAATTCATCAAATGTGAGTTTTAAAGCCCACTTTGCGAAGTGGCAAAATCATCATGTTTTAAGCCCATTTGAGGGTGGCAAATCCGTACTTTAGCCCACTTGAGAGTGGCACTTTCAAACCGTTTTCGAAAAACAAACATGAGTTGTTTTGTTCCAATTTTTGCGATGAAGTCTATACTTGTATGCTGTGCGCATTACATAGTAAAGTTAACTAATAACCGGATTAAGAACACATGTGTTTGTAAAACAACATATCATGATTAGTAGAGGCCAATCCTTTGATCGAGCAAGCGGAGGTGCTCATTTCAGGACCTTCCCTTCTCGCACCCAAGTTCCCGAGCCGAGGTAACTTTGGTGATGACGGACACGTGGCGTTTGGCACGAGTTAGGGTTTCCTAAATTTCCCAAAACAAAATATTTAGGTGGCGACTCTGTAATCTGGCAAAGCAGTCCAATTTCGGCATTATTTGATTTAAAATTCGATTTTCCAAAAATGATTTGCCGGATTGGACTCTTTGGTGTTTATCAGTCTTACATTGCACTTTGTGAGATTAGATTCAGAACTGTGATGGGAGTCCGAACTGTAGGACTAGTTCGAGTTCTCCGAAAGGGGGCGTGAAAAAGTCGAGCTACAGGTATCTAAATAAACTGGTGTCTCTGTCCGTTGGCTTATCTATCATTGCCACATTGTAAAGGGGCTTTCCTCACGCACCCTCCCAACATGTCTCCTGGAATCCAATTTCATACAGAACGGGGTTCAAAACCGGCAAACATTGGCAAAATGGGAGGGCTTTTTGACTGCAAATGCTAAAAGCCCCACAGTAAGCATAAACCTTGCACTGCTGGTTCGGTTGAGACCAAAACAAATCCCATTGATGAGTAGTTTCAGACAACGACAGTAGCTAAAGTTTCCCTGATACATCCAACAGAAATATAGTCGTCACGGAAGCATCATTAATAGAGTAAGTAAAATTGCTCCATCGTGGGCCGAAAACATAGGTGGTGTGTATATTGTCATCTCTCATATCAGGGGTCATTAGGAAACTTTGTCTAGTCTATACCCCACCAGTCCAATACTTTTGAGATCCCTTCATGATGAAGAACTGGGGCGCGCCTTGAGGATCAAATTCCAGAGAGAAAACTCCAGGGTGTCACATACCGGCAATGTGGAAGCCTTGACAAGGATATGCAAGTGTGTGTGGCGCTAGTTAACTCTCTTCACTAGCCCGCCAAGAAAGCTCAAAGGGTTTACAATGACCAACAAACACGAGCCATAAGATTGGAGACAAACCACAAAATAGCAATCAACAAGCTAAAATTAAAGTAAGCAACAATTGAAAGGCTTTGAACAATTCAAAGGCGAAATGAACTTTTCATTACTCAAAATAAGGCATTACAATAGTTGAACAATGCACTAAAAGTGCTACAAAAGTTGCCTTACCATAAGCTAGGTTGGGGTACATTGAAGACACAAGCGGTCTGGTTCAACACTTGGTACCCTCTCCTTAATATAGCTTGTTAAGCCTTTTCCTAGCTGGCAGGAGGAAACATCCGCTATGTTTGAGAAGACATAATAGATTTTTAAAAATTCTACAAAAAGAGAAAAATTACAACACTTGGTCCCAAGACACCTTTAATACTAAGGTATTTACATAAAAATTTACAAGGCAAAAAGATTACATTTGACCCTCTAAAAGGTGGCCTAAAGTTGCTACTTGGTGGCTTGGCTGCTTCATGGCATGTCTTGGACTATCTTGCACTATGCCTTGGGCCTTTGCTTGCACTTGTACCAACAACTTCTTAGGCATGTCTTTGGCTCTCCAAAGGGCACAAATGTGTGTTGCATCAAGGTGTTGACCCTTGGATAGGCTGTGATAGCCCTGTTCCGTAATATGCTAATTAATCTTAATTATGATTATGATTATGTGTTTGATATGATTTTGTGTGCCATTTATATGAATATATGTGGCTTTGAATTTCTATCTGCTCGCCGTAGGAAAATCTGCTTGATTTTCTGCTTTTGAATTTAAATTGAAGCCCCTATCGGCCACAGAAACTGAAATTGACTACACCATCGTGGTTAGCGTAATTTTTGAAGCCTACAGTGAAATTTAATTGAAATTCTATTCGGATCAAATTAAATAGATTAAATTGATGAGTTAGTGCCCAATTAATTAGTGTTAATGAAATGTGATTAAGAGAGCCTATAAATAGGCCCCACTGCACTCATCTTCACTTTTGCTTGAACTCAAAATCTGAATTACACACTAGTGAGAGTGAGAGGCCGGTTCTAGAGAGAGGGAAAGAAGGAGAATTGTGTGTGTAGACGTCCCCGAACGCTCCGGGAGGATGAGGTCCCCCCTCCCCGTTCTGTTCATATTGGGTTCACTACAGTCCGGACTCTCGAATCGTCACGGTTCTTAATCTTGAACCAAAGAGTCCAAATCCGGCAAATCGTTTTGAGAAAACAGATTTTTAGAAAAGAAGTGCCAAACATGGACTGCTTTTCCAGATACAGAGTCGCCACCTAAATATTTTTTATGGGGGATTTAGGAAACCCTGACTCGGTGCCAAAGGCCACGTGTCCGTCATCACCAAAGTTGCCTCGGCTTGGGAGCTTGGGTACGATTGGGGAAGGTCAGCTATGACCACCCCCTCTCGCCTGATCCGAAGATCGGCCTTTACTAACCGTGATATCCGTTTTTGAAAACATTATGTGTTCTTATTCCGGTTATTAGCCTAGATTTACTATGTTATGCGCACAGCGAAAAAGTATAGACCAAATCGCCTAAATTGGAACAAAACATTGCATATCTGTTTGTTTGGAAAACAATTTGAAATTTGCTATTCGCAAGTAGGCTAAAACATGGATTTCAATGAGTAGTTCCAACTCAAACAATCCAGCCATCACCCATAGCCATTCAAGCAGTAATATCATGTAAGCATATAGCCGCATGGCAAGCATATTGTCATGTTAACATTCACACTCATGCGAGATGCTAAAGCATAAATACTTACATCGTACTCCGTGCCAAAACAAAGAACTCGTTAGCAATCAAATGCATAATCCAAGTCCATGTTCAAATGCCTAATGCAACGCGTACGGAATGTCACTAGAGTAGGCTCGACTAGTCTATAAATGACATGTGAAAATGCACAAGCAGCATGTATTCAAGTTAGATTTGAAATACTTATGCAGTTAGTATGATGCGCCGAGCCCGGTGCATGCAATACTGATGAATGATGCACGCATGCATAGTATAAGGTATGCTAAAGTAAACGTGCCCTAGTACTAACCATCAAAAGCAAGTAAGTAAAAGGGAGAAAGAAGTGGGGGATTGGAAGACATGCACACACGCACCCACACTTATTACAAATTAGCCCTCACTCGGAGGGACCAAAAGAATAATACAATTTAACTAACTAACAAGCTAATTAAATATTACAGACCACCTAATTGATTAAGCAAATTAATTAATCTAGTTTAAGCAGTAAACAGCCTCGGGAAGAGCGTCCGATGCGATGCGTGCTCGATTCTGCTCGGAAGTCACTGCCATGCACAAGCTGCCTCTGCTTTGACTGTTCTGCTTCTCTGAAGACTGCACAAGTCCCAGGGTTGCTTCTCTGAATGCTGTAGAACACCACCGGCTGAGGGGATTGGTCACCGGCCATGGAGAATGACCACCGGTCACTAATTGAGATATCGGCCACTGATGGATGGCCGGTCAGCACTGAAGATGGCCGGTCGGCCAAATCTTCCTGCAGAATCTATTTTTGACAGCAGCAGAGGGCAAAACATAGCATGGCAATGCATGTCAAGCAATGCATGCACCAATCATACTCCTTATCATGTTTATGACTCAAAGAAGTATAGGTCTCGATTCTCGAACTACCAATCGCGCATTTCAATGCATGATGGCCCAAAGGATCAAGTGTGCATTTTGATTTCAAATGCAATGCAAACCAAATAAGCAAACAAAGGGGCTTTCAACCTCTATCATGGCTTGATCAAGAGGTGAAAGATGCATGCAAATGCAATGCAACCTAAATATGTTAACTAGGCATGCAACATGAGCATATAGGAAGCATGGAAGGCATATAACAAGCATGCAAGTTAAATGAGCATACAAGGTACAATGTCGACACACAGACATGCAAAACATATGGCATGTTAAGCAACCAAAACAAGGAGGAGAATGCATGCCAAATGCAACACCATTTCAACATGCAACAACATGTCATAAGCTAAGCATGCAACAACATGCGAAGGGGCGGACTTAAACTAAATTAGGCAGGCCTTAAACAAGCCTAAAATAGTGGCCAACATGCTCAATAATGGAGGCTGAAACACATACCAATAGACATGCATGCAAGGTCCAAGACTTAAGCATGTGAAGACAACTTGTAAGCACAAAACATGGGCTAATGACATGCAACATAAGCTCTGAAAATCATGTTAAAATGGTGCCAAACCAAGCCAACAAGACAAGCATAAGCATGCAATTAGAGGTCCAAAACTCAAGGCAAGCTAAGGAGGTATTGAACTACCCTTAGCAAAACCAAACATGGCATGAATTAAATGACCAAAAACAGAGTTTTAGCATATCAAAACAAAGCCTAAAGACCACTTAGATGGCATCTAAATGACTTAAATTCAAGGGCATGCACAATGACCAAACGTGGAGCATAAGGCACAACCTCATAAGGCATCAAAGAGGCATCAAAGGCAAGCATGCAAGCATGTCATGAGGACTGAAATGATGCTATAAGTGGTGTCAAACCACTGAAATAAATCAAACAATGCATGCTCAACACTTCACACATTTAAAGCCTACAAGCTAAACAATATAAAGGGGCTATGCAATGCATGCCGTGGTCGACCAAAACAACTAAAGTCAGACCTTAAGCATGGAAAAACAAGTACAAAAGCTTCACAAAGCAGGGCCTAAAACATGCTTGAGCAAGGGTCAAAGCCTAGATGCATGTTAAGGCTAAATGATGGCATTACAAGACATGTATGCTAAGCAAGCATGGTGTGTCCAAACCAACTCAACACTATTCTATTTCATGGCAAAATAAGCATAAATATCAGTCAAGGCATGGTCAACACACACTTAAACTAGATGCTCCCTCAAGAGGCAAAAATAGCCCTTTTCAAGGACAACAAGGAGAGGGGGTGGCCCTCTCCTTCCTAGGACCTCAAGGCACCATCCTTACCTCTGAAATCCCTCAAGATTTCAGTGATGAGGAGGCCTAAACACAATGGTCCCGGAGCTCAACCAAAATAGCACCAAAAGGGGCCACTAAGCCACTAAGAAAAGGTGTGATGGTGGGTGTTTATGCACAAAAATGAGGCCAAAAACACACACTAAAAACAAGAGAGAGAGAGAGATATAGAGATAAAGGATATATGTAAACCCTAACCCTAAAGCTCAAGCTCTAAAACAATTGTTGTCTAAGTTCTCTAACCCTTTTCTTCTTTTCTCCTCTTTTCCCCCTTTTTTCTTTTGTGAGAGAGCTTGATTGATATAGATATATATCAATCTGCAGCTCCTCAGAACACCTCACGTCCAGGTATGGGCTGGGGTATGGCCTAGAATGACAGCTGCCAGCTGTCTACAGAAATATCTGTTGAAAATCACACTTGGCTGGCCGACCATCAAAGTGGCCGACTGTCAGTGAAAATGGCCGGTCGGCCATCACATTTGGCCGATGGCAACAAAACACAGTCGGTGGCCTCAAGCCATGGCCGGTAAAATGTGGGGATGGCCCAAAAGCCATTCCCTGCCCTCCAAAGCAAAAACACAAGTGTTTGGTGCAAAACCAGACACAAAACAGTCGAGTCGAGAGATCCTGAGGCAAGGCGCGCAGCCGAGGCCTCCGGGAACTCAAGACGAACACAAACAAGGATGATCACCGAGTGTTCAACAGTGACGTCCAAGTCTTGAGGACGGTCAAAAATGGGGTGTCTACAGTTGCCCCTCTTTGACAGAACTCGAAAGTCATAACAATGACAGGAGTGAGTGTCAAAGCCCAGAGACGACCCACTTTTGACAAGGCTGAAGACTTAGACAAGCATGCAAGACAATAAAGATATGCGCCCGAAGGCAGGGGAAAAATTCAATTGACAATGCAAGGAGCCGAACATAACTTATGATCATGCAAAGAAAGCTGTAACGAAGCATAACATGCAACAGTTTTAAGCTAGCATACACCAAACTACACTACAATGCAGAAAGGATGTAAGAGAATTATGTAATTCTCATTGCGTTTCACACAGAGGATACCATACCTGCGCGGTTCGTCTGGTTGCACCAGCCTCAAATGAACCATACATACAATATTGTGCCTGAAAGAGAAAGAAAACTTAACAGGTACAGATATCGTTAGCAATATGCAGAACATGCAAAATGATATGCGATATACACAGAACTATGTGTAATAATGCAAATGAAAATCCAATGCAATTGAATCATAATCAAATCATGAGCAGTTAAAAACCACACAAATGTCAAATAGATTGATGGAGATGCAAAGTCCATCTACCATAGAAAAGGTGCCGCAACCCTCAAACCAACATACCAACGTGGAATAGGCGCGTACACATGCAGAACTATGAGTGATGTAGACGGACACAAGAACAAGTAATTGGGTGGAATGACATAAGTGGGGGAAATGACCCACTGAAGAAAGACCAATGATCCTAATGCTGGATGCAAAAAAAATTACACTACAATGTAATATATATACAATGGATATGGCAAGCAGCCAAACCAAATCTTGCCTAGGAAAGGCATGTACACGTACAAGCCATGTCTAACACAGAAAAGGTGCCGCAACCCTCAAACCAACATACCAGCGTGGAATAGACGTGTACACATGCAGAACTATGCTTTGACATGAAAAGTATGGGCACATACGAGACCAAGCTTAACAAGGAAAGGCGCAAGCCATAGATGAAGGTGATGCAGGGAATGCACGCAAGCTACAATGCAATATCTACAAATATGCAATGGATGGGCGTAAATTGCAATATTTATAGTAAGATGCATGACATATGCATTATTTACAGTGGTATGCATGACATATGCACTATTTACAATGAATGCATGACATATGCACTATTTACAATGATGCATGACATATGCACTATTTACAATGAATGCATGACATATGCACTATTTTTTTGTTTTTATTTTTGAAATGCAAATGCATGATGATGCATGATTTTGAAATGCGCGACAACGTGCAGCCTTTGAGATGCATGACAATGCATGTTGATGCAAGTGCGTGAAAACGCACGTCTGATGACAACGCATGTGAACCCGAATGCGCAACCACGCGCGCCGTTTGAAATGCATGACAATGCAACCGAGCGGGTTTAAGGTCTCGCCAGACCGGGCAAATGCATGAATTTTGTTATTTTGAATGCATGATTATGCATGATTTAGAAATGCGCGACAACGCGCGGCTTTTGAGATGCATGACAATGCATGTTGATACAAGGGCATGACAACGCATGTCTTTTGATATGCATGACAATGCATGTGAACCCGAATGCGCAACCACGCGCGTCGTTTGAAATGCATGACAATGCAACTGAGCGGGTTTAAGGTCTCGCCAGACCGGGCAAATGCATGAATTTTGTTATTTTGAATGCATGATTATGCATGATTTCGAAATGCGCGACAACGTGCGGCTTTTGAGATGCATGACAATGCATGTTGATGTAAGTGCATGACAACGCACGTCTTTTGATATGCATGACAATGCATGTGAACTCGAATGCAAAACCACGCGCGTCGTTTGAAATGCATGACAATGCAACCGAGCGGGTTTAAGGTCTCGCCAGACCGGGCAAATGCATGAATTTTGTTATTTTGAATGCATGATTATGCATGCGCATGACAATGCGAGATGTGTGCGCAACGATGTGACAGAAATGACGCAAAATCAGTGCGCGTTCACGACAGAGTGTTGTAACGTAACCCACGTGGGGCAACTTTTGAACCTCGTAAGAGATAAAAAAAAGGATACCAAAAGGATGCACCTTGCACAAATTCGAGTGCCACGCATTGAAGACATGGTCCGAGATTGAAACAGTGGCTAGTTGAGCTTCGGAAATGCACTGTTCTTACACTAGCTTGAGCAATGAAGGTCCCAAACCACTCATTTGACCCAAACAAGGATGTAGGAGGCTCACCGGCCAAAAGGGGAAGTCACCGGCTGGCCACCGGCCATCAAAACACATCACCGGCCAAAAATGCCTGAATCGGGGCAGTTTTGTCTTTTTGGCACGGGTCTTTTAAAATAGGGTTCCAAACCCTATTTTTCTTACTTCCTCTTAGCCGAAATTCTCTCCTCCCTCTCTCTAGAGTATTTTCTTCTTTTCATTTCCTCGTTTTCCTTGATTTTCGCGCTCTTTTCGACATTTGATTCGCGAAGTTCATCGCGTTTCGAACACTTTCATCCGACCGAAACTTCGTTTCGGTGTAGTTTTTTCGATTTCCGCCTCTTGGGGTTTGTTTCCCCCAAGTTTTTCTTGATTTCCGTACATTTTCCACATTCCGGCTTTTCCAGCCGTTTTCCGCCCTCCCAGGATTGACTTTTCAGTTGACTTTTCATATTCTAGGCCGATTTTCTCTCTTCCGGCCATTTTCACACCACTTTTGACATGGCAGATGACATTCCACGGGGCGGGACTCCCCGAGAGCATGAAATGGATCCAGAGGCCGAGCTTCTCCCCCTGAGCGTCTGTCCATTCGACCTGGTGACCTACCGGCCGGCGATCCACGTCTTGCCTCCCGACGGACTTCGCCAGTTTCGGAGCTTTGATAGGGCGATGCCTCCAGAGCTTCTCTTGCGTGAGCGTACATCTCATCTATCCTTCGGCACTTCCGAGGTAACATTCCTTCCTCTGTTTTACTTTCCGCGACGTAGAACATTTAACCGCCAACTGCCATAGTTGATTATATTCTTTAACTGCTTAGCTCAGATACACTGATGGACTGTATACTGTAGTTAACTGTGAACACACTTGCAACTGATATCTATTTGAAACTGACACGTGCGCACACACTGCATTGGCCCTGAATCACTCAAACACACTGACACAGTACACACTGTATTCCACTGTGAGCACACCGGCACCCAACATCTGTTTGAATCTGAACACGTGCACACACGCTATATCTGTACTGAACCACTTAAACATGCTGACACATCACACGTTGTAGTTCACTGTAAGCACACCAGCAACCGATAATTGTTTGAATCTGAAAGTACGCACACATGCTATATTCGCCTGAATTTTGAGTGCCTTTCAAAACTGGTATATTTAGCATCGCTTTGCAATTGTTTGTTTGAAAACAGGGAGATTCCCATACCGTCTGAGGGTATGGGAACATCGCCGCCCGAGACTGGTACGCTGAGCTACCCGATACGGTTCGCCACATCGTAGATCAGGCCGGCTTCGGTGCATTCTGCAAAGGACTATCCAGACTTACCACGAGCAGGCCTTTCCTCGCCGCTCTAGCGGAGAGGTGGTGGGACACCACTGATTCCTTCCACTTCTCCATCGCGGGAGACATGACGATGAGTCCCTATGATTTCTCGATGCTCACAGGCATCGGGGTGGGGGGTGATCCGATCCCCTTCGACACCGACATGGATGAGTGGGAGGCCGCTCAGATATTTGCTTGGCGAGGTGCCACCTCTCGCACGTCCCCGCTTTGTCCGATATTCCTGGTTCGAGGTCCAGTTCAGGGTCCAGCCAGCTTTGACCGAGGGGGCTCTGATGACCCAAGAGGCGGTGGAGCAGTACGCCCGCGGCTTTCTAATGTTTTTGCTAGGGACGACTATTTTCGCCGACCGGGCGAATACCGTGCCCCTCAGCTTGCTCAGCGCTTTGGTGGATGTCACACAGATCCTGCGCTATGACTGGGGTGGCGCCGCTCTAGCTACACTTTATGGCTACATGAGCTCAGCTTCCCGTGGCAGCGGACAGTTGCTCGGGGGTTATTGGCGCGCTTGGGAGGTACATTTCCTTTTTCTTCTTTACATTTCATTTCTGCTTTCTATTATCTGTACTCTGTACTGTATTCTTTACACTGCACACACTGTGGTCTGCTTTATACTGACTGTATACTGTACACACGGCACACACATACTCTGCTTTACACTGACTGTGCACTGCTCACATTGTACACTCTGCTCAATACACTGCACACGGCTCTGCTATCTCTATTTTATTCCGTCTTCTGCTTTATCTGATACGCATACTGGTATTTATTCTACAGTTGTGGGCCTACGCCTACTTCCCGAGACTCGCCCCCGTCCCAGATGCGGAGACCCATCTCGTCGTTCCATTTTCACGCCGTTTCGACGGGAGGTGCGTGCGGAGGCCTCGGGAGACGTTCAGCTTCTTCCGCCGCTATTTTGACACCATCATTCCCACAGAGGTATGTTTTACTCGCAGTTCATTTAAGCTTCGCTTTGCACTGTATGGTCAATAATAGTGGATAGCAATCTGTATTTCATTTTCAGATCACCTGGCAGCCTTGGGCTCCACTGCCAGCCGTGACTCGGGATCGGTTTGCCGGTGCAGAGGAGACTGCACGTTTCCAGATTTTGCTGGAGGGCCCGGTCTGTCGGGCTTGGTACCTGGGCGAGCGTTTCCTACGCCAGACCCTGGGGTTACCAGAGCAGATAGTCCCGACTCCACCTCCTGCCCACATGCAGGATACCGAGAGATTCACCGCCTAGGAAATGGCCATTTACACGATCAGCTGGGACGCGGAGAGCTTCAGGGGTGAGGGCGACTACAGAGAGTACGTACAGACGTACATTATGCGGCCTCTGAGTGGCGGCTGTCGAGTTGAGGGAGAGAGCCCCGCGGTGCCGGCAGCTAGGGCAGGAGCGGGGGCCGGGGCAGGATCATCGAGGAGAGCTCGGGTCCGCGACAGGGGTGGAGTTCAGAGAGGGCGGGGGGGTGGCTTGCCTGCACTGCCCACTTTACTGTCATACAGAGGGCAGGGTGTGGCGACCTACCAGATCCCTTTTGCTCCTCCTTCGACTGACCACGAGTTGGTCGGTTTCCATGACTTGCCTCCGGTATGTATTACTATATTTTATGCATCTTGTATTGGCATTTCATTTCAGTTTATTTGATATTCCGCAGAATACTGATGCATCTGATACTTTTGCAGGCTTCTTCCGAGTACACCCGGCAGTCCTTGGAGCTGAATGCCTCCATGATGGGGATGTTGCAGCGGACTTTCGACCTCGTGGCCCTCTATAGTATTCTGGTATGTTCTTCGGACCACGGTCTCAAACCATACACATAAACTGTTTCACATAATCTGGTGGACAACATAACACTTGATAAGCTACTCACAGCATTCATACACTATACTCATATATTGCATTCTGCACTGATATACTGCCCACAATATTCGCACACTGCACTCATACATTGCATTCTGCGCTGATAAACTGCTCACAGTATTCACACACTGTACTCATATACTGCATTCTGCGCTGATGAACTGCTCACAGTATTCACACACTGTACTCATACATTGCATTCTGCGCTGATAAACTGCTCACAGTATTCACACACTGTACTCATACATCGCATTCTGTAGCATACTAATGCGTTTTCCGTTTGTGCTTTTTAGCCTCCCTTCCAGATCCCTACCGTAGGAGGTGCTCTAGCTAGACCTTTTGTTCCTATCGGAGGAGATGGCAGAGTATACCCCCGCACCAAGGCGGGGCGCACCCATGTTGGGAGTAGCTCGCGAGCTCTAGTCCCTGATGATGATGACGAGGAGTCGGAGGTGGAGGCGGAGTCGTCGGAGGAGGAGACCGGAGACGGCTCAGACTCGGGGCTCAGATGACAGCGCTGATGATGCTCCTGGACCTTCGTCCAGGAAGAGGACTAGGACAGACTCTCAGGCCTGAGATCCTTTGATCCAGATTTTTGCTGCTTTTCTTCTTTTTATTATTTTTTTGTATTTTCTTCTCGTTGGTAGCTAGAGTACTTTGTACTGCCGCTGGCAGATTTTGTTTTCTCCGAAATTTTGTACTTGAAAAGATGATGAAATGAAGTAAACATTTTATCTGAAAAAGTGTTATATTTGTACATTTCATACTCTGCATCGCATTGCATCATATTACACCTCAATGTAAATGGGATTGATCTCCTGTCTGAAAACCAAACACTTGCATTGTAATAATTAGATAACGAACTAGCCAATCAGCGAAATAACCAATATAAACTACTACTTAGTCCGAACACTCGGCTCACACTCTACTGGGGATTAATCTGCATACAGCCCATAACACAGTGCTTGGTTCATTTTGCACACAGCGGATCCTGAACAATCAGCCCAACTCTGACAAGACGGACTATGAAGGTTGAATCTGCTGAATTCGAAGCACACTCAGATGCCCCAAATTGTCCCCTTCTCTTTTTGCTTCGCTTAAATGTGGAGAATGGCACAGCACTCTGAGCACAGACGATTCGAGAAAAGGTTTTCGACCGGGTGTTGAGCCTACGACCGAACACAACAAAAATGATTCAACAAAAGGTACACGACCTAAACGCATCAAGTAACACTCAAAAAAGACTCAAAACAAAAGTTGAGGTAAACAAAACAAAAGACACGACGCACAGACGCGTTACAGAAAGAAATGAGAGACCTCAGAAGTCGCGAGGAGCCAGTTTCTTCGGGTATTTCTTCCCACCCTTTCTGATTTGTGATTCTCACATCACTCTGCCCTCAGGATCGGTTTTTCTCTCAAAACCATTTTGCTCACTTTTCTCTCAGCGCTCATCTCTCTATTCTTTATTCTCTCATTTTTTTATCCCCCCCAGATATGGTTGGTGGATAGACAAGAGGTTGTGGGTTCATGCCCAACACTATCAACTCGCGGCTATTTCCTTCGGTGACATCTCGTCAGTGTCCCGGATAAGAAAGTGGAGTATTTTGATCCATCCCAACTCGTGCTTCGCACTTGGCTTGATACCTCGTTGCTTGGTGGATGTTGAGGGCTTTCAGCCCTTTTGTTGTTAACCTCAGTTGTGCCTTCGTTGGCAGGTAGAGTGCCCTTCTGGCAAGTATGTTGACGAGAGGGGAAAGACAGAATACCGGACTTGACTGTGCCCCTATTTCATCATTTCGACCATTTTTTGGTTTTGGTTTACTAAAACAATTTTGACCAAAATGAGAGTCGGATTAACATACTTGTTCGCTTTTTGATTCGAAAATCACGCAAGTCCGGCTGTAAGCACTGAAAATTTTCTTTTTTTTTTTTTTTTTTTTTTGGGTTCAAGAAAATGGTTCGGTTTTGGAAAACGAAATAGTTTTTGAGAAAATAGTCAACCTCAGTAAAAATTTTCAAAACTATTTTTGCAAACAGTCAATGCTCAACGAGCACGAAACTTACACTCGAGATGCGCAACCTCGGATCGGAGGCAATGGAAAATTGCCCTTGGCTTGAAAGGGGTAGATGGCAACGGAAAATTGCCCCTGGTTTGAATGGCGACTCATGGCAACGGAAAGTTGCCCCTTGTTTGGATAGTGCCGCAGCGTATTATAAACAGTCCTCATTAGTGATGATCGCAGTCGGACTCTCGGATACAGAGAAGACGAAGATGGTCAAAACCAATATATGGACACAGTCACTTTGGAAGTGTTGGTGGCTGGACTTTAGGATGACGTTGCCTACGTATCCCAAACATGGGAATCAAGCCTTACGTAGTTCCGGTTAAGGTACACTCGGGTATTAACCTTCACTTTTTTAGGCTCTAACTTTTGCAAAGGCGCCCGTTGCGGGTTTTCGACCTTGCGAGCTTTATTCTTCTTTCCTTTTTCAATTCTTTTTTCTCTCTTTTGTATGTTATTATTTTTTTCTTTTTGTTTTCTTCATTTTTTGTTCTTTTCTTTTTGCATTTTTCTTTTTTTTTTTTTGCTCTTTTTTCATTTTCTTGCTCAAACTTTTGCCTGGGTCACCCTTTCGGGTTTTCGGCCCAGCAAGCCGCTCAAAGGGTAAATGTGTAACAAGTCCATGCCAAATGGTTTTAGGGTTTTGAGGCCATCCGTATCTAGGAGAGTGGCTGTTGCATTGACTTACTGAAGGACCCATCTTCGGCTCTTCGAGCAAATCGGACGTTTTTGCCCCTAGTTTGGAGGGGTGCTTCTGTTCTAGCTTTACAGGCTTCTTCTGATGACATCTGATCTTCTTGATCTAACTTTGGTGCCTCTTGTTCGAGGGTTGTTTCCAATCTGGCCACACAGGCCTCTCTTGATGGTCGATCGTTGAACACTCCGAATTGTGGTTCAAGGCTTTAAAACAAGGGCTCGAGTCTTGAGGCTGAGAGCGATCCTAAGCTGCACGATCTCAAGAGTGATTCCACACAGGTCTTCGTAGGACCGCGCGAAACATTTTGTTTTTGAAAGTTTTTAAAGAAGTAACAAATTGCTCGCGCTGAAGATAGTGTGGAACCAGTCTGGATCAAGCCAGGGTCCTTCTCAGTACCCATGATGACAAGCATGATTTCAATCATTAAGGGCTTAGCACGCCTCTCTTTCTCTCAATTTGATCAAATTTTTACAAATCCTGAGGAATTCCTTCCTCTTTGTTTTCACCGCAGTGTTCAAAAAGTTTTGAAAAACTTAGGTCAATGCAATGATTTTCAGGGCACAAGAGAACAGGTGGAATGTACTGCCGTTCCATTCAAATCCTCTGGCACAACTAGCTCAAAATAGTAGTAAGCATGGAAACATGATAGCCACAGCTGTTTCATTCAGATTCCCTGGTTGCAATTGGCTCCACGACAGAGACATACTCAATAGAAAGCAAAAGGGAAATTACAAGACAAAACGGTATTCGAGGCAACAGCTCCGGAATCACCCGACATTCTATACAAAGGGGACTGACTCGCTACAACACGACAGACCCATAAGCAAAAGGACTGACTCAAGACAATGAGACAGACTCAAAACAAAACAAAAGACTGACTCGACACCCAAGCCAGAATTTACAAAACTAGCATTCGCAGATGCTCCAAAAAAAAAAGTGCGTGCCAGACGCCACATCTTGAAATAAACCGAGCGCTGGTGGTCCAACCCCTGATCACATACGTGACAGACTTCGCCGAGGTAGGTGGGAGGATGACCTCATTGTCGATCAAATCTTGCACTTCATGACGAAGGCGAAAATAACCATCGGTGCTGTGGCCGGACTGTTGGTGGTACGCGCAATACAAGGTAGCATCATGTGAAAGAGGGAGATTCTTCGGGAGAGGCCGAGGCTCGAGGGGTTTAAGATGCCCCTTTTTAGCCAAAATTTGAAATGCCCTAGACAAAGGCATGTAGAGGGCATGAAAGACTCTGCGCCCTCGAGGCAGGTACTTCGAAGTCTGAGGGTTCTTGCTAGACGCACTAGCGAAAGGGTCGGCTAGCACTGCCTTGGCTTTCTGATCTTTTCCTGGTGCAGGGTTAGGAATGACAGGAATTGTCTTGGCATGACGGGGCCCGTCCCGATTTTCCGCCCGGCTTGAACTACCTTCAGTTGGGGTGGGGAAAGCATCATCCATAGCTTTAGTCATGACTGCGAATACTTGTTGCTTATTCATCCCCCCGGCTTTCAAAGCCTCGACTGCCCACAGCAGTTGTTCAATGGGATCGGTATCTGCCTTCATTTTGTTCTTGCCTCTGGCCTCATCCTGATCGAGGGTTTGGGTTGATGTTGATACGTCATTGTTATAGTTGGAGGCCACCTCGGGTTGGCTAAGTTCGATCACAATCCGTCCCAACAGTGGGGGCTCTTGTGGCACAAAATTCCCGGCATACGGTGCGGTTGGTGGTGAAGCTGACATTCCGTAAGTGAGATCCACCACGGACCTCTGGAGGTCACTTATCATTCCCATCAATTCGAATGTGGTGGGCTCACGAGCCTGATACAACTGGGCCAGACCGAGTGCGCGACAGGCAACCTGGGTGGATGCGGTACATCGACATTGGTCTCGCTTTGCAGAGTGATTCCTTGATCTAATGCGACCGTCATAACCACAATCTCCTTTGAATTCTGCATCATGATAAGTCCGCTGTACTGAACGGTGACTGACGGATCAGATATCTGTCTTGCCTCAGCAAGGAGGAACACTAGCTATTCTGTATCAACTCTCTGAACTAAAAGGAAAAACAAGCAGCGTTTCAGCCCAAATGGATCAAACACAGATGTAGCCGAACAACTATACTCTACTGCTGACCATTGTTGCCCGAAATCACTGCCCCCCAAAATACTGAATCGGATACCCACAGATATAACTGATTCCCCAAAACACTGATACTGATGCCCTCAGGCCTGATACTCAAACTTGCAAACTGATATGTATGTTCCCTGTAGAGATGCACTCTAAAAGCACATAGCAAGTAAAGAGAGCCAAAACACCCCTATGTTGGGGTAGGGTTTCCCTGTCCTATTTTTGTCAAGGGCTAGGGTTTCACTATGCACGCAGCAGTTTTCAAACAACCTAACATCAGATAAGCAACCTGTCCAAGTTTGGAATAGTCACTATGGATTTCGATATGCACTAGGTCGAATGGTCGAAAAGGGTGCCCCGGTAAAATCGGGGTTTGTGTTCCCATACTGTCAGAGCCCACAACCGGTCAGCCTTATGTCATGCTTTGACAAAGTCAAGCCTCCGGCAAACCGTTCAGGAATGGCAGATGGCAAACACGGTGTCCTAGGTGCACAAATGCACATGCAATGCAAACAAACACATAAATGAAATCAAAACAGGATATCACGAGTTCGAGTCAAGCTCTATAAACTCCCCAGCGGAGTCGCCAGAAACTGTAGACGTCCCCGAACGCCCCGGGAGGATGAGGTCCCCCCCCCCCCGATTCTGTTCATATTAGGTTCACTACAGTTCAGACTCTCGAATCGTCACGGTTCTTAATCTTGAACCAAAGAGTCCAAATCCGGCAAATCGTTTTGAGAAAACAGATTTTTAGAAAAGAAGTGCCAAACATGGACTGCTTTGCCATATACAGAGTCGCCACCTAAATATTTTTTATGGGGGATTTAGGAAACCCTGACTCGGTGCCAAAGGCCATGTGTCCATCATCACGAAAGTTGCCTCGGCTCGGGAGCTTGGATACGATTGGGGAAGGTCAGCTATGAACACCCCCTCTTGCCTGATCCGAAGATCAGCCTCTACTAACCGTGATATCCGTTTTTGAAAACGTTATGTGTTCTTATTCCGGTTATTAGCCTAGATTTACTATGTTATGCGCACAGCAAACAAGTATAAACCAAATCGCCTAAATTGGAACAAAACATTGCATATCCGTTTGTTTGGAAAACAAATTTGAAATTTGCTATTCCCAAGTAGGCTAAAATACAGATTTCAATGAGTTGTTCCAACTCAAACAATCCAGCCTTCACCCACAGGCATTCAAGCAGTAATATCATGTAAGCATATAGCCGCATGGCAAGCATACTGTCATGTTAACATTCACGCTCATGCGAGATGCTAAAGCATAAATACTTACATCGTACTCCGTGCCAAAACAAAGAACTCGTTAGCAATCAAATGCATGATCCAAGTCCATGTTTGAATGCCTAATGCAACGCGTACGGAATGTCACTAGAGTAGGCTCGGCTAGTCTATAAATGACATGTGAAAATGCACAAGTAGCATGTATTCAAGTTAGATTTGAAATACTTATCCAGTTAGTATGATGCGCCGAGCCCGGTGCATGCAATACTGATGAATGATGCACGCATGCATAGTATAAGGTATGCTAAAGTAAACGTGCCCTAGTACTAACCATCAAAAGCAGGTAAGTAAAAGGGAGAAAGAAGTGGGGGATTGGAAGACATGCACACACGCACCCACACTTATTACAAATTAGCCCTCACTCGGAGGGACCGAAAGAATAATACAATTTAACTAACTAACAAGCTAATTTAATATTACAGACCACCTAATTGATTAAGCAAATTAATTAATCTAGTTTAAGCAGTAAACAGCCTCGGGAAGAGGGTCCGACACGATGCATGCTCGATTCCGCTCGGAAGTCACTGCCACGCACAAGCTGCCTCTGCTTTGACTGTTCTACTTCTCTAAAGACTGCACAAGTCCCAGGGTTGCTTCTCTGAATGCTGTAGAACACCACCAGCTGAGGGGATTGGTCACCGGCCATGGAGAATGGCCACCGGTCACTAATTGAGATATCGGCCACTGATGGATGGCCGGTCGGCACTGAAGATGGCTGGTCGGCAAAATCTTCCTGCAGAATCTGTTTTTGACAGTAGTAGAGGGCAAAACATAGCATGGCAATGCATTTCAAGCAATGTATGCACCAATCATACTCCTTATCATGTTTATGACTCAAAGGAGTATAGGTCTCGATTCTCGAACCACCAATCGCGCATTTCAATGCATGATGGCCCAAAGGATCAAGTGTGCATTTTGATTTCAAATGCAATGCAAACTAAATAAGCAAACAAAGGGGCTTTCAACCTCTATCATGGCTTAATCAAGAGGTGAAAGATGCATGCAAATGCAATGCAACCTAAATATGTTAACTAGGCATGCAACATGAGCATATAGGAAGCATGCAAGGCATATAACAAGCATGCAAGTTAAATGAGCATACAAGGTACAATGCCGACACACAAACATACAAAACATATGGCATGTTAAGCAACCAAAACAAGGAGGAGAATGCATGCCAAATGCAACACCATTTCAACATGCAACAACATGTCATAAGCTAAGCATGCAACAACATGTGAAGGGGTGGACTTAAACTAAATTAGGCAGGCCTTAAACAAGCCTAAAACAGTGGCCAACATGCTCAATAATGGAGGCTGAAACACATACCAATAGACATGCATGCAAGGTCCAAGACTTAAGCATGTAAAGACAACTTGTAAGCACAAAACATGGACTAATGACATGCAACATAAGCTCTGAAAATCATGCTAAAATGGTGCCAAACCAAGCCAACAAAACAAGCATAAGCATGCAATTAGAGGTCCAAAACTCAAGCCAAGCTAAGGAGGTATTGAACTACCCTTAGCAAAACCAAACATGGCATGAATTAAATGACCAAAAACAGAGTTTTAGCATATTAAAACAAAGCCTAAACACCACTTAGATGGCATCTAAATGACTTAAATTCAAGGGCATGCACAATGACCAAACATGGAGCATAAGGCACAACCTCATAAGGCATCAAAGAGGCATCAAAGGCAAGCATGCAAGCATATCATGAGGATTGAAATGATGCTATAAATGGTGTCAAACCACTGAAATAAATCAAACAATGCATGCTTAACACTTCACACATTTAAAGCCTACAAGCTAAACAATATAAAGGGGCTATGCAATGCATGCCGTGGTCGACCAAAACAACTAAAGGCAGACCTTAAGCATGGAAAAAGAAGTACAAAAGCTTCACAAAGCAGGGCCTAAAACATGCTTGAACAAGGGTCAAAGCCTAGATGCATTTTAAGGCTAAATGATGGCATTACAAGACATGTATGCTAAGCAAGCATGGTGTGTCCAAACCAACTCAACACTATGCTATTTCATGTCAAAATAAGCATAAATATCAGTCAAGGCATGGTCAACACACACTTAAACTAGATGCTCCCTCAAGAGGCAAAAATAGCCCTTTTCAAGGACAACAAGGAGAGGGGGTGGCCCTCTCCTTCCTAGGACCTTAAGGCACCATCCTCACCTCTGAAATCCCTCAAGATTTCAGTGGTGAGGAGACCCAAACACAATGGTCCCGGAGCTCAACCAAAATAGCACCAAAAGGGGCCAAACAAGCCCTAAGAGGGGTCAAACAACCCCAAAGCTTAAAACACCTTTAACAAACTATTTAGAGCACTCAAAAACAGAACTTTTATATATTATATGCTAAGCTCAAAAATAGTTACAATATAGTCTAAAGTACTTTGCAAAAATGGGGTTAAAAGGGACAAAAGTCTTACCCTTGTAGACCCTCTTCACAAACAATGTTCCAGCAGCTCTTTTGGTTCCAAACCAGTCCAAAAGCTTCAAGGAAAGATCTCTGGTACCTCAGCCACTAAGAAAAGGTGTGATGGTGGGTGTTTATGCACAAAAATGAGACCAAAAACACACACTAAAATCAAGAGAGAGAGAGATATAGAGATAGAGGATATATGTAAACCCTAACCCTAAAGCTCAAGCTCTAAAAAAATTGTTGTCTAAGTTCTCTAACCCTTTTTTCTTTTCTCCTCTTTTTCCCCTTTTTTCTTTTGTGAGAGAGCTTTATTGATATAGATATATATCAATCTGCAGCTCCTCAGAACACCCCACGTCCAGGTATGGGCTGGGGTATGGCCTAGAATGACAGCTGCCAGCTGTCTAGAGAAATATCTGTTGAAAATCACACTTGGCCGGCCGGCCATCAAAGTGGCCGACCGTCAATCAAAATGGCCGGCCGGCCATCACATTTGGCCGATGGCAACAAAACACAGCCGGTGGCCTCAAGCCATGGCCGGTGGAATGTGGGGATGGCCCAAAAGCCATTCCCTGCCCTCCAAAGCAGAAACACAAGTGTTTGGTGCAAAACCAGACACAAAATAGTCGAGTCGAGAGATCCTGAGGCAAGGCGCGCAGCCGAGGCCTCCGGGAACTCAAGACGAACACAAACATGGATGATCACCGAGTGTTCAAACGGTGACGTCCATGTCTTGAGGACGGTCAAAAATGGGGTGTCTACAGTGTGTTTGGCTCAAGCTTGTGAAATTGGAAGGTTGGACTCAAGATTCAACTACAATTTGGGTGTTAGAAGATCCTAGCTGAGTAAATTCATGGATTTTAGTTGTAACTTTGGGAATTCAGAGTTGAATGGTGGTCAAGAACATAGCTTGAATTGAATTTGTTGAATTTAGAGCTTGTATAAACATGCATGTGCATAATTGTTGTAATTTTGTATGTTCAAGCATGAAGCATGTTGAATATGAGGAATTAAGCACCAAACTTTACATGCACGAGTAATTTTGTGTAGCTTCATGATTTTGAACACCACTTGCACCATTTGAAATAGAAATGAAGTCAAAAATTGACATGCATGCATGATTGATGAAGTTATAAAATAGGTGTGAAGCTTGAGCACATGAGTTTGGACCATACAAGAGAAATGAGAATTTATTTTAGAATTAAATTATGATTTTGAACAATTCGGTCCCATATACTCATATTCTCGTGTGGCATAATATATTTGCATGTTTTGAACCAAGATTATGGGTTTTGGACCTTTGAAGGTCGAGTTTGAAGCACAAGAACAATTCTGGATTTTCCAGAATTTGGTATGTCCGCTCGAGCAGGGAAAGTGCCGCTGGAGTGGGAAATACGAGCTCCCAGAAGTTTTGCAGACATGGGTCCTGCTCGAGCGGGGAGATTCACGCTCGAGCGGGGAGCCATGTAGTGAGACTTTCAGCTCAAGCGTCTAAATTCAAGCTCGAGTGTAACAATGAGACAACCAGTACTTTTGTAGACCTAATGGGTCCGCTCGAGCGAGGAAGTCAACGCTACCTGTTTCAGAAAATTTGTAAAAGTGTTCTGTGTTCCATTTTCCATTCTCTTTCACTTCTAAGCACTCTTAGGCATGCATTGGGCATTATAAATGAATTAAAAGAATAAGAAAGAAGCCTAAGAGGGATATATGAATTAAGAAATGGATTGAATTGTTTGTGACCCATATGTCTTATGTAATGTGTAGGGTCGAGCTCAAGGGTGAATCCACCGGCAGAACACTGTGAGTAATATCTTAATAAAGGTTTTGAAGTATGTTATTTGTCCAACTGCTTATTTCTTCATAAGTCTTATAAGCTCGTTAATTTGAATTGTGGACAAATGTTTGCTATGCCAAAGGCTAGTCTAATATGAATGAAAGAATGACTGGGCCAAAGGCCAGTCTGACATAAATGAAAGAATGGTTGGGCCAAAGGCCAGTCTGACATGAATGAAAGAATGAATGGGCCAAAGGCCAGTCTGACATGAATAAAAGAATGACTGGGCCAGCCAGTCTGACATGAATAAAAGAATGGTTGGGCCAAAGGCCAGTCTGACATGAGCGAAAGAATGAATGGGCCAAAGGCCAGTCTGCCATGAATGAAAGAATTGTGGGGCCATAGGCTAGTTTGACATGAATGAAAGAATGAATGGGCCAAAGGCTAGCCTGACATGAATAAAAGAATAAATGGGCCAAAGGCTGTTTGACATGCATGAATTGGGCCCGAGGCCGTCTGGTGTGTTTGGAACCACAGTTACTTGATATATATATATATCAGACAGAAATATGAATTGGGCCCAAGGCCGTTAGGTGCATGTCGTTCTAAATACTGTTCATGTATCTTCTTTATTTGATATTATTCACTGGGATTTCACTCACGCTTATTCATGTGTCTGTAGGTGAGCCAAGGGAGGTCCAAACCCAACCTCAGTGAAGTTTGTGTGGAACAACCAAGGTTTTGAAGAGTCAGCCCATACGTTTGACACATGAGACTTGTTTTCGCCCTTTTGCTATTTTGTTATATTTTGTCATGTTGGCGAGAACCTTGGATTACGATTGTGTATGGTTTTGATTGGCTGACCTAGACTTGAATGATCCTGTATGTACATAATTTTTTGCTAGTACATATTTTGATGTGAGTTATTAACATGTATATGTATGAATTGTTATGGCGTGCCATATAAGCACAGCTCTATGGACAAAAGTTTGAAATTGCTTCCGTTTGGCCCCCTTAACTCTGTTAAAACATATCTGGTTTGGTTCAAGGCTGTAGGTAATCTCGTGATTACTGGCCGGTTATGTCCTTAACCCATGGGGGCGGGTTCGTAACATGACAGAGTGGTATCAGAGCACGAGTTAATAACTCACACACTTGTCCAAAAGCACAATAAGCATCTAGATAAGATCTAGGATGCATTCATGTGATAAATATGAATCTGAAAACATCAAGAATGTGTTTTAATGCTTTGAGATAAATGCTTGTACGCTATATGTTTGTGAACTACTTGCATTATGAATTATGTGAATGTGTATGCTCTTTAGTATATGCATACTTGTGAATCTTTTGTATAAAGTATAATGCAAGTCTAATCAGATGGTGAGAACAAGAGGTGATGAAATAGAGGAGTCTTCTACTGCCAGAATGGATAGAATCGAAAGACTAATTCAGGAAATGGCAGAGACATTGAGGCAACAACAACAGTGGCAACAACCACACCCTCCGCCTCCTCCTCCAATGCCACCTGTGCAAGATAATCAGAATGATGACTGAATAATAGCTCTCACCAAAGAGTTTAAGAAAATGAAACTGCCACAGTTCCATGGTGGATTAGATCCGTTGAAAGCCGAAGCATGGGTCCTCGACATCGAAAAGCTATTTGAAGTGTTCCCTTGTTCGGAGACACAGAAAGCACTTTTAGCCACCTTTATACTAGAAGATGAGGCAAGAAGATGGTAGATGTTAATGCGTGAAAATCATAAGGATGTTGATTGGACAAAATTTCTGGAAATTTTCTATGATAAGTATTTCCCTCAATGTGTCCGTGACAGAAAAGTATCGGAATTCATGGAACTAAAGCATGACAACATGACAGTGGCTGAGTATGAGGCCAAATTCACTGAATTGGCCGGGTTCGCACCACATGTGATTGATATTGACTATAAGAAAGTGAGGCATTTTGAAGGTGGGCTTCGAAGCGACATTTTAGAAAGGGTGAATGCCTTGAAGCTGGAAACCTATATTGGGGTGCTAGACCGGGCCATAATATCAGAAGCTAACATAGCTAGACAGGCTAAATCAACAACAGATTGGAAAGGTAATAAGAGACAAGGCTTCTTTTCGAAGAAGAAATTTTTGAAGAAGCAGAAAACGGGCTCCTCGAGTACTTCTAATTCTTCCCGAGATACTTCCCCAATGTGTAATATTTGCAGTAAAAGGCATCGTAGAGTTTGTTACCGTGTGTCAGGTTGTTTTAAATGTGGCAAACAGGGGCATATGACTAGAGATTGAAATCAAAACAGTGGAAGGCTAGCTGCTAGCTCAACTGCATCAATCTGAAAACCAGGAAATACTATGAGATCTACTACCACTGGGGATGCCATGAGGCAAGGGAGAGCTTTTGCGCTTGTTCCGGGTGATACATGGAATGCTAGCGCAGTTGTCTCAGGTATTATTTCTATATGTAATCAGGATGCTTTTGTGTTAATTGACTCCGGATCAACACACTCTTTTGTGACATGTGCATTTGCATCTAGACTGAGTAGACCTCTAGAATTATTGCCATATCTGCTATGTGTATCTGCTTTATCTGGGGAATCTGTATTGTGCGAATCTATATACCGATTTTTTGACATGCGTATTGAGGATGCCATCCTATATGTAGATTTGTTGCCCTTGAACTTTAGACATTTCGATGTAATTTTGGGCATGGATTGGTTAACCAAATATTGTGCCACTATTGATTGTGTGACAAAACGGGTTGTGTTTAAACCATCAGAACATAAAGAAATTGTGTTTGTGGGTAATGGGGTAGTGCCTCCACCTTACTTAATATCTGCAACGAAAGCATGCAAATTAATCAGGAAAGGGTGCCAGGGTTATTTGTGTTATGTGTTGTCTGAACAATCTGTGAATGTTGAATTGAATAGTATTCCCATTGTTAGAGAATTTCCAGATGTGTTTCCAAATGATTACCAGGGGAATTGGTGGACAGGGAGATAGAGTTTACGACTGAAATTATGCCAGGCACCCAGCCTATTTCTAAAACTCCTTACAGAATGGCTACTGCTGAAATGAAAGAATTGAAAGAACAGTTGCAAGACCTGCTTGGCAAAGACTTCATTCGACCTAGCACTTCGCCATGGGGTGCACCAGTGTTGTTTGTGAAAAAGAAAGATGGAACCCTGTGTTTATGTATCGATTATTGAGAATTGAACAAGGTAACAATAAAGAATAAATATCCCCTACCTCGTATTGATGATCTGTTTGACTAGTTGCAGGGATCACAAGTATTTTCCAAAATTGATTTGATATACGGGTATCATCAGTTGAAAGTGAAAGCAGAGGATGTTGAGAAAATCGCGTTTCGAACAAGGTATGACCATTATGAATTTCTTGTTATGCCATTTGGGGTAACTAATGCTCCGGCAGCCTTTATGGACTTAATGAATCAGATTTTTAGAACCTACCTTGATGAATTTATTGTGGTTTTTATTGATGACATTTTGATATACTCCAAGAATAAACTTGAACATGAACAACATTTGAGGACTGTGTTACAGATACTTAGAGAAAAGAAATTATTTGCTAAACTAAAGAAATGTGAATTTTGGTTGGATGAAGTCATATTTTTAGGACATGTGATTAACAAAGAGGGGATTTTAGTGGACCCACAGAAGATAGAGGCAATTGTAAATTGCCCTACACCGACAAATGTGGCAGAGGTCTGCAGTTTCATGGGCTTAGCTAGGTACTACAGGAGATTTGTGAAAGATTTTTCAAAAATAGCTGTACCTCTTACCCAACTGACACGCAAGGGGCAACCGTTTGAATAGGATGACGAAAGGGAGCCTTTCCTGAACTGAAAACGAGATTGACCACTGCACCAGTTTTGACACTACCATCAGGTATGGAAATTTTTTTGATTTTTAGTGACGCATCTTATAAAGGTTTGGGTTGTGTATTAATGCAGAACGAAAAGGTTATTGCTTATGCCTCTCGACAGTTGAGGCCACATAAGAAAAACTACCCAACACATGATTTAGAATTGGCCGCGGTTGTGCTTGCTCTAAAAATCTAGCGGCATTATTTGTATGGGGCAAGATGTGAAGTCTACACAGATCACAAAAGTCTGAAATACTTCTTTACGCAGAAGGAGTTGAACATGCAACAAAGGAGGTGGCTTGAATTGATAAAGGATTATGATATTGAGATTCAGTATCACCCCGGGAAAGCTAATACAGTTGCTGATGCCCTAAGCAGAAAGTCGATGGGGAGTATGGCTTGTTTGCTTACCGAACAGAAAGAGGTCTTGCAAAATTTTGAGAAGTCTGAAATTGAAGTGGTATTGTGTGAACAGGGCGGATTGATAACCGCTATTTCAGCCGAACCTACAATCATTGATGAGATTAAACAGAAACAAAAAGAGGATGAATTCCTCAAGAAAGTGATTGATGAATTTGAGACAAGTCCGAAAACAGAGTTTAGTGTTGAAAATAAAGTGTTAAGGTTTCGAAACCGAATGTGTGTGCCAGATATTCCGGAGCTAAAGAAAAGAATTCTGGATGAAGCTCACAAGTCAGTATTCGCTATGCATCCGGGTAATAACAAAATGTATCGGGATTTGAAACAAAGTTATTGGCGGCCCAAAATGAAGAAAGAAATTGCAGAATATGTGTCCAAGTGCCTTCAATGTCAGCAAGTTAAAGCTGAACATCAGAAACTAGGCGGTTTACTTCAACCTTTTCCTATTCCTAAATGGAAGTGGGAGCATGTGACTATGGATTTTGTTGTTGGTCTACCTCGGACTCCTCGAGGCATGGACTCTACTTGGGTTATAGTTGATAGACTAACGTCTGCACATTTTCTGCTTGTTAGAACTACATTTGATGCTTATAGACTGGCTACCATATATGTTGATGATATTGTCCGTTTACACGGAGTTCCAGTATCTATTGTCTCGGATAGAGATCCGAAATTTGTGTCTAGATTGTGGAAAAGTTTGCAAAGGGCTATGGGGACAGAATTGAGGTTTAGTACCGCATTCCACCCACAGACAGACGGACAATCAGAACGGACAATACATACTTTGGAGGATATGCTAAAGATGTATGCCTTGGATTTTCAGGAGAGTTGGGAAGACTACTTGCCACTAGCAGAGTTTGCATACAATAACAGCTTCCACTCCAGCATCGGTATGGCGCCATACGAGGCTTTGTATGGTAGAAGGTGCAGATCACCAATTTGTTGGACAGAAGTTGGGGATAGAGCTTTACTTGGGCCTGAAATTGTGCATGACACTTCCGAGAAAATTAAAACTATTCAGCAACGGCTCAAAACAGCTCAGGACCGACAAAAGAGTTATGCAGATGTTCGAAAAAGTCCTCTTGAGTATGAGGTTGGTGACCATGTGTTTATCCGGGTGACCCCGATGGAAGGCCAAGTCAGGTTCAGAAAGAAGGGTAAGTTGTCGCCTCGTTACATTGGGCTGTTTCAAATGGTCCAATTGCTTATAGAGTTGCTTTGCCACCGGGATTCGAACAAATTCATAATGTGTTTCATGTATCAATGTTGACGGGTTATCTTTGAGACCCGTTCCATGTAATTGATTATCACCGAGTAGCTCTTGATGAAAATATGGAGTATGCCGAATGGCCGGAACGAATCATTGACCGGCAAGTGAAACAATTGAGAAGCAAGTCCATCCCGATGGTGAAAGTGGAATCGGAAGAACACTATGGGACATATGCCACATGGGAAAAAGAGGATGAAATGCGACTACGCTATCCACATTTGTTTCCCGATGAAGGTAACATAAGTTTGGAAGACCAAACTTCCCAAAGGGGGGGAAAACTGTAGTAACCGTGTTCCGTATTATGCTAATTATATAAATATACGTGGCATTGAATTTCTATCTATTCACCGTAGGAAAATCTGTTTGATATTCTGCTTTGGAATTTAAATTGAAGGCCCTATCGACCACAGAAACCGAAATTGACTACACCATTGTGGTTAGCGTAATTTTTGGAGCCTACGGTGAAATTTAATTGAAATTCAATTTGGATCAAATTAAATAGATTAAATTGATGAGTTAGTGCCCAATTAATTCGTGTTAATGAAATGTGATTAAGAGAGCCTATAAATAGGCCCCACTACACTCATCTTCACTTTTGCTTGAACTCAAAATCTGAATTACACACTAGTGAGAGTGAGGGGCCGGCTCTAGAGAGAGAGAAAGAAGGAGAATTGTGTGTTTGGTTCAAGCTTGTGAAATTGGAAGGTTGGACTCAAGATTCAACTACAATTTGGGTGTTAGAAGCTCCTAGGTAAGTAAATTCATGGATTTTAGTTATAACTTTGGGGATTCAGAGGTGAATGGTGGTCAAGAACATAGCTTGAATTGAATTTGTTGAATTTGGAGTGTAATGACCCAGAAATTTTTTTTTTTTTAAAATAGCCAATGCATAATTTAATTGAGCAAATTTTCGAATTTGAGTGCTGTGTAAATTCTGTGTGAAAACAGTTCGGTTTTGTGTTTTTTAAAAATAGTTACCAATCTCAGAAAATTATGAAATTTTTGTATGTTGTTCACATACGAGTCTATCACGTCAGGTAAACATTTTAGAATTTATTGATGAGTATTTATTTTATGAAAATTCGCGGACTGATCGGTGTTTGGTCAGGTGTATAGCAGAATTTGAAAGTGTGTTTTGGGTGTTTAGTCCTTTTTAATTATATGATTGGTAGTAACCACCTTGGGAGTTGTTATTATTTATTATATACAGTTATAATAAATATTTAAAAGTTAAATTTATGGTGTGTACCATACGGTGAAAAATTATATATTTTATAAAGAATGAAATATGTATGTATTGTGTAATGAGCAAAATATTATATTTTGTGGTGTGCAAAAATGTTATATTTTGTGGTGAGAAAAATTATATCATTTTATAATTTATATTATAAAATTCTGAGTTATTATTACAAAAATTAAATTATAGTTTTTTTGAAAAACCCATCATAAAAAAAAAACAAACCCACATGGGGTTGTTTCCTCACCTTTTTCTTTCCCATCATTTCCTTTCCTTTCACTTTCATTTTGGGGGTTTTTTGACCAGCCGTCTCTCTCTCCTTTTCTCTATCTCTTGGCTCTCTCTTCTCTCTCTCTCCTCCTCCATTGTTGCTCAAGCTTTGAGCTTAGAGTGGGAGTCCATAGAGTGAGATTTTGCAAAAGTGTTGTAAATGAAAATTGGAGAGCTCGTCGTAATCTTCGTAATGGTGTTCTTGGATTCATGATTGGGCGACGTTTGCATTTTCAGATTTGTTTTTCTTCATATTTGAGGTAGGAACTTTCTTCATATTTTTACATTAAAGCTATGTTAGGATTATTTTGAGAAAATATATCATTATAAGAGGTATTGCACATAGGTATATTTTTATATTTTTGTTTGGTAATTTTTGGAAGAAAAATTATGTTGAAATGTTAAGAATGTTGGTATTTTGAGATTGATTTTGGAAAAATCATTTTGTATTGTTAATTTTGTAAAAGAAATCCAAAAATAGAATTTAATAGTTGTATGGATTATATCTACATCATATTATGGTTAGATAATTTATTTTGAGAAACTAATGTTGAAATATTTATCTCATCCTTGAGTTTTGGAATTTATTTTTGAGAAAAATAAATTGATATTGAGGAATAATGTGTAAATTGCTAAGTAGAGATTTTTCCTACACTTCTTTATGCACTTTTGCTTGATTATATGGAGTTTAGAGTTGTATATAATTTAATTAGAATTTTTGAAAAATTTATGTTTTATTTGCTTAAAAGAGAAATTTTGAGAAAAATAAAAAGTTGATGCCCAAATTGTGAAAGTGTAAACTTGGAATATGTTTGTAAGGTTATGAAAGAGTTATATTATTAATTTGAACAAAAACGAACTTCGATTCTATTGGTTTTGAAACTTTTACTGGTTTGTGGCCAAAAGAGCATTTTTAAAGAAAACAAAGGAATTACGTTTAACTTTTGGGGCTTTCGATCAAAATAGGATGTCATAGTTAAATAATGCTTGGAGAATGAGTTTGGAAAGAAAATGATGTTTTCTTGGTCATTAACGGTATTATTTTACTTAATGTATTTGTTGGAATAAAACCGACACGGTTAGAAATGGACCTTAAGAGGTTACCGGACGTGATTGTGATATGAAAACTAGTGTAGTTGTTCGTATTTGATAAAATGTGGAATATGATTTGTTTCTAAATGTTGGGAATCATGGGAGATTCCAAGTTATAGTATTATGTTGGATCGTAAGTCCATGTTGTTATCTTTCAATTAATATGTTAGAGATAACTATTTTGGTTATCGGTGAAAATTTACCATGTTGTATTTAAATGAGGGACTTCTTGGAAGGATGAGAAATGATGGAACTTTGGAAGTTTGATATATAATATGTTGTAAATTTGTCTTGAAATGGCTAAATTGGGAATATTGATTAACATGTGGAGACTATAAGAATATGGATATGGTTATATTATCTCACACCTTTGGAAGTTTTAAATAATTATTTATCTTGAGATTTAATATATGTCTAGAGATAAATGTATTGGGCTGTCGGTGGAGGATAGCCATGATTGTTGTAGAACTGCATGATGATTAGGTAAATTGAAACTAATCAACTGAATTATGTCATTGAATATGACGGCTGGATTAACACATTAAATATGTGCTATAATTGATCATTGTATATGATAATGCGTTTAAATATATTGTATATGTATGTTTATTGGGAGAAGATAGGGGATGTACTCCATATATGATTATGCTTATAAATACATTGCATATGTATATTTGTTTGGGAGGAGAAAAGGGATGAACTCCATGTAAAGCAAGCTGGCCGGAGTGTCCTGGGTGAAAGACCCGAAATCATATATATACATGCGTGTCGAATCCCGCGGACGAAATTTCCGTAAAATGGCATATTTCAGAAAATATACATGGGCGCCGAATCCCGCGGACGAAATTTTCGTAAAATGGCATATTTCAAAAAATATATACATGGGTGCCGAATCCCGTGGACGAAATTTCCGTTAAATGGCATATTTCAGAAAATATACATGGGTGCCGAATCCCACAGACGAAATTTCCGTAAAATGGCATATTTCAGAAAATATACATGGGTGCCGATTCCCGCGGACGAAATATCCGTAAAATGGCTTATTTGAGAAAATATACATGGGTGCCGATTCCTTCGGACGAAATTTCCGTAAAATGGCAGATTTGAAGCGCTTATGTGTGTTTGCATATTTGGGAACCATTGAGTTGTAGTCTCATTTTAGTTGTTGAAAGATAATGAATTTAACTCATGAATTGAGTAGCATATATGAATTGGAAATGAATTGATGGAAAACGAATAAGATTGGTCTTAGTGGCATATGAATATGCAGGCCTTAGTTTTAAGAGATTATGTAATAAAATCATATGGTTTTGGCATGATATGACTTCACGTATATATATACGATTATCTTCGTCCCCGCATATTTTTTTTAATGTTTTAATATGAGATTGTTCGGTGGGCTTTGCTCACCCCCTGCCTGTACATGTGTACAGGGAATGCTTTTCGGATTTGAAGATCAAACCATGGATTTTACCATTTCATAAGTGTAATGTAGTGATGGATTGTACTACTTCATTTGTTGTTTGGCTGAGTGTTATCTTTTTGTAAAGAGTAGTGTCAACTCTTTTATTGTAAGCCTCAGGGCATTTCTTTTTTTTGTATGCAAATGTCATTGTTGTATAACGAGAGGTAATATGTATATTTAATTATTCATCATTTCATCCAAGGATGAAATATTATTTGTAAATGGACTTAATTAATGAATATTGGAAAGGTATCTGAGTAATAAAATACGGGGCGTGACATAGAGCTTGTATAAACATGCATGTGCATAATTGCTGTAATTTTGTATGTTCAAGCATGAAGCATGTTGAATATGAGGAATTGAGCACCAACTTTACATGCATGAGTAATTTTGTGTAGCTTCATGATTTTGAACACCACTTGCACCATTTGAAACAGAAATGAAGTCAAAAATTGACATGCATGCATGATTGATGAAGTTATGAAATAGGTGTGAAGCTTGAGCACATGAGTTTGGACCATATAAGAGAAATAAGAATTTATTTGAGAATTAAATTATGATTTTGAACAATTCGGTCCCATATACTCATATTCTCATGTGGCATAATTTATTTGCATGTTTTGAACCAAGATTATGGGTTTTTCACCTTTGGAGGTTGAGTTTGAAGCTCAAGAACAATTCTGGATTTTCCAGAATTAGGCATGTGCACTCGAGCGGGAAATACGAGCTCCCAGAAGTTTTGCAGACATGGGTTCCCACTCGAGCGGGGAGATTCACGCTCGAGCAGGGAGCCATGTAGTGAGACTTTCAGCTCGAGCGTCCGAATTCACGCTCTAGCATAAAAATGAGACAACCAGTACTTTTGCTGACCTAATGGGTCCGCTCGAGCGGGGAAGTCCATGCTCGAGCGGGGACCCCTGTTTCAAAAAATTTGTAAAAGTGTTCTATGTTCCATTTTCCGTTCTTTTTCACTTCTAAGCACTCTTAGGCATGCATTGGGCATTATGAATGAATTAAAAGAATAAGAAACGGATCGATTGTTTGTGACCCATACGTCTTATGTAATGTGTAGGGTCGAGCTCAAGGGTGAATCCACCGGCAGAGCACTGTGAGTAATATCTTAATAAAGGTTTTGAAGTATGTTATTTGTCCAACTGCTTATTTCTCCATAAGTCTTATAAGCTCGTTAATTTTAATTGTGGACAAATGTTTGCTATGCCAAATGGTTGGGCCAAAGGCTAGTCTGACATGAATGAAAGAATGACTAGGCCAAAGGCCAGTCTGACATGAATGAAAGAATGGTTAAGCCAAAGGCCAGTCTGACATGAACGAAAGAATGAATGGGCTAAAGGCCAGTCTGACATGAATAAAAGAATGGTTGGGCCAAAGGCCAGTTTGACATGAATAAAAGAATGACTGGGCCAAAGGCCAGTCTGACCTGAATAAAACAATGGTTGGGCCAAAGGCCAGTCTGACATGAATGAAAGAATAAATGGGCCAAAGGCCGTTTGACATGCATGAATTGGGCCCGAGGCCGTCTGGTGTTTTTGGAACCATAGTTACTTGATATATATATATATATATACCAGATAGAAATGTGAATTGGGCCCAAGGCCGTTTGGTGCATGTCGTTCTAAATATTGTTCGTGTATCTTCTTTATTTCATATTATTCACTGCGCTTTTGTTCACGCTCATTCATGTGTCTGTAGGTGAGCCAAGGGAGGTCCAAACCCAGCCTCAGTGAAGTTTGTGTGGAACAACCAAGGTTTTGAAGAATCTACCCATACGTCTCACACACGAGACTTGTTTTCTCCCTTTTGCTATTTTGTTATATTTTGTCATGTTGGTGAGAACCTTGGATTACGGTTGTGTATAGTTTTGATTGGTTGACCTAGACTTGAATGATCCTGTATGTACAGAATTTTGTGTTACTACATATTTTGATGTGAGTTATTAACATGTATATGCATAAATTGTTATGACGTGCCATATAAGCACAACTCTATGGATAAAAGTTTGAAATTGCTTCCGTTTGGCTCCCTTAACTCTATTAAAACATATCTGGTTTGGTTCAAGGTCATAGGTAATCTCGTGATTATTGGCCGATTATGTCCGTAACCCATGGGGGCGGGTTCGGGACATGACATGGGCACACCTTGACACAGGGCCAGGGTCTTCCCTACTTTTCCGGGATATCAAAGACCAGGTTTTTCTATTGATCACACTATAACCAAGCTTCATTCCAGGCAAAAGAGTATGTGAAGGGCAGTCAAAGCTTTGCCATAGTAACTCACTATATGTCCTGTCTCTCAAAACAAGATTTCCTGAATCCAAAAGGGTAGCACTAGTGTTACCAGTTGATGATATGTTAGTCAACATGTACAAAAATTTTCCCTTCACTATCGCGAGGTTTCCATCAGCTCTGATGCTAAGAGCCACAGAAGAATCTGTGAGTGGGAAATCTCGGTTGGCTACCTAAACAACAGTTTGTACCGAAACTCTTTTGTACCATATAGCCACATAGTAATTCATTGTAGAGCTCCCGTTCCCAGGACTAGGGAATCCCAACTCGAAGACATTTCCTGGAGATACAAGGGTGTCAGAATCTGTGATTGACTGTCCTGGTAAGATTGTATCTGTTGAGGCATCGGCAAGCCACAAACATGAATAAATTAACAGGAAAACAAAATGAGCATATGTTGTCATCTTTGTATTATTGGTGTTAGCGATTGGATTTTCATGGTCGGCTCCATAATATATAAAGTCCATAGCATAAGCTTGTTAGCTCATTCATATACAATGGTGGACACATTTCCTAATAGATTAAAATTTTTTGGACAATTTTTAAAAGGATTAAGTTTTCGTCAGTACAAGCCAACATCAGAATTAAAAAATGTGGAATAATATATTTAATGTAATTCCAGACATGTTCTGCCTTGTAAATCCTCAAACCCACCCAGGAATCACCTTAACTTTTCTTTGGAATAACATATTTTGTATTGTTGGACCGTCATCGAATAGATACATTCATCCTGACAAGCAATATTTTGCATATATTTCAAAGGTTTAATGAATCAACCACGATTTATTCATAATTGCCAATTTGGGAAGCAAAGCATACATTATATAATCAACATTGAGAGCAAAAGCAACATATATATATTCTCAAAATTTTGGGATATGAATATAGAAAACCTTAACCCTCATCAGAAATTGAGAAAACATGGGCAAATTTCTAACAAAAACATAATTAATTTTAGATCTTTTCTATTACAAAGACTTGAGAAAAGGAAAACAAAGGAAATAGGTAAATAAGTCCAATCAACTAACTCTATTGCAAACAATTTCTAATAATTAGGTGATTTCTGTTCCTCCTCCATTTAGACAAATCAGATTAGGAGTTTTTGTATTCTTTACTTTTTATTTTTTATTTTTTATTTTTTTTTTAGCATCATCAGTATTCTAATCAACCAAAAAGAGTATGATCACAGATTATACATCCAAATTCCAATTGAAATAAAAGCATTATAAAATAATTAAAAAATTCTTGGTTTTATTTGAGGGAATTTTCATTAGATACTAGAAATTTTCTTTTATTTATTGGCCAAACGCAATCTGTCTGGTTTGGAATTTTCTAAAACCGAATTTTCAATCCATATATATATATATATATTTAGTAAATTTTTTTAACATTTTAATAAATTGTTCTTATTTTTTAAATCCACTTAATCTAGATACAATTATATATATATATATATATATAATATTTATGCAAAAATCTTTAAAAAAAAATTCATTACAATACAACAAAATATGAAAATGTACACACACACACACACACAAATGTCATATTCAATGAATTTTTTAAAAGATTTTGACACAAATTTTCTATTTTGATTATAAATAAATAAAAAAATATGAATTGAAAAAAAAAAAAAAAACTCCAAACCAAACAGATTTTAATTCATTTTCTCCCTAAACCCTAAACCCATATAACTATAGAGATAGGGGATTTTTAGCATTTATACAAAAATCCTTAAAAACATTCATTAAAATACAACAAAATATGAAAATGTACCCAAAACAAAAAAATTTGCATTCAATGAATTTTTTGAAATTATTTTATACATATTTTCTATTTTGATTAAAAATAAATAAAAAATACAAATTAAAAAAAAAAATCAAACCAAACAGATTTTAGTTCATTTTCTCGCTAAACCCTAAACCCATATAAATATATAGATAGAGGAAATTCTAGTATACACACCTCCTACCATATGCACCCCTAAATTATGTCTTTTTTATTTTTATTTTTATTTTTAATTATGACCTTATTTTATTTATGAGAGATCTTTGATTATACTTCATGATTGATTAAGGCCGAATTGTGCAACATTGAGGCTATTAATTAGGATCTCTTAACTTTCCTTGCTTGTCCAATTATATATTTTATGTCTGTTTAATGTCAATCAGGTTATACATAGACAGAGCATAAAATGGGCAAAAAATACAAAATTCAGAGAGAAAAGAGCTTCCCGCACGTGCGTTGACTTTTTCAGCGTCTGCGTTGACTTTTCCGAGCGTGCGTTGACTTTCCCGCACGTGCATTGACTTTTCTTGGAAAATAGGCCCAATGTTTTAAACCTGTTTGAAAGACAGCAGAGGTATAAAAAGGCAAGAAAGGGGCTGGATTAGGGTTCTGAAATTTGATTCTAAGGAAAGGGAGGCTAGGGTTCTACAGAAGGTGATTTTCCTTCAAGCTTCAAGGACAACTTCCATAGTCTCTCCCATCTCTTCCATCTCTTCCACCTCTTCCCACTCTTCCATGAGTGGCTAGGTTATTCTTTTCTAGGGTTTTGATAAAACCCTAGCCATGTGATAGGATTTTTCAAAAGCTTTGATTGTGATTCGGTTTGAATCAATGTATGGATATTTTAGAAGTTTATAAAAATTATTCTTTTCATCTCTTCAAGTATTTTACTCTCTGTGATTATTTAATGCTTTCCATACATTAGTTTTCTTTGTGTTTGTGTTCAAAGTACAAGACGAGTCATGCTACGAGAGACGGGTCTGGTTGCTACCATTGTTTAGAGCAAACGCCTCGTGCTACTTGGGATGATTCATGCCTGTATGTTGAATGCGATAACCCTCTTGATCAATATTTCAAACTTGTAGTTGTAAAATATTGGGTGTTTCAAACCAGATTGCAATTGATAGCCAATGGTTAATCTCGTTTATATGGTTAGTGGTGAATTCTTTATCCTAGGATTTTTCCCAAAAATTAATATCTCAAACCCTAATTTTAATTGTCAATTTAATTTCTCAATTTCATTTAATTCCTTTTTAGTCATAAAATCTCTCAATCTTTTTATTGAAAATTAATTTAGGAATTTAGCGATTAAATTAGTCTAATTTCACAATTGTCTCTGTGGATCGATACATGAACTTGCCATTATTCTAAAAGAATTTGGTATAGTTTAGTGTTTAATTTTGGTGTGCGTAATGACCCATCAAATTTTGCACGTACGACAAAACTTTCAGTCGCAAATTTGAGCTTGCTTTAATTACAAGTGCGCGAAGGAGGTGCGGCAACCTAGTCGCACGTACGGCTTGATCCCTGCACATGCGGAATGTCGTTCCCCCCCCCCCCCGAAAAAAAAAATAAAAAATTCCTGCATTGCAGTACTACCCACCGCACATGCAGCAAAACTTTCAGTCCCAAATTTGAGCCTGCTTTAATTACAGGTGCGCATAGGAGGTGCAACAACCTTGCCGCACATGCGGCTTGATCCCCGCATGTGCGAAACGTCGTTCTCAAAAATATAATAAAATAAAATAAAATAAAATAAAAATAAAAATAAAAATTCCCACACGTGTGACAAAACTTTTTGAATCCCATTCGTTGCCTGCTTTATATGCAGGTGCGTTCCATGGGCGAAAGAAAAAAAATAAAAAATAAAAAAAAAACAAAAAATAATCAATAAAAAATAATAATAAACAATCAAAAAAAATCAGATCTCTTTGTTCAATTTATTTTATTGTATTTATTTTATTTTATTTTCATTTTTTTTTAAAAAATATAGAAATATTTATTTTATTTTATTTATTTTATTTTTGTTTTTTTAAAAAAAAAAATGAATATCTAACCTAGACCCACTCACTACAAGAAATTGCACTTTTGGCGACTACTTTTGGCGACGACGTCAATTTTTCATCGCCAAAAGTATATTTTAGGCAACACAGTGATCAATTTCATTGGTAAAAGTATACCTTTACCGACGCAATTTGTTGCCGTCGCTAAAAAGGCATAACATTATTTTAGCGCCAAATTTTTTCGTTGGCGCCAAAATTTCATAACTTTTACCTACGAGGCTTATGTTTTAGCAACACAATGAGCGTTGCTATTAGTGTGCTTACTTTTGGCGACGATGAGTTGGCGTGGGCAAAGAGTTAACCATTTGGCGACGATGACACTATTCGTCGGTAAAAGTTTTGCCAGTGGAATGATGTGATTTAGTGATTTGTGTTTTTTATTACAATTTTTGAAAGAGTTTTAAATATTTTAGTTACTGAATTGTAAAATTAAAATAATCATTGAATTAGATCACAAAATGAACCCATTGAACCCAAACACACTCTTAAGTTGATATGACTAATTTGAGATAATTTAAACTTTTTCAAAGAATATGGTTAGATTATCAATTTCAATATGTTTGTTTTTATTTTCAGAAACTAGTTTCAATTTTTTTTTTCCCTAAAAAAGTAAAAAAAAAAAAAAATTGGTGAAAAAAAAAACTTATTATTTTTGTATATTTTTATCTTTTAGGTCATAAATACTTTTTAAAATTATAAAAATATAAATTTGATTTTTATTGCTTTGAAATTATTTATAATTTTTTCGAAAAAAACAAATCTAAATTTTTTTTTGTTTTTTTTTTAATCTTTTAGGTCATAAATATTTTTTAAAATTTAAAAAATATAATTTTGATTTTTATTGCTCAGAAATTATTTTTAATTTTTTTAAAAAAAAACAAATTTAAAAATTGTTTTGAATATTTTATTTTATTTATTTGTTTGGGTAGAGAAGGTAAAATCAGCAGTGACATTTCCCTCTTCAAATTCCCTCCTTTTTTTTCCCTCATCAAATCTCACCCAAATCAATCTCCACGATTTCACTCTTGCACATCCTTATCTCAGAATTTGTAGTTCTCTCTCCCTCACGATTTCACTCTTGATCGTAGGGTTTGTGCCGTTTGTTGCTGCCGTGCGAGATCGGTGCTTCAGTCTCCCATTACAGGTTTGTTCCCTTTTGCTTTGTATCTCAATGCCCCTGCTTCTCTCTCTCAATTTCTTAAATGAATCTATGTTTGTCTATTTTCACTTCTTCTATTATTTAGATTTTGGGGTTCTCTGAAGGATGCTTTTTCCAAACAAATTCCATGCTTGATTTGGGGAAGATGGGGCCTTTACGGGTTGTCCAGTACAATATCATTTTGAAATGCAAAACTAAAAGGATATGAAATTTTAATGAACACCTAACCTGAATCCACATCAAACGTTTAGGTTAGAACATGGATTTGCCTCTGTATGAGAGGATGCCTGTGCCCATTCACCAGGAATTTATTCATCTTCTCAGTGGGCCTCTTACTTCAAATATTAATAAGAACCCACAATGACTATTTATGTAAGGTAATAAAATAAGAACACTTCTACTGGTGCATATGAATAAGAGAGGCTTTACAATCTGTTCCATCTTAAACCCAATACAAGTCACCAATTCTGAGCCTGTTAGTGCCCCTACTATGAGTTTTGACATTTCATCCTTGCCCCCAGGGCATAGAGGTGGCTTATTTGTCATACCTTAAGTAACCCACTTCCATGCAGAAGCTTACTGGGATTCTCTTTCATGTAGCCTTGCTCACTGAAGCACCTATTCAGGAGTTGAAATTCTGTCTCACAAAGGAAATGGTCTATTGTATCCAGTATAAGAACACTCTGGAGACAATGTAACGTTAGAAATAGAGGATGCAATAAGATATTATACCATAAAGCTTAAGGGTTTTTTTTATGATTTTATACGTGTTTGAATGTGAATATAAAAGCATAAATACAATGTAGTAATTGAAAGCACATGCTTTAGTAGTTCAAATTTGCAACCAACTTAATTTAAAATTTGAGAACACATGCTTTAGTAGTTGTATATAAAAAGGCTGTTTGGTTTCCACTTATTTGCAACTTATTTTGTTTAAATTTTGAAAACACATGCGTTAGTAGTTGTACCTAAAATGGTAGGGTGTTTGGTTCCACTTATTTTGTTTTCAGCTTATTTTCCTTTTCAGCTCAAAAAAAGTTTAAATAGCTTAGTTTTTTAAGTTGGGTTTTAGATGGTTTTTTAAGCTAAGAGAGTGTTTGGGGTGTACTACAAAAGTGCACTTTTTATTTTTGATCTTTTTATCTTGGGCGAATTATACTAACGGTCCCTATAGTTTGAGGTTTGTGTCACTTTGGTTCCCGACTTTTCAATTGGTTCATTAATAGAAAATTTAGAGGCAGTGGCTGGATGTAATTTGTGCTAGGGCTTTTTAGGAGAGCTGAAAATCCCTTTTAGATAAACATAGAAGTTTCATCAAAGAGGGGGTATTGATTGGTGTAGTGGTAAATGCTTGAGTTCCCGTGTATGAAAATATGGGTTGGAATTGAAAAATGTAGTCCCTTCCCACAAATATTACAGAGGTTAGGCCTGTAGCCACCCTTAGTCCTTCCCTATGCCCTTAATTTGTAGGAGCCCATTAGGTAATGTCCTTTAAGAAAGATATTGGAATGAATTGGAATGGTACATTGCCATGCCAACGGCCTTTTACCATTTAACAGACATTAAAAAAAATATATATTTTCTTGTTTTTTTTTTTTTTTTTGATAAATGTAAAAAACACTTAACTTAATACATAATATATGCAGATATAATAGAACTTTAGAGGATTTGTTGGTCGAAACCTTGATACAAAATTAAAAAAGCCTATAGGTAGATGCACCTTTATTGATGATGACGTGTCACTCTACACTTATATTAACTACTTTGTCTTCATGTTTAAAGAATACAAAAATAAAAAATAAAAGGTTGTGTCCTATTGATATTAACTACTATCTTATGATCAGACATGGACAGGAGTTGGATGTTAATTTCTGATAGATTCAGTCAGCCATACGTAGATGGGGTGAACTCATTTATTGAATTTGCAAAGGTTCATTTGGGTGAGGCTAGGGAGATTAAGTGCCCATGCATCAATTGTTGTAACTTTTATAAGTAGAAGTATGATAGTGTGAAAGCTCATTTGCTCATAAGTGGGATGATAGTATCATACACCACTTGGTTAGAACACGGTGAACTTCCAGAACACAATAACCTTGATGAAAGCAATGGTGAGAATGATGAGGATGAAGATGAATATGATGAACTGATAGAGGACTATCAGAGGGGGAATTTTATGGAGGGTGATACTCTAGAAAGAGAGGATGTACGACATTTTGATAAATTGTTAGATGCTTCCCAATGTTTCTTGTACCCAGGTTGCAAAAACTCGGATACTTTGTTATCATTCGTTATTCAGATGCTACATGTGAAGGTAGAAAATAGGTGGAGCAATAAGTCTTTTGACAAGGTTTTGGAGATACAAAGGCGATTCCTACCAGAAGGCCACGTGGTGCCAGGGTCAATTTACGAGTGCAAGAAGTTGCTACGTGACTTGGGCTTGGGGTACGAGCTCATCGATGCATGTAAACATGATTGTGTACTATTCTGGAAGGAGAATGCTCACTTGGAAAAATGTCCCACGTGTCAAGCATCTAGGTACAGAGTAAATGATAGCAAGGGTAAGAAGATCCCTCACAAGATATTGCGTTACTTCCCATTGACACCTAGGTTGAGAAGATTATACATGTCTAGGAAGACGGCAAAAGACATGAGATGGCATAGTGATAAGCGTGTGGATGATGGTGTAGGGAGGCATCCGGCTGATTGTAAAGAGTGGATGGTCTGGTTCATAATCTGTTCTGTTTTAGCATTGTGGGTGAGCAGCCACTGCATTCTGTCTTTGACCTGGTGTATCATCTGCGATGTCCTGGTGAGCAGCAGCAGCATTGGTCTAGCCCTGGTTTTTGCCTTCCTGACTGCTGCTGTTTTGTGGTTTTGTTTTTGCTTTCTTTGGTTGTTCTTGATTGGATATAAACTCCATGCTAGAGCTCAACCAATCATGGCATGGAGACAAAAAAAATCTTCCATTTTCTTTATTGGTTAGTGGTAACTACTAACAAAATGATGTACAAAAGAGATCTCACATTATTGCACACCAATGAGTGAGTGAGTGGTTGTGTGTGAGTGTGAAAGAGATAATATAAAAAGAAAAAGAAAAAGAAAAAGAAAAATAGAGAACAATATATAAGTTCAAAGGTTATCTGTTACTCCCATTTTATGTGACATGGAGTTTTACTTGGGAATACTTTATTGTGCATTGGGAATTTCTTTTGATGGAGGAAATCTAACCTTTATAAATGTCCTTTGAACTCGCTCCAATGGCGTCTCAGAGTGTAATTGGGTTCGTTGGCTTGGACCAACTGAGCTTGCAATTGGCCTCCTCACTCCTTCTCTCTGGCTATGCCGTACAAGCCTTTGAGGTCTGTCTTCATTTCCCATCTCTCTGTTTGTTCATTGAATTTGTTCACGATTGAATTCAGGGCATTTCGCGATTGAATTTTTTATTCCAAAAGCAATGAATTTTGCTGTGTGTTTGAATGACTTTGAATTTTTTATTCCAAAAGCAATGACTTATTCCAAAAGCACTCTGATTGTAATTAATAAACTTTGATTGGTATGAAGGGAGATAAGGGATTAAATGACTTTGATTGGTAAAAGGAATATAAGGGTTCAAAATGACTTCGAATAGTATATTTAGCTACCTAAAGAAACACCTAAAAACTTAGAAGGCACCAAAAACTCAGTACATTTAGCTACCTAAAGAAACACCTAAAAACAATGATATATATATATATATATATACTTTTGGATCATAGTTGACTGAATATGTTCTTCTTTTATTTTCTCTATAAATTGTGACCTTATTTTTTTGAAGAGCTAAAAATTGACTTTCTGATGCTTCCTTCTCTCATTTCTTTGCATGCAGATGTTGCAGCTTTGGTTGTATTGATATCTCATGCAGATCAAATAAATGACCTACTTTTTGGTCATGAGAGTGCTTTAAAAGGTTTTGTGGAGATCCTTAATGTTTTCTGAATTTATAATTAGTCTGCTTGGTTGATGTTCAGAATATACTATTTTCTGGTTTTGTAGGGTTACGCAAAGATGCTGTCATCATTCTCCATTCAACCATACTACCTGCTCATATACAGAAGCTCGAGAAGCGACTCACAGGCAATTTATTTTCTCTAGATAAAAAAAATATTTGTATAGAATTTTCTTTTATACTCTTGGTTAACTTTTCTGTTCTGTCTGGTTTGTTGGTGGATGTCGTCGTAGTTTTGTGCTATTTAGTTTTAGATTTATCGGCAGCTCAACAGTGTGTTATGATACTCTTTCTTTTCTTTTTCTTTTTTTTTCGGTTTCATCATTTTTACTCAAGATTTATCATAGACAGCCATAGTTGTTCTTATCTTTATTTTTCCATTAATGAGATTATAGAGCTTTAGCAACTTTTTAACTCTGCCTAGTGGATCATGCCCTCCATTATTGATATGAAGGTTAATGAGGGCAGGGGAGGTGAGTTGAAATGAAAGGACAAGGGAGAAGGTTCATAGTTAAATCATTTTATTTTTTCTTTTTTTGTTTATATTTTGGGGAAGGTTTAATGTCTATCTTTCTTTTTTTGTTTTGTTTTTTGTTCTTCTGTCTGCAAATCTCTAATGTACAGGGGTGATGACCCTTTGTGTTCTATGAATCTATACTTTATTTACTTATCAAAAAAAGCAAAAAAGAAAAAAAGAAAAGAAAAGGGAAGAGAGTAGAACATTCAATAATAATGTGTTCTTTACTGTTATACCAAATTTATGCCTTAGAAGTCTACTGGTTACTGGTTACATCTAACTTAATGGAAAAGCAAAAGAAAGAATTTGGTGTTTGCTCAGCTTGTGCTAAACTTACATCTACATTGAACATTTTCTAACTCCTCTAATCATTAATCTGTTTCTACTCTAGCAGAGGATTTGGAGAGAGTTTTTGTAGTTGATATATATATCTCTAAGGGAATGTCAGAGGTTTTGAATGGCAAAATAATGGTAAGATTATATATCTCATATCCTATTTCTTCCTCACATACGTAGAGGATCATTTTGCTTTTGTATTGCTATTTTATAGCTGGCTGAAGCTGATATTTCTATAATACGCAGATTATTTCATCAGGACAGTCGGATGCCATTACAAGGGCACGCCCTGTTCTCTCTGGTACAATCTACTTATGTCACTACTCTGCAACACTTGCATAAGGATTCAGTTTTTTGATCACTACTTTTAAATTTTCTATTTCATCTCTAAGACAAACTATTGTGTTTTTCAAACAGCTATGAGTGAGAAACTTTATGTTTTTGAGGGGGCACTTGGTGCTGGAAGGTGGGATTTCTTCACAATCTTACCAATTTCTTTGTCATGTTTAGATTTTAGAACAATTTGAATTGTGTTGTTGAGACAAATTTTCATATAAAATTGGTGACAATTAAATTTAGGGTAAAAGATGAAGACAAGAAGAGAGAGAGAGAGAGAGAGAGAGAAAGAGAGAGAGATAGAGAGAAGAGAGATAAATACAGGAAAAGGCTAATGAGAGACACCAAAAGTAGGCACATGTTCTCTTCTTATACACACATATGTTTGCATTTTGTCTATCATCGACTGAACCAACCCAATTTGCATCACTAAATGCTTTCAATTTTAAGTGATCATGGTTAGAGCACAGGATCCATTTCACAAGAGCTGACTTGAGATACCTCTAAATGAACGATCAGGCACAAAAATTTTGGCATGATCAAGCAACTCAGATTATTATGTTCTTCCTCTTCCATGATTATGTCTTATGTTATTTTATTTTGCAGTATGTAACTCCAAATTAAGTTAATAAAGTTTGATTAAGTAACATGTACTTGTTATTTTGAAATGATAGTTGAAATGGGAGAATAAATGGAGGGAGCAAAGTCATCATTGGAGCAACATTGCTAATATATAGCATTTTGTCTCTTTTTATTGCTAAATTGTAACAATATTCAGCATGTAGCTATTGAACCATTGGAGACTAGAAAATTCACAAGACTGCACCAGGAAACCATAGGAGATTTTTTTTACTTGACAGGAATACAAGAACTGATAGGCTGCTTCTTAGTAGTGATATGGCTTTGATAACATGTAAATATTGGAAACAAAAAGTGGAATTAAAATTTGGTTAAAAAAAAAAAACTAATGGCTTTGCGCAGAAAACAACACCTGACCTAATATTACACAAGTGATTGTGTAAACCAAGTCAAATCTAATTTACTATAAACTTACAACTAAATGATTCTTGAATATTCCAATACAAATTTAAGTAATTTCATATCTCTGAACAATACTTTTCAAATGATAATTTAATTGTGTCTTAGTTGTGCCACTTGATAGTAAATTTGTTTGTGCTAGGTGTTTAACCCAATTTAACAGGGATTGGCACAGGGGAATGGCCCTTCTTCTTTGTTTATTTATGTTAGGTGTTCTAATATCATATTAGATGATGTTATTGTTAATGTCTACTTTTCTTTTTTAAATTGCAGCAAAATTAAAATGGTAATAGAGCTGCTTGAGGGCATTCATTTTGTTTCTTCTGTGGAGGCCATTTCTCTTGGTGCCCAAGCTGGTATTCATCCATGGATAATTTATGACATTATTTCTAATGCTGCTGGAAATTCATGGTAAATTATTGTTCACAATTCTTTACTGAGGACTATGTTGTGTGTTTAAAATTTAAATATTTCTAGTCCTGAAGCATTCCTTATAAGCATTCTGATCTGAAATTGCCAATTCTAGATCAGGCACAACCTTGATACATGAGACTGCTAATAATCTGATTTGCACCATGGGCACCAGTTGAGACCATGGCACTGATTGGCACGTTCTGTTTCTGACAATGAACTGATTTTGTAGAACCCATGCCTTTAAAGAAATTAGCTGCAAAATTTATTGAACACTGAAAGCCCTTCTTGTTATGTGCTTACATGTATACACATACATGGGAACATCTGTTTACTTTCAAAGATCTGTGCATTTTTATACTAACTCAATAGGTATTCAAGGTTTTTGTGGTTGGTGTCAGTATATGTAAATGCCGTAGTTAGTTTTTTTTTTCATGACATTCCTGGAATTTGCTAGCGTTTTCTTAAGCAGATACTGTGTTACCTTGCTACTAGACATCCTTCCATTGGATTCAATTTTACAGGGTTTTCAAGAATCATGTTCCCCAGTTGCTAAGGGATAATCAAACCAAACATCTCCTGAATACTTTTGTTCAAAATTTGGTAAGTCTTCTCATGTTATAAGTTTCTTAGTGTTGTTCAAGTGTATTATAAGTAATTTCTTTTCTTCTTGACTTTGAAGTTAAGTTCAATGGGGGTTTTGGGTGAATTAAATGCTAACTGCAGTTTTATAATTCCATTCAAATTATGCTTCCTTTCTTGTGGTGGATTTAGCATTTAGGACATTTACTTGAGGACCATCTGCTAAATGCATACTAAAATTTTAGACTTGAACACCACTCGGTAATCATTTCTTCATCAATGAATTTGGACACATTGAGACTTTCAATAATGATTTTTAAAAGCTCTACAACATAAGAAAACAGATTTAAGTTCTGAGGTCTAATTTTGTAGAAGAATCTTACGTAAATGTCTCAGGAGCTAAAACTGCCTTCCTATTATTTAACTCTCATGCCTCAAAACTGTTTCCAGTGTTGAGTTTGTCTTGCTTGACCACGTTGCTAGTAACAAATTTTTCCATCTTGTTCTCACAATTGATTTTCAGTGTAATATAGTTGAAATCTCAATTCTTTCATTGAAAACATAAGCCCCAATTATTCACATGAATGTGTGACATTGTGATGCAGAAGCCGTAAGTAGAAGAGGACAAATCCCAAGCAAATAATGTCAAGTTTGTCTAGTTAGTATGAAGTTTGTTTATTTATGAGACTTCATTTTATTCTTGATTAGCATTTGTTAGTCCCCTATTAGGAGCTTCAGAATGTTCTGGATGTATTTTATTTTTTGGGATTTCTTTGCTATAGTTTGTGTGTTGGTTAGTAGACTTCTCTTGGGCTATAATCCAGCCAATTACTTGTTTAGAATTACTTATTTTGGTAGATTTTGAATATTTTACAATCTCTAAATGGGGTAATTTTTAGAAAGTTTATTTCTCATTATGGTTTACTAGTGTCCACATAAAGAGGCCCCTGCTTGATTATGAATTTAGAGTTGGAATTAAAGAGACAGTGTGAAAATTCCCTGTTGACTTGTGTGTGTATCTCAAGCCACCCTTGTGGAGTAGGCTACTCCTTTCATGCTTTTGTTTTCCTATTTGCTAAATTTATGTCTAATTCAAATCTGTCTAACAAGTAACCAGACCTTAATGCAAGAAGCACTAACACTTCTACTCATATGACACTTCTACTCATGTGACACTTTTACTCATTACACTGCCGAGTTGAAATGGTTTTCTGAACTGGTGATGATCTGTGTTGAATCAGTTTGCTGATCTGCTATTCTTCTGGTGCTGCTATGATGTTGCTGCTGTTGCTGAGATGCTGTGGTGATGCTGCTGTGATGGTGTTTGTTACGATGAGGTGCTGCTGTGTTGTTGTTGGATGTTTGCTGGTGTTGTTGATGTTTGGAAGGGTGCAGGACTTTTTGTCCAATTTGTAATAGATCAGGTTTTCATTAATGGGGGTTGTCATTAGGTGTAAGTTCGGGCAACTGCTGGTGTTTTGGCTGGAAGGGTATGGAGGGGGTATGGAGGGGGTATTTTGTGTGATTTCATATCCATGTTATTAGTTTGTTATAGTGGTGCCTGAGGGATGCCTCTTGTAAACCTATAAATCTTTTCAAAAATTATAAATGAGTTTCAATTATTTTTCCCATTGCAAATTTGTTGTTGTTAAAAAGTGAAGCTTTCTCGACAAATAACTTTTCGGTAAATGTGTAGCTAAAAGTTTATTTTTTCCCACTCATATTGTAACGCCCTCAAAATAAACCCATTATATATATATCCTTGACATGCATTATTTAAAGAAAACAATTTATTATTTCATTCATCAGAGTATTACTAAATAAAAGCATTACATGTAACATTGAATAAAATGCCCTACAGGCTTACATCTTTCCAAGCCAACACTTGGATACAAAAATATGAGTTCTAACTCAATACAAGAAAAGCCCTAGGCTTGAATGTTTACATGTACTAATAAATAAAGACAATTAACTAAAGATAGTCTTCTTCAAAATCCAGAAGCCAAACCCTCCCAAGCTAAGTCCTTGGAGGTAGCTTATCACCTGAACCTGAAAATGATGTTCCCATAAAGGGTGAGCCACAACCCAGTAGAAATATACTAAACCAAATATAAGCATTGAATATAGCAATAGCATTCAATAATTGGTTAACCAAGATAATCAGTTATATCTTTATACAGTTTCATGACATTAATGTCCAAGACTCGTTTTACTTTCCAATATATTAATTCAATATGGCTCAGAACCTGACCAAACTTACAACAGTGTACTATATATATCAAATTCACATTCTTCCAATATCGACAAGCAAATGAGACTCAGGCTCAAACCAAAACACTTCATACTTCCAATTTGATACACATTTTAGTGCTGTATCAACAAAACACTTCAATATAAATAAGCACACATAAAAGTGATGCTAATGGAGTCCATCCCCTATCTCCTCGCAAACAAAATCCGATTTAGAGGTCCATCCCCTATCTTCCCCTAAACCGTGGAGTACATCCCCTATCTCCTCCCACACAAAACAAAGTATGTAAACACATAACATATACATCACACAATCAATACACATAATGTCTGTATTAATTCAACAGTCAAAATTAATGACTCAACCAATGTGATTAGTTTCAATTATACCTAATCCACATGCATTGTCTACAACAATCACGACTATCCTCCACCGATAGCCCAAAACAGTTATTTCTAAACAGGAAATAAATGAATCAACTAATATAATTCCAACATTTTCATAGGTGAGTGATTAAACAAATCAACTACACCATTTAATTAATAAATTCCTCAATTTCATGAACTCAACTACATTCCCCAATTTTCCCTAAATTAATTATACAAATTAATTTATTACAACAATTAGAGTTTTTCCCAAAATTACCAAACAACCCCCAACATATCAAAATACCAGAACTTAGGACAAAACCTATAATATGGAGTAGGAAATCCCTACCTCGAAGAAATAGCACCAAAAGAGAAGATGGAGATGAAGACCCAAACTCCAAAGTGCTCCAAACTACCAACAATTCAGATTAAAACGAAGCCCTCGACTCACACACTCTTTTTAATGAAGGATCTAGGGTAGAAACACACCCTAAGTGGATCAAATCTAAGAGAGAAGGTGAGCAGGGTGAGAGAGAAGTCAGACCTTAGGGTTTGGAATCTAAAAAGAGGATGAAAAACTGATTAAAAACCCGCTGCTGTGTAATTAAACTGGACAGGCTCGCTCGAGCGAAGACTTGGTCGCTCGAGCGACCAGACACAAGAAATCCTCGCTCGAGCAAAGAAAATCTCGCTCGAGCCAAGAATGCAATGCTACAGGTCCATACCAGACGCAAACTCTCACTCGAGCTACCAAACCCCGGCTCGAGCTAAGAACCCAAAAACAACTTCTCGCTCGAGCGACCAACTCCTCGCTCGAGCGAGGATCCAAAATTCTGGACAGCAACACTTGGTTTCTAAACCCAACCAACCTGAAACAAACCTGCCCAATGCATCCTATAACTCCAATTGAGAAAATAAGGGACAACACAACAATTATACAATGACAGAATCTACGGAACCTATGTCCGAATACAATAATCAAATGGGAAAAGACCGGGGTCGCTATACGTATTGTGTTGCTAAAAGTGTATTTTTTGCCAATGCCAATTTGTCGTTGCCAAAACTAAAGCTTTATCGACAACCAAATCGTTGGCAAATGGCAACATTTACCGACGTAAATGTGTCGCTAAAAGTTACTTTTCCCCACTCATATTGTGTTGGTAGAAGTGTATTTTTTGCCAATGCCAATTTGTCATTGCCAAAAGTAAAGCTTTAGCGACAACAAATCGTCGGCAAATGGCAACATTTACCGACGTAAATGTGTAGCCAAAAGTTTACTTTTGCCGATGCATATGTTGTTGCTAAAAGTATATTTTTTGCCCATGCAAATTTGTGTCGTGAAAAGTGCCACACAATCATCATATTTGAATGACTTTTACCAACGCAAGGTAAATTGCCGACGATGGATGGAGGCTTTTAGCGACGACTATGTTCGTCGCTAAAGGCATTACTTTTACCAACGCAATCATAATTTCGTCGGCAATAACTTTTGCCAACTCACTTTTGCCTACGGGTTGCCAACGTAGCTTTGTGTGTCGGTAAAACTCTTTGCCAGCGAATTTTCCCTTTTAGCAACATATTTTGTTGCGTTGCGAAAAATGCAATTTCTTGTAGTGACTTTTCTCACCATCACTCTCACAAATTTTGTCTCTATCTCTCTACCTCTCATATTCTCTCTCTCTCTCTCTCTCTCTCTCTCTACCTTATCATCTTCTTCCTCTCTTTCTCTTTCACTCAAGCCCCACCACAACTAACATTCTTCATTCTTCTTTCCACCATCACCAACCTTCACCTTCCTTCTTCCTTACCACCATCTCACCGCCGGCACCCTATTTCCTCTCTGTCCGTCGAATCTCTGGCGACCACCATTTTTTTCGGGCGAATCTCCCTTCTCTCTCTCTCTCTCTCTCTCTCTCTCCCTCTCTCCACTATTTAAAGGTAAATCCTTCCTTTTTCTTTAACACTTTATGTTTCTTCTTTCAATAGTGAGATTTAGGGATAGTTTTATAGTGATCTATTGTTCATCCTAAAAAAAAAAAAAAATTCAACTATGTAGTTTTGTTTTTGTGGGTGTAGGAGTAGATAAGTGGAGTTTTGTTTTTGTTTTTGTTTTTATTCAAATCATCATATATTGTTCATAAATAATAAAAAAAAATTGGGCAACCAAGAAGACGACCGCCGCACGTGCGGTCTCTTTTCCAAATATATATATACTTAGCTTTTCCAATTCATTTTACTTCCTAGGTTGTCCATTTACTTATTTAGCTGTTTAGTTGTTTATTTTTTTTTTTTATTATTTTTATTAAGTATTTCTTTCTTCTTTTTCAGTTTATTTCATTACTTATTAGTGTAGTTTGTTTTCATTTGTTTAATCCATCGTTATTTACACAAAATGTTAATGTGTTTAGTTTATTTTATTTTAGATTTCATATATTGTAAATATATATATATATATATAATAAAAGGAACAATAACTAAACTAGTTACACAATTACTTATTAAACTAAATTTTTTTTCCATCTATTTGTTTAGTTGTTTAGATGTATTCTATTATCTCAATATTACTTGTTAGTTCAATTCAATACTTGTTAAAATGTTAATATGTAAGCTTATATTATTCTATTTTATTTTGTTTTAGGTTTTAAAAAAAAAAAATGATGAGAATTGCATGTGGTACTTTAGTGGCCAGACTTGTGCTTAAATGTCTTATTTGATTCTCATGCTGGTTTCACGGGTATATATGTCTATTGTTGGTGTGTGTAGTACATGAGTCGATGGATATCCGCCCGGGCCTCCAAAAAGGCCAGAGGTTCCACCTCCTCGGCGCCAGCACCGCCACCGTCACCACCATCCTCGCCACCACCACCGGTTGAGTTGCCAGGCCTAGAGTGGGCTTCACGCCCATTTCACAAGCTTACACAGTTTAGCATCACCTATTTTCAGCGTGACCTGGTCACTTCTTGGGCCGTTGAGCAGCTCCAACTCCAACAACAGTTGGGCCTTTGCATTGTGACAGCACCCACTTATCCTTGTCTGGTACGGCTCTTCTACCAGAACATGTATGAGTCATTCACCAACGTAGGAATGTTGTCCACTATTGATGGCTACCTTGTCAGCATTACTACCTCCATGATTGCCCAAGTATTAGGGTTTTTTCCAAGGTGGAACACCAGCCCTTCCCGAAAGTTGAGGACCGACAATTGATACACAGCCTCATCCAAGAGTACTTCCTGGGGGCCCACGGTGACGCAAGTTTCACATGCTTGCGCTGGAGAAAGCTACTTGGCCGCTTGTTATTTATTGACTCTGTCACACATAAGAATGCCCTTCTACTTGGGCATAAAGCTGAGCGTCAATTGGAGTTTGTCCGGGTTCTCCATGGGTACCAACATGGTTATCAGGTACCATTTGCGAATATCATCTGGCTGCATACATTCAAATTTCTATAGGAGGCAATCTGGCCTTAACCTATGCAGAACCTGACTTAGCCTCTGCCATTTGCCAACTTGCTCACACTTGTCTTTGAGCTGAACGGCCTACCCATTGATTCGACTGAGGAGATTGACATAGTTTATTCTATTTTCGGGCAATGGGAATGGCACAATAGCATATCCCACCTCCCGCAGCAAGTTGGTGGCCTGGTGAATGAGGCCCAGGACCCCGTCCACGACCAACCACCTCATCCTGCCTTCCCTGTGCCTCCCCAAAGGGACCCACTATACATGAATCAGGAGGAGTACTTACAGCTTTAGCACTCTATGGATCAGGTCCACAGTACTTTTCGTGATCACCACCAGTTTCATGGGGTTACGCACGGATTTTTAGGCGCATCGAGACTACTTTCATGCGGCTTTCGACCAGCTCAACGCCTACCAGCTCGACATTCAGCAAGCAGTTGCATCACTACAAACTGACTTTTATACATATTGAGAGTCGAGCCAGCAACGCTTTGACCAGCTCAGTGCCCGGGTTCAAGATGAAGCATTTGAGAAGCGGTCATTGATGGCCGCCTTGTTTGCCTAGCATTTCTTGCCACCACTGCCACCAGATTCTCAGTAGTAGCAGCCTATATTTTGCTTTGTCTCTTTTATCTTTTATTTTTTATTTATTTCTTCTTTTGTTAAAAAAAAAAAGAAAAGAAAAAAAAGAGTCACGTTTGTGTGTGTGTGTTACTCTTTGCCTACCTGGATGTGCACCTATAATCTTTGATAATATTCTCTTATTTCAATTTACTTGGCTTTTGCTTCCATTGAGAACAATGTCATATTCAAGTTGGGGGATGAGGGTATTTTCTTTTGTGCATTTCTATTTGGCTCATAATTCATGCTTATACCTACTTCACTTGATTACACCACTGCACTTGATTTTCACTTTGTGCCAATATGGTAGTGATTTGAGCATATGTTAATTGGGGAACATAGTAGGCTTATATGAAAAGGGTTTATTAGGAAGATACTCGCATGTGATGTTTGCACTAGGAGAGTTGTTTGTATTTGTGGTATTAGTACACTTATCATGAGTATGCCTCGATTCACATGAACACACTTTCATAGCAGTGACCTCTCTATTCTAATCCTTGGTGTACATCATTGATAATTACTGGTGTTGCAGAAAAGAATAAATGAGTAGCCAAGAGTCTTTCAAAAAAAAAAAAAAGCACTTGACTTGTTTGAGGTCGTAGCCTCTTTAACTTGAGTTATTAAGCCCGTAGGGGTGTCTTTACACCTAATGCCCTAAAACCGTCTGGTTTGGGAGTCATTGGCTCAATACTTATTACATGGGTTAATTAAAAAGCTTAAGGGTCCTAGACATTGCATAGTTAAGGAAAAGTAAGGAGAATGACTTGTCCGGATTTGTAGCCTTTTCAACTTGAGTTATTAAGCCCGTAGGGGTGTCTTTCCACCTAGTGCCCTAAAACCATCTAGTTTGGGAGTCATTGGCCCGATGCTTGTTACATGGGTTGATTAGAAAGCTTAATGGATCAGAACATTACACAGTCTTTCAAAAAATATATATATGTATTTGAGAATCTTGGTTGCAATAGTTTAGTTTTTTTGTATATGCTGGGTATTATTATGAGTTACACTGGGCTATTATAGTGGACAGTTAACTAGTATGGGGATTGCACTTTACATCGAAGGTACTGATTATGTGTTTACTAGCATTCACAAATACATGAGACTTTACTTTTGTATTAACTGCATTGCGGTCTTTGCTTAATAGATTCCTTCATGTTTGTCTACTGTGTCGTCAATGACTCATAATGTCTTAATATTGCACTGTATTGGCATATAAGTTAATTATTGAGTGGTGTAGTGTGATTGATTGTTGCTAGATAGATGTGAATATGTTAATGTTTGTGGGTATCATTTTTGGAAACCCTTACGAGACTTTACTCGTCCACTTAGGATAACTTTGTGGTTTAAAGGCTTGTTGCATATGCTAAATGCAACCGTTTTCCCACGAAAGAGGAAATAGCTAGATTTTGTTTAATTTAATTTTTTTTTATTTTTATTGCTTGCTTGAGGACTAGCAAGTTGTAAGTTGGGGGATGTGATTAAGGCCGAATTGTGCAACATTGAGGCCGTTAATTAGGATCTCTTAACTTCACTTGCTTGTCCAATTATATATTTTGTGTTTGTTTAATGTCAATCAGGTTATACATAGTCGGAGCATAAAATGGGCAAAAAATACAAAATTCAGAAAGAAAAGAGCTTCCCGCATGTGCGTTGACTTTTTCTGCATGTGCGTTGACTTTTCTTGGAAAATGGGCCCGATGTTTTAAACCTGTTTGAAAGACAGCAGAGGAAGGCAACAAAGGGGCTGGATTAGTGTTCTGAAATTTGATTCTAAGGAAAGGGAGGTTCGGGTTCTATAGCAGGTGATTTTCCCTCAAGCTTCATGGACAACTTCCATAGTCTCTCCCATCTCTTCCACCTCTTCCCACTCCTCAATTAGTGGCTAGCTTATTCTTTTCTAGGGTTTTGATGAAACCCTAGCCATATAATAGGATTTTTCATATAGTGATTCCGGTTTTGACCCGTTACTTATTGCATTTCGGACTTGGGTTGGTTTGGTTTTGAATAGTTATTCATATCTCTTTCCCTTGTCTTCCCCTTTTATTTTGGTTATCGGGTTGTAGTTATGTGTTTGGGACAGGTTGGTTGCTTGTTATTCCAAACCTTTGTTGCCCAAATTTTGGCTCTTCCGCTCGAGCGAGCATTCTTGTGCTTGAGCGGGCTTCACAAATTTTGCTCCTCCGCTTAAGCAGCCATTCTTGCTCTCAAGCGGGATTTGACACTTCTCAGCATTTCTTTTGCAGTTCTGAAATACTAGGAAGGTGCTTTGGATGCTCGAGCATCCAGTCCCACGCTCGAGCGGGGACCTTCATCTGCAAAACTTCTGGAAATGTGTATTTTACACTCGAGCGCCACCTTTCACGCTCGAGTAGTACTTTGTGTCTGACACTCAAGCGGGGCTTTCCATGCTCGAGCGGACTGCGCATATAATAGTCCGAGAAGATGACATTTTGAGTCACTTTTTCATATCTCTCTCTCTCTCTAAAACTTTCCAAAAAGCTTGTTCTTGAGCCTCTCTCTCTAGAGTTAACCTTCTCTCTTAGATTTCATCTAGATCCATTGATCTTTTCACCCTAGTGCCTTTGAGAAAAAGATAGAGCTCGTCAAGATCTACATTTTGATCCGAATAGAAGTGACTTTTGGCGTTCTCAAAATTTCTCTTTTGTTTGACTCATCTTCTTCCTTTGAGGTAGGGATCTTTTCTACACCTTCATATGTTATTTAGCTTAGTTATTTGTATGTTACGTGACAATGATGTGAGTTGAGGGTGTTGTAGGAAAACCTAGGGTTTGGGTGTATATGGAAAGAGGGATTGTTGTGAAACATGAAATACATGAATGTCGGTTGTGAAAATGAAATGATGTTGGGTCACAGTGGTTGGAAATGATATTTGGGTTGATAATTAGAAAAGGGGAAGTTTTGCCCTAAAATGACTATCATGATTATTTTATGGAGATAATTGAAATTGCCATTGAAAATGTGATATTGAGAGAGTATTAATATGAATGGTGGGATAAGTTATGTATTAACTCATTCTTTGAAAATTTGAATAAATTATTTGCCATGAGATTGAATATCTATTTAGAAATAACTATATTGGGCTATCGGTGGAGGATAACTATGATTGTTGTAGAAATTGCATGAGGATTAGGTGAATTGAAACTAATCTCTTGTTGTTTGACATTGGACATGACTATACTTATTTACATTGTACACGTATGATTATGTGAGAGTGGAAAAGGGATGTGCTCCATTGTTTGATGTTGTGTTTAAATACATTGCATATGTATGAATGATTGTTTGGGAAGAGAAAGGGGTTAGACTTCATTATAATTAAGTTAGCCGGAGTGTCCTGGGTGAAAGTCCTGAAATTATACATGGGTGCCTAGCCCGCAGACGAAATATCCGTAAAATGGCAATTGTAGTGCTTGTATAGCCTATGTTTACATGGGTCCCGTTTGACGGCTGCCCGCGAATGAAATTTCCTTGAAAGAAAAGTTTGAAGTGTTCATGTATTATTGATGGGATTGTAGAACTAATGAGTTGAAGTCTCATTTGGATTGTTAAAGAGATAATGAAATTGGTCCATGTAATGAAATGAATGGAAATTGGTACTTTATGATTATATAAACTGTGGATGTCTCTATCACTAACGTTATGTATGTATAGTGTATTTATACCTTTGCTAAGTTTCATATATTGTGCTAGATGATTTCTACTGGGCTGTGGCTCACCCTATTTGGGAATAACATTTTCAGGTGTTGGTAACTTACCTCCACCAAGGCAGTAGCTTGGAGGGATATTTTTGGGGCAACAGCTTCTTTAATTTGAATTGTATATTTTTGTAAAGCCTAGGGCTAAATGTGTATGAGGTAGTCTCTTTTTGTGTAACCAAGTCAACGCTTGGAAAGATGTAAGCCAATAGGGCATTTAATTATGTTAAACTCTTTTGTATAATTAACTTCATGTAATGAAAGGACTATTTACTCTGATTCATGCTATCTTTAATATATGTTTGGGTTGTATTTATTGTATTATTTTTGGGGGGCATTACATTTCATAAGTTTTGATTGTGATTTGGTTTGAATCAATGTATGGATGTTTTAGAAGTTTATAATAATTATTCTTTTCATCTCTTCAAGTATTTTACTTTCTGTGATTGTTTAATGCTTCCATACATTAGTTTTCTTTGTGTTTGTGCTCAAAGTACGAGACGAGTCATGTTACGAGAGACAGGTCGTGTTGCTACCATAGTTTAGAGCAAACGCCTTGTACTACTTGGGATGATTTGTGCCTATACTTTGAATGCGACGACCCTCTTGATCAATATTTCAAACTTGTAGTTGTGAAATATTGGGTATTTCAGACCGGATTACAATTGATAGCCGATGTTTAATCTCATTTATATGATTAGTGGTGAATTTTTTGCCCTAGGATTTTTCCCAAAAATTAATATCTCAAACTTTAATTTTAATTGTCAATTTAATTTCTCAATTTCATTTAATTCCTTTTTAGTCATAAAATCTCTCAATCTTTTTAATGAAAATTAATTTAAGAGCTTAGCGATTAAATTAGTCTAATTTCACAATTTTCCTTGTGGATCGATACCGGGACATGCCATTATTTTAAAAGGATTTGGTATAGTTTAGTGGTTAATTTTGGTATGTGTAACGACCCATCAATGTTGTTTGGTTATAATATATTCTTTAAATTATAACTCAAAAAATATAAAATTATGCCATTTTATAGCACGCATAGAATTGGTTCGGCAGACCTTAATTAAGCAGAAGCTTCTCTCACTCGCACTCGTCGGACTTTCAATAGTTGTTATTGTGTGTCGTGGGTGACACAACATGATTGAATTTGGGAGCCCAATTTACATTTGATAAATATATTTAAAAAGTTTTTTTTATTAATGTAAATATTGAATTTTTTTAGTATTTTTTAACTTTTTTTTTTAAAAAGATGTGGTGAAATATGTTTGTTAATTTTTTTTTTCTTTTTTTATAAACAAACATGCAAAAATTATAATGAATGGGACTTGTAAAGGTGAATGGAAAGAATTTTTTCACTTTTTTTGTATCGATTAATTTTTTTTTTTTTGATTATTTGATAAAATTATTATTTGTCAAATGATTTCTTTCTAAGTTCATATGTTTAGCTCAATTCGTATTTTTAAAACTTACGGAAGAAAAATAAATTGATCTATAATGTTAATTTGAGATTTTGAAATTGTTTATTTTTCAAATAGATTTTGGAATGAGAGTGTCCGTCTCAACCAACTCATTTATAAAATTTTAATTTTAATTTTTTACTATTTAGTTATACAATGAATTAGAAAATATTTAAATATTTCACTTTTACAGGTGTATAAATGTAAAGACTGAAATTCAAATATGTGGTCAAATGTTCAAATTCGAACACTTGTGGTAATACGGATGAAATTTATTTAATAATTCACACGAAAATCCCATTTATATCAAGTTAAGTGGATGAGCTTGAAATTTAACTTTTTTTTCTTAGAGTTAAATTTGGAAGGGTTAAATTAGGCCCAATATTGAGACATATATGTTATTAATATATAATAATTTGTTTGAATTCAGAATTGCTAAGTTTGGTTGATTTTGCATGGTGAAATTTTACTGACTCTATTTGAAGCCAATAGAATTTCTATTTCAGTGCTAAAAATTCTAAAATTGGTGACTAGTTACAAAAATTACCCGTAATTCCAAATTTATCACCAGAAGGTTCAAATTGAGAGCTCCAAAATGATTAATTTTAAGTGAAATTTCACTTACTATCATAGTGAAAAGTCACACTGTGAAAATTCATTGTGAGACAATGCAATCAAATTGTTTTGGAGCGTGAGAATCGAGAGGTTGTGTAGATGAATGGGTTGTAAACAGTCAGCTTTTGTTCTTCACTTTGGTTCTAGTTGTAGTATTCCAAAAGGGCAAATTAAAAGAAAGTTTAAATAAAAAATTGAACTCTAACTCATACAGACATCTACTCAATGACGTATCAAAATTTTAACAAACGAGGCCAAATAATTGTTCTTAAAAAAAAATACATAAAACAACCAAAAAGAAACTTAAACTCTAGTGTTTTATTGATCTTTTGGAATGGATCTTGAAGTTGGTTGACAATTTTTTGTATTGTATCAACAAACCAACTCACTAAACCTATTTGACATTTTAAAAGAGTTGAACGTCCCCTATTCCAGTATAGGCGTTGCAAAGTGTACACATAATAGATAGAGACAGCACTCAGTGTCACTCTCCATTCCCAAATTAACAACTTTTTAGTTCATTTCAGGAAAACTTCTCTTATGAAAAAAAAAAAAAAAAAAAAACAAAAAAATGTAAGTTCAATAAGAAAGAACAAGTAAAGACAATACAATGAATTGACATGGAAGATTGAACTATTACTAGGGTTTCAGAATTAAAACCGTCACATTGGTCAATGAACATCTTTCTCGGTTTTTGCATAAATTCTAATCTGGCACACTTGTAATAGTTGAATATGCAGGTTGTTTTGGAGAGGGTAGAAGCACAAGTTCATTGCTAAGCATCGACACAACAATGGACATGGTAGGCCTATTAGCTGCACTTTCTTGAACACAAAGAAGTCCAATGTTTATGTACCTCAACAGCATATTTGGAGAAGGTATGTCTCCCAACATTGGATCCTTCAGGTTCTGTCCCATGCCACTCTTCCACAAGTCCCATGCCTAAAGAATATAAGACAGTAGAGTATATCTCATTGTGAATCCTTCAAAAACGAAAAAAGTGGAAAGGTAAAATAAGGGCATGATAAATGTAATAGCATTCTGATACTCATATATCCAAGAAGATTAACAGAGTCAGTCAAATAAAAGCCTGTATTCTTTTTGCCACTCAAAATCTCTAACAAGAAGACTCCAAAGCTAAAGACATCAGATTTGATTGAGAATAGGACGTCCAAAGCATACTCAAGTGACATATAGCCACTGGATTCAAGTATTAAATTGAATCGTTTAGTAGCCTTAAAAATATGAATGTATGAAAAAAGAAGATGTTTTGGTGCAAAGGTGCATAAACTACTTTTTACTCACTAAGTGCCAATAATTCGATTTGTTGCTTGTGATCCATTTCCACCGAAAATTCTTGCCATCCCAAAATCAGAAATTTTAGGGTTCATATCTTTGTCCAACAAAATGTTGCTAGCTTTCAAATCTCTATGGATGATTTGTAACCTTGAATATTGATGAAGATAGAGAAGCCCTTGAGCAATTCCTTCAATGAGGTTAACGTGTAACTCCCAATTCAGTGTCCCATGTTTGATTGGATTTGTTGCGATTTCACATCAAATTAATAAATTTAAATGGTAGTACATAAGTATGGATAAGCATACAAACAGAAGCGATCAAATATATTCAAGAATGCGAAGGCACAAACCAAAAAGCAAGAAATCCAAGCTTTTGTTAGGCATATACTCATAGATTAAAATCTTTTCATGTCTTTCAATGCAGCAGCCCAGTAGTCTCACAAGATTATTGTGTTGAAGTTTTACTATGAGCGTAGCCTCGTTTTGTAATTCCTCTAATCCTTGTCCAGATTTTCTTGAAAGCCTTTTCATAGCCACCTCATGTTCTTTTAGCAACTTTTCCTGATATAGAACCTTCTTAGCTTGTTTATGATCTATGGAAAACTAACATCAAACACTATCCGAAAAAAACATATTATTAAGTAAACATGTGAACTCAAAAAATAAAACAAAGCTCTATGCATCAATTGGGACTGATTTCTGCTTAGTGCTCAACATCCCCAAAGAATCGTGGTTAGTGTTGTTAAATGTCACCTTGTAAACAGGTCCCAAAACACACTCTCTGAGCTTATTTGTATTAGAAAAGTTATCAGTTGCAAGAGAAACACTAGCGAAACTGAACAACGGTAAATCATCTTCCTTCTTTCCACCAATAAGACTCTTACTGGCTCCAATGCTTGTATCGATATCACATAGCATCAAATCCTCCTCCGCTTGACAAAAAAAAAAAATATAGGGGCTTATTATTATTATTTTTTTTTTGGAATTATATTTGGACTTTTGGACCTATATAGAAGCATAATGACTAAGCTTGAGTTGCTAAAAAAAAAAAAAAAAACTCCCGTGGATTGGTTTAGTATTCTGTTCCAAGAGTGAAATGCATACCTTTTTTTCTGTAATGTTCTTCTCCATATACAATAAACCAAGGCTGATAGAGTCATAGAATCTGATAGTGCCAGAATTAGCCATTTCCACCACTTGCTTCTTGAATCTGAAAAATGAGTTAGGTGGACTGAATTCATTTTTATCCAAAACAAAGTAATTAATTTTTGTCACCATGCCACCAAAACAATTGCGGCAATTCCATTATTCTTACCTCTACTAAGAAACTCAGAATCAACAAGTTTTTGATAGAAATCTCTCCCATCAGGGTCATCATTTGTCAGCTATTCCACATTAAAGAGATCTTCACTCCATACTAAACACCCATCACTGCCATAAGCGTAAGCAGAGCAAGAGCAGTTATTCAAGCAAACTGACTTGCAATCTGAAGCACCTCTATGTTGCAAAATTATTGGATTAACAAGGAGTCTTACTTTAGACATCCAAAGAAACTGGTCTTTCTTCCCATTGGCTCAACTTTTATTGCTGCACTGCAATGGGGCTTTCCTCGTACACCCTCCTGCCATGTCCTCTGCATTCCAATTTTCTATAGAAAGGGGTTCAAAACCAGGCAAACATTGGCAATATGGAAGGGCCTTTTGACTACAACTGCTGAAAGGCCCACAGTAGGCCTAAACCTCACACTGCTGGCTCGGTTGAGACCACAACAAATTCCATTGATGATTAGTTTCAGACCACGACAACAGCTGAAGTTTCCCTGATACATCCAACACAAATATAATAGTCGCAAAAGCATCAGTAACAGAGTAAGTGAAATAGCCCCCCGACAGGTTGAAACTAAAGGTGATGTTTATATTGTGAGCTGTCATGTCAGGGATCATTGGGAAACTTTTTCCATTCCATACCCCACTAGTCCAATACTTTCGAGATCCCTTTATGATGAAGAACTGGTGCATGCCTAGAGGATCATTTTCCAGAGAGAAAACTCTAGGGCTAGGGTCTTCCCTGCTTTTCCAGGACATCAAAGATGACCAGGGCATCCAATTGATCCAATTATTAAAACAACCAAGCTTCATTCCAGGCAAGAGAGTATGTGAAGGGTAGTCAAAACTCTCCCGTAGTAAGTCACTAGATGTCTCGTCTCTCAAAACAAGATTTCCTGAATCCAAAAGGGTAGCACTAGTGTTACCATTTGATGATATGTGATTGACAGCAGATTCGATGGTATTGGAGGCTGTGATTGACTGTGCGTGTAAGATTCTATCTCTTGAGGCATCAACAAACAGCAAACATGAAGAAATTAATAACATATTCTGTCATATATGTCGACTTCACAAACCCACCTAGGAATCACCATGATTTTTCTTTATAGTAACATATTTTGTACAGCTACATTCATCAAACAGTCCATAGCATATGCTTGTTCACACTCACCGGACTTTTGATTGCACTCACTGTGCATCGCCAATTACGCAACACAATTGAATTTGGGAGCCCAATTTATGTTTGATAAATATTATAAATGTTTTTTTAATTAATGTTAAATTTGAGGATTGTTCGGAACTTTTTTTTCCCAAAAAAAAAGGAAGTTACCATTTATTAGTAAATTATAAAAATTATTACAAATTTATGGTATAATTTTCCATGTTCTACTCGCTAGATGGACCATTAATTTTTTTTTTTGAAAAAAGGTCAAGAAATGACCCAAAAAATAGTGGACTTTTTTTATTTTTTCTTTAATTTTTTTTTAAATTTTTTTGTTACTTTTAAAACTCTTAAGACGAAAAGAAAAGTTTAAAAAAATTGACATAATTTTTAAAAGAAAATCAGAAAAATAGAAAACATTATACATAGATTTGGACCGACAAATGAGATGGAAGAGCAACAAGACGAAGAAAATGTTGTTAGTGTCGAAGGTGAAAAAGGCAGTGTTGGTGACATATCTCATATCTTGATGCCGCTGGCAATGTCTATCTCGATGCTGCTAGCGATGTCGTTGGACAATCGTAAGAGTAGCAATAACACTGGATCGTCCCTAGAATTACTCTTTCTTTAACCCTAGGTTTTGAAATTTTAACCATCTACATTTTTCTCAAAACAAAAACAACACACCAAGTTTTTGTTACCAATTTCAAAGTAAAATGAAAACAAAAACAGAAATTAGAAAATAAAGACAAAAATGTTACCAAACAAGGACAATTGTTTCCCTGAAAAATGAAAATATAAAACAAAAACCAAAAACCAAAAACGCATATGAAACTGAAATGCAGGTGTTTTCTTAATCTTTCATCAGCTTCTTTTTTGGACAGCAATGACAAGATTTGTTGTTTGGTCTTTGAGTCAGGTCTTTCACGAGCATAACCAAGAAACTTGCCCAGTTAGTTGAGCCATTTTCAAAATTTATAATGATTACACAACTTTTCCTAATCAGCAACATTTTCATAGAGTTCACCAATGGTTCCTAATTTTGTCAACAATATTTTGTGTTGTATTTGTTGATACCGCAGTATTGTATCAATAAACCAAGTCACCAAACTTCATTTACAGTCTAAATGAGTTGAATCTCCCTTCTTCTAACATATGGGTTACAAACTTGTCTACAAACTAAATCACACAACCTAATTGTCACTCTTCATTGTTAACACTATTTTAGTACATTTTAGGCACACTTCTTTTATTGGGGAAGAAAAAAGAAAGTAAGTTTACAAAGAAAAAACAAAGACAATAGACGAATTGACATATGGAAGACTGAACTGTTACCGGGGTTCCAGAATTGAATTTGTTACATTGTTCAGTGAACATTTTCTGGGCTTCTACATGAAGTTCGATCAGGCACACTTGTCATTATTAAAAATGCAAGTTTGTTTTGGAGAGAGTAGAAACACAAGTTCATTGCTAAGTAGTGACACAACACTAGACATGGTAGGCCTGTCGGCTGCAATTTCTTGAACACAAAGAAGCCCTATATTTATGCTCAACAACATATGTGTAGAAGATATATCTCCTAGTATTGGGTCCATCGTGTCCTATCCTATGCCACTTTTCCACAAGTCCAATGCCCGAAAAATAAGATAACAAGTATATCTCATTGTGAATCCTTCGAAGACGAATTATACAAGAATTAAGATTTTCAAGGCAGTTCTAGGCTCCCATCACTACAAGGTCTAGGAAGGGTCAGATGCATGCAGTCAGATACTGGTGTGCAAAGAGGTTGTTTCTATGGTATGAAGGTCTATGATTTCAAAAGAAAAAGAGAAAAGGGAAAAAGAAGGGGATAATAAATGTAGTATCATTTTGGTAATCACATATCTAAGAAGATTAAGTGATTCAGTATGATAAACGCCAGTATTCTTTTTGCCAGTCAAAATTTCCAAGAAGAAGACTCCAAAACTGAAAACATCGAATTTGATGGAGAAGAGGCCTTTCAAAGCATACTCAGATGACATGTAGCCACTGAATTCAAGTATTAAATCAAATCAGTATCCTCAAAGATATGAATGTATGCAAAAATAAGATGTTTTGGAGGAAAGGCGCACAAATTATATTTTACTCACTAAGAACCAACAATTCGATTTGTTGCTTGTGATCCATTCCCCCCAAAAATTCTTGCCAACCCAAAATTAGAATTTTGTTGGGTTCATATCTATATCCAACAGAATGTTGCTAGCTTTCAAATCTCTGTGAATAATTCGTAACCTTGAATACTGATGAAGATAGAGAAGCCCTCGAGCAATTCCTTAACAGATATCAACGCATAACTCCCAGTTTAGTATCCCATGTTTGATTACATCTGTCTCATTTCACACCAAATTAATAAATTAAACGGTAGTACATAAGTATGAATAAACATAATAACAGAAAGAATAAAATATATTCAATATGTTCAAGTTTGCTAAGGCACAAACCAAAAAAGAAGAAATCCAAGCTTTTGTTGGGCATATACTCATAGACCAAAATCTTTTCATCTCCTTCAATGCAATAGCCTAGCAGTCTCACAAGATTCGTGTGAGAACCCGATAAATAAATAAATAATAAAAACAATAATAATTTTACAAAACTCAAATATTTTACTGTGAATCTTTAAGTGCAAATTAAATATTACTAGAGGGCATTTTAATTAATTTTAAACTATAAATAAATTTATTATGGAAGTCCACAATTTTACAGATTATTGATGATAATGATAATAATAATAATAATAATAATAATAAGAGAGACCTATTATATAATTGATTTAATAACCCTAAAATCCCATATAGCCCCCTACCAGCAGTAGCCGTGAGATTGAGAGAGAGAGAGAGAGAGGCAATAAAAATTAGTAGCAATTGGCAAGGAGAGGAAGAGGTCTATAGCATCATTGGGTTCTACGTAATCACTATTGTGGGTAAGTCGATTACTTGGTGCTTAGGTGATGGGAGTAATTCTGAGTTTAAAAATTCTGTATATAGCCACAAACTTTAAAAATCAAGGAATCATATCAAACGGATGAATTTTGAACTAAAATTTTTACAATAGATTAATTATGTATTGAATTGTATATCACAATTTTCTTATAATTTTTGGGATTCAAAATCCATATAAACTAATGTATTCAAATCTGTCCAGAAAACTAGTACAAAACAATAACTTCGGAAGTGTCATTTTTTTGGGTATAAATCTGAAAATGATCAAATTAGCTTCATTAGAACCGGTTACGAGTTTAGTTTCTTAAATTTTTAACCTTGCATTGATTGCTCGTGTATACTAACAGAACCATTAATTTCTTTAAAGTGCTGCAAAAAATAACTTGTTTGGATATAATTAATTGTAAATAATTATTTTCATAAGAAAATCAAGTAAAACCAATTGAGTTTGAAATTTAGGATATATTAGTTGATATCTGGAGGTTTTGAAATTTTTCGAATAGCATGGAGTGGGTTTTAAATTTTCAAAGTTAACGAATAGATTAGGAAAACTTGTTTAAAATTCTGTTTTATCTTAAAGTTAATTTTAATTAAGTTGTGATTTGAACTCATATCTTGGGTACTTTTAGGCCATAAAGAACATGAACTTAGATATTATTAAAGAGTAACGGTGAGTGGGGTTAACCTGTGTTAGTGCGCTTTAGTGTGGGGTATGTGTTTGAAATTTCTTCATCAGAAAAGATCTCAAGTGATTTATGCAATCAACGACAGACAAGCAAACAAGGAGACACAAAAAATTGTATGCTCTATGAATTTTGTTATCCAAGATTCCCAATATTTGGCAGACTTACTGCAAGAGGTCTTGAGTCTTCCTTTTTTCTGTTTCTTTTTTATTTATTTATTTATTTATTACATTGCTTATAAAATGAATAAATAATGAAAAAACAAAGGTAGTCCATGAATTGAAGATGAGACTGTTAATGAAAAGCCTTAAAATAAGTTTATTTTTTTCCTCTTTATTTTCCATCCTAATAGTCTCCAATACAGTAGACACCATAACTAAAACTCACTCCACTACAGGCAGCAACACCATAGTGCCTTCTGGTGGAAGCTTTGAGATGGGTTTTTTCAATCCTGGCAGTTCCTGGAATTAGTACTTAGGAATATGGTACAAGAATATTTCTGTTAGGACCGTTGTATGGGTTGCCAATAGAGAAATCCCACTCCTCGATTCGTCAAGCCTCTTAAATATAATCAACTTGGAATTCTTGCCCTTGTCAATGGTACTGGCAGCATCATTTGGTCTCCCAATATGACGGGATCTACACGAGACCCTGTTGCATAACTGATGGAGTCTGGAAATCTTGTTGTGCAAGATGCCAACGATAAGTCTGGGCATTTTCTGTGGCAAAGTTTTGATTATCCATGTGATACTCTTTTGCCAGGCATGAGGCTTGGAAAGAACTTTGTTACGGGCCTAGAGCGCCACCTCTCCTCCTGGAAGAGCAGCGATGATCCAGCTCAAGGTGGGTTTTTTTCTGTTGAACTGTTCCGAGCTGGACCATGGAATGGTATCGGATTCAGCGGGAGACCAAACCTTAAACCTAATACAATCTACAAATATGAAGTGGTTTACACAGAGGAGGAGGTGTATAATTCTGAGTCATAATGGTGTTGTCGAGCTGGACATGGATTGATCCAACACAGGAATGGGTCGGTTACTTGACTGGACCAGCCGATAACTGTGATAGCTATAAACTGTGCGGTTCGAACGGTAACTGTAACGTTGGAAACTCACCGGCCTGTGGTTGTTTGAGTAAATTTGTGGCCAGAACCAAATGGAGATTGGTCTAATGGGTGTGTTCGGAGGACCCCGTTGGATTGCCATAATGGAGATGGATTTATCAAGTATTCGGGGTATAAAGTGCCGGACACACGGAGCTCCTACTTTGATAGGAACATGACACTCGGGAAATGCGAGATGGTATGCTTGAAAAACTACTCTAGTATGGCTGTCGCAAATTTAGACATAAGAAGAGGTGGAAGTGGCTGCTTGTTTTGGTTTGATGAGTTGATTGATATGAAAGAGTTAAATGCAAATATGCAAGACGTTTACATAAGGATGGCTTTCTCTGAGTTAGGTAAGAATTCATACCAAACACATATAGGTAAGAATTCTTCCTTCAAAAATTCCTCACTACATTACTTTTCTACATCTAACTACAATTTAGCAAAAAATAGTTCATTTTGATTTCATCTTGAACCTTATTTTTTGTTGTGGGAATTCAATCTGGTCCGACTCTTATTAGTATTTGAGCCTATTTTGATCCCGGTTTATTATCTTTTGGATTTTTTTATATATTGTGTTATTTCAGAGTTCTAGAGTTATGATGATCTTTGATCTCTATGCTCAAAGTGAAACTGCGTCATTCTTCGCCATGGACGTAAGCTTGGCAATAGAATTGTGTAGGGACGAGAGGGGGCCGTGGCACCCCCCATTTAAAAAATAAAATAATATAATATATTTATATTTTTTCAAAAAAACATAGACCTGTGACCTCCACTTAAAGTTGTGTTTGGATTAAGAATTTGAAGCAGATTTGTGGAGGGGAAGAAAAAGAAAAGTTAAAGTAAAATATTTAGCTTATATTTCATTTATTTTTCCTTATCCATTTACTTTCTCTCCACAAATCTTTTGTCAAATTCTTGATCCAAATACAACCTTAGTCTTTTATTTTACCGAAGACCCTGTGTAATAATCCACTTTCATGTCTTAGTCATGTTCATGTACATTTGCATGATTTTGTCTTGTTAAGCTTGCATTTGCAGACTTTGACTTGTTTTGCCTAAGTAAAGGTCCCTGTCTTGTTTTGTGCTTATGTGATTTGCCTAAGTGTTGTATGCATGTTTTGTTCCTTCCTTGCTGTCTCAAGCCTAGGTCATGCCAAGCCCAGGTCATGTCAGGCCTAGGTCATGCCAAGCCCAGGTCATGTCAAGCCTAGGTCATGCCAAGCCTAAGTTATGTGAAGCCTAGGTCATGTCAAGCCTAGGTCATCTTAAGCCTAGGTCATGCCATGCCTAGGTCATGTTAAGCCTAGGTCATGTCAAGCCTAGGTCATGCCAAGCCTAGGTCATGCCAAGCCTATGTCATGTCAAGCCTAGGTCATGCCAAGCCTAGGTCATGTCAAGCCTAGGTCATACCTTTGAACCTCTTACCCCTAGGACCATCTTGGAAGCACTTTGGTTGACCTCCACCATCACTTAGGCATATTGGCCGAGATGTCATCATCTAGGCCAAGGTGTGCATCACCTAGGCCGAGATGTGCATCATCTAGGCCGAGATTTTATCATCTAGGCGTCCTAGATCCTTGATCTTTGCACCTAGTGATCTTGTTCCGGGACTGGAATGACCTAGACCGAGGTGTGGCACATCTAGGCCGAGATGTGGCACAGCTAGGTCAAGTGTTATCCTTTCTAGCCGAGGTCATTGGAGCCTTACTTGCCGAAGCCTATGTCCTAAGCTGATATCATTACCTGCCGGAATGCCCATGCCACCTTGCTTGTCATACACACTTTGTAATACACTTGTCTTGTCTTTCAATCACCTTTTTTAGGAGAACCAATCCGATAGTGCCACGTGTCCCTGTAGAGGGTTAAATCAGCCGGCAGAGAGAGAAAAACATATCATTTGCTATATCCTTGTCTTAGAAGAGAGAGAAACTCTAGGAAGAGGAAGAGGAAGAGGAAGAGGAATTCTAGAGAGAGGTAGATTTCCAAGCTTGATCTTCACACCTTGAACTATTAGATCCGTGTTTTGAGGTTAGATTCTTGGTCTACTTTTGTTGTTCTTATTGTTCATGTAGCTGCATTGCATGATCTAGCATGTTTCATGAGCCATGCATTGCTTTGAAGTTCGATTTTAGAAAGAGAAAGTGATATTCATGTGTTCTTGAGGAAAAGCCATGTTTTGATTCGAAAGTTTGTATCAAGATCCATGTTTTCATGTTTGTTTTCATATGATCTTCAAGTATGGGTACCAAGGTCCATGTTTTCGAACTCATAGCATGAAATCCCAGATCTTGTAATAACAATGTTTTCGAACTCATAGCATGAAATCCCAGATCTTGTAATAACAAGTTATGATTTTAGCATTCATGTTCTTCATGTTCTTCAAGGAGGAAACCCAGATTTCCAGGCTTCATTTCCTTAGGTGTGATCACCGAGACCACTCTTGCCTAGATCACACACCTAGGCCAAGCATCGTATCTCACCTTGGCCTACCTTGCATGATCACTTGCACGTTAGTTTATCTTGCATGCGCACCTAAGCCAACCTCTGCACACCTAGGCTAACCACTACACACCTAGGCCGACCATGGTACACCCTTGCCAGCACCTTGTAACACATCGGCAGGCAGCTGCACACTGAAGCCTAGGTAACCACACCTCGGCCAAGAGGTGTGGGACCTCGGCCAAGACCTCCCGGGTTCACCCAGCTAAGTCATTTTAGCCTAGATCATCTCTGTGCATCCATTCCAAGACCTGGTTGGTACCCAGCATGTTTTCCCTAGATGAAAAGCAGTGTTTTAACTTCCAGCATGTTTTCCCTAGATGAAAAATAGTGTTTTAACTTCAAGCATGTTTTCCCTAGATCATTTGCATTCATGTAAAGCTTGTTTTCAAGAGTGCATTCAATAGGCTTTGCCATGTATTTGTAGGTCTTAGATCTTTGCTTTAACCCCGACATCCGAAGAGCTATGTGAGTGGTATTTGTAATAAAGCTATGTTATAAAGTTTTGATAAAGCTTTGTTTTGTTTTGTTTTGCCTAAGTAAAGGTCTCTGTCTTGTTTTGTGCTTATGTGATTTGCCTAAGGGTTGTATGCATGTTTTGTTCCTACCTTGCTGTCTCAAGCCTAGGTCATGCCAAGCCTAGGTCATGTCAAGCCTAGGTCATGTCAAGCATAGGTCATGCCAAGCCTAGGTCATGTTAAGCCTAGGTCATGTCAAGCCTAGGTCATGTTAAGCCTAGGTCATGCCAAGTCTAGGTCATGCCAAGTCTAGGTCATGCCAAGCCTAGGTCATGTCAAGCCTAGGTCATGTCAAGCCTAGGTCATGCCAAGCCTAGGTCATGTCAAGCCTAGGTCATACCTTTGAACCTCTTACCCCTAGGACCATCTTGGAACCACTTTGGTTGACCTCCACCATCACCTAGGCATATTGGCCGAGATGTCATCATCTAGGCCGAGGTGTGCGTCACCTAGGCCGAGATGTGCATCATCTAGGCCGAGATTTTATCATCTAGGCATCCTAAATCCTTGATCTTTGCACCTAGTGATCTTGTTCCGGGATTGGAATGACCTAGACCCAGGTGTGGCACATCTAGGCCGAGATGTGGCAAACCTAGGTCAAGTGTTATCCTTTCTAGTCGAGGTCATTGGAACCTTACTTGCCGAAGCCTATGTCCTAAGCCGAGATCATTACCTGCCGGAGTGCCCATGCCACCTTGCTTGTCATACACACTTTGTCATACACTTGTCATGTCTTTCAATCATCTTTTTTAGGAGAACCAATCCGGTAGTGCCACGTGTCCCTGCGAGGGTTAAATCAGCCGGCAGAGAGAGAAAAACATATCATTTGCTATATCCTTGTCTTAGAAGAGAGAGAAGCTCTAGGAAGAGGAAGAGGAATTCTAGAGAGAGGTAGATTTCCAAGCTTGATCTTCACACCTTGAACCGTTAGATCCGTATTTTGAGGTTAGATTCTTGGTCTACTCTTGTTATTCTTATTGTTCATCTAGCTGCATTGCATGATCTAGCATGTTTCATGAGCCATGCATTGCTTTGAAGTTCGATTTTAGAAAGAGAAAGTGATATTCATGTGTTCTTGAGGAAAAGCCATGTTCTGATCCGAAAGTTTGTATCAAGATCCATGTTTTCATGTTTGTTTTCATATGATCTTCAACTATGGGTACCAAGGTCCATGTTTTCGAAGTCATAGCATGAAATCCCAAATCTTGTAATAACAAGTTATGATTTTAGCATTCATGTTCTTCATGTTCTTCATGCTCATGTTCTTCAAGGAGGAAACCCAGATTTCCAGGCTTCATTTCCCTAGGTGTGATCACCGAGACCACTCTTGCCTAGATCACACACCTAGGCCAAGCATCGTATCTCACCTTGGCCTACCTTGCATGATCACTTGCACGTTAGTTTATCTTGCATGCGCAACTAAGCCAACCTCTGCACACCTAGGCTAACCACTACACACCTAGGCCGACCATGGTACACCCTTGCCAGCACCTTGTAACACCTCGGCAGGCAGCTGCACACTAAAGCCTAGGTAACCACACCTCGGCCAAGAGGTGTGGGACCTCGGCCAAGACCTCCCGGGTTCACCCAGCTAAGTCATTTTACCCTAGATCATCTCTGTGCATCCATTCCAAGACATGGTTGGTACCCAGCATGTTTTCCCTAGATGAAAAATAGTGTTTTAACTTCCAGCATGTTTTCCCTAGATGCAAAACAGTGTTTTAACTTCAAGCATGTTTTCCCTAGATCATTTGCATTCATGTAAAGCTTGTTTTTAAGACTGCATTCAATAGGCTTTGCCATGTATTTGTACGTCTTGGATCTTTGCTTTAACCCCGACGTCCGAAGAGCAATGTGAGTGGTATTTTTAATAAAGCTATGTTATAAAGTTTTGATAAAGCTTTGCTTTGTTTTGAAAAGTATTTGATCAAGCATGAATGATTATCCCTAGTTTTTGTATCAAGTATTATCTTGTTTTGATGACATTCTTGGAAAGTCCTCCCATGCTAGGGGACTCTAAGCCCATGTAGCACCATGCTTGAGAGATCTCTGCCATCGACGGTCTGTGAACGGATGGCCCCACAGACGGTCTAGTGTATGGGTGGATTTGTCTAATTGATTCCGGGTCGATTATTTCCTTATTTTGTCCGGAATGTCATCCCCCATGCTGTATGTAGATGTTATTAAACATCCCAAGAAGATTTGAAAGACCATGATTGATGAACTTGATTCATCCCATGTTTTGTTACAAGCTATGTGTAGACACCCCATTTTTGACCGACCTTAAGACTCAGACGTCACCGATTGAGCGCTTGGTGATGTTGCATAGTGTGCTCGTTCAGAAGTTTCAGGGTCGCGGCCGTAAGCCCTGCCTCCGGACTTCCGAACCCTTTTCTGTGCCTTGTCTCGGTTTGCGAACCAGACTCGGTTTTCTCTGTTTCTTTTCCTGAGGGGAGAGAGAGGTCCCGTAGACCATCTCTCAATGTCCGTAGGCTACATTTGGTGGCCGTAGGCCATTTTGCCCATTTCGGAGTCCGGTTCCCGGTTTTCGGAGCCGTCAGGCCGTGTGCCTCGGTTCGGGACCGCTTAACCATCTCCTATTGCTCTGATTTTTGGCATACATCTTATTTCATACATTTTGAGGGACACTGAGGGCTGAGAAACCCACTTCGAGGTCAAATACAATTTTCGGTGCTTAACAGCCCATTTCCGGGACCCCGAACTGCGTGTTTTGGCTCCAGAACATTCGTTTTGCAACGGTTTTCGCTCATTTTTGGCAGGTACCTCTGTTTTATCACAGGGAAGGTCACTGAAGGGTGGGAGGCCAGCAATTGTTGCAGCAACCAATTATTTCTCTTCCGGAGCCTCCCGGCGCCCGTTTTTCGCACTTCCGGGCTAATGTTGAATACCTTAGAGCTAGCGTTGCCAACTTTCAACCACATATCTGTGATCTACACATCAGGGAGGCCACTAAAAGTTGGTGGCCGGCCATTAAGGTCACCTGACCCTTTTGACCCCTTTCTTCCGGGCTAATGTTGAACCCCTTGGACCTTTTTTCTCGAACTTTGAACCACATATCTGTGATGTACACACCTGAGAGGCCCCTAAAAGTTCATGGCCGGCCAGTAAGTCAACTTGACCCTTTTGACCCCCTCTTTCCGAGCCATTGTTGAACCCCTTGGGCCCACTTTCTTGGAATTTCAATTACATGGTTGTGTTGTGCACACATAGGCCTACCTCCCCAATACCTGGCCGGCCAGAAAAGCTGGTTGACCCTTTTGACCCCTAGCTGGCCGGCTAGGGGGTGTGGCCGGCCGGCCACCTCCAGCAAAAGTGAGCGGCCGGCCGTGCTCTCCTCACTGTGCCCCTTCCAGCTGTAGGGCAATATCCCCCAGATATTTTCTGTATCCGGGGGATATTTTGGGAGAGAGAATTCCTCTCCATTTCACCCCCCTTTTACACCCCCTTTCTTGACCTTATAACCAGCTGAGGGTCCTCTTCTTCTAGGTTAGAAAAATTCATCTCCAAGGCTCAACCCTAAACTCCATTGTTATAACTCCCAAAACTTCAAAAAACCCTAACTCCTTAACCTTCATTTCTTCTACACCACCAAGTCCTACCACCACTATCTCATTTCCAGCAACAAAGAAGGGTTCTTGAAGGCCAAAGGAGCAGCAAATCCATCCAAGAAGCAACCAAAGTCTAGATCTTCAAGGGTAAGTTACACTTTTACCCTTTTGACCCTTTTTCTTAATCAATATGTAAGCCATGCATGCTTTTTGTGTTGAGCTTCGGCCCTAACTGAAAAGGGCCATATTTTGAGCTCATCTTCACTTCTGATCAAGGGCTCAACCCTGTTTGAGCCCTCCATAATACACTTGCTTCATTGACCATCTTGTATGTCACAATTTTGCATGCTATTTTTGACCTATGAGCAATTTATTTTCGAGCATGTTGTAAACTGATTTGAGGCATATTTTGAGCCCCTCTTCAACATTGGAGAAGGGCTCAACATTGTTTGGCGTTTCCATATGTCACTTGTAGTTATATCCCCTATTTGGCCCCATTTTTGTATAAATTGATAGCCCTCTTTGCTTCTGTTTTTGGACCTTGGTCCGAACTTAAAGTGGCCTTTTTTTGGCCTATAATTCATGTTTCATTCACACTTTTTTTCTGTTTGGTGATTATTTTGTATACTTCATGTTTTAGCACCTTTTGAGCTTCATTTTACATCACATTTTTAGCATATTTGTATACTGATTTTGAGACTGCCATATACTGTAAATGTTCATATTTTTGGTCCATCTTCAGTGTTGTAGAAGGAAATTTTTCAGTTTGGGTTTTTCTTATACCACTTGCTTCTTTACCCCTCTTTTGGCCCCCATTCTTGCATGCTATGTTTCCCTTATCTATGCTTGCTGTTTGGCCCTGTTCATAACTGTGAAAGTGCATCTATTGGGACTGTCTAGCTTCTGTCTTTGCATTGCATGTCCATATTGTGCATGTATGGCATGGCTATAGGCCATTTCGGGTGCTTAATGTTGCATTTCGGGACTTTTCTTTGTGTTTCATGTCATTTCGCTTCATTTCGGGACTGTTTTCCCCCATATTTCGTTGCTGAAATTCCATTGGCATGCTTGCATATCATTTTGGCCATATTCCATGTCATTTTAGCATCGCCTCGGTTTGCGTGCCCGTGTGCACGCATTTCGAGGCACTCCATTTTTATCCGACGGCATACGATGTGAGTGTGGCTGAGGCTCACTCATGTTGGTATAAGCCCATTTGTCATTGCCATGTCATTTTAGCATCACCTCGGTTTGCGTGCCCGTGTGCACGCATTTCGAGGCACTCCATTTTTATCCGCTGGCATCCCATGTGAGTGTGGCTGAGGCTCACTCATGTTGGTATAAGCCCATTTGTCATTGCCATGTCATTTTAGCATCGCCTCGGTTTGCTTGCCCGTGTGCACGCATTTCGAGGCACTCCTTTTTCATCCGACGGCATCCGATGTGAGTGTGGCTGAGGCTCACTCATGTTGGTATAAGCCCATTTGTCATTGCCATGTCATTTTAGCATCGCCTCGGTTTGCATGCCCGTGTGCACGCATTTCGAGGCACTCCTTTTTTATCCGCTGGCATCCCATGTGAGTGTGGCTGAGGCTCACTCATGTTGGTATAAGCCCATTTGTCATTGCCATGTCATTTTAGCATCGCCTCGGTTTGCGTGCCCGTGTGCACGCATTTCGAGGCACTCCATTTTTATCCGACGGCATCCGATGTGAGTGTGGCTGAGGCTCACTCATGTTGGTATAAGCCCATTTGTCATTGCCATGTCATTTTAGCATCGCCTCGGTTTGCGTGCCCGTGTGCACGCATTTCGAGGCACTCTATTTTTATCCGCTGGCATCCCATGTGAGTGTGGCTGAGGCTCACTCATGTTGGTATAAGCCCATTTGTCATTTCCATGTTATTTTAGCATCGCCTCGGTTTGCGTGCCCGTGTGCACGTACTTCGAGGCACCTCATTTTCATTGCATCTATCATCGCCTCTGTTTGCGTGCCCGTGTGCACGTACTTCGAGGCACTTCATTTTCATCGTATCTATCATCGCCTCGGTTTGCGTGCCCGTGTGCACGTACTTCAAGGCGTCTCATTTTCGGCATTCTGTCATTTTCTCGGTTTGCGTGCCCGTGTGCACGCATTTCGAGGCATGTCTTTTTCGTAGCATTGTGTATGTTAGGATCATATATTAGTTGCATTTCATGCATATCATGCATATTGCATCGTGTCCGGAATAAGAGTTAGCCCGGACACGGGAAACGAGGTACATTTCGTACTCCAAGTGACGGAATGTGTCTCAATTCCCCAATTGCCGACACTCCGGATTATCCATGATGGAGTTAGGTTTTAGTTGTAGTTTCATGTGCATTCATCCTATATTGAGTTGTGCATTTCGACTCTTCGGCCATCATGCCTCGGTATGCGTGATTGGTGGCACGAAGATCGAGACATGCATATATCTGTGCAGATACATTGCTATGCCCCTTTCCTGCTCTCTGTTGCAGCAAAACAAAGAATCAACAACCTTTTGGGACTTGGGCGCATTTCAAGAACAGGTGTAAACAGAGGCTAATTGGGGCATTCCGGTGGATTTCCGCGCAAGACAATCCGGACATGCATCATCCATCAGAAGCAAGGCAGTCCCTGGCTTGCACGCCAGTTTTATTTGCTTTCTTAGCTAATTCATTAATTAATTAGAACTTTGTAATATTTCGGACTGTAATATTCTTTTATTCGGGACTGTAATATTCGGACTGTATATTTATTCGGACCCTCTGAGTGAGGGCACAACTGTAATAAGTGTGGGTGAGTGTGATGTATGTCTTCCAACCCCACGTCTTTCTCCCTTTTATTTATCCGCTTATGATGGTTAGATTAGGGCATATTTAAATTAGCATACAGTATGACAGCATGTTTTGCATTCATTCATCTGTATTGCATGCACCGGGCTCGGCGCACCATACTAACTGCATCGTACTTTCAATTCCGAGTTGAATACATGGTAGTTGCAGCATTTCATATATCATCTTAGAATAGCCGAGCCTGCCATAGTTGCATTTTTGCATGTGTTGCATTAGGCATTTCTGTATACTTAGGATTCATGCATGATTTCTAATGTAATTCTCTGTTTTGGCTTGGAGTACTCGGTAAGCTTTATGCTTTAGCATCCTTGCATGCGTGTAAGTGTTGCCATGAATAGCATGCTTACTATGAGGCTATGTGCTTATCTGATATATCTGCCTGAATGCCTGTGGGTGAAGGTTGGGTTATCTGAATTGGAATGAATCATCAAAATGTTTCAAAGCCTACCTGCGGGTAGCAAACCATTTTCAAAAGCAAGCATAAAATGTTTTGTTCCAATTCGGGCGACCCGGTCTATATTTATATGCTGTGAGCATCACATAGTAACCTAGGCTAATAAACCGGAATAAGAACTCGCAATGTTTTCAAAAATTGATATCATGGTTAGTAGAGGCCGGTCTATGACCGGGCGAGCGGGGGTGCTCACGAAGTGACCTTCCCCAATCGTACCCAAGTTCCCGAGCCGAGACAACTTTGGTGATGACGGACACGTGGCCTTTTGGCACCGAGTCAGGGTTTCCTAAATTTCCCAAAATAAAATATTTAGGTGGCGACTCTGTATCTGGCAAAGCAGTCCATGTTTGGCACTTCTTTCAAAAATCAGTTTTCCTAAAACGATTTGCCGGATTTGGACTCTTTGGTTCAGACTTAGAACCGTGACATTTTGAGAGTCCGAGCTGTAGTGACCCTAAATGAACAGAACGGGACCTAAACCCTCCCGGGGCGTTCGGGGGACGTCTACAGTTTCTGGCGACTCTGCTGGGGATTTAGAGAACTTGACTCGAACTCATGATATCTGTTTTTGACTACACTTGTGTGTTTCTTTGCATTGCATTTGCATTGGTGCGCCTAGGACACCGTGTTTGCCATCTGCTATTCCTGAACGGTTTGCCGGAGGCTTGTCTTGTCAAGGCATGACCATAAGGCTGACCGGTTGTGGGCTCTGCCAGTATGGGAACACAAACCCCGGTTTTACCGGGGCACCCTCTTTGACCATTCGGCCTAGTGCATATTCGGATCCATAGTGACTATTCCAAATTAGGACAGGTTGCTTACCCGTTTATAGGTTGTTTGAAACCGCTGTGTGCATAGTGAAACCCTAGCTCCTGACAAAATAGGACAGGGAAACCTTACCCCAACATAGGGGTGTTTTGGCTCTCACTTATCTGTTATGTGCTTTAGAGTGCGTCTCTACAGGAATGCATATATCAGTATATGAGTTTGGGCATCAGGCCTGCGGGCTTCAGTTCAAGTATTGGCAGTATCAGGCCTGCGGGCATCAGATCAGTATATGAGTTTGAGTATCAGGCCTGCGGGCTTCAGTTCAGTATTAACAGTATCAGGCCTACGGGCATCAGTTCAACATTGTCGACATCAGGCCTGCGGGCATCAGTTTTCTATTACGGGTATCAAGCCTGCGGGCGTCAGCCAGTATTTGAGGAATATTTATCTGCGGATATCAGATTCTGTTTTAGGGAACAATGATACAGGGGTGATAATCAGTATTTGAGGACAGTGTATATTTCAGCTTATTGACTGTGTGTTGATTATGCCCGACTATGTGTCTTGCATTTTGTTTTAAGCTGTTATGCTGCCCGTTTATCTGTTTATTTATTTCCTTTTCGCTTTATTTATCTTTTGCTAGGGTCAGTTTTAGCATGATTGCTTCCGACCCAACAGGCATTCCCCAAGCACCTTGGACACGAGGTCGTCGACTCCACCGATCTGAGGATCTGATAGACGGACAGCCAGTGTTCTATTCTCTACCCCCTGTTATCAGAAGGAAGCCTAAAAGGCGCAGTGTGTCAGAACAGAGGTTGTCAGGGCAGTGGGCTACTCCATCAGAGGACTATAGGACTGAGGTCTCAATTACTGTTGCAGAAATAGACATACCAGTTAGACAGATGGAGCAACAGAATACATCGGGGATAGAGGCTCTAATGCGCCAGATGCAGGAGAGCATGAAACAGATGCACGATGATGCCGCCCGTCAAGCGGAATTCTCCAAACAGCAGGCCACAGTCATGGCCCAACAGGCTGAGTTGATTACCAGATTGCAACAACAGAACACAGCGTCTGCTTCACAACAAATCCCTCCTCCAGCGGGGGTCCCATTACCCGAGAAGGCTCCTGCTATTCAGGACGTTCCTCTGAACACCCAAAATACTGTACCGACTGTCCAAAATTTACAAGAGGACACGAGTCTTCCAACGGGGCCGACACCGCCCCCGATTCCATTACAACTGTCCAAGGCTCATACATCCAATCGCCCGGACTCTCCATCCGAGGACGAGGTTGATCCTACGGCTCTGAAATTGAACAAATTGGAGAAACTCTTTAAGAAATCCCAAGGGGCTAAGGCTATGCCGGATATCGGAGATGGATATACCGAGGAGGCCGTGACACTCCCCGATAGGTTCAAAATGCCACAAATAGACCGTTTTGACGGGACTGGTGACCCCATGGTCCATATCCGACTGTTTGCGGATGTCTTACGGCCAATGGGCCTAACGCGACAGCAAAAGCTCTCACTATTCGGCCGAACCCTGTCGGGTGTGGCCTCCCATTGGTACGCAAGATTATCGGATGAGGTGAAGAAGAATTGGGACGAGATGGCTGAAGCCTTTGTCACACAATATTCATATAACACGCAGATCGAGATCACAACCCGTGATCTTGAAACGACGAGGCAAGAGCCCAAGGAATCTTTCTCGAACTTTGTGATCCGATGGAGGGCAAAGGCGTCGACGATGACTTTAAGGCCCACTGACAGAGATCAAATTCGGATGATTGTGCGCAATCTCCACCCCAAGTTAATGCAAAGAATGATTGTGGTCCCCTTCCCTACTTTCGCAGATTTACATGATATGGGGGTGCAAATAGAAGATGCTATGAGGCAAGGACTGCTTGACCAGGACAGAGAACAACCGAGGAGGACCTTCAATCGCAATAACAATGCAAGCCCGAGTGGCGCTGCTAATACAAGAGCCTCGGAAGTTGGTATGGTCACCACCACTCCCCCTCCCTCTCCAAGGCCCATGACTGCCACACCATTCTCTGGCGCGTCCGGAAGTAACTCACAAAACAACCGATTCCAACCCCGAGGCCAAAGAACCTTTACTCCACTATATATGCCTCTAACCAAAGTTCTAGGAATACTGATCAGAAAGAATCATCTAAAACCCCTAGAACCAAAGCCATTACCAAATCCACTTCCCCCCTCATATGACTCGTCAAAATACTGTGCATACCACCAACAACACGGTCATGACACCGACCGTTGTTACAGACTGCGTCATGAGATCCAAGATCTTATTGACAAACAGGTGATCGCACCTCCCGACCGGCCCAATGTTACGACCAACCCTCTCCCATCACATAACCAAGCTCCTCCTCCCAAAAGAATTAACTTTATCCAGACTGGGGTCGCATCTTACGATCCTAGCGTCTACATTACCCCCACCCACCTACCCAAGCCGGAGGTGCTCCTCCCTGATTGCACTGACTTCTTGTGCATGGTAGACACCTCCAAAACCCAACCAGAACCGATGGTGGTGACTGTCGAAGGCAGGGCGGGGCAGATTTTGGGAGAGACCGAGTCTGTTGAATCTGGAACTGAGCAGAATTTTGCTGAGAGGGCTTATGATCCAAGCGAGTACATCCTATCAACGAGCCGAACTGGGCTAAGTGTAAAATTTCCCGAGACAGGAGAACTATGCATGATCCGAGGGGAGGGATCTGAGTTATGGGCAGATGAGCTGACAACCGTAGAAGAGGACTTTGCTAACTTGCAATTTCTCGATGATCAGGAGCTGGAGGATGCGTCCATTAACTGGAATGATTATGAGGGATCAGAGGAGGCCACGGGATGGCTCGAAGACCAACCGGATGCAGTGGGGGAAACGCAACCAAAACAGAGCCCGGCAGGGGCAGAAATATCAGTTGTGGCCGGAACGGCCGAAAATCAAGTTGTACCACCGGAGAGCGCCGGTGTTAAGAATTCCGCTCAGGACATGGGCATTACGGATGTGGGAACTGTTGAACAAGCAACTGTACTGACGCAGTTGGAACAAGGAAAGTTTGAGGAAGCTGAGAGAGCCAGAAAGGCGAAGGGCCCTGAGGGGACCGAAAGTTCTGTGTGCACAAAGACAAGCAATGCTGCGAGCATATGGACAGAGAGCACTGAAAGTGCGAGTGGACCGGAGCCAGACAGGTGCCTGTTGGCTGCCAGTGGAATGTGGTGGGAAGATGACGATTTGTGTCTTGCCCACACCGATGAGGACTGGGGGAATAACCAACCGGATGATACTTGGTATCTGGATGAAGTGGACCATATGACAAGAAGTGGGCGGTACTTCAAGCCCCCACACCTAGACCAACCCGAAGCATCCGGGAAAGGCAGAGAAGTAGAGAGACAGAAGGAGAAGCAGATTGAAGACGAGGCTGTGTTGAAACAATTAAAGAAAATACAAGCAGACATCTCCATCTGGGGACTGCTAATGGCATCACGAGTGCACAGGGAAGCTGTCCTATCTGCCATGGACAAGTCGAAACTTTCTATAGACACCACGCCTGAACAGCTGGTTGGGCTGGTTTTTCCGGGAGGAGGTTCCCCGGCATTAACTTTTTCAGACAAGGAGCTACCGCCTGAGGGCGCAAATCATAATAAGCCTCTCTACATCTCTGTGGAATGTAGAGATAAGTGGATACCGGTGGTACTTGTTGATACCGGGTCTGCGATTAACGTCTGCCCGACCAGAACGGCATATGCAATCGGGTTGAAGCCCGTAGATTTCGTCCCAACCACCCAAGTGATCAGGGCATATGACAATACCAGCAGAGAGGTGATGGGGACTGTTAAAATTCAAACTAAGGTTGGTCCAGGACAACACAGTATCGAATTCCATATCTTGGACGTTCCCGCAACCTTTAACTTACTTTTGGGGCGACCGTGGTTGCACCAGGTCAAAGCAGTCTCTTCCACCCTTCATCAAATGCTGAAATACCCTCATGGGAAAGGGGTAGCAATCATTTTTGGAAATTCATCGATCCATCCCCCGCCGGAGGTGTCTACACCCGTCTTGGAGATCGAGCACGGCACGGAGGATGTGTTTTTGTCGGGGTTCACTTTGGCCGAGGCTCAAGTAGTGCAGAATGTCATGGCTGCGAATGAGGGCATGTATGTTAGTGCACAATCCATATACCTCATGAACAAGCTGAAGCATACCCCTGGGATGGGATTAGGGAGAAGCGGCCGGAAGGGCGTCTCAGTGTTGGCCGAAGTGCCACACAACCCCCACGCCTTTGGACTGGGTTATCTGCCCACCAAGGAAGATTGGGTAAGGAAAGGGAAAGAAATGGCCGGAAGGGCCAGAGCAAAGAAGGCCGGGAAGCCATTTGATTTAATGCACAGGCCCATCTGGGGTACCCTAAACGGACGTTTCGTCCGGGAGGGGGAAGATTTTCCATTCTGCGGCTTCCCGGAGCCATGGCAAAACGCGGAGGGGAAGCGCGTGCCTGGTTTTGAAATCTTCTTCGACATACAATTCTCTGGGGATGACGTTGCCGAAGCGCAGACAGACCCACCAACTGAGGTTGAGCAATGTGAAGCAGTGGATCCCGAGAGTACAGAGCTGGAAATGGGGGTAGCACTGGCGAGTCTACTATCAGATCCTCCGATCAGCCAAGAGTGCTTGGGGGATAACTCTTCGGTTTCTGTGATTGGAGATGAAATAGCTGCAGACTTTCCAGCGCCGATCTTGGATGCATCTATCGCACCTTCTCTCATCTGGCAATATGAAGAAGGCTTTTTATCTAGCAGTTCCGGGTCAGGTAGTGAGCCGGAATCTGATTCTGCCGAATCTTCTGCGTCGGAATCAGATTCCAGCTCGACTGAGTCTGAGTCCGGTATTCCTGGGAGTGATAACCCGGATACCACAGTCCTGTCTAGGTCGTCTTTTTCATTTTCTTTTGAGTCTGTTGTAACAGAGGAATCTGACGGCATGGAAGTATTTAATGAGAATGATGTGGATGTGGTTTCCGAGTATTTTTCTGTGCCTTTGATTTATTGCTTAAATCAGGATTTTCAAAATTTTGATGAAAATAGTGAGGAAGAAATTCCTCCAGTTTTGCAACGATTAATTGATCAAGAGCAGGAAAGATTTGTTAAACCGTTAATCGATGAAATCACTTCCGTGAATATTGGTACTGAGAAGGACCCGCGGCTGGTCCAGATCGGGTCCACGTTGTCTTCAGAGGAGCGCGAGCGCTTAGTCGCTTTATTAAAAGATTTCAAAGATGTTTTCGCGTGGTCCTATGAAGACATGCCTGGAATCGATCCTGAGATTGTACAGCACCGGATCCCTCTTGATCCAGAGGCCCGCCCTGTCAAACAAAAACTCAGAAGGATTCGCCCGGACTGGGCCCTCAAGATTAAGGAAGAGGTCACCAAACAAATTGACGCAGGGTTCCTGCTGGTATCCGAATATCCAACTTGGTTGGCCAACATAGTCCCGGTGCCAAAGAAGGACGGCAGAATTCGGGTCTGTGTAGACTTCAGGGATTTGAACAAGGCCAGTCCGAAGGACGACTTCCCCTTGCCGCACATCGATGAATTGGTGGATTTCACGGCAGGACACGCCTTGCTTTCGTTTATGGATGGTTTCTCAGGCTATAATCAGATAGTGATGGCACCCGAAGACCGGGAGAAGACTGCGTTCACTACCCCGTGGGGTACATATTGTTATCGAGTGATGCCATTCGGTTTGAAAAATGCTGGAGCTACGTATCAACGGGCAGCAACTACAATATTACATGATATGATCCATAAGGAGGTCGAAGTGTACGTGGACGACATGATTGTCAAGTCCAAAGATAGAGAGGGCCACTACACCGCCTTACAAAAATTCTTTCAGAGGATCAAAGAGTTTCGGCTGCGACTGAACCCCCAGAAATGCACGTTTGGTGTTACAGCGGGGAAGATGCTAGGGTTTCTGATCACACAAAGGGGCATCGAGGTCGACCCTTCTAAAATCAAGGCCATCTTAGAAATGCCACCACCAAGGACTGAAAAGGAGGTGCGAGGCTTTCTGGGTAAAGTGCAATTCATAAGGCGGTTTATTTCTAAACTAACCTTGACTTGTGAACCACTTTTTGGTCTCCTGAAGAAAGGAAAGAAATTCCAATGGGACGGCCGATGTCAAGCAGCTTTTGAGCAGATCAAAGAGTATCTACAGAACCCACCCGTGTTGTCACCGCCAGAGTCAGGGAGACCGTTGATACTGTACCTTTCGGTAACTGAGACCACCATGGGCTGCATGCTCGCGCAGGAGTCAGAAGACAAAGTGGAAAGGGCCATATACTATCTGAGCAAAAAGATGCTAGATTACGAAACCCGCTATACACCGCTGGAAAAGGCTTGTTTGGCCTTGGTATGGGCAACCAGGAAGCTGCGGCACTACCTGTTAGCTCACTCTGTAATGTTGGTTTCGCGATTGGATCCCATCAAATATCTTTTCGAGAAACCAGCACTTACGGGTAGGCTAGCTCGATGGCTGCTATTGCTCTCCGAATTTGATTTGAAGTATGTAACGCGCAAGTCAGTAAAAGGTAGAGCGGTAGCGGAGTTCCTTGCCGACCACCCGGTTGAGGGGGATGAAGCGGTTGAGTATCTATTCCCAGATGAAGCCATTCTGCACGTTGAAGATGAAACCTGGACAATGTACTTTGACGGAGCGTCAAACCAGTATGGGTATGGGATAGGGGTGTTGCTGATAGCGCCTGATGATTCCCGTATTCCTTTAGCATTCAAGCTCCGGTTCAAAGTTTCCAACAATGAAGCAGAGTATGAGGCATGTATTGCTGGCCTGGAAGCAGCCCTGGAACTAGGGGCAAGACGAGTGGACGTCATTGGGGACTCGAACCTTGTTGTGTCTCAAGCAAAAGGAGATTGGAAGGTCAAAGAAGAAAGGATGATAATCTACCACCAAACCTTGGATTTGTTAATTCCTCGGTTTGAGAAGCTAAATTTCACCCACCTCGTAAGAGAGAACAACAGGTTTGCAGATTCATTAGCAACTCTATCTTCTATGATAGACATCCCGTCCGGAGTCCAGATGCGTCCAGTCATTATTGATCAGAAGTTTGCGCCGGCATATGAGTCGATTTCCGCCATAGATGAGGTTCAAGACGGCAACCCCTGGTATTACGACATCTGGAACTTCTTGGAAAAGGAGACATACCCACTAGGGGCAAATGCCAAGGATAAGAGGGCTGTCCGAAGAATGGCTGCTCAGTTCATTATCTGCGGGGGAAATTTGTACAAAAGGGGCCATCTGGGAATGCATAAGCTCTGTGTAGAAGCGGAAGAGTCAAAACGCCTGATGGAAGCCATCCATGGGGGGGAGTGCGGTGCACACATGAATGGAGTAATGCTGGCCAGAAAGATCCTCAGACAGGGCTACTACTGGTCAACCATGGAGGAAGATTGCATTGGTTTTGTTCGGCGATGCCACAAATGTCAAATTCATGCAAATCGCATGAACATCCCACCGTCAAAACTATACAACATGACTTCGCCGTGGCCTTTTTCAGTTTGGGGAATTGATGTGATCGGAGCTGTTACCCCGAAGGGGTCAAACGGGCATGAGTTTATCCTGGTAGCGATAGATTACTTTACAAAGTGGGTCGAGGCCCAATCATACGCAGTGTTGAAGGCGTCGCATGTCGCAAAGTTCATCAGGAACAACATCATCTGTCGCTACGGGGTGCCAAACGAAATAATTTCAGACAATGGTTCCCACTTCAAGAAAGAAGTGATAGACTTGTTGGAGAAATACAATGTGGCTTTCCATAAGTCCTCTACATACAGGCCGCAGACCAACGGAGCGGTTGAGGCCGCCAACAAGAATATCAAGCATATACTACAGAAGATGGTGGAAACCTATCGAGATTGGCCAGACAAGCTGCCATTTGCTTTGTGGGGTTACAGGACTTCAATCAGAACTTCTATTGGAGCAACTCCATATTCATTGGTCTATGGAATGGAGGCTGTTCTACCCATTGAGATTGAGGTTCCATCGTTACGAGTATTGGCTGAATGCCAGATAGCCGAAGCAGATTGGCAGCAAAGCAGATTCGAAGAACTCATGCTCTTTGATGAAAGAAGACTGAAAGCACTGTACCACATCCAAGGCTATCAACGCAGAATCGCCCGGGCTTTCAACAAGAAGGTTAGGTCCAGGAATCTGAATGAGGGAGATTTGGTGCTCAAAGACAACCGAGCTCCCATCCACGACCCAAGGGGCAAGTTCAAACCTAATTGGACTGGTCCTTACATTATCAAAGCTATCTGGTCAGGTGGGGCTGTGGTTCTGATGGATCTAGATGGCTTGGAGTTTTCACAACCGATCAATATGGACAAGTTGAAGAAATACTATCCTTGAGAGGCTCGCTAGGCTGAAAACCCGAAAGGGCGACCTAGGCAAGATTCAGAGCACAAAAAAAAAATAGAAAATATAAAAACTGAGCTCGCAAGGTTGAAAACCCGCAAAGGGCGGCCTTGGCAAAAGTTAGAGCGCAAAAGGAGAGTGAAAATACTCGAGCGAACCTAAGCCTGAACTACGTAAGACTTGATTCCCATCTTTGGGATACGTAGGCAGCTTCGTCTTGAAGTTCAGTCATAAACTTTTCCCCGATCAACTTTGTCCATTTCGATCATCTCAGTCATCTTTATCTATCAGCATTTACCGTGATCTCCGGTACAGTACTGTTCAAACTAGGGGCAACTTTCCGTTGCTTTGGAGTGCCGCATTGTTCTTCAGACTAGGGGCAACTTTCCAGTTGCAGGGATCTGGGGTTGTGCATTTCAGTGACAGATTTTCGGCGTGTCCAGTTCTGATCCACATCGAAAATAGTTTTGAAAAGTTTTAATAAAAGTTGACTTTGTTCAAATCAACCTTTTTACGACTTAGACCATTTTTGGACCAAAAGTGGAAAATTTTCAGTACCATAACTTTCAATTTCATTGATTTCAAAATGGAGTTCTCCTGCTCTTGCATTACAATCGAGGTTGCTTTTTAGTACAATCATAAAGAAAACTTGAAAATACTAATAAGCAATAAATTAGGGGCATAGTTGAATCAAGTATCTCTGTGTCCCCTTCCAGAGTTGGACGGAGCATCTGATGCCAAGCTGGGCCCAACTTGTACCTCCTCTTTGAGCCAATCCTCACATTCATCTGACAAAGTGCAACTGAAGGTTGAAGCAGGGGCCAGAAGCTCTCTAGTCCTCTATGCCGTGGCATATCTCTGGCTGGCCAGCTCCCAGGGATGGCTGGCAATGTTGCAGTGTGTTTCCTCAGCCCTGTTTTGCTCTTCGAAGGAGAACTCCAAGCATTGCCATACAACAGGAGAGCCGAAGGCCTTCATTTCAGACGCGTTCCGATGCCCAGATCGTCAGAAGTACACCTTTTGTTGTTGAGTTTTGCTTATCGAGTTGTTGTACTTTGCTTATCGAGTTGTTTGTCGAGCGGACGTGTTTTGTGTTTTTGAGTCATTGCTCTCTGTTTAAGCAAATTTTGTTAGAGTCTTGTTTGTTTGCATTGTTGCTTTTTGCTTATCGAGTTGTAAACTTGCTAAAGATTCTGTTATATCTTAGTAAGTTGAGTTGTTTAGTTTGTTGCGTCGGTTCACTACCTGATTTGGTGATTACAATGCGCATTACCATTCAATTTCATTTCTTGTGCAAAAACAAATTGATGCGATACGATGCTAAAAGTACAAACACCTTTCCAAAAGCTATTTCATTTCATCATGCTTTACAACAAATAAAGGTACAGGTTTTACAAAAATAAAACTGCCTAACAATGTGCAAAGTGCTACAAACTACTAGTAAAAAGAAAAATAAAGCATGGAAATAGCAGCATCAAAATCCTCGGGAGCGGGAACGAGAAGCACGCCTAGTCCTCTTTTGCGGGACAACCTCCACACCATCATCAGAGTCGGAGCTGTCATCCTCAGGATCCTCCTCAGCCTCGCCTCTGTTCCCCGAGCCAAAACCGGAGCCTCCCTCCTCAACAGATGTCTCGAACTGACGGTCGGTAGCCTCCTCCTCCTCCTCATCAGGCTCCTCCTCCACAACATGAGCTCTGCGTCTGCGGACAGGCCCTCCTCGAGCTCCTCGATAAGGCCTAGATGGCCCGGCTCCTCGGGAAGGCCGAGATGACCCCTCCCCCTGATAGGGCCCGGATGGCCCAGCTCCCTGATAAGGCCCAGATGGCCCAGCTCCCCAATGAGGCCCAGGTGGCCTGGCCTGCGGCTGACCGGACCATGTAGGCATCTGGAAATAAGGAGTTCAAATCAAATACATCAGTCCAAACATGTACATCGGATACAGATATAAGCAAAGGCTACATGAAGTGGGTGCATGTAAATACAGTGTACAAGTGAGGTGTGTGTCCGATGTGCTCTATACAAATAGTCTATCAATGCAGTAGAAATCAGCATGTCATCAGAAGTATGATAAATGCCAGGAAAACTGAAAGATACCCGAATGCCTGCAATAGACAACTGTGCCTCCCTGCGTAGGACCATGCCCTCGAGCGTGGCCACCAGCCCAACCACTTCCTCCATGTACCCTCGCGATGGCTGCAAAAATGAGCTCATAATCATCAGTGAACAGAAGAATGTCTAAACATCTGAATGATGAATGAAAAGTGGAGCATACCGGCGGTGAGTCCGGATCAATGGCGTATCGATCACTGGGCGTCAGAGGCTCTAGTGGAATCGGAATCGGAGAGCTAGCCCCGTACTGCCACGCCATCAACTCAGTGGGCATATCTGGCCATCCGACATGAGGATGAATCGACGGAGCCGGGGGAGCTGGTCTACTCCCACCTCTAGATGTGCCAGCCCGGCTAGAAGAAGGGATGTCTGTAGCTCGAGCCCGAGCCTGATCCGAGGATGACATACCGGCAGGTCTCATCATCGGAATACGAGCTTCTGTCAATGGGGGCATCAAATATATGTGACGGTAGGTGGCGTAGTCCCCCTCCGCAACATATAACAAAGCATCACTGCCCAGCATGGCGCCGACTACCTCTGAGTAAGAGAGCCTGTCAGCGGTCCGCATACTAGCTGGAGGTATCGCGGGAACATCCTGAGAAAGATATCCCCGTACCTGGCACAGAAAGCGCTCCCCCAGGAACCAGACTCTGCCAACTGGCCCTTCGAGCAGGACCCTATACCGGGAGATGCCTGATGCTCCGGTATACTGAAGTAGGAGATCATCACCCAGAGGTGCCCAAGGCTGCCAAGTAATCTGCGGATGATAAATGTATAAACCAATCAGAGAACGAGAATATACAGAGCAAATCAAAGATGAAAGTTCTGAAGTACCTCTGAGTGTCGCACAGTGTCGAAGTACTCTCGCAGGCGAACCAGGGTCTCTCGAGGCCTCGCCCGGTGCGGGCCCTCAAATATCATTGAATATGGGGTCACGGGAATCCCCACCACCTCCAGCACTGGGGCTAACGATGGAAAGTATACATAAGCCCATAGCTGAGAAAAGCAGTGCAGAATGTAAGTACGAAATGATGAGAGCAAAATGCAGACTGTAAAAGTGTGCTGTATGTGCAATGTACAAGTAATGAAGAGCAGAAATGTAAATCAAGGAAACAGAAAGTACCTCCCAAGCTCTCCAGTAGCCGCCAAGCAAATCGCCCCGCCCGCGGGAGGTCGCGCTCATGTAAAAGTAGAGGGTAGCCAGGCCAGCGCCACCCCAATCATATCTACTGACCTGTGATAGGTCGACTAGAGCGCTCAGCAGATATAGCCCAATGGTGTTCCCTCTGTCGGCAAACAGGGTAGTCCCGAAGAGGAACATCAGGAAACCACGAGCATACTGCTCTGTCTCCTCAGGAGTCTCGGGCACCATCTCCGCCCGCCGGAAATGGGAGGAGAACCAAGTGTATCTGACTCTCCCTGAAACCCTATCAACAGGTGGGCGAGCCCCCAACAAATACATCCAGGCGGCCTCCCACTCGCCCATATCCTCATCGTATGGGATGGCCCAACCTCCGACATCAAGGCCGGTCAATACCGCAAAGTCAAAAGGGGTCATGGTCATGTCCCCGGTAGCAGAGAAATGGAAGGAATTGGTGGTGTCCCACCATCTCTCTACTAGGGCTGCCATCAAGGTCCTCCTGGCAGGACATCGTGACAACCCGGCGCAGAAGGGCCCAAACCCTGCCAAGTCTACCAAATCCCTGACGCCCTCCGGGAGCTCAGCATACCAATCCCGCGCCGCGGTGGAACCATATCCTCGCACACTGCGGGAACCACCCTGCATTCAGAATGAATATATGTGTCAATAATAAGATGAAATGGGCTGAGTGCCGATGAAGTGAAATAAGTTGCATACAAATAAAATGAAGTAGTCGTGTGTTCGGAAGTGAAGTGTACGGACTGTGTGTTCAATATAATCAACTTTCAACTTTCAGTTAATTTGTGGGCTGCGTGTTCACTATCTACCTGGGCTGCGTGTTCAGAGAATTTGAATTTTGGGCTGCGTGTTCAACTTTCAGTTAATTTGTGGGCTGCGTGTTCACTATCTACCTGGGCTACGTGTTCAGAGAATTTGAATTTTGGGCTGCGTGTTCAACTTTCAGTTAATTTGTGGGCTGCGTGTTCACTATCTACCTGGGCTGCGTGTTCAGAGAATTTGAATTTTGGGCTGCGTGTTCAACTTTCAGTTAATTTGTGGGCTGCGTGTTCACTATCTACCTGGGCTGCGTGTTCAGAGAATTTGAATTTTGGGCTGCGTGTTCAACTTTCAGTTAATTTGTGGGCTGCGTGTTCACTATCTACCTGGGCTGCGTGTTCAGAGAATTTGAATTTTGGGCTGCGTGTTCAACTTTCAGTTAATTTGTGGGCTGCGTGTTCACTATCTACCTGGGCTGCGTGTTTAGAGAATTTGAATTTTGGGCTACGTGTTCAACTTTCAGTTAATTTGTGGGCTGCGTGTTCACTATCTACCTGGGGTGCGTGTTCAGAGAATTTGAATTTTGGGCTGCGTGTTCAACTTTTAGTTAATTTGTGGGCTGCGTGTTCACTATCTACCTGGGCTGCGTGTTCAGAGAATTTGAATTTTGGGCTGCGTGTTCAACTTTCAGTTAATTTGTGGGCTGCGTGTTCACTATCTACCCGGGCTGCGTGTTCAGAGAATTTGAATTTTGGGCTGCGTGTTCAACTTTCAGTTTAATTGTGGGCTGCGTGTTCACTATCTACCGGGGCTGCGTGTTCAGAGAATTTGAATTTTGGGCTGCGTGTTCAACTTTCAGTTAATTTGTGGGCTGCGTGTTCACTATCTACCTGGGCTGCGTGTTCAGAGAATTTGAATTTTGGGCTGCGTGTTCAACTTTCAGTTAATTTGTGGGCTGCGTGTTCACTATCTATCTGGGCTTTGGGTTCAGAAAATTTGAATTTTGGGCTGCGTGTTCAAACTTCCATTTAAAGTGTGGGCTGTGTGTTCACCTTCGAATTCGGGCTGTGTGTTCAACAAATCAGTGTTTGAGCCATGTGTTTTAATGTGGGCTGTGAGTTCGCAATTAATTAATGAACCGAGTGTTCGGGAGTTTGAATGTTGAAACTACATGTTCAAAGATGTAAGGAAAGTACTATGTCACAAGCTGAATGTTTAAACGTGGCAAGGGTGCGAAATGTAAAATACAGAAGATGAGGTAAATACCTCTCGGGCCTCGTGAGAGAGATGCTGCTCCGGCTCTCTGAGAAGCAGATCTGCGGGTGCTCTCTCGTCAAAACTGGTAAAATGACGGAAAACGGCACGAGGGAGGACGTGCACTGCTGGACGGTACCTCTCGGGCATGAAAGGTCGAGTCCTCGGAGGAAGAGTCATAGGATCGAAATCGTCCCCAGCGCCCAGAAAACCTCCACCATGAGGAGAATTGCCTGCCATTTTCGAGAATCTGCAAAAGGGGAGCAAAAATGAGCAAAATGAGCAAAAATTGGCAAAAGTCAACAAAAGTCAACTCTCAGGAAATAAAAAGTCAACAAAAGTCAACTCCCGAGAAAACATTCTAAATATTAAGATGAACTTACCTCAAGTGGTGAAAATGCAAAAAGAAGCTCCGAAGCCGGAATTTAATCGCTCCAAAGTGTTTAAAACTAAGTGTTTTTACGAAAACAATTTGCGCGGGGCGTTGGAAAACGCGCGTAAAACTCAAAACTGGGGAGAAAAGTGTTGAAAGAGGCAAGGAATGAAGTGAGGTTCGGCTGCCATTTATAGGCCTCAAGCCTTGGGTGAAAAGGCATGAAAAAAGGAGGCAAAAAGACCAAAATACCCTCGGAAAAAGGGCATGGCCGGCCGGCCCCTCTTTCTAGCTGGCCAGCCATCTGCTTTTTGCAGAAATGGCCGGCCAGCCATTAGCTTTTGTGGAAAACGGTTGGACCCCCCCCCCCTTGGGAAGATAAACGGCCGGCCATCATCTCCACATGCTCACCTAGCTCTCTGCAAATTTTGAGGAAGATCGGGGTTCCTGAGACCTGAAAAAGTTCAGGAAACGTACACTTCCGGTCGCGAAATTGCTCCGTCGGGACTTCAGTTTCAAGTGCTGACATGTGTCTCATCATCATGCATCGAAATCAGAGTGTATCCTTTTTGAAGGAGCTGTAACCTTTCAAAGAAGCAGATCGGAGGCCGTGATCGAGTTACCCTCGCCGAAACACGCGTTTCCATACTCGTTGTTTTACGACGAATGGCACTCTGGTTCATGCTCATTTTTGTACTTTCATGCACATAACTTGCATTCTCATCGGCATACTCACATTGTCATGAACATTTCTTGATATTGGCGTACCTCCGTGTTTGAGCATGCGTTGTCACACATATTCCATTCTTGCATTGCGATGCATTCACTCACCGACGCCGCGTGTGTCAAACTTTCGAAATCGCATTAAATACATGTTGTTAGCATATTGTGCTTGTTGCAATTTCTCTCTTTTGCAGGCACGATATTGTATGTACGGTTCAATTGAGGCTGGTGCGACCAGACGAATCGCGCAGGTATCGTATCTTCTCTGTGTGAGACGTGGCGGAGATTGAATAATCCTCCGCATTCTTAACTGCATGAAATGTAGTTGTTGCTTTGCATTCTTGCTTAAAACTGTTGCATCTATTTGCGAATACTTGCTTCGTTACAGCCTGCTGCATTTGCATGATCATTGGGTTACCTTCGACTTCTCGCATATCATTTGCATTTTGCCCCCCCTGCCTGCGGGCATGCCTGCGGGCACATCTCTGTCTATCCTGTATGTTTGTCTAAGTCTTCGGCCTTGTCAAAAATGGGTCGTCTTTTGGCTTTGACATTCACTCCCGTCACTTGTGACTTCCGAGTTCTGTCAAAGAGGGGCAACTGTAGACACCCCATTTTTGACCGACCTTAAGACTCAGACGTCACCGATTGAGCGCTTGGTGATGTTGCATAGTGTGCTCGTTCAGAAGTTTCAGGGTCGCGGCCGTAAGCCCTGCCTCCGGACTTCCGAACCCTTTTCTGTGCCTTGTCTCGGTTTGCGAACCAGACTCGGTTTTCTCTGTTTCTTTTCCTGAGGGGAGAGAGAGGTCCCGTAGACCATCTCTCAATGTCCGTAGGCTACATTTGGTGGCCGTAGGCCATTTTGCCCATTTCGGAGTCCGGTTCCCGGTTTTCGGAGCCGTCAGGCCGTGTGCCTCGGTTCGGGACCGCTTAACCATCTCCTATTGCTCTGATTTTTGGCATACATCTTATTTCATACATTTTGAGGGACACTGAGGGCTGAGAAACCCACTTCGAGGTCAAATACAATTTTCGGTGCTTAACAGCCCATTTCCGGGACCCCGAACTGCGTGTTTTGGCTCCGGAACATTCATTTTGCAACGGTTTTCGCTCATTTTTGGCAGGTACCTCTGTTTTATCACAGGGAAGGTCACTGAAGGGTGGGAGGCCAGCAATTGTTGCAGCAACCAATTATTTCTCTTCCGGAGCCTCCCGGCGCCCGTTTTTCGCACTTCCGGGCTAATGTTGAATACCTTAGAGCTAGCGTTGCCAACTTTCAACCACATATCTGTGATCTACACATCAGGGAGGCCACTAAAAGTTGGTGGCCGGCCATTAAGGTCACCTGACCCTTTTGACCCCTTTCTTCCAGGCTAATGTTGAACCCCTTGGACCTTTTTTCTCGAACTTTGAACCACATATCTGTGATGTACACACCTGAGAGGCCCCTAAAAGTTCATGGCCGGCCAGTAAGTCAACTTGAGCCTTTTGACCCCCTCTTTCCGAGCCATTGTTGAACCCCTTGGGCCCACTTTCTTGGAATTTCAATTACATGGTTGTGTTGTGCACACATAGGCCTACCTCCCCAATACCTGGCTGGCCAGAAAAGCTGGTTGACCCTTTTGACCCCTAGCCGGCCGGCTAGGGGGTGTGGCCGGCCGGCCACCTCCAGCAAAAGTGAGCGGCCGGCCGTGCTCTCCTCACTGTGCCCCTTCCAGCTGTAGGGCAATATCCCCCAGATATTTTCTGTATCCGGGGGATATTTTGGGAGAGAGAATTCCTCTCCATTTCACCCCCCTTTTACACCCCCTTTCTTGACCTTATAACCAGCTGAGGGTCCTCTTCTTCTAGGTTAGAAAAATTCATCTCCAAGGCTCAACCCTAAACTCCATTGTTATAACTCCCAAAACTTCAAAAAACCCTAACTCCTTAACCTTCATTTCTTCTACACCACCAAGTCCTACCACCACTATCTCATTTCCAGCAACAAAGAAGGGTTCTTGAAGGCCAAAGGAGCAGCAAATCCATCCAAGAAGCAACCAAAGTCTAGATCTTCAAGGGTAAGTTACACTTTTACCCTTTTGACCCTTTTTCTTAATCAATATGTAAGCCATGCATGCTTTTTGTGTTGAGCTTCGGCCCTAACTGAAAAGGGCCATATTTTGAGATCATCTTCACTTCTCATCAAGGGCTCAACCCTGTTTGAGCCCTCCATAATACACTTGCTTCATTGACCATCTTGTATGTCACAATTTTGCATGCTATTTTTGACCTATGAGCAATTTATTTTCGAGCATGTTGTAAACTGATTTGAGGCATATTTTGAGCCCCTCTTCAACATTTGAGAAGGGCTCAACATTGTTTGGTGTTTCCATAGTTCACTTGTAGTTATATCCCCTATTTGGCCCCATTTTTGTATAAATTGATAGCCCTCTTTGCTTCTGTTTTTGGACCTTGGTCCGAACTTAAAGTGGCCTTGTTTTGGCCTATACTTCATGTTTCATTCACACGTTTTTTCTGTTTGGTGATTATTTTGTATACTTCATGTTTTAGCACCTTTTGAGCTTCATTTTACATCACATTTTTAGCATATTTGTATACTGATTTTGAGACTGCCATATACTGTAAATGTTCATATTTTTGGTCCATCTTCAGTGTTGTAGAAGGAAATTTTTCAGTTTGGGTTTTGCTTATACCACTTGCTTCTTTACCCCTCTTTTGGCCCCCATTCTTGCATGCTATGTTTCCCTTATCTATGCTTGCTGTTTGGCCATGTTCATAACTGTGAAAGTGCATCTATTGGGACTGTCTAGCTTCTGTCTTTGCATTGCATGTCCATATTGTGCATGTATGGCATGGCTATAGGCCATTTCGGGTGCTTAATGTTGCATTTCGGGACTTTTCTTTGTGTTTCATGTCATTTCGCTTCATTTCGGGACTGTTTTCCCCCATATTTCGTTGCTGAAATTCCATTGGCATGCTTGCATATCATTTTGGCCATATTCCATGTCATTTTAGCATCGCCTCGGTTTGCGTGCCCGTGTGCACGCATTTCGAGGCACTCCATTTTTATCCGACGGCATACGATGTGAGTGTGGCTGAGGCTCACTCATGTTGGTATAAGCCCATTTGTCATTGCCATGTCATTTTAGCATCGCCTCGGTTTGCGTGCCCGTGTGCACGCATTTCGAGGCACTCCATTTTTATCCGCTGGCATCCCATGTGAGTGTGGCTGAGGCTCACTCATGTTGGTATAAGCCCATTTGTCATTGCCATGTCATTTTAGCATCGCCTCGGTTTGCTTGCCCGTGTGCACGCATTTCGAGGCACTCCTTTTTCATCCGACGGCATCCGATGTGAGTGTGGCTGAGGCTCACTCATGTTGGTATAAGCCCATTTGTCATTGCCATGTCATTTTAGCATCGCCTCGGTTTGCGTGCCCGTGTGCACGCATTTCGAGGCACTCCTTTTTTATCCGCTGGCATCCCATGTGAGTGTGGCTGAGGCTCACTCATGTTGGTATAAGCCCATTTGTCATTGCCATGTCATTTTAGCATCGCCTCGGTTTGCGTGCCCGTGTGCACGCATTTCGAGGCACTCCATTTTTATCCGACGGCATCCGATGTGAGTGTGGCTGAGGCTCACTCATGTTGGTATAAGCCTATTTGTCATTGCCATGTCATTTTAGCATCGCCTCGGTTTGCGTGCCCGTGTGCACGCATTTCGAGGCACTCCATTTTTATCCGCTGGCATCCCATGTGAGTGTGGCTGAGGCTCACTCATGTTGGTATAAGCCCATTTGTCATTTCCATGTCATTTTAGCATCGCCTCGGTTTGCGTGCCCGTGTGCACGCATTTCGAGGCACTCCTTTTTTATCCGCTGGCATCCCATGTGAGTGTGGCTGAGGCTCACTCATGTTGGTATAAGCCCATTTGTCATTGCCATGTCATTTTAGCATCGCCTCGGTTTGCGTGCCCGTGTGCACGCATTTCGAGGCACTCCATTTTTATCCGACGGCATCCGATGTGAGTGTGGCTGAGGCTCACTCATGTTGGTATAAGCCTATTTGTCATTGCCATGTCATTTTAGCATCGCCTCGGTTTGCGTGCCCGTGTGCACGCATTTCGAGGCACTCCATTTTTATCCGCTGGCATCCCATGTGAGTGTGGCTGAGGCTCACTCATGTTGGTATAAGCCCATTTGTCATTTCCATGTTATTTTAGCATCGCCTCGGTTTGCGTGCCCGTGTGCACGTACTTCGAGGCACCTCATTTTCATTGCATCTATCATCGCCTCGGTTTGCGTGCCCGTGTGCACGTACTTCGAGGCACCTCATTTTCATTGCATCTATCATCGCCTCGATTTGCGTGCCCGTGTGTACGTACTTCGAGGCACTTCATTTTCATCGTATCTATCATCGCCTCGGTTTGCGTGCCCGTGTGCACGTACTTCAAGGCGTCTCATTTTCGGCATTCCGTCATTTTCTCGGTTTGCGTGTCCGTGTGCACGCATTTCGAGGCATGTCTTTTTCGTAGCATTGTGTATGTTAGGATCATATATTAGTTGCATTTCATGCATATCATGCATATTGCATCGTGTCCGGAATAAGAGTTAGCCCGGACACGGGAAACGAGGTACATTTCGTACTCCAAGTGACGGAATGTGTCTCAATTCCCCAATTGCCGACACTCCGGATTATCCATGATGGAGTTAGGTTTTAGTTGTAGTTTCATGTGCATTCATCCTATATTGAGTTGTGCATTTCGACTCTTCGGCCATCATGCCTCGGTATGCGTGATTGGTGGCACGAAGATCGAGACATGCATATATCTGTGCAGATACATTGCTATGCCCCTTTCCTGCTCTCTGTTGCAGCAAAACAAAGAATCAACAACCTTTTGGGACTTGGGCGCATTTCAAGAACAGGTGTAAACAGAGGCTAATTGGGGCATTCCGGTGGATTTCCGCGCAAGACAATCCGGACATGCATCATCCATCAGAAGCAAGGCAGTCCCTGGCTTGCACGCCAGTTTTATTTGCTTTCTTAGCTAATTCATTAATTAATTAGAACTTTGTAATATTTCGGACTGTAATATTCTTTTATTCGGGACTGTAATATTCGGACTGTATATTTATTCGGACCCTCTGAGTGAGGGCACAACTGTAATAAGTGTGGGTGAGTGTGATGTATGTCTTCCAACCCCACGTCTTTCTCCCTTTTATTTATCCGCTTATGATGGTTAGATTAGGGCATATTTAAATTAGCATACAGTATGACAGCATGTTTTGCATTCATTCATCTGTATTGCATGCACCGGGCTCGGCGCACCATACTAACTGCATCGTACTTTCAATTCCGAGTTGAATACATGGTAGTTGCAGCATTTCATATATCATCTTAGAATAGCCGAGCCTGCCATAGTTGCATTTTTGCATGTGTTGCATTAGGCATTTCTGTATACTTAGGATTCATGCATGATTTCTAATGTAATTCTCTGTTTTGGCTTGGAGTACTCGGTAAGCTTTATGCTTTAGCATCCTTGCATGCGTGTAAGTGTTGCCATGAATAGCATGCTTACTATGAGGCTATGTGCTTATCTGATATATCTGCCTGAATGCCTGTGGGTGAAGGTTGGGTTATCTGAATTGGAATGAATCATCAAAATGTTTCAAAGCCTACATGCGGGTAGCAAACCATTTTCAAAAGCAAGCATAAAATGTTTTGTTCCAATTCGGGCGACCCGGTCTATATTTATATGCTGTGAGCATCACATAGTAACCTAGGCTAATAAACCGGAATAAGAACTCGCAATGTTTTCAAAAATTGATATCATGGTTAGTAGAGGCCGGTCTATGACCGGGCGAGCGGGGGTGCTCACGAAGTGACCTTCCCCAATCGTACCCAAGTTCCCGAGCCGAGACAACTTTGGTGATGACGGACACGTGGCCTTTTGGCACCGAGTCAGGGTTTCCTAAATTTCCCAAAATAAAATATTTAGGTGGCGACTCTGTATCTGGCAAAGCAGTCCATGTTTGGCACTTCTTTCAAAAATCAGTTTTCCTAAAACGATTTGCCGGATTTGGACTCTTTGGTTCAGACTTAGAACCGTGACATTTTGAGAGTCCGAGCTGTAGTGACCCTAAATGAACAGAACGGGACCTAAACCCTCCCGGGGCGTTCGGGGGACGTCTACACTATGATATGTATTGTTTTGATAAAGATCTCAGATATCATTCATTTAAACCTTTATTACTAATATCATTCACTGAGTATCCAAGCTCACCCTCTCCTTATATATATATATATATGTAGGTGGCAAGCAAGAAGGTGGTGATGCCTAGATGTGTTGTTTTGCAAGATGTTTTTGGATTCATGTTATGTCGGCATCTTGAAGATTATGCTTCTTGACTTTATATTTCATGTATTTTGTATATGTCGGCTTGAGAAGCCTTTTGATCAAGATGTAACATGTACTTTATTTTATTTGTATTCAAGTTATAAAACCATGCTAAGATGTATGTCATTTCATTTGATCTATGCACAGCTCTTATGGACCACTTAGATTTAAATATATTGCTTCCGCACATGTAAGCCCCATATGTCTACTCTGATTGTGTGTGAATCTTTGTAAGTTGGCCTTTGGTAATCTCGAATTACTGGCCACCATGGCACCATTCTACTAGGGGCGGAATGGGGTCGTGACACCCTAGTTTAAAAAGGATGGCTGAAAATCAACTAAGCTAGTTGGCTTTTTATAAAAAACACGACTACTAGATTTATTTATCAATACAAGAATAGCAATAAAAAAGTCCAATCAGCTACCTTCTTCACTTTTATCCGCACCAACACTGTCTTTCTATTACAGAACTCTCTCTTTTTTATGCGGACTCTTCTATTTCCCCCACGGTACCCTTGCCCTCTGAATATGACATGGGTAAGGGTGTGGGATATGTGTCCGACGCTCGTACCCAATTTAGACACTCATATCCTTTAATTTGTGACAATACATGAAGAAGAAGAAACTCACACTTGTTGGTAAAGCAATATTTTTAGGCTTATGAATTAGATATAAAAATTTCATATTTTTTCTTAATCCTATTTAATTTCTAATATCTCATCCAAGAATATTATATAATATGCAATATATACGTGCATATGATGTGTCCCAGTACCCATACCCAATTTTGGATACATACCCCAAGATCCTAAGATTTAAATTTATGAAGGTCTGACACTTGGATATATATCCGCACTCGATACTCATACCTGAGTCCATATAACATAACTTTTTGGTCAACTTTAAGTCTCAAAATAATTTGTCAAAGCCTTATCATCATCAAACAACTGAACTTATATTGTTGAGATATTTTACTAATATTAATTTTATAACTTTATGCCTATCTTATATAAATTTGTAGACATATTCGCTAATAGCAATTTTAAAATTAAAAATGATAAAATTCTACCTAAAATTTTCTATCGCGAGAAAGATTAAGTAAATTAGCCATATTGTCAAGTGAAAATAATATATTAATGAAATTTGAATATAAGTTTTAATTATTAGTTATTTTTCCATCTTAAAAAGAGAGAATAAATTTTAAATAAAAAATAAAGAAAACAATATTGAAAATTGTAAAGACCTCATTTAAAATTGTCCCTTTAGACCTCAAATTATCTCGAGTTGCCCTGATTGGTGGAAATACTTTCTTCTGGTTCTACCCCAAGTCACAATTCTAGATCTGCCCCTGTGTAAGCTTGTAAATTCTTGCATGCTTGTGTGTTTGTTTTGTTTAGCTTTATTCATCCCTTTTGCCATAGCAATTTCAATACATAGGAGGGTGATCAAGGGTTTGAAATCTAAAGTAACCCTTTTATGTTTGTGCTTTCATGATTGTATTATCTACCTGACCAATTGACCATTTTTGTTAAATGGATTGAGGATTCAATAGTCCATAGCAAGAAAAGAGAGATAGTGGCAATGACCTCGGCATTGTTAATTTGAGTTCTTCTACTGGGTATAAGCCTGATTGTGTATCTGCGAAAAAGGAAAAGGAAGAATTCACGGCTAAACAAAGAAGGTATATATCCATACATGTCATTCTGTGTTAAATTATGTACTGGTATGTTGCATTTTTGGAACTACTTGTCATATTGATATCAATTTTGTCCCCACTTTGCAGGAATTCTGATGCACAAGTCTGAACATGGTTACATTGACAAAACCCAAAATGAAGATCTAGAGTTACCATTGTTCAACTTAACTATAATAGCAGATTCCACAAATAATTTTTCAATCAACAATAAGCTGGGAGAGGGTGGATTCAGACCTGTTTACAAGGTAACAATGTAAAGACACTCATATGTAGTCTATAGGAATGTGATTGATGCCCAATCTCGTGGTGCCTATCCAAAAGCCATAAAACCATTCAACTTTTTCATCACTGCTTTTTCATAAATAGTAATGCTACAAACACATAAATTTTTCTACAAAAAGGTGCATAGAATGTTGTTCTGCAGGTTGCAACATTACATTCATCTTGATGTTTGGGTCCCCATTGTTTTTTTTTTTTTTTTTTAAAAAAAATTGCATTCCTAAACTTACTAAATCTTTTAATACAGACCCCACTATTCCGAAGGTAAAATTTTTATAAATATGCTTGCTTTTGAGAAGAGGAATTATATATTTTTCTTTCAACTTTCAAGGAAGACAATTAGTTTGATCCATCCTTTCTCCCTATGAAACTTCATAAATCTATGTAATTTTGTCTTTTAAGTAGTTGTAACATAAATCACTTGTCATGGCTGAACCTGTTGGAACAATGTTAGCCAGAGAAACATAAAAACAGTAAGTATATATACAATTAATAAGAATGGCAAAAAAAAAATTGTTTGCTTTCTGGATAATTCTAGTAGAAGATCATTCTATCAATTATAATGGTAATTCTCAGGGTACATTGGAAAAAGGACAAGAAATAGTTGTGAAACGGCTCTCAAAGAATTCTAGCCAAGGACTTGATGAGTTGAAGAATGAAGTTATCTATATTGCCAAATTTCAGCACTGAAATCTCGTGAAGCTTCTAGGATGCTGCATTCAAAGAGGATAAATGATGTTAATCTATGAATACATGCCCAACAAAAGCCTGGACTATTTTTTATTTGGTTTGGCTCTCTTCAAAACTATAATATTATATATATTTTAACTATTCCACTCTAAGACCACAACTAGCAGTCGTTCTTTCTTTCCTTTTTCCTATACTTTTTTTTTTTGTTTGTTTATTTTTGTTTTCATATAAACCTTGTAATTTATTTGATAATGTGAACAAAATTATCTGTGGTTTTTATTACATGTGCATTTGCATGAACTTGGTCTTCCAAATTTTAGGATTTTTCATTGAGGAATCCTGTTAAATTCATCCATCGGATTAGCAAGAGTGTGGACTAAATCAAGCAAAAATTTTGGACAGATTAAAGCCAAAGCACATTACTGGATTGGTCGAAGCACTTCCACATTATCAATGGAATTGCATTGGGGCTTCTTTATCTTCATCAAGATTCTAGGCTGAGAATTATTCATAGAGATCTCAAAGCTAGTAATATTTTGCTAGATATTGACATGAACCCAAAAATATCAAATTTCGGAATAGTTAGAAGTTTTGGAGGAAATGAGACAGAAGCAAATACAAATAGAGTGATTGGAACATAGTAAGAATCTCTATAATATGTTTTGTCTAATTTACTTATATTGTTGCTTCAAAATCCAATCTTTCATTCAGTGCTTTGTTACAGTGGGTACATGTCTCCAGAGTATACAATAGATGGGTTATTTTCAATAAAATCGGATGTATTCAGCTTTAGCGTTTTGGTGTTAGAGATTGTGAGTGGGAAGAAAAACAAAGGTTTTTATCATCCAGGGCACCGCCTCAACCTACTTGGCCATGTAAGTGCACTGATTAGAAGTAATCTTCTATGCACGTGTTCCAATAAGGATAAAAGATCCTTCATTCCTAAATTATCTCTGCCTTCTGTTCTGAAATACTCAGTTGTTGGATCCTTGAGAATCTTAAGGTACGGGTATCTTGAGGCGTAATCTAATTGTGAGTGTCTTGAGAAAGGAGAACAAAGAAATATGGAGATAGAGGATCTTATGTCTCATATTACTAATATTGTAGTGGATTATTCAGGCATGAAGACTTTATGAAAAAGGCAAGTCATTGGAATTGATTGATGAGGCTCTATGGGACTCATTCTACCAAATTGAAATGTTGCAATCAATCCATGTGGGTCTCTTATGTGTACAAGAAAGTATAGAGGATAGGCCAAGCATGTCATCTGTAGTTCTGATGTTGGGCAGTGAAGTTGCATCGCCTCAAGCCAAACAGCGTAGTTTCTTTACTACAAGAAATGTTCTTTAGACTGGTTCTTCGTCAAGCAAGGAAGTGTTGGAAAATAATGGTTTTTCGGCAACATTAATTTGAAATTAAAGTGGGATCCAACCGCCGGTTAAGGTGGGTCTGAGTGGTTTTGTATTCTCTTAAATGGGAAGATTGCAATACAAAAATAATGAGCCGAAACCATTGGGTTGTGAATGAGTATTGTCTCCTAAAGGGGGCATCAATAAAGCTAGGTTTAGATTTGGACTTAGTCTTGGTTTGGACTAGACCTGGACTTGTACTTGTGCATGTCTTGGGTTTGGTCTTAGACTTGGACTTGGACCTACTCTTGAGCTTTAGGTTGAGCTGTGTTGGGCTTAATTTGTGCATGTGTTTGAGATTGGACTTGGATCGAGTTGTGACCCAACACCCGCATCCATTTTGCAACCCATCTAGTTTATTTCTCAAAACTTATGCATTATATACACATTATGATTTATATAATGGTTTTGGAGTTTGAACCTTTGTAACTCTAGCCCTAATTGCTAGAGTTGATGACATTTGATGACCTCATTGGTGTTAGCCTTCATGGCTAAGGCTCTTCTCTACTAGTATAAATAGAGGCCTTTCTCCTCCAACTTAGTAGGTTGTTTTTAGAGAGGTTTTGTGATTGAAAATGAGATGGTGCTTTGAGATAAAAAGTTGGAGATGGTTTTTTACACCAAAGAAAAATTTTCCTATCTTCTTCTGTTAGCCTCTTCTTTGGTTCTTGTTAGAGAGTGCATTCATTGTCAAGTTCACCGAAGCTATTCAGAAGGTGCTTCTATATTAGCTGGTTTCAACTGTCGTATCTTGGGAGACAGATGCCGGCATACCTCCAGCATCCATCGGGAGGCAATGAATTTGTTTTAAGGAAACTGCCTAGTGCAGATTTCAGTTTGCTTCTTTTCTTATCATTTGTTCTTAAATTTGATGAGTTCTAATCTTTTAATAATTTGTTTTATTAGTAATGTAATCTAATTCATTTCTGTATTTTTGGTTATGTCGTTTATTTTGTATTTCACCCTTTTTAACAAAAAATTGTTTTGTCATTTCTATTTAATTTATTTTATATATTTTTCATGTATTATTATGCAAAAATACCAACAATCTTAAAACAAAATTTTTATAAATAGTTTTGAAAAACAATTTAGTTTTATTATAATTTTATTCTAGAGACTTTTGGAATTAAAATTTAATTTAATTGCCTAGAGTTATTGAATTGCTTTGAATTGTTTATTTCTAATAACTTATCATGCAATTTATTTTATGCTAGGTAGTTGTTATTGCATGAGTTACTTGATTCTTAGTCTTTAAGTTGGTAGGAGTTTATAAAAATAAAAATTTTATTATGTAAGATTCTTACTATTTTATTTGATTTGTTTGAATGTTTTCTTTTGTAGCTAACTTTCTTTACAAGTTTATCTAAGCGAAAAATGATGATATATAATACGAACAAATAAAATAAATTGGAATTAGTAAATTGGACTACTAATTTTTTATTTGAACAGAATTACCTTTGCGTGGAATAAGAAATAATATTGGACCTTCAGAATTTTAGTGAATTTAATTATTCACTTTATAGTTCAGTTTTATTTCGGGTTTATTCCATTTGTTGTTTTGAAAGTTTGGTAACAATTTCGATTTAATTTGATTAATTAAATTTTGAAAAAAAAAAAACAAAGTGCTAGATTTTGAGAATGTTAAGAGATTCAGCTAGTCGAGAGGTTTTCGATGGTATAATCTCCAAACAAGTTTGTTTTAGGAGAAAATTTAGTAAAACAGTTTCGGGTTTTATATAATGGTCTTATTTTTTAGTTTGCTTATGATTATGTTGTGTTATAAGGTGGATAGATCCTAAGAGAGAATTAGTGCATGGTGAAATAATTTTGCATTATAATTTTATTATTTAATTGTTGTTTCGGTTGTGAGTTTTTCCATGTCATGATGTATATAATCAAGTGAATTACTCCAAATATTATTGTGTATTGTTGGTGTTTAACTCTATTGTTTATAAGATTATTTGCTCATAGTTAGATGGTTGGAATGCCAATGTTATGACCATAATAGTCTTATATATGTAGTTATTTCATAGCCATGAAACTCATGACATTCTTGTAGCTCCAATGCATCTATAGCATTTGAATTACGCATTGTGAGTTATAACTGAAATTACTTGTGTAATATTCACTCTATTGGTTCATTAACTCATCTTGTATCCAAGTATGTATATGAACAGTGAACATGGGGATTTAGCAGCAATGAGGATAGAGTTTTGTAATGTGTTTTATCTTTGACAAAACTCGAAAGTCATGAAATGACGGGAGTGAATGTCAAAGCCTAGAGATGACTCATTTTTTACAAGGCCGAAGACTCAGACAAACAAACAAGATAGCAATATAGATGCGCCCGCAGGTTGGGGCAAAATGCAAATGACATGCATGATGCAGATCATAACTTATGATTATGCAAAGAAAGCTGTAATGAAGCACTTATGTAAAATGAATACAACAATTTAAGCAAACCGACAAGTTGCAGAAGTCTTACACATTTCAACAGAAAGAATGTAAGAAAATTATGCAATCTTAACTACAGCTCACGCAGGAAAGATTAAAAGCGACTATCGGGAACACCCAAAGTCTCAAACGAAACACCTCCTAGCGTATCAAAAGTGTGTCAAACGCGAGAGGAGAAAGGTATATCCAAACGCATGTCAAACGCGAGAGGAGAAAGGCATCCAACCGCGTGTCAAACGTGAGAGGAGAAAGGCATCCAACCACGTGTCAAACGAGAGAGGAGAAAGGCATCCAAACACGTGTCAAACGCGCAGAGGAGAAAGGCTGCGGTGCAAACACAGGAGTGCATTAAGAACATCGGGCACTTGTCCCAATGTTTCTAGCCAAAGAGAGAGTTCACGGAGGCAGGAATGATCTTACCTGGAGTTCCTCTGAATGAACCGCACACACCATATCGTCTGGTTGTGCCAGCTTCAAATGAATCGTACATACAATATCATGCCTGGACAAAAGAGAATTTTGACAAGTACAATATAGTAGAAACACACGTTTAATGTTACATCAAGATATAATTTCAAAACGAGATAAACGCGTGCATATACAATGCGCAAATGAAAAGGTGCATAACAATGCATAGGAGACGTGCATAATAATGCAAGTAGAAGTGTGCATAACAATACAACTGGAACGTGCATATCAATGCAAGTGAAAGGGGTGCATAATAATGCAAGTAGAACAGTGAATAACAATGCAAGTGAAAGGGTGCATAACAATGCAACTGACAGGGTGCATAACAATACAAGTGAAGTGTGCATAACAATGCAACTGAAAGGATGCATAACAATGCAAGTGAAGTGTGCATAACAATGCAAGTGAAAGTGTGCATAATAATGCAAGTGAAGTGTGCATAACAATGCAAGTGAAGTGTGCATAACAATGCAACTGAAAGGGTGCATAACAATGCAAGTGAAGTGTGCATAACAATGCAACTGAAAGGGTGCATAACAATTCAAGTGAAGTGTGCATAACAATGCAACTGAAATGGTGCATAACAATGCAAGTGAAGTGTGCATAACAATGCAACTGAAAGGGTGCATAACAATTCAAGTGAAGTGTGCATAACAATGCAACTGAAATGGTGCATAACAATGCAAGAAGTAAAAAAACACATTCAATGTAACAACAAAACAGTGTATGCCCTACGCAGCAGCCGAAGCGCATATGATAAAGACCACTCAACAGTAGCTTCTGATTTACCTATCGGAGAGTTACAACATGTTAAAAAAGGATACACTTTGTGTGGGTTAAAAGGCGATGACCTTCGCACACTGCGAATGTGATTCTGAGCTTCTGCGGATGCATTCTAAATCAAATTTTGAACATACCCTACACTTCTTGGAACCCAAGGACACATATCAAGGTAAAAGAGGCAGGGGAATCTGGTGAAGGCCTCCCGGCCATCAGGGGATGACGCTGTCCACCCGCCGACCATTGGTGACAGTCGCCGGCCATAAATGAAGGGGTGCCGGCCAATGATGTGCCACTGCCGGCCATTGATGGAAGATTCGGGCAATTTGGTCTTTTCGATCGTGGGTCTTTAAATACACTTGAAATTACCTCATTTCCTTACAAACCCTTGCACAAAAATCATTTCCCTTGCTCTCTAGGTGCACCTTCTCTCTAGATCCGCACGTTCCACGCGTTTCCCAACACCCTAAACAACCTTGAATCGCTAAAACCCCTTTGTTCTCTTTGATTTGAACCGATCAGAATTTGATTCTGAGGCCTCTTTCGTCATTTCCACCATTCAAGGATCATTTCCCTTGAGTTTCTTCCAAGGTTAGTTCACTTTTCCTGGGTTTTTGATTTTCTTTGACTTTTCTCTCTCTTAGGGTTTGATTTGTTCAAAGTTTCACCATTAAATGACTTTTCTCATTTTTGCTCATTTTGCATCTATTTCAAATGGCTGACGATATTCCGCATGACGGGGGCTTCCCTGCTCTTCCTCCGATAGATTTTGCAGCGGACTTTGCGGCCGAGCCGGGGGTAGAGCCTCAGCCTTTACCACCGAGCATACGCCCCTTTGACCCAACGAGGTATCACCTGGAGACGCATATAGTACCAATTACGGGAGGCATCAACGCCTTCACTGATTTCGATGAGGACGTGCTAGACGACCTCCTACTAAGAGAGCACGCATCTCACTTATCAGCCATTGCTATGGAGGTAGAAACTCTGCTTTTCTGCAGTACTACTTTCAACTATTTGTATTTCTTGCACTGTTTTGATCTAATTGCGTCACATGTCTTGATCTGACTGTATTTCATGCCTTGCTGCTTCGCATTCAATTGTACTTCACACATCATTCCTCTGTATGTAACTGTACTTCGCGCATCACTGCTCTGCATTCAACTGTATTTTCAATACATCATTGATTTGTATTCAACTATACTTTCAATACATCACTGATCTGTATTCAACTGTACTTTCAATACATCACCGATCTGATTACATCACATGCCACAGGACGGATCCCGCTCCTTCAGAGGCTATGGTGCGACGATAGCTTGGGATTGGTATGATGAGCTTCCTGTGAGGGTCCGCGAGATCATCGACAGGACCGGCTTCGGTTTATTCTGCTCCAGCTTAACACGGGTCATAGCGAGTCGCCCTCTCCTAGGGGCTCATGTGGAGAGGTGGTGGGACACCACCAACTCTTTTCACTTCTCCTCGATGAGGGAGATGACGATGACTCCCTATGACTTTGCCATGAACACTGACCTGGGCGTAGGGGGTGATCCGATTCCTCTTCATCTCGACATGGGAGAGTGGGTGGCTGCATGGAACACACTACTTGGGGCGCGCCCACCGACACTTCGATCAGGTATGGTCAGGAATACTTGGTCCGAGGAGCATTACAGAGGGGAGGATCCCGAGACTTTTGAGGAGGTGGAGCAGTACGCCAGGGGGTTCCTCCTGTTTCTTTTTGGTACCACCTTGTTTTCGAACAGGTGGAATACCATGGGTTTATACTTCCTAAGCGCACTGGTGGTGCTTGATCAGGTCCAGTTCTATGATTGGGGTGTAGCCGGCCTTACCACCTTATATGGGTACATGAGCTCAACCTCTCGGATGTGCGGGACCCTGATCGGTGGCTACTGGCGGGCTTAGGAGGTACACAGCTTAGTTCCCCCTTTTCATTGTTTGCTCAGCATTTTCTGCTTTACACTTGTTCAACACTTGTACTTTCTGCATTCTCTGTATCTGCTCTTACACTGTATGCTTTCTGCTTTGCATTTTTTGTACGCTATATATACTGCACACTGTATACCATACACTGCACACACAAAGTCTAATCTCTGCTCTGGGATTGCACTCCTTATGTGTTGCACTGCGTTCTACTTTCTACATTTTCTATACTCTGTTCATGCACTGTATACTTTGTTCATACAATGTATTGATCACATCTTCCTTACAGTTGTGGGTGTACGCATACTTCCCGATACTTGCTCTTGAGCCTATGGAGAAGAGCCCAGCGACGGTCCCATTCTCACCGGTATACGACGGGCAGCTTTGTCGTAGGACCCGAGAGAGTTTTGTGTTCTTCCGGCAGTACTTTGACACGGTCATGGCGCGCGAGGTAATTCCGCCACGAAGTTATTTCAATTAACCTGATGCACCTACATTAGTTAACTAATAACGACTAATCATCTTGTTCATTCTCTTTTCTTCAGATCGCATGGCAGCCGTGGGATGCGATACCGTCAGGGCTCCCAGACTAGTATAACACCGCCAGGATTGTCTCCCGCTATCATATTCTCTTTGAGGGTCCGATCTATTGCCCTTGGTTTTTGGGTGAGCGCTTCGTACACCAGACCTTGGGATTGCCTACTCCATTTGTACCGACACCACCTCCACCATCGATGAGGGAGACACACAGGTTGTCTATCGAGCAGGTGATTCAGTTCATAGTAGGACTGGAGATGGATTACTTTCGTGCAGAGGGCGACTACGCGACCTTTATTTAGACTCACCTGATGCCACCTTTGTCCGGTGTCAGGGGAAGAGAGGGAGCGAGGGCTCCAACTGCGAGGGGGAGAGGCAGGGGGGGTAAAGCATCCAGAGCTCATGGCAGGAGAGATCCTGAGGTGGGGCAAGAGATGGAATGGCCAGAGCTGCCTACCTCATTGACTTATCAGAGACGTTCTGGGTAGACTTATCAGATCCCCATTGCGCCTGCATCAACTGGGCGTGCACTCGCCAAGATTCAAGGCCTGACTTCGGTATGTACTAAACTCCTCATTTTGCATATTGACTTCATTTCAATTATGCTTCATAGGATGTTGATCTCTTCTATACACTCGCAGGCGCCCATAGAGTACACAGGGCAGGCCATTGATCTAGTGGCCTCCTTGACTGAGATGATAGAGACGAGTCTGGATCTGATCAGCCTCTACAGGATCCTAGTAATTTCCTTTCGTTTGCACTTCACGCCACGAAGTTTTCTGCTATCACATTAGCATTTGCACAATTCCATACTATACTGCATCGATACATTGCTCCCATACACTGCTCATGGCATACATACGCTGCAGTTCATTCATTGCTCACAGCACGTTATCCTTTGCCACTGATATATTCCATCACTAATGCATTTCTGGTAAACTGCTTTTCTCAGATCTCCTTCCTGATGCCAACCCCATCAGATGCGCCTGCAGGAGCAGAGGCAGGTCCTTCAGTACCTCCTCCACCAGCAGAGAGGAGAGGGAGACAGGCTTAGACTTGTGGCTGAGGTAGAGCTAGGGGCACCAGTAGCGAGAGTGGCCCTTCAGAGCCCGTTCTGAGCGATGATGATGACGAGACGAGTGAGGAGAAGGGTGAGGTGGCGAGTGCACATTCCGAGTCCTCTGGGGATGGAGATGGCGACGCTAGCTCAGGTTCAGGGGGTGGAGAGGCTGGAGAGGCTGAGGAGGGTTCTGGTTCAGGTTTTGATCTAGACTCAGACAGTGGTGCCAATGGCGATGGTGCTGCAGAGTCTGTTCCGCCGAGGAAGAGGATGAAGAGGGCCTCTTAGTCCCAGAGCTAGTTGGCACTGATGCAGTTGTTTTTGCTTTGTTTCTCTTTTTGCTAGTAGTTTTAGCATATTGTACAGCCTTAGGCAGGTTTTTTTTTTTTTTTTTTTTTAAATAAAAAAAAAACTTGTACTCTTTTGTAAAAAGAATCCATGATCTGGAATGAAAACAGCTTTTTAGTTCAAAAGGTGTTACATTTTACATTCTAAGTATCACATCGTATCTCATAGTATGAAAATGAGATTGATCTTTGAAAACTGCACATTCAAAATGCGTTGTCTTAATCAGGTAGTAAACCAACTAACAATTGAAAAGAACAAAACAACTCGATAAACAAAACAAGGCCTGGCAGGCTAAACAAAGTAAATACAACTCGATAAACAAAAATGCAACAACTCGAGAATACGTACAACTCGATAAGCAACAAAGGTAACTTAACTACCAAGACCGAATGATTACAAGTTAAACAGGCATGTTTAAGCCTGAAAACAACCAAAATAAGACCCCGAAAGGTGCCGATAACAGAGTACAACTGCTGAAAACAATTGGATCTTCACACAGGAGGTCATTGAGCATGAAGGGAGGCTGCTGGCCATTGATGACCCCCTGTCGGCCATTTATGACACCCTGCTGGCCATCAATGTGATGTTGCTGGCCATCAATGGTAGAACCTCTGAAACGTTGACATTTGTCCTCCACTCACTGCCTTATCTTCTATAAGAGTTCCAGCTTTGTGTTCTCTTCACTTTAGCTCCATTTTTACCTCAAATGGAACCATTTGCTGCCCAAAAACTCTCCGATTGGATTGCGAACTTGGACGGCTAGGAAAAGTTAAATTTTCAGGGCTTTGGGGTAAATGCACTATTCACGCTGAGCCGAACCCCATTGCATTTTCCATTCCTCCATGTCGCGGCTAGGTGTTGGAATCTGGTAACTCATGTTTTTAGCTTTGGTGGACAAGAGATGTGTCCCACGTTTGAAGATTTCCAAGCTTTGATGGAATCTTAGCACGATGAAGAGATCTTGCCCCAATTCCGTTTTGGCCACATCCAAGCTTTAAGGCGGATGTGTGGGCTTACTTTGCATGATGCTCAGACTTTGATTCATGACAGAGAGTTGGACATCCCTAGCTTGATTCATCGGTTTTCTGATGCCGCTGACCGCGGCGATCATCTTTGGCAGAGTTTTCGGCGACACGCCCTTTGTCTAAGCATGTTGTCTCATTTCTTGCTTGCCCCAGGCTTTGGAGGATCTAGCGTCCATTTGATTGAGGTTGCCCAGGGCTTAAAAGAGGGCAAGAGCTGCATTGGCATGACACTAGCTAAGACACTGATTGGTTTGGATGCCTTCCATCGCCGGGAGACAAGTAGATTCGCGGGGAGTCCACTACTGTTGTAAGTAATGTTTCCCTCCCTACTCACATATGTATTCCTCACATCACTTGGCCCTCAGGCTCCATTTTTCTCTCAAAACCCTTTTCTCTCCTTTCTCTCCAAGTACACCTCTCTATTCTTTAATCTCTCTTGTTTTTCATCCCTCCCCAGATATGGTTGATGGATAAGTTGAAAGTGGTGGACTTATGCCCAGCATATTCAGCACGCGGCTATTTCTTCCGATAATGACTAGTTGATGCCCCAGATGAGGGATGGTGGTGCGAATGGATGTGCAGCCTATCCACCGTCAACATTGTTTGGCGTTGCCTCTGGCTTAATCTACTAGCGATGAGCTACAACATGTCACGCCAGACGGGCATTCAGCTGATTGGCCTGACACCCTATGTCTTTTATTTCCCGTTTCGATTCCGGCGCCAATTTGGGCATGATCAGACTTGCCCGAAAGAGGGGATAGAGTACCCTACTGCATTTCTAGTCCGAAGCGCACAGCTACCTCGGTATGCCACAGCATAGAGGATGAGAGAGCTTCTAGCTCCTGCTCCCACTTTTAGTTGCATCCTCTCTGATGAGTGCATAGCTGGGCTCGATGAAGGGGCGCAGACCGGGCCTAATTTGGCATCAGAGGCTTCCACAAGCTCTGGGACGGGGCACAGGAACACCTGACTTATCCATGCCCCGAGTTTATTTGTTTTATCAGTACTTTCAAGTTTTCTTTATGAATGTAATAAAAGCAACTTCAATTTGTATTCAAGAATAGGAGAACTCTGTACTGAAATCAATGTAATTGAAGGTTGTGGGTACTAAAAATTTTTCGTTTGGTCCAAAAATGGTCTAAGTCGTAAAAAGATTAATTTGAACAAAATCAAATTTTATTAAAACTTTTCAAAACCATTTTCGATATGGATCACAACTGGACACGCCTGAGATCTATCACTGAGATGTACAACCCCAGATCCAATCAACTGGAAAGTTGCCCCTAGTCTGAATAGCACTGCACTGGAGATCACAACCGAGCTCTTAAATGCAGAAAAGACAAAGATGACCAACATGATCACATGGACAAAGTTGATTTGGAAGTGTTTATGGCTGGACTTCAGAATGAAGTTGCCTACATATCCCAAAGATGGGAATCAAGCCTTACGTAGTTCGGTTCAGGTTCACTCGTGTATTAACACTCTCTCTTTGCGCTCTAACTTTTGCCAAGGCCGCCCTTTTTCGGGTTTTCAAAATTTTCATGCTCTAAGGTCGCCCTTTCGGGTTTTCGGCCTAGCGAGCCTCTCAGGGATAGTATTTCTTCAACTTGTCCATGTGGATCGGCTAGGAGAACTCAAGGCCATCTAAATCCATTAGAATGACAGCTCCACCAGACCAGATTGACTTGATGATGTAAGGATGAGTCCAATTAGGTTTGAACTTGCCCCTTGGCTCATGGATGGGAGCTCGGTTGTCTTTGAGCACCAAATCCCCTTCCTTCAAATTCCTGGACTTAACCTTCTTGTTGAAAGCCCTGGCAATTCTTCGTTGATACCCTTGGACGTGATACAGTGCTTTCAGCCTTCTTTCATCAAACAGCATGAGTTCTTCGAATCTGCTTTGCTGCTAATCTGCCTCAGCTATCTGGCACTCGGCCATTACTCGCAACGACGGAACCTCAACTTCGATAGGTCGAATAGCCTCCATCCCATAGACCAAGGAATACGGCGTTGCCCCAGTAGAAGTTCGAATTGAAGTCCGGTAGCCCCAAAGAGCAAATGGCAGCTTATCTGGCCAGTCCCTGTAGGTTTCCACCATCTTCTATAGAATGTGTTTGATATTCTTGTTGGCGGCCTCAACTGCTCCGTTGGTCTACGGCCTGTATATGGATGACTTATGAAAAGCCACATTGAACTTCTCCAACAAATCGATCACCTCCTTTTTGAAGTGGAAACCATTATCTAAAATAATCTCATTCGGGACTCCATACCGGCAGATATTGTTATTTCTAATGAACTTGGCAACATGAGACGCCTTCAACACCGCGTAAGATTGGGCCTCAACCTACTTCGTGAAGTAATCTATTGCTACCAGAATATACTCATCTCCGTTCGACCCCTTCGGGGTGACTGCTCCTATAACATCAATCCCCCAGACTGAAAACGGCCATGGTGAAGTCATGTTGTATAGCTTCAACGGTGGAATGTTCATGCGATTTGCATGGATCTGACACTTGTGGCATCGCTAAACAAAACTAATACAATCCTCCTCCATGGTTGACCAATAATAACCCTGTCTGAGGATCCTCTGAGCCAACATTACCCCATTCATGTGCACTCCACACTCTCCTCCATGGATGGCCTCCATTAGGTGCTTGGACTCTTCAGCATCGACACACAGTTTGTGCATCCCCAGATGACCTCTCTTGTACAGTTTACCCCCGCAGATGATGAACTGAGCAGCCATTCTCCAAATCGCCCTCTTATCTTTGGCATTTGCCCCTGGTGGATAAGCTTCCTTTTCCAAGAAGTTCCAGACGTCAAAGTACCAGGGGTTCTGATCTTGTGCTTCATCTATGGAAGCAATCAGCTCGTAGGCCGGCATGAATTTCTGTTCAGTGATGATTGGATGCATCCGGACTCCAAAAGGGATGTCTATCATAGAAGATAGAGTTACTAATGAATCAGCAAACCTGTTGTTCTCTCTTAACAGATGGGCAAAGTTCAGTTTTTCAGGCCGAGGAATTAGAATGTCCAAGGTCTGATGATAGATCATCATCTCTTCTTCTTTAACTTTCCAAACTCCTTTAGCTTGAGATACAACAAGGTTCGAGTCCCCAATGACATCCAACCGTTTTGCCCCTAGTTCAAGGGCGGCTTCCAACCCAGCAATACATGCCTCATATTCTGCGTCATTATTCGATACTTTGAACTGGAGCTTGAAGGCTAAGGGTATGCGGGAATTGTCGGTGCTATCAGCAACACCCCTATCCCGTTCCCGTATTGGTTTGATGCTCCGTTAAAGTACATAGTCCACGTTTCTTCTTCAACATGCAGAATGGCCTTATCTGGGAACAGATACTCTACTGCTTCATCTCCGTCCACTGGGTGGTCTGCTAGGAACTCTGCTACCGCTCTCCCTTTCACTGAATTGCGCGTCATGTACATCAGATCAAATTCGAAAAATAGAAGCAACCAACAGGCTAGCCTACCCGTAATTGTTGGTCCTCGAAGAGATATTTGATGGGATCAAATCTCGAAACCAGCATTACAGAGTGAGCTAATAGGTAGTGCCTCAACTTCCTGGTAGCCCATACTAAGGCCAGACAAGCCTTCTCCAGCGGAGTGTAGCAGGTCTCGTAGTCCAGCATTTTCTTGCTCAGGTAGCAGATAGCTTTCTCCATTTTATCCTCATATTCCTGCGCAAGCATGCAGTCCATTGTCATTTCGGTCACTGATAGGTAAAGAATCAATGGTTTCCCCGGTTCAGGCGGTGACAACACATGCGGGTTCTGTAAATATTGCTTGATCTGCTCGAAAGCAACTTGGCATCGGTCATCCCATTGGAACTTCTTTCCTTTCTTCATGAGACCAAATAGTGGTTCACAAGTCAAGGTTAATTTTGTAATAAACCGTCTTATGAATTGCACTTTACCCAGAAAGCCTCGCACCTCCTTTTCAGTCCTCGGTGGTGACATTTCTAAGATGGCCTTGATTTTGGAAGGATCGACCTCGATACCTCTTTGTGTAATCAAGAACCCCATCATTTTCCCTGCTGTAACACCGAAAGTACATTTCTGAGGATTTGAAAAAAAAATTTCAAGGCGGTGTAGTGGCCCTCTCTTTCCTTGGACTTGACAATCATGTCGTCCACATACACCTCAACCTCTTTGTGGATCATATCGTGCAAGATCGTAGTCACAACCCGTTGATACGTAGCCCCAGCATTCTTCAAACCGAACGGCATCACCCTATAATAGTAGGTTCACCACGGGGTGGCGAAAGCAATCTTCTCCCTATCTTCGGGTGGCATGAAAATTTGATTATAGCCTGAAATCCCATCCATGAACGAGAGCAGCGCATGCCCAGCAGTGAAGTTCACTAATTCATCGATATGCGACAGAGGGAAGTCGTTCTTCAGACTGGCTTTGTTCAGATCTCTGAAGTCCACACATACCCAAATTCTACCATCCTTCTTCGCCACCAGAACTATGTTGGCCAATCAAGTAGGGTATTCAGATACTAACAGGAACCCTGCATCGATCTGCTTGGTGGCCTCTTCTTTGATTTTTAGAGCCCAGTCCTGGCGGATCCTTCGGAGCTTTTGCTTGACAGGTCGGGCCTCTGGGTCAAGAGGGATCCAGTGCTATACAATCTCAAGATCGATTCTAGGCATGTTTTCGTAGGACGTCACAAAAACATCTTTGAAATCTTTTAATAAAGCGACTAAGCGCTCGAGTTCCTCAGAAGACAACGTGGACCCGATTTGGACCAGCCATGGATCCTTCTCAGTACCAACGTTAATTGAAGTGATTTCATCAACCAAAGGTTTTACAAACCTCTCCTGCTCTTGATCAATCAAACGTTGTAAAACTGGAGGAATTTCTTCCTCGTCGTTCTCATCAAAATTTTGAAAGTCCTGATTAATGCAATAAACTAAAGGCATAGAAAAGTACTCAAAAGCTACAGTAGCACCATTCTCATTTGAAACTTTCAAATTGTCTGATTCTTTGGTTACAAAAGACTCAAAGGAAAATGAAAATGATGACCTGGACAGGACAGTGGCATCCGGGTTATCACCCCCAGGAATACCGGACTCCGACTCGGATGAACCGGAATCTGATTCCGACTTCATAGACTCTGTGGAATCCGATTCAGGTTCACTAACTGACCCGGAATCGGTAGATAAAAAGCCCTCCTCGTATTGCCAGATGAGGAAGGGTGCGATGGATGCATCGAGAATGCCAGAAGATGGGCCCATAGCCGCTTCATCCCCGATCATGGAAACTAAGAAGTTATCCCCCAAGCAGTCCTATACGATCTGAGGATTTGAGGGGAGACAAGCCAGTGCTATCCCCATCTCAATTTTTTGTGCTCTAGGAATCTTCCTCCTTGCACTGCTCAGCCTCAGCTGGTGGGTCTGTCTGCTCTTTGGCAACTTCATCCCCCGACAACTAAAGGTCAATAAAGATTTCGAAGCTGGGCAGACGCCGCTTCTTTAAATTCAACCAGGGCTCTGGAAAGCCGCAAAACGGGAAGTCTTTCCCCTCCCAAACAAAGCGTCCGTTCAAGGTTCCCTAAATAGGTCTGTGCACCAGTTCGTAGCGCTTCCCGACTTGCTTGGCCTTGGCTGTTCCGGCCATTTCTCTTCCTTTCCTTGCCCAATCCTCCTTGATAGATAAGTAACCTAAGCCAAAGGTATATGGGTTACGCGGCACTTCAGTCAACGTTGCGATACCCTTCTGGCCACTTCACCCAAATCCCATTCCAGGCATGTGTTGAAGCTTGTTCATGAGGTAGACAAATTATGCACTGACGTATAGCCCCTCATCAACTGCCAGCAAGTCCTGTACTCTCTGGACCTCAGCTAGAGTGAATCCCGACAGAAAGACATCCTCCACGCCGTGTTCAATCTCCAGAACTAGTGTAGAAACCTCTGGTGGTGGATGTATCGAAGAATTTCCAAAAACAATTGCCACCCCCTTCCAGTGGGGGTATTTCAACATCTGGTGTAAAGTGGGAGAGACGACTTTCACTTGGTATAGCCACGGCCACCCGAGGAGTAGATTGAAGGTGGCTAGAACGTCCAAGACATGGAAATCAATGTCCTGTTGCCCCGGGCCAACCTGAGTCTTAATCCATACAGTTCCCATTACCTCTCGGCTAGTATTATCATAGGCCCGTATTATCTGGGCTGTAGGCACAAAATCTGCGGGCTTCAACCCGATAGCATACGCTGTCCTTGACGGACGTACATTGATTGTAGATCCTTTGTCGATGAGGACCACCAGTATCCATTTCTCCTTGCACTCCACAGAGATATAGAGTGGCTTGTTATGCTCAGAGCCCTCAGGCGGTAGTTCTTTGTCAGGGAAGGTCAAGGTTGGGGAAGCTCCACCCGGGAAAACTAGCCCTACCAACTGCTCAGGAGTTGTATTAATTGAAAGCTTGGCCCTATCCATGGCTGTAAGGACGGCTTGCCTGTGAACCCTTGAGGCCATAAGCAGTCCCCAGATAGAGATGTCTGCTTCAATCTTCTTTAGCTGTTTCAGCACTGCCTCATCTTCCAACTATTTTTCCTTCTGCCTCTTAGCTTCTTTGTCCTTCCCGGACGCTTCCGGCTGGTCCAAGTGTGGGGGCTTGAAGTACCGCCCACTTCTAGTCGTATGGCCAACCTCCTCGATGTACCAGGTGTCATCTAGTTGGTTCTGTCCCCAGTCTTCGTCAGTGTGGGCAAGACGTAAGGCATTGTCTTCCCACCACATCCCATCGGCAACCGACAGACAACTGTCCGGTTCCGTTGTAACTGTTCTTGTATTCGCAATACATTCTGCCCCCTTAGGTGCCTTGGCTTTTCTAGTCCTTTCATCGTTCTTGATCCTCTCTTGCTCAAACCTCTTCAATGCAACTTCCTGTTCGGTGTCTACTGTACACAAATTACCCAAATCCCGAGCAAAATTCTTAGCACCGGTGCTCTCCGGCGACTCTTTCTTGTTCTCGACCATTCCGGTCACTGTAGATGTTCTAATTTCAGACTGTCCCTGTTTCGGCTGGGACTCCTCAACAACATCTGGCTCATCACTGAGCCACCCTGTAGCATCCGTCACTCCGTTCGGGTCAAACCAGTTGATGCTCACATCCCCTGGATCCTGCTCATTAAAGAACTACAGATTGGCAATGTCCTCCTCCAACTCTACTAGGTCATCTAGCCCATGACTTAGCCCGTTTTCCCAAACCGCATTGATTTCTGCCCCAGTTGGTAACTCTACCCTTGGCTTAGCCTGATCTGTTGACACAATATTACTGCATGGGTTGTATGCTTCTTTAGTAAAGCTCCTAGATCTGTTGGGTTCTGAACTAACATTCCTATTCTCCCCGAAAGTCATCCCAATTCTGTCTTCGACAATCAGCACCACTGGCTTGGGTCAATTTAGAGAGGTGCTCAGCATGCACAAGTCTGTGCTATCTGGGATGAACACCTCAGGCTTGGGTAGGTGGGGGGGTGTAATGTATATGCTTGGGTCATATGGGATGGCCGTGGTTTGGATCAGGTTGATATGCTTGGGTGGTGGAGCTTGGTTATGTGGTGGGAGTGGGTTGGTGGTGACATTTGGCTTCTCGAGAGGCGCAATCACCTTGTTGTCAATAAGATCTCGGATCTCATGATGCAGTCTGTAACAGGAGTCGGTGTCATGACCGTGTTGTTGGTGAAAGGCACAATATTTGGCCGGGTTATGGGAAGAAGGAAGTTTGTCTGGTAATGGCCGCGGCTCTAGGGGCTTCAGATGCCCTTTCCTGATTAGAACCCCCAGGGCTTTGGACAGAGGCATGTATAGTGGAGTAAAAGTCCTCTAGCCTCAGGGTGGATATTTGGTTGTTTGTGAGCTAGTTCCAGACACACCGGTGAAGGGTGTAGCTGTTTTTGACGGGGTGGTGGTGACCATGCTTACATCAGAAGTTCTTGTGGCTGCACTACTACTGGTAGCTGCATTCGAACCGCGTGCAAATACCCTCCTGGGCTGCTCCTTTTCCGGGTCGATCAGACCTTGCTTCATAGTGTCCTCAATCTGTACCCCGATCTCATGGAAGTCTGCAAAGGTGGGAAGGGGTAAGACGATCATTTTTTGTATCAGCTTGGGTTGGAGGTTACACACAACCATCCTTATCTTATCCTTCTCGAGTGGCTGAGTTGTCATCATGGAGGCCTTGGCCCTCCATCAAGTAACAAAGTCAGAAAATCCTTCCTTCGGCTCCTGCCGGGTCGCCTCAAGATCACGAGTTGTGACCTTAATCTGGGTGTTGTACGAATATTGAGCGACGAAGGCCTCGGCCATCTCCTCCCAACTCCTTTTCACTGAATCCTCCAGCTTGGCATACCAAATGGCCGCGATACCCGACAGGGTTCGACCAAAGAGTGAAAGTTTCTAGAGTTTTGTCAAGCCCATCGGGCATAGAATATCAGAGAACAGCCTCAGATGAACCATAGGATTGCCTGAACCATCAAAACGATCTATGTGAGGCATCTTGAACCTGTCCGGCAAAGTCACCGCCGAATCAGTGATCCATCTTCTATGTCCAGGATGGAGTTGACTCCCTGAGCCCGTTTAAATAGCTTTTCAAGCTTACTGACTTTCAGCGCGGTTGGATCCACCTCAAATTCAAACGGTGTGTCCACTGGATTAGCCAGTGCTTTAGACAGCTGAGGTAGGATTGGAGGTGGAACTGGCCCCGTTGGAACGTCCGTATTCTCCTAGATGTTTGTAGTTTCCCCAGGTGTCGGAACCCTAGGTGGGGGTAGGAGTGGATACGAAGCAGATGCTCCGGCTTGTTGTGGTTGCTGCTGTTGTTGAAGTCTGGCAATCAGTTCTGCCTGTTGGGCCACAGTCTCTACCTGGCGGGTAGCATCCCGTTGCATAGCCTGCATGGTCTCTTGGAGCTAACGCATCATGTCCTCTATTTCGACTGTAAAGTGTAGATCTGACTGAACCGGGGTATGTTCCCTCTCTGAGCTAGCAGCAGATGTCTTAGCCTGACTGCGCACAAGTGAGGTGGATAATGACCGTTGATCTGATGATCGCTGCACTGATGATCTGTGCCTAACTGACCTCCGTCTAGTAACCGGGGGTAATGAAAAGAACACTGCTTGTCCGTCAACTAGATCCTTAGATTGATGAAGCCTTCTACCTCTAACCCAAAGTGCTCGAGGGGTATTTGCCTTTTCGGAAACAATATGCAATACTAAGCTGGAAAACGGACAGCATTTCGGCTTAGATGATAACAACACACAGTTGATAAACCATAAGCTGGAAAACTGCACTCAATACTGATCTCTACCCTTGAATCACTACCTCAAATCTGATACCCCCATACAGATATCCTCAGACTGATACCCAGACTTGCAAACTGATACATGCATTCCTGTAGAGACACACTCTAAAAGCACATAGCAAACAAGTAAGAGCCAAAACACCCCTATGGCGGGGTAGGGTTTCCCTATCCTATTTTGTCAGGAGATAGGGTTTCACTATGCACGCATGCGGTTTCAAACAACCTATAATCGGGTGAGGAACCTGTCCTAGTGTGGAATGGTCTCTATGGCTTCTGATATGCAACTAGGTCGAATGGTCAAAAGGGGTGCCTCGGAAAAACCGAGGTTTGTGTTCCCATCGTGGCAGAGCCCGTAACCAATCAGCCTTATGGTACGCTTTTCCAAGAAAGCCTCTGGCAAACTGTTTAGGAATAACAGACGGCAAACACTGTGACTTAGGCGCACCAATGCAAATGCAATGCAAAAAAACACAAAAGTGTAGATAAAACAGCATATCATGAGTTCGAGTCAAGTTCTCTAAATCCCCAACAGAGTTGCCAGAAACTGTAGACCGCCGAACTTCCTCCGTGCGCCCCCCTTTTGGAGAGGGCGTGAATTGGGTTCTTAGCTACTACAGTTCGGACTCCTGTCACGGTTCTTAATCTAATTTCATAAAGTGCAATGTAAGACTGATAAATCACCAAAGAGTCCAAATCCGACAAATAGTTTTGGAAAATCGATTTTAATCAAAAAGCGCCAAACATGGATTGCTTTTCCAGATTTCAGAGTCGCCACTTAAATATTTTGTTTTGGGAAATTTAGGAAACCCTGACTCGTGCCTAAGGTCATGTGTCCGTCATCACCAAAGTTGCTTCGGCTCGGGAACTTAGGTACGAGGGGGAAAGGTCATGAAATGAGCACCCCCGCTCGCCTGATCAAAGGATCGGCCTCTACTAAGCATGATATGTTGTTTTCGAAAACACATGTGTTCTTATCCGGATTATTAGCTAACTTACTATGTAATGCGCACAACACACAAGTATAGACTAAATCACTCAATTTGGAACAAAACATCTCATGTTTCTCTTTCGAAATGGTTTGAAGTTGCTACTCGCAAGTAGGCTAAAGCGCGGATTTGCCACCCTCAAGTGGGCTTAAAACATGATTTGCCACTTCAAGTGGGCTTAAAACTCACATTTGATGAATTGTTCCAATTCAAGCAATAAAGCCTTCATCCACAAGCATTCATGCAATTAATCACTTAAGCAAATAGCCTCATGGCAAGCATGCTAACATGGTAACACTCACACTCATGCAATATGCTAAAGCGTAAACACTTACAGTGTACTCTAAGCCAAAACAGAGAACCAGTTAGAAATCAATGCATGATCCTAACTATGTTAACAATGCCTAATGCAACACATGCAATAATGCAACTAAATAGGCTCGGTTACCTAAGATGGCATATGAATGCAACACTTGATAACATGCTTTAAAAAACACGTATTCAAGTAAGTATATTGAAATACATTGCAGTTTGAATGATGCGCCGAGCCCGGTGCATGCAAGACAAATGAATGATGCATGCATGCAAGCATAAGGATGCTAATTAAAATATGCCCTAATCAAACCACTGAAAGCAGATAAATAAAAGGGAGAAAGACGTGGGGTTGGAAGACATTCACACACATACGCACACTTATTACAACAATTGCCCTCTCGACGGAGGGTCCAAATGAATTAGGTAAGCTATACTAAGCTATTTCAACTAATTATTACAAACCAACTAATTAACTACGCCAAGCTAATTAATTATTACAAAACTTTAACTAATTAATCAAATTAAATAAGTTACAAAAACAACTAGGTATGAAAAAAAAGGTTCTAAATTAGACTGCTACAGCTCTGCCTTGAACAATGATGGATGCATGCTCGGTTTCCGCCCCGAAAAGCTCTTCGGTTTGCTCTCAAGAGGCTCTGTTTGCAGGGTGTCGTCCAATGTTTGCTGTTAAAACTTACCAAACCAGTGTTGGGGAGTGCACCAGTGGCCTACCGGCCATGAGAAGTTGCTACCTACCCCCCTGCCGACTAAGGATACACACTACCGGCCATAGATAAAGAGGTGCCGACCACTGGTGTGCTGTGACACCAAGCTGCAATAGAGCACAAAACAGAGGAAATAGAGGGTCTCCCTAGAATATGTACGTACTATACCCCTCTATATCATCGCAAAACATCAAGTGAGAGGCACAATTGGATCCAAAACCATCAATCAGGCATCTCAATGCATGATGGCCAAAGATCCAATTTGCACAAATTCAATATTTGCAATGCAAACAAGACTCTAGGGCCATTACCATACCATGGAAGATCAAAGGTAATGGAGACAAAGGGAATTGGCTCATTGTCATCACTTTGAGTATGAAATGGGCCAATTCACTTTGTGTTCAACATAACGTTCAGTTGAACACAATGCAATGCACACATGCAACATGTTTATCTTGGCACATTTTACTTGATTGATTTTGTTTACACATTTTAAGTTACCAATCCATTCATTAATCAACTTGTCCAAATGTGAGAGTCCTCTAATGAGAGAGAGGTCTATCAAAAGGAATGGTTCAAGGCATGGGAGAGACCAATGCCTTTGACTAGGAGGAACCCTCAAAAGAGGGTTAAAGCCATTAAAGCATAGGTCTCAATCCCAAGCATTAAACGCAATCTTAAGACTAACCAATCTTCAAAACAAATCAAAAGTGAAGAAAAGAGGGAGATGGAAGATTTTTCAGTGCTACGGTGGCATGAAAAACAAGACTCTAACACACAAACACTTCAAGTACAACATGCTAGAAGGCTTAAACATTGAAACTAGTGAAGGACACAACACTAGAACTATGTAGTACAATGCTCAATGGACTAAACCAGCCCTAAAATGACCTCATGCATGACAAAATAGTAGCCAAAATGTGCTGAGATGATGGCTTCAAAGGTAAGGAAATGATGCTTATGCAATGGCTTACAAACAAGGCATAAGGGTACAACTCTCAAGAGCACTTAAAGAGTGAAAAACATAGAAGTGTGACAACACTACATGCTCTGAAATAACATCCCAAATGATGCCAAAACATGCAAATACCTCAAGCCAAGCATACAATATACCTCAAAACTCAAAGCTATTTAAAGCTATTGCACTATAAGCATGTGTAACAAGCCTCACACGACCAAGAAGCCTCAAAATAGAGCTAAATCATGTTAAAACATGAGTAAAAACTTGTTGGAGTGGAGCCAAAACATGCTAGAATAATAGACTAAAGAGGCAAGAATGCAAGGCTAGCTAGCAAAGTTATACTACAAGTGTATGGAGCATGCAAGAGGGGACTCCACCAACCAAAATTAGAGTTACCACATGTCAAAATAACACCAAAAATATGCTTGAACTAAGCTAATTCAAACCACAAAAGCATGCTACTTTGCAAGGCCACAAGTAGGATTACACTACAAGTACAAGAAGCATGCAAGAAATGACCAAGCCAACCAAAAACAGAGTTATGGCAGGTCCAAATAGTCAAAAAAAAACATGCTACAATTGAGCCACAAAAGGATAGAAACACATGCTCATTTGGTGAGCTATCAACACATGCAAGCAAGACAAGAGGAGAGGGGACCACCCCCTCCTATTTAGGACCCCAAAATCACATTTCCACCACTGACATTCCTCTAGAATTCAGTGGTTAAAGGGCCAAAAAGGGATTGTTTTAAAGCCTTTAAAAGATAGCACAAAACTTAGCAAATAAGCTACAAAAGGGAGAGGGACACCTCTAAATCCAACAACACTTTAAACAACCATTTTCGACACTTAAAAATAGAGGTTTTTTTAGTTGAAAACTAAGCCAAAAGAAGCATGCAAAGGCGGCCAAGCACTTGATCAAAATAAAGGTTAAAGAGAGAGAAGGCTCACCCTTAAAGGCAGCAGCAAAACAACAAGTAAACACCCAAATTTTTGAACCAAAACCACTTTAAGGAGCTCAAGCAAGGCCTCCAAGAACCTCAAGTGTAAGGCAAAGGTGTTTGGCTAAGGATGCTAGTGCAAATATGCAAGAAAACTCACTTTCAAGGCAAAAGTGTAAAGAGAGAGGATTCTAGAGAGAGAGAGAGAGAGAAAAAAAAAATCTCAGCTGAAAAATTTTGTAACCGTTTGCATGCAAGAGAGGGCCTCAATATATAGGAGATACAAAAGCAATCCAAGCAAATCCAACCATCCACGTGCAAGCAGATGGCCTATCCTGCAAACAGCCAGCACAAAAATATCTAAAAAATATCTGTTGAAATAAATGGTGGCTGACTAGCCATCAGTGGTGGCCGGCAGGGCCTCATTGTTGGCCGGCAGGGCCTATTGACGACCGGCAGGGCAAAATGTATGGTCGGCAGTGCCAAAAAGTGGCCGGCAGAAAGGATGCTAAAAGGACCAACACTACCTGAAAGGCCCCACAAGAAGCATGCTGAAAGGACCAACACATGGTCCAAAAATGAGGCAGAAAGGATACAGGCTTTGGAAAGCTCAAACCTGTGACGTTTCACCGTGAAATTCGAGTGCTCGACGAGCAATCGAACTTGTCACCGGATGTACCTGCAGGAACATCCAAGTCTTGAGGACGATCAAAAATGGGGTGTCTACAGTTTTATACAAAGAAAAGCATTACAAGTGGAGAAGTGTGGTTTTGGGCAAACAGACGATTTCAGATGCAACCATGAACTCCGTTTTGCAAATTTAGACAATTTGTAGTGATTTTTAATTTCTAATTTGTAATAGTTTCACCATAGTGAGAGGAAAGGAGGAAGGAAAAAAATTATAAACCTTCGGGGTCAGAGAAAATCTTTGGGGTTAATTTTATTATTTCCAAAGTGTTTTGGTTTTCTATAATAGAAACCAAAGTTTAGCTTGGCTAAAGAGTATTTCTGATTTGTTCAGAAATGGAAACGAAGATGGATTTGGTTTCAAACCTTTGGAGTTTGAGGAAGCCTTTGGGTTAAATACTTTTATTTCCAAAGTATTGGAAAATCAAGTTTTGAAAAAGTTTTTGGTTATAATCTAATTATTTCCAAAGTGTTTTGTTTTGGGAAAAGAAACCAAATTTTAGCATTAGCTAAAATATTTCTAATTTTTATTCAGAAATAATGGGCTCAGTTCCGGGAGTAACGGTTAATTTTTATGAGTGGTGTAATTCTGGTAGCAAATTTTATTTGCTTGGGAATTGGTTTGTTTTAACTTGGTTTATCCCTTGAAAAACTCAATTCTAAATTTGTTTCCTATGGATTAGAAGTTAATATGCTCTTGAAAGTTAAGGTTAACTGGGTCTTAAGTGGGACGAGTGTGACCCCTCCAATCTTCCTGGAAACTTTCCTGACCATGTTTGATTCTAAGATAAGTGGTGAGATCGGTTTTGAATTAAATTTCAGACTTTGGATTTTCTAGTATTAAGTTTAGTTTCTGAAAAAATAAAATATTGAAATTCTGTTGTGATTTTTTAGAAATGGCTTCAAGAGGTAACAACAGAAATTTGTTCCACCTGACAACGTTAAGCCTTGCGAGGTTCTTAAAGGAAGATTTAGAGAGATCAACTGTGAGTAAAGGAAATCATAAGATTGCATGATAATATCTATGAATTAATCAGAGGTAATTAGTATGTTATCATTGTGTCAATTATAGCATATATGATTGTTATGTGACTTTGCTTGAAAGCGAAGATGAGATAACCTTTAGGGTGGGTAAATATATTTTTGAATTTTTAAATTCTAAATTCTAAATACATTCTTAAATTGGTGACTCCTAGTGAGCACAAGATCACTGGTCACAGAGATAGAAAAATGGTGATTCCTAGGGAGTGTTAGACCACTGGCTGCATAGTTATGAGATTGTGGTTCCTAGTAGTGAACATATTACTAATCACATGTCAAGACATGATTATTCTCGTAGTGGAGTGGCTACTGATCATATGTCAAGACATGATGAGTCCTAGTAATGAAAGAGTCTATTGATCCTATGTCAAGACGTTATGATTCCTAGTAGTAAAGTGACTATTGATCACAGATCAAAATATTGTGATTCCTAGTAGTAGAAAGTCTACTGACCACATACTGACAAATTAGTGATTCCTAGTGATAAGACTACTGGTCATGTTATAAAGTTCCGAATAGCAGACTATTGAACACTGGATTTGTGTTTCCTAATAGTAAGACTATCGGCTTCAGAGTGATAGGTTGGACCAAATATGTTTAGTGCCTTGAATTCAAAAAAGACCTAATTTGGTTGATGACGGTCTAGGAATGTGTTTTCTGTGATATGATTTTGAGAGTTTCATAATCATTATGACACAAGGAATTGTTTAAAGACCCTGTATAAATTTTTGGAGAGGCCGAAAGCCTTCATATAAATTCTAAAAATGTGGGGGTGTCATGCAAAGGGTCGTAATACCTAAACCTAAGAGGGTTATAATAAGCCTAAAAATCCATTTACTTTGTATTTAACAGTTATGCACAATATAATAGTGCATATCGGTTTTTTTGTGGACAAATCTAATATGCAGATTTACACAAGAATATTATCATGAAATTGAGGAAACGATTTTCATGAGGAAAGAGATAAGTCTAGAAGATGTTAACAAACTAGGACTTTAAAGTTCTTCTACCTAATCTTCTTACACCTATATGATGGCTAGTGAGGCTAAAAGCTTCTTTTAAGTTGGATTTTTCTAGAAAGTAGTTATTAAATTAACTTGATCTTGCAGAGGTAGTAATCCTTGGGATGGAAGTGGATGAAAGCCGACAAGATAGGCTTGTTATCAAAGGATAGCGGCGAAGAGAAGGCCTAGATTACTTTGATACGTGATCACCAATTATGGTGAATGTGCTCGCAATTGTATGAAGTCTAGAGATACATCAAGATGGATGTTTAGATAGCTTTCCTATATGAAGATTTAGTTGAATAAATCTTTATGGAATAACTCGAAGGGTTTGTCGGTTCTAGGACGAGGAAAGACTGTAAGCTTGAGAATCATTTTATGATTTAAAACAAGCACCGAAACATTGGTATGAGAAATTTGACTACACTGTGTTGTCAAGTGGGTATTGACAAATGTGTTTATGTCAAAGGCATTGACAATAGTATATGTTGTGTTGTGTCTGTGTGTAGGTGCCATGGTCATTATTGGTAGCTATGAGAAGATGTTCAATACTACCCTAAGTGAATGTTGAAGTCTAAGTTTGATATGGGCCTTGCAGATGTGATTCTGGGTATTAAGATTACCAGAACATCTAATAGTATTGTACTTTCTCAGTCTCATTATGTTGCTAACATACTTGAGAAATTTAGTAAATCAGTTACAAGTGTGTCAAGGACATAGGTAGACTTGTGTCTACATTTGGCTGAGAATAATAGTGAAAGTGTATTTCAACTAGTATATTCTCGGGTCATTGGAAGTTTAAAAGTATCCAATGCGTTGTACAAGGCCAGGAATAGCCTACTCAATTAGCAGGCTTAGTTGATACACGAGTAATCCTAATGCTACTTATTGGAAGGGCATTATGGGGGTGTTGGATTATTTGCACTACACCTGAGATTATGTGTTGTATAACAGTTGATATCCAGTTGTACTAAAAAGGCGCCTACTGGATATCTGATACAAAGACTACGAATCCATTAGTGGATATGTTTTCTCTAAATTGGAGCTGCAACCGTGTCTTGGAAATCTTCCAAGCAAATGTGTATCACGAGATCAATGATGGAATCAGAGTTCAGCGATTTAGATAAAGCTACCAAAGTAGCTGAATGGCTTTGCTATATTCTTGAGGATATTCCATGTTGATCAAAACTTGTGCTAGCAATTTTGTATACTTTGCGACAACCAGTCAAGTATTGGTAGGGCATAGAGTAACACGTATAATGGAAGGTCTAGACATTTTCATCGAAGACATAATTCCATACAACAAATACTCTCCTAATATTTGAAAAATTAAATGTTTGAAAAATTCTCTCTCTAGAATGTGCAATCCAATGACATTCAACTCAGAATCAGCTATGAAAACTCAAAAGGAATAAGGCCATTTGGTCAAAAGTACAAAGAAAATCAAAAGCAAGGAACAGGGAGAGAACATGGATACAGCTGAAAGCCCTAATCTTCCTTCTATCCCTGTGCCAGATCAGGATCCAAAAGAGACCATAACCCCTATGCTGTCGACCGAGGGCCAGAAGGCCAAATCGTTCAAGGAAGCTCTAGCTGTGCCAAGAAATATTAATTTCTATTTTGATGACACTATGGATTCACTTTCAACAGAAGAGCAGGATGACGAGGGCGATACCAACATTCATGAAGGAAACCTGCACCAAAATCAACATGGAATCCCATAAGTACACCTTCCGAAGAAACTTCTGGAGCAGATTCGAAAACCCTAGACCAATACTTTGATAAACTACTGGGCAAGAACATCAAGTACAAGATGCTCTGCACAAGAGTTAAGAATCTATAGGGCCTGTAAGAGGAATTTAATGCTATAGATCTGGGCAATAACTATTTCTTCAAATCAACAATGCTAGGTGGCCCGAAATTTCATGGCTCGAATGGCTCGAATGTCTCAAAACGACGTCATTTTGGGTGTCAAAACGACGTTGTTTTGACACATTCGAGCCATTCGGGCCACACAAATTCGGGCCACCAAGCATTTTTCTTCTTCAAATTTTCATCATTGGAAGATTGTGAAAAAGTACATTCTGGACGACCATTGGTCATTATGGACCACTATCTCACTGTGCGTAAATGGGAGCCTGATTTCAAGGCATCAGAAGCTTTTGAAACCATTGTTGGTTAGGTGTGAGAACCCAAATATACAAATCAAATAAATAATTAAGTAACAATTATTTTACAATCTCAAATATTTTGCTTGTGAATCTTTAAGTGCAAACTAAATATTATTGGGGGGTCTTTTAATTAATTTTAAAACCTAAAATAAATTTATGGTGGAATTCTTTAATTTAGAGGCAAGATTTATTTATAAAAAAAAAAGAAAAAAAATAGAGAAGAGGGTGTGACTTGAACTCTAGACCACAAAATTATTAAATAAGGCTCTTACCATTTGAGTTACATATAACTTATATATATATATATATATTGTATATTTATCTATTTATTTGACTTGCACACGCATTATGTGTGCCCACCACTAGTATAAAATAAAATAAACACAAACCCTACTCTCTTTTTGGTTCAAAACAACAGCAGCAGCCTTGAGTTCTTATTCATAGCAGTCGTGACCCATAAGAGTGAGGCAGGAAAAGAGAGACAGGGAGGAACCGCTTCACTTAGTCTAAGTGGACTAGTAGGTACTCAATCTTCATTCATCTTCCTTCCAGTATCATGTTGAAACTTTGTCTGTGTGGTTTAATTTGGAGATTTCATGGTTAGTGTGGTGGGTTTTTGGGTTTGGCTATAAGGTATTGTGACAATAAATAAGTGGGTTTGGTTTTGATTAAGGATTTGTTTATATATTATAAGAGCATATTTACATAAGTCACTATTTCAATTATTGATATTTTAAAGTTATGATTAATATTTTATTTGAAGTTGATGAGATTTAAAGGGTACATAAAGTTGAGGGTGCAATTTCTGAGTATGAAATTCTGCAAGTAGCTATAAACTTTAAAAATCAAGAAACCGTATTAAACGGATGAATTTTGAACTGAAATTTTTAAAGTAGATTAATTACATATTGAATTGCATGCCAGAATTTTCTTATAATTTTTTGGAATCAAAATCTATATTAACTGGTGTATTCAAATCTTTCCAGAAAATTGGTGTAAAACAGTAACTTCGAAAGTGTTGTTCTCTTTGGGTATAAATCTGAAAATTATCAAATCAGTGTCATTAGAACCAGTTACGAGTCTAGTTTCTTACATTTTTGACCTTGCATTGATTGTTCGTGTATACTAAGAGAACCATTAATTTCTTTAAAGTGCTGCAGAAAACAACCTATTTGGATATAATTGTTTTGATAAGAAAATCTAGTGAAACCAATTGGGTTTGAAACTAAGGATATATTAGTTGATATTTGGAGGGTTTTGGAATTTTTCGAACAACGTGGAGTGGCTTTTGTAGTTTTTAAAGTTAGCGAATAGATTGGGAAAGCTTGTTTAAAATCTTGTTTTATCTTAAAGTTACTTTTAATTAAGTTTCGATTTGAACTCATGTCTTCGGTGATTTTAGACCTTGAAGAACATGAGCTTAGGTAATATTTAAGAGTAACGGTGAGTTGGGTTGAGCCGTGTTAGTGTGCTTTAGCTTGGGGTTACTTAGTTTCTTATTCTGTAGTATTTTTAAATTAGTAGTGATGTGTAGTTTTCATACTTGATTCAGGGCACTAATTGGACTTTATACTATATTCGATGATAACATTATTCCCTTTTCAGGTGAGTATTTTCATGTTACATATTTTTATAAATGTTCCCCTACCCTAAACTGTTGGAAAATTAAATTGTTGCCTCAGGACTAAACTATTTTGATAAATTATTAAATTATCAATGGAATTGGATTATTTTTGAAACATGTGTAAACTTGCCATACTGTAAACTATTTATTATGGTCTCATGTTTATAATTGTGAACTACCATATTTTGCGAAACTGAATTATATTGATTATTGGTACCATCAGTATATTTTAGTCTACGGAAATTACTCCACTGTGTGTGGTGTCTCTGGCCACTAGGGAACAAATCCAGGTTGAGCCGTGATGACTCTAGTGCTCAACGATTATAAGGAAAAAGACCTAGGCTAGGCTATGTGACCTTCAATCAGATCGTCTTAGAGAAAAGGCTCGGGTTGCCACCCCGAGTTTGACTCTTGGTTCGATATTGGATCCAACAGGCTTATTGCATTGAGAACTATGTGGCATGTTACTTGTTATTCTTGATACCCAGAAAATTATTGGTGTTCATGCTGTAATCTATTTTAAGTGAAAAATGTCATTTATCATGTTCTTGAGAGACATGAGTATTTTAATTATCAAACTATGGAACCTTCTTTTTGAAATAAATTATCTTAATCAAAAATGTATGCCAATCTAGTTTCTGTGATATATATATATATATATATATATCTTATTTTGGAATTGAACCCTATTTTCAAAACTGTATTTACTATCCATGTTGCTACTCACTGAGCTATCAGTTGACTTAGTTGTTTACCATTTCCAAGTGTTAAAAGGACTTAGAGTGGACTCATGGCGTAGCGGGGACTCAATTACATGGACCTCTAAGACATTTATTTATTTTGTTTTAGATTGTTATGTCAAGTTGTGCATATTTATTTTATTTTTATTAGAGTTCATTTAGGATTATTTTGATATGTGGGCAGTTTATATGCCATAAGTTTGGATGGTGTTGATTATGGTTGGTTTTGCCGTTTATAATTGTGGCATGTCATTGGATTGAGGTTTGGTTATTTATTACTGGACTATTGTATAGTTATTCAATGTGTTTATGGATTCGTGTTTAGGCTTACGTGTGCCTTGGCCTAAGGCCCTGTGGGCCACGGCCGGTCATACCCAGGTTTGGGGTGTGACATTAGGTTTCCGGAGCTTCCGATTGAATATTTCCAAGAGAAGGTCCTCTATGCAATTGCTCGACAGATAGGCTAACCTCTGAAGATTGACCTCACCATAACCATGGCTACCAAAGGCCGATTTGCAAGGGTTTGCATTAAAGTAGATCTACGCAAGCCATTATGCCCAAGATTCCTCCTGGGTAAGAAAATCTATAACATAGAATATGAATCTATTCAGTTATTTTGCTTTTTCCATGGCAGGGTGGACCACCAAAAGGAATTGTGCAAATATCAAGTAGCAAATCCCAAGCTACATGAAGTTCACTGGAGAAACCCACCATCGGAGGGAAGGCAACTAACCGTTATAGGCAACCAGGACCAAACTTCAATGGCTAGCTCAAATGCTAACGGTCACCTGCAACAACCAGATGTAGAAGATGATATATATAGGCCATGGATGTTGGTAACCAAGAGAAACCGTAAGCCTTTAATCAACAGAAAGGCCCAACCCAATGGGTAAAGGGATCTAACAAGAAGAAGACATAGGTAGGGGCAAGAAAACAACGAGATTGGGCCTAAAAAAGGAGGCACCTAGCCCATACCCCTAAATCCAAGCTGGGCCATCTGTCACTCAAACCCTAAACAAGCCCAAGGCAAAATAACTTATTGTTAATCCAAAGCAAACCCATATCCAACATAATCAGAACCCCTCTAAAGAAACCATCTCTGAAGATAAGGATACTTTATTCCAAGCACCCTATAGCAACCAGACTAGTGATCTAACACCTAAAAACCCCAATACATTGGGAAAAGATATCGAATCACTGGAAATCTCAATGGAAGAAATGAATGATGTATCACAAACAAACCAAACACCTAACCCATCTCTCTCTGAACATACACCAGTGAGAAGAGATGGAACCACAACCACAAAACACAGAAAACCCCCCGATCCAGGAATCAGCCACGGAGACCGAAAAGAGTACAAGACCGAAAGTGTTTACACACCGGATGAAGAATCACCTCTAAATCTATTGTTCGATCAAGGGAGAGAAGCACTTCACCTCATCGCTATGATATGGTGGATAGAGCAAATATAGCTAAGAGTCAAACAAAGCTGGAACCTTAGAGCAGAGCTCTCACTTCACTCAGTGCAAATGGCCTCCATGAGATCAAGGGAGCAAGATCATAGATGGATCCGCAGCATAATCACTGGTTTGGACACTGATCATCTTCCTAAATACCCTGATATCGATTCGCTAAACATACTTTTCTAGAACTGCCAAGGGGCAGGCAATAATGCCTTTAAACGCAACATAAAAGAGCTAGTTAGCATTCATAAACCAACAAAACTCATCCTCATGGAAACTAAAGTTCCATATAACTCTATAGGAAACTTCTTTAACAACATTGGGTTTACTGCTGCAACAGTAGTGGATCCAATAGGACGAACATGGGGCATTTGGCTATTTTGGGACATGAACCATGTCAATATAAGAACTTCACTTGCCACTAATCAAGTCATCCATGCCACCATCCATAAAGAGGACTATGAGGAATGGATACTTTTAGCTGTCTATGCCAGCCCCAACTCTTCACGAAGGAAAGAAATCTGGAACAGCGTTGAAGACACAACTAGGGGCATAGAGAAACCCTGGATGGTAGCGGGAGACTTAAATGATGTTAGCAATCATAATGAAAGAAGAAGTTACTCTCCTAATTACAACCACAACTGAGCTCAGAGATTCACTGAAAGAATAAACAATTGCAATCTCACTGGCCTTGGAAGTGTCGGCCCCAGACTCACCTGGACAAACAACAGAAAAGGCTTGGCAAATACCATGGAGCATCTAGATGGAGCCATGGGCAATGACAAATGGAGAGCTCTATTTCCTGAAGGAACAGTAAGGACATTACCCAGGACTTACGCAGACCATTCTCCACTTGTTGTACTCACACAAGGTATGCATCCCTCTAATCCTAATACTATGCCTTTTAGATTTGAAGCAACGTAGCACTGCCACCCTACTTTTTCTGATGTTGTCATGAAGTCTTGGGCTAATATGGATTCTAATCTGGTAGAGGCCATTGATGGTTTTACCCATGATGTGAAAAACTGGAACAAAGAAGTCTTTCAAAATGTTTATAAAAGGAAAAGAACACTCTTGGCCCGAATAGAAGGAATTCAAAAATCTCAAACTCAATCCTTTTCCCATAACCTCTTCCTCTTAGAACAAGATCTTATAAAACAATACAAGAAGAGCTTATTTGGTTTCAAAAATCTAGAGTCAAATGGCTCACCATGGGAGACTGTAATACCAAATTCTTTCATATATCTACCTTCAACAAACGCAGAAAATTGAAAATAAATATGCTTAAGAATGATAATGGCATCTAGCTCTCCAAATTTGAAGATATCAAAACTCACATAAATCAACATTTCAATGATCTGTTTAACCATGAGGAGACTCCTATGTTGGATAATTGGAGGAATATCAGTAACACTAGATTCACTAAAGAAGACAATGATAATCTCCAAGCTCCCATAACTAATCATGAAATCTGCAATGCCATTAAAAATATAAAAGCCTTTAAAGCCCCTGGAAAAGATGGTTTACAAGCTGTTTTCTATCATAAAAACTGGAATATTGTGGGAACCTCCATGCACAACTTTGTCGAACAATGTTTCTCTACCCATAACATCCCTAAGGAGGTTAATGAAACTCTAATTATGTTAATTCCCAACTGGAGAATCCTGAGACTATTAAACAACTTAGGCCCATAAGCTTGTGCAACGTAACTTATAAAACCATCACCAAAATCATTGTCATTAGAATTAGACCCTTGCTCTCTAACTTGATTAGCCCCAATCAAAGTAGTTTCATCCTATGTAGAACTACCACTGATAATATCATCAAAACCCAGGAAATCATACACACCCTTTGGAATAAGAAAGGCAAAACTGGTGGTATGATGCTTAAGATTGACCTTGAAAAAGCCTATGATCGTATCTCTTGGAAGTTTGTCTGTCATACCTTCAAAGAATTTAATCTCAACTCTGATTGGATTATTCTCATCATGAATTGTGTTTCTAATGTCAACTCTTCTATCATTTGGAATGGAGAGACCTTTCCTAACATTAGTGTTGGGAGAGGCATTAGGCAAGGCGACCCTCTATACCCTTACTGGTTTGTACTTTGCATGGAAAATCTCTCTAACATGATAAGAATCAAAACTCAGAGTGGTGCTTGGAATGGACTTAAAGCGGCTAAACATAGTACCCCTATCTCCCACTTGTCTTTGCTAATGACCCTATTCTCTTTGCCAAAGCAAATAGAAGAAACTGTGATTGCATCATGGAAGTCTTGAATGAATTTTGTGAAATATCTAGGCAAAAAATTAACTTCCAAAAATCCAAAATCTTTGTTTCCCCCAACATTCCCAGAAGTGAAGCTCTTTCCCTTAACTACCACTGTGGTATCTCTCTTACTAATGACCTGGGTAAGTATCTAGGAACCCCTTTGCTCGATGAAAGTATCAATAACAATCACATAAAAGACATCATTGAGAAAATGAATAACGGGTTGTCCAGTTGGAAGGCTAGAAATCTTTCTTTAGCTAGTAGAATCACCCTTGTGAAATTTGTTACCTCTGTCATACCTAGTCATCTCATGCAAACTACTCCCTCCGTCCCAAAATATTAGTCCCTTATTCCATTTTTTATTGTCCCAAAATATTAGTCCCTCTTCAAAAATCAAGTACAAAAATAATATAAATTTCCTATTTTGCCCTTCTTTTAAATTAATAAACAATATAAAAAGTATAATTATGACATTGATATTCCCAAAAAATGTACTATCAAAAGGATAATTTTGGAAAATTAACTTTTTTCAAATGCAATAATTGTACTACCAAAAAAAGTTAGATTCCCCAAAAGGGACCATTATTTTGGGACGGAGGGAGTATGAAATTACCTAGGAATGTTTGTGATAAAATTGACAGCTTAAATAGAAATTTCCTATGGGATAGCACTAATATTGCTAAAAAAGTTCACCTTGTTAGTTGGAATCAAGTTTGCAAATGTAAAAGAAATGGTGGGCTGGGCATTAGGAAAATCAAATAACAGAATTCTGCATTAATATCTAAACTGGGCTAGAAAATTACTAGTAAAGTTGACAATCTCTCATGTAAATTTCTTCAATCAAATACCTTAGGCACCATTCCATTTCTAATTGTCCCACAAAGAGAAAAACATCTTACACATGAAAGGAAAAGCATAATTAAAAATAAAGAGGTATTGAAGCATAATATCAAATGGAATGTGGGGAATGGAGAGAATATATCACTTTGGACTAATTGGTGGTGTGGCACAGAACCACTATGCAATAATAATTAGGGCTCTCCCATTGATTGCACAACAACAATTAGTTCCATACTTGATGATGAAGGCCAATGGGACTTGACCCCAATTCAACACCTGATCTCCTAACAAGACAAAGAAAACATTCTCAACATCTATAAACCTAGGTTTGTGACTTTCATGGATACTCCTACCTGGAAAGGAACTACCAGTGGGAACTTTACTACTTCAGCAGCTTACAATTCCATTACCAAACAAGAAAAGAATGGTTTGGCTTGGCATGGCAATGGGTTTGGAAAATCAAAGCCCCACAGAAGTTAAAAAGCTTTCTCTAGCTAGCCATGCATGGAAGACTCCTTGCAAACTAGATAAGACTCACACGGAATCTTGCAGATTCAGACACTTGTTACAGATGCCAAAATACAAGAGAAGACATGAGTCACCTACTGAGAGATTGTCCCAAAGCTAAAATCATTTGGATCAATCTGAATTATCTCAATTGGTGGCAAGAAGAAGACATGAAACCATTACCTGAATGGTTAAAATGCAAGAAGAAGACGGGAAACCATTACCTGAATGGTTAAAATCCAACATAAAAAGTAAAAGCAAGATAGTTGAAATCCAATGGGCAACAATCTTCTTGATTGCCATTTGAAATATATGGAAAGATAGAAACAAAGAAGTGTTTGAAAATTGAACTCAACCTGCATACATCAGCACTAACTGGTTTTCTCCTATTGCAGGGAAACTGAAATTGAGCACTGACGGAAGCTCTAAAGGAGATCCAGGCAAATATGGGTATGGTGGTCTACTGAGAGACGAAGTATGCACTTGGCTGTGAGCATACCATGGCTATCTAGGAAACTGCACGAGCTTGGAGGCTGAACTTTGGGGTCTATATTAAGGACTAACAATCATCATGTAAAAAAAAGGAATGGCCAACATAAAACTTGAGACAGATTCCCAGCTAGCAATGCAGCTTTTCAAAGATAAAGCTGAAAGCTCTTGCCTATATAGAGCATTGATTGGAGATGCAAACTTCATGCTGAGAAGATACAACTACAACATTCAATATATTCCAAGAGAAGCTAACCAATATGCAGATGCACTTGCCAACATTGGAGTCAACCAAACAGAGCATCTTGTCTTCTTAGATGACCCACCCAGTTCTATCCTTTCTTTTTAGTTACAGACATGGTGTTTGCTAGTTTAAGGAGGGTTTGATTACCCTTTTTGTTTATTTATCTGTACTAAACTCTTATCTCTATTCTCTTTTCATTTAAATCAAAAAAAAAAAAAAAAAAACCAACTCTCTTGTGTTGTCACTATAGACTTTGTAAAGTCTAAGGACAATATTGCGGATCCGCTAACCAAATGGTTAAATTGAGAGTTAGTAAGAATTCATCACGAGGAATGGGGTTAAGGCCTTTAGCGAATGTTACCAGAACGAAAAACCCAACCTAGTTGACTAGAGATCCCAAGATCTAGGTTCAAAGGGACAACCTAATTGCGTGTAACGAGTGAATCACTGTGGAGGTAAATCCTCCTGCCCATTCCTTAATATAGTGATACCCTATGAGGTGGAAGGTTAAGCTGATGGTTTTAATGACCTAAGAGTTGTGAATAGTCAACTGTGGTATAACAAGATACCTTATGTAGGTCACCTATGTGAATGCGAAGTAGGGCCGCTTCTTTAAGAAATGACGAGGCTAAATTCTTTAAAAATACTCACTGAACTAGGCTAGTGTTCCAGGACCAAACCCGACATACCAGTGAGAATAAGAACAATGGTTAGAGTGACTCCTGTGTGAGGTTTATTGTCTCGATTTACACAAACCGCAGAATAGTTCAAGGCATCACATTCACTGATCAGCTAGTAAATTCGATAGGCTTCACTACGAAAGGTTCAAGGCCAACAGCTACCTTTTCTGATGTAGGGTTATTTTGTGTGCTCTCTCTCTGAGTCTTTGTTATTAAGCATTGTCTGTTTTTCCTTATTTGGCCAATTTTATTCATGTGGGGGATTGTTGGAGATAATGATTTTTCAATAACTTTAATTCGAAATTAAAGTGGGACCCAATCGTCGATTGAGGTGGGTCAAAGTGGTTTTGTATTCTTTTAAGTGAGAAGATTGCAATACAAAAATAATGAGCCAAAACCATTGAGTTGTGAATGAGAATTGCCTCATAAAGTGGGCATCAATAAAGTTAGGTTTAGATTTGGACTTAGTCTTGGTTTGGACTAGATGTAGACTTGTCCTTGTACATGTGCTGGGTTTGGTCTTAGACTTGGACTTGGACGTAGTCTTGAGCTTTGGGCTGAGCTATGCTGGGCTTAGTTTGTGCATGTGTTTGAGATTGGGCTTGGACCGAGTTGTGACCCAACACCCGTATTTATTTTGCAACCCATCTAGTTTAATTCTCAAAACTTATGCATTATATAGACATTATGATTTGTATAATGGTTTTGGAGTTTTGAACCTTTGTAACTCTAGACCTAATTGCTAGAGTTGATGACATTTGATGACCCCATTGGTGTTAGCCTTCATGGCTAAGGCTCTCCTCTACTAGTATAAATAGAGGTCTTTCTCCTCCAACTAAGTAGGTTGTTTTTAGAGAGCATTTGTGATGGAAAATGAGATGTTGTTTTGAGATAAAAAGTTTGAGATAGTTTTTTACACCAAAGAAAAAGTTTTCTATCTTCTTTTGTTAGCCCCTTCTTCGGTTCTTATTAGAGAGAATGCATCCATTGTCAAGTTCACCGAAGCTATTCGAAAGGTGCTTTGGTATTAGCTGGTTTCAATCGTCGTATCCTGGGAGACAGACACCGGCGTACCTCCAGTGTCCATCAAGAGGCAGTGAATTTGTTTTAAGGAAACTGTCTAGTGCAGGCTTCGGTTTGCTTCTTTTTTTTATCATTTGTTCTTAAATTTGATAAGTTCTAATCTTTTAATAATTTGTTTTATTAGTAATGTAATCTAATTCATTTCTATATTTTTAGTTGTGTCGTTTATTTTGTATTTCATCCTTTTAATAAAAAAATTGTTTTGTTATTTCTATTTAATTTATTTTATATATTTTTCATGTATTATTATGCAAAAATACCAACAGGAAGCAACAACTACAGGCAATGAAATCACCATTACTCTATTAAGTGCTTGATAGAAATTATACCATGTACAAGGTGAAAGCTTAATCATTGTTTCTAGTTACAAGTTTACGTGCACGATTCACCCAAAAAATAAGTTTACATGCACGTAATTAAATAAAAAAGTATCAAGAACATGTACTCTTTTTTTGTATACAAATTTGGTTTTCATGTTTGCATATCATTACTCTTTGTTTTATGTAACTAATTCTTGTTTGCCTACTTGTACATGTGAAAGGGAACTTCATTTTGAGAATGAGCATGCGTATTTATAACTTAGCACAAATCTTTGTTTATTTGTGAATTTGCCCAGTCCAAACACATTGCAATGTGATAAACAATTGCTATTAGGATTCAGATATGTACATGGAACAACATTCAAAGGCTTCAAATAGTCAACACGGGACTAGGAAAAACAACCAAACCAAACTAAACAAAAGAGCTAGCTAGGTGAGATTCTAAACGAAGAAAATAGGGCTTAACATTGTTCTTATACAAGATCTTTGAAGCTGGTTGCCAAGAAAGATAGCCAGTCTTAACATTGTGTTAATTAGCTAAACAGACTCACGAGTCTTGGACCATAACAATTAAACATCACCATGTATTGTCTTCTGTCATGAAAAAATTTTCACGTCAGAAGTGGTCATATCAAAGATAGATTTGAACTATTTATTTATAAACCTATGTAAATGGACGATTCAGATCTACTTGTGGCATGATTACATTATTGTCACATGCAACGGTGAATAATTGTATTTCCTACCAGATATATTGGGTAGTTTCTACAAACATAATAAATTAGAGATTGAATTTGGCACCTATTCATTAGCCAGTTTTGAAAACTAGAAAAGTGTATCTATATTGTTTCCAAGTAAACATGTCCAAATTCTTTTTATCTTCATTCATACAATAAATGTTATATATATATATGTGTAAAACTAATTATATTTAGAAAGATAAATTACATTTATTTCTCTCAAAATTTGTGTTAGATTTTGGTCACTTCAGAATATTTTGGCTTGAAAATTTGACTTATTTTCATTTGAAAAAAGAGATATATTAGGGACACAAAATTTTGAAAAAAGGGAAATAAGGGTATGAGTGGAATTTTGCAGCATAAGGAGACAAAATACTTTTTAACATTTTGTTTGCAAAGGTAGCACAATTAAAAAGGGTGTTTTCGGCCAAAACCCTCTCCTTGGACCATTTTTGTGACGTAAAAATTGTATTTGAGTTTTGTTTAGTGACAGTCTATTTCTAAATTACTGTAGACTTTTACTTTCGCCAAAACACCCACATTTATTAATAATTATAGTGACTACAAGTGTTGATGATAATATTTTACTATTTAAAAATTAAAATTTTATAGTAATATTTATTAAAATTTTACTATGAGATAGAGTAAAATTTTACCGTTGATGTTAATTTCGATGGTAAAAATTATATTTTATTTCTTTTAAAGAATTTCATAACCAGCATAAAACTTGTTTGATAGATATTGATAAGAAAAATCTAAAAATACTAATTTCATTGAAAAGGCGACATTTAGATAAAAGTTATATAATTTTAAAATTTAAAATATTAAATTACTTACTGAGAATATTTTGGTAATAGTGAGGTATGCTAGACTTTTGAAAGAAAAAAAAAATTGTATTTGTCCTTAATGTATGAAGTTTTATTATGAAGAAGTTTTGATTAAATTCTTTAATTAAACAATAGATATAAAGAGTTTTATTTTTTTTAGAAGTTACCAAAAGAGAAATTGGAAGAGACAAAGGAGCAAGAGTCATCTTAATAAATTAACGAAATAAATGAAATTACCATATTACACTGATCTTCATTCCTCACTCTAAGTCCTTTGCCTTACAGGTTGGGCATGGGATGGGTTATTTTCAGAAGTTGGTTAAAAGTCAGTTTTTTGTTTTTTCGTTTTTGTTTTTGTTTTTGTTTTTGTTTTTGTTCTTTTTTTTTTTTTTTTTTTTTTGACTTTGTTTAAACTAATGTATAAAAAATAAAGAAATGATGTGACTCAAAAAAACTAAAAAACTAAAAAGTTGATTTTTAATCCAGTTGACAAAATAGGCTTTTGTAATAATTTACTTTCATCATATATCATATTAAGGATGGGACAAATCGGGAGTGGTGGGTGCGGGACAAGAAATGAATTAATTTATAAGTTAAAGAATAAAAATTATGAATAATATAGTATATTATGAATAACAATTTATACTTAATTCTAAGATATAAAAATATGAGCAAAATAAATATATGATAAAAAATATATAAGTAAAAATCAATATTAAGTATAATATTTTAATATTTTAATTTTATAATAAAAAATTTAATTATATATTATATACAAATAAATATATTTAATAATCAGACAGTTGGGAAAAGAGGACGAGTAGCAAAATTGGTTCCTGCTCCACTTCCCTATTGAGTCGGGTAGAACAGGGTGGGTATCAAAACCCATGCCCCACTTTCTCTCATCTCTCTCTCTCTCTTCAATGCCACCACTGTTAACCAGTCTGAACCATAGGCCAAGCTATAATACACATTTTATTGTAAGCTTCTTCAGCTTTGTCTCTTTTTCATTTGAATTCTATAATTTTCTTGTTATATTGTGTGCTTTTCAACAATTCTAGTGATGGGTTTTTGTTGTTTTGTGGAATTGGTGATGGAATGATCAATGGGTTGCCCTTTGAACACTCATGATCTACAGTCAGTGTTAATGGATTGGTTTTATGGTTTTATTTGTTAAATTGGGTTTTTTAGTCTTTTATGCTTTGTATAAAATTGATTGGCTTTGGCTTGTTGTGTGATTAGCTTTGGGGAGAAGCATGCTTATTCATCCACTTGTGTGCCTATTGTTAATTTGGTAAAGGCAGTGGAGAGAGAGATTAGAGAGAAGAGAACACAAGAGAGGGAATATATTGCTAGGTCAAAATTGGTATTTTAAAATTATTGGTCTTTTAAATCAATAGAATCAAGTGATGCTCATTTGATCTCTGTTATACATAATCTTGAGCAAGCCCCTAATTAAATCTGCACATGATGAGATATCCAAAAATCTATGCTAATAAAGAAGTTGAGTGATGGGAGCTTATATGTTGTGTGTTTGTTTTTTCCTATCGAGTGTTGTGAGCTTCTCAATAGAGGGTTGAGTGATGTGATCATATATGTTATTTGTGTTGGTGATTGTGATTTGGAAAACTGTATATGGTAATACAACCTTGTCTACTTGAGGTGTTCTTAGGTAATATCATATATTGGACAGGTTTTATTAACATAAAATGGGAGAAAGCTGGGCACTGGGGTTGCTGGAATCAAATGCAGTTGGGTGCACCTTGCTTGAAGGAAGTTGCAAGTACAGATGCCTGCTGGGAGCGCCTAAAGTGTGAAGAAAGTTTTACTCTAATTTGAATATATTTGTCTGGTGCTAATTTCTGTCCAGATAGGACCTTTTTTGGCCAAACCTTGCGGGCTGTACTAGGGATTGCTCTTGTATTGTGTTTATCTTTGTTTTGAGGTTCTTGAACATATTAAAATCGTTTAATCTGAACAGATGGACATTTCTGTGTTGATTGCCATAGCAAATATGAACAGGTGAATACATAGTCTAGTTTTTTAGTGGTGGCAGATTTTTGCTGTGTTGGCAATTTTTGTAGCTTCTATTAGGGCCTAGGGCATGCCCCTTGTATTAGTGTAACCTCTTGTCTTTTTAATTTATGACTTATTCACTCCGCCCCCCCCCCCCCCAAAAAAATGTCATTGTCCTCTATAGTAGTCTATGTTACATGGACTCGTCACTTTGAGGTGAAGTACCCGTGTCGACACGACAAGACATGGCATGGGTACGGGTGTGGGATCTGTGTCGGATTCGCCTCTTCTCTCTCGGGCACGGCTAATCAAAAAGGAATAAGAAGGTTGAGATACTTACATTGATGTATGGGTTCAAGATCTTGATTGTGTCTTTCGATCTCCTTTTCTCCCTCAATATCTCTCTCGATTGTGTTGTGCGTGTGTGAGAGAAGAGAAGAGAAAAGACAGACCCATCGTGTTGTTGTGTGTGTGTGAGAGAAGCAAAGAGGAGAAGGACATACTCATCGTGCTATTGCTGCTGCTTTTGTTTGTATCAAACCCTAATGGGCTGGACCAAATAAACAAATAAAAGGCTTGGGCTATTAGCTAGTTAATATTATAAATCCTAATGGGCTGGACCCAAATAAATAAATAGAAAGTTTGGGCACTAGTTTGTATCATAATAATTGATATTATAAACTATAATGGGCTGGACTCAACAAAATAAAGAAAAAATTTAGACCTATTGGCTGGTTTGTATCATAATAAACCTTAATGGGTTGGATCCAAATAAATAAATAAAATATTTGGACCTATTTATAAACTCTATTCTATAATAACATGGGTTATTAAAAAAAAAAATTGTTGGGTCAACTTTTTTTACCTCATCTTCATATAATAAATATATTTAAAAAAATCTATTTAACTCATTTTTATATAATAAATATATTTTAAAAATAACTATTTAACGTATCTTCGTACCTGTATCCACATTTGGATCCATATCCACATATTCTCAATTTTTAATTTTAAAGTGTCTGACTCCCATATACGCGCCCACACCTGATACCCACACCTAAGTCCGTGTAACATAGGTAGTAGTATACATGAAATGGAGTTGTACACTTGAGAAACTAGACTATTTCCAATAAAAAAATAAAATGAAAGGGTGATACAAATAATTTGCATTCTATTTATTAGCTTATTTACCCTCTTATGAAGTTTCAAATGCCTTACTTTTCTCAAAAAGTCCATATCAACTGGGAATTAATTTTATTTTAGTGCCAATTTGGTTTAGACTATTCTACTGACTATGACTGATACTTCATATTCAATCATTTCGGACCACTAATTGATAGGAATCTATATAACTTTTCCAAAAGAATGGCATGCTCTCGAATTTGATAGTCTTTGAGAGGGATGACTTGATATGTGTTTGAAACTTCTTCGGTGTTAATGAGAATAGCTTCGTCATGCTCCATCAGAAAAGAACATATCAAGCCATATGGGGTGGCCCAACCGTTTAGCAGGCTGGATGCAAAATTTTAAAAATGAGACATTTTATATTTAAATATTAGTTTTTATTATTTTAGTTTCATCAAAAATTAATTTTTGAATATATTTGTCTGGTGCTAATTTCTGTCCAGATAGGACCTTTTTTGGCCAAACCTTGCGGGCTGTGCTAGGGATTGCTCTTGTACTGTGTTTATCTTTGTTTTGGGTGGTTGAGAACATAAAATATGTTCATGTTCAACATACATTCTGTATGAGGTTCTTGAACATATTAAAATCGTTTAATCTGAACAGATGGACATTTCTGTGTTGATTGCCATAGCAAATATGAACCGGTGAATACATAGTCTAGTTTTTTAGTGGTGGCAGATTTTTTCTGTGTTGGCAATTTTTGTAGCTTCTATTAGGGCCTAGGGCATGCCCCTTGTATTAGTGTAACCTCTTGTCTTTTTAATTTATGACTTATTCACTCCCCCCCCCCCCCCAAAAAAAATGTCATTGTCCTCTATAGTAGTCTATGTTACATGGACTCGGCACTTTGAGGTGAAGTACCCATGTCGTCACGACAAGACATGACATGGGTGCGGGTGTGGGAACTGTGTCGGATTCGCCTCTTCTCTCTCGGGCACGGCTAATCAAAAAGGAATAAGAAGGTTGAGATACTTACATTGATGTATGGGTTCAAGATCTTGATTGTGTCTTTCGATCTCCTTTTCTCCCTCAATATCTCTCTCGATTGTGTTGTGCGTGTGTGAGAGAAGAGAAGAGAAAAGACAGACCCATCGTGTTGTTGTGTGTGTGTGAGAGAAGCAAAGAGGAGAAGGACATACTCATCGTGCTATTGCTGCTGCTTTTGTTTGTATCAAACCCTAATGGGCTGGACCAAATAAACAAATAAAAGGCTTGGGCTATTAGCTAGTTAATATTATAAATCCTAATGGGCTGGACCCAAATAAATAAATAGAAAGTTTGGGCACTAGTTTGTATCATAATAATTGATATTATAAACTATAATGGGCTGGACTCAACAAAATAAAGAAAAAATTTAGACCTATTGGCTGGTTTGTATCATAATAAACCTTAATGGGTTGGATCCAAATAAATAAATAAAATATTTGGACCTATTTATAAACTCTATTCTACAATAACATGGGTTATTATATGACTTACCCATATGTTTGATTCTATTTATAAAAAAAAAAAAAAAATTGCTGGGTCAACTTTTTTTAACTCATCTTCATATAATAAATATATTTAAAAAAATCTATTTAACTCATTTTTATATAATAAATATATTTTAAAAATAACTATTTAACGTATCTCCGTACATGTATCCACATTTGGATCCATATCCACATATTCTCAATTTTTTATTTTAAAGTGTCTGACTCCCATAAACGCGCCCGCACCTGATACCCACACCTAAGTCCGTGTAACATAGGTAGTAGTATACATGAAATGGAGTTGTACACTTGAGAAACTAGACTATTTCCAATAAAAAAATAAAATGAAAGGGTGATACAAATGATTTGCATTCTATTTATTAGCTTATTTACCCTCTTATGAAGTTTCAAATGCCTTACTTTTCTCAAAAAGTCCATATCAACTGGGAATTAATTTTATTTTAGTGCCAATTTGGTTTAGACTATTCTACTGACTATGACTGATACTTCATACTCAACCATTTCAGACCACTAATTGATAGGAATCTATATAACTTTTTCAAAAGAATGGCATGCTCTCGAATTTGATAGTCTTTGAGAGGGATGACTTGATATGTGTTTGAAACTTCTTCAGAATAGCTTCATCATGCTCCATCAGAAAAGAACATATATGTCAAGCCATATGGGGTGGCCCAACCCTTTAGCAGGCTAGATGCAAAATTTTAAAAATGAGACATTTTATATTTAAATATTAGTTTTTATTATTTTAGTTTCATCAAAAATTAATTTTTGTTAGTTTTTGTGATGCAAAATTACTTTTGTAATTAGGTTTCTAAACATATCATCTTCAAGGATAAATCGCAAATACACTTAATCTTTATTGGGATCTAATTAACCATAGGTAGGACTTTATAAATTTTATAATACTTTTTTTCTATAGAAGCAATTGTTATGCCTATTGTTAATAATATTTTGTAAGCAATACATGCATTTCAAAAAGAATCTACATTTTTTAAAATATAATTTAGTATGTCAATTGGTGTATTTTCCTTTCCTCATGTTTGTGTGAATTCTTTTAAAACTTTTAATTTGAAAAATAAATCTAAACCATCAATTTTATAAAAATCATCAAAACTTTCAAAATGAGGACAATATGTTTTTCAAACTACCATCTAGTGATTTTAATTGTTTTTTAAATTTAAAAAAAAATAAAAGGATAATTAAAGCTTGTCACAAATAAAAAACTTGAGATTTACAAATGAAGCATTAAAAATATGAATTTGGTAAATGATTTTCCTAAAAACAATTGTTAAGAAGTTTGAAATGGTTATGCATTATTTATAAAAGTGTATCAAATTAAATGCCCTACCATTAATTTTTTTAACAAACGATTTTAGGACACTCATTAACAAGACTCAACAAATATATAATTATTATATGGGCATTACACAAAATGAGGACTTCCCCTAATTGGGGCCCGAAAGCAACGGCGTTAATCGCCGTGCACTTGGGTTGCCACTGCAAGCCATTTACCCAATCAACAACGAACTAAATAATGAACTTTGTAATCCAATGAATTTTGAAACGTGCATTTAGAATTTAAAATAGTATGCTTTTCTAAATAACGACCTAATGAGGGGGAAAACATGAACTTTATACTAGATTAAATAGTAAGATGGAGAGAAAATAATGTTTACAAACTTGCTAAAATGAGAGAAAGGAAAACAAAAACTTTCAATCATGTCAAGTGTATTATAAGAAAGGATTCGAAAGAGTTAGTGAAGGAAGAGGAGATGAAAAGTTGAAAAACTTATTTTGAGTAATTGTACTGATTTTCAAAAATTATGCAGCAGCTAGACACATGTTCTACAGCCACTAGCTGTGAGTGTGATATCTACTATGGAAATTCTCCCACAATGAGTAAGCATTAACCAGTCGGCATTAGAGGCCAAGCTATAATACCCACATTTATTGTCAGCTTCTTTAGCTTTGTCTCTGTTTTCTTTGAATTCTATAATTTTATAAATGTGTTGTTGTATTGTGTGTTTTAGAACAATTCTGGTGATGGGTTTCTGCTCTTTTTTTCTTTTTTTTTTTGTTCCTTTCCTTTTTTTTTTTTTTTTTTTTTGGAACTGGTTGTTAGTTTGTTACAAAGCAGTGGAGTGACAGATCAGAGGGAACACAAGAGTGAAAATTGGAATTTTAAAATTCTTAATAGCTGGCATCATCCCTATGTATAAGTTAACCTAACAGTTGATTAACAGGTAAAGAAAATTGTAATGTGACAAAAAAATATAGGGAGGGCCATGTAATTTTTAGAACCGCAGAGGTACTAATTTATTAGCTAGAAACCTCAAGGGAAATTCTGTGGAATTTATCCTATCCATAATAGAATTCTAATACTAATCTTTATTTGTCTCTCTTATTTTTATGATGAAGGGAAAATAATAGGCCCACTATATTAAGCAGCCACATAGAAGGTGAAAGAATTCGGTGAAACAGAATCAATTGATGCTCATGAATAATTAGGAAATATTTTCTGGAAATTGAAAAGTTTGTCAATTGAGGGACTTCCAATTCAAAATTGTGAAACTTCTCAAAATTATGAAAATTGTGTGAGATATTTTATTTATTTTAATTTTCAATTGACTATTGCAAACTAAGAAGTTCTAAAATGAAATTTTTCTTAATTTCATAGAAGTGAAATTTATAAAATTTAATTGAGAAATTTTTAGTTTTCTAAAATTCAGAAATTTGAATAAAGTTTCGCAATTTCATTCCAAATTTTCCTTTTCGAGATGAAATTTCTCGCTTATTAGGATGAAATTTACAATTTTTTGGTAAGAATTTCTCATTCTCATTTGCCAAATTTTCTAAGTTTGTATAAAATTTCCATGTTTCTAAAATCATGGAGAAAATTTTTCAGCTTCTTGATCTTTTTGCAAAAATATCAATAGGATGAAATTTCACAGTTTCATCCCAAAATTTATATAAAATTTAATATTTTTGGATTTTTTTTTTAGTGTTATTTACACGAAGACTCCTTAAAATATTGAGAAATATCATTTTGACCCCTACATTATAAAAATGTATAAATGGACTCACTACTGAGAAGTATCACTTCGTCCTCTAAACTATAAAAACGTGGCCGAGCAAAGGTGTCTGACCAACAGAGTTGCCAACTGTCATGATGGCCAACTGACAACGAGGTGTCTAGCCGTCAAGATGACCGACCGAGGGTGTCTAACTGGCAAGGTGTCTAACTGAGTGACAATGCCGACCGACCGACCGAGGGTGGCTGAGCGGCAGACCGAACTGCCCAAAAAGAGAGAGGGTAAAGGGTTAGATGTTTCGGCGGGGCACGGGGCTGAAGGAGTAGGAATGCATGTGAGGATGTTACGCGGATGTGACGTGGGAGTGGAAAAATAGAGATGGTCGGTGGGGGAATTAATCCCGACTGTCTACATGGAGCAATCTAGACTGTTGATGGAGATTTTGAATTATTTCGGAGGTGAAAAGTCACTAAAGTGCATGGAGTTGAAGGGTTTCAGGAATAAACCCTTTTGGCTTTCCTCTTTTCCCTCAATTCTTTGCAAAGTTCCAAACTGGCAAATTTGAATTGTGACTGCGATCCGTGGAAAACAGGCAAACCTTGGGCCTTTGTATTTGTGCGTTTCACATATCTTATTGCAAAAAATCGACACATTCCAGACTTTACCTCTTTCATTTCGTGTGATTCTCATATCTTCCACATTTCTGACTTCTTGGCTCCCGCGACCGAAGCAATCGCCAAAAACATGAGAAAGATGGCCCGAGAGAAAACTCCTGTCCTAAGGATTGAAGCACTGGGAGATGATGATGGGGTTGCCTTGGCTGAGAAATACAAGGTGGAGAAAGGAACCAGAAGGCCTCCTCGTTCAATATCGTCAACAATGATCTCTGCCGCGTAACCAATTAGCCAAGTGGCCCCTGATCATTGGCATACAAATGCCAACAAGTCAACGTTGACTGCTGAAGATCTAGAGAAAATCTGAATTAAGTATCAGATCCCTGAGAACGTGGAGTTGAGGGCTCCGATAGCGAGGGAAAGGGTGTCAGATTCTGACCCATATATTTCACCCTCTACGAAGAGGCGTTGTTCAGAGAGTTGAGGTTGTTGCTCCCCCAACTAGTTGTGGACATGTTGAATCGGTTGGAGGTGGCGCTAGGCCAATTGGTGTCGAACGCGTGGAAATACTATTTGCCAGTGCGATGTCCTAGCCACAGGCGGCTGGAGTGCAAAAAATGATGGTCAACGAGTTCTTCTCGTGCTACAAGGCATCGGGCCAACAGGAAACCTGGGTATCGCTGCAAGTGGTGCCAGGCAGAGGATTGGTGGCTAGGCTCCTTGTCAGTTAAAGGGTGGAAGACGAAGTGGTTTTTCGTTTCAGAGAATGGTGGAAAAGGGGCGAGGACAATCTGGAAAATCCCCACCAGGTCAGTAGAGCCGAAGTTAACTACAGCAGAGAAGAAAGAAATGAAGAAGGTGAAGAAATGACAAGAGGAAAGGGGGCTTAAGTGAGATGATCCAGTTAAGCCCTCTGTCCTCTTTGCAGCCGGTTTGGGCCCTAAACATGCAAGGGGGACCCCACCCCAAAGGAGATTGAGGCTAGGAGGAAGACCCGAGAGGTTGACGACCGTCAAGCGCTCCCTACGGCGAAAAAACTGAAGGAGCAAAAGCTGGGCCCAACTCCCAAGCCATATATGCACATGGTCGGTTGTCAATGCCCTAAAGCCTTAGGGGAGCGTGACCTAGAAGCTGTTGTGCCATTGAAGGCATTGGTTGATCCGATCAAGGAGAGGAGCAAAGCTGAGATAGAGCAAGCAAAAAAGAAGAAGAGGAGCACTACTAGGGCCGAGGAAGAGGAAAGAAAGGAAAAGAGGGCCAAAGAGAGCGTGCTTAAGCCAAGGGCTAAGTCAACAGGGGAAGTGGAGATAGTGCAAGCAAGGCCAGGAATGGTCATTGAGAGAGGCGAGGCTGACCCCCCATTGCAGAGTTGGTAGACTTGGATGAGGCAGAGGATGGGAAAACAGAGGAGCCAATGATTGGCTTGCCTCTAGCAAAGGAAACAAGGGATGCAAAGTAAATGATGGAGAAAGAGCGCCTAACCCCAATAAGGACAAGTAGAATTTGGGAGAGCTCTACCTTCAAATTAGTGAGTACCGCCGCTTACCATCTAAGTGCAGTGGTTGGTTGCTCACTACCTGAAGCGAGCGAGTGAGCCAGTATCTTGCATGATGCCAAAGTCGCTGCTCAACGCCAATTAGGCACCATAGATGATGTGGTCACTAAGGACTTTTCTCGATTTGGAGAGGCCGATCTTATGAGGGCATTTTTCTCGGCCCAAATGGAGTCGCTGACCTTGGCGGCCGCTTTGCTGGGCAAAGGAGTGGTGGTGAAGATGGAGACTAAGCCGCTGAAGGCCTAGTTAGGAAAAGTGCGCTCTGAGTTGGAAGTGGCAAGAATAGAGATTGTTAAGTGGCGAAAGGCGGCGTGAAGTGCCTGCACCAAAGGGTTTGTGTATGAACAACATTTAAAAGGGACGCAAGTACTAGCCTTAGTGCAAGGCCATGTAGCCGACGGGGCGAAGATAGATCAGTTTGAGGTTGTGGCTGAACTGGCCGGGGTCAAGGCTCAGCTAGGCCAGGCGAAGCACGAACTGGAGGGCGCTCGCTGAAAGACAGGGTTCCTAGAGTCCAAAATGGCAAGTGAGCGAAAGAAAGTGTTAGATGCCCAGCAGGCCGGTACCATGGCTAACGAAAGGCTGGAAGAGGCTTTGACCAACAATGAAGAGCTATGTGAGTCATCTCTGAAGGAGAAGGAAGAGGCTGATGCATAAGTCGCTGAGTTGGAGAGGGCGCTCAACACAGAGATGAAGGCTCTTGAAGAAGAGAGGAGCAAGACTGCAGAGTTGGCTAGGGCGATAGCATCTGAAAGAGCGGCTTACCCCGACCTTTATACCATAGTAGTAAAACAATTCAAGCAGCCTACCGAATTCCAAATAGTGATAGACGTTGTTGTGGCCTCAAGCTTGGCCTGAGATGGAGGATCTGAGGTTGGTCCATCAGTCTCGAGTGCGGCCGATTGGGTGGAGGGGCAGATGAAAACGGAGATAATCTAGAACTTCCAATAGTCCGACTATTACAAGCATTTGCTGAGCAAGTATTGAGATAGTAGCTAGGTGAGGTTTAAGTAAAGAATGCAGGTGACCTTCCCAGAAATTGACTTTACCGCGGTGAAGCCAAGAGATGAAAACATTGCTGACACGTCGTTGGATGAGGGAGTTGAAGAAGAAGACCTTCTATCCAGCGAGGCAAAAGAAGACTAAGGGGGGGCAAGCTCAATGGCAACTTATCAAATGTAATTGGAGTTTTATTTGAATTTTCGTTGTAAAGACTTGTACATTTTGTAATAAACTTGTGTATAATACAAAACGATCCATATGAACCAATTCAAGAGGACGCTTGGTTGTAAAGCTATTCACCTTTTTATGAGGGGCACGAGTTTGCTTTCCAAGTTGACATGGTCCACACACATGGTTCAGATTCTTAACCAGTTTAGGTACTCCTCTCGCAAGCTCTTTGTTGGCTATCTTAGTTAGGTCTTTGAAATTCATATGACCTAATCTTTGATGCCACATATCAATGTTACTTATGATGGCTGAGGGGAAAGTGAGATCATTAGTGGTAACAATCTCGTAGCAGTTATCAGATGTACGAGCCCCATGCATGATAGTATTTCCCTTTTTATCTAAAATTTCACATTTATTTTTTGAAAATAATACTTCATGGTGGGAATCACACATTTTACTGATGCTTAAAAGATTTGCTTTAAGGCCATCAACAAGTAATGCATTTTCAATCTTGGGAAGACCAGCCACACTTATAGAGCCCTTACCAATGACTCTAGAAGTGCCACCATCTCCAAAGGTAACAATTCCACCTTCATATTTTTCAAGGGAGGTGAAGTAGGATTTGTCACCTAACATGTGACGAAAGCACCCACTATCAAGGTACCACATGTGTGAGTCATGTGCTTTTAGAGCAGTGTGAACGACTAAACAAGTCAAGTCATCTTTTCTCACCCATATCTTTTTCGTCTTAACAAAATTAGGATTGGCGGTCTTGGTAAATGTCCTAACGTTGTGAACACCCTCATGTATCTTGGTGTTCTACCTAGACATGTAAGGTTGTCTCCTAACCCAAAAAGAATTAGAATTTCTACCCTTTTGAGGCACCTTACCAAACAATTCAAAGCAATAAAGATAAATGTGGCCATACCTATCACAATGATGGAAAACAAAAACAGGTTTTACCTCCCTTTGGTTGATCTTACCCCCGTTAGGCAGATGAAGAGAGGGATCACCCTGGTGCACTTTTAGCTTTCCCTTTGATTGAGTCTTTAGGTCATGAGAAGTAAAGGCCTGTCCCTTGTGAACTGTAGCATTACCATAGCCTAGCCCACTTTTGTCACAACCTATTTGTTGAGACCCGAGGATGTCTTCTAATGACTTGGAACCTTTGTGCCACATGGCAATTGTGGCTCTAGCAATTTTGAGTTTTTCATCTTTATGACAAACCATCTCTTCCAATGTAGCTTGTGACATCTCAAGGCTTTCAATCTTCTCTTCATATGTGGCATATATTTTCAGAAATTCATTTCTTTCAGTCTCACAAGATAGAAGTTTCCCATATAGGTCTTGCCTGTCATTAAAGATCTTGATGACATTCTGCTTTGCTGTTGCAATTTCTCCTTTTAGCTTGGCATTCTCACTTTCACATACTTTCAGCTTGAGAGTGAGTTTCTCAATGATCTCGGACAAATTCATAGATTCATCGTAAAGCTTTTTGTAAACTTGTTGTAGATCATCACTGTCAATCTCATCATTGTCTTCTAATGTTTCATCATCTTCTTTTTGCTCCTCTTTCTCTTGGACCTCATTCAGTCGAGCAACTAAGGCAAGAAAGGTGATAGATGGTGGTGAAGATGACTCTCCTCTTTCATGAAATTGACTCAGAATGTCTCATGCAACTTTGGCCTTTGTGCAGTGAGCATCCCGTTGCTGTTCTTCATCAGAAATTGCTTCGTGAATAGTAATCGGAACTCTTTGATTGCTCGGATTGTCAGTACTTTCAACATCCTCTTCAATGGCTTGCTGGCTTTCAAGGTCGAAAGCTCTCAGAAACGCCCTCATTCTGATCTTCCAGTATAAGTAATTACTCCCATCAAAGGTAGGAGCACGGTGCAGATTCTGACCACGAGCAAATTCCACTGGCTTCGGAGGAGGTTGAGTGAAAGTGGACTAGAATGCCATGAAAGCCTATCCCTGTCTTCACCGGATTTAGTTTCTTCAGGTTCTTGCTCTGACCCGCTTTCATCATCCCAAATCACTATATAGACTTTCTTCCAATTCTTTTTCGATGAACATTCAAGAGCAATATGTCCAAACCCTTAACATTCATAACAATTGACCCTTGCCCTTTTACAATCTTCTTTTCAGTTTTTGGAGCAAGTTTTGATGGAAAAGTTTTGGGTTTATCATTACTCTTATCTTTTGAAATAGGGTCTCTGAAATTAGGCTTCTTTTTCTTTAAAATTTTTTTGAACTGTATAGTAAACATAGTCGTCATCTCGGACTCTAGATCAAACTCAGTCTCAAGAGTTTTTGCAATCTCATGTGCACTAGTGAAAGCCAAACTATCTTTTTGTTTTTTCTTAGAAATCTGGTGGGCTTCATAAATCTGTAAGTTTCCAACCAACTGATCAAGTTTGAAGGTATCAACATTCTGAGCCTCCTCAATAGCTGTCACTTTTGATTGGAACCTTTCGGGTAAAGACCTCAAAATTTTTCCAACAACCTTAGCTTCAGGGATTTTTGCACCGAGTGTGAAACAGGAATTCATGATGTCACTAAGTTTAGCATAGAAATCATCAAACGTTTCATCATCATGCATAAAAAGAGTTTCAAAGGTAGAGGTGAGACGTTGAAGTTTTGACCTTTTAACAGAAGTAGTACCCTCGTGAATCGTTTCAAGAATGTCCCAAGCCTCTTTTGCTACCTCACACATGCAAATATGACTAAACTCTTTAGGTGTGATGAAGCAAAAAACGGAATTGAGAGCCTTACTATTCCAACTCGAGTTTCGATAGTCGAATGCGTCCCATATATTAAGGGGTTTCGGAATATCAACACCATCAATGGTGACAATAGGTTCACTCCACCCATAGATCACACAGTGCCAAACTTTATCATCGATAGATTTTAAAAATGCTCTCATACAAGCTTTCCAATAAGAATAGTTTATACCATCAAGTAACAAAGGTCTATGGGTCGAGTTACCTTCGCGAATCGAATCCATATCACCAATCACACAAAATCACACTCCTATAGTTTTGATAAAAACAAAGAGTGACCTGCTCTGATACCAATTAAAAACGTAAGTGATTCGTGATTAGATCAAGATTTAATTGTTCCAATTCCCAACCAATTAAAACTCATAATCTAAATCATCAAGCACGTACGAAAGTGATTTAGATTCTTGTTTCAGAAAACAATAAACCGACACAAATGATTTTTACGTAGAAAAATCACAATTGAAGCACCTTCAATTGTGATCAAAAAACCACGGGCGAAACGCCACAAATCAATCTACTACTGAAGTAAGAAAGATTACAAAGATACCAAACAAATTACCCAAACGCTTCCAATTTGTCTTCAAATCTTCTATATATCTTTCACCACAACCTTCGTCTTGGAATTGATTAGATTGATGTTGAATCCATAACATCTACTGTCGAATCAACAAATGCACACAACATCAAACTCCTTTGATTACTCTGTGCTTGAATCTTCGGATTCCACCGAAGAAGAATACTCTCAAAGAAGATCAAACAAGCTCCTTGGTGTGTGCTTATAAGAACATGAGTTCAAACTCAATCAAACATCAAGGAAAACCAGAAAAATATCCCCAAAAGAAAACCCTAAAACCTTTAAAGAAGATCTAGAAAACGTAACCATAAAACAAGCTTAAACAAGTATTTATAGAAAACAGAGTCTGAGATGATCGCTCGAGCGATGACTTTCTCACTTGAGCGAGGAACCAAATACGCGTGTTTTCCTTAAGGGTTGTCGCTCGAGCCAAGCTTCCTTCGCTCGAGCATACAATCCTCCTTCTCAGAACTTTTGCAGACAAAACAACTTCTGGGAGCAAAACATCTTCGGTCGAGCGAGGACTCCGTTGCTCGAGCAAGAAAGACAAAATTCTTAGAAAAATTACAACTGGAAAAACATGTTTGTTCATGGGATTGACAAGACTAAGGGACCTAACACATTTCACCTACCTTTTCATTTTCCTTTTCCAAATCTCTCAATCAAACACAGTCTAAGGGTGTTTGATTAGTAGAATTAATAGTGAAGGAATCCATGAGATTCGCGTAGGACTATGAAGCATAGGTATGGGTACGAGTACTGGTACATTTCACCTACCTTTTCATTTTCCTTTTCCAAATCTCTTAATCAAACACAGCCTAAGGGTGTTTGATTAGTAGAATTAATAGTGAAGGAATCTATGAGATACGTGTAGAACTATGAAGCATAGGTATGGGTGAGAGTACTGGTACTGGTACGATACGAATACGTCGATACGGTAAAATTCAAAAAAAAAAGTAGGGTACGGGTACTGTTTGGTACTGTAACAAGTTGAATCAAATTGAATTTTGCCCTTATTATTATTGTTGTGGTGTCATGGACCATTCTATTTAAATTAGTGAAAACAAATTATCTTACTTGTTGATTTCGACTTCGTAAGGCCTATTTGGCAAATTTTTTTGGGTTTTAATTATTCTTGAGTCTTGAGTATTAAATGAGATATAAATTTAATTTTTGAGACTTATTTGATTAACCCCTACTTAACCATTTTGATTCATATTTAATTATGTGTATGATGGGGGCCCACCTTGACTATTTAGATTATTTTATACTTTAATCTCAGTTGAAGATTTATTCTAGATTATTAAATTTGATTTATTTTGGATTTAATTGATTGAATTACGACTCGTTTGTAACCACCTATTACTGTTGTTGTTGTTATCATTAGTGTTATTATTTATTTCACTATCATGACAAAGTTACAAATATTTATGGTGTGCACCATCAAATGAGATATATTTTGTGGTGAGAAAAAAAATTATAGCATTTTATAAATTATGTTACAAAATTTTATGATGTAATTATAATGCACCTTTTATTATATATGTGTGTGTGTGTGTGTGTGTGTGTGTTTAAAAAGATAATAAAAATATAAATAAAATTAATTTTTGGCAAGGGGCAGACCCACGTGGGGTGTTGCACCCTCTCTCTCCTCGTTTCAGTTCATTCTTTTTTCTTCTTTTTGTTCCTAAGCAGCATCCTCTCTCTCTCTCTCTCTCTCTCTCGGCTCTCAATTCTCTCTCTCTGTCATAGATTTTTTTTTTTTTCTCCTTTACATTTATCATGTAAAACCTTTGATCCACCAAAATCGATTAAGTTTTAGACCCTAGTTCTTGAGGCCAAAGTGAAGAGCTTGGAGAGAACAACATTTTGACCGGTGGAGATCGAAATTCAACAAAGTAGAAAATTGAGATTTTTGCTTGTTTCCTCTTCTAGCTATCGAGGTAGGGATTTTCTAAACCTTGTGTATGTATTTTAGCTTTATTATGTGTTATTTTGATAATATAACACCTGAAGAGATTAGGGTTTTTATTAAAAATATATTTAATGTATGAAAAGGGGAAGATTCTCAAATATTTTTTTATAAGTTTTCAACTTGTTAAATGTGGTTGTTAAGACCCAAGAATTTGAGAAATTTATCTTTAAAATGAGAAATCCCCAAATTTTGATCAAACCATAGGAAGTTGAAATGTTGAAATTGAAGTGTTGAAAGCATGGGTTTATTGAACCAATGAGAATATGTAAGTGGATGTTCAAAGGGATGAGATTGACGAGAATGCTATTGAGAATGTTGGAAACTATTGAGATTCCTTTTAGAAATTATTTAATTTGAAAATATTGAACTCTTCAGAAAGATGAAAAATATTTATCATGTTGAGGTATTGAGAAATGTTGAAAGAAACATATGTTATTTTTAGCATTATGAAAATTTTTGGTGAATTCTTGAGTTTGAATAAAGAGGAAATTGATGAAATTTTTGAAAGACTATTCAGTGTGTTTGGTTTGAGTTTTCTGGATTAAGTTTTTTGAAAATTGACTATTTTGGTTTTTAGTGAATATTTTTAAAATTTTAAACATTTTTTTTTACTTTTTTAGATGCACCTTACTTAGATGTATCTAAAAAGTAAAAAATTTGTGAAAAAATATTTTAAAAAATTAATAAATACATAAAAATACAAAAAATGTACTGAATTCTTGTATTTTTTTTTGTATTTTTGGTATTTAGTGAATTTTTAAAAGATTTTTTTTACAATTGTTTTTACTTTTTAGGTGCATTTATGTTAAGTGTGTAAAAAAAGTAAAAAAATTTCTTAAAATATTAAAAAAATTCAGTAAAATAAAAAAAATATGAAAAATAAGAAAGTAGAATTTTCTGAAAAGTGTTTTTTGAAAAGTGAAAACAAGCAAGGTGATTCTTGATTGAGTTGGAAAAGAGGAGATTGAACATGTGATTGTTACTCCTATGTTGAAATTATTAAAGATATAAGATTATGAGTTATATTTATCTTTTAAAAGTTATATTTTGTATAAAGATAATTGTTTGGGAAATCGGTGGAAGGTTGTATTGATTGTGGCAGAAATTGCAATGTGAATCAGGTAAATTGAAATATTTGCAAATTCATGCATGCCATTGAGCATTGCATAATATCATGATTTAATTCCTGCATTGGATTTGAGAAATTGATTTTCAAATTGATTCATTGAGAATATTTGAAATGAATTGAGTTATAAGGTAAATACGTTTGGTAAGTCCGGATAGGAGGTGCCGATTGGTATTGTTTAAGTTGGCCTGAGTGTCCAGGGAGAAAGATTGAAAACACACACAGATCAAGTACCACGTGCCTTCCGGTTAGGAGTCAGTAAAGTGGAGATTGGTAGTGCTAGTTATGCCTACTTGCAGACACCACCCTAGGGATTTCTAGTGCTGTATTTACTGCCTGTCACGACCCCATTCCGCCCCTAGTAGAATGGTGCCATGATGGCCGGTAATCCGAGATTACCGAAGGCCAACCTACAAGGATTCACACACAGTCATAGTATAAATATATGGGGCCTATCTATGCAGAAGCAAATTTAAATCTAAGTAGTCCATAAGAGCTGTGCATAGATCAAACGAAATGGCATACAGTTAACATGGTTTACAACTTGGATACAAATAAAATAGAGTACAAATTACATCTTGATCAAAAGGCTTCTCAAGCCGACATATACAAAACAAATGAACTACAAGGCTAAGAAGCATAAACTTCAAGATGCTGAAAAACATGAATCCAAAACAAATCTCAAATAACATATAGGCGTCGCCGCCATCCTGCTCATCACCTACATATATATAAGAGAGGGTGAGCTTGGATACTCAGTGAATGATATTAGTAATAAAGGTTTGCATAAATGATATTCAAGATCCTCTCTTTTTTTAAAACAATACATAGCATATCTTATATCAAAATCAAGGGATGAACCAAGTCCATTTATCAAATCTTTCAAAGCTTCAAGGGATGCTTACTAGCATCAGTATAATACAAGGGATGACATTCTTGACAAAACCCACGCGGAAAACCGTCAGTGGCAAAACAAGGGAATAATCGACCCGGAATCGATTAGACAAACCCACCCGCACAAGGCCGTCGATGGCAAGGGAGATATCTCAAACAAGGGTGCTAGTTGCATTATAGTCTCGTAGCACTAAGGACTCCCAAAACAAGGGTACTAGTTGCATTATAGTCCCCTAGCACTAAGGACTTTCCAAGAATGTCATCAAAACAAGATAGCACTTGATACAAAACTAGGAATAATCATTCATACTCGAACAAACACTTTTTCCAAAACGAACAAACAAAGCTTTTATCAAAACGTAAGAACATAGCTTTATTAAAAATACCACTCACATAGTTCTTCGGTTGTAGGGATTAAAGTAAGGATCCAAGACCTACAAACATATAATAATTCCCATTGAATGCATTTCAAGAAGACAAGAAGGGATGTTCCAAGATGGATGTGAAATGCAAATGATCTCGGCATTCTTTCAAAGCTAAGTTGAACCAAAACGAAACATTGTTTCTCATCTCGGGAAAACAGGCTAGGTACCAACCAGGTCTTGGCCGATGTCCCACACCTCTTGGTCGAGGTGTGTTCCCGACGACCACATTTAAGACAGGTGGAGTCGGGGAAAATCTGGGTTTCCCTTCGGAGAACATGAAGAAGATGAATGCAAACATCATAACTTGTTATTACAAAATCTGGGATTTTCATGAGGTGAGTTCGAAAACATGGACCTGGGTACCCATACTTGAAGATTTCAAGAAAACAAACACAAAACATGAGGCTTTGTTATAAACTTTCGGATCAAAACATGATTTTCTTTCAAGAACACAGGAACATCATTTTCTCTTTCTAAAACCAACTTTAAATCAATGCATGGCTCATAAATCATGCTAGATCATGCAATGCGATTAAAGGAACATAAGGAACAACAAGAGCAGATCAAGATTCTAACCTTAAGACATGGATCTAACGGCTCAAGGTATGAAGATCGAGCTTGGAAATCTAGCTCTCTCTCTAAGAACTCCTTCTTCTTCCTAGAGCTTCTCTCTCTAAGACAAAGATATAATACAAAATGGCATGTTTTTCTCAGCTGGTTCCTGACCTAACCCTCTGCTGGGACACGTGGCAGCGCCGGATTGGGTTTCCTCAAAAAGGTGACTAAATGACAAGACTAAAGGTATGACAAAGTATATATAACAAGCAAGACGGTATGGGCTCTCTAGCAAGGCAATGACATGGGGTTAAAATGTCAGCTCCGGCAAGTAGGTTGTAATGATCTCGGCCAGGAAGGATAACGCATGGCCCAAATGTGCCACACCTTGGCCTAGATGTGCCACATCTCGGCCTAGGTCATACCAGTCCCGAAACAAGATCACTAGGTGCAACGATCAAAGATGTAGGTTGCCTAGATAATAACATCTTGGCCTAGATAATACACATCTCGGCCTAGGTGATGCACACCCCGGCCTAGATGATGACATCTCGGCCAATATGCCAAGGTGAGGGTGGAGGTCAGCCAAAGTGGTTCCAAGGCGGTCCTAGGTGTAAGAGGTTCAAAGGTTCGACCTAGGCTTAAGATGACCTCGGCTACACTCACCAAGCAAGGAACAAGGCTAACAAGCAATTTCACATAAGTACAAAACAAGACAAGAACTTTACTCTAGGTAAAACAAGTCAAGATCCACTAATGCAAGCTTAGCAAAACAAGATCATGCAGATGCACATGCACATGCACATGGCTAAGACGGGGATGAGGGTCACTACAGTCCACCCTCCTTAAAGAAGTTTGGTCCCCAAACTTGAGTTACCTTGCTCTACAAACAACTCCGGATAACGGATTTTCACTTCTTCCTCCATTTCCCATGTAGCCTCTTTGCCATAATGCTCCTTCCATTCAACCTTTACCGTCGGTATCGACTTGTTTCTCAACTGTCTCACTTGTCTGTCAATAATTCTCACCAGCTTCTCCTCGTAGTCTAAATCTTCATTAACCACAATCTTGGAATAATCAATTACATGCAGTGGGTCTCGGATATATTTCCTCAACATCGAAACGTGAAACACATTGTGGACTTGGCTTAATTCTAGCGGTAGAGCAAGTCTGTAGGCAACGGGGTTAACTCTCTCAAGAATCTCAAATGGCCCAATATATCGGGGTGCTAGCTTACCTTTCTTCCCAAATCTTGAAACTCCTTTCATCGGCGAGATCTTCAGAAATACATGATCCCCAACTTCGAATTCTAACTCCCTTCTCCTCTGGTCGGCATAACTCTTCTGTCGACTCTGTGCGGTTTTAATCCTCTGCCGAATGAGCTTAATATTCTCAGTCGTCACTTGAACTAACGTGGGACCAATCAAGGCTCTGTCCCCTACCTCAGTTCAACATATTGGTGATTTGTACTTCCTTCCATACAAAGCTTCATACGGCGCCATGCCAATGCTGGCTTGATAACTGTTGTTGTAAATGAACTCTACTAATGGCAAATGCACTTCCCAGCTTCCCTTGAAGTCCAATACACATAGTCTAAGCATATCTTCAAGTGTCTGAATTATTCTCTCTATTTGCCTATCGGTCTGGGGATGAAAAGTTGTGCTAAACCTCAACTCGGTTCCCAAAGCTCTTTGTAGACTCTGCCAAAATCTAGAAATGAACTTCGGATCTCGGTCTGACATAATGGACATCAGCACACCATGAAGTCTAACAATCTCATTCATATACAATTCAGCAAGTCAGTCGGCGTTGAATGTAGTCTTGACAGGCAAGAAGTGTGCTGACTTAGTTAATCTGTCAACTATAATCCAAATCGAATCCATACCTTTTTGTGTCCTCGGCAAACCAACCACAAAATCCATGGACATGTGCTCCCATTTCCACTCGGGAATTGACAAAGGTTGAAGAAGTCCTGCTGGCCTCTGATGTTCTGCTTTCACTTGTTGGCAATACAAACACTGAGACACAAACTCGGTTATTTCTCTTTTCATATTTGGCCACCAAAAAGTTTGCTTCACATCTTGGTACATCTTGGTGTTTCCTGGATGAACGGAAAATCTAGAATTATGGGCTTCTTGCAAAATCTTCCTTTTCAATTCTGGGACGTTGGCCACGCACAACCTTCCCTCAAACTTGGGCACCTGATTTTCAATGGTATATTCTGGCCTCGGCTTGGGGACGAGCTCATCAATTACCTTCTTGAAGAATTCATCCTCCATTTGTCTGGTCTTCACTTCCTCAATAATGGTCAACTCCACTGAATTCATTGCCAAACATGCCAAACTTCCAACTAACTTCCTGCTCAACGCATCGGCTACGGAGTTTGCCTTACCTGGATTATACTGAATCTGCATGTCATAGTCCTTCAATAGTTCAAGCCATCTTCTCTGTCTCATATTCAATTCCTTCTGAGTGAACAAGTACTTCAGACTCTTGTGGTCTGTGAAAACTTGGCAAGAAGCTCCATATAAGTAATGACGCCAAATCTTTAAAGCAAAAAACACGGCTGCTAGTTCCAAATCATGGGTAGGATAATTCTTTTCATGGGGCTTCAACTGACGAGATGCATATACTATAACTTTACCCCCTTGCATTAACACACAACCCAATCCCTTATGTGAAGCATCGCTATAAATCTGAAATTCCTCATTGTCTGACGGTAGTACAAGTATTGGGGCTATAACTAATCTCGTCTTCAACTCCTGAAAAGCTGATTCTCTATCCTCGGTCCATTCATACGCCACTCCTTTCTGAGTTAGTTGTGTCAGTGGTACTGCAATCCTTGAGAAATCCTTTACAAACTTCCTATAATAGCCTGCCAAACCCAGAAAACTACGAACCTTGGACACGTTGGCCGGCATCGGCCAATTCACAATAGCTTCAATTTTACTTGGATCAACAGAGATTCCCTCCTCATTAATCACATGGCCCAAAAATGAGATGCTGGAAAGCCAAAACTCACACTTGCTTAGTTTAGCATACAGTTTCCTATCTCTTAAAATTTGTAAGGCAAGTCTCAAATGCTTCTCATGCTCTTCATCACTTTTGGAGTAGATCAATATATCGTCGATGAAAACAACCACAAACTCATCTAGGTACGGCTTAAAGACCCTATTCATCAGATCCATGAATGCTGCAGGGGCATTAGTCACTCCAAAGGGCATTACTAAAAATTCGTAGTGGCCATATCTTGTCCGAAAAGCAGTCTTCTCAACATCCTCGGCTTTAACCTTGTGTTGATGGTAGCCCGACCTGAGATCAATCTTGGAAAAGACTCGCGCTCCTTGTAATTGATCAAGCAAATCATCGATTCTCGGCAATGGGTACTTATTTTTAACGGTCACCTTGTTCAGTTCTCGGTAGTCTATACAAAGGTGAAGTGTACCATCCTTTTTCTTGACGAAGAGGACTGGTGCTCCCCAAGGTGAAGTGCTCGGCCTAATAAAACCCTTATCCAACAATTCTTGTAGTTGCACTTTCAATTCCTTAAGCTCGGCTGGGGCCATTCTATATGGTGTTTTGGAGATAAGCTGGGTTCCCGGTATGACATCAACAGTAAATTCTATGTCCCTATCGACTAAGTGGCCAGGCAAATCATTTGGAAAGACGTCGGGGAATTCCTTGATAATTGGGATGTCGACTAATTCAATGCTTCCACTCAGATTACTTAGTATACTACACAAATAACCCTAACACCCTTTTTGAATCAACTTGTAAGCCTTCATGGATGAAATCAGGTATGGTGGGGATACTACTCCTTTACCCTGAAACGTAACCTCGGCTTGGTTTGGGGGTTTAAACGTGACACTTTTGGAAACACAATCAATAGAGGCATGGTTCGCTACTAACCAATCCATTCCCAATATAACATCAAAGTGAGTTATGTTTAACGGCATCAAATCAATTAATAATTTTACACCGTCAATCACAACAACACACGCCCTATAAATGGATGCAACAGTCATAGTTCTCCCTGATGGAGTAAGCACAGATAGCACATAATCAAGGGGTTCTAGTTCCCTATTAAACTTCTCGACAAACTTAATGGATACAAATGAATGTGTAGAACCCGAATCAATCAATATGTATGCATCTTGAGAGCAAATTGGGAGAGTACCTGATACTACTGTCTCGGCACTCTGGGTGTCTCCTAGCACTAATGCAAAAACTCTGTCCTGCCTCATCTACGTCTTCCCGACGTTGCTTTTCTGCGCAAAGCCCGAAGTGCTCCAATTCTTTTTACCATCATTAGCCTTTGTCTTTGGGCATTCTTTCACACGATGACCCATCTCACCACATTCAAAACAAGCTCCAGATGTCCAATGACAAACTCCAAAGTGCGGCTTCCCACAACTGGAACATGTCGGCCTAGTGCTGCCTTCCTGATTAGAGTTCCTGGAACTGCCCATATTCGCTTTCTTCTTGGCATTAAACGATACTCGGCGATTGTCATAATTCTGCCTCTTCCTCTGGCTCTCTCCTGAACTCTGGTATCGGCTTAAGTTAGCTTCTGCCAAGATGGCCTTGTCTAATACTCCGGCATATGTCGGCATGTTAAGCACGTTAACTCGATCTTGTATCGGCCCACGAAGCCCACTTTCAAACTTTTTAGCTTTCCTATATTCATCATTAACCATGTGAGGCGCATATCTCGCCAACTCGGTGAAAGCATGGTTGTATTCTGCCACTGTTTTGTTGCCTTGTGTCAGAGTCTGGAATTTTGTGGTCTTGCGATCTCGGACACTATGGGGAAAATGCTTGTTGTAGAATAATTCCAAAAATCTGGCCCAAGTCAAACCAGGATTACCTTCTCGAATCATCATCCACCATCTTCGTGCGTCGTCGTCTAATGTGAATGCTGCCAATGACACCTTCTGCGTGTTGGTACTGGGAAAAATCTCAAACAACTTCTCCATTTCCAAAACCCACGCTTCGGCTTTCATCGGCTCTATACCCCCTTGGAATCTCGGCGGGTTCATTTTCTTGAACTCTTTGATCAAAGTTATTGTACCGTCCCCATATAAAGCTGGCTATGGAGGCACTTGTGGCACTGGAGGAGGTAGAGGCGGAACTGCATGTCGGCCATTTGTCTGCTCAGCCTGGGTAGAGGTAGTACTAGTGTCTTGTGGCCTAGGTTGTCTCAATTCTCGGACCAAACCTTCGACCAACCTTTCTAACCTGTCCAATCTATTCTCGGAATGATCTCGGCCAACTGGAGGTCTACCCCTTCTCATGATGCTAAGAGTATGCAGAACGTGACTTTAAAACAAAGTGAACAAATAACATGTATGCAAGTAGCAAATAATCATGCCGAGATGATGCACACCTTGTCAAGTAGCAAGCAATATGATGCAATCCTAACATCACTCTAAGGGAAATCATATGCTCTTTAGGACTCAAAGTGTGTGAATAACGTACTATAAGAAACCGGTGCTTTGATAACAATCTGTCACGACACCATTCCGCCCCTATTAGAATGGTGCCATGATAGCCGGTAATCCGAGATTACCAAAGGCCAACTTACAAGGATTCACACGCAGTCATAGTATAAATATATGGGGCCTACCTATGCGGAAGCAAATTTAAATCTAAGTAGTCCATAAGAGCTGTACATAGATCAAACGAAATGACATACAGTTAACATGGTTTACAACTTGGATACAAATAAAATAGAGTACAAATTACATCTTGATCAAAAGGCTTCTTAAGCTGACATCTACAAAACAAATGAACTACAAGGTTAAGAAGCATAAACTTCAAGATGCTGAAAAACATGAATCCAAAACAAATCTCAAATAACATCTAGGCGTCGCCGCCATCCTGCTCATCACCTACATATATATAAGAGAGGGTGAGCTTGGATACTCAGTGAATGATATTAGTAATAAAAGTTTGCATAAATGATATTCGAGATCCTCTCTTTTTTTAAAACAATACATTGCATATCTTATATCAAAATCAAGGGATGAACCAAGTCCATCTATCAAATCTTTCAAAGCTTCAAGGGATGCTTACTAGCATCAGTATAATACAAGGGATGACATTCTTGACAAAACCCACGCGGAAAACCATCAGTGGCAAAACAAGGGAATAATCGACCCGGAATCGATTAGACAAACCCACCCGCACAAGGCCGTCGGTGGCAAGGGAGATATCTCAAACAAGGGTGCTAGTTGCATTATAGTCCCGTAGCACTAAGGACTCCCAAAACAAGGGTACTAGTTGTATTATAGTCCCCTAACACTAAGGACTTTCCAAGAATGTCATCAAAACAAGATAGAACTTGATACAAAACTAGGAATAATCATTCATACTCGAACAAACACTTTTTCCAAAACGAACAAACAAAGCTTTTATCAAAACGTTAGAACATAGCTTTATTAAAAATACCACTCACATAGATCTTCGGTTGTAGCGATTAAAGCAAGGATCCAAGACCTACAAACATATAATAATTCCCATTGAATGCATTTCAAGAAGACAAGAAGGGATGTTCCAAGATGGATGTGAAATGAGAATGATCTCGGCATTCTTTCAAAGCTAAGTTGAACCAAAACGAAACACTGTTTCTCATCTCGGGAAAACAGGCTGGGTACCAACCAGGTCTTGGCCGGGGTCCCACACCTCTTGGCCGAGGTGTGTTCCCGACGACCGCATTCAAGACAGGTGGAGTCGGGGAAAATCTGGGTTTCCCTTCGAAGAACATGAAGAAGATGAATGCAAAGATCATAACTTGTTATTACAAAATCTGGGATTTTCATAAGGTGAGTTCGAAAACATGGACCTGGGTACCCATACTTGAAGATTTCAAGAAAACAAACACAAAACATGAGGCTTTGTTATAAACTTTCGGATCAAAACATGGTTTTCTTTCAAGAACACAGGAACATCATTTTCTCTTTCTAAAACCAACTTTAAATCAATGCATGGCTCATGAATCATGTTAGATCATGCAATGCGATTAAAGGAACATAAAGAACAACAACAGCAGATCAAGATTCTAACCTTAAGACACGGATCTAGTGGCTCAAGGTGTGAAGATCGAGCTTGGAAATCTAGCTCTCTCTCTAAGAACTTCTTCTTCTTCCTAAAGCTTCTCTCTCTAAGACAAAGATATAATACAAAATGGTATGTTTTTCTCAACTGGTTCCTGACCTAACCCTCTGCTGGGACACGTGGCAGCGCCGGATTGGGTTTCCTCAAAAAGGTGACTAAATGACAAGACTAAAGGTATGACAAAGTGTATATAACAAGCAAGACGGTATGGGCTCTCTGGCAAGGCAATGACATCGGGTTAAAACGTCGGCTCCGGCAAGTAGGTTGTAATGATCTCGGTCAGGAAGGATAACGCATGGCCCAAATGTGCCACACCATGGCCTAGATGTGCCACATCTCGGCCTAGGTCATACCAGTCCCGAAACAAGATCACTAGGTGTAACGATCAAAGATGTAGGTTGCCTAGATAATAACATCTCGGCCTAGATGATACACATCTCGGCCTAGGTGATGCACACCCCGACCTAGATGATGACATCTCGGCCAATATGCCAAGGTGAGGGTGGAGGTCAGCCAAAGTGGTTCCAAGGTGGTCTTAGGTGTAAGAGGTTCAAAGGTGCGACCTAGGCTTAAGATGACCTTAGCTACACTCACCAAGCAAGGAACAAGGCTAACAAGCAATTTCACATAAGTACAAAACAAGGCAAGAACTTTACTCTAGGTAAAACAAGTCAAGACCCACTAATGCAAGCTTAGCAAAACAAGATCATGCAGATGCACATGCACATGCACATGGCTAAGACGGGGATGAGGGTCACTACACCGCCCCTTGTTCTATCAAATGGATGATTAAATTGGTTATGTTTTTGAACAAGTGCATGGCATGAGAATTTCAAAATGAGAAAATCTATATTTTTGACATTGGCATCTCATATGCATTGCACCTCATGATATTGTTAAACTACATGCACTTTATTTAGGTTATCTCTGCTGGGATTTATGTTCATCCCTTAGTGGAAACCATTTTCAAGTGATTGCAATGTGCCTCTGCCGAAGTGAAGGCAAGGAGGAAGTTTTGGAGCACAAAGCTTAGTTTTTATTTGTTTTCTTTTTATAAGCCAAGGGCTATTCGAGTTTGGGTGTGAACACCACTTTTGTGTAACCGGACAAGGCATTGGAACTTGTAGCCAATAGGGCATTATTTGGTACTTAGCTTGCTTTAAATTTATATCATCACATGTCATAGATTCATATTTTAGAAATGGTGAATGTATGAATGCATATGATTTGTTTTATGAATCTTACTAGAAAGTCATGAAAAGAAAAGAAGGGGGTTTTTGGTCCTTACATTAATGAATGTAATATTTGTTATTCTCTCTCATGTTAATGATGGAATAATTGAGAATTGGATCATGTTATAAGTTAAATTGGGTTTATCGGATGTATGTATTTTTGCGGCGTTACAGGTATGCTTATAAACAAACATTTATTTTTAATTTAGAGTAATGAAAAAATTAATTAAATGGTTTAAGGGTAAGTTACACTAACGGTCCCTATAGTTCGGGGGTTGTGTCGCTTTGGGCCCTAACTTTTCAATTGTGACAAATTTGACCCTGAATTAAAAATCTTGTTCCAAATAAAGACAATTGAAGATACTATTGCTTAATTTCATGGACAAAATCGTCAATTTAATAAAATATAAACTAATTTGAAAAAAATAAATATTAAAAAAATGTTGTTAAATTTTTAAAAATTATTTTTACCCACTAAAGATAAAATTATGTAAAATTGATAATCTTTTAGACATTTATTTATTTACCAAATTAATTTTTATTATATATTTGGATGATGATCATGTAATGGGTAGTTATTTTTATCTTCATTAAATTTTTTTCTATATTCTCAAAAGTCAAATATGGTGACAACTTTGATATCATTATTAAACCAATCCATTAAATCAAAAAATTTAAAACTAAAAAAATTTCATGTATTAAATATATTGTTTACACATTAAAATTCTAACAACCACCTATTACATAATCATCATCCAAACATATAATAAAAATTAATTTGATAAAAATAAATAAATAAATATCTAAAAGATTTATCAATTTTACATAATTTTATATTTGGGGGGCGGGGTAGAAATAATTTTTAAAAATTTAAAAATATTTTTTTGACATTTATTTTTATCAAATTAGTTTATATTTTATCAAATTGATGATTTTGCTTTTGAAATTAAGCAATGATATTTTCAATTGTCCTTATTTAGAATAAGATTCAAAAATCAGGGTCAAATGTATCACTATTGAAAAGTCAAGGATCAAAGTGATGCAAACCCCAAACTATAAGGACTGTTAGTGTAATTCACCCGTCAATATATTAAATAACTTACAAACCATAGTTTAATTTTAAAATCATACTATGTATAAAAACTTTTTTAAAAAATATCTAATGAAAAGAGTTTTATCTCTGTAGTAAAAGAAAATATTGTTTCAACTGAGATATGGTACAGCATGGATATATGCTAGGTACGTCTAGATACTCCAAAAATTAAGAAGAAAAATTTGGGTACGTATTTCGTATGCCCTGTACGTATGCAGAAGTACCATATAAGGTACCACACGTCGGTAAGTACCCGGTACATGTACGACATATTTTTCGAAGTACCCATACTTCATAGCTGTATGATTGGTTTTTCTAGTTGAATTAGTGAAATACATAATTGCCTCTTGTCCACGTTTATTTTGTAATAAATATGGAAATATATAATTCCCATTATATGTATGTTTTGTGTTGTTATTTGTAGGATTAACAAATTCCTCAATTTGGTTGGATAGAATGACTATTGGAATCTAATTCGAATAATAAAATTTGCAATCAAACAATGGACCATGAGTCCCATGAATTAATAACCTATTGTTATGACAAAAGTGATGATGAAACAAATTAAAAAATGAATCACATAAATATAAATAATTTATTTGGTAGTTTTTAATAAATACTTAACATCATACAGTTCAATTATTTTCTAAAAAATAAGATGAAATTGATAAGTCTCGCTATCTAAACTAATAAAAACCAAATTAGAACCATATGTATTTATTTTAGTAGTATTAAAGAATATTTATAAATATCCACATGGTTTGATTATATATATATATATATAATTTATTGCTTTATATACATATAAGTTCTTGTATTTCTCACTTGGTTTCAATAATTCATACTAATTTGTTACCTAAAAAATGATAAATTGATTTTTTTATTCTAAATTTACAGATAATCACTTCAAATGTTGTACAAACCAAATTGAAATCCTCTTTATGTTGTCATTTAATAACTAACCATTAACTTTCGCTAAAAATAAAAAAAATAAAAATAAAAACCATTAGTCAAACTAACGGTCAACTAGCAAATTGGGGAAATAAGCAAATCAAAAGTAAACTTCAAGAGAGGCTAGTGTAATTTCAGAAAAAAGGAGGCCAATGTAATTGTTAAAAATCTCAAGAGAGGTGAGTGCAATTTACCCTATTTTTTATGAACTTTTTTTTTTTTAGGTTGATCTATAAATTAAATGCTCTTAAAAATAAAAGGAAGCTTTTTTGATAAATCCTCTTTCTAGGAGTTTTGATTCCATCCAATCCATATTCTTTTTGAGTATTTCATTCGATTCTATTTGAGGTAAGAAGACCAAAACACCCTCAATCTCTCCTTCCCCTATTAATGTTGATAGTTAGTGTTGATTGTCATTATGTTTTGGTAGTTCCCATGCATCAAGATGTTGACTATCATTATATTTATATTAATTTGAAATAAATTTTTGTTATTGTGTTGTTAATTACATGATGTGAATATTCACATCATGTATTTGAAATAAATATTCACATCATTATATTCACATTAATTTGAAATAAATTTTTGTCATTGTGTTGTTAATTACATGAAGTGAATATTCATACTAAAACATACGAATGTGAATGTTCACATCACTACGTTAGATAAGAGAGAATGTTCACATGTTGTGAATGTTCACATCACTACCTGTTGTGAATAAGAATGTGTTGTCAATTAAAAATATAATGAACGTTATTTTAATATGTTGTCAATTAAAAATAAGAAGATTCACATGTTGCGAACGTTCACATCACTACATTATATGAGAGAGAATTTTTCAGAAAGATGTTGTGAATGTTCAAATCAGATGAGAGAGAATGTTCACATTATTTTTAATATATTGTTAATTAAAAATATATTTACATCAGCTGAGAGAGAATATTCATATTATTTTTAGTGTGTTGTCAATTAAAAATATATTCACATTATATAATAATATAAAATAATAACATTAATATTATTTAATTTGTGTATGAAATTTCCTATGCCTTGGTCCTTACCTTTCTCTCTACTCCCCCAGCATTAAATATCAATATTAAATATAAGGGCATAAGAGTTTAAGAAAATAATGTAAATCAAGAAAAATGACTTTATGAAATAAAAGTATAAATACATGGGACTAAGTGGGCTAAGAAATTCTTTCATGGACTTCTTGGATTATAACACTTCTAAATGGGATTTATTAATAAAAAGCCCAAAATAAAATTAAAAAATAGCAAAAAAAAAAAATTGACAAGTCACTGTAGGTTTGGGAAAAAAAATTAGACATGGATAAATTTATAAATATTTTTGTAAAAACTCACTAAAATGTAATTCCCTCAAAAAAATTCCGTAAAACAGGAATAAACTTACTTTTTTATTTTATTTTAAAAACATCAAATTTGACTTCTTCTGTTTTTAATAAATTTTTCGTAATTTAATTTTTTTAAAAACAGTTTAATATAAACAGATCTTAAAAAGTTTTCAACAAAATAAAAATAATATTAACTCAAAATAATATAAACAGATTTAATAAGAAGAATATACTTTGAACTTTGTCCGTGCCTTGAATTGTGAGATATATTAGTTGAAACAAACAAAAGAGAATTTTTTTTTAAGGTCCTTAATATTAAGATTTTATAAGATAAATGATATACAATATTTTCATAATAGTTAAGGTCCCTTAACATTTCTACAGAGAAAATTTGACTCAGAAAAATTTTGCCTGACTCAGAGAAATTTCATTTTTCACAAAGAAATTTCTATGATTTCACAGAGACATTTTAAAATTTCTTTGAGCTGGGACAGAAATTTCTTTGAGTCGGGTGAAATTTCTCTGAATCGAATTTCCTCTGTGAAAATGTTGATGGATCTTAGCTAATAAAAAAAAAAATCTTGGACCTCTCCTACTATACAAAGTTGGAGAGGAATGTTTCACTAATTTTTCCCAAACAAAATCCTTTGGAAAGGGCATTATACTAGAATTTTTATTTTTATTTTTTAATAAGGGAAAATTATATTAACGGTTCTTGTAATTTGAGAGTTGTGTAACTTTAGTCCCTAATCTTTCAATTGTGATATATTTTATCCTAAATTTTGAATCTGGTTACAAATAAGGACAACTGAAGACATTGTTGTTTCATTTTAAGAGCAAAATCGTCAATTTAATAAAATATAAATAGTTTGACAAAAATAAATGTCGAAAAATTATTTTTAAAATTTTAAAAATTATTTCTACCCACCAAAGATAAAATTATATAAAAATGATAAATCTTTTACATTTTTATTTTTTATTTTTTTATGAAATTAATTTTTAGTATGTGTTTGGATGATGATCATGCAATGGGTAATTGTTTTTGTTGATATTTTTGGATAGTTATCATATAATAGATAGTTGTATTTGTTATTAACGGATATTTTTGGATGATTATCATGTAATGGATGCTTATTAGGGTTTTAATGTGCAATTGATATGTTTAATATATGAAAAAATTTTACTTTTGGATTTTTTGATTTAATGGATTGGTTTAATAATGATATCAAAGTTGTCGCCATGTTTGACCTTTGAAAAAATAGAAACAAATTTAACGAAAATAAATATCAAAAAAATTGATTTTAAAAAATTATTTCTATCCTCCCAAAAGACAAAATTATATAAAAATGAAGTATTTTTAATTTTTTTCACCAATTCAATTTTTAGTTTCTTAGAAAAAATTTCTGAAAAAGAAACCAAACAGAACTTTGTAACTAAGAAAGTTCCAACATATTCACTAAATAAAAGTTCATTACATTTCAAACAACATACAAGTTAACCAACACAAAATAAGTTGTATGACGACTTTGCTTTTCAAATGAACTGTTTGCAAAGGAAACATCTTTGATTGTCCTTGTTTAGAACAAGATTCAAAATTCATGGTCAAATGTATCACAATTAAAAAGTCAGGGACTAAAGTGGCACAATCCCAAACTACAGAAACTGTTAGTGTAACTCGCCCTTTTAATAACACGGTATTCATAAAATCAGGATAAAAGCTTGTATAGATTAAGACTTTAGAAAGAGCACATCTCCAAATATTAACCCTTAACCACTAGGTCAACTCTTGAAGGGAGCATAATCTCAAACCGAAATCTTAACCATTAGACCAACTCTTGTTAGGATTATCACTTAAATTTATATATCTTATTATATAAATAGAATATCTTTAGATTAAAGACGAGAAAGTATTAAAATCTTCTCAGGTTCTCCTGTGTCGTGCACCTCTTTAGGGGTGCATACCATGTGCATTCTTACTACAAAATGTATAACTTTACAACAAAATTTCATAACATTAACTACAAAATACGTAACATCGCCACAAATTGACATAACAAAATGGTTACAACATTTTTTTGTTATGCCAATTTGTGGCATGATTACGCATTCTGTGATTGATGTTGTAAATTTTTATAGGAAAGTTACATATTTTATATGTTAGGGTGCATATTTTCAATCTTCTCATAACTTATGTTTGTTTAGAATAAATAGATATAAATTACATACTATAATGTTTACAATTTGAAGATATTTGATATTTTAATTTCCCAATCTGGATCCCCTTTTCCTGATATATTCCGAAAGAATTTAATCCATAAGTTCACTTTTGTATTTAAATATAAGATTTAAAATTAATCAGAATACATAATTCAATCTTCTGATCTAATTCTCCGGGACAATCACAATCATTTAGTATCAACAGTCATCAGCACAACTTTTAGCACTACTCATTAGGCTTCTTCTTCTTCTTCTTCTTCTTCTTCTTCTTCTTCCCTCTTTTTTATTTTTTTATATATAATTATGTGAAACATTTTTAAGTTAGATCTTTCAAGACAAACTTCTGTAAAATATATTTTGGAGTATTTACTAGTACTTGCAAATTATAGGAGAGTTGAATTCAAAAATGTTCAATTTGTTACTCACTCAAAAGTTCACTTGCTTAACCATTGGGCTGTCAATTTAGTTATCAAAAATGTATTGATAGAATTTATTGGAAGTATGATACATATTACAGTAAAATTAAATTTATAATATATGATTCATTTTCAAAGTATATACATGACTTTTTCGCTTGTTTTAAAATTTAAATTTACAACAAAATCTGATTTCAGTCAATTAATCAAAAATGCTTAGACCACTAATTAGTGGTAGCTCTAATGATGTGGCAGTGGGTCCCACCCACTGCCACATGTGTATTGTGCCTTGGTTTTTTTTTTTTTTTTTTCAATTTCCACCTCACTAGTGGTGGATTTAGAGCTCCCTGTTTAGAGCTCTAAATCATTACTAGTCAATTAATATATGAGGTATATCTTTTTTCAATCAATACGTTTTAAAATTTATTCAAATTTTAAATTAAATTTAAATGAATTGTTATTCAACTTGTTTAATGGCTCTAGTTCTATATTTGTCGTTAGATTCATTTCAAATATAAAATATAGGTAGAAATAGTAGAAAATTTGTAGTCCTCTAAATGTTGATCCTTTCCTTTTCGTCAATAAAATTCCCTAAATTTGTTCCTTAGGTAGATTTTTTTTAATCGATGACCCAAGACTTGGAACCTTCAACTATGGGGTATGAATGTTGAATAGTCTATTATCAGCATGACATTAACGTTCTATTTGTTTAGATAAAAAATATCTTTTTAAAGCGTTTTGTTTAATATATATATATATATATATATATGATAATAAAAAAAGATTGGGAGCTCTAATTGCGGAGCTCTAATTGTGTGTGGGTGCCACAATGATGTGATGTTTGCGTCTTGTGCGTTTTTTTTTTTTTTTGGCCAAGTCATTAAAGCTCTGTTTAGAGTTTCAAAATTAGAGGGATGTATCATTTCTATTTTGATAATTAAACCTTGTATAAGAGGTAATTTGACAGTGACAGGTCAGAATAAGTCATCATGCAACACGGTAAGAATTGACATTTTTTTCCAACCAAAAAAGAAGATGAAAGAATTGAAACACTTTAACTAGGTTTAAAAAGACATGAAATACAAATATAAATAAAATGATTATATAAATCAAACACAAAGAATACAAAGATTTATGTTGTTTATTCCAAAATAAAGTTATGTCCATCATCGTTGCGATTTTACTATGATTTGAAAAAATTACAATACATGATTGAGAAATGCGACAGTCCAATTATAAGTACATATTAGAGTAATATGATAGAATCGTGAAATATCAAAAATAACTTTAGTTGTTAGTGTTTAGTGTTTATGAGGATCCACCCTTTATAGCTTTTATGGCAACACTTTTAGATTAGTATTTGATAACATTATTAATTTTTTTATTTTTTGTAGACGTAAAACAAGAAGTATTTTTAAAAATTAAAAATAAAAGCAAAAATTTTTTTTGATAATCACAAATATATTCAAAACATATAATAATAATAATAATAATAATAATAATAATAATAATACTCCCTCCGTCCCAAAATAATAGTCCCTTTTGGGGAATCTAACTTTTTTTGGTAGTATAATTATTGCTTTTGAAAAAAGTTGATTTTCCAAAATTATCCTTTTGATAGTATATTTTTTGGGAATATCAATGTCATAATTGTACTTTTTATATTGTTTATTAATTTAAAAGAATGGCAAAATAAGAAATTTATATTATTTTTGTACTTGATTTTTGAAGAGGGACTAATATTTTGAGACAATAAAAAATAAAATAAGAGACTAATATTTTGAAACGAAAGAAGCAATATCATGCTTAATGAGCTGACGAAATTGATGATAAGAGATGTGGATGATCGCAGAGACCCGCGTTGGGGCAATTGAAAGTAGGCGGCGGTAGTAGCATGTAGTGGGAGTGGCCACGTTGGAATATTTTTAAGATATACCATAAAAATCTAGTTTGGGAGTTTTTAAAATTTCTCTCACTTTTTTGGGAGAGGAAGTGATTGAGACCCCCTCTAATCATCACTCCCACCATCCCCACACACACGTGGGGCTAGTGATTGAAAAAAAAATAAAAATAAAAATAAATAAATAAATAAATAAATAAATCTAACCAATCAGAGAGAGAGAGAAAAGGTCGTGGGGGTGCCGCCTTTGTAGAGGTCCAAATCATTTTCCTTTTAAGAAAACCAAGCAATAAGGCTAAATCAATTGCTTACACCATTATTCCTTTATGTTTACAATCATGTTTCTTAGGTCTCGTTTTGGAAGATAATATTTGAGTTAAAAAGTCATTATAAAAGTCAATTTATTTATTATTTTTTTTACGTCTTTTCATAAAAAGTAAAAAAAAAATACTGAAAAGACTAATTTCCAAACGAACTCTTAATTTATTTTTGGCAAAGCCATTTGTCAAAGCTTATTTTGCGTTATAATTTTCTGCAGAAATAGACTTTTGTCTCTTGGTAGATTTGCATAATATGAGCTTCACCGTATTCCAGAAGCAATTTGTTACTGTTAATGGACACGGTTTGGGGGTAAATATTGTTTTTATCAGAGCAATATTGTTCAATTATGATCACCTTGAATTTTCAAAAAATAAAATAAAATAATGCATCAGCTGTGAAGCAGTAGGACCCAAACTTGTTCGGTTTTGATTGATTTTTTAAAAATTATTATTATTTTTTTTAGTAATTTTTAAAAATATTTTAAGAAATTTTTTACTTTTGTAGATGTACCTAAAAAAATGTATATTTTTGAAAAATATTTAAAAAATCAATAAATACACAATAATATGAAAATGTACTGTGTTTTTGTATTTTTTTTTTAATATTTAGCGAATTTTTTAATTGTTTTTTTACGAATATTATATTTTTTAACTGTATCTAGAATAGGTGCATTTAAAAAATAAAAAAATTTATTAAAATATTTTTAAAATTAATCAAAATAAAAAAAGAATCAATTTAAGAAAATCAATGTAAACTAAACAAGAATTTTTGGTAAATGATTTTACATTTTTCCAAAGGGAGCAGTTTGCATCCGGTCTGAGATCGGACTAGACGATGTTGTTGGGCTTGTGGGGTCTTACTACGAGTCGCATTTTGATCATTTGAACTGTTCAATGTGTAGAACTCATTGAGTACTATATGCTTGTAAAAAATATGTTGATCGGATATCAATAGCTATGTGATCAAATCAATTTTGTATAAAAAATAAAATAAAATTGAACGGTGAACAAATTAACAGTTGACAAAAAGCTGATTTGATCACATAGCTATCGATATTCGATCAACATGATTTTTTACAAATATATAGTACTTGACGAGTTCTATACATTGAACGGTTCAGATCATTAAAACGAGGCCCGTGACGGGCACCCACTAGCCCAATAACACCATAAAATCTGATCTTGGACTGGAAACAAGCTGCTTCCTTTCCGAAATGTTATTCTCTTAAAGTTTGTTTGCTTCTCTGCTCAGATTTTGGTTATTATGAATCCAATTATAATAAGACATACTTTGAACTTTGTCATTGCCATACATTGCGGGAAATATTACTTGAAAACAACAACCCTTGAAAGTATTTGGGATATACTTTGAACTTTGTCATTGCCATATTTTATCTTAATATATAGTATTTGTGTTGTTCGGAGATCAACTCCCAAATAAAAGTATAATATTCAAATATGGTAGATATTTAAACATTCATATTTTATTTGAAACTTAATATTTAAACAATATAAATGATGGGTATTAAGACAAGGTGAGGTGTGTAAATAGAATCAAACCTACATTGTGGAAAATATTATTTGAAATAAACAGGATTTACAAATATACCTCTTGAGATTCGTTTAAAATATAAATTATCTCATGTAATTTTGAAAGTTAAAATTCTCCATTGTTAGAATTTTTTATTTAACAAAATTAATAGGAAAATGAATTCCTAACTATTTTCCTATATAACAATAAAATTATCTAAATTGTTATTTTAAATATATTTTTAACAATGAGCTATTTTAGTAACTTTTTAGTTTTTTACAAAAAAAAATGTGTAAGAAAATAAAGAGAATAATATAATAACTTATAGTGACATTTTGATTTTTTTGGATAAAACTTCAAATTTACCACCAGCAAGCAAGCGTAGCCTTCAGAGCTACATCTAGAGCAAGTACCTGCTGCTCTTCTACAACTTGGTACTCCATTGCATTCAAGAAGTCTTCAAAATGGCCGTCCCATCATAGATAGAAGGGTTCTACATTAACTCGATAATTTATTAATAAAATAAATCATTTATTATATAATTAAAAATTTAAATAAACAAAAGACCAAAAAGTACAATTCATATTTTTATGTGTTTATAATTTACCCAAACAGACAACCCTTTCAAGATGCATTATATATGAAGTTGTTCTCACTGATGCCCCCAACAAGTTTCCAACACATGTCAAGTCACCCATCCCTGTTAATGAGTTCGGATCCTCGGCCGCACAAGCCTGCGGCCCTCCTTGCTACACTACAAAACGACGCCGTTTTGTTTTTTTTTATTTTATTTTTCTCCTTTGTTTCTTATTTTGCTTTCCTCTTTCCTTTTTTGAACCCTAGACAGATCGACGGAGGCGACGATCTGGACGAGAGACCGACGGAGGCGACGATCTGGACAAGAGTCTGAGCCGACGAAGGGAGAGGCGATAAAGGCGAGGCGAGGACAGGCGGCGGTGCGGCGATTGGAGCGCCGAGAGAGTAACTGACAGAGTCAGCGAGAGACAAAGAGAGAGGGTGACAAGGTAAATTTGTGTGAAGACCAGTCACATTCTGAATTTGTGTACAAAAATGATAGATCCCTACATCTGTTTTGTGAATGTGATAGAATGTGATCCTTAATCCCTTTAGTTCTCTTAAATTTAATTCTCAAATATTCTTCTAGTTTAGAATAGAATTAGCTTTGAAAAATCTTTGTGATGAGTTAAATTGGCTTCAAATATTCTTCATGTGTGTATGCTGGATTGCTGCAGGCATCTGTTTTGTGAATGTGAGAACAGAATTACTTGAGAACAGAATTTCCTACAGATAACAGATTCCTTTGGAAAAAGCCAATAAACAAGACATTCATAAGTTGAACTAAGTTTGGAAAATCTGGGTGTATGGTGTAAGTATCTGGGTGTATGCTGGATTCCTTTGGAAAATCTGGGTGTATGTTGGAAAATCTGGGTGTGTGTTGATCCATTTTTAATGTAATAACCTGACCCTCATATGTGTTTCTGGTATAATTTCAGTCCCACATTCTGTGCACGTATATGCTTATTGTGAAATTCTATGTGAAACCAAATTTAATTAAGTGAATCCTATGATTATGAATGCATATCTGTCTAATAAGAGAAAAATTTGTTACAATTATAACATTTGGATCAGAAATTGAGAGCGTTAGAGGCTTGATAATCTAAAAATTGATTTTACATTCGAAATCGGCATGATTTTTAGGTCATAATATGATTTTCTGTGAAATTTCAATTTGGAATGATTAAACTGATTAAATTTCGTCTTATTCACTTTTATATATATGTGGGTATTCTTTAAGTATTTGACTTAGAAATTATTATACAAATATCTCTTGGGAGAGAGTGAGAGAAGAAGAGAGTTAGAGAGGAGGAGGAGAATTTAGCAATGAAGAAGATTGGAAACTTGAAGGAAACGAACTAATTCTTGAATTGCGTGCATATGTAGGGCACCTATCGGGAGGGACTACCGCTCCATCAATGCACTGTGAGTAATAGTAGTGTAGTAATATGCTATACTTACGCCTCATGCTTATGATTTCTATATGATTGTCGAGAATGACATACCAATTATATTGAACTCTAACTGAATTAACGAACATGACGAAATGGTGGCGTTGACAGGGACCTAAAGTCATCCTATATAAAGGGGGCCCAAGGCCATTATAATGTGAATTGCCCCACCCCTGTTAACGTAGTGATGCATTGCCTTCTGTTAATTGTTGGTATTAGTATTCTGTTATTCCCGAGACTGTTATGTTGACATATAATAAACATGTAGCAAGTGGTGGTACAGTAAATGTACCATTTACTTACCGTTACTAATTATTGTTATTAACGCCCTGTCCTTTATAAATGATTACACTAGCATTTGTGATTGATTGAGAAATCAGTAAACATCTGTATCATTCTCTGTCTTGAAGATGTCTTGGCCTAAGGCCAATCTGTAAAATACGCTTTACTTATTGCTAACAATTATCCTTAGCACTCTGTTACATGCAAATTAACTATGTTAACTCATGTGGATGATTGAAAGAACCTATGTGCCTATGTACAACTCTGAGACTAATCTGTTCAGATGATATCTGGGATTATTCTGTTCTGTTTATCCGTTCCGTTCATGCTATGACATAATATGAAAAGTTCGGTCCTTAAAACCTATTGGTTTCTGATATGGAACAAAGTGCTGTACGGAACTAAGTGCTGCAGTGTAAGCCACCTCTAGAATCCGTACGAGACACCTTTTGAGTCCACACATATATGAACTGGGCCCAAGGTCGTCCCGATATTTAATATCTAGGCTTAAAGCCAATCTGCTAATATATGGGCTTAAAGCCAATCTGCTAGTATCTGGGCTTAAAGCCAATCTGTTAATATCTGGGCTTAAAGCCAATCTGTTAATATCTGGGCTTAAAGCCAATCTGCTAGCATCTGGGCTTAAAGCTGATCTGTTGATATCTGGGCCTATGGCCGTTCTGTATAATCTGGTAGGCCTATGGCCGTTCTGTATAATTTGTTAGGCCTATGGCCGATCTGTATAATCTGTTGGGCCTGAGGCTGCTCTGTACAATCTGTTGACATCTGGGCCCAAGGCCATCCTGGAATGTTTACAAGATAAGTTTAATTATATGACCTCTGCACTTTTATACGTTATGAATATTACAATTCTAGTTTAATCATTAAATTATTGAAGTACTATTACTCATTGAGCCTCGCTCACTTTGTGTTATGTCTGTCTCTGTAGGCAAATAACCTGGAGGTCGGTCTTAGTTCAGCTTTGGTCACCCCTTCTTGGTCAAGCCTGGTGAAGAAGCTTATGCATTCTGTGGGGTTCCCTCAATGACCCCTAGTTTGGTCCTTAATCTTTTGTCTAAAGTAATTAGTCGTGTATAATTTCCTTTACCAATATTTTTGCTGTATGCCCACGTGTGGGGCTGGTTCTATATATGCCTATATATGTTATTGTGTGAATGTATGTGTCTGCTTCTTGTATATCTGTCTATCGGATGAGGAACTGATGAATGGCACATTGAGATCCTGGCATATAGGTGTGAGCTCGATGGATGTTAATGTATATTATTTTATGTTATTAATGCTTCCGTTCAGGCCACATATGTTGTATATATATATCGTATTATCTGTCTGTTTCTGACGTGGTCATGCCCAAACTTTTAGGGACGGGTTTGGGGTGTGACATTTAATGCTGAAGAAGAGTATTGCTTGAGGGGTTGGAGCTTTTGGCATTGTTTAGCATGGTGCCTTCTTACATTGTTGGGGAGGTTTTGTGTCCATATTTATACATTTTTGCCACCCAAGAGAGTTTTTTTTTTTTTTTTTAGAAATTTAAATTTGCAAGTCAATGTAATAGTAAATGAAATAAGGATTGTAATAGGTAGAGATTAAAGATCAATCCCAACTAGTATTATTTATCAAGAATAAGATAATCAAGCAATATAATGAAGATAAACTAAAAGGAAAGAAGGAAGAGAGAAACAAACATAAGAGTTATGGTGGACATATGCATGAAGATGAACTATATGATGTAAGAAGGGAGGGATGATTCAAAGACTTAGACCCCTGTTTTTCAAACTCAAACCTCTCTCTTTTTTCTCTCTCGGAATGGTATGTATATGTGAATCTACATATATACATAGAAAATAATCTATATATGTGATGTTGTGTTCACATTTAGGAAAAAAACAACCTAGAGCAATACATTTATCAGATGTTGTTGATTTCAAATCCATTGAAGACTCATTCAATCGAAAAGATGAGCTGCCACTAGAAACTTTCTTGTTTCAATGTGATTTTGATCGGCCCTTTTTTTTCCTTGCAAAGTCGCTCAGGAATTGTTAACATTTATGGTTATGGTGATTTTCAAATTTGTTTTGTTTGATGTTCATTATAATCATATGCATGGAGATGAACTATTGCGAATGTAACGAAACCAATTTGTTTATAAAGCAAATTGTTTTGAGTTGGAACTATAATTGAAACAAGAGTAGATGAAAGGCTTGTCAATCTATCATGTGTAACATAGACCAATTTACATAGCAGTATGTAGGAATGATATGATCCAAGTTGAATGTGACTTTAGCCTAAGAGGGTGTGTGAGTTGAGGTTGTGACAAATATGACTTCAATGAAATTTATGAATTGTGTATATAATTTTACCTATGAATTGTGTATATAATTTTGCAGATGTCAAGTTCAAGTGTTAACGGAGGTACCTCAGATCAGTTGACGTATTGTAACAGAAATTGTCCTAAATGTCATAAGAAAGCAACTATTCGAATTTCCGAGACGGAGTGAAACAGAAACAAATTATTTTATTGTTGTCAAAATTGTGGCGATTTTATTGGATGGTGCTTGCCTACAAATTCACAAGGTAGAGGTGAAGGAGTAGTGCAAATGCAAAATATGCCGACTGTCACTGAACAACAACTTCGACTTATGAACGAACAACTTCGATTTCAAAGTGAAGAACTTCAATTTCTAAGGGCGAAGATGCTTAAGTTGGAAACATACATAAATCAAAATTTGTGTCGTATTTATGGGTTGTTCATCTTGCTTGTAATTGGTATCGTGTTAGTTATAAAAATGTAATAGTTTTGTATTCTTTATTTTTGTATGGTTATCTAGACTTGGTGGTGGCAATTTGTATGGTTTTGTGGTTATGTTTATAAAACGTTTTTTGTATAGTTATCTGGATTTGTTAACTTTGTATGGTTATATGGTTATGTGATGGCACTTGGTATGGTTATGTTGTTCATTTTGTCCAGCAGAGCTATGTAATATGTGTAATCAGTTTGTATGGTTATGTTGTTCACTTTGTATGGTTATGGTTATGTTGAACCTCTCCCAGCAGAGCTGTGTAATCTGTCCATTACATGGTGTAATCAAAACAGGAAATAAGTGTAATCTGTCCATTACAGGGTGTAATCAAAACAGGAAATAAGCGTAATCTGTCCATTATAGGATGTAATCAAAATAGAAAATAAGCATAATCTGTTCATTACAATGTGTAATCAAATAGAAACTAAGTGTAACCTATCCATTACAGGGTATAATCAAAACACAAAATTGCTCCTAATATGCCCATTGCGGGGTGTAATCGAAACACAAAATAGCTCGTAATATTTAAACCTGTAAATCAATACACAAAATAAGTGACATTAATCTGCCCATTACCAAGTATATATATGCATGCATTCTGCTCCTAATATTTAAACCTGTGAATCCCTAACTCAATCATACAGCAAACACCCAACATAATAAATTTTGAATATTCTTTTCATTCATAGCATAAGAATAAAAAAATAACATCATAAAAAAATAACATGCATCAAACATTGTTCCCATTCCAAACCTTGTTCCCATTGTTCGCAAACATATCCTTTCCAAACATTGTTCCCATTGCAAAAAATAACATCAATAATGACCCAAATTTGAACGACATAAAAAAATACCCCCAAATCTAGAAAATATAATAACATCATCGTTCGTTCAAGGATGTCCATGTACATGACTGTCAGCAGGACCATGTGAGGCTTGTGACATTTAGACTGGAAAGTGTTGAACTATGGTGCCTCAAAGCAACTCCTGAAATGATGTCAGACTGGGATAGACTAAAGGCATTGACTGAGGCGTGTTACTTCCCTGCAATAGTGCTAAATTTATTAAAATATTGATACAATGTATACTACCATTTCAAAGTAAAGTTTGTAAGCAATTATAACTCACATCATATGTAGGATACGTGACATGATGAACACTTGTGCGACCCATGAGAGGTTGAGATTGAGATACAGGTCGAGATTGAGAACTATAAACACCATGACGATGACCCTAAAGTAAACCAACATAAAGCATATAAGCATATGTGCTAGAAAAAAAAAAATTACTAATGCTTTTTCATTTTAAAAAAACACACAATATGAACCATTACCTCAACATAATTACTACCCATGATGAAAGGAGGTTGAGATTGAACTTGGGGAGTATAAACAGTAACACCCTATACAACCAATGCAGGAAAGTAAAACAACATTAATAAAATAAAAAATGGTTCCGTATGAGGTTCAATTTCCCTAAGGTCTATGCATGTCAAAGGTTCAATTTACCTATATTGATAGATTACCAATGGCCAAAGGATGTTGAGATTGAACTTGGGGAGTATAAACAGTAACACCCTATACAACCAATGCAGGAAAGTAAAACAACATTAATAAAATAAAACAATGGTTCCGTATGAGGTTCAATTTCCCTAAGGTCTATGTATGTCAAAGGTTCAATTTACCTATATTGATTGATTACCAATGGCCAAAGGATGTTGAGATTGAACTTGGGGAGTATAAATAGTAACACCCTATACAACCAATGCAGGAAAGTAAAACAACATTAATAAAGTTGGATAACATAATTTCCCTGTTGGAAAAAGTTCTCACATTCTTTTCTGGGATCATTTCCCTGTTGGATAACATCATTGAAGCAAGTTTACCTGACCACACTATTGGATAACATCATTAAAGATTTGATGTTTGTTAAGGGAACTTGAAAAATTAAAATACATTCATGGATTAGGTAGAGACATAAAAGAGTAAAAAAATTACAGATGCAATGCTCTAGCTTGAATACTAAATATTCCAAGCAGAAGACCACTTACTTCAGTTAGCACACATGTTGACTTCAACTAGTATAGCATCAGAAATAGAAAAATTAAAATACATTCATGTAAGATGGAAAAAAGAACTTGAAAAATAACAATAACAATGTAAAACTTCAAGACAACAATATCAGAAATAGACCAAAACAAAAGCCATTACATGAGTAAGGTTCAGCATTCAGTAAGTACCAATGTGCTGGAATTCTAAATGAAACTGCTACAACACTAGGTTAAAGAATATGAAATTTTACACAATACAAAACTGAACAACCCATGATTTCATATTATAAGAAGAATCTAAAAATCAATTCCAAATTACACAATTCTCATAATAAAAAATATGTGATAAGCAACTAACTCAAACCATAGGAAGCACAAAAATGTTTACCTGTATTGAATGATTGCCAATGGCCGAAGAAGGTTGAGATTGACCTTGGGAAGCACAAAAAGAACCATCCTACATGCATAAAAAAATACCAAAATAATAAATACCACCCTACTAGATTACAAGAATAACCAATCTAACAAGATTAATACAAGGTTGCACACAAAAGTAAATATTACCTGAATACAAATATTACCCATGGTGGTACGAGGCTCAGATTGATTTTCGGGAGTACAAAAAGCATCACCCTACAAATGACCAATTTTTTTAATTCATTAGTTTTCCAACACACATGCAAAATATCATTTAATTATATGCAACAATTTTGTGTAATTACCTTATTAGATCGCATTTTTTTCTTCTTTGCAATAGATTTTACCATCCCGCCCTTGATCCTCCTTATTTCCTTACTAGTTGCTTGTCTTTTCTTGAGTCCCTTGGCTTGGATTGGAAAATCTACTTCTTCACTTTGTGGGCATGTGTTAGCTGAGGAATTTCTCAATTCGATGATCTCCACTTGACCACAAGTGTGCACACTTAATTTGTCTTCAACCATGACACTCAGTTATTCACCTTTTGCAAGTGACAAATGACAAGTTTCTTCACTTTCGTCGGCTCTACTTGCTATTGCTCTAAACATATTCATCAATTACCTATATCGGTCGCTTTGATGTAGTTTCACATCAGCCTTGACGTCATACCCACGCCTATCTTTTACACTTTCATCCCTTGCCTTTTTAGTCCATCGTTGAGTATGTATTGTGCAAGAAGGTCCTTTGCATTGATTATCTCTCTAAGCACCTTTAAACAATGTCGACACACTATGCCCTTCACTTCAAACTTCTTGCAACTACAACTCAAAAAACCATCTCCATCCATTGTCACATTCTTATATTTTTTTCCATCTACATCCGTTTGAATTGTGAATATGGTATTCTCACCATCATGAATAGTGCCTACAATGGATGCTTCAATGGACTGCACGTACTCATTTCGGAATTCCTCAAAAATTATTTTGGTGTAAATATCTGCCATTTGTTTTAACATCACAGTTGGAATGGAAACCCTTGGCAATTTTTGTGACAAATTATACTCGGCTTCCAATTCTTTATACCTCTTGTCATAGAGCACCCTCTCAAAATGCATGAAAAATTCCATCAAGTTATGATCACAATTGAGATAATCCTTCAAAATACATTGAATGATTCACTTAGTTGAGTAGTACTCATTCCAGCTGCCCAAGAATTCATAATATATGGCCATCCCCATTTCTCCTTCACACCAAAAGTTTGCTCTAACCAATGATTGTTGCGTGCATCATACCTATCAAGCATTTGGTCCCATTGTATTTTGAATTCTTCTTCATCATCAATTTGATGCATAAATTTTGAAAACACACCCTTCACCCCAACATCTTCAAAGTGGGAACTTATATGCTTCACAACATTTTGCATCAAATGCCATGTACAAAGTCGGTGGTTTGTACTAGGCATGACAATTGGAATGGCCTTAGCCATCGCAGCATCTTGATCTGTGAAAATAGTTTTTAGAGCTTTGTTTGACATTGCGTCCAAAAAAATCTGAAACAACCATGTGAATGATTCGGCAGTCTCATCATACATCAACGCTGCACCGAATATAACTGTTTCTCGATGATGATTAAATCCAACAAAGGTTCCAAAAGGTCTATGTTCGTTATTTAATTTGTAAGTAGTGTCAAAGGTCACTACATCACCAAATTGAACATAGTCCATTATCATTTGTGCATCGGCCCAAAATATATTACTTATTTTCTCTTCACAATCTAATTGGACTGCATAATAAAAGGATGGATTTTCCAAAGTTTTCTTACGAAAGTATTGCAACACACTACCCGCTTCTCCATATTCCAAATCTTTTTGTCTCTTCGATCTCAAGTAATTTTTTTGGTCCAATTTGATGAAGCCAAGTGATGCTCTTCCACCAGATTCCGTACGAAATAGCTCATAAGCAGACCTAAGAGGAATTCTAGATTCTGAAGCCAATTCTACTTCTATTGCTTGGGTGGTAGATATTTTTCTTTGGGATGGCAACATATGAATGCACTCTTGAGGCACAAGTTCATGATTATGATGTTCAACAAAATCAAAGGCAACATATTTTCCTAAATTTCTATCTAACTTGATACTAAATCGAGCACCACAACCACACCTCACCTCTTGTCTCAGAAATTTTACTTGTGGATCGGGCTTGTCAATTCCCCGAGTTCCCTCTTTGTAACATACAAAAGCCCGTGAAGTTATTTCCTTAGTATGTTTGTTCTTGTGTGCATATAGCTTCCTAATATTAAACCCCACCTTTCAGCCATAGGTATTGTAAAAATCATATGCAGCTTGTTCAGAGTCAAATGACATGCCCAATTTCAGCTTCCAACCACAATTAGCCAACTCATTAACAACATTATTTTCTTCGATTACCTGCAATTCGATTTATAGGTGCAATGAATCAATTTATATTACTTGGATCTATGACCTGGATTTTTTTGGACAGGTATGCTAGTGTTTAATTTTCTATCTCTAAGTTTGTAATTTAATAAAGTACCCCTGTGCATCCAGTTATCTAAATTATCAACATTTACCAATATCTTTTAATGTGTTCTCTCATTTATTACTTGGATCTTTTAATGAGTTCTCTCATTTATATAATTTTTATAAGACAGTTGATTAAAAGGGATGTTTTGAATTTCATAATGAGGATAATTAAATTTGACAAAATATTGGCCCCTTATAGAATCTCCCAATTAATATAAGTGACCTTATGCATAAGTTTGGGTATGTGTAGATTGTTGTAATTGCATTATATATATACATAACACAAACTCATCTAATACTAAATAAGCAGTATTTGTTGAGGGAACTAGATGTTGCTTTGTATTGAAACAGAGTAACAAAGTTCTAAACAAGCAAAAAGCATACCAAAAAAAAAAAAAAAAAAAAAACACATGATTTGCTTCCAATTATATAATGCTTAATAACACATTATTAGCATTCACATATATACAAAAATAGGCGAGATTTACATATACAGCTAGGAAGTATAAGATTTATAGCTAGGAAGTATAAGATTTTACCAATGTGCCTTGTTACAAATATTTTTTTCTAATGCAATTTAAACCAATGTTAAGCAGTGTTAAGCAAAGCTATAAAGCAATTTAAACCATATCAACAACTATAGCCGTTGATCAGCAACTATAACCATAAATAATGTAAATATAGAGAAATGACACAGAGACTGAAATAGACCTCGCCATGGCTGCAATGTCGCTTTCTTGCCTTCGCATTACAGCCGGACTCGCGTCCCTCCGCCAACCTCTTTCCATAACCGTCGCTTCCCTTCACCATCTCTCTCCGTCTTCGCAGATGGCGCCGATCGTCTCTCCGTTCGTCAATCGTCTCGTTTTGTCCAGCTGCCGCGCCTCTCTTCTCTTTCTCTCTCTATCCAGCTACGTGGTTAGGGCTAAACAGAGGAGAGAGGGTCGAAGATGAAAGTCAAATAAGAGTACAAGCGGGAAACTCAAATTTTGGAGCAAAAAAACAAAAAAAAAAAACAAAATAAAACGACGTCGTTTTCCCCAAAACGACGTTGTTTTGGGGAGTGTGGCAGGGAAGGCCACAGGAAAGAGCGGCCGATGATCCATACTCCCCTGCCAACTTCATTGCCATTTTATTCTTCTAGTTTGCAATTATTCATTTAATATGCCACATCTATACTAATATAAAAATACAATTCAAAAGAAGTTTTCCCATGAATTTTATATATTTAACATTATTCTATGTAAAACTGTCATGTTTCTCAATCTTAATTGTTTTAAATATCTGTTATAATTAGTTTAAATTTTAAATTTAATACACTTTACACTTCTAATGTATGATAATAATAATAATAATAATAATAATAATAATAAAATAAATATTGATACTTATATCAACCCACCACCCCCTTCCTTTTCCCTGTATTAGACATCAAATTGAAGGGTTGGCATATTTCTCTTATAACCTTCTAGATATTCCTCTGGTCCAAGGGTTGGATTCCTAGTAATCTCCCCCAAGTGAGATATACCAATAAAAATAAATAAATAAATAAAATGAGGCATATAGTAATTTCCTTTTTCACTTAATACATTTTAAATTTTATTAAATGTAAAATAATTTATTATTCAACTTGTTTAGTAGTCCTAGTTCTATAGTTGTCGTTACCTATTCATTTCAATCATAAAATAATAATAATAATAATAATAATAATAATAATAATAATTTCTAGTAATACCATCAGTTCGTTCTTTTTCATCTTTTAATTTCCTTAAATTTGTTTGGTTGGTAGAGTTTTTGACCCAGGACTTGAAATTCTTTGAACCATGGAGTGTAAATGGTTCGGTTCGATCAGTATTGAAAGTTTAACACCAAATCTGATTTTTTGGATTTGATGGCTGAGGAATCAACACAAATCATAAGTTAGTTTTATCGGTTTTTTCAATTTGGTAGAAAGGAGGGATTTATACGAGATTTTAAAACGTTTCATACAAACTTTGTAGAGTTTCACCTTAAGAATAAAGAAAGCAAAAGTTTGATTGAATTTAGTGACATTTTAGACTCAATGAAAAAATGTATTTACCATTTTGTGTACATCCGTATTAAATTTAATGACTAAAATATTATTTTTCTGTCAATTTTACTTAACGAAAATAGACAAATGATTTAGATTACAATAAATAAAAAAATAGAATTTTAAATTGACAAAATAAAAAACTCAGAATTTATTTTGTTATAACAATCAAACTTTGAGGTATTTTTTTAATATAATTTTCTCATTTTATTATATTGATAATTTATCTTCTATACTCAAAGAATTAAAATATAAAAAATATTTAAATATAATATTTTGATTGACTCGATACGAGTGATTTTGAGCTATCAATGGATTTTAACACCTTATTGAATAGTGGTGTTTATAATTGGCACGGCATTAAAATTGACAACCTAGAATAGCACACACTTGACAGGTTCAATCAAACCATCATGCTTCAATTCTTGTGGAGGTAAATATTTTTCGCATTTTCAGATATTTCATGTATTTAAATATAAAATTTAATAAAAAATATTTTAATAAAAAAAATGTTTTTTTAAAAACTAAAATCGTTTTACAAATTAAAGTCATATTAATGCCATTTTATTATCGCCACCATCTCACTTCCACTACTACACCACCACTGCCATTACTACCATCATCAAACGTACCATTACATAATATAACTTTTATGGCAACACTTCTTGATGAGTTGTTGGAGGTGGTGATATGAAGTGAGAGTTGTCGAAAGTGGACGAAGGTAGTAGCCAATAATGAGGGGTGACTGGAGGTGGTGGTGACTGGTGATGCGAAACGAAAGAGAGAATGAGAACTTGTTTTGAAAATAAGAGGAAGCATCTTTTTCTTATTCATAAAATTTTGAAATCGTTGTTACTTTCGTATAAATAAAAAAAAAATTATCAAACGCGGTGCTAGTCTGACCAAAATAAAGGTCCAACCAATAGGATGGTCACTGGCAAGGAAGATTCGCCGACTAACTTGATTCAATCGGGGAAAGAATAAGAAAGCCCCAATTTTTTCTCCTTTTATGCTCCATTTGTCTGGATAAAAATTTAAAAATAAATAAATAAATAAATAAAATAAATAAAATAAATAAACAAAATTTAAAATTAATCTATAGATGAATTAACCAGTCCAAAAACAAACTATACAAAAATTGATCGTAAAACACTTACAATGGGTGAATCCCACTATGTATGGATCCCATTGTAGGACTGATGGGAGTATGCTGTGACCCCATGGTGGGACTCAATTCTTATGATTGTTCTTTGACCAATTATTCTTTAAAGGGTAATGTCTGATCATGTGAACGGTTTTTAGATTGTTTCATTACCTATCAAGCATTTAAGAGTGTAATGGCGATGTCATTTACTGAAGCTGAACTTGGTGCATCTATGCTTAAAGAACAATCAACCATAAATGGTTTCCTTTCAGTGAAAAAACCAAGTTATTTAGGCTGAGGCAATGCACCCTCACTGCCCAATATCAGAACCACACTTGACATACTTGGCCTATCTTCTGGACACTGTTGTACACATAACAGTGCCACGAGGATTGGTCTCAACATTTCAGGTAGATAACACGAGTCCCTCATAGATCCATCAATCCAATTCTAGTGACCTGCCTTCTTTGTAGAGTGATCATGCCTGAAGACAACATTAAAAAACACATGTTTAAGGCGATATTTTAAATATTAACTAATACATATTAATGATAGAAATGAAAATCATACGCAGACCTGCCCATATCTGTTTATAGCCGATATGGTAGGCTCGCAGGCTCATTTGGTTCTGTTGTCGATATATATTTTAATTTTTTTTATTCTCACAAACAAAACGATAAAAAATTGAAAATGCATATTGTTTTCATATCATTTTCATTTTTGTTTGAAAACAGTAACTTTTTCAGTTTTCCTCAAAACTAGATTGTTCTAAGAATTTTTTAAAATTAATTTTGGAAAGATTTTGAAAAAATCACAATCAGGTCAATCAATTTTCGATACGTATCGCTTGATAAACCTAATACAACTTTGCTATGATTGATGTAAATATTCATCTTGTGATATTGCTATTTAAAATTTTGGCTTAATTAAGCACATTCAAATATAAGATGATATAAATTTATACACTGTTACTCACATGCCCAAGAAGATTGAGACGGTGGTCTAAATGAATGAAACCTCTGTTTATCTTCTTGATAACAATCTCTAGCACCAAAACATCAAAACTAAATACATATGATTTTACTGAGAAAATCACATCCATTGCGTACTCTAAAGACTTATAGCCACTATAGTAAAAAATTAGAAGAAGAAGAAAATTTTATAGAAATACGATTGAATTACATAAATCATGCATATATTCGTACTATGTTCCAAACACTTTGCTTGTATTTGCATTTGATTCATTTCCTCCAAAACTTTTGGCGATGCCAAAGTCCCATATCTTTGGGTTCATTGCACTCATTTGGGAAGTTGGGTTAGGGTGGGTTAAGGCTAAAATAGCCATAAAAAGACAAAATAGGCCTTTTAGCCCATGCTAAAAAATGTCAAATCCAAACCATAATTATTTCGTTTTTTCTCTCACAAAAGCCAAAAAATATATCCCAAACGAGGCCTTTTAGCCCTAGACCAGAGCCAAAAAGCCAAAAAGTCAACCCACATCCCAAATGAAGCCATTGTCAACATCTAGCAATTGCTAGCTTTGACATCTTTGTGAATTATTCTAAGTCTGAAATCTTGATGAAGATAAAAAAATAAAAAAAATAAAAAACCCAAGAGATACGTTGGTAATGTGAAAGTGCTTATTCCAATCCAATAATGTGCCATGAGTTAGATTTGTGCAACATTTTGGCTTTGTTAATCCATGCTAGGGGTGGCAATAGAGAACCTACCCTATGGGTACCCATGGAGACTCGATCCAAATATATGAATTTTTTCCTTTTTTCTTACCCGTCGGGTCAGGTAAGTGGTGTCTTTTAAATATCCATTAGGAATGGGTCGGGATGGGTACCCGGCCATTTCCTCCATATGTTTTCACTACCTTGTCTAGAATTAGGGTTCTCATTCTCACAGCTTGCTTCACTAAATGCATGACATTTGCCACATCTTCCTCCACTTTTAAAGCATTTATTTCCACTTTCTCTACAATCTCATTTAGCCGATCCACTTCCTTTTGCAATTCCTCTTTTCTGCTTTGCAATTATCTCAGCTTTGCCCCAAATTTGTCAAAGTAGCTTGACAAACTCTAATATCATCCCAAGCAACCAAGACTACTTCCTCATCTTTCCTTAATATATTCGATTCTTCCCCTCCACTTTCATGTTCTAAATTACTCTTTCTTCCTTCGCAGCTTCTAGTGAAACCACTGCCACTTGAAGCCTTGCTTTAGCCGAAGAAAGGGCCATTGTTCGTAAAATTATAAAAGTTTGAGGTGAGAAATGTAATTTACTCTTTCTTTTTCTTTTTTTTTTATCACATTTTTTTCAATTATTAAAAACTTATTTGATTGTTTCAAAATTATATATTTGATTAATTTAAACCCAAATTTTTAATTAATTAATTAATGTGCATTTGATTTTGTTGTTGAGCCAAATAAAATAAAATTAAATGTATATTTAGCTTTGGTTGTAAAAAAAAAAAAAGTGTTAAGTTAGGTTGGGAAAAATCCAAACCCATTAAGGGATGGGGAGGGTAGTACCCATGGGGGATGGGAGGAATGGAGGAAAATTATTATAGGGGAATGGGGATGGGGAATTAATATCCGCCCCATTGCACCCATTTCCATGCTTTGCTCATTGAATTTTTGAATATAACAAGAAATGAATTTCTAAATATAAAACCACTTCAATGTTGAGAGAGAAGAACCAAAAATAAAGAAGTTAAAGCTTTTGTTAGGCATGTATATCCGCCCCATTGCACCCATTTCCATGCTTTGCTCATTGAATTTTTGAATACAACAAGAAATGAATTTCTAAATATAAAACCACTTCAATGTTGAGAGAGAAGAACCAAAAATAAAGAAGTTAAAGCTTTTGTTAGGCATGTATTCACACCATGATTCCCTTGTTGATGCATCATGTTTGGATTTAACAACCAATAAGTAGCTTGCGTCTATTCTTATTACTATCAAAGACCATTCCTTCGACCTCGGCAACAAAACTTTCTAAATGATGGACTATTGGTCAATTTTCCCTAATAAAAATGAAACCATTGTCATTACGGTATTCAAAACCTTGTGTTATATACAATATCTGTGGGGATTAAAAGATATGATTACCCATTGTTATATTTAGATACACAAATGTGAAACAAACAAATAGCCAACACAAGACAAGGAAAAGCAATCAAACTAAGTAAAAGACATAGGTAAGTCGAATTGTAGCATAGAAAACAAGGCTTAACATGGTGTCCGTAAGCCAAGATTTCTGAAGCTCATTGCCAAGAAAGACAACTTTGACATTGTGTTCATTAGCTAAACAAACTCAAAGGTCCTGCTTGGATCATAACAATTACACACCAACAAGAATTGTCTTCTATCGGGCCTCTAACTGTGTTATGGTGTCCATATTGGCTGAACATTGTTCAATCTTTCTTCTTTCTGACTCTGTTTCAAGGAGATTTCTTTCAGTGAAAAAACCAGGCTGTTTAGGCTGATGAGTCAGAGCACCCTCTCTACTGAACATCAAAACCACACTTTCCATGCTAGGCCTATCCTTAGGCTGTTGTTGCACACACAATAAACCCACGTGAATTGAACGTAACACTTCAGTTAGATTGCATGAGTTCCGTAGTTGTACATCAATCAACTCTGTAGCCTTGCCTTCCTTGTATAATCTCCAGGCCTGAATAGTAGAACACACTTTCAAGCTCTGGTTTGAATTATTCAAAAAGTAATACTAAAAGTATTGTACATAATTTTTATACAAAACACACTTTCAAGCTCTGGTTTGAATTATTCAAAAAGTAATACTAAAAGTATTGTACATAATTTTTATACAAAATCATGCGGTTGAATTGAGGCATTTTATTTTAAAATAAAATATCCTTCAAAGTTGCTCATAATTGGATTTAGAGATATTATTGCTATATCATTATAGATAAATTTTCTATATATAACCCTTTTTTTTTTTGTAAGATCACGATTTTCCTTTTCAAAAGAAAAATTATTCAACTTTATGCTTACGTGTCCAAGAAGGTTGAGGTGGTGACTTGGGTGAAAAAATCCTCTGTTTCTCTGCCCACTCACTACTTCTAATACCAAAACACCAAAGCTAAATACGTCGGACTTTACTGAGAATAGCCCCTCAATTGCATATTCGGGAGACATGTACCCACTAAAGGAAAACAATGAAAAAATAAACAAATTTATATAGTTGAAAAAGGAAAACTTTTGAACTAGTTAGAAGATTCTTACTATGTTCCAACCACTCTTTTCGTATTTGCTACCGTCTCATTTCCTTCAAAAATTCTGGCTAAGCCAAAGTCTGATATTTTTGGATTCATCTCATGGTCTAGTAAAATATTGCTACCTTTCAGATCTCTATGGATAATTCTCACTCTGGAATCTTGATGAAGATAAAGAAGCCCCCGAGCAATTCCATTGATGATGTGGAAGCGCATAGGCCAATCCAGTAGCATCTTTTGTGATTGATCTGTCCAATTTTTTGCCCAAATTAAACCAAGCTGCTATATGGTTTCTCGAGTATAAATGCAAAATGATTCCAATAAATAAAAATATAATTTTGCATTGGAGGAAGTCTGTTACGACGCTAGTTAAGAGGTCAATTAGTAAGAGCTTCATCCTTGATTCATAAAATGGGAAGGTTTCCATTGAAGGGGGCATAAAAGACGAAAATATCACTGGTTTGTAAAGTAGAAGTGCCTCCTTTTTGGCTATGAACCTTGTAATTCACCTTTTACAATGAGACATTGGTCACAATGTTGCTCCAATATGAAATAGAATGAAACTAGCTAATGGTTTTAAGAAAGCCATACCGAAAATAAAGGAGTCCAAGTTATTGTTGGGCATGTATTCATATATTAACAACCTTTCTTCTCCTTGAATGCAATATCCTAGAAGCTTTACAAGATTCCGATGCTGAAGCTTGGCAATGCAGATGACTTCATTCTTGAACTCATCAACTCCTTGTTTTGAATTCTTCGAAAGCAACTTCACAGCAATCTCTTGTCCCCCTTCTAGCATACCCTGACAATTAAAAATCATTTTGTTTGTTATAGGTACAATATGGTGCCACTAAAAGAAGCCACATTAATTTTTCTGTATTTTTCCTTCGTGTTTTTTCTTCTGTATAATGTTTATGTTTGATTCTACCCCATGCTTAGCATAAAGTCTATGTTGAAAGTCACTCTACATCTTCATTGGAGCTTGTTCAGATAATAAAACTATTAAATACATGTGCTTATTAAATTTTTTAAAATGCAGAGTTATCAATTCTGCGTGACATAATGGGAAGTTTCTAGCAAAAACTGAATCAGTCATTGAATAAGGCAATCTACTGTCAACAGTTCATGTGGTTGGGCATCGGTTAGTTTTCAGAAAATTGGAAGTATAGTTATATTTTTACCTTGTAAACAGGTCCAAATCCGCCCTCTCCAAGCTTATTGTTAATTGCAAAGTTTTCTGTAGCTTTAGTGATTGTAGAAAAGTGAAATAACGGTAATTCTATATCTTCATTCTTGGCTTCTATGTAGTAAGCTTCTCCAGGATGATGTCTTCTTCGTCCTGTAGAAGAGGGCCGTCAAGAACATTTAAATGAAACAACTTGTTCAAAACAGGTAAACGTTCAAGCAAGCACACCTACAAACGTGAGATACTAAAGCATCAATGACTAATTTTTATTACCTTCTGTCTTTGGCTTCCACTTTTTCTTCCAAATGTACGATGAAATGCCCAAGGCAAGTGTTCCTGTCAAGATTACTGAGATGACTACAAGCCTCTTTCCTGCCTTCAGGTTGTGGTCAGCTTGACCTAATACCAAAGGAATTTAATTAAAATCATTTAAAAGCCGGGCAAAGATGCTCAATCTTCCATCCAAACTGCATCAAGCATGGGAGCTCAAGTGGAAGAGTTGTTTGTTCCCGTGAAGAGTCCAATTTACCCACCCCGTATGAAATGTCCAATCAATAAAGAAGATGCAAACTTATTGAAACCGTAAATAAGTGGTTAATAGTTAGATTAGCACCTGTGGAGTTGAACTCCCACCCTATCCTTACAAGGCCTTTAAGTTTTGTCTCTTATTCCACTCCCAACCGTAGGAGACACTTCGCTTGGTTAATATTTAATGATTTCATGCGCCATAAATTTATAATGCACCACTAGTACTTTACTGTTATTTATTTTATTATTAATAGTGATAGACTTATAATATTATGTTATGTTGTGCTTCAAATTTGTAGATTATGTATGTTCAACAAATAAACTTGAGTGCCATTGTTATTTTATTAAACAAAGTAAAATTATCAAGTTATAGGAGTAACATAACATATAACTACATATAAAAATTATGATCAATCTTTAATGTTCAGTCAAAGTGAAATTCAATCACAGCACCATAGCAGCCGTAACAGGTGGCAGTGACTGCCCACATAATTACGTAACAATTTTACATAACAATTGCACTTCATTTTTAAAATCATGGGCAAAATGCATTGAGGCTTCGATTTTGAGACAATACTCCCTAAATACTTGAGAATCATAGTCTAGGGTGTATGCCTCAATTGCAACTTGTACGCCTTTTATGCGTAAGTATATGAGGATTACGCATAATAAGAGCTTGTCATAGGCTATTGTAAAACTTAATCTAGTAGATGGTTTAAACATAAGAAAACAATAACCTCTTTTGCAATTATATTCATAGAAAAAAATCAAGTAAATGACCAATTAAGAAAAAATAAAATTAAGGTTCAAGTGAGAAACTTGACAACTAAAGTTAAAGGATGTCGATTTCATGAGGGTAAGTTTCCTTATTGTCTACAATGAAATGTTCGAGGTCTTGAGAAAAAAAAGTATCTGCACATTCATATTAATTTTAACATTTTTTGCTACTTTAAAATATTTTATTTATTTACTAAATATAAAAATTTCAAATTTGAAGTGCTTACCTCTCGTTTCACAAGAGAAAAAATGTCTCGTCTTTAAAAATTTTGATCATCAGAATGCCTAGTGCTCAATAATAATCCAATATAAACAAAGATCCAAAAATAATAAACAGGGCCAAAATAAACTCAAATACAAACAGACCTACTGGGTCGGGCATGTGCATGGAGACGGGTAATGAGCATCATTATGATCGAATTCAAGACACACCGACAATAGAAATCAATGTTCAAGATGAAACAACTCTCTTTTTGCTAAACTGTAGTGAGGAATTTTCCAAGGAAGAAATGTAAATGTTCAGTATAGTTGACTACATGGTTCTTGCATAGTATAATCTAATTAATCTTTGTTCACTAGTCTTATGTGTTTGGTATGAATTCTTACCCAACTCAGAGGAAGCCATCCTTATGTAAATGTCTTGCCCATTTTCACTGAACTCTTGCATATCAATCAATTCATCAAACCAAAGCAAGCAGCCACTTCCATCTCCTCTCATGTCTAAATTTGTGTAAGCCATACAAGAGCAGTTTTTCAAGCACACTGTCTCACATTCCATCAGGGTCATGCTCCTGTCAAACCACGAGTTGCGTGTGTCTGGCATTTTATATCGCGAATATTTGAGAAACCCATCTCCATTATGGCAATCCAATGGTGTCCTCCGAACACACCCATTAGAATAATCTCCATTTCCCCATTCTGTTTGATTCCGGGGCACAAATTTACTTAAGCAACCACATCTTGGCGAGTTTCCAACGTTACAGCTACCATATGGACCACACAGTTTGTAATAATCACAATTATCTATCGGTGCAGTCAGGTAAAGGACCCATTCCTGGGTTCGATGATTCCATGTCGAGTGCCGCATAATGCCTTCATGACTTAGAGCCAACCTTGAAACAACTGAGCTGTTAACGAGATCATAACCGAAATACACCTCCTCCTTTGTGAAAACCAATCCATATGTGTAGATGGAATTCGGTTTCAGGCCTGGAGTCCCACTGAATCCAAGACCATTCCATGGTCCAGTCCGGAACAGCTCAATGGAACCATTACTCAGAATAAGTTGTGGATATCCTTGGGGATCACACCGAAATGCAAAATCACCTTGACCTGGATCATCAGAGCTCTTCCATGATGAAAGGCGCCGCTCTAAGCCACTTACAAAATTTTTTCCAAGTTTCATGCCTGGTAAAAAAGTATCACATGGATGATCAAAACTTTGCCAGAGAAAATGCTCTGGGTTGTCATCATTGGCATCTCTCACAACAAGATTTCCTGACTCTAAAAGTTGACCAATAGGATCCTGTACTGTGGATCTTGTCACATTGGCAGACCAAATGACACTGCTGGTACCATTGAGAAGAGCCAGAATTCCAGGGTCAATTACCTTCAAGACACCTGATGAATCGATGAGTGGGATTTCTCCGTTGGCAACCCATACAACAGTCCTAGAAGATATTTTCTTGTACCATATTCCCAAGTATTGATTCTGGGGATTGCCCGGGCTGAAAAATCCCATCTCAAAGCTCCCACCAGATGAAACTATGGTCTGGCTGCCTGTAATGAACTGGCTTTTAGTTATTATGTCTACTGCACTGGACATTATAAACATGGAAAATAAAGAGGTGAAGAAAAAAGAAAGTTTGAGGCCTTCCATTGATGGTCTAATGTCCAAATTCATGGAGTTCATCCGTTTGCCATTATTTATTCAATTTATAAATTAACATTCAGGAACTCTTGCAGCACAGTTACTATTTGCAATAAGTCTTCCTTTCCCCCTCACTGTCATTATTTGTTTTAGGGACCAATTTCCATCGTCATAAGAATAGTCGTTAAAAGGTTGTTCCGAAAAGTAAAACATAAGACATTTAGTGACAAGATTTTGAAAATGTCACTAATAAATAAACTTTTAAGACAATAATTTGGTCTTAAAATGGTTTATTTTTTGAGCCAAAAAATTTAATTCCAAAAGGATAATAATTTATTACTAATGTCCAATTTTTGTTGCTAAAAATATAATAACGACACTTCTTGTAACAAAATTATCTGATCTCTAAAAAATAATTTTATCCCTAAATTTTAGTCTCTAAAATTTTAATTTTTTTGTAACGAGAGAAAATGATGATAGGGAAGAGTAAGAGGTTGAAGTAGTAGTTTTTTATTAAAAAAATTAATAATTTCTTGTGTCAATTTTTAAATATAATTAATTCCAAACACCTTAAATTGAAAAGTCAAAAAAAAAAAAAAAAACTTAATCACGTGCCCTTAGCCGTCTTGGTTATAGAGAGAGAATTACCAGAGAAAATTATCCGCTTTAAAACTTGACTATTTTAATTATTTTTTTATAACTATTTTAATATAATTAAAAAAAATTATTTGAAATTATAGTTGCTTTTTTTCAATTAATTTGATAGTTGTGAGAGAAAAATAAAATAATTATGATTTAGATATAACATTTTATTTTATTAATTATTTTAATCTTTTTTCTTTATTGATTATTTTAGCTAAAATTTGACATCTCAAAAGTGTGAATTAAGGCAAAGAATCACATTAACAAAATAATCATTAGTCCTAACTCGTGCCATTAGAGTAAGATGTGGTTTGGTAATTTATAATTAAGGTGTGGTTTGGTAATCATTAGTATTGATATTAAGGTGTGGTTCGGTAATATTTATAATTTATAAAAAAAATATTAAACATGTTTTTGTTTGTTTTGAATAAAAACAAAAATTGAAAATATGTTTTGTATAAAAGTGTTTTAAAATTTCATTTTGAAAAAAAAAAAAAAAAAAAGAGTGAATGGGTGGTTGGTGAAAGTGTCAAAGGAGCTAATGAGAGGTGGTTGTTGGCTATGTGAAGTGATAGTTGAAAGTGGTTGTCAATGGTCGAAAATGGGGATAAGTCAGTCGTCCAAGGTGGTAACCAAAGGTGATTATCGTAGAAGTTGGTTCAGCAAGAGGTAAGCTATCAGATAAAGTCATCGATAATGGGTGACGATGAGCAATAGGTGATCATTAAAAAGCGTGAGAGAATAGAGGAAGAAAATAAAAGTAATAACAATAATAAACGAAAAAATATATATATTAAACAGGTGTAAACCATTTTTTTTGTGTTTATGAAATTTGAAAATAAAAATAGAAATCAAATGAATTTTTTTTACAGTACCTAAAAATTCAATAAATATAAATATAAACGTTAACGAATCCTAAACAAGTCTCTCTCTCTCCCATAGAGTAGTTGTTTTGGACCTCCTCTCACGATTTCAGCGTGGTTTGAGTGTCCCTTTTCTTCACACGATTTCTGCGTGTTTGGAATTTGTCTCAAGTTGCGTTGTGTACGCGCCTGATTTGTTGTTTTGGACCTCCTCTCACGATTTTAGGGTGGTTTGAGTGTCCCTTTCCTCACACGATTTCAGGGTGTTTGGAATTTATCTCATGTGGCGCGGTGTACGCGCCTGATTGGTTGTTTTGGACCTCCTCTCACGATTTCAGCGTGGTTTGAATGTCCCTTTTCCTCACACGATTTCAGCGTGTTTGGAATTTCTCTTAGGTTTCGTTGTGTACGCGCCTGATTGGTTGTTTTAGACCTCCTCTTATGATTTCAGCGTGGATTAAGTGTCCCTTTTCCTCACACGATTTCAGTGTGTTTGGAAATTTCCTTAGGTTGCATTGTGCACGTGCCTGATTGGTTGTTTTGGACCGCCTCCCACGATTTCAGCCTGGTTTGAGTGTCCCTTTTCGTTACACGATTTCAGCGTATTTGAGATTTTTCTCAGGTTGCGTCGTGTACGCGCCTGGGTGGGTTGTTTTGGACCTCCTCTCACGATTTTAGCGTAGTTTGAGTGTTCCTTTCCTCACATGATTTCAGCATGTTTGGAATTTATCTCAGGTTGCGTTGTGTTCGCACCTGATTGGTTGTTTTGGACCTCCACTCACGATTTCAGCGTGGTTTGAATGTCCTTTTTCCTTACACGATTTCAGCGTGTTTGGAATTTCTCTTAGGTTTCGTTGTGTACGTGCCTGATTGGTTGTTTTGGACCTCCTCTCACGATTTCAACGTGGATTGAGTGTCCCTTTTCCTTACACGATTTCGGCGTGTGTGGAAATTTCCTCAGGTTGCGTTGTGCACCTGCCTGATTTGTTGTTTTGGACCTCCTCTCACGATTTCAGCCTGGAGTGAGTGTCCCTTTTCGTCACACGATTTCAGCGTGTTTGGAATTTTTCACAGGTTACGTCGTGTACGCGCCTGGGTGGGTTGTTTTGGACCTCCTCTCACGATGTCAGCGTGGTTTGAGTGTTTCTTTCCTCACACGATTTCAGCGTGTTTGGAATTTATCTCAGGTTGCGTTGTGTCCACGCCTGATTAGTTGTTTTGGACCTCCGCTCACGATTTCAGCGTGGTTTGGATGTCCCTTTTCCTCACATGATTTCAGCGTGTTTGGAATTTATCTCAGTTTGCGTTTTGTATGCGCCTGATTGGCTGTTTTGGACCTCCTCTTGCGATTTCAGCGTGGTTCTAGTGTCTCTTTTCCTTACACGATTTCAGCGTGTTTGGAAATTTTCTCAGGTTGCGTAGTGTAGGTGCCTGAATGGTTGTTTTGGACCACCTCTCACGATTTCATCGTGGTTTGAGAGTCCATTTTCTTCACACGATTACTACGTGTTTCGAATTTGTCTCAATTTGCGTTGTGTATACGCCTGATTGGTTGTTTTGGACCTCCTCTATCGATTTCAGCGTGGTTTAAGTGTTCCTTTTCCTCACAGGATTTCAGCGTGTTTGGAAATTTTCTCAGGTTGCGTTGTGTAAAGGCCTGATTGGTTTTTTTGGACCTCGTCTCACGATTTCAGCCTGGTTTGAGTGTCCCTTTTCCTCACACGATTTTAGCGTGTTTGAAATTTGTCTCAGGTTGCGTCCTGTTTGCGCCTGGACGGGTCGTTTTGGGCCTCGTCTCACGATTTCAGCGTGGTTTAAGTGTCCCTTTCCTTACACGATTTCAGCGTGTGTGGAATTTATCTCAGTTGGCGCAATGTACGCGCCTGAATTGATTGTTTTGGACCTCCTCTCACGATTTCGGCGTGGTTTGAATGTCCATTTTCCTCACACGATTTCAGCATGTTTGAAATTTATCTCAGGTCGCGTTGTGTCCGCGCTTGATTGGTTGTTTTGGATCTCCTCTCATGATTTCAGCGTGGTTTGGGTGTCCCTTTTCCTTACATGATTTCAGCGTGTTTGGAATTAGTCTCAGGTTGCGTTGTGTACGCGCCTGATTGGTTGTTTTCGACCTCCTCTCACGATTTTAGCGTGGTCTGAGTTTCTCTTTTCCTCACACGATTTCAACGTGTTTGGAAATTTTCTCAGGTTGTGTAGTGTACGCGCCTGAATGGTTGTTTTGGACCTCCTCTCACGATTTCAGCGTGGTTTGAGTGTCCCTTTTCTTCACACGATTTCTGCGTGTTTGGAATTTGTCTCAAGTTGCGTTGTGTACACGCCTGATTGGTTGTTTTGGACCTCCTCTATTGATTTCAGCGTGGTTTAAGTGTCCCTTTTCCTCACATGATTTCAGCGTGTTTGGAAATTTTCTCAGGTTGCGTTGTGTACGCGCCAGATTGGTTGTTTTGGACCTCCTCTCACGATTTCAGCCTCGTTTGAGTGTCCCTTTTCCTCCTACGATTTCAGCATGTTTAGAATTTCTCTCAGGTTGCGTCGTGAACGTTCCTAGGTGGGTTGTTTTAGACCTCCTCTCACGATTTCAGCGTGGTTTGAGTGTCCCTTTCCTCACACAATTTCACCGTGTTTGAAATTTATCTCAGGTTGCGTTGTGTTCGCGCCTGATTGGTTGTTTTGGACTTCCTCTCATGATTTCAGCGTGGTTTGGGTGTCCCTTTTCCTCGTACGATTTCAGCGTGTTTGGAATTTATCTCAGGTTGCGTTGTGTACGCGCCTGATTGGTTGTTCTGGACCTCCTCTGACGATTTTAGCATGGTTTGAGTGTCCCTCTTCCTCACAAGATTTCAGCGTGTTTGGAAATTTTCTCAAGTTGCGTTATGTACGCACCTGATTGGTAGTTTTGGACCGCCTCTCCCGATTTCAGCGTGGTTTGAGTGTCCTTTTTCCTCACACGATTTCAGCGTGTTCGGAATTTGTCTCAAGTTGCGTTGTGTACGCGTCTGACTGGTTGTTTTAGACCTCCTCTATCGATTTCAGCGTGGTTTAAGTGTCCTTTTTCCTCACACGACTTCAGCGTGTTTGGAAATTTTCTGAGGTTGCGTTCTGTACACGCCTGATTGGTTGTTTTGGTCATCCTCTCACGATTTCAGCCTGGTTTTAGTACCCCTTTTCCTCACACGATTTCAGCGTGTTTGGAATTTGTCTCAGGTTGCGTCCTGTATGTGCCTGGGCGAGTTGTTTTGGACCTCCTCTCACGATTTCAGCGTGGTTTGAGTGTCCCTTTCCTCACACGATTTCAGCGTGTTTGGAATTTATCTCAGGTTGCGTAGTGTACGCGCCTGATTGGTTGTATTGGACCTCCTCTCACGATTTCAGCGTGGTTTGAATGTCCCTTTTCCTCACACGATTTCAGCGTGTTCGAAATTTGTCTCAAGTTGCGTTGTGAACGCACCTGATTGGTTGTTTTGGACCTCCTCTTACGATTTCAGCGTGGTTTGAGTGTCTCTTTTTCTCACACGATTTCAGCGTGTTTGGAAATTTTCTCAGGTTGCGTAGTGTAAGCGCCTGAATGGTTGTTTTGGAACTCCTCTAACGATTTTAGCATGGTTTGAGTGTCCTTTTTCCTCACACGATTTCAGCGTGTTTGAAATTTGTCTCAAGTTGCGTTGTGTGTACGCCTGATTGGTTGTTTTGGACCTCCTCTCACGATTTCAGCGTGGTTTGAGTGTCGCTTTTCCTCACTCGATTTCAGCGTGTTTGGAAATTTTCTCAAGTTGCGTTGTATACGCTCCTAAATGGTTGTTTTGGACCTCCTCTCACGATTTCAGCGTGGTTTGAGTGTTCCTTTTCTTCACACGATTTCTGCGTGTTTGGAATTTGTCTCAGGTTGCGTTGTGTACGCGCCTTATCGGTTGTTTTTGACCTCCTCTCACGATTTTAGCGTGGTTTGAGTTTCTCTTTTCCTCACACGAGTTCAACGTGTTTGGAAATTTTCTTAGGTTGCGTAGTGTACGCGCCTGAATGGTTGTTTTGGATCTCCTCTCATGATTTCAGCGTGATTTGAGTGTCCGTTTTCTTCACACGATTTCTGCGTGTTTGGAATTTGTCTCAAGTTGCGTTGTGTACACGCCTGATTGGTTGTTTTGGACCTCCTCTATCGATTTCAGTGTGGTTTAAGTGTCCCTTTTCCTCACACGATTTCAGCGTGTTTGGAAATTTTCTCAGGTTGCGTTGTGTACGCGCTTGATTGGTTGTTTTGGACCTCCTCTCACGATTTCAGCCTGGTTTGAGTGTCCCTTTTCCTCACACGATTTCAGCGTGTTTAGAATTTCTCTCAGGTTGCGTTGTGAACGTGCCTGGATAGGTTGTTTTGGACCTCCTCTCAAGATTTCAACGTGGTTTGAGTGTCCCTTTCCTCACACAATTTCAGCATGTTTGAAATTTATCTCAAGTTGCGTTGTGTTCGCGCCTGATTGGTTGTTTTGGACTTCCTCTCACGATTTCTGCGTGGTTTGCGTGTCCCTTTTCCTCACACAATTTCAGCGTGTTTGGAATTTATCTCAGGTTGCGTTGTGTACGCGCTTGATTGGTTGTTCTGGACCTCCTCTGATGATTTTAGCGTGGTTTGAGTGTCCCTCTTCCTCACAAGATTTCAGCATGTTTCGAAATTTTCTCAGGTTGCGTTGTGTACGCACCTGATTGGCTGTTTTGGACCACCTCTCCCGATTTCAGCGTGGTTTGAGTGTCATTTTTCCTCACACGATTTCAGCGTCTTCGGAATTTGTCTCAAGTTGTGTTGTGAACGCGTCTGATTGGTTGTTTTGGACCTCCTCTATCGATTTCAGCGTTGTTTAAGTGTCCTTTTTCCTCACACGACTTCAGCGTGTTTGGAAATTTTCTCAGGTTGCATTCTGGACGTGCCTGATTGGTTGTTTTGGACATCCTCTCACGATTTCAGCCTGGTGTTAGTACCCCTTTTCCTCACACGATTTCATCGTATTTGGAATTTGTCTCAGGTTGCGTCCTGTATGCGCCTGAGCGGGTTGTTTTGGACCTCCTCTCACGATTTCAGCGTGCTTTGAGTGTCCCTTTCCTCACACGATTTCAGCATGTTTGGAATTTATTTCAGGTTGCGCAGTGTACGCGGCTGATTGGTTGTTTTGGACCTCCTCTCACGATTTCAACGTGGTGTGAGTGTCCCTTTTCCTCACATGATTTCAGCGTGTTCGGAATTTGTCTCAAGTTGCGTTATAAACGCACCTGATTGGTTGTTTTGGACCTCCTCGCACAATTTCTGCGTGATTTGAGTGTCTTTTTTCCTCACACGATTTCAACGTGTTTGGAAGTTTTCTCAGGTTGCATAGTGTAAGCGCCTGAATGGTTGTTTTGGAACTCCTCTCACGATTTCAGCATGGTTTGAGTGTCCTTTTTCCTCACACGATTTCTGCGTGTTTGAAATTTGTCTCAAGTAGCGTTGTGTACGCGCCTGATTGGTTGTTTTGGACCTCCTCTCACGATTTTAGCGTGGTTTGAGAGTCCCTTTTCCTCGCACGATTTCAGCGTGTTTGGAAATTTTCTCAAGTTGCGTTGTGTACGCTCCTGAATAGTTGTTTTGGACCTCCTCTCACGATTTCAGCGTGGTTTGAGTGTCCATTTTCTTCACACGATATCTGCGTGTTTGGAATTTGTCTCAAGTTGCGTTGTGTACGCGCCTGATTTGTTGTTTTGGACCTCCTCTCACGATTTCAGGGTGGTTTGAGTGTCCCTTTCTTCACACGATTTCAGCGCGTTTGGAATTTATCTCAGTTGGCGTTGTGTGCCTGATTGGTTGTTTTGGACCTCCTCTCACGATTTCAGCGTGCTTTGAATGTCCCTTTTCCTCACACGATTTCAGCGTGTTTGGAATTTATCTTAGGTTTCGTTGTGTACGCGCCTGATTGGTTGTTTTGGACCTCCTCTCACGATTTTAGCATGGATTGAGTGTCCATTTTCCCTACACGATTTCCGCGTGTTTAGAATTTGTCTCAAGTTGCGTTGTGTACGCGCCTGATTGGTTGTTTTGGACCTCCTCTCACGATTTCAGCGTGGTTTCAGTATCCCTTTTCCTCACACGATTTCAGCGTGTTTCGAAATTTTCTCAAGTTGCGTTGTGTAAGCGCCTGAATGGTTGTTTCGGACCTACTCTCACGCTTTCAGCGTGGCCTAAGTGTCCCGTTTGTTCACACGATTTCTGCGTGTTCGGAATTTGTCTCAAGTTACGTTGTGTGCGTGGCTGATTGGTTGTTTTGGACCTCCTCTCACGATTTCAGTGCGGTTTGAGTGTCCTTTTCCTCACACGATTTCAGCGTGTTTGGAATTTATCTCAGGTTTCCTTGTGTACGCGCCTGATTGGTTGTTTTGGACCTCCTCTCACGATTTCAGCGTGGTTTGAGTGTCCCTTTTCCTCACACAATTTCAGCGTGTCTGAAATTTTCTCAGGTTGCGTTGTGCACATGCCTAATTGCTTGTTTTGGACCTCCTCTCACGATTTCAACCTCGTTTGAGTGTCCCTTTTCCTCACACGATTTCAGTGTGTTTGGAATTTTTCTCAGGTTGCGTCATGTACGCGCCTAGGTGGGTTGTTTTGGACCTCCTCTCACGATTTCAGTGTGGTTTGAGTGTCCCTTTCCTCACACAATTTCAGCGTGTTTGGAAATTTATCTCAGGTTTCGTTGTGTATGCGCCTGGGTGGGTTGTTTTCGACCTCCTGTCACGATTTCAGCGTGGTTTGAGTGTCCCTTTTCCTCACACGATTTGAGCGTATTCGGAATTTGTCTCAAGTTGCGTTGTGTACGCGCCTGATTGGTTGTTTTGGCTCACGATTTCAGCGCGGTTTGAGTGTCCCTTTTCCTCACACGATTTCAGTGTGTTTGAAATTTGTCTCAAGTTGCGTTGTGTACGCGCCTAATTGGTTTTTTGGACCTCTTCTCACGATTTTAGCGTAGTTTGAGTGTCCCTTTTCCTCACACGATTTCAGCGTTTTTGGAAATTTTCTCTAGTTGCATTGTGTGTGCGCCTGAATGGTTGTTTTGGATCTCCTCTCACGATTTCAACGTAGTTTGTGTGTCCCTTTTCTTCACCTGATTTCTGCGTGTTTGCAATTTGTCTCAAGTTACGTTGTGTACGCGCCTGATTGGTTGTTTTCGACCTCCTCTCACGATTTCAACGTGGATTGAGTGTCCCTTTTCCTCACACGATTTCAGCGTGTTTGGAAATTTCCTCAGGTTGCGGTGTGCACGTCCCTGATTGGTTGTTTTGGACGTCCTCTCACGATTTCAGCCTGGTTTGAGTGTCCCTTTTCGTCACATGATTTCAGCGTGTTTGGACTTTTTCTCAGGTTGCATTGTGTACGCGCCTGGGTGGGTTGTTTTGGACCTCCTCTCACGATTTCAGCGTGGTTTGAGTTTTCCTTTCTTCACACGATTTCAACATGTTTGGAATTCATCTCAGGTTGCGTTGTGTCCGCCCCTGATTGGTTCTTTTGGATCTCGACTAACGATTTCAGCGTGGTTTGGATGTCCTTCTTCCTCACATGATTTCAGCGTGTTTGGAATTTATCTCAGGTTGCGTTTTGTACGCGCCTGATTAGTTGTTTTGGACCTCCTCTCACGATTTCAGCGTGGTTTGAGTGTCTCTTTTCCTCACACGATTTCAGCGTGTTTGGAAATTTTCTCAGGTTACGTTGTGTACGCGCCTGATTGGTTGTTTTGGACCTCCTCTCACGATTTCAACGTGGTTTGAGTGTCCCTTTTCTTCACACGATTACTGCATGTTTGGTATTTGTCTCAAGTTGCGTTGTGTACACGCCTGATTGGTTGTTTTGGACCTCCTCTCACGATTTCAGCGTGGTTTCAGCGTCCATTTTCCTCACACGATTTCAGCGTGTTTTGAAATTTTCTCAGGTTCCGTTGTGTAAGCGCCTGAATAGTTGTTTTGGACCCACTCTCATGATTTCAGCGTGGCTTGAGTGTCCAGTTTGTTCACACGATTTCGGCGTGTTCGGATTTTGTCTCAAGTTGCGTTGTGTGCGCGGTTGATTGGTTGTTTTGGGCCTCTTCTCACGATTTCAGCGTGGTTTGAGTGTCCTTTTCCTCACACGATTTAAGCGTGTTTGGAATTTATCTCAGGTTTCCTTGTGTACGCGCCTGATTGGTTGTTTTAGACCTCCTCTCACGATTTCAGGGTGGTTTGAGTGTCCCTTTTCCTCACACGATTTCAGCGTGTCTGAAATTTTCTCAGGTTGCGTTGTGCACGTGCCTGATTGCTTGTTTTGGGCCTCCTCTCACGATTTCAGCCTCGTTTGAGTGCCTCTTTTCTTCACACGATTTCAGTGCGTTTGGAATTTTTCTCAGGTTGCGTCGTTCACGCGCCTAGGTTGTTTGTTTTGGACCTCCTCTCACGATTTCAGTGTGGTTTGAGTGTCCCTTTCCTCACACAATTTCAGCGTGTTTGGAAATTTATCTCAGGTTTCGTTGTGTACGCGCCTGGGCGGGTTGTTTTCGACCTCCTCCCACGATTTCAGCGCGGTCTGAGTGTCTCTTTTCCTCACACGATTTCAGTGTATTCGGAATTTGTCTCAAGTTGTGTTGTGTACGCGCCTGATTGGTTCTTTTGGAGCTCCTCTCACGATTTCAGCGTGGTTTGAGTGTCCCTTTTCCTCACACGATTTCAACGTGTTTGAAATTTGTCTCAAGTTGCGTTGTGTACGCGCCTAATTGGTTTTTTGGACGTCCTCTCACGATTTTAGCGTGGTTTGAGTGTCCCTTTTCCTCACACGATTTCAGCGTTTTTGGAAATTTTCTCTAGTTGCGTTGTGTATGCGCCTGAATGGTTGTTTTGGATCTCCTCTCACGATTTCAACGTAGTTTGTGTGTCCCTTTTCTTCACACGATTTCTGCGTGTTTGCAATTTGTCTCAAGTTGCGTTGTGTACGCGCCTGATTGGTTGTTTTCGACCTCCTCTCACGATTTCAGCGTGGATTGAGTGTCCCTTTTCCTCACACGATTTCAGCGTGTTTGGAAATTTCCTCAAGTTGCGTTGTGCACGTCCCTGATTGGTTGGTTTGGACCTCCTCTCACGATTTTAGCCTGGTTTGAGTGTCCCTTTTCGTCACACGATTTCAGCGTGTTTGGAATTTTTCTCAGGTTGCGTCGTGTACGCGCCTAGTTGGGTTATTTTGAACCTCCTCTCACGATTTCAGCGTGGTTTGAGTTTTCCTTTCTTCACACGATTTCAACGTGTTTGGAAATTTTCTCAGGTTGGGTAGTGTACACGCCTGAATGGTTGTTTTGGACCTCCTCTCACGATTTCAGCGTGGTTTGAGTGTCCCTTTTCTTCACATGATTTTTGCGTGTTTGAAATTTGTCTCAAGTTGCGTTGTGTACGAGCCTGATTGGTTGTTTTGGACCTCCTCTCACGATTTCAGCGTGGTTTGAGTGTCCCTTTTCCTCACACGATTTCAGCGTGTTTGGAAATTTTCTCAAGTTGCGTTGTGTACGCTCCTAAATGGTTGTTTTGGACCTCCTCTCACGATTTCAGCGTGGTTTGAGTGTTCCTTTTCTTCACACGATTTCTGCGTGTTTGGAATTTGTCTCAGGTTGCGTTGTGTACGCGCCTGATTGGTTGTTTTCGACATCCTGTCACGATTTTAGCGTGGTTTGAGTTTCTCTTTTCCTCACACGATTTCAACGTGTTTGGAAATTTTCTCAGGTTGCGTAGTGTACGCGCCTGAATGGTTGTTTTGGATCTCCTCTCACGATTTCAGCATGATTTGAGTGTCCCTTTTCTTCACACGATTTCTGCGTGTTTGGAATTTGTCTCAAATTGCGTTGTGTACACGCTTGATTGGTTGTTTTGGACCTCCTCTATCGATTTCAGCGTGGTTTAAGTGTCCCTTTTCTACACACGATTTCAGCGTGTTTGGTAATTTTCTCAGGTTACGTTGTGTACGCGCCTGATTGGTTATTTTGGACCTCCTCTCACGATTTCAGCCTGGTTTGAGTGTCCTTTTTCCTCACACGGTTTCAGCGTGTTTAGAATTTCTCTCAGGTTGCGTCGTGAACGTGCCTGCGTGGGTCGTTTTGGACCTCCTCTCACGATTTCAGCGTGGTTTGAGTGTCCCTTTCCTCACACAATTTCAACATGTTTGAAATTTATCTCAAGTTGCATTGTGTTCGCGCTTCAGTGGTTGTTTTGGACTTCCTCTCACAATTTCTGCGTGGTTTGCGTGTCCCTTTTCCGCACACAATTTGATCGTGTTTGGAATTTATATCAGGTTGCGTTGTGTACGCGTCTGATTGGCTGTTCTGGACCTCCTCTGACGATTTTAGCGTGGTTTGAGTGACCCTCTTCCTCACAAGATTTCAGCGTGTTTGGAATTTGTCTCAGGTTGCGTTGTGTACGCGCCTGATTGGTTGTTTTCGACATCCTCTCACGATTTTAACGTGGTTTGAGTTTCTCTTTTCCTCACACGATTTCAACGTGTTTGGAAATTTTCTCAGGTTGCGTAGTGTACGCGCCTGAATGGTTGTTTTGGATCTCCTCTCACGATTTCAGCGTGATTTGAGTGTCCCTTTTCTTCACACAATTTCTGCGTGTTTGGAATTTGTCTCAAGTTGCGTTGTGTACACGCCTGATTGGTTGTTTTGGACCTCCTCTATCGATTTCAGCATGGTTTAAGTGTCCCTTTTCTACACACGATTTCAGCGTGTTTCGTAATTTTCTCAGGTTGCGTTGTGTACGCACCTGATTGGTTGTTTTGGACCTCCTCTCACGATTTCAGCCTGGTTTGAGTGTCCCTTTTCCTCACACGATTTCAGCGTGTTTAGAATTTCTCTCGGGTTGCGCCGTGAACGTACCTGGGTGGGTCGTTTTGGACCTCCTCTCACGATTTCAGCGTGGTTTGAGTGTCCCTTTCCTCACACAATTTCAACATGTTTGAAATTTATCTCAAGTTGCGTTGTGTTCGCGCCTGAGTGGTTGTTTTGGACTTCCTCTCACGATTTCTGCGTGGTTTGCGTGTCCCTTGTCCGCACACAATTTGATCGTGTTTGGAATTTATCTCAGGTTGCGTTGTGTACGCGCCTGATCGGTTGTTCTGGACCTCCTCTGACGATTTTAGCGTGGTTTGAGTGTCCCTCTTCCTCACAAGATTTCAGCGTGTTTGGAAATTTTCTCAGGTTGCGTTGTGTACGCACCTGATTGGCTGTTTTGGACCGACTCTCACGATTTCAGCATGGTTTGTATAGCGATCCCGGTATTCCCTGTTGTTGTTTAACTGTAATCCGGACTTGGCTCCGTAGATTCGTTGTTGTCTTATCCTCATTTCTATCCCTTACTCTTTGTGTTAGAGTTTTTGGTTGTGTTGGGCAAGTTGGGAATAAGTTGGTCGTGTTTTAAAACTTAGAAATTTTTGCCCAGGTTTTGGTCTCTCCGCTCGAGCGGAAGTTTGGACGCTCGAGCGTGAATTTCCTTCTCTCAGCATTTTGGACGTCTGTAGAAAATTCTGGGAGAGTGCATCCGGCGCTCGAGCGGATCTTTGGACGCTCGAGCGTGAACCTGTGTCTGACGCTCGAGCGGGGTGTTGTACGCTCGAGCGGACCTATTTTTATATCAGTTCGTGAAATCACTTTTTTGATCACTTTTTGATTTCCTTTCTCTCTCTTACTTTTTCAAAACCTCCATTGGAGAGCACCTCACTCTAAAACCTAACTTCTCTCTTTGGATTGATCTAGCTAGAGTGTTTTCCTCACCTTAGGCCTTTGTAAGAAGTGTGTTGTTCGTCGAGGGCTTCGTTGTGATCCAAGAAATTTGGGATTTGGAGCACTTTGATTTCGGGTCATCTTCTCTATTTGAGTTCTCCATTTAAGGTAGGGATTCTCCTTGTTCTTTTTCAATACTCCGTTTATAGATAGACATGTGGTAATTTTTGTATTGCATGAAAATTGTATCATGTTGGATTTGTTTGAAAATCATGAAATAAACCTAGGGTTGGTTGTGTGGAGAATGGTTTTGGCTTCATTGATTGTTGTCTTGGCTAATTAAAATATAAATTAGCATGTTGTAGTTAAATGAAGAAAAAGCCCTAAATTATATTTTGGTTGGGTAAATTAAAATGGGGGTTTGTTGACCATTGTGTGTAAACCTCTTTTGTCAAAATGAGTGTGGTAAGGGTGTTAATGCCTAAGGGGTTAACCATGGCTTTGGAGTTGATTTTATGGAAACAAGATTAGTGGAGTTGGTTTTGCGATAACAAAAAGGAAATGGAATCGTTTTTGTGAAAATGAGGGAAGTGTTTTCGAAATAAGTTTGAGAATTGGATTGTTGTATCTTGAGTGTTGAACACACATGTAGAAGTTGTATCTTTAACTACCATGTTAATATTGTTGTTGGGTTTGTGATTCATGATATTTGAGTCTTTTAATAGGTGTGCTAACTATATGAATCTAGAGGTTTGTCCTTGGTCATCGGTGGAGGATGACACGGTTGTGTAAAATTGTCGGGTATGCATTTTACCATTGATTAATTGAACATCGTATGTGATGAAGTGCTAGATACATTATATATATGTATATTTGCTCGAAAGGAGATAGTCATGTGTTCATATACTTTAACACATTGCTGGTGTCTTGATAGTTTATGTATATGCATTATACATGTTGGTTATGCCTTGATGTGCTGTGATTGTTGGTGTTATACCCCGCGCTTAGAATCAAAGGTACCGTTACCTTCCAGCTAGCGCCTGGAGAACTGACCGCGCTAATAATCGGAGGCACCATACCCTTCCAGCTAGCGCCTGGTAAACTGGCTTGTTGTTAATGTTGTTGAGTGGGGTGTATTGTTAGCTTACTACGCACATAGCTAGTAGAGCGAAGTTGGTTGTAGTTATTTCAGTATATCTTTGGCTTACTAAACTCATAGCTAGTAGAGCAAAGTGAGATTGTTGTTGTTTCGTTGTAACTGAAAATATCATGGATTTGATTGGTTACAGTTCGGAGGACCGAGTTACTCCATTGGTTGATTGTATACATGTTGGTGGGTTGTAAATTTATATTTTTACAAAGATATGCATGTATAGTTATGATAGTAATGGAAACGAACCAAAATGTCATTTTTGTCTTTTGGAAAGTGTGGAGGAGAACGAATGTTTTAAAGATAAACATGTTTGAAAAGGTACATCTGAGTATGTATAGGAAATGGAAGAGAGTATCGGGCTTAGTGAGATTACTTCCTAAGTATTTGTTAATGTTATGAAAGATTGGGAATGGGGGTTAATGAAAGGAAAAAGGAAAGACAAACCACTTGTAACATTGAATGAAACGGTTGTTTTCGAGAAAAGTTCATACATATATACTTTGTATAAACTGCCACATTACTATTCTAGTATGAGAATGAGTGTTCATGATCATAGCTATCTGTAAGTTGTTATTGTTGAGGATCATGTTGAGTTCCCTACTGGACTATATGTTCATCCCACGTTGTTGAATCTTTTTCAGGTATTAAGCAGACTGAGCTACAAGATTTGGATCTACTTATTTACTGGCCACGGGGCCTCAGTTATGTTGGCGGAATGCCGTTGTTGTAAAAGGGTTACACCCTTCTTCTTGTACCTTAAGTGATGTAAGCCCAAGGGTAATTTATTAAGTATGTTCATGTAATATTAACTTTGCATATGAATGAGAGTATTGTTAATCACTTCTACGGATTGAATGTATGAGTTTATTTCCGCATGTTATCCTTGAAATTGAATTAATTTAATGAATTTGGTAATGACTTCGAGTAATAAAAAGTGGGGCGTGACAACTTGGTATCAGAGCTAGCCGGGTTTGAATACTTTGGGCTCGTGGGAAGTGGTTTTTACCACAGTGGGTTTACTACGTATTGTGAGGACGTTGCATATAGATGTCATGAAAGTTAGGACTTATGTGTTGCATTTATGGGAGCATGGGATTCAGTCTCTCGGATAGTATTCATAGCCGGTGAACTTGCTTTGAGGTCCTTTCGGAAACACGCCTGATCAACGTGGTTTCTGATGGGAATTCCTTGAGAGTTCCGGGATGAGTGGCTATCTTTGTGGACTTGATTCGATTATGTGTTTATCTGTCTAAATGATTGTATGCAATAGAGATGTAAATTTTGAGACTAAGTTTGTCTTGTAACTTAACGGTAATGGAGTGTGCCTTGGAGAAGGCTATTGTGTTTTGCGCTAAGTGTGTTTTGCCTTCGTGCTTAATAGGATGTCTACAAGAGGGAGTAGAGGTCGGATGAGTAGTAGGAGCGCTGGGAGAGGCACAACAGTTCCTTTAGTACCTGCCGTTGCAGCATCGGCTGTCGGCGAGGATGTCGCACGTGAGATTGTGAGAGCAGTGCAGGACGCCCTAGCTCGCACTGAGGGCGGCAGCGGGCATGCTCTCAAACTTACTAAGGAGTTCTTTCGCTCCAGTCCACTAGAGTTTGTGGGGGAGGCTAAACCGTTGGAGGTAGAGAGTTGGCTAGAGCAGATTACCAAGACTCTTGATATGCTCAGAGTTGAAGATGAGGAGTTGAGGGTTTCTTTGGCGACTTTTCAATTGAAGAGTGATGCGAGTTATTGGTGGAAATATGCTAAGAATAATGTGGGTAGCACGTGGGTTGCTTTTACCGAGGCCTTTTTGGCCAAGTATTTCCCTCCTTCTGCTCGGGAAAGGTTGAGGGATCAATTTTTGGAGTTGCGTCAGGATGATACTCCTGTGGCACAGTTTGAGATGCGGTTTGCTAGCTTGTCGAGGTTTGCTCCAGAGTTGGTGGCAACAGAGGAGCGTCGTTGTTTTGAGTTTGAAAGGTGGTTGTGTTTCAATATTCGGGAGAAGGTAGCTGGATCCTTTTGGAAGGATTATTATTATTTAGTTGAGGCAGCAGCCCATGTGGAGGCCATGGTTGCGAGTGATGATGGGGTTAAGGAGGAGACCATTGCGGTAAGTCCTTCGGTTCCTAAATACTCTAGGCTCAGTAAGGGGTGGAGGCGGAAACATGCACAGTCAGGGGCTGGTTCCTTTTCTTCGCCAGGGATTTCGAATTCTTCTGTTGGGAGGTCCGGGGAGGTGCAGGTTACAGACCAGCCTCAGAGTAGGGGGTCTGGTGGTTGTTTTGTTTGTGGTCAGCTGGGCCATGGTAGACATTTTTGCCCTTTACGTGTGAATTCTTCGGGTGTTTCAAAACCCAGTCAGACTCAGTCGTGCCTGTCCAGTCGAGGACGTTATCGATACCAGAAACGTACAGGCTGGACTTTGAGAGCCTCGCGAGGGGCGACTTATTAGTTAGCCCTGTAGTATTACCCTGGAAGGGGGACTTTTGTGTTGTTGGCCGGTGGTGTATCATGTGAATCATCTTGTTGTTGACCGGTGTACTGTTGGATGCTGAGGCACCATGTTTATGTATTGCTTATGTACGCATAGTGTTGTTTGTTTAATCCTCATGTATTGGGGAGTATATATGGAATTTCGAACCCTCGATTATGTTTATTGAGAAGTTGTTAATGGGGTCAATGATCCTAATGTTGTTGCTTGCTTGGTACTGTATGATGAGTTAGTTGTGTGACGGCCTGTGTGCCTTATTCACTTTAATGATTACTTGTTGAGAACGGGAATCCGTGGGAGAATGTGTTAGATGTGGTGGTTTTGAGAGTTGCGGGATGTTGGCAAGGTTATGTGTGAATGTTCGTAGGAATGTGAGATTTGTATCTCAAGTTAGCGAGAATGGTACCTGTTCGCTGGTTCGTGTTTTGGGTCTTGCTAGTTAGCGAGTCCGTGGTGACCCAATCGGTTGTATAGGGGTAGTGTTCGTGTTGAGATTAGTTATCCAATGTTGGGTATGGTTGTGAGTGGAGGCTGGCAGCATTCTTTGGAGGAAGAACAGTTGTGTTCTAGAGTAACGAGAATAACGTTGGTGAAATTATCCTTCGTGATTGGGTAGTCGTAATTTAGGTTGACCATGTCGGTCTTCGGTTGAGGAGATGAGCAAGCTTGCTATCTAGCCATGGAGGGTGGTAATTCCCTTAGAAACAATGTTGGTGTGGTCTAGTTTTAGGAGATCCGGTGGGATTCCAAAATTTGGGGTTTGTGTAGGAAACTCCGTGTTTGGGGTTAGTGGTTTGAGTGGCACATCAGTGGGTGGATCACTGGGTGTCGAGTTTATTGAGTTGTTTAGTCAGCTTGTTGGTATTGGGTTTTGGGTCGACATCGGTCACCTTGAAGTTAGTCTCGTTTGTTATAGACTTTGTATGTTGGTTAAGGAAAACTGAAACTAATCGAACATGTTATGCCATTGAATCTGACGGTTGATAGAATACATTAACTTTATGTATTGATTGATTATGTATATGACCTTTGTGTTTATATGCATTGCTTGTGTATAGGAGGAGATGGGGGATGTACTCCACGGTTTAGGGGAAGATGGGAGATGTACCTCTAAACCGGTTAATGGTTAAGGGAAAATGGGGGATGGACCCAGGGATGCAGCTCATATGCTCTCCCATTGTGGTGATGACACAGCTCTTATGCTTGTCTAAAGAAGTGTAGATAAAGCTCATATGCTTATCTTTGAAAGTGTGATATAGTTTTTATACTTATCTGTTGATGTGATGATATAGCTAGTATGCCCATCTATTGTGAGGTGAGAAATGTCTTATATGAGTTACTGTCTCATTTAATTGTTGGTCAGGTTCTGAACCATATTTATGATTTTAAATTGGTTAAGTAAAGGGAGGCGGAATGAAATTGCAAAACCATGAATTTCTTATGCCTTATGTGTTGATAGTACTGTTGTTATTTCTATTAACTATCATTATAGAAATGTTATGTTCTGTGTTGGTTGTGGTATCACTGTGTGCGTGATGGTTGTTGATAGTGTTATTTTGGAAAGAAATGGAAAACAAAACTTTTCCTAGTATTTGGGCCACCTAAGGGTGTTGTTGAGAAATTGATTTAATTCAAGGGTTTTGAGGAATTTAAAATAAATGATTTTTGGTAAATAAACGGTGGATGATTGTGTTTTGGATAACACCGTGTTGGTGAAAAATGTATACAAAGTTTTTAAGTTTCGCATGGAAAATGCAAAGTTTATTTCGAAATGTCAGCATTGAAAATTTGACTATCTTTGAGAAATGTCTCTTGAGCAAGAAAATGTTTTCTTATTATTTACTCAAAAGGTTTGCTTTGGTCGTGTTGTTGCGTAGTGACTTAGCTTGACGCGCTAGTCGATTTTTGATAAACTCCTTCGGGAAAGGTTTGATTTTTATTGAGACGGTCACATCTGGAATGTCGTCGTTTGGAACGTGTTCCCCTGGTTAGTCTCTTCCTTGGTAAGAGTGGATTAAAGGTTTGTAGTGAGCGTAGTTTCTTTCCTAGTACTCAGGTGTTGGTGTTGTGTGATCAGTTGGCCTTGTGTTTTGGCGTATCCTTAATTTTGGGGATGAAATTCTTTAAGGGGAGGAGGTTATAGCGATCCCGGTATTCCCTGTTGTTGTTTAACTGTAATCCGGACTCGGTTCCGTAGATTCGTTGTTGTCTTATCCTCATTTCTATCCCTTACTCTTTGTGTTAGAGTTTTGGGTTGTATTGGGCAAGCTGGGAATAAGTTGGCCGTGTTTTAAAACTTAGAAATTTTTGCCCAGGTTTTGGTCTCTCCGCTCGAGCGGAATTTTGGACACTCGAGCGTGAATTTCCTTCTCTCAGCATTTTGGACGTCTGCAGAAAATTCTGGGAGAGTGCATCCGGCGCTCGAGCGGATCTTTGGACGCTCGAGTGTCAACCTGTGTCTGACGCTCAAGCGGGGTGTTGTACGCTCGAGCGGACCTGTTTTTATATCAGTTCGTGAAATCACTTTTTTGATCACTTTTTGATTTCCTTTCTCTCTCTTACTTTTTCAAAACCTCCATTGGAGAGCACGTCACTCTAAAACCTAACTTCTCTCTTAGGATTGATCTAGCTAGAGTGTTTTCCTCACCTTGGGCCTTTGTAAGAAGTGTGTTAATCGTCGAGGGCTTCGTTATGATCCAAGAAATTTGGGATTTGGAGCACTTTGATTTCGGGTCATCTTCTCTATTTGAGTTCTCCATTTGAGGTAGGGATTCTCCTTGTTCTTTTTCAATACTCCGTCTATAGATAGACATGTGATAATTTTTGTATTGCATGAAAATTGTATCATGTTGGATTTGTTTGAAAGTCATGAAATAAACCTAGGGTTGGTTGTGTGGAGAATGGTTTTGGCTTCATTGATTGTTGTCTTGGCTAATTAAAATATAAATTAGCATGTTGTAGTTAAATGAAGAAAAAGCCCTAAATTATATTTTGGTTGGGTAAATTAAAATGGGGGTTTGTTGACCATTGTGTGTAAATCTCTTTTGTCAAAATGAGTGTGGTAAGGGTGTTAATGCCTAAGGGGTTAACCATGGCTTTGGAGTTGATTTTATGGAAACAAGATTAGTGGAGTTGTTTTTGTGATAACAAAAAGGAAATGGAATCGTTTTTGTGAAAATGAGGGAAGTGTTTTCGAAATAAGTTTGAGAATTGGATTGTTGTATCTTGAGTGTTGAACACACATGTAGAAGTTGTATCTTTAACTACCATGTTAATATTGTTGTTGGGTTTGTGATTCATGATATTTGAGTCTTTTAATAGGTGTGCTAACTATATGAATCTAGAGGTTTGTCCTTGGTCATCGGTGGAAGATGACACGGTTGTGTAAAATTGTCGGGTATGCATTTTACCATTGATTAATTGAACATCGTATGTGATGAAGTGCTAGATACATTATATATATGTATATTTGCTCGGAAGGAGATAGTCATGTGCTCATATACTTTAGCACATTGCTGGTGTCTTGATAGTTTATGTATATGCATTATACATGTTGGTTATGCCTTGATGTGCTGTGATTGTTGGTGTTATACCCCGCGCTTAGAATCAAAGGTACCGTTACCTTCCAGCTAGCGCCTGGAGAACTGACCGCGCTAATAATCGGAGGCACCATACCCTTCCAGCTAGCGCCTGGTAAACTAGCTTGTTGTTAATGTTGTTGAGTGGGGTGTATTGTTGGCTTACTACGCACATAGCTAGCAGAGCAAAGTTGGTTGTAGTTATTTCAGTATATCTTTGGCTTACTAAACTCATAGCTAGTAGAGCAAAGTGGGATTGTTGTTGTTTCGTTGTAACTGAAAATATCATGGATTTGATTGGTTACAGTTCGGAGGACCGAGTTACTCCATTGGTTGATTGTATACATGTTGGTGGGTTGTAAATTTATATTTTTACAAAGATATGCATGTATAGTTATGATAGTAATAGAAACGAACCAAAATGTCATTTTTGTCTTTTGGAAAGTGTGGAGGAGAACGAATGTTTTAAAGATAAACATGTTTGAAAAGGTGCATCTGAGTATGTATAGGAAATGGAAGAGAGTATCGGGCTTAGTGAGATTACTTCCTAAGTATTTGTTAATGTTATGAAAGATTGGGAATGGGGGTTAATGAAAAGAAAAAGGAAAGACAAACCATTTGTAGCGTTGAATGAAACGGTTGTTTTCGAGAAAAGTTCATACATATATACTTTGTATAAACTGTCACATTACTATTCTAGTATGAGAATGAGTGTTCATGATCATAGCTATCTGTAAGTTGTTATTGTTGAGGATCATGTTGAGTTCCCTACCGGACTATATGTTCATCCCACGTTGTTGAATCTTTTTCAGGTATTAAGCAGATTGAGCTGCAAGATTTGGATCTACTTATTTACTGGCCATGGGGCCTCAGTTATGTTGGCGGAATGCCGTTGTTGTAAAAGGGTTACACCCTTCTTCTTGTACCTTAAGTGATGTAATCCAGAGGGCAATTTATTAAGTATGTTCATGTAATATTAACTTTGCATACGAATGAGAGTATTGTTAATCACTTCTACGGATTGAATGTATGAGTTTATTTCTGCATGTTATCCTTGAAATTGAATTAAGTTAATGAATTTGGTAATGACTTCGAGTAATAAAAAGTGGGGCGTGACAGTTTGAGTGTCCTTTTTCCTCACACGATTTCAGCGTCTTCGGAATTTGTCTCAAGTTGTGTTGTGTACGCGTCTAATTGGTTGTTTTGGACCTCCTCTATCGATTTCAGCGTGGTTTAAGTGTCCTTTTTCCTCACACTCCTCACACGACTTCAGCGTGTTTGGAAATTTTCTCAAGTTGCGTTCTGTACGCGCCTGATTGGTTGTTTTGGACATCCTCTCACGATTTCAGCCTGGTTTTAGTACCCCTTTTCCTCACACGATTTCAGCGTGTTTGGAATTTATCTCAGGTTGCGTCCTGTATATGCCTGGGTGGGTTGTCTTGGACCTCCTCTCACGATTTCAGCGTGGTTTGAGTGTCTCTTTCCTCACACGATTTCAGCGTGTTTGGAATTTATCTCAGGTTGCGCAGTGTACGCGCCTGATTGGTTGTTTTGGACCTCCTCTCACGATTTCAGCGTGGTGTGAGTGTCCCTTTTCCTCACACGATTTCAACGTGTTCGGAATTTCTCTCAAGTTGCGTTGTGAACGCACCTGATTTGTTGTTTTGGACCTCCTCTCACGATTTCAGCGTGGTTTGAGTGTCTCTTTTCCTCACACGATTTCAGCGTGTTTGGAAGTTTTCTCAGGTTGCATAGTGTAAGCGCCTGAATGGTTGTTTTGGAACTCCTCTCACGATTTCAGCATGGTTTGAGTGTCCTTTTTCCACACACGATTTCAGCGTGTTTGAAATTTGTCTCAAGTTGCGTCGTGTACGCGCCTGATTGGTTGTTTTGGAGCTCCTCTCACGATTTCAGCGTGGTTTGAGTGTCCCTTTTCCTCACACGATTTCAGCGTGTTTGGAAATTTTCTCAAGTTGCGTTGTGTACGCTCCTGAATGGTTGTTTTGGACCTCATCTCACGATTTCAGCGTGGTTTGAGTGTCCCTTTTCTTCACACGATTTCAGCGTGTTTGGAATTTGTCTCAAGTTGTGTTGTGTACGCGCCTGATTTGTTGTTTTGGACCTCCTCTCACGATTTCAGGGTGGTTTGAGTGTCCATTTCTTCACACGATTTCAACGTGTTTGGAATTTATCTCAGTTGGCGCTGTGTACGCGCCTGATTGGTTGTTTTGGACCTCCTCTCATGATTTCAGCATGCTTTGTGTGTCCCTTTTCCCCACACGATTTTCGCGTGTTTGGAATTTGTCTCAAGTTGCGTTGTGTACGCGCCTGATTGGTTGTTTTGGGCCTCCTCTCACGATTTCAGTGTGGTTTCAGTATCCCTTTTCCTCACACGATTTCAACGTGTTTTGAAATTTTCTTAAGTTGCGTTGTGTAAGCGCCTGAATGGTTGTTTCAGACCTACTCTCACGCTTTCAGCGTGGCTTGAGTGTCCCGTTTGTTCACACGATTTCTACGTGTTCGGAATTTGTCTCAAGTTGCGTTGTGTGCACGGCTGATTGGTTGTTTTGGACCTCCTCTCACGATTTCAGTGTGGTTTGAGTGTCCTTTTCCTCACACGATTTCAGCGTGTTTGGAATTTAACTCAGGTTGCGCTGTGTACGCGCTTGATTGGTCGTTTTAGACCTCCTCTCACGATTTCAGCGTGGTTTGAATGTCCCTTTTCCTCACACGATTTAAGCGTGTTTGGAATTTATCTCAGGTTTCGTTGTGTACGCGCCTGATTGGTTGTTTTGGACCTCCTCTCACGATTTCAGCGTGGTTTGAGTGTCCCTTTTCCTCACACAATTTTAGCGTGTCTGAAATTTTCTCAGGTTGCGTTGTGCACGTGCCAGATTGCTTGTTTTGGACCTCCTCTCACGATTTCAGCCTCGTTTGAGTGTCCCTTTTCCTCACACGATTTCAGTGTGTTTGGAATTTTTCTCAGGTTGCGTCGTGTACGCGCCTAGGTGGGTTGTTTTGGACCTCCTCTCACGATTTTAGTGTGGTTTGAGTGTCCCTTTCCTCACACAATTTCAGCGTGTTTGGAAATTTATCTCAGGTTTCGTTGTGTACGCGCCTGGGCGGGTTGTTTTCGACCTCCTGTCACGATTTCAGCGTGGTTTGAGTGTCCCTTTTCCTCACACGGTTTCAGCGTATTCAGAATTTGTCTCAAGTTGCGTTGTGTACGCGCCTAATTGGTTGTTTTCAACCTCCTCTCACGATTTCAGCGTGGATTGAGTGTCCCTTTTCCTCACACGATTTCAGCGTGTTTGGAAATTTCCTCAAGTTGCATTGTGCATGTCCCTGATTGGTTGGTTTGGACCTCGTCTCACGATTTCAGCCTGGTTTGAGTGTCCCTTTTCCTCACACGATTTCAGCGTGTTTGGAATTTGTCTCTGGTTGCGTCCTGTACGTGCCTGGACGGGTTATTTTGGGCCACCTCTCACGATTTCAGCGTGGTTTGGGTGTCCCTTTTCCTCCCATGATTTCAGCGTGTTTGGAATTTGTCTCAGGTTGCGTTTTGTACGCACCTGATTGGTGGTTTTCGACCTCCTCTCACGATTTTAGCGTGGTTTGAGTTTCTCTTTTCCTCACATGATTTCAACGTGTTTGGAAATTTTCTCAGGTTATGTAGTGTACGCGCCTAAATAGTTGTTTTGGACCTCCTCTCACGATTTCAGCGTGGTTTGAGTGTTCCTTTTCTTCCCACGATTTCTGCGTGTTTGGAACTTGTCTCAAGTTGCGTTCTGTACACGCCTGATTGGTTGTTTTGGACCTCCTCTATCGATTTCAGCATGGTTTGAGTGTCCCTTTTCCTCACACGATTTCAACGTGCCTGAAATTTTCTCAGGTTGCGTTGTGCACGTGCCTAATTGGTTGTTTTGGACCTCCTCTCACGATTTCAGCCTCGTTTGAGTGTCCCTTTTCCTCACACGATTTCAGTGTGTTTGGAATTTTTCTCAGGTTGCGTCGTGTACGCGCCTAGGTGGGTTGTTTTGGACCTCCTCTCACGATTTCAGTGTGGTTTGAGTGCCCCTTTCCTCACACAATTTCAGCGTGTTTGGAAATTTATCTCAGGTTTCCTTGTGTACGCGCCTGGGCGGGTTGTTTTCGACCTCCTGTCACGATTTTAGCGTGGCTTGAGTGTCCCTTTTCCTCACACGATTTCAGCGTATTCGGAATTTGTCTCAAGTTGCGTTGTGTACGCGCCTGATTGGTTGTTTTGGACCTCCTCTCACGATTTCAGCGTGGTTTGATTGTCCCTTTTCCTCACACGATTTCAGCGTGTTTGAAATTTGTCTCAAGTTGCGTTGTGTACGAGCCTAATTGGTTTTTGGACCTCTTCTCACGATTTTAGCGTGGTTTGAGTGTCCCTTTTCCTCACACGATTTCAGCGTTTTTGGAAATTTTCTCTAGTTACGTTGTGTGTGCGCCTGAATGGTTGTTTTGGATCTCCTCTCACGATTTCAACGTAGTTTGTGTGTCCCTTTTATTCACACGATTTCTGCGTGTTTGCAATTTGTCTCAAGTTGCGTTGTGTACACGCCTGATTGGTTGTTTTCGACCTCCTCTCACGATTTCAACGTGGATTGAGTGTCCCTTTTCCTCACACGATTTCAGCGTGTTTGGAAATTTCCTCAGGTTGCGTTGTGCACGTCCCTGATTGGTTGTTTTGGACCTCCTCTCACGATTTCAGCCTGGTTTGAGTGTCCCCTTTCGTCACACGGTTTCAGCGTGTTTGGACTTTTTCTCAGGTTGCGTCGTGTACACGCCTGGGTGGGTTGTTTTGGACCTCCTCTCATGATTTCAGCGTGGTTTGAGTTTTCCTTTCTTCACACGATTTCAACGTGTTTGGAATTTATCTCAGGTTGCGTTGCGTCCGCCCCTGATTGGTTCTTTTGGACCTTCACTAACAATTTTAGCGTGGTTTGAGTGTCCCTTTTCCTCACACGATTTCAGCGTATTCGGAATTTGTCTCAAGTTGCGTTGTGTACGCGCCTGATTGGTTGTTTTGGACCTCCTCTCACGATTTCAGCGTGGTTTGAGTGTCCCTTTTCCTCACACGATTTCAGCATGTTTGAAATTTGTCTCAAGTTGCGTTGTGTACGCGCCTAATTGGTTTTTTGGACGTCCTCTCACGATTTTAGCGTGGTTTGAGTGTCCCTTTTCCTTACACGATTTTAGCGTTTTTGGAAATTTTCTCTAGTTGCGTTGTGTACGCGCCTGAATGGTTGTTTTGGATCTCCTCTCACGATTTCAACGTAGTTTGTGTGTTCCTTTTCTTCACATGATTTCTGCGTGTTTGCAATTTCTCTCAAGCTACGTTGTGTACGCGCCTGATTGGTTGTTTTCGACCTCCTCTCACGATTTTAGCATGGATTGAATGTCCCTTTTCCTCACACGATTTCAGCGTGTTTGGAAATTTCCTTAGGTTGCGTTGTACACGTCCCTGATTGGTTGTTTTGGACCTCCTCTCACGATTTCAACCTGGTTTGAGTGTCCCTTTTTGTCACACGATTTCAGCGTCTTTGGAATTTTTCTCAGGTTGCGTCGTGTACGCGCCTGGGTGGGTTGTTTTGGACAGCCGCTCACGATTTCTGCGTGGTTTGAGTTTTCTTTTCTTCACACGATTTCAGCGTGTTTGGAATTTATCTCAGGTTGCGTTGTGTCCGCCCCTGATTGGTAGTTTTGGACCTCCACTAACGATTTCAGCGTGGTTTGGATGTCCCTCTTCCTCACATGATTTCAGCATGTTTGGAATTTATCTCAGGTTGCGTTTTGTACGCGCCTGATTGGTTGTTTTGGACCTCCTCTCACGATTTCAACGTGGTTCTAGTGTCTCTCTTCCTCATAAGATTTCAGCGTGTTTGGAAATTTTCCCAGGTTGCGTAGTGTACGCGCCTGAATGGTTGTTTTGGACCTCCTTTCACGACTTCAGCGTGGTTTAGGTGTCCCTTTTCTTCACACGATTACTGCGTGTTTGGAATTTGTCTCAAGTGGCGTTGTGTACACGCCTGATTGGTTGTTTTGGACCTCCTCTATCGATTTCAGCGTGGTTTAAGTGTCCCTTTTCCTCACACGATTTCAGCGTGTTTGGAAATTTTCTCAGGTTGCGTTGTGTACAGGCCTGATTGGTTGTTTTGGACCTCGTCTCACGATTTTAGCCTGGTTTGAGTGTCCCTTGTCCTCACACGATTTTGGCGTGTTTGGAATTTTTCTCAGGTTGCATCCTGTACGCGCCTGGACGGGTTGTTTTGGGCCACCTCTCACGATTTCAGCGTGGTTTGGGTGTCCCTTTTCCTTCCATGATTTCAGCGTGCTTGGAATTTGTCTCAGGTTGCGTTGTGTACGCGCCTGATTGGTTGTTTTCGACCTCCTCTCACGATTTTAGCGTGGTTTGAGTTTCTCTTTTCCTCACACGATTTCAACGTGTTTGGAAATTTTCTCAGGTTGGGTAGTGTACGCGCCTGAATGGTTGTTTTGGACCTCCTCTCACGATTTCAGCGTGGTTTGTGTGTGCCTTTTCTTCACACGATTTCTGCGTGTTTGGAACTTGTCTCAACTTGCGTTCTGTACACGCCTGATTGGTTGTTTTGGACCTCCTCTAACGATTTCAGCGTGGTTTGAGTGCCCATTTTTCTCACACGATTTCAGCGTGTTTAGAATTTCTCTCAGGTTGCATCGTGAACGCGCCTGGGTGGGTTGTTTTGGACCTCCTCTCACGATTTCAACTTCGTTTGAGCGTCCCTTTCCTCACACAGTTTCAGCGTGTTTGAAATTTATCTCAGGTTGCGTTGTGTTCGCGCCTGATTGGTTGTTTTGGACCTCCTCTAACGATTTCAGCGTGGTTCGGGTGTCCCTTTTTCTCACACGATTTTAGCGTGTTTGGAATTTATCTCAGGTTGCGTTGTGTACGCGCCTGATTGGTTGTTTTGGACCTCCTCTGATGAATTTAGCGTGGTTTGGGTGTCCCTCTTCCTCACAAGATTTCAGCGTGTTTGGAAATTTTCTCAGGTTACGTTTTGTATGCACCTTATTGGTTGTTTTGGATCGCCTCTCACGATTTCAGCGTGGTTTGAGTGTCCCTTCTCCTCACACGATTTCAGCGTGTTCGGAATTTGTCTCAAGTTGCGTTGTGTACGCGTCTGATTGGTTGTTTTGGACCTCCTCTATCGATTTCAGCGTGGTTTAAGTGTCCATTTTCCTCACACGATTTCAGCGTGTTTGGAAATTTTCTTAGGTTGCGTTCTGAACGGGCCTGATTGGTTGTTTTGGACATCTCCTCACGATTTCAGCCTGGTTTGATTGTCCCTTTTCCTCACACGATTTCAGCGTGTATGGAATTTGTCTCAAGTTATATCGTGTACGCACCTGGGTTGGTTGTTTTGGACCTCCTCTCACGATTTCAGCGTGGTTTGAGTGTCCATTTCCCCACACGATTTCAGCGTGTTTGGAATTTATCTCAGGTTGCGCAGTGTACACGCCTGATTGGTTGTTTTGGACCTCCTCTCACGATTTCAGCGTGATTTGAGTGTCCCTTTTCCTCACACGATTTCAGCGTGTTCAGAATTTGTCTCAAGTTGTGTTGTGAACGCGCCTGATTGGTTGTTTTGGACATTCTCTCACGATTTCAGCGTGGTTTGAGTGTCTCTTTTCCTCACACGATTTCAGCGTGTTTGAAAATTTTCTCAGGTTGCGTAGTGTACGCGCCTGAATGGTTGTTTTGGAACTCCTCTCACGATTTCAGCTTGGTTTCAGTGTCATTTTTTCTCACGCGATTTCAGCGTGTTTGAAATTTGTCTCAAGTTCCGTTGTGTACGCGCGTGATTCGTTGTTTTTGACCTCCTGTCACGATTTCAGCGTGGTTTGAGTGTCTCTTTTCCTCACACGATTTCAGCGTTTTTGGAAATTTTCTCAAGTTGCGTTGTGTACGCGCCTGAATTGTTGTTTTGGACTTCCTCTCACGATTTCAGCGTGGTTTGAGTGTCCCTTTTCTTCACACGATTTCTGCGTGTTTGGAATTTGTCCCAAGTTGCGTTGTGTACGCGCCTGATTTGTTGTTTTGGACCTCCTCTCACGATTTCAGCGTGGTTTGAGTGTCCCTTTTCTTCACACGATTTCTGCGTGTTTGGAATTTGTCCCAAGTTGCGCTGTGTACGCGCCTGATTTGTTGTTTTGGACCTCCTTTCACGATTTTTGCGTGGTCTAAGTGTCCCTTTCCGTACACGACATCAGCGTGTTTGGAATTTAACTGAGTTGGCGCTGTGTACGCGTCTGAATGGTTGTTTCGGACCTCCTCTCACAATTTCAACGTAGTTTGAGTGTCCTTTTTCTTCACACGATTTCTGCGTGTTGGGAATTTGTCTCAAGTTGCGTTGTGTACGTGCCTGTTTGGTTGTTTTGGACCACCTCTCACGATTTCAGCGTGGTTTGATTGTCCCTTTCCTCACACGATTTCAGCGTGTTTGGAAATTTATCTCAGGTTGCGCTGTGTATGCGTCTCATTGGTTGTTTTGGACCTCCTCTCACGATTTGAGCGTGGTTTGAATGTCCCTTTTCCTCACACGATTTCAGCATGTTTGGAATTTATCTCAGGTTTCGTTGTGTACGTGCCTGATTGGTTGTTTTGGACCTCCTCTCACGATTTCAACGTGGTTTGAGTGTCCCTTTTCCTCATACGATTTCAGCGTGTTTGGAAATTTTCTCAGGATGCGTTGTGCACGTGTCTGATTGGTTGTTCTGGACCTCTACTCACGATTTCAGCCTGGCTTGAGTGTCCTTTTTCCTCATACGATTTCAGCGTCTTTGGAATTTTTCTCAGGTTGCGTCATGTACGCGTTTGGGTGGGTTGTTTTGGACCTCCTCTCATAATTTCAGGGTGGTTTGAGTGTTCCTTTCCTCACACGATTTCAGCGTCTTCGGAATTTATCTCAGGTTGCGTTGTGTCCGCGCCTGATTGGTTGTTTTGGACCTCCTCTCACGATTTCAGCGCGGTTTGGGTGTTCCTTTTGCTCACATGATTTTAGCGTGTCTGGAATTTATCTCAGGTTGCGTTGTGTACGCGCCTGATTGGTTGCTTTAGACCACCTCTCACGATTTCAGCGTGGTTTCAGTGTCTCTTTTCCACACACGATTTCAGCGTGTTTGGAAATTTTCTCAACTTGCGTTGTGTACGCGCCTGATTGGTTGTTTTGGACCTCCTCTCACGATTTCAGCATGGTTTGAGTGTCCCATTTCCTCTAACGATTTCAGCGTGTCTGGAAATTTTCTCAGGGTGCGTTTTGTACGCGCCTGAATGGTTGTTTTGGACCTCCTCTCACGATTTCAACGTTGTTTAAGTGTCCCTTTTCTTCACACGATTTCTGCGAATTTGGAATTTCTCTCAAGTAGCGTTGTGTACGCGCCTGATTGGTTGTTTTGGACCTCCTCTCAGGATTTAAGCATGGTTTATGTGTCCCTTCTCCTCACACGATTTCAGCGTGTTTGGAAATTTTCTCAGGTTGCGTTGTGTACGTGCCTGATTGGTTGTTTTGGACCTCGTCTCACGATTTCAGCATGGTTTGAGTGTCCCCTTTCCTCACACGATTTTCGCGTGTTTGGAATTTATCTCAGGTTATGTTGTGTACGCGCCTGATTGGTTGTTTTGGACCTCCTCTCATGATTTCAGCGTGGTTTGAGTGTCCCTTTTCCTTACACGATTTCAGCGTGTTTGGAATTTATCTCAGGTTGCGTTGTGCACGTTCCTGATTGGTTATTTTGAACCTCCAATCACGATTTCAACCTGGTTTGAGTGTCCCTTTTCCTCACACGATTTCAGCGTGTTTGGAATTTTTCTCAGCTTGCATCGTGTATGCGCCTGGATGGGTTGTTTTGGACCTCTTCTCACGATTTCAGCGTGTTTGCAATTTATCTCAAGTTGCGTTGTGTCCGCGCCTGATTGGTTGTTTTGCACCTCCTCTCACATTTTCAGAGTGGTTGGCGTGTTCCTTTTCCTCACATGATTTTAGCGTGTCAGGAATTTATCTCAGGTTGTGTTGTGTACACGCCTGATTGGTTGTTTTGGACCTCCTCTCACGATTTCAACATGGTTTGTGTGTCTCTTTTCCTTACACGATTTCGGTGTGTTTTAAAATTTTCTCGGGTTGCGTTGTGTACGCGCCTGATTGGTTGTTTTGGACCTCCTCTCACGATTTCAGCATGTTGGGAATTTGTCTCAAGTTGCGTCGTGTACGCGCTTGATTGGTTGTTTTGGACCTCCTCTCACGATTTCAGCGTGGTCTGAGTGTCCCATTTTCTCTCACGATTTCAGTGTGTTTGGAAATTTTCTTAGGTTGCGTTTTGTACGCGCCTGAATGGTTGTTTTGGACCTCCTCTCACGATTTCAACATGGTTTGAGTGTCCCTTTTCTTCACACGATTTCTACGTGTTTGGAATTTGTCTCAAGTTGCGTTGTGTACGCGGCTGATTGGTTGTTTTGGACCTCCTCTCACGATTTCATCGTGGTTTAAGTGTCCCTTTTCCTTACAAGATTTCAGCGTGTTTGTAAATTTTCTCAGGTCGCGTTGTGTACGTGCCTGATTGGTTGTTTTGGACCTCCTCTCACGATTTCAGCGAGGCTTGAGTGTCCCTTTTCCTCCCACGATTTCAGCATGTTGTGAATTTGTCTCAAGTTGCTGTGTACGCGCCTGTTTGGTTGTTTTGCACCTCCTCTCACGATTTCAGCGTGGTTTGAGTGTCCCATTTCCTCCCACGATTTCAGTGTGTTTGGAAATTTTCTCAGGTTGCGTTTTGTACGCGCTTGAATGGTTGTTTTGGACCTCCTCTCACGATTTCAACGTGGTTTTAGTGTCCTTTTTCTTCACACGATTTCTGTGTGTTTGGAATTTGTCTCAAGTTGCGTTGTGTGCGCGCCTGTTTAGTTGTTTTGGACAACCTCTCACGATTTCAGTGTGGTTTAAGTGTCCCTTTTCCTCACACGATTTCAGTGTGTTCGAAAATTTTCTCGGGTTGCGTTGTGTACATGCCTGATTGGTTGTTTTTGACATCCTCTCACAATTTCAGCGTGGTTTAAGTGTCCCTTTTCCTCACACGATTTCTGCGTGTTTGGAATTTGTCTCAGGTTGCGTCGTGTACGCGCCTAGGCGGGTTGTTTTGGACCTTATCTCACGATTTCAGCGTGGTTTGAGTGTCCCTTTCCTCACACGATTTCAGCGTATTTGGAATTTATCTCCGGTTGCATTGTGTACGTGCCTGATTGGTTATTTTGGACCTCCTCTCACGATTTCAGCGCGGTTTGGGTGTCCCTTTTCCTCACACGATTTCAGCGTCTTTGGAATTTATCTCAGGTTGCGTTGTGTACGCGCCGGATTGGTTGTTTTGGACCTCCTCTCACGATTTCAGCGTGGTTTGAGTGTCCCTTTTCCTCACACGATTTCAGCGCGTTTGGAATTTATCCCAGGTTGCGTTGTGTACGCGCCTGATTGGTTGTTTTGGACCACCTCTCACGATTTCAGCGTGGTTAAAGTGTCCCTTTTCCTCACACGATTTCTGCGTGTTTGGAAATTTTCTCAGGTTGCGTTGTGTACGTGCTTGATTGGTTGTTTTGGACCTCCTCTCACGATTTCTGCGTGGTTTGAGTGTCCCTTTTCCTTACACGATTTGAACATGTTTGGAATTTTTCTCAAGTTGCGTTGTGTACGCGCCTGATTGGTTGTTTTGGACCTCCTCTCGCGATTTTAGCGTGGTTTGAGTGTCCCATTTCCTCTCACGATTTCAGCGTGTTTGGAAATTTTCTTAGGTTGCGTTTTGTACGCACCTGAATGGTTGTTTTGCACCTCCTCTCATGATTTCAACGTGGTTTGAGTGTCCCTTTTTTTCACACGATTTTCGCGTGTTTGGAATTTGTCTCAGGTTGCGTCGTGTACGCGCCTGGGCGGGTTGTTTTGGAGCTCCTCTCACGATTTCAGCATGGTTTGAGTGTCCCTTTCCTCATACGATTTTCAGCGTGTTTGGAATTTATCTCAGGTTGCGTTGTGTACGCGCTTGATTGGTTGTTTTGGACGTCCTCACACGATTTCAGCGTGGTTTGAGTGTCCCTTTTCCTCACATGATTTCAGCGGGTTTGGAAATTTTCTCAGGTTGCGTTCTGTACGCGCCTGATTGGTTGTTTTGGACCTCCTCCCACGATTTCAGTGTGGTTTGAGTGTCCTTTTTCCTCATACGATTTCAGCGTGTTCGGAATTTGTCTCAAGTTACATCGTGTACGCGCCTAGGTTTGTTGTTTTGGACCTCCTCTCACGATTTCAGCGTGGTTTGAGTGTCCATTTCCCCACACGATTTCAGCGTGTTTGGAATTTATCTCAGGTTGCGCAGTGTACGCGCCTGATTGGTTGTTTTGGACCTCCTCTCACGATTTCAGCGTGATTTGAGTGTCCCTTTTCCTCACACGATTTCAGCGTGTTCAGAATTTGTCTCAAGTTGCGTTGTGAACGCGCCTAATTGGTTGTTTTGGACCTCCTCTCTCGATTTCAGCATGGTTTGAGTGTCTCTTTTCCTCACACGATTTCAGCGTGTTTGAAAATTTTCTCAGGTTGCGTAGTGTACGCGCCTGAATCGTTGTTTTGGAACTCTCACGATTTCAGCTTGGTTTGAGTGTCATTTTTTCTCACGCGATTTCAGCGTGTTTGAAATTTGTCTCAAGTTCCGTTGTGTACGCGCCTGATTGGTTGTTTTTGACCTCCTGTCCCGATTTCAGCGTGGTTTGAGTGTCCCTTTTGCTCACACGATTTCAGCGATTTTGGAAATTTTCTCAAGTTGCGTTGTGTACGCGCCTGAATCGTTGTTTTGGACCTCCTCTCACAATTTCAGCGTGGTTTGAGAGTCCCTTTTCTTCACACGATTTCTGCGTGTTTGGAATTTGTCCCAAGTTGCGCTGTGTACGCGCCTGATTTGTTGTTTTGGACCTCCTTTCACGATTTCAGCGCGGTCTAAGTGTCCCTTTCCTTACACGATTTCAGCGTGTTTGGAATTTAACTCAGTTGGCGATGTGTACGCGCCTGAATGGTTGTTTTGGACCTCCTCTCACAATTTCAACGTGGTTTGAGTGTCCTTTTTCTTCACACGATTTCTGCGTGTTGGGAATTTGTCTCAAGTTGCGTTGTGTACGCGCCTGTTTGGTTGTTTTGGACCTCCTCTCACGATTTCAGCGTGGTTTGAGTGTCCCTTTCCTCACACGATTTCAGCGTGTTTGGAAATTTATCTCAGGTTGCGCTGTGTATGCGCCTGATTGGTTGTTTTGGACCTCCTCTCACGATTTGAGCGTGGTTTGAATGTCCCTTTTCCTCACACGATTTCAGCATGTTTGGAATTTATCTCAGGTTTCGTTGTGTACGCGCCTGATTGGTTGTTATGGACCTCCTCTCACGATTTCAACGTGGTTTGAGTGTCCCTTTTCCTCATACGATTTCAGCGTGTTTGGAAATTTTCTCAAGATGCGTTATGCACGTGCCTGATTGGTTGTTTTGGACCTCTACTCACGATTTCAGCCTGGCTTCAGTGTCCCTTTTCCTCACACGATTTCAGCGTCTTTGGAATTTTTCTCAGGTTGCGTCATGTACGCGTTTGGGTGGGTTGTTTTTGACCTCCTCTCACAATTTCAGCGTGGTTTGAGTGTTCCTTTCCTCACACGATTTCCGCGTCTTTGGAATTTATCTCAGGTTGCGTTGTGTCCGCGCCTGATTGGTTGTTTTGGACCTCCTCTCACGATTTCAGCGTGGTTTGGGTGTTCCTTTTACTCACATGATTTTAGCGTGTCGGGAATTTATCTCAGGCTGCGTTGTGTACGCGCCTGATTGGTTGCTTTAGACCACCTCTCACGATTTCAGCGTGGTTTCAGTGTCTCTTTTCCACACACGATTTCAGCATGTTTGGAAATTTTCTCAGCTTGCGTTGTGTACGCGCCTGATTGGTTGTTTTGGACCTCCTCCCACGATTTCAACGTGGTTTGAGTGTCGCTTTTCCTCACACGATTTCAGCATGTTGGGAATTTGTCTCAAGTTGCGTCGTGTACGTGCTTGATTGGTTGTTTTGGACCTCCTCTCACGATTTCAGTGTGGTTTGAGTGTCCCATTTTCTCTCACGATTTCAGCGTGTTTGGAAATTTTCTCAGGTTGCGTTTTGTACGCGCCTGAATGGTTGTTTTGGACCTCCTCTCACGATTTCAACGTTGTTTAAGTGTTCCTTTTCTTCACACGATTTCTGCGAATTTGGAATTTCTCTCAAGTAGCATTGTGTACGCGCCTGATTGCTTGTTTTGGACCTCCTCTCAGGATTTGAGCATGGTTTATGTGTCCCTTCTCCTCACACGATTTCAGCGTGTTTGGAAATTTTCTCAGGTTGCGTTGTGTACGTGCCTGATTGGTTGTTTTGGACCTCGTCTCACGATTTCAGCGTGGTTTGAGTGTCCCCTTTCCTCACACGATTTCCGCGTGTTTGGAATTTATCTCAGGTTATGTTGTGTACGCGCCTGATTGGTTGTTTTGGACCTCCTCTCATGATTTCAGCGTGGTTTGAGTGTCCCTTTTCCTTACACGATTTCAGCGTGTTTGGAATTTATCTCAGGTTGCGTTGTGCACTTTCCTGATTAGTTACTTTGGACCTCCAATCACGATTTCAGCCTGGTTTAAGTGTCCTTTTTCCTCCCACGATTTCAGCGTGTTTGGAATTTTTCTCAGCTTGCGTCGTGTATGCGCCTGGATGGGTTGTTTTGGACCTCCTCTCACGATTTCTGCTTGGTTTGAGTGTTCCTTTCCTCACACGATTTCAGCGTGTTTGCAATTTATCTCAGGTTGCGTTGTGTCCGCGCCTGATTGGTTGTTTTGCACCTCCTCTCACATATTCTGCGTGGTTTGCGTGTTCTTTTTCCTCACATGATTTCAGCATGTCTGGAATTTATCTCAGGTGGTGTTGTGTACGTGCCTGATTGGTTGTTTTGGACCTCCTCTCACGATTTCAACATGGTTTGAGTGTCCCTTTTCCTTACACGATTTCAGCATGTTTTAAAATTTTCTTAGGTTGCGTTGTGTACGCGCCTGATTGGTTGTTTTGGACCTCTTCTCACGATTTCAGCGTGGTTTGAGTGTCCCTTTTCCTCACACGATTTCAGCATGTTGGGAATTTGTCTCAAGTTGCGTCGTGTACGCGCTTGATTGGTTGTTTTGGACCTCCTCCCACGATTTCAGCGTGGTTTGAGTGTCCCATTTTCTCTCACGATTTCAGCGTGTTTGGAAATTTTCTCAGGTTGCATTTTGTACGCGCCTGAATGGTTGTTTTGGACCTCTTCTCACCGATTTCAACATGGTTTGAGTGTCCCTTTTCTTCACACGATTTCTACGTGTTTGGAATTTGTCTCAAGTTGCGTTGTGTACGCGGTTGATTGGTTGTTTTGGACCTCCTCTCACGATTTCAGCGTGGTTTAAGTGTCCCTTTTCCTCACACGAGTTCAGCGTGTTTGGAAATTTTCTCAGGTCGCGTTGTGTACGTGCCTGATTGGCTGTTTTGGACCTTCTCTCACGATTTCAGCGTGGCTTGAGTGTCCCTTTTCCTCACACGATTTCAGCATGTTGTGAATTTGTCTCAAGTTGCTGTGTACGTGCCTGATTGGTTGTTTTGGACCTCCTCTCACGATTTCAGCGTGGTTTGAGTGTCCCATTTCCTCTCACGATTTCAGCGTGTTTGGAAATTTTCTCAGGTTGCATTTTGTACGCGCTTGAATGGTTGTTTTGGACATCCTCTCACGATTTCAACGTGGTTTGAGTGTCCTTTTTCTTCACACGATTTCTGCGTGTTTGGAATTTGTCTCAAGTTGCATTGTGTACACGCCTGTTTGGTTGTTTTGGACAACCTCTCACGGTTTCAGTGTGGTTTAAGTGTCCCTTTTCCTCACACGATTTCAGTGTGTTTGGAAATTTTCTCGGGTTGCGTTTTGTACGTGCCTGATTGGTTGCTTTTGACATCCTCTCACGATTTCAACGTGGTTTGAGTGTCCCTTTTCCGCACACGATTTCTGCGTGTTTGGAATTTGTCTCAGGTTGCGTCATGTACGCACCTGGGCGGGTTGTTTTGGACCTTATCTCACGATTTCAGCGTGGTTTGAGTGTCCCTTTCCTCACATGATTTCAGCGTGTTTGGAATTTATCTCCGGTTGCATTGTGTACGTGCCTGATTGGTTGTTTTGGACCTCCTCTCACGATTTCAGCGCGGTTTGGGTGTCCCTTTTCCTCACACGATTTCAGCGTCTTTGGAATTTATCTCAGGTTACGTTGTGTACGCGCCGGATTGGTTATTTTGGACCTCCTCCCACGATTTCAGCGTGGTTCGAGTGTCCCTTTTCCTCACACGATTTTAGCGCGTTTGGAATTTATCTCAGGTTGCGTTGTGTACGCGCCTGATTGGTTGTTTTGGACCTCCTCTCACGATTTCAACGTGGTTTGAGTGTCCCTTTTCCTCACACGATTTCAGGGTGTTTTGAAATTTTCTCAGGTTGCGTTGTGCACATGCCTGATTGGCTGTTTTGGACCTCCACTCACGATTTCAGCCTGGTTTAAGTGTCCATTTTCCTCACACGATTTCAGCGTGTTTGGAATTTTTCCCTGGTTGCGTCGTGTACGCGCCTGGGTGGGTTGTTTTGGACCTCCTCTCACGATTTCAGCGTGGTTTGAGTGTTCCTTTCCTCACACGATTTCAGCGTGTTTGGAATTTATCTCAGGTTGCGTTGTGTCCGCGCCTGATTGGTTGTTTTGGACCTTCTCTCACGATTTCTGCGTGGTTTAGGTGTTCCTTTTCCTCACATGATTTTAGCGTGTCTGGAATTTATCTCAGGTTGTGTTGTGTACGCGCCTAATTGGTTGTTTTGGACCTCCTCTAACGATTTCCGCGTGGTTTGAGTGTTTCTTTTCGTCACACGATTTTAGCGTGTTTGGAAATTTTCTCAGGTTGCGTTGTGTACATGCCTGATTGGTTGTTTTGGACCTCCTCTCACGATTTCAGCGTGGTTTGAGTGTCCCTTTTCCTCACACGATTTCAACATGTTTGGAATTTTTCTCAAGTTGCGTTGTGTACGCGCCTGATTGGTTGTTTTGGACCTCCTCTCGCGATTTTAGCGTGGTTTGAGTGTCCCATTTCCTCTCACGATTTCAGCGTGTTTGGAAATTTTCTCAAGTTGCGTTTTGTACGCGCCTGAATGGTTGTTTTGCACCTCCTTTCACGATTTCAACGTTGTTTAAGTGTCCCTTTTCTTCACACGATTTCTGCGTGTTTGGAATTTGTCTCAAGTTACGTTGTGTACGCGCCTGATTGGTTGTTTTGGACCTCCTCTCACGATTTTAGCGTGGTTTAAGTGTCCCTTTTCCTCACACGATTTTAGCGTGTGTGGAAATTTTCTCAAGTTGCGTTGTGTACGTGCCTGATTGGTTGTTTTGGACCTCTTCTCACGATTTCAGCGTGGTTTGAATGTCCCTTTTCCTCACACGATTTCCGCGTGTTTGGAATTTGTCTCAGGTTGCGTCGTGTACGCGCCTGGGCGGGTTGTTTTGGAGCTCCTCTCACGATTTCAGCATGGTTTGAGTGTCCCTTTCCTCGCACGATTTTCAGCGTGTTTGGAATTTATCTCAGGTTGCGTTGTGTACGCGCTTGGTTGGTTGTTTTGGACCTCCTCACACGATTTTAGCGTGGTTTGAGTGTCCCTTTTCCTCAAACGATTTCAACGTGTTTGGAAATTTTCTCAGGTTGCGTTGTGTACGCGCCTGATTGGTTGTTTTGGACCTCCTCCCACGATTTTCGTGTGGTTTGAGTGTCCTTTTTCCTCATACGATTTCAGCGTGTTTGGAATTTGTCTCAAGTTCTATCGTGTACGCGCCTGGGTTGGTTGTTTTGGACCTCCTCTCACGATTGCAGCGTGGTTTGAGTGTCCATTTCCCCACACGATTTCACCGTGTTTGGAATTTATCTCAGGTTGCGCAGTGTATGCGCCTAATTGGTTGTTTTGGACCTCCTCTTACGATTTCAGCGTGATTTGAGTGTCCCTTTTCCTCACACGATTTCAGCGTGTTCAGAATTTGTCTCAAGTTGCGTTGTGAACGCGCCTAATTGGTTGTTTTGGACCTCCTCTCTCGATTTCAGTTTGGTTTGAGTGTCTCTTTCCCTCACACGATTTCAGCGTGTTTGAAAATTTTCTCAGGTTGCGTAGTGTACGCGCCTGAATGGTTGTTTTGGAACTCCTCTCACGATTTCAGCTTGGTTTGAGTGTCATTTTTTCTCACGCGATTTCAGCGTGTTTGAAATTTGTCTCAAGGTCCGTTGTGTACGCGCCTGATTGGTTGTTTTTGACCTCCTGTCCCGATTTCAGCGTGGTTTGAGTGTCCCTTTTCCTCACACGATTTCAGCGTTTTTGGAAATTTTCTCAAGTTGCGTTGTGTACACGCCTGAATCGTTGTTTTGGACCTCCTCTCACGATTTCAGCGTGGTTTGGGTGTCCCTTTTCTTCACACGATTTCTGCGTGTTTGGAATTTGTCCCAAGTTGCGCTGTGTACGCGCCTGATTTGTTGTTTTGGACCTCCTTTCACGATTTCAGCGTGGTCTAAGTGTCCCTTTCCTTACACGATTTCAGCGTGTTTGGAATTTAACTCAGTTGGCGCTGTGTACGCGCCTGTATGGTTGTTTTGGACCTCCTCTCACAATTTCAACGTGGTTTGAGTGTCCTTTTTCTTCACACGATTTCTGCGTGTTGGGAATTTGTCTCAAGTTGTGTTGTGTACGCGCCTGTTTGGTTGTTTTGGACATCCTCTCACGATTTCAGCGTGGTTTGAGTGTCCCTTTCCTCACACGATTTCAGCGTGTTTGGAAATTTATCTCAGGTTGCGTTGTGTATGTGCCTGATTGGTTGTTTTGGACCTCCTCTCACGATTTGAGCGTGGTTTGAATGTCCAGTTTCCTCACAAGATTTCAACATGTTTGGAATTTATCTCAGGTTTCATTGTGTACGCGCCTGATTGGTTGTTTTGGACCTCCTCTCACGATTTCAACGTGGTTTGAGTGTCCCTTTTCCTCATACGATTTCAGCGTGTTTGGAAATTTTCTCAGGATGCGTTGTGCACGTGCCTGATTGGTTGTTTTTGACCTCTACTCACGATTTCAGCCTGGCTTGAGTGTCCTTTTTCCTCACACGATTTCAGCGTCTTTGGAATTTTTCTCAGGTTGCGTCATGTACGCATTTGGGTGGGTTGTTTTGAACCTCCTCTCACAATTTCAGCGTGGCTTGAGTGTTCCTTTCCTCACACGATTTCAGTGTCTTTGGAATTTATCTCAGGTTGCGTTGTGTCCGCGCCTGATTGGTTGTTTTGGACCTCCTCTCACGATTTCAGCGTGGTTTGGGTGTTCCTTTTACTCACATGATTTTAGCGTGTCTGGAATTTATCTCAGGTTGCGTTGTGTACGCGCCTGATTGGTTGCTTTAGACCACCTCTCACGATTTCAGCGTGGTTTCAGTGTCTCTTTTCCACACACGATTTTAGCGTGTTTGGAAATTTTCTCAGCTTGCGTTGTGTACGCGCCTGATTGGTTGTTTTGGACCTCCTCTCATGATTTCTTCGTGGTTTGAGTGCCCCTTTTCCTCACACGATTTCAGCATGTTTGGAATTTGTCTCAAGTTGTGTTGTGTATGCGCCTGATTGGTTGTTTTGGACCACCTCTCACGATTTCAGCGTGGTTTGAGTGTCCCATTTCCTCTAACGATTTCAGCGTGTCGGGAAATTTTCTCAGGGTGCATTTTGTACGCGCCTGAATGGTTGTTTTGGACCTCCTCTCACGATTTCAACGTTGTTTAAGTGTCCCTTTTCTTCACACAATTTCTGCGAATTTGGAATTTCTCTCAAGTAGCGTTGTGTACGCGCCTGATTGGTTGTTTTGGACCTCCTCTCAGGATTTAAGCATGGTTTATGTGTCCCTTCTCCTCACACGATTTCAGCGTGTTTGGAAATTTTCTCAGGTTGCGTTGTGTACGTGCCTGATTGGTTGTTTTGGACCTCGTTTCACGATTTCAGCGTGGTTTGAGTGTCCCCTTTCCTCACACGATTTTCGCGTGTTTGGAATTTATCTCAGGTTATGTTGTGTACGCGCCTGATTGGTTGTTTTGGATCTCCTCTCATGATTTCAGTGTGGTTTGAGTGTCCCTTTTCCTTACACGATTTCAGCGTGTTTGGAATTTATCTCAGGTTGCGTTGTGCACGTTCCTGATTGGTTATTTTGGACCTCCAATCACGATTTCAGCCTGGTTTGAGTGTCCCTTTTCCTCACACGATTTCAGCGTGTTTGGAATTTTTCTCAGCTTGCGTCGTGTATGCGCCTGGATGGGTTGTTTTGGACCTCCTCTCACGATTTCAGCTTGGTTTGAGTGTTCCTTTCCTCACACGATTTCAGCGTGTTTGCAATTTATCTCAGGTTGCGTTGTGTCCGCGCCTGATTGGTTGTTTTGCACCTCCTCTCACATTTTCTGCGTGGTTTGCGTGTTCTTTTCCCTCACATGATTTTAGCGTGTCTGGAATTTATCTCAGGTTGTGTTGTGTACGCGCCTGATTGGTTGTTTTGGACCTCCTCTCACGATTTCAACATGGTTTGAGTGTCCCTTTTCCTTACACGATTTCAGCGTGTTTTAAAATTTTCTTAGGTTGCGTTGTGTACGCGCCTGATTGGTTGTTTTGGACCTCCTCCCACGATTTCAACGTGGTTTGAGTGTCGCTTTTCCTCACACGATTTCAGCATGTAGGGAATTTGTCTCAAGTTGCGTCGTGTACGTGCTTGATTGGTTGTTTTGGACCTCCTCTCACGATTTCAGTGTGGTTTGAGTGTCCCATTTTCTCTCACGATTTCAGCGTGTTTGGAAATTTTCTCAGGTTGCGTTTTGTACGCGCCTGAATGGTTGTTTTGGACCTCCTCTCACGATTTCAACATGGTTTGAGTGTCCCTTTTCTTCACACGATTTCTACGTGTTTGGAATTTGTCTCAAGTTGCGTTGTGTACGCGGCTGATTGGTTGTTTTGGACCTCCTCTCACGATTTCAGCGTGGCTTGAGTGTCCCTTTTCCTCACACAATTTCAGCATGTTGTGAATTTGTCTCAAGTTGCTGTGTACGCGCCTGATTGGTTGTTTTGGACCTCCTCTCAAGATTTCAGCGTGGTTTGAGTGTCCCATTTCCTCTCACGATTTCAGTGTGTTTGGAAATTTTCTCAGGTTGCGTTTTGTACGCGCTTGAATGGTTGTTTTGGACCTCCTCTCGCGATTGCAACGTGGTTTGAGGGTCCGTTTTCTTCACACGATTTCTACGTGTTTGGAATTTTTCTCAAGTTGCATTGTGTACGCGCCTGTTTGGTTGTTTTGGACAACCTCTCACGATTTCAGTGTGGTTTAAGTGTCCCTTTTCCACACACGATTTCAGTGTGTTTGGAAATTTTCTTGGGTTGCGTTGTGTACGTGCCTGATTGGTTGTTTTTGACATCCTCTCACGATTTCAGCGTGGTTTTAGTGTCCCTTTTCCTCACACGATTTCCCCGTGTTTGGAATTTGTCTCAGGTTGCGTCGTGTACGCGCTTGGGCGGGTTGTTTTGGACCTTATCTCACGATTTCAGCGTGGTTTGAGTGTCCCTTTTCTCACACGATTTCAGCGTGTTTGGAATTTATCTCCGGTTGCATTGTGTACGTGCCAGATTGGTTGTTTTGGACCTCCTCTCACGATTTCAGCGCGGTTTGGGTGTCCCTTTTCCTCACACGATTTCAGCATCTTTGGAATTTATCTCAGGTTGCGTTGTGTACGCGCCAGATTGGTTGTTTTGGACCTCCTCTCACGATTTCAGCGTGGTTTGAGTGTCCCTTTTCCTCACACGATTTCAGCGCGTTTGGAATTTATCTCAGGTTGCGTTGTGTACGCGCCTGATTGGTTGTTTTGGACCTCCTCTCACGATTTCAACGTGGTTTGAGTGTCCCTTTTCCTCACACGATTTCAGCGTGTTTGGAAATTTTCTCAGGTTGCGTTGTGCACGCGCCTGATTGGCTGTTTTGGACCTCCACTCACGATTTCAGCCTGGTTTGAGTGTTCCTTTTCCTCACACGATTTCAGCGTGTTTGGAATTTTTCTCTGGTTGCGTCGTGTACGCGCCTGGGTGGGTTGTTTTGGACCTTCTCTCACGATTTCAGCGTGGTTTGAGTGTTCCTTTCCTCGCACGATTTCAGCGTGTTTGGAATTTATCTCAGGTTGCGTTGTGTCCGCGCCTGATTGGTTGTTTTGGACCGCCTCCCACGATTTCTGCATGGTTTAGGTGTTCCTTTTCCTCACATGATTTTAGCGTATCTGGAATTTATCTCAGGTTGTGTTGTGTACGCGCCTAATTGGTTGTTTTGGGCCTCCTCTCACGATTTCAGCGTGGTTTGAGTGTTTCTTTTCTCACACGATTTCAGCGTGTTTGGAAATTTTCTCAGGTTGCGTTGTGTACGCGCTTGATTGGTTGTTTTGGACCTCCTCTCACGATTTCATCGTGGTTTGAGTGTCCATTTTCCTCACACGATTTCAACATGTTCAGAATTTTTCTCAAGTTGCGTTGTGTACGCGCTTGATTGGTTGTTTTGGACCTCCTCTCGCGATTTTAGCGTGGTTTGAGTGTCCCATTTCCTCTCACGATTTCAGCGTGTTTGGAAATTTTCTCAGGTTGCGTTTTGTATGCGCCTGAATGGTTGTTTTGGACCTCCTCTCACGATTTCAACGTGGTTTGAGTGTCCCTTTTCTTCACACGATTTCTGCGTGTTTGGAATTTGTCTCAAGTTGCGTTGTGTACGCGCCTGATTGGTTGTTTTGGACCTCCTCTCGCGATTTTAGCGTGGTTTAAGTGTCCCTTTTCCTCACACGATTTTAGCGTGTTTGGAAATTTTCTCAAGTTGCGTTGTGTACATGCCTGATTTGTTGTTTTGGACCTCTTCTCACGATTTCAGCGTGGTTTAAGTGTCCCTTTTCCTCACACGATTTCCGCGTGCTTGGAATTTGTCTCAGGTTGCGTCGTGTACGCGCCTAGGCGGGTTGTTTTGGAGCTCCTCTCACGATTTCAGCATGGTTTGAGTGTCCCTTTCCTCACACGATTTTCAGTGTGTTTGGAATTTATCTCAGGTTGCGTTGTGTACGCGCTTGATTGGTTGTTTTGGACCTCCTCACACGATTTCAGCGTGGTTTGAGTGTCCCTTTTCCTCACACGATTTCAGCGTGTTTGGAAATTTTCTCAGGTTGCGTTGTGTACGCGCCTGATTGGTTGTTTTGGACCTCCTCTCACGATTTCAGTGTGGTTTGAGTGTCCTTTTTCCTCAAACGATTTCAGTGTGTTTGGAATTTGTCTCAAGTTACATCGTGTACGCGCCTGGGTTGGTTGTTTTGGAGCTCCTCTCACGATTTCAGCGTGGTTTGAGTGTCCCTTTCCTCACATGATTTCAGCGTGTTTGGAATTTATCTCAGGTTGCGTTGTGCACGCACCTGATTGGTTGTTTTTCCTTCTCTCATGATTCCAGCATTTTTGGAATACGTCCCCCTTTGCATCTACGACACTATCTGTTTCATCGCACTATTTTGTGCAGCTTACTTGTATTGAGCATGCCTTTTATCGCACTATTTTGCGCATCGTACTATTTTGTGGACCTTACTTGCATTGAGTAGGCATTTTATCGCGCTATTTTGCGCATCGCACTATTTTGTGCACCTTACTTGCATTAAGCACGCATTTTATCGTGCTATTTTGCGCATCGAACTATTTTGTGCGCCTTACTTGCATTGAGCATGCATTTTATCTCGCTATTTTGGGCATCGCACTATTTTGTGCATTGAGCATGCATTTTGTCGCACTATTTTGTGCACCGCACTATTTTGTGCACCTTACTTGCATTAAGTATGCCTTTTATCGCGCTATCTTACATACCTCATCGCACTTGTTACCGCATTGCATTGTTCCTGTTATCTTGCCCACGTACCTACACTTGTTAGTGCACTGCATTGTTATACACTCCATTGCATTTCACCTGCATTGTTATGCACACTTCGGTTGCATTGTCATGCACACCTCTTCACTTGCATTGTCACGCACATCCCAGTTGCATTGTTATGCACGCTCCTTCTCTCCGAAACACAGGGATATGTCCCTATGTTTTTCTCTTCCTTTCCGAAACACAGGGATATGTCCCTATGTTTCTCTTCCTTTCCGAAATACCGGGATACGTCCCTGTGTTTCTCCCTCTTTGGTTAAGAGCATTTGGAATGTGTTCCAATGCTCGTACATTTCCAAAACACAGGGATATGTCCCTATGTTTCTCTTCCTTTCTGAAACACCAGGATATGTCCCTGTGTTTCTCCCTCTTTGGTTAAGAGCATTTGGAATACGTTCCAATGCTCGTACCTTTCCGAAACACCAGGATATGTCCTTGTGTTTCTCCCTCTTTGGTTAAGAGCATTTGGAATACGTTCCAATGCTCGTACCTTTCCGAAACACCGAGATATGTCCCTGTGCTTCTCCCTCTTTGGTTAAGAGCATTTAGAATGCGTTCCAATGCTCGTACCTTTCCGAAACACCGGGATATGTCCCTGTGTTTCTCCCTCTTTGGTTAAGAGCATTTGGAATACGTTCCAATGCTCGTACCTTTCCGAAACACCGGGATATGTCCCTGTGTTTCTCCCTCTTTGTTTAGGAGTATTTGGAATACGTTCCAACGCTCGTACCTTTCCGAAACACCGGCATATGTCCCTGTGTTTCTCCCTCTTTGGTTAAGAGCATTTGGAATACGTTCCAATGCCTGTACCTTTCCGAAACACCGGGATATGTCCCTGTGTTTCTCTCTCTTTGGTTAAAAGCATTTGGAACGTGTTCCAATGCTTGTACCACACTTTCCTCTCTTGCGTGTGATACGCTGAGAGGTTTTGCCTTTCCTCTCTCGTGTGTGATACGCTGAGATGTTCTCCCTTTCCTCTCTCGCATGTGATACGCTTAGAGGTTTTCCCTTTCCTCTTTCACGTGTGATACGCTGAGAGGTTTCCCCTTTCCTCTCTCGCGTGTGATATGCTGAGAGATGTTCCTTTTTTCTCCTGCATGTGATACGCTGAGAGATGTTGTGTTTGAGACTCCGGGTTTTCTCGGTAGTCGCTTTTAGTCTACTCCGTGTGAGACGTAGCGAGAATTGTATAATTCTCTTACATTCTTTCTGGATGTAATGTAGTTTGGTTTGAATTCGCTTGCTTAAACTGTTGCATTTATTGTGTATAACTGCTTCATTACAGCTTTCTTTTCATGATCATAAGTTATGTTCGGCATTGTGCATGTCATTTGCATCTTGCCCCAACCTGCGGCCACATCTCTTTGTTATCTTGCCTGTGTGTCTAAGTCTTCGGCCTTGTCAAAAATGGGTCGTCTCTTGGCTTTGACATTCACTCCCGTCACTTATGACTTCCGAGTTCTATCAAAGAGGGGCAACTGTAGACACCCCATTTTATACTGACCTTGAGACTCAGACGTCATCAATTGAGCACTTGGTGATTGTGCATGTTGTGCACGTTTTGAGGTTTCGGAGTTTTTGGCTAAGAGCCTTGCCTCCGGACCTCTGAACTCTTTGTGCTTTGGCTCGGTTTGTGGACCGAATCTTGTTTTCTCTTCCCGGAGGGAGGGAGAGGTCTTGTAGACCATCTCTTTTTGGTCGTAGACCACTTTTCGTGGTCGTGGACCACTTTTTCTGTTTGGAGACTAGATCTCGGTTTTCAGAGTCTTCGGTTGCGTGCCTTGTCTCGGGACCGCTTAACGTTCTCCGTTTGGCGTGGTTTTTGAACCACACCTTGTTTTCCTTGTTTGGAAGATGGTACAAGGGTGGGAGACCAGTTTTTCCCCTTGGAGACCACTTTTCCTCCTGCCAGCCAGTTTTCTGGTCGGATAACTGGCTTTCTTAGTCTTTGGGCCACCTTTTCTAGTGGGCCACCACACCACTTGTTTATTTTCAGGGCGTAGAATTCTCCTACCCCTAGCCGACCAATTGTCTTCTTGGGAGACCACTTGAAGTGGTCGGCCGACCACTTTAAGTAGCTGGCCGACCACTTCAGGTGGTCGGTTGCTTTTTGTCACATTTTTGGAGATATTTTTCTCCAACTGGCGCAGCTAGAGGGCACCAGAACCATCCTCCATACACGTATATGGAGGGATGACCTTGAAGCTTAGCTTCCTTAAGAAACTTTAGCTTTTGGTTCTCTACAAGAAAGAACCCCCTCCTCCCTCCTCTAGGTTCAGAAAATTGGAGCTTGAGTGATACATATAATCTATATCTATACTTCTTCATTTTGCTCTTGTTTTGTGTTCAAAAGTGTAGTTTTGTCATACTTTAACACACAAACACACACTCAAACACCATACTCTTGGAGCTGAGGTCCCTTGAGGTTGTTTTTGAAGTTCTTGGACTGGTTTTGGTTCAAAAGGTGTGCTGGAGTTGCAGCCTTGAAGTGGTTCTACAAGGGTGAGTTTATAACCCTTAAAACCCCCATTCTTGCTTAAGCTTTTGAGCCTACTTGCATGCTATTTTAAGCTTAGCTTTCTACTGGAAAAGGTTCTGTTTTTGCATGTTTAAAATGTTTGTTTAAGGTCACTTTTTCGTTGGGGGTGATCTACCCCCTCTTAGGCCTTTTTAGGCCTTGTTTTGAGCCATCCCTTTAGGCTCTTGTTGTAGCCTTTGCATGACCTTTCTACCACTGAAAGCCAGGGGATTTTTAGTGGTGGAAAGGTGGTTTTGGGGTCCCAAATAGGAGAGGGTCATTCCCTCTCCTTGTGTTTTGTATACTTGCCATATATGCCTCATGTTTGAGCATGTTTATTAAGCTTGTGTTGGCTTGTTCTTAGCATGTATTTGGAGTTATTTTGAGCTGTCATACCACTGTTTTTGGTTGTCTTGATCATCCCTTGCATGCATAATACACTTGTAGTGTAAATCTCATAAACTAGTCTTGTATGCTTCATGAAGTAGCATGTCATTCTAGCTTATTTTGAGTCCATTTCAGCATGTTCTTGGTGTTGTTTTACCATGATATACCTCTGTTAAGGTTTGGTTTAATGGCCCTATGCATGCTCCATGCACTTGTAGTGCATTCCCATGAAGTAGCCTAATGTGTCTCATGCTTTGACATGTCATTCTAGCATGCTTTTGGCTTAACTTTAAGAAGATTTTGTTCATGTTTTACCATGTTTAAGGTCTGATTTGTGTTGTTTTGGTCATGCATGCCATGCTTTGTATAGCTATAGTGCATTCTAGCTTGTTCGCTTTGAGTATTGAGTCCACTAGCATGCATTGCTTGACCTATTTGAATGATTTGGCATCATTTGTTATGTGATTTCAGTCCATGTTTCATGGTCATACACTCACATTTTTCACTTATTCAATGCGTTGGAGGGTTGGTCCTTTATGCCTTAAACATGGGTCATTGTGTATGCCTTCATGCCTAAGCTTGCGAGCTATCATTTCAATGTGTTTTTTGGGGTTATTATGCCATGATATAACTCTGATTTTTGTTGGTTATTAAGTCATCCCATGCTTGGTCTTAATAGGTGTAGTGTAATCCACCTTATTTGCCTTGTATGCATCATGCCTTATGCCCTTTACGCTAGCTTGTTTTAGCTTCCTTCCATGCATGTTTTAGACTCATTTTGACATGTTCTAAGACTGTTTTGGGTTGCCTTAGCCATATGCTTCATGTTTTGCATTGCTATAGTGCAAGTGCTCTTGTTAGCTTCAAGCTTTGGACTTCATAACATGTTTCATTTTTATCATGTACTTGATTTGGCATCATTTTCCATGACATTTCAGAGCATATAGGACTGCCCCCACTTCATTCATACTTTAAGTGCCTTTGAGTGTTGTGCATTGTTGTCTAGTTTGTGGCTTAGTGTGTATGCTTGCATGCCTAGGCCTTTGAGCCCTCATCTCAGCATATTTTGGTCTTTGTTAAGACCTATTTAAGCTCAGTACATGATTGGTTCATGCATTTGTTCCTTGTATTGCATGCCCCCTTTGTAGTCCTCTTTGATAGCTTCATGCTTTAAGGACCCTACCATGCCATACTTGTGTTGTTTGAATGATTTGGCATTATTTCTTGCTCAATTTCAGTGCACTTAGTGTTGTTACACTTCCATGCTTTTCACTGTTTAAGTACTCTTGAGAGTTGCAACTTAGTGCCTTAATTGGTAAGCCAATTGGCATGCATATTTGGATGTGTTTTCGGTGCCTTCATTTTAGCATTATGGCCACTGTTTTGGCATGACTGAGGTCTTTCCATTTTGGTTTAAGTCCATTGAGTATGTGGTTTGCATGTTGTTGCATGCTTGGTGTATTGCATATAGTAGCCCTTGTTGCATTGCATTGTGCATGCATGCATTAGCATTATTTGCGTGCTCTTAGCTTTGTTAAGTTGATCATGTCACATTGCATTGAGTATGCCATGTTGTTGTTTGCATTGTATATGCCATGTTGTTTATTGCATTGTGTATGCCATGTAGTTGCATCATGTTTTGCATGCCCTTCATTCCATGTTGTTGCCATGTAGTTGCATTTGCATGTTTGCATGTTTGAGTTGCATTGCATTGAGTATGTCATGTTACTTGTTGCATTGTTGTTGGGATTAAGTGTTAATCCGAGCACGAGAAACGAGGGACGTTTCATACTTGAAGTGATGAAACGTGCCTCAATTCTCGGTCGCTGACGCTCTTGATCATACATGATAGAGTTTTAGGGTGCATTCATTTTATATTAAATTGTGTAACTTGGCTTCTCGGCCATCATGCATCGAGATGCGTGATTGGTGGCCCGAGGGTCGAGAACCACACTCCCTTGAGCTTGTGTAATAATAGGGAAGGTGGTTGTGCATACATACCTTGCAAATACATTGCCATGCCCTTTCTTGCTTTCTGTTGCAGCAAACTGGAATTCAACAGCAATAATTGGTCGGCCGACCAGTATTACTAGTTGGCCGACCACTTTTTCTGGTTTTTCAGCACAGAAAGTGGTCGGCAGGTGGTCTCCAATGCCAACAACTAGTTGGCAGCCCTCCCACAGGTTCCCATGATGGAGTTTCAGCTTTCTGGAGCTTGGTGCAAGGTTCTGAAAACAATTGAAAACAGAGGCAAGTTGGTGTATCGCGACGGATTTCCGAACGAGGCGACCAGGCATGCATGCATTCTTTTCCCTCTGAAGCTCCTGTTTTATTACTTAGCTAATTTACTTAGCTAGTTTATGCTTTGGTTTGTACTTTAATAGTTAATGCGTTTAGCTATTTCAATTTATTTTGTAATAATTAGTTAACTAGGATTAGTTAATTAGTTTGTTTTGTAATAATTAGTTTAATTAGCTTAGATTAACTAGTTAGCTTCATATGCGGTCCCTCCGTCTAGAGGGCGCAATGCTGTAATAAGCGTGCGTGTGTGTGATGCATGTCTTCCAACCCCCATTTCTTTCTCCCTTTTACTTAATCGTTTACGATGGTTATTTTTAGGGCATATTTTGTTTAGCATCCTTATGCTTTGCATGTGTGCATCCATTCATCTGTCTTGCATGCACCGAGCTCGGCGCATCATACTAATTGCATTATATTTTCAATACATTTACTTGAATATGTGTTCAACAGTATGTTATCAAGTTGCATTTCACATGACATTCTAGGTAGCTGAGCCTATCTTAGTTGCATTTTCGCATGTATTGCATTAGCCATCTTAAACATGAACTAGGATCATGCATGATTTCTAACTAGTTCTTTGTTTTGGCTCGGAGTACACTGTGAGTGTTTACGCTTTAGCATACTGCATATGTGTTAATGTTGCCATGAAATTATGCTTGCCATGAGGCTAATTGTTTATTTGCTATAACTGCCTGAATGCCTGTGGGTGAAGGTTGGATTACTTGAATTGGAACAATTCATCAAAATCCTCGCTTTAGCCTACTTGCGAGTAGCAAACTTCAAACCATTTTCACAAATAAGCATGCAACGTTTTGTTCCAACTTAGGCGATCTAGTCTATACTTGTATGTTGTGCGCATCACATAGTAATTCTAGGTTAATAACCGGAATAAGAACACATGTGTTTTCAAAAACAAGGTATCATGTTAGTAAAGGCCGATCTTTGATCAGGCGAGCAGGGGTGCTCATTGCATGACCTTCCCCTCTCGTACCCAAGTTCCCGAGCTGAGGCAACTTTGGTAATGACGGACACGTGGCCTTCGGCACGAGTCAGGGTTTCCTAAATTCCCCCAAAAATAAAATATTTAGGTGGCATTTCTGTATCTGGCAAAGCAGTCCATGTTTGACACTTCTTTATTAAAATCAGTTTTCCAAAACGATTTGCCGGATTTGGACTCTTTGGTGATTTATCGATCTTACATCGCATATTGTGAGATTAGATTCAGAACCGTGACATGAGTCCGAACTTGTAGTAGCTAGAGAGCAAACGAATTTCGCGCCTTCGCGCGCGAAGCTTGGGAGTCATCGGGGCACGTCTACGATGACGTTGTTTTACATCATGAAATTGACAACCGATTGCAGGTCAGCCAATTTGTTTGCCATCCCCTTCATCTCGTCATCCCTGCTTAGGCATCTATCTTTCCATACCTAGAGGTCGTTTTCATTGTAATACCCGCCTTTCTTCGATATGTCTCCCTCTTGGCCGGCGTTCTTTTCTCCGATATTCTTATCCTGAGGTTCTTCGTTGCAGTTGTCCTCCTCTACGTTAGGATCGATGTTTTTGCCACTCCCAGTAGGGATGTCGCCCCCAACTCTTTCTTTTTGCCCGTCGTTGGCCATCTATTCTTCTTACGATTCCCACAAATGGCACCAAATTATGGGTGCTGATTTCTGACCGCACTGCCAAACAGGTACTCGGCTGGAGAACACCGATAGAATAAATTGCGCCCAAACAACCCGTCACAAAATGATAAGACTCCGGCAGTGGTTCGTCCACCCGGGGGCACTCTGACGATCAAGTCAGTACTCAGTTATCTCTTAAAGATAGCAAATAGTGTTTAACTCACTAGCCAGAATATAAAAAGCGTATCATAGACCCACAAGGGTGCCTTACTTTTATAGCCAGTACTAACCTAATCCTTGTAGAAGCCTAGCTTCACTTGGTCTCAGGCTCAATGCTTATCCTAGACCCTCAGCTAGATAAGGATTAATCCTTAAAGGCTTTATCTTTACCTAGATTGAGATCCTTTCCCATTCTAGGACTCCTGTCCCTTATCCGCTAATCCCGGATTCCGGTATCTCCGCAGATAACCTCGGCCTAGACAAGATTACCTTAGCGCCATGACCAGGACACGTGATACCTCAGCTGACACTTCGGTGCCACCTTGGCCACGTGTTGTCATTCACAAAATATGTCCCCACACAAAGTGTTATTGGCTAAATAGAATATTATGGATACAACCATGAATTCCGTTTTTGCAGATTTGGATAATTTTTAATTGTAATAGTTGCATTTCAATTTGTAGTAGTTTTAATTTCTAGTTTGTAATAGTTTCACCATAGTGAAAGGAAATGAGGAAATAAAGAAATTATAAACTTTCAGGTTTAGAGAAAATCTTTGGGATTAATTTTATTATTCCCAAAGTGGTTTGGTTTTCTGTAATAGAAACCCAAGTGTTTAGCCTTGGCTAAAGAGTATTTTTGAGTTATGTTCAGAAATGACAACTAAGATGGATTTGGTTTCAAACTTTTGTGGGTAGAGAAAGTCTTTGGGCTTAATATTTTTATTCCCAAAGTGGTAGGGAACCAAGTTAACTTTATGAGTGATATAATTCTGATAGCAATTTTTAATTACTTGTAAGTTTTGTAAACTTAATTTGTTTTAACCAAATTTATCCCCTAAAAAACTTAATTCTAAATTTGTTTTCCATGGATTAGTAGTTAACATGATCTTGAAAGTTTTATCGAAGGTTAGTTGGGTCTTAAGTGGGACCGGTGTGACCCCTCCAGTCTTCTTGAAAACTTTCCTGACCACGTTCGACTCTAGGGTAAGTGGTGAGATCAATTTTGAATTAAATTCCAGACTTTGAATTTTCTCGTGTTAAGTATAGTTTCTGAAAAAACCGAATAGTGAAATTCTGTTGTGATTTTTTAGAAATGACTTTAAAAGGTGATAACAGAAAATACTGTTCCATCTAACAACCTTAAGCCTTGTCGAGTTCTTAAAGGACGATCTAAAGAGATTAAGTGTGATTAAAGGAAATCATAAGATTGTATGATAATATCTCTGAATTAACCAGAGGCAATTAGTATGTTATCATTGTTTCAATTATAGTATATATGATTGCTATGTGGCTTTGCTTAAGAGCAACAATGAGACAACTTATTAGAGTGGGTGAATGTATTTTTTGAATTTTTATAATTCTGAATATATTCTTGAATTGGTGGCTCCAAGTGAGTGCAAGATCACTGATCATAGGGATAGAAAACTGATGGTTCATAGGGGGTGTTAGACCACTGGCTACTTAGTTATGAGATTGTGGTTCTCAGTAATGAACAGATTACTGATCATATGTCAAGACATGGTGATTCCTAGTAATGAAAAAGTCTACTGACACTACTAATCACATGTCAAGATATTGTGATTCCTCATAGTGAAAAGTCTACTAACCACATGCTGAGAAATTAGTGATTCCTACTGATAAGACTACTGGCCATGTTATGAAGTTCCGAATAGCAGACTATTGAACATTAAATCTGTGTTTCCTAATAGTAAGGCTATTGACTTCAAAGTGACTTGTTGGACCAAACTTGTTTGGTGCCTTGAATTCGGAAGAGACTTAATTTGGTTAATAACGGTTTGGGAATCTGTTTTCTGTGATATGATTTTGAGAGTTTCATAATCATTGTGACAGAAGGAATTGTTTAAAAACCCTATGTGAATTTTTTGAGAGGCCAGGAGCCTTCATATAAATTCTACAAATGTGGGGGTGTCATGCAGAAGGCAGCAATACCTAAACCCAAGCGGGTAGGATAGACCTAAAAATCTGTTGACTTTGTGTTCAACGGTTATGCATAATATAATAATGCTTATCAGTTTTCTTGTGGACGAATCTGATATTCAGATTTACACAAGAATACAACCATGAAATTAAGGAAGTGATTTTCATGAGGAAAGAGATAAGCCTGGAAGATGTAGACAGACTAAGACTTTAAAGTTCTTCTGTCCAATTTTCTTAAACCTATATGGTGTCTAGTGAGGCTAAAAGCTTCTTTGAAGTTGTGATTTCTCTAGAAAGTAGTTATTAAATTAACTTGATCTTGCAGAGGTAGTAATCCTTGGGATGCAAGTGAATGAAAGCCAACGAGACAGGCTTGTTATTAAAGAATACTGGTGAAGAGAAAGCGTGGATTACTTTGATACGCGATCATCAGTTATGGTGAGTGTGATCGCAATTGTACGAAGTTCGGAGATACATCAAGATGGATGTTCAGATAGCTTTCCTATATAAAGATTTAGTTGAATAATTTTTTATGGAACAACCCGAAGGGTTTGTCGGTTCCAGGACGAGAAAAGACTGTAAGCTTGAGAATCATTTTATGATTTGAAATAAGTACCGAAACAATTGCATGAGAAATTTGACTACACTATGTTGTCAAGTGGGTATTGGCAAATGTGTTTATTGACAATAGTATGTGTCATGTTGTGTTTGTGTGTATGTGACATGCTTATTGTTGGTAGTTATGAGAGGACATTCAATATTACCAAGTGAATGTTGTACTCTAAGTTTGATATGAAAGATATGGGCCTTGCATATGTGATTCTCGGTATTAAGATTACCAAAACATCTAGTAGTATTGTACTTTCTCAATCTCATTATGTTGATAAGATACTTGAGAAATCAAATACAAGTGTGTCAAGGACACTGGTAGACTTGATTCTACATTTGGCCGAGAATAATGGTGAAAGTGTATTTCAACTAGAATATTCTTGGGTCATTGGAAGTTTAAAGTATTTGATGAGTTATACATGGCCATGTATAGCCTACTCAGTTAGCAGACTTACTAGATACACGAGTAATCCTAATGTTACTCATTGGAAGGGCATTATATGGGTGTTGGATTATTTACACTACATCCAGGATTATGGGTTGCATAACACTTGATATCCAGTTGTACTAGAAGGGTACAAAGGCGCCTATTGGATATTTGATATAAAAACTGCAAATCCATTAATGGATATGTTTTCTCTAATTGGAGCTGTAACCGTGTCTTGGAAATCTTCCAAGTAGATGTGTATCACAAGATCAATGATGGAATCAGAATTTAGTATTAAAGTAGTTGAATGGCTTTGTCATTTTCTTGAGGATATTCCATGTTGATCAAATCTTGTGCTAGTAATTTTCTATACTTTACAATAACCAATCAAGTATTGGTAGGGCACCGATGGAAAGTCTAGACATTTTTTGTCAAAGACATGGTTCAATACGACGACTACTCTTGTGTGTTGTCACTATAGACTATATACAGTCTAATGACATTATTATGAATCCATTAACCTAAGGGTAAAATCGAGAGTTAGCAAGAAGTCGTTATGAGGAATGAGGTTAAGGGCTTTAGCGAATGTTATTGAAACGGAAAACCCAACCTAGTTGATTGGAGATCCCGAGATCTAGGTTCAAAGGGACAACCTAATTGTGTCTAACCGGTGAGTCACTGAAGAGGTAAATCCTCTTGCCCATTCCTTTACACAGTGATACCCTATGGGGTGGAAGATTAAACTGATGCTTTTAGTGACCTAAGTGTTGTGAATAGTCAACTGTGGTACAATGAGATACCTTATGTAGGTCACCTATGTGAGTGCGAAGTGGGGCCGCTTCTTTAAGAATTGACAAGGCTGGATTCTTTACAAACACTCACCGAACCAGGCTAGTGTTCTAGGGCCAAACTGGACACAACAGTGAGAATAGAACAATGGTTGGAGTAATTCCTATATGAGGTCTATTGTCTCAGTTTACACAAATGACAGAACAGTTCAAGACATCACGTTTACTGGTCAGCCAGTAAATCCGATAGGCTTTCACTACGAAACGTTCAAGGCCAACAACTACATTTTCTGATACAAGGTTATTCTGTGTACTGCCTCTCCGAGTCTTTGTTGTTTAGTGTTGACTGTTTTTCTTTATTCGACCAATTTTATTCATGTGGGGGATTGTTGGAGATAATAGTTTTTTGGCAACTTTAATTTGAAATTAAAGTGGGACCCAACAGTCGGTTGATGTGGGTCTAAGTGGTTTTGTATTCTTTTAAGTGAGAAGATTGCAATGCAAAAATAATGAGCCGAAACTATTGAGTTGTGAATGAGAATTATCTTATAAATGGGCATCAATAAAGTTAGGCATAGATTTGGACTTAATCTTGGTTTGCATTGGGCCTAAGCTTGTGCTTGTGCTTGTGCTTGTGCATGTGCTGTGTTTGGTCTTGGACTTTGACTTAATCTTGAGCTAGGGCTAAGCTGTGTTGTGTTGGGCTTAGCTTGTGCATGTGTTTGAGAATTGGGCTTGTATCGGGTTATAACCCAACATTAGTATCCATTTTGTGACTCATCTAGTTGGTTTATTCAAACATCATTATATACATATATATTTGTATATATTAAGCACATAAGAAATGTAAATTTTTGTAACTCTCATCTTTTGATGATATAGTTGATGATCATATTAGTGGACATAGATTTTCAACTTAGGTAATTCTAGCCCTAATGGCTAGAGTTGATGGCCTTGGTTAATGGCATTTGATGGCCCTATTGATGTATACCTTCATGGCTAGGGATTTCCCTACTTGTATAAATGGAGGTTTTTCCCCCTTCAACTTGGTAAGATAATTTTGGAGAGCTTTTTGATGGAAAATGGAAATAGTGTTTTGAGATAAAAGGTTATAGATGTGTTTTTTTTATACCAAAGAAAATTTTTCTTATCTTCTTTTGCTAGTTCCTTATTTGGTTCTTGTTAGAGATAGTGCAGTCATTGTCAAGTTCGCCGAAGCTATTCAGAAGGTGCTTCTGCATTAGCTGATTTCAACTGTCGTATCCTGGGAGACAAACATCGATATACCTCCAGCATCCATCGGTAGGTGATGAATCTGTTTTAAGAAAATTGTGATATCACACAGGCTTTGATTTGCTTCTTTTCTTATCATTTGTTCTTAAATTTTTTAGAATTTAGTTTACATTGATAAGTTCTAATATTTAGTTATCCATGTTAATAATTTTTTTTATTAGAAATGTAATCTAATTCATTTCTGTATTCTTAGTTGTGTAGTTTATTCTGTATTTCTTTTTTTAATAAAAAAATTGTTTTGTCATTTATATTTAATTCATTTTATATATTTTTCTTATATTTTTCTGAAAAAATACCAACATACCTTTTAATTGGAACTGCCAGATATTGGGAATCTTGGATAACAAAATTCATAGACCATACAATATTTTGTGTCTCCTTGTTTGCTTGTCTGTTGTTGATTGCATAAATGGCTTGATATCTTTTCTGATGGAGCACAAAGAAGCTGTTCTCACTGAAACTGAAGAAATTTCAAACACATATTCAGTCATCCCTGCAATGTCAACTTCGGAAATTGTCATTCTTGTTTTCTACTGATCATTTTATTTATTTATTTTCATTTAACATATAGGATAAGCATAAAGATAACAAACACCGATACCACAATCAGCACACCATGCCCTTCTTTTTCTCTCTATTAGACACTAAATTGTAGAGCAGGTAAAGATTCTTTTCAATTATTGGTCCAAAGGGTTGGAATACCATTGAGTATAAACAATCAGTCATGCTTATCAAAATAGTCTAAACGAACTTGGCACTAAATTCAGCCAATCAAATTAACAGTCTATCTGGACATTTTAGAAAAGTAAGGCATTTGAAACTTCATAAGACAGGAAAAGTAAGCTAGTAAATAGAATGAAAATCATTCCAACAACTCTTTCATCCTGTAGTTTCTTATCCTTTTACTTTTCTTTTAACGGAATAGTCTAGTTTCTCAACTGAACAACTCCATTTCATGCATACTACTATATATAGGAAAATAAAAGCCCAGTCTGTTATCACTCTCACCTTCTTCATTACCATAGATTTTTGGACATCTCATCATGTGCAGCTTCAAATAGGGGCTTCCTAAGGATTATGTATGCTGATCTCAATTGACATAAAATTTAAAATTAAGGATCAAAATCGAGTTAATTGAAAGTATAGGGACCAAAATGACATAAGGGATAAAATGTAAGGATTACTGGTGTAATTTTGGGAAGTGGTGTAATTTATCCCAAAAATTTAAACAAAGCAACCAAATTAAAACTAGACTTAAAGTGTAGGAAACAAATTATTTAAATTAAAACTATAGGAATTAAAATAAAATTGAGTCAAACTAGGTGAAAAGTGTAACTAAGCCTTTAAACAATGATAAAAAAAAAAAATTGTGCGTTAAAAAGATTTTCTTGGAAAGACTTAAATTTTTGGGTAAATTACATTGATCTTTTTGAAGTTTGAAAAAAATACAATAAGTCTCTCAATTTTTTGACATAATTACATTGAATTCTCTTAAGATTTTAATTCGCATAATGCTTAACCCAATATTCATCAATAATTTGTTAGGTGAATAAATTGAAAAAAAATAATATTGTCATCTCTTTTACATGAAAATATATAAAACAAATTGTTATAAGGGATAAAATAATATCCCAAAAATTGTTATATGAAAATAATATCTTTTTGAAGTTAATTGAAAGTATAGGAACCAAAATGATATAAGGGATAAAACGTAGGGATTACCAGTATAATTTATCCCAAAAATTAACAAAAATTTAAACAAAACAGCCAAATTAAAATTAGACTTAAAGTGAAGGAAACACATTGTTTAAATTAAAACTATAGGAATTTGTTCACACCCATTTTGGTAAATTTTCTATCGAGAGTTGGATCAATTGAATGATGACACATGGCAATAAAATCAAAAGTAAAAGTCTTTCGTTTTATCAAAGAGGCACAAGGTAAGAAAGAATTGTTTAAATGCATGAATTGTTAAAAGTATTCATGGAGCAATTATTAAATAATTGTTGGCTTAGTGGACTAATTTGTGTAAAAATTGGTTTATGAAGGAAAAGTTTTCTTTGTCGATTTAGTGTTCAAAATGATGAGGAGCATATGGGCAGTATGGAGCAAAGTTGGTTCGACAGGAAATATGAAGAATCGTTAAAGTTTGAACGCATGGAAGTGATGGAGCAGTTGTAGCAGTAGTTGAAGGTTAGTGGCCTGTAGTTTCTAAGGGAAATGGGACAGTTGCAGTAGTAGTTGGAGGTTAGTGGCCTGCATTTTCCAAGGGAAATGGGATCATGGATCATGGAAAGAGGAGAAAGAAGAACTATAAAGGTCAGAAGTTTGCAGAGAGAAAAGACGTCAACAATAACATAACAACTTAGTTCTATCTTAGGAGTAACTTTATCTAAATTTGGGAGTAGTTTCTCTCTGTAATTTGTAATCTTTGTAAACATTGGTGGTTTCATCTTGAAATCATCTTTAGTTTGCTTTGTTTACTTTGTTTGATCTTACTGATTGTAACTTTTGTTCCAAAGAAGTCCTTATACTTTCAAGGCATTTGAATAAAAAAACACAGTTGTTTGATTGCTCTTGTTTGATTGTTTAGTCAAAGTTGTTGTTTAATTCTTGTCGATTGGGAGTTCGCATAAGTTTTACTAACAAAACTGTAAACAAAACAACTAAAACTAAAACTAAAAAGTGTAGGAAATGAATTGTTTAAATTAAAACTACAGGAATTAAAATCAAATTTGAGTCAAACTGAGTGAAAGGTGTAACTAAGCCTTTAAACAATGATAAAAAAATAAAAATAAAAAAATTGAGCATTAAAAAGGTTTTCTTGGAAAGACTTAAATTTTTGGGTAAATTACACTGATCTTTTTGAAGTTTGAAAAAAATACAATAAGTCTCTTAATTTTGATATAATTACATTGAATTCTCTTAAGATTTTAATTCACAAAATACTTAACCCAATATTCATCAATAATTTGTTAGGTGAATAAATGAAAAAAAAAAATAATATTGTCATCTCTTTTACATGAAAAAATATATATATTATGTTGTTTATTTTTGTGTTTTCACAACATCTGTATTAGTTCGGTCTATTTAACCATACTAAAAAAGATATCAATATAATTATATTAAAATTGTAAAACTTATTATATATTTTTTAAAAAATTTTAAGAGAGATCAGTGTTAATTATTCTAAATTTTTTATATGTAAATCTGGTTATGGTATAAATTTTAGTTGCAGAAGGAATTTTAGGGCGGTGATAGTGGTGGACTTGGAAAGATAGTTGGAGTTTTGGGAGTTAAGCCAATGCAGCCAAAACATAAAAGAAATAAAAGTTCTGATTTTTTTAATATATATATATATATATTATTTATTGGTATTTTAAAATTTTAGTTAAGAAATTTATATATTTATTATTAAAATATGACTAATATCTTTACATCTAAAAAATTATTCAAGATCGATCACATTGAGCTAACCCATGATTTATGTTTTTAGCTTAGAACTTAGTTTAGTGAAGTGATCTGTTAATTTATAAGAATATTTGTTAATTATTAATTTAAATTTTTTATTTAAAAATTTACAAAAAAAATTTAAATGTTTTTTTTCAATAGGATTATGACAAGTGTACTTGAATTTACAACCATTTGATAAATTACGATTTATATCTAAAAGTTTAATTTAGATTTTTCATTAAATATTTTCAAATTACATATGATTCAGATTATATTTAGATTTTCATTTTAAATGTAAAATTAGATGTAATTTAGATAAGGTTAAATTCATTTTCTTTTCACATTTTATTAATATATTTTTAAATTTTAAAATTAGATATAACTAATTTTGAAGACACATTAGATATAACTAGTTAGAGTAACGTTTTATTCTATGTATTATACAGTTAAATTTTAAAATTTTAAAACATGAGTATTTTTTTAGTTGTACCAAAAATAAATAAATACTTAATATTTGAAGCAAATATTTTAAAATTATGTCTATTTTCAAGTAAATTTTTTATTAATGTTAATCAAAATTCTGAAATAAATATTTAATTATGACATGTTTTTGTTATATAATACATAGAATAAAACATTAATGGCAACATTAAAAATAAAAAAATAATAAAAAAAGACATTTTAATGTAACTCAATTAAAAACAAGGAGGAGGATGCTGTTTTCTTGTGGCGGAGCTTATCATGGGTCCTGTTTCAGTTATTTGAATCGTTCATTTTTTGAATATTTCGTATATTTCATCAAAAAAAGTTTAAGTCAATCTAATAATCATAATCTATTCAATTTATTGTATTTGTCACTGAAAAAATGGATAACAATTGTGTTTTTAAAAATAAATCATCTATTTTTATTTTTATTTTTTGTGACGAACACGATAAATTAAATAGATTGCCATTATTGGATTAGATCGATCTTTTTTTTTTTTTTTTTTCTGTGTGTGTAGATAAAATACACAAAGTGTCAAATAAAATAAATTTGAATTATTGAAATGAGACCTGTGATAAACTACACAGATTCAAACATTGCCTTCCAATTTGAATTATAGACGGTAGGAAACCTGCCTCGTAAAAATACCTGAAATTTACTTGATCTTCTCATTGACAGAGCATAGAATTTTTTTTTTTTTTTTTTTCCTGATCTGCAAATATTAGTTGTTAGATTAGCATCTATGGGAGAAAAACTCCTCACCCTTAGCAAAACACCTAAGTGTTTGCACTCCCTTAATTCAACCCCCTAAGAGAAATTGAGCTCATGACCTCCTTAAGACTAAACCCTAAGGAAGATATGGTGGCCAAATAGATTAGGCCGAGTTGGTTTAGAGCACAGAATATTTGCATAGCGTGGCTAGTAGGAACATAGAGATTTAGATTAATAAGTGCTTGAGAAAATTTCTATGGCAATAATTTCGGTAGGAATGTGAACCCCATTTGCGTGATTAGTGGGTTTTTGACTTTACGGAACTTCATTGAAAGGTTTATGTCAAGAAAAAAAAAAAATTCCACATGACAATGTTTGATTTATGAAATAGAGAGTAACTCAATATTTAAGGGTTGTTTGGAAAGTATTAAATAAGTATATTTTTTTACTTTTATAAAAAGATATATAAAAAAATAAAAAAATTAATTTGATCTAAAAAAAATAAAAAGATAAAAAATATATATACATGTATACTACGATAGGTGTTCCCAAACAAACTTTTAACCTAATGAAAAAACAAACTCAATATTTAACCAGGCTCGTAGTGGGTAGAACAAAATTCTTGACTCGTAGAACTCGGCAAACTGACAAAGCAACCGATTTGAACCAAAAACAATAGGATTGAAATTTAGCAATTATACTTAAAGGGGGTGTTTGAGATGATTTAAATAAGTATATTTTTAAAAATTTTATGAAAAAATATAAAAATAAATAAAAAGATAATATGACTCAAAAAAAAATATATATATATATATATATATACTAAAATGGGGGATGTCGTGTCTTAGACTGAACATAATTCCTTTTGTTAGACTTCAATGAAATGGAGAGGCCAAATTATTATGATTTTCACTCACGAAAACTAACCTAAGTCCAACTCTCAACACCAAACCCAAAAATTGTTTTTATTAGTAGAGGCTGGGAGATTCTATACTCAAAAAAAATTATTAAGTACGTTAAATTAAATTCTTAAAATTTTAATTCTTATTATATTTAAATGTAAATTTATTAATAAGGCCAATGCATATTAAACCTTAAAATAAAATATTATTTTTTTTCATGATACAACCTAATCACATATATGTATTCTTCATATTACTTTTCAAGTTTTAATTGTTTTCTATTATTCTACTTCCTCATTACAAAATTCTAAACCATCCCACCAAAACTCATCATTATCATCAACATCATTGTTTCTTATCCTTGCGAATAGAAGAAAGTTTGAACAAAATCAAACAATGAACGAGAATAATAATAAAAACTATTTTTTGAAACTACCCATTCTTTGCACCATAAATAAATTTTTTGTCGATTATGACAAGATTTAAATTTTCTAATTCTTCTTCTTCTTCTTCTTCTTCTTCTTATTATTATTATTATTATTATTGTTGTTGTTGTTGTTGTGCTGGAAAATCTTGGAGGCTAAAAAGAAGTTAAGACAAGTTTTGAAGATTCAAGAGATGGAAGACACATGACATTGTAAGAAAAAAGATAGAAGATTTATGAAGTTAAAAGTAGTCATTTAGGTGGTGATTAATGGAAGTTTTTCCTTCATTTTTTTCTATAAATTGTCATTAATGACTCTATTGTAAAGGACCAGCAAATCAATACATGATTTGATTTCTATTTGTTTTCTATCTGAGGAGTAGATCTAATCTATATAGGAGTAGTTTTAACTTAGATAGAAGTAGTTTTAATGTACTTCACTTGTAATTGATTGTTTATTCAATCACTTACATCATCATCTTCTTCTTCTGTCTTTCTTATTTGTATTGTCATTATTTTTACTCCAAAGAAGTCCTTGAACTTTCAAGGCATAGAACCTCAACATAATTGCTTGATCATTGTGTTGTTTGGTGAGATTTTGGTTAAGGCTCTGTCAATCTAAGCCTACAAAAATTTTACTAACAATTTTTGACACACCAGTGGGACATTATCCTAACTTGGAGGGGGAAAAAATTATACAAACAAAATATCAAGAAATTATGCCATCAAGTGGCATGTTTATATCTTGTGCACCCATGGATGCAAACCTCAATGGAGTGGCAATGTTCCAATGGGTATGAATTATTATTGGAATGCCTCATCTTTCATGTATAATGATTCTATTGTTTGTTGCCAACATAATGGCATAACAAATGAAATGGAAAGAATGATTTGGCATTATGAGGATGAAATTTATTGGTACAAGAGTGAAATTTTGGCCCTACAAAAAATAATTAATTCTCTTGATTGGAAAAAATTTCAAATAATTTCATTACCACCATAATATTTGATGCAAAAATATATAAATTACTTTGATAGAAAAATTCATCAACTTAGTTGTCAAGTTTATCAAGTTGGCGGAGAAATTCAATATTGGAGTAAAAAAATAGAGAATTGTAAAAAGCACAAATTTTATGAGTTGCTAAGAGGCATTTCCAATTAAACCTTTCTATCCACAAAAGTCATGGCTAAGGAAAAATTAAGTTATGAAAATGACATGCTTGGGGGACAATTTTTCAAGCCATTAATTAAAAAAGAAGACCAACTTCTTTTGCCAAAGGATGTTGAGCATTTTAATGTTGACAATTCAATTGGAAGGTATGGTTCTATGTCAAATATGACAAAGAATGTTGAACAACTATCACAAAATGATGGTGAAAATCTAATTCGAGGGCATGATTTTAAGTCAAATATGGCTAAATTTGATGAACAACCATCACAAAATGATAGTAAAAATCCAATCAGGGGTATGATTTTAACCCAAACATGACTGAAAATTATGAACAATTCATATTTGATGAATTTGAATTTTTTGATATTGTTGATTTTGTAAAAAAATTAATTTTCTAAAGTCAATTGACATTATGATTTATGTCATACAATAATCACAATGGCTTTGTGGATCACCTCAAAAATTAATTTTGATGAAGTGGTTTACAAAAAGAAATTCTGAATTTTATTTCTATTATATTTATTGAATCAGCAAAAAAATTATTGATGATAATCACGAATGGAACAAAATACATGCATCAATAAAAAAAGAGAGTACAAAAAGCATCACAATTAATTTAGAGATCCTAATTAAATTGGCACCACGGGATTAACCAAATTATCTACTAGCAGACCATAAGGATGGTGAGGAGCCATCCAGAAAGACACCCCCCCCCCCCCCCAAAAAAAAAAAAAAAACAAAAAAGGGGTAAGGAGCAAAAAAAAAACAAAAAAGGGGTAAGGAGCAAAAAGCCAGTACCTAACTAGGGCCCATAGCCAACCTACTACCTACTACGAAGACAAGTTCTGATGTGCTTAAAGTTGAGTAGGAAGTCATTGATAACAATAATGACGCCTTAATATAATAGTGATGGAGGAGTATTTCAATATGACCACAAATATATATATATATATATATTCAATTGATTATAATTTTCATAATTTTTATTGTGTATTTATGTTAATATAACTCTTCAAAAATTCAAGTGCTCTCATTCTTAAAGAGTTAGGGGGCATTGTTTACACCACAAATAAATTATTCGTCGATTATAACTAGATTTAAATTTTCTAGGGCAAATTACAATAACAGTCTCTATAGTTTAGGACTTGTGTTACTTTAGTTCATGACTTTTCAATTGTGACACATTTGACTCTGAATTTTGAATCTTGTTCCAAATAAAGACAATTGACGATACCATTGTTTAATTTCAAGGGCAAAATCGTCAATTTAATAAAATATAAACTAATTTGACAAAAATAAATGTCAAAAAAATATTTTTAATTTTTTTAAAATTATTTCTATCCACTAAAGATAAAATTATGTAAAATTGATCAAAATTAATAAAAATTACATGATTAGGTTTACATGATCATCATCCAAACACATAACGAAAATTAATTTGGTGAAAAAAATAAATAAATGCCAAAAAGATTTATCAATTTTATATAATTTTATCTTTAATGGGTAGAAATAATTTTTAAAAATTCAAAAATATTTTTTTGACATTTATTTTTATCAAATTAATTTATATTTTATCAAATTGACGATTTTACCCTTCAAAAATCTATTGATATTTTCAATTATCCTTATTTGGAATAAGATTCAAAATTCAGGGTCAAATGTGTCATAATTGAAAAGTCAGGGACTAAAGTAACACAAGCCCCAAACTATAGGGACTATTAGTGTAATTCACCCAATTTTCTAATACTTATTATTATTATTATTATTATTATGCAGGAAAATCTTAGAGGTTAAAGAGAAGTTAAGACAAGTTTTGAAAATTCAAGGGATGGAAAACAATGGTATTGTAAAAAAGAAGATGGAAGATTTATGAAGTTAAAAACAGTTATTTAGGTGGTGGTTAATAGAAATTTTTTCCTTCATTTTCTCTATAAATTGCAATTAATGGCTCTATTGTAAGGACCAACAAATCAATACATGACTTGATTTCTATTTCTTTTCTATCTTAGGAGTAGATTTAATTTACATAGGAGTAGTTTAAACTTAGATAGGAGTAGTCTTAATGTACTTAACTTGTAATTTGATTGTTCATTCAATTATTTACATCATCTTCTTCTTCTTCTCTCTTTCTTATTTGTATTGTCATTATTTTTACTCCAAAGAAGTCCTTGAACTTTTAAAGCATAGAACCTCAACACAATTGCTTGATCACTGTGTTGTTTGGTGAGATTTTGGTTAAGTCTTTGTCAATATTAGCCTAACAAAAATTTTACTAACACCCATCAAAGAGGATGTAAGTATTCACATAAATATTAAGGTACAATTTTTTATTTCTGTATTTTTTTCGTAAAAACAAATATTCAGCCTATTTAATGCCACTATTGTTCGGGCTTTCAGATTCGAACAAATTCACTTTGTTCAGCAGTACACTACCCAACAAAGTCAACATGTTTGGATATGAAAGTCTGAACCAAACAATATTCTTCGACACTGTATATCCGAACATGGTGATTTTGTTCTTATTTGGGTGTACCTTAAAAAGTAATTTAAGAAAAATTCTAGGATGTACTAAGAGTAACATAAAATTTTAAATAATTTAACAGAATGTACTAAAAAATTTAAAATACTTAATGATTTTTTTAGTGTAAATAAAATCCCCATAGAGGCTCTCAATGATTTTAATGTTAGCATATCAACACCCAACTAAACAATATTTAATATCAAGTGTAATCCTTGGTGCCTCGAATTCACCTTGTCTCGAATGGCTCGAATTTTTGTTCATCGATCATTCGACCGGTCGTCTGGCAAAAAAGCTGACAACTACGGTTGTTACCTTGTCAAATACAGCTGTTAGCCTTTTTGCCGGATGACCGGCTGGATGACTGGCCGGAAGATCGGCGAACAGAAATTTGAGCCATTCAAGGCAAGGTGAATTCGAGGTATGTAGCATTGCTCTGAAAACCCAACAAGAAGGTTGTTTTTATTAGTGAAAGGCCTAAAATAATTAATTTCACTTTACTAAACTTCTTGTCAACCCAATTCATTATTGTAAAATTGAACTTTCTTAGGTTCTCTCTAAAGTTCTTCAGATTTTCTATTTTTCTTCAATTATTCATTAACTTCACACGAAAATTAAAATCTCCAAAATTTGAATTGATTATTGCATTTTAACTTGTGGATTGGATTGTTTATTTGATTAAAATTCCTATAAAAAGTATTTATCTATAAATGAATAAAAAGGGAAAAAAGTTAGAAGGATTAATTCAATATAAAACTGAAGTGTGTTGTTTTTGACTGGGTGTTAATTGCATGTCTCTTTGGTTGGAGTGCAGGTCCTTTATTAGGGATGTGAGTTGAGTGTGTGTGAGGTTCTCTGTAAATGATTGAGTGAGATTGTGAGTTTGTGGGTCGAGTGCCTGCAGCAAATTAATCTTTATCTCACAGTTTGTTGTGCAGGTTTTTAGCTGGCCCTCATTTTGTAGGGAAGTTGGGTTGAGTGGTGGTGAGTTCCTATATTAGGGCTGTGTGTGAGGAGGGTTTTATATGCTACTGTGGGTTGAGTGTGGTGAGAACCAATAATTTTCTAATTATTTTTGGTGCAGGTATTTAGCTGGTCTATCTTAAGGGTGTTATTCTTTGTGGGCTGAGTGATTGAGGCATATATTGTTAAATAGTTTTTGTATTGTGTCTCATACATTACAGTTAACTGCTGTGTGTAGTGTTTGAGTGTTCTTGAGTGTTAAGTGAAGGCTAGTAGTATCATGTGAGCTTTTGCAGTTAACTATTGTTGAATTGTCATACTGATTTGGTGATTGCTTGGCTCTTTTAGGATTATTTGTCTGAATGATGGCCTGGAGCAAGTAGCCCAGTTTGGTAGATATTGTCCTAATTTGTTGAATGTTAGCTTCTAGGTGTAGCTGCTACTCACTACTAGAAATATGACTTTTTGCGTCTATTTTTTTGCGACTGATTATTGAACGGTCGCAAAAAATCATTTTTAGACATCAAAATCTTATTTTACCATCTCATTTTCGTGACCCAATCATTTTTGGACATCATAATCTTATTTTACAATCAAAATCTTATAAAACTTGACTCTCTCTCTCTCTCTCTCTCTCTCCCAATCCGCCCCCCATTTTTCCCAAATCTGAGCTCTCTTTCTCTCCCTCTCTCTCTCAAAATCTGCCTCTCTCGCTTGAATCTGTCGATCGATTCAACTTTCTCAAGTCCACAACTGTTGAAGATTTCATAATCGGTAAGCCTAAACACATCTTCATCGATTCAACTTTCTCTGTAATGATCCGAGAAATCAAGTTGTGTGTACAGAAATCAAGTTGTGTGTAATGATCGATTCAACTTGCGTATCCACTAATCTCACTGCAATCTTCTCGATTAATCAGGTTGTGTGTACAGAAAGTGAAGGAATCAGAGATAACCGAGTAGGACTCGCTTCTACTGGTACAATTCAGCTTTTGATTTTCATTTACAGATGATCATAGCAACCTATATATAAATTTCACTATCTACTTATCTTCATTTTTGTGGATCGAATTCTAGAATTATTATTTGAACTTACGGTTTTCTCATATTCAGAATTAGATCATTGAAATTATCTTCAACATGCTCTTGTTATGTATTAAAACAAGCTACTGATTATAATGCTCTGTCACGGATAGGGAAAAAATGTGCATTATATATTGTATGAGTGATGTCTTCCTCTAGTTGATAAGCCTCAACATTTCTATTGGAAAACACATATAAGAAAATATAAATATGAGGCAAATAGACATATTGAGGGAATATTTTGATGTCCTGTAACAATTAGCATAGTTCATTTTCCTAAACCTACAATTGCTCAGTTCTTTATTCACAAATACAATTTTGCTCATGCATTGGTTATGTATTTATTTTTTTTAAGTGATCGTGAATATTATTTCCAAAACAACAAAATATTATATCAGATTAAATTTTTTATCAAATTTTTATTCAAATTTAATCAATATTAGAGATGCTCTAATTGATTTCAACCTTGCAAACTATTTCAAGTGCCCGTTTCACATGGAATCATGATAATGGCATTGTGCATTAACAACAATCAATTGTTGCATCAGCTTGTATATAAAGCCAGTCTTAATTGATTTGAATTAGAGCTAGCTTTCACATCTTTATATGGTTGCAATTCTGTGGGGATCATTTCAGTACTTACAATTCTGTGGTTGTAAATGTCTTTCTTGTTTTTGTATATGTGTATTTTATTTGTTTATTAATATATGTATATATATATATATCACAGTCAAGTTATCTGTACTCTGTTTCTAACGAAATGAATAAAACCATTTTTAGTATAAGAGAAGTCAGTTGATGTGGAAACCAAATCTAATCGACCGAGGAGAAACAATGAAGGTGATAACAACATGGGTCGAGCTGTAGGCGAAAGTACAACATTTTATCTTAATGCTAATGAATTACAACAGTGTCACTGATATGTGTTGTTCAACACAAGTTCAGTTGCACCGTTCATAAGGTATTTTATCACTTCCCCAGTATTGTAAAATTCTAAAGTGAAATCTATATGATATTTACTATTCTCTTTCAATTTACACAGCCAACACCTTGAAGTCATCAAGAGCAAAATGCCACGTGCAAACCATCATCAAATTCAATCTGAGCATTTCGAAACATTCTACACTTGGTTTAAGGACCATGTATGTATTTAGATATTTCATTTCACATATCTAAATATACATAAATTTTGAGTTGAAGTTGAAGTTGAATTTATATTTGTCTGTTTAATAGGTTCAGACCTTGCGAAGGACAAGTAATATTACATTTACTGAAGAAATCAATAGATTAGCAGATGGTCCTCATACTTTGGCTAGGCGGTTCAATGGTTACATTATCAATGGGTTTCGTTTTCGTGTGAAGGCTTTGGATGGTCGTCGGGTGACTCAAAATAGTGGTGTAGCTTTAAAGGCTGATACAATGAGTTATGCTAGTCGGAAGGACAAGAGTCCTCGCGTCGGTGCTGTGTACTACTATGGACAGTTGACTGATATTGTCAAAATCTGATACACTAACAATATGAAATATGTATTGTTTAAGTGTGATTGGGTTGATAACACTAGGGGGAAAATGGAAGATGCTTTCAAATTCACATTAGTCAACTTCAATCGTTTGTTGTACCCAACCGATCGTGTTAGCAATGAACCTTTTATATTATCATCCCAAGCCGAGCAAGTTTGGTATGTTCCTGATCCCTTGGAACCAGATTGGCAAGTTGTGGTAAAGATGTCTCAAAGAGGTCTTTTTGATATGAATTCTAATGATGACCCTCAAGTTGAACCCTATATGACTCAACATTTGGAAGACAACGCTATGTTTCGTGATGAAGAAATTGGTTGGGTGAGAGAAGGAATAGAAGGAGCAACAATTGATGTTGAGGAAGAGGGTTGAACTTCGTTTGTGATTGTTGAGGAAGAGGGTTGAACTATGCTCCGTGTTTCTTAGGTTTCTATTATTTGCAAATAAGAAAAGTTTAAATATTGTTAAAATGACTTGTGCTTAATTGCTGAATTTGTGAGAATTTTTTATATGTTTATGTGTTGTTTTATTATCAAGTGTTGTAGAGCTTCATAAAGATTTTCTTTCTTTCTATAATGAATGTTTACTTGTTGTGGTGGTTGTTTTCTATTCAATTACAATGTCGGTTCTGATAGTTACGAGCTTAGGAGACATCGTTGTGGACTTGCATACGGATCTCTATTCTTTGAAATGGCCAATGCAATTGAGAGGGAAATCACCACCTTGCAATTGAAAGTATGTTAAAGAGTTTATAGGTAATGTTTATGTTGCAAGTTTTAGTGTTTGATCTAATTATAAATTATTTGTTAATATAGGAAAAGAAGCTTGTTACGGAGATAAAGAGAACTGCTAAAACAGGAGGTACATTCTGGGACGTATTTCTCTTTTTTGTTTTTATATTCAGATTTATCTTCTTATTTTTATTTGTATCTGCATTCTGTAGGCAGCAAATAAAATTTCAGTGTGTCAGCTAATCAAGCTTAGGCAACAAATAACAAAATTACAAGCTTGCTTACAGCAAATGTCCCCAACTAAGCAGACTGAAGAAGAAACTGAAGAGCTAGCCAACCAGGTTCATTGTTTAATTTTTCTTGTTCTTCTATTGGTTTGCATCACCCATACTTCATATATATTTGATTATTGCTTTATTTACTTGACAGGTCCTAGATGAAATTGGAGTTGATGCTGCCTCTCTAGTCAGTATTCGCAGGAATTTTTTTTATGAATTTATCTTGTTAGTTGATGCTATTTTTCATGTATTAAATTGGTTTTGAATTTAACTTGCACTCTTGATAGTTATCAGTATCGCCCAAAGGAAAAATTGTTGAGAAGACGACCGAGGATGCTAATAGGTATCTTGTGTTATATTATAAGTAAATTGATATCCATTTTTCTTGTGTATTAACCTTTTCACATTTCTTTCATTTTAGGATGAAGCGCAAGAGGAAGACCTTTAAGGCCCCTTGCATTATGGATGAGGCTTTACGTGTGCGGGCAAGTCCTTCGCTACCTCGCACTATTGATGGAGCATCTTCTCCATATGTTTCGAGGTAAACTTTACTTCTAAAGTTCTATTTGTTCTGAAACTAGTTTGCATCATTTGTTTATATTTATATCTTGTGTTATATTATTAGTAAATTGATATCCATATTTCTTGCATATTAACCTTTTCATATTTCTTTCATTTTAGGATGAAGCGGAAGAGGAAAACCTTTAAGGCCCCTTGCACTATAGATGAGGCTTTACGTGTGCGGGCAAGTCCTTCGCTACCTCGCACAATGGATGGAGCATCTTCTTCGTCTGTTTCATCTCCACATATAGTATCAACTACCTTAACACGACGAGGTCGAGGATTCGCTCGAGGGATAAAGGAATGGGGTACAGGCACTAAGATCCAAGTAAAATTTGATGATAAGTTTCAGTCGGTGGAGGATGATGGCAAAAAGTTGAAGGGACAATTGGCGTTGATCGTGCGCAGCGGGCATAGAGTCCCAATTACATATCTCAGTTGGAATGTAATGCATGTTGATATAAAGGAAAATATTTGGCAGGAAGTGAAGGTATATGGTTTTTCCTTTTGCTAATTACAGTTAGGGTTTATGCTTAGATTTTTGAATTTGTCCAAGTTACTAGTTATTGTGAGGATGAAATTGGCTTTCAATTTGTGCTTTGTAGGACAACTTGGTATACTGTCCAGATGAATTCAAGGAGGTTTGTATGCGACTTTGTAGAACATCGTGGAAAGATCATAAAAGCAAGACAAAGTCCAAGTATTGGGTTCCATTCAAGAATGATCCGGACATTGCTTCTAGAGTACCTAGTAACATAGTGCCAACCCAGTGGAGGAAACTTGTGCAATATTGGGCGAGTAAAGAAGTACAGGTATATGTATTCTTTATAAAATTTTAATTAATGTTTTAATGATAAGTAACTAATGTTTGATATTCTAACCAATGTCATAGGCGATTGCTAAGAAGAATTCTTCTAATCGGGGATTTCGTGGGCCTCCACATACGACCGGAAGGACATCTTTCTCAGATATTCGTTTCAATGTATTGATTTTGTGGCTGCACCTAAGGCATCATCTGAGACTACATTTGGTGTTGCAACTGCAGCCACACCTAGTGCACTTGGTGTGACACTTGTGGCTGCAGTTGTGGCTGCACCTAGTGCTGTACTTTTGACTTATTATGTTGTGAAGACTTGAGCTCCTAACTTGAAAAAAATTGCAGATGACACATAAAGGAGAACGGATAGATAAGATGAGTCTTTGGAGGAGGGCACACAACCTGAATGATCCCGATGTGGTGGCAATTGTGGTATGTCTATGGTTTAAAAGTTTTTACACATATTTTGCTTTCTACCAAACATTGTCCTTATGTTTTCAAAATGTAGGAGGAATACAATGTGCATCTTTGGAAAGTTCCTAAGGAGCAACATACGATTGAGTATTGCGATGGGATTTACCATAAAATCGTTGGGAAGGATGGACATGGGTATTGCAAGACCTATGGGAGAAGAGTGCCCTGGAGTGCGGTGTATGCGTGAGGCAGCGGCCCATCCCAATCATTAGCAGCCCCTTCATTTATTGATGAGATCACACAGCGTGTGACACAAGACGTTGAGTCTAGGTTCACTACGACAATCAAGAACCTCACGGCACGTGTTTTGTTCTTAGAGTCACAGGGTGTGGCTGGGAGTATGAGCTTGAGAGAGGTGCAATACTTACAAATTAACAAATTTTACGTTTTATCAATTTGTATATATGGAAATTATTAACACATTATACTAACATATTGTAGGTGTCAGATGCATCTAGTGGGCAACAAGCTTCAAAAAAAAATGAATAGGTATGCCACTCTACTATATTTCTGCATGTATTTATGATATTTGTTGTGTATGAAGTTCTTGAAAGATATCACTATATTTCCCCATGTATTATGTCGTATTAGGTCTGAAATTTGATTCCAAAAGTGATAGCAATAGGCACTATTGTTAGTCTATACAATATTTTAGTGTAGCTGCCTTTATCCCCATCAATGGTAACACAGACTTCTTGCCTAACATGAAATCAAAGCCTTTTGAATTTGTTGCTTTTTAAACTTGGTTGCGTCTATAGGTCTTTGTTTAATTGCCATTTGCAGATTGAGTTCAGATGTGGTGATTCATGACCATCATTTACTATACTAACACTTGTTCCACATTTGGACTTAATAGATTTTACAGCTTAGCTATTATCAAATTTAACATTAAATTTTTTCAATCCATCTAAGTAGCAAAATTCAAATTCCCTTATTGATCAATTACTAGAAGCGGGTAAAATTCAAGAATGATTGTCTTGATGATGGTCATACCAATAGTTATTTAATTTTTTTTTCCCTTTTGTTTATTTATTTTTATTTTTTGACAACTCCACTGGTACCTGTCACATGCTAGTAAAATTCTATAGACAAATTTTAGATTAGCCCGATATTTATACATTCTAGCGAAGCTATATACATACCTTGACAGCTGCACATTAGCTTATGTAATTTTAGTTATAGTATGCATTTGAGATTCTACTCTTATGTGTTATATTGACAGGAAGTTCCTTAGCTTTCAGGTTGATAACTTGGAATTTCTGAGGGAAATGAGGATCAACCCAATAAAGGTTGGTTTTTTTAATTTGGCAATAGATTACACTTGTAGTTCTATTATACATATTATAGTTCCTGCAATCCTTCTTGTTTCACTTGTTTTTGTTCTGATAACCAGAATTTTGGTTATATTTTCTAGTCTTTCTTATGTTCATGTGACATAGAATAATTATGTGTGTGCTTGCTTACACATGCACATGCGCTCCAAAAATTAACCCCATGAATCTGGAAGGACTTCTGCTCTCACCTTTATAGTGAAATAATTCATCTTTGTTGCTTGTGACATTTTGGTTGGCATAAATTATAGGTTGCCAAAGCATTAGTGGAAGTGTTTGCTGAAATGATTTTGATGAATATGGGTACAAGGTGTTATGCCAGTTCATTGATAGAGTGGAGAAACACCCGAGCAAGAAAATTGATGAGAAGATTGGCCAGTTCTGGATTGTATTTTTTTCATAAAAGAATTTTTTCCAAGTTTTTAGTTGTAATAACTTTTACATGTAGCTCAAAATTTGAGACTCAAATAGAATGTTCAATAAAACTATAATGCTATACTGTCTGAATTCTTGTCATTGTTATTCCTAGAGTGCTTAACGCTACACTTTTATTTATTTATTTATTTTTATTTTTATTTTTAATTTTTTGCGACGGTAACAAGATGGTTGCCAAAGATCATGTTAGTGTTTTTCTTTGTTTTTTGCGACGGCAAAATAGCGGTCGCCATAAGTAGTTTAGGTGGTCGCAAATAATTTGCGACCGTTGTTTTGCCGTCGCAAAAAGTATTTGCCATCCCCATATTCGCGACCCCCATTTGCCAACTCTTTTGCGACTGTTTTTTATTATTTGCGACGGTTTATAGCGGTCGCAAAAAGTGTTTTTTTTAGTAGTGACTGTTTTTTCTACTGTTTTTGGAATTGTGGCTTGCTGCTATGGTGTGGACTGCTGCTATGTTGTGGCCTGCTACTATCTTGGGTGCTGCTGCTGCTATGTTGTTTGTTCTACAATCTGAAATTTTAATATACTAGCTTATTTATGATAGACTCTATTGGTTATTTTGTAGTCCCAGGTCCTCTTTTGGCTTTGTACAAGGCCTTTTTGTGTTGGTTTTCTTTTGAGTTTGTTTTGGGATCTGATTTGTGGTCTAGCTATCTCTTGGCATTTCCTTTGGGGTAGTTTTGTGTTGGCCCTGTTCTTGCCCCTCATTTGCTCTTGTTGTTCATGTGGTGTTTGAACATGTTTTTTTGTCTTCTTGTTGCTTTAGTTTGTTGTTGTCTGTATCTTGTATAGTTGGTTAGCTCTTGAGGTATGCCTCTTGTAGTTTGTATTTATTTGTCTTTTTTAATTTATGATTTATTCATCCAAAATATATATATATATATATATATATATATAAAACTGAAGCTCTTTACCCAATTTTGTAATTAAACATGCTAGAACAATATTACTCAAGTAATACTGTGGTGCAACTAGTTTAATTTTTTTTTAAGAACTTTAAATTTTTGTTCAATAAATTTTTTTATTTTTTTTTTGGTCGTGTTAACAATTAACATATGAAGCAAACACAAAAACAAAAAGGAGCGGTGAGGATTCATTTCATACAATGATACAACAACTTACCATGGAAAATGGGCAAGAAAATTAGAGTAATGGGCCATGACATTGGACCAAACCACTAATCTTGACTCGGACTGACTCACTGTTTTTGTTCACTGCTTGATAAGTAGTTTGTTTTATTTGAATTTGGGGAAATTATAAAAAATTAAAAAATATATATATTATTTACATAGAGGTCTCCTAAACTATTGAGAAATATTACTTTGACCCCGTAAATTAAAAAAAAAATGCAAATATAACCCCTAAGCTAGTGAGAAGTATCACTTTGCTCCTTAAACTATAAAAGCGTACAAATGGACTTTCTAAACTCTGTGTGTTTCACTTTGACCCCTTCAGTTAGGGGGTCCAATTTGTACGTTTTTATAGTTTATAGGACGAAGTGATACTTCTCAATAGTGAGCCCATTTATACATTTTTATAGTGTAGAGGTCAAAATGATATTTCTTAATATTTTAAGGAGTCTTCAAGTAAATAACACACACAAAAAAAAAAAAGAAAAGAAAAGAAAAGAAAAGAAAATTTTAATCCAAAAATAGTAAATTTCATCATATAAATTTTGGGATGAAACCGTGAAATTTCATCCAATTGATATTTTTCGCAAAAAGATCTTGCAAAAAGATCAAGAAGCTGAAAATTTTCTCTATGATTTTAGAAACATGGAAATTTTATACAAACTTATGAAATTTGATAAATGAAAATGAGAAATTCTTACCAAAAAATCGTAAATTTCATCCTAATAACTGAGAAATTTCATCTCGAAAAGGAAAATTTGGAATGAAATTGAGAAACTTTATTCAAATTTTTGAATTTTAGAAAACAAAAAATTTCTGAATTAAATTTTATAAATTTCACTTCTACGAAATTCAGAAAATTTTCATTTTAGAATTTCTTAGTTTGTGATAGTCAATTGAAAATTAAAACAAATTAAATATCTCACAATTTTCATAATTTTGACAAGTTTCACAATTTTGAATTGGAAGTCCCTCAATTGACCAACTTTTCAATTTCCAGAAAATATTTTCTAATTATTCATGAGCATCAATTGATTCTATTTCACCAAATTCTTTCACCTTCTATGTAGGGATGGCAATGTGGGTATCTATGGAGACCCAACCCAAATACATGGGTTTTTCCCTTTTTTTCTTATCCATTGGGTAGGGTAAGTGATATTCTTTAAATATCCACAGGGGATGGGTTGGGGATGGGTACCCACTAATTTCCCTATTTTTTTTTTTTTTTTTTTTAAGGATTCACAACCAAAACTAAATATACATTCAATCTTTTTTCTTTTATTTATTTATTTATTTAGGTTCACAACCAACTTTTTTTTTTTTTTTTAAATTTATCTACAACTAAAGCTAAATATACATCCAATCTTTTTTTTTTATTATTATTTTTTTATTTTTAAGGTTCACAACCTTTTTTTTTTTTAATTTTGAAGATTCAGAGCCAAAGCTAAATATACATTCAATCTTTTTTTTTTTGGTTTTTTTTTTTTTATAATTTTTTTTTTAAGGTTCACAATTTTTTTTTTTTTTTAAGGATTCACAATCAAAGCCAAATAGACATTCAATCTTATTTTATTTATTTGGCTCAACAATAAAATCAAATACACATTAATTAACATTGTCACATTATTCTTGTCAAATTTTAGACATATCTAGAATTTTTTAAATTTATTTAAAAAAATTAAGGACACTGTCTAGTGCATATGTATTGTAATTTTCAGAATGGTTTGCTTGTTCTGAAATTTCAATTAACGAGTATGAATCTATTTATTTTAGTTATCACACAATATATACAACATATATATATATATATATATATGAATGTATTTTAAAATAAGGAAATTGTAGAGAATCGAAACAAGCATGAGTCGTGATTGGTTAGAAAGCATGGGTACAAAGATTTATTTGCTAGAAAAACAAAAAGGGAATACAAAGTCTTATTAAATAATTTTTTAAAAAATAAAAGAATTTTTCTTAGTTATGAACAGATTTAACTGAAATCAGCTTGTTTCCTAATGTTATGCTTCATTTATTTAGATAGAAAATATTTTTTAATGAAAAATATTTTTTATAAAAAAAATTAAAAATATTTTTCTTTTATATTTGGTGGTGGTGGTGATGGAACGAAGGTGAAAGTAGAGATTGTGACATAGTGGTGGGGTGATGGCGGCAGTGATGATGGTAGTGGCTATGGTGATAGTAGTGTGATAGTGAAGGTAAGAATAGTGGTGATGGCATTGTGAAATTAGTAAAAATTTAATTGAAAAAACATTTTTCGTTTTTTAAAAGTAACAAACAACAAAATTCGTGGGGGACTAAAGGAAGAAGATGGAGGATGGATTGGGTGTGGTAAGGCATAGATATCTTAAAATGAGTGGTTCAGATTTGTTAAAAGGTATAATTAGATTTTTGATAAATTAAAATGAATGGTTCAAATTTGCTAAGAGAAAGATGGCTTAATATCTAAAATGTCCGTGGCTAAGAGATCAACAAACAATTCCTAGTTTATGCCCTGATGCAATTTAATATGGGTCTTATAACACTTTCTTCAGACAGGTTCTTTCACATTTTATTTCTTCAAACATGCTCTTATAACATTGTAAACAGGTTTTTATAACATGTAGGGGAGAGAGTGAGAGGGAGAGTGAGAGAGAGAGAGAGAGAGATGGTTGTAATTTTTTTTTAATCTTCCACGTTCTTCCACATTTTTTTTTCAATTACTAAAACTTATTTGATTGTCTCAAAATTATATATTTGATTATTATAAAACAAACTTTTTAATTAATTAATTAATGTGTATTTGATTTTGTTATTGAACCAAATAAAATAAAATAAGATTAAATGTATATTTAGCTTTTGTTGTGAACCTTAAAAAAAAAATTAAAACAATATAAAATAAAAAAATAAGTTGTTAACATTAAGTATATTAAAAAAGAAAGAAAAAAGATTTAAGGTATATTTAGCTAAAACCTTAAAAAAAAAAAAAAAAGAAAGAAAAAACAAAAAAAAAAAAAAGGAAAAGTTGTTAACATTAAATATATTAAAAAAGAAAGAAAAAAGATTGAAGGTATATTTAGCTTTTGTTGTGAACCTTAAAAAAAAAAAAAAAAAATTGTTAACATTAAATATATTAAAAAAAGAAAGAAAAAAGATTAAAGGTATATTTAGCTTTTGTTGTGAACCTTAAAAAAAAAAAAAAAAGTTGTTAATATTAAATATAAAAAATAAAAATAAAATAAAAATAGGAATTAAAGTGGGTTGGGGAAAATCCAAACCCATTAAGAAATGGGGAGGGTGGTACCCATGGAGAATGGGGAATGGAGAATGGAGAAAATTTATTATAGGGGAATGGGGATGGAGAATTAATATCCACCCCATTAACCCCCATTGCCATCCCTACTTCTATATGGCTGCTTAGTAATATAGTGGGCCTATTATTTTCCTTTCATCACAAAAAAAAGATAGACAAAGAAAGATTTGTATTAGAAGTCTATTATGGATAGGGTAAATTCCACTAAATTTCACTTGAGGTTTCTAGCTAATAAATTCAGTTCTGAAAATTACATGCCCCTCCCTATATTTTTTAGTCGCATTACAATTTTCTTTATCTGTTAATCAACTGTTAGGTTAACTAATACATAGGTATGATGTCAGCTATTAAGAATTTTAAAATTCCAATCTTAACTCTAGTAACGTATTCCATCTCTTGTGTTCCCTCTGATCTGTCACTCCACTGGTTTGTAACAAACTAACAACCAATTGCACAAAAAAAAAAAAAAAAAAAAAAGCAGAAACCCATCACCAGAATGTTGTAAAACACACAATATACAACAACACATTTATAAAATTATAGAATTCAAAGAAAACGGAGACAAAGCTAAAGAAGCTTATAAATGTGGGTAATATAGCTTGGCCTCTGATGCAGACTGGTTAATGCTTACTCATTGTGGGAGAATTTCCACAGTAGATATCACACTCACAGTTGGTGGCCGCAGAACATGAGTCTAGCAGCTGCATAATTTTTGAAAATCAGTAGAATTACTCAAAATAAGTTTTTCAACTTTTCTTAATCTCCTTCATCCTTCACTAACTCTATTGAATCCTTTCTTATAATACACTAAACATGATTGAAAGTTTTTGTTTTCCTTTCTCTTATTTTAGCAAGTCTGTAAACATTCGTTTCTTTTCTCCATCTTACTATTTAATCTAGTATAAAGATCATCTCAAGACCTCTTGCAGTAAGTCTTTCCCCCTCATTGGGTCATTGGCAGTGGTGGAGCCAAAAAATTAAATCAGAGGGGAAACTTAATAATTACAACATTGAAAAGTTTTACAAAAATATTTCACATAAATTTTTACGATTGACTTCAAGAAAGATAAATATATATATATATATATATATTATTTGTAACTAGTATATCATGGACAATATAAAAAAAAAAAAAGAAGTTATGGATATAAGTTTTAAAATAAATTATATAATGATAAAGTAATTTTTTATACAAAATTTCAGTACAAATTTAATATAATAGTAATATTACGTCATTGTTGACAGATAATATCACCAACCAATAGTAAAGAAACATATAGATGATGAACTCCACATGTCAAATGTAACTAATAATTCAATAAATTCTATATTTTCATTGAGATTAATTGTAATTGCATGTCAATAATGATGGACATTACCATTGCATTGAAATTTTCATAGATAATAATATGATTTATCATAATATCTTTATTTTTAATTAAAAAAAAAGTCATTATTATTTTCATAATTTTAAAAATGTCATTGATATTTCACTATGAATAATATTTTATAATTTTTTTTAAATGTTTCTTTATGTTTGCAAAAAAAAAAAAAAATTCCAAAACCGGGGGGGGGGGGGGAGGTGACCCCCTAGACCAGGTGTGGCTCCGCCTCATTGGATCATTATTTGCAATAAGTCTGCCTTTCCCCCTCATTGGCCGTTATTTAGAAAAGCATACTTTTCTAAATTCTAAATGCAGGTTTCAAAATTCATTGAATTACAAAATTCATTGATTCATTGACCATATAAATTCTTGTTTGCTTGGATCATTACTTGCAATAAGTCTGCCTTTCCCCCTCGTTAGTCGTTATTTAGAAAAGCATACTTTTCTAAATTCTAAACGCACATTTCAAAATTCATTGAATTACAAAATTCATTGATTCATTGACCATATAAATTCTAGTTTGCTTGTTTGTTTGGATCATTACTTGCAATAAGTCTGCCTTTCTCCCTCATTAGTTGTTATTTAGAAAAGCATACTTTTCTAAATTCTAAATGCACATTTCAAAATTCATTGAATTACAAAATTCATTGATTCATTGACCATATAAATTCTTGTTTGCTTGTTTGTTTGGATCATTATTTGCAATAAGTCTGCCTTTCCCCCTCGTTAGTCGTTATTTAGAAAAGCATACTTTTCTAAATTCTAAATGCACCTTTCAAAATTCATTGATTCATTGACCATATAAATTATTGTTTGCTTGTTCGTTGTTGAATGGGTAAATGGCTTGCAGTGCCAGTGCCAGCCCAAGTGCACGGCGATTAACGCCATTGATTTCGGCCCCCAAATAGGGCAAGTCCTCATTTTGTGTAATGCCCATATAATAATTATATATTTGTTGAGTCTAGTTAATGAGTGTCCTAAAACAATTAGTTAAGAAAATTTAAGAGGAAATTATCGAAAAATCCCATAACTGAATTAGTAACACTATTTAGTCCCACCAATTTACATTTGCACTGGTAGATCCCATCAGTGATAACGTGATAACCGCTAGGTCTTGATTTAATTTGAATTATATTGTTGTGGACGTCTGTACCCTTTCCTTTATATGGGTCAGACAATTTCAGGGATCACATCCTTACCCCATCCCGTTACACTCACACACACTGTTGTGTTCACACACAGTCACACAACACACATAAGAACCACATAACAATGGACATTCAACAGTGCTCAAAAAGAAAAACAGAGGGATCCGTTTTTCACTTGGTGATTGTGAGGAAGAGGAGGCAATCTCTGAATCAGTTCGAGTTCGATCGAGAAACCCCAGATCGACGTGAACAATGGGCACAAGATGATCGTCAATCCGGCAGGCCGATGTACCACGTCGGCATCGTCCGGTCGACTAGAAAACAGAGTACAACACGATGACGAAGGAATCAGGCAGATCGACGTGAACAATGGGCACAAGACGATCGTCGTGAACAATGGGCACAGGATCGACGTGAACAGTACTAAATCCGTATTTCACAGGGCCGTTTCTGAAGCGATCGTGACCGGTTCGGGTTCAATCGAGGAACCCCGGCACGAAGGTTGACTGATATGAGTCCATAGTCTTCCTTGCAAGCCCATCAAAACAAAACCATGGAATCTAAGTAATGTGGCAGGTGACTTGATCAAACAGCAGATGGTAAAGTCGAAGATAGATAAAGTTGGTGATTGGTGCTTAAAACTTGATCCCTCAAGTATCTAGGTTATTTGGTCCTATATAGATGTTTTTTGATCCCAAATAATTCTAGCTTTTGCTTTTAACTTGGTATGCACTACGTTTTCTGCAAATGCCACTTATTCTGCAATGCCACTTTGTCGGTGTCCTCATACAATGCCACTTCGTCAGATCGACCCGAAAACAGAGTACAAGACGTTGATGAAGGAATCGGGCAGATTGACGTGAACAATAGGTTCTTGGGCACAAGCAGTGAAATCGACAACGATGGTCAGATCGACCCGAAATCAGAGTACAAGATGATGATGAAGGAATCCGGTAGATCGTTTTGATTATTGGTGCTTCAGCTTGTAGCCTTGCAATTCCCAGATTTAGGAACAAAAAGATTGTATGAACTTGAATTGTAGAAATGCGAGCTCATGATTTTGATTCTGATTTCGGGTTGTGAAAAATCCGGAATAGAAATTCGAAACCATTTCAGTGTGTTTTATTTTGCGTGTTCACGTCACGTACGAAACAACACTATGACGTTACCACGTTTCACTTCTACGCGTGTTACAAACCTACTATATTAAAAAAAGGTATTAGTGCACTTTTCCGATCAACGTGACACACAAACACTTATTCACCTTCCCTATACAACCCACGTCAATCAACCAATAATACTAGTAGTGGCAAAATAGTAAACAAACAAATTAAGAGACCATTCAGTCACCAAGAAAACATTTAGGATCTCATGGATTACAAGTCCACAAAATGGGATTTACTGGTCAATTCCCCAAAATTTAAAATGGTAGGGATTTTATTTGAAGCACTTTTATAAATAATACATAACCATTTCAAACTTCTTAACAAGTGTCTTTAGGGAAATCGTTTACAAAATTCATATTTTTAATGCTTCTTTTATAAATCCCAAGTTTTTTTATTTGTGACAAGCTTTAATTATCCTTTTATTTTTTTATTTAATTTAAAAAAATTAAAATCACTAAATGGTAGTTTGAAAATAATATTGTCCTCATTTTGAAAGTTTTGATGATTTTTGTAAAATTAATAGTTTAGATTTATTTTCCAAATTAAAAGTTTTAAAAGAATTCACACAAATATGAGAAAGGAAAATACACCAATTGACATACTAAATTATATTTTAAAAAATCTAGATTCTTTTTCAAATGCATGTATTTCTTGCAAAATATTATTAACAATATGCGTAACAATTGCTTCTATAGAAAAGAGTATTTATAAAAATTTGTAAAGTCCTACTTATGGTTAATTGTATCACACAAAAGATTATTTGCAATTTATCCTTGAAAATGATATGTTTAGAAACCTTATTACAAAAGCTTAATTAGTATTTTTGCACTACAAAAACTAACAAAAATTAATTTTTGATGAAACCAAAATAATAAAAGTTAATATTTAAGTATAAAATGTCTCATTTTTAAAATTCTGCATCCAGTCTCCTAATGTTGTGTTTGGTTAGGAGATTTAGGAATGGATTTGGAAAAGAAAATGGAAAAGGTAGGTGAAATGCGAATAAAATATACCTACATTTCACATAATTTCACACATATTTTTTCCGTTCTTTTTCTAAATCTCTCAACCAAACACAGCGCAAAGGGTCGGGCCACCCCATATTTCTTGATATGTTCTTCTCTGATGGAGAATGAGAAAGCTATCTCATTAACACATAAGAAGTTTCAAACACATATCAAGTCATCCCTCTCAAAAGACTATCAAATTCGAGATCATAGCATTCTTTTGGGAAAGTCATACAGATTCCTATTAGTTAGTGGTCCAAAATGGTTGAGTGTGAACAATCAATTAGTCATGGTCAGTAGACTAGTCTAAACCAAATTGGCACTAAAATCAAACGACTTAATTCACAGCTGATCTGGACTTTTTGAGAAAGTAAGGCATTTGAAACTTCATAAGAGGAAAAGTAAGCTAATAAATAGAATGCAAATCATCTGTATCACCCTTTCATAGTCTAGATGTAATATTAACATGCATGTAACCATAATAATAATACGCGGAATTGAACTTTGTAGGATCTTAAATTCAATACAACTCAATAATAAAACGAACATACCTTTGTCAGCCATTAGAATTAGAGAAGTTGAGAAAATACCCTTAATAGTTGAACATTGAATTCTTGGCTTACCTCTTTCTCTCTGTCTCTCTTAATTAGGATGACTATAGAACTTAGAGTGATGGAAAAATACTCATATCATGTAAGGGGAGCCACCCATCCTTATATAGAGGAGATAAGAGAGCTAGATAAACTCTATTAGAAAAATTCCTATCCATCAAGGTTTCCTTCTTATCTTAGAAGAGTAATTATCCCATATTTAAAATTCTAATTACTGAACTTTATCTCAAATATTAGCTTTATCTAGTTCTGGAGTCCAAATAAAAATAAAACATGTAAAAAATATGTAGGCTACTGGGCTACACCAGAGAATAAATCCAACATTCTCTCACTTAGCCCATTAAGCCGATTATGATGCAATTGTGAGTTTTTTTAAAAAATATGCAATTTATAAAAAAAAATTTGACTCATTGGATTCCACACGAAAAACTTTGATACGTGATCACGAAATTTTAAAAATAGCCAATAAGCTTTGATATATTAGAGACTATAATATTGTGATTACTTCAGATCACCAATGTGAGTCATAGCAGTTATATAACATTTATGTCATATTTCCTTCTATGCACCACACCATCGATAACCTTCACTAACCCAGTCCATTATCGGGATATGTAATTATTTGCCTGAAAGCCCTTGTAATTTGTCTTGTTAAGACATTTCCTGTTATCAATATTCAAATTAATGTGTACACACTTTTAGAACGAGAAAAATAGAAACAAAATTATTATTGTACAAATAGTGTCAAATAAAAATAAGCACTCAAGATTAACCATACACATCATGGATTGCTTAAAAGACCCATCCTGATAACATGCTCTTTGTATGTCTTTGGTGGCAATCCCTTTGTGAATGGATCAACAATCATGAGAGAGGTGCTTAAGTTTTCAATTAACACTTTTTATTTCTGGACTTTTTCTCTAACAACTAAGTACTTGTAACACCCCAAAAATGAATATGCCATTTCAATAAACATGGCTCATAGGAGATGCCGGAGATATGTGTTCAATATGTTTCCCTGACATAATTCAAATGTTTATGCAAAAGTGATCTCACATGCGATTATACATTCATTGAAAACTAGTACATGAATCTATAGCATGTAAAATCATTAAAACCAAAATGAATAAAGGCCCTCAAGGGCTTACAAGTTCCAAGGCATGAGCCCGGTTGCACAAAATGGTCTCTCGGATCCATACATGTTTAGCCCTTGGCTTACAAAAATTTTACAATCACAAATAAGAGCCTTGTGCTCTTAAAACATATTCCCACGCCCTAATTTGGCAGGTTCACCACGTCCTTTCCCACACCAAAACCCATAAGGGTGAGCACAAGCCCAATAGAGAATACTTAACAAAGTATATATATTTATGCAACATTTCCAATATTAGATGCGAATGCCATGCGATACCATTTTAAATGAAATTTCATTTACATGCTCTTTTGAAAATTTCCATGCTTTCAACAATAGTTTGCAATCTCCACAATTCCAAAACTTCCAATTTTAATTATAGGGGGCGGTAAATACGACTCAGGAAATCCCTAGGTTGGTGTCTGCAAGTAGGCTCAACAAGCACTACCAATAACCCCACTTTACCGGTTGCTAACTGGAAGGGAAGTGGTACACTACAAGAAGAACAATTTTGCCGACCAAAATATTAGTCGCCAAAGGTCGGATTTTTAGTCGCCAAAACCATTTAGCGACTAAATTTTTTTGTCGCCAAGTTAGTCGCCTAAACTTGGTCGGCGAATGTTTTAGCGACTAAACGCATGTTTGGTCGCTGAAAGTGCACATTTGGCTACTATTTTTTTAGTCGGCAATGTTACCTTTTAGCTACTAAATTTTATTTGGTCGGAAAAATATATGTTTTGGCTACTAAATTATTGGTCGCCAATGGTCAATTTTATTTTTTAAAATTATACATTTACCGACCATTACTCAAGGAATCGACGACCAAACTTTTTAGTCGCCAAAAGGTTATTCGTGAAAAAAAAAAATTACACTGACTAACTTCTCATCTGCTCTTGTGCAGATTCGAACCATCAACCTTCCACACCATAAACCTTATACAACACACTCTTTCCACTACGCCTCTATGGGTTAAGGCCATAACCGACCAGTAATCACCAGATTACCTACGGCCTCAAACCAAATAAGAAAAAACTCATCAGAGTAAAGGGGCCAAACGGAAGCAAATTTAAAACTTTGTCCATAGAGCCGTACTTATATGCACATCATAATATTCCATATTTACATATGTTAATAACTCACAGCAGAAAGTATAGTAGCATAAGGTTCTGTACAGACAAGATCATTCAAATCTAAGTCAACCAAACAAAACTATACACAGACGTATATCGAAGTCCTCACCAACATGACAAAATACACAGAAAGGCAAAAGGACGAAGATGTGTCTCGTGCGTGAGACGCAAGGGCTGACTCTTCAAAACTTTGGATGTTCCATATAGACTTCACTGAGGCTAGGTCTGGACCTCTCTTGGCACACCTACAAACACATGAATGAGCGTGAGCGAAAGCCCAGTGAATAATATCAAATAAAGAATATACATTGGAACCATATACATCAAATGGCCTTGGGCCCAATTTATATTTCTACTAATACATACATACATAGACATATGTAAGTTAAGTAACTGTAGTTCCAAACACATCATACGGCCTCGGGCCCAATTCATTAGTATCATTCAGGTCAAACTGGCCTTTGGCCCATTCGTACTTTCGTTCATGTCGAACTGACCTTTGGCCCATTCGTTTATGTCAAGCTGGCCTTTGGCCCATTCTTTCCTTCATATCAAACTGGCCTCTGGGCCCAATTTATATTTCTACTAATACATACATACATAGACATATGTAAGTTAAGTAACTGCGGGTCCAAACACATTATACGGCCTTAGGCCCAATTCATTAGTATCATTCAGGTCAAACTGGCCTTTGGCCCATTCGTACTTTCATTCATGTCGAACTGGCCTTTGGCCCATTCATTCATGTCGAACTAGCCTTTGGCCCATTTGTTTATGTCAAACTGGCCTTCGGCCTATCATTTCCTTCATATCAAACTGGCCGCTGGCCCATTCAAATGACAAACTGCTATTCGTGTCAAACTATCATTCGTGTCAAGTTGTTATTCCTGTCAAACTGTTATTCATGTCAAATTGTTATTCGTGTCAAACTATTATTCATATCAAATTGTTATTTGTGTCAAATTGTTACTCGTGTCAAATTGTTACTCGTGTCAAACTGGCCTTTGGCCCATACATTTATTCGTGTCGAAATGGCCTCTGGCCTATTCATTCATGTCAAAACGGCATCTGGCCCATCCATTCATTCTTGTCAAAACGGCCTCTGGCCCATCCATTCATTTTTGTCAAAACGGCCTCTGGCCCATCCATTCATTCCTGTCAAAACGGCCTCTGGCCCATTCATTTGGTATAGCAAACATTGTCCACCAATCGAATCAACGAATCTTATAAAACTTACATGGGCGTAAGCAATTAGACAATAACATATTTCAGATATCTTTGTTAGATATTACTCACAGTGATTGGTTGGTTGGTTTGCCCTAGAGCTCGACCCTACACATTCCATGAACACAAAAGGGTCACAAACAATTCGATCCGTTCTAAATTCACATATTCCTCTTTAGGCTTCATTCTTATCTCTTTAACTCAATTACAATGCTCAATGCATGCCTAAGAGTACTTAGAAGTAAAAGAGAACAAAAAATGAAACACAGGGTGTCCTTTTCAAAATTTTAGAAAACAGGGTCCCCGCTCGAGCGTGGACTTCCCCGCTCGAGTGGACCCTTGAGGCCTACAAAAGTACTGGATATGTCAAATTTACGCTCGATCGTGCACTCTGGCGCTCGAGCGGAAGGCCTCTCTACATGGCTTCCCGCTCGAGCAGACATCCATGTCTGAAAAATACTGGGAGCACGAATTTCCCACTCGAGCGTCTATTCCTCCGCTCGAGCGGACATAAAAAATTTTGGATTTTCCAGAACGCATTCTTGAGCTTCAACTTGATGTTCAAAGGTTCCAAATGCATGATTTTGGCTCAAACTTCACATATATATATACTAGCATGGTATAAACACTGAATTTCAACATTATGAAGCTTAATTCCAAGAATTTCTCACATGCATGCCTCAAATGACTTCAAATACAACAAAATCAACTCAATTTCCTCATAATCAATTTAATCCATGTTCTTGACCATTATTCAAACTTGAATTCACAAGATGATAACTTACAATTCATGAATTCACTTACCTAGAGGCTTTATTCTTCTAATCTATAGCAAAATCTTGAGTTTAATTTCCCAATCTCAAAAACCTTAAGCCAAAACATGCAATCCTTCCTCTTTCCCTTTCTAGCCGACCCTCTCCTCCCTCTCTTAGAGTTGATATCAGCCAAATGATTTTAAAGAGAAGGAATGAACATAATAAGGTCCTTAAAAAGCCCCACTAAGTCACATTATTTTAATATCAAATAATTGAGCACTTAATTAGTCGTTCTGAATCTAATTATTTTGATCTGAATCAATTTCCAATTAAATTTCACCGTAGGCTCTAAAAATTACGCTAATCACGATGGCGCAATCAATTTCGGGTTCTGTGGCCGATAAGGCCTTCAATTTAATTCCCAAAGTAGATAATCAAACAGATATTCCTACGGTGAACAGATAGAAATCCAAAACCACATATTTTCTCATAATGGAACACAAAATCATACTAAACACATAATCATACTCATATTAAGGACCAATTAACATATTACGGCACAGGGATATCACAATCTTCCCCCCTTTAGGAAGTTTGGTCCTCCAAACTTATTTTACCTTCAGTCGAAAACAATTTGGAATACCTCTTATTCAACAGTTCGAGTGCTATCCTTTCGATAGTTATTTGCTCGGTCTTAAAATCAAGCAACATTATGTTCTTCGTCAATCAGAGGCTAACCTTTTTCGCCATACAAGGTTTTGCACGGTGCCACACCGATACCAGAGTGCAGGCTGTTGTTGTAAGCAGAGTCTGCCAACAACGAATAGACTTTCCAAATCCCCTGAAAGATCTACTGAATATATTTGGAGCATTTCTCCCAAAAGTTCTTCCTAATTATACATCAATTAGCGGATGGAAGGTAGCGCTGACTCATAATCCAGTTCCCATCGCCTCTTGGAGGCTTGTCAGAATTCAAACATATTTTAGGATCCATGTCCAAAACAATAGATACTAGGATCCCATGCAACAAGCAATCTTGTCGATGTAAACAGTTGCTAGTCTATAAGCATCCTACGAAAATTTCACAGGGAGGAAATGAGAAAACGTAGTAATCCTATATACAATAATCCAAACGGGACTTATACCCTGGGTGTCCAAGGCAGCCCCACGATGAAATTCGTTATTTGGCTTTGACTTGTTGGTACTGAAAATATTTAGACACAAATTCAACAATTTTCTTTTTCAGAATAGGTCACCACATACTTATTTCAGATGTCAGCTAACTTTACCATAGAAGTTCAGTCTATTCCCTTGTCACAAAAGTTCAATTCATTCTTCAACAACTCCACAATTCACAATCTGATTCGGTATTTAGTTCAGTGACTCATCACAGTTATCCAAGGTCAATCAAAAGTCTAGAGGAATTTAAAGTGGATCCAGACACTGATTCTCGAGTCAACAAAGATAACAACGAAACAATCAACCACACGACATACGTAACTCACATATCCCCATAGTACCAATTGCAAAGTACAATAACATCGAGGCAGTCGACTTATGACAGAACACACGTGTTCTCAATTCATTCAACAGTTTACAGTTTACAATTCGGTTCAACATTCAATTCCCTGTTCTTTCGAGTCTTTCCACACTATCTCATAGTTGCCAAGAGCAAAAGGCAATTCGTATATTAATCCCCATGATGTCAAAGATGATATCAAAGCAGTCAATCACATGTTAAACACAATTTACACATCCTCAGAGCCCCAATTACAGAATATAATGGCACTGAGCAGTTATTTACACAAGGCGTATTGAATTCACATACTTTCAGACAATCAGGGTTTTTAAAAGCTTCTTGGATGTTAATAACACCCACATAATACCAAAGGATGACATTTAGAACAAAACAAATGAATAATCGTCTTGGAATCAAAGCACACCAGTTCACGACCGTCGGTGGCTGACCCAAGATCGATTAGACAAACCCACCCGTACAAAACCGTCGGTGGCAAAAGTGGTATCTCAACAAAGGTGCTACATAGGCTTAACGTCCCCTAGCATGAAAGGACGTCTCAAGAATGTCATCAAAACAAACACAATACCATTCACATAACCTGATTTCCCAAAATCCGATAACACTGAAGCAGGCATGTGAAACATATTCTGATTAGTCAAGGATAATATTCATTACTGTTTGCAGTCAAATCAATATGTTATCATCGGTTTCCATAGCGTCAAACAAACAAGAATATGACAATACACAAGCATTGTTCTTTAAGACATCCAATCATTGGATTTGCACAATTCAGTTCATTTCTAACACACATGTCCTCAATAGTTGAAGGTTAGTTCTCAACGGTGTTCATGGTTAGATCAATCTGTTGATAGCCCACAAAAGGTCTTTCAAGTAAGTCAAGTACTCCAAACGGATTCAAGTTTTGTGTCTATCAATTTTCCTGCCAAGAATAATTTGGCTATTTATTCATACGTAATCCGTACTTTCCCTTAACAAGGTCAAATCAGATAGAGGGTCTCATCAAATTAATCCCGTCAATGGTCTTGCCAAATCAAATCGAGCAAAGGTCCCCTCAAATTATATAAAATGAGGGTTCTAACAGGCCCAATCAAACAAAAGTTCTATCAAATTGAATCAGATAAAAGTTCTCTCAATGGGGTATTTGGTTCTATAAGGCACACTTCTTTGCTTAGGTACATACTCTATAGTTTCACAACCGTTCTAAGTTCATCAGTTCTCAAAATCATATTGGAGTCATTTATCACAACTGTTCAGGTCAAGGTATTTCAAATCATGTACAATATGGTATTGTTCACATAAGTTCAGGTGTAGTTGCATATGCAGGCGTACATATCAGGAGGTATATATATATCATAATCAGTACAGAAATTCTCAAATAGGTCTTATATGCAAGCATATGGTACACAGTAACACATTAAACAAAGTTCTTCGGTTACACATAATATAGGATTTGTCACGCAGAGGTTCCAAATTAGTCACAAAAACATAGGTTTACGAGTCAAGCTTAACATAGTCACATAGTTCAATCAATTTTCTACCAATCCAAATACATGATCTCGCAATTTATAGAGTTCGTTATGTGGGGTGCTCAACCCAGTCACACAATCATAGAGTCATAATTCCAGTGGTTTAGTCATTGAAGATAGTAACATGACAAATCACCCTGAGCATAGGTTTAGATGTACATGTGCATGTGCAGAGTTAATCGATATCCCAATACATATTTCACAAATTTCCCAATGGAGCATATACATTCAATGAATACAGTCTCGACCTTGTGGGTCTAACCAGTCTAAATACACATGCAACAGATACGAAAGAAGATGCCGATTTGAATCAAATAATATCCCAAGCGAAGATGTACACAAGTACTAATTCGGAATTAATCAACACATAAGCATTCATTTACACACAGTATAGATACTTGGGATAACGGTCGCAGTATTTTAAGCGCTTTCTGGGATGAGTGTGATTACTCTATCCTGATTAGCAATTCTTACCATTGGAACGAATCTAACTGAGGCAGAAGATTTATTCACGTTCCGTTCAGTTCGGGGATAGTTCCTTACCATGTGGTCCTTTTTTCCACACCTATAACAAGCCCCAGAAATTTGATAGCAAACTCCTCAGTGTTTCTTACACTGGTGGTGGCAAAGGTTCTTGCCGTAGTGGCAACTGACGTTGTTGTCTTAAAATCTCTGCCATCTCTTGTACTATTCTTTGCAGTCTATCAAGTCGGGCTGTGGAAGAGTCTGCCAACTCGTATGCCTTTACTTTATTCATGTTCTACACAAATTCTTATTAAGCCTTGCCAAATACTGGGATGCCCAATACAAAAATAAACACAGATACACATGCGTACATTCGCACATAGGCACATTGTTATACTCCCATTTTATGTATCGCCAAGGCACAATTAATCACATACGTAACAGATGATTGCATACTTATCAGATATCACATGCTGAACATTTACTAAGTAGTTATATACTCAAATCATGTTCATATTTCACAGACACCCATTCGCAGAATCGAATGCACATAAGCAACTTTTCATGATTCATATTTGTGCATTATAACAAAACAAACTTGTTGTACACATTAGTGCAACAATTCATATCTCATCTAATCACATGTTCTCAACATTTGATTAAACTTGCATTATACTTTATACAAAAGATTCACAGGTATGCATATACAAAAGAGCATACGTATTCAAATATTTTGCAATGCAAGCAATTCACAAACTTATAGCGCATAATCGTTCATATCAAAACAGTTAGGCATATTCTTGATGCTTCCAAATTCATACTTATCATATGAATGCATCCTAGATCTTTTCTAGATGCTTATTGCTCTTTTGGACAAGTGTGTGAGTTATTAACTCGTGCTTTGATACCACTTTGTCATGACCCGAACCCGCCCTATGGGTTAAGGCCATAACCGGCCAGTAATCACGAGATTACCTACGGCCTCTAACCAAATAAGACAAAACTCATTAGAGTAAAGGGGCCAAATGGAAGTAAATTTAAAACTTTGTCCATAGAGCCATGCTTATATGCACATCATAACATTCCACATTTACATATGTTAATAACTCACAACAGAAAGTATAGTAGCATAAGGTTCTGTACAGAAATGATCATTCAAATCTAAGTCGGCCAAACAAAACTATACATAGACGTATACCGAAGTCCTCGCCAACATGACAAAATACACAGAAAGGCAAAAGGCCGAAGACGTGTCTCGTGCCTGAGACGCAAGGGCTGCCTCTTCAAAACTTTGGTTGTTCCATACAGACTTCACTGAGGCTAGGTCTGGACCTCTCTTGGCTCACCTATAAACACATGAATGAGCGTGAGCGAAAGCCCAGTGAATAATATCAAATAAAGAATATACATTGGAATAGTATACATCAAACGGCCTTGGGCTCAATTTATATTTCTACTAATACATACATACATAGACATATGTAAGTTAAGTAACTGCGGTTCCAAACACATCATATGGCCTCGGGCCCAATTCATTAGTAGCATTCTGGTCAAACTGGCCTTTGGCCCATTCATACTTTCGTTCATGTCGAATTGGCCTTTGGCCCATTCATTTATGTCGAACTGGCCTTTGGCCCATTCGTTTATGTCAAACAGGCCTTCGGCCCATCCTTTCCTTCATATCAAACTGGCCTCTGGCCCATTCAAATGACAAACTGTTGTTCGTGTCAAACTATCATTCGTGTCAAATTGTTATTCCTATCAAACTATTATTCATGTCAAACTATTATTCGCATCAAATTTTTATTTGTGTCAAACTGTTACTCGTGTCAAATTGTTACTCGTGTCAAACAGGCCTTTGGCCCATACATTTATTCATGTCGAAACGGCCTCTGGCCTATCCATTCATTCTTGTCAAAACCGCCTCTGGCCCATCCATTCATTTTTGTCAAAACGGCCTCTGGCCCATCCATTCATTCCTGTCAAAATGGCCTTTGGCCCATCCATTCATTCTTGTCAAAACAGCCTCTGGCCCATCCATTCATTCTTGTCAAAATGGCCTCTGGCCCATTCATTTGGTATAGCAAACATTGTCCACCAATCAAATCAACGAATCTTATAAAACTTACATGGGCGTAAGCAATTGGACAATAACATATTTCAGATATCTTTGTTAGATATTACTCACAGTGATCGGTTGGTTGGTTTGCCCTGGAGCTCGACCCTACAGATTCTATGAACACAAAAGGGTCACAAACAATTCGATGCGTTCTAAATTCACATATTCCTCTTTAGGCTTCATTCTTATCTCTTTAACTCAATTACAATGCTCAATGCATGCCTAAGAGTACTTAGAAATGAAAAAGAACAGAAAACGAAACACAGGATGTCCTTTTCAAAATTTCAGAAAATAGGGTCCCCGCTCGAGCGTGGACTTCCCCGCTCGAGCGGACCCTTGAGGCCTACAAAAGTACTGGATATGTCAAATTTACGCTCGATTGTGCACTCTGGCACTCAAGCGGAAGGCCTCTCTACATGGCTCCCCGCTCGAGCGTGAACTTCCCCGCTCGAGCGGACATCCATGTTTGAAAAATACTGGGAGCACGAATTTCCCGCTCGAGCGTCTATTCCCCCGCTCGAGCAGACATCAAAAATTTTGGATTTTCCAGAACACATTCTTAAGCTTCAACTTTATGTTCAAAGGTTCCAAATGCATTATTTTGGCTTAAACTTCACATATATATATACTAGCATGGTATAAACACTGAATTTGAACATTATGAAGCTTAATTCCAAGAATTTCTCACATGCATGCCTCAAATGACTTCAAATACAACAAAATCAACTCAGTTTCCTCATAATCAATTTAATCCATGTTCTTGACCATTATTCAAACTTGAATTCACAAGATGATAGCTTACAATTCATGAATTCACTTACCTAGAGGCTTTATTCTTCCAATCTATAGCAAAATCTTGAGTTTAATTTCCCAATCTCACAAACCTTAAGCCAAAACATGCAATCCTTCCTCTTTCCCTTTCTAGCCGACCCTCTATTCCCTCTCTTAGAGTTGATATCAGCCAAATGATTTTAAAGAGAAGGAATGAACATAATAAGGCCCTTAAAAAGCCCCACTAAGTCACATTATTTTAATATCAAATAATTGAGCATTTAATTAGTCGTTCTGAATCTAATTATTTTGATCCAAATCAATTTCCAATTAAATTTCACCGTAGGCTCTAAAAATTACGCTAATCACGATGGCGCAACCAATTTCGGGTTCTGTGGCCGATAAGGCCTTCAATTTAATTCCCAAAGTAAATAATCAAACAAATATTCTTACGGTGAACAGATAGAAATCCAAAACCACATTTTCTCATAATAGCACACAAAATCATACTAAACACAAAATCATACTCATATTAAGGACCAATTAACATATTACGGCACAAGGATATCACAATAACACCATATGATTATATATGCAACATATATTATTTATATAGTATATAGACTCGTATTAAAATAAAAGTATATATATAAATATAATTATTTTTTATTGAACATAATTTATGTAAAAATAAATTATTTACTAGAAAAAAAAAGAGACCACTTTTGGCGACTAAACTTCTTTTTAGTCGCCAATTGTATACTTTTGGCTACTAATTTTCTTAGTCGCAAAAAAATTTAATTCCCGCACTAAAATTACTACTTTTGGCGATTAAACTTCTTTTTAGTTGCCAAAAAGCCTCACTTTTGGCTACTAAAATTTTTTTAGTCGGTAAAAGCATCACATTTGGCTACTAAACATCTTTTTAGTTGCCCAATGCCTCACTTTTGGCTACTAAATTATTTTTAGTAGCCAAAAGCCTCACTTTTGGCTACTAAAATTTTTTTAGTCGGTAAAAGCATCACATTTGGCTACTAAACATCTTTTTAGTCGCCAATGCCTTATTTTTGGCTACTAAATTATTTTTAGTAGCCAAAAGCCTTACTCTTGGCTACTAAAATATTTGTAGTCGGTAAAAGCCTTATATCGGCGACCAAACAGATTGTTAGTTGCCAAAACCTGTACTTTTGGCTACTAAATTATTTTTAGTCGGCAAAGCCTATACTTTTAGCGACCAAAGGTGTGTTTTTAGTTGCCAAAGATGCTTTTTCTTGTAGTGGTACCTCCTCCGCGCGTGTTTTTAGTCTTTCACCCCAAACACTCAGGCCAACTTATCAAATTCAACTACACCTCCTAACTGGACTTACCAACGTATTTATCCCATAACATTTCCAAGATTCTCATTTCAAATATTCATTTCTCAATGTAATTATTTTCCAACTCAATTTTAGAATGCAATAAAATCAATTGAGGGAATGTATAATGCAAAAGATGCTCAAAATTTCATAACATCCTACCATTTTTAAGTATCTCCAATAAAACAATGACATCCCCATATTCCATTTCCCCCCCTTTAACATGAATCAACATAATACTACAAGTTCAATTTAATGTAACAACATATGATAACCTTCCACATCTTGTATCATCCTCATTACCTTGGACATTTCAAGGCCATATGCAAGATTCTTGAACATTAACCTCTCAAGATTTCAATGTTCATAATTTATGGACCTCAACCAATGGATCAACTCATCACTACACATGCATAAACATTTGCCAATAAGTTCAAATATAGTTCCCAATTTCTCATATGTCAAGTCATTATACCACAAACAATCAATATAAAATTCTCACATTTTTAAAAGAAACCCCCAATTTCTAAGTTTTCACAAAAACCCTAACACTTTTCATCTCTTTGCAACACCTCATTTATACTCCTTAATCTCAATCCATGTTGTCCAAAATTTCAAGAAAATCTTTAAAAGCATAAAAGATAGAGTTTATTCTACAAAGTCATCAATTTCTTGAGCCACAAACCCATTTTTGTAATAACAAAGAAGAGCTCACAAAATCAACCAAAAACTTGCATAAACATATATATAACTCAAAGGAAACCCTACCTCAAATTCTTGTTGAAGAGGTGAGATCAAAACCCTAGAGCCAAAGGTGAGAGATTTTCGATCTTCACCACACAAAGGGATGTTCTAGCTTAGATCTCCAAAGCTTGAGAGAAATGATGGATCTAGACCCAATGGATTGTAAGAATCAAAGATTTTTAGTGTTTGATGAGGGTTTTTAGAGAGAATGGGGAGTAAAAGTGTTTTTAGAGAGAGAGGAATGTAAAAAAAAAATGAGATACATTCAGCCCTAAAAGGAAGAATAGACAGAGCCCTCGGACTGCCCAGATTGCCGCACGTGCGGCGCCCCCTACCACACGTGCGGAGTGCCTCCCCCGCACGTGTGGCCTTCACCTCCGCACGTGCGACCTTCACCTCTGTACGTGCGGTGGTCCTCTCCTACCCTTCACCCCGTACCTGCCTTTTAGGCAGTGTGCAACCCTATGAAACTCAACCTTCTCTGCACGTGCGGCCCTGACCCAGTAACCCAGAATTTTCTGGTTCGACCCCCGGGCACTCCAGACCTGACCTCGCACTCTCTGAAACAAGTGAAAATCAATCACCGAAGAAACAAGAAAAGGAATTTATTTGAGAGGAACCCCCGGACACCACAAACCCAAATGATTAACAAACTCCAAGCCAACTCGACACCTCGTCAGGATCACCCGAGGTTAAACTAAGAAGAATCGAAACTAATACCATACCCAATCATCACAGTACTTTACTTCCATGTGTTTAGAACCACTGGAGTACTTTCCATTCTTAGAGAAGAAAACTGCTTTGGTATTGTCATAATATATCTTCAACGGCTTGGCAATTGAGTCAACAACACCAAGTCCTGAAATGAAATTTCATAACCATAAAGCATGATTTGTATCCTCAAAACATGCCACAAACTGAGCCTCTATAGTAGATGAAGCAATAGTGGACTACTTCACACTCTTCGATGAAATTGCTCCACTAGCTAGTAGAAAAACAGAACTTGATGTAGATTTTCTACTATCAAGGCAATTAGCAAAATCTGAGTCTGAGTATCCAGTCATTTTCAACTGTTCTGATCTCCTATAGGTGAGCATATAGTCCTTTGTTCCTTGAAGATATCTCATAACCTTCTTTACTACTTTCCAATGTTCCATTCTAGGATTACTTTGGAATCTTCCCAACATTCCAACTACAAAACTAATATCTAGCCCGGTACATGTATGGGCATCCATCAAGCTCCCTACTGCTGATGCATATGGAATGTCCGTCATTAAGTCATTCCTTGGACACTATTTTTCACTTATTATATCACCCTTCAAGATGGGTGCATCACCAACTGAACAAAGCTACATATTGAATCTCTCCAAAACATGATCAATATATCCTTTCTGAGATAGTCTTAGCAATCCTCGAGATCGATCCCTAAAGATCTCTATGAAAATAATATAGTTTGCCTTACCCATATAGACTATTTTAAAGTTCTTGGAGAGATATTCCTTTGTTTCATGCAAAAAGCCAAGGTCATTACTAGCTAACAAAATGTCATCCACATATGGCACCAAAATAATGAACTTATTCCCACTAACCTTAAGATATATGCACTGATCAACTGCATTTTCCTTAAATCCGAAGGAGGTAACGATATCATTAAATCTTAAATACCATTACCTGGAAGCTTGTTTAAGGCCATATATGGATTTCTTTAATTTGCAACCTAAATATTCTTTACCTTTCTTTGCAAATCATTCTGGTTGTTCCATATAAATTTCTTCATCCAAATTCCCATTTAGAAAAATAGTTTTCACATCCATTTGATGCAACTCTAAGTCATAATAAGCTACCAATGCTAGGATGATTCTAAGCGAGTCGTTTTTAGATGCTGGAGAGAAGGTCTCTTTATAGTCTATGCCTTCTTTTTGAGTAAAACCCTTGGCAACAAGTCTGGCTTTAAATCGTTTGATATTGCCTTTTGCGTCGCGCTTGGTCTTGAAGACCCATTTACACGCGACCTTGTTACAATTATAGGCAATTCGATGAGATCCCAAACACCATTATGTTCCATGGATTTTAACTTTTCATTTATAGCATTGACCTATTTAGTAGAATCATCACTATTCATGGCTTGTGAAAATGAGACTGGATCTTTGTTAATCCCAATATCAAAATCAGATTCTTGTAGGTACACCATGTAATCATCTAGAATGGCAAGCTTTCTTTCCCTCTGAGATCTTCTCAGAACTACTGGTTGTGGTGGTTCAATAATATTTTCAATGGTGGTATCTTCATGAAGTGGTGAAACATGAGGTGGTGAAGGATTTTCATTATGTTGTTCGTTTCCCTCAGCCTGTGGAATAGTCTGAGGAGCAACAATTTTTTGATAAGGGTCAAATGTTGGCACATTCACCCTAATTTCCTCGAAATTCACCACCCGTGTTTTCTCCCTCCCACTAATTTCACCATTCTCTAGGAATCTATCATTATCAGTCTCCACTATCCTCGTACTGTTATTAGGACAATGAAATTTATACCCTTTAGACTTGTCTGGATAACCAATAAAATATCCAACTAACTTTTTCTCTTGTGGGTTGAAGATTCTTACCTCTGCTGGACAACCCCCAATATGTAAGTGTCTCAAACTAGGTTTCCTACTAGTCCATTACTCAAAAGGAGTTATTGGGACCGCCTTACTAGGAACCCAATTTAAGATATACATTGCAATCTTTAAAGCTTCACCCCACAGTGAAATGGGTACAATTGAGTAACTTGACATACTTCTAACCATATCTTTAAGTCTATGATTACACCTTTCAGACACTCCATTATGCTGTGGCGTACTAGGCATTGTATATTGAGCACGAATGCCTTTCTTTTCTAAGAATTTGGAAAATGGGCCAAGATTTCGGCCTAACTCATCATATTTACCATAATATTCACCACCCCTATCTTATCTCACTATTTTAACCTTTCTATCTAATTGTCTCTCGACTTTAGTTATGTACACCTCAAGGCTGTCAACAGTTTGAGACTTTTCATGAATTAGATACACATATCCACAACGTGAGAAATCATTTATAAATGTGATGAAATATTTTTCACCACTAAGAAATGGGATGTTGAGTGGCCTGCAAATATCTGTATGAATTATCTCAAGAAGCTCATTACTTCTTGTGGCACCTTTCTTGGTTTGTTTGGTTTGCTTTCATTTGATGCAATCCACACATATCTCAAAATCAGTGAAGTCTAGGTTTTCCAAAATCCCATTCTTTACCAATTTTTCAATTCTATTTCTAAAGATATTCGCCAACCGTCTACGCCATAAGATTGAGGATTTTTCATTAATTAGACCACGTTTTAAACCAATATTTGAATGCAGCGTTACTAATGATTGTGAAAACTTATGATTTAAGGTAACTTTATATAAACCATCACATAAATTACCAGAACCAATCATTATTGAATTAATCATTAGATTGAGTTTTCCAGAACTAAATAAAACTGAATATCTAACACATCTAATTTGGATAACGAAACTAAATTCCTAGAAATTGAAGGAACATAAAACATGTCTTCTAGATCCATCTGATGACCAGTCTCTAAGATTAGTCGATAGGTTTCTATAGCTACGACTTTAGCTTTGAGATGGTTCCCCATATAGACAAATCATTCATTTTCCTATGGTTTTCTAGTTAAGAGGTATCCCTGCATGGAATTTGTAATGTGGGTCGTGGCCCCAGGGTCAATCCACCAAGTGTTAGAAGGTACTTTAGCAAGATTTGATTCATAACAAACAAAAGAAAATTTCTTACATTTCTTTTCGAACCAAGCCTTTCGCTTGCTGCAGTCTTTCTTCACATGTCCCTTCTTGCCACCAAAGTAGCACTTGATAGTGAAACCATTTTGAGCCTGATTTTGTTCCCTAGGTCCATTCTTTTTCTTTATAGCTCCATGAGTTATAGCCAATGCAGTTTGATGTCTTTCCTCCCTCAACCTCACTTCCTCTTGAACAGACATATTAGTCAGCTCATTCAAACTCCACTTATCTTTATTGGTGTTATAGAGAATTTTGAATGTGCTGAACTGTGATGGAAGTGAGTTGAGAATAAACTGCACGAGAAAAGTTTCATCAACTTGCATCCCTAAAATTTTAAGCTTTGCAGCTTTGTCAGCCATATTAAGGATGTGATCCTGAACTTCTCGGTTGCCATCATATTTCATAGTTGTCGATTCTGCCATACTAGTGCCAGTAAGTAGAGGGACGCTCGATGTAAGAGAGTGCAATGAGGTGGGAACTGTCACTGAAATTAGATAGAATATATGACGTCTCAAATTTTACTCTAAGGGTTAGGGTAACGTCACTAAAGAGTCCTTTGGTTGATAACCAAGTAACATCCCAAGAAGGTCGGAGGAGTCAGTATAGCCTCCCTTTTAAGTCCAACCACCTTAGATAGCAAGCTATCTTTTTGACAGATCTTTAAGAGGTATTAACATAAGGTCTCATAAGTAATGCGGAAATAGGCATAAACAATATACATATTAAAGCTTTGAGAATTATAATGATGAACTATTAATATCACGTAAGTCTTTTCTTTGGGCAAAACCTAGGTATATCTATTGTCCACTCTTCAAGAATCACTTATGTAGGTTTAAAGTAATTTATGCAATTTTTCAGTTAGTCATGTTACCTTTGGGTATTCAATTATAATTTGCCAAATTACATAACTTACATTACCCTACCCAGTTCATAATTATTTGAAAGTGACTCTCCTTTGGGCTAGTCTCAATCTCTTAATTTTAACTGCAATTGAGAGTATTATCAACCTTAATGTTACCCTTTTAACAATTCTTTTATGTAGTTCTATATTCTTAAGTTTTACAAATCTAGGCCACTTTGGCAGCTACTATATTAGTAAACCCTATGCATATAGAACTAACAAACAATATTCTCTATTAATTAATTTGAGTTATTTAATTATCATTAATTCAATCACTATTTTAATGAAATCACTATTTATGATTTCTAGAATTTCTTTAATGTGATTGCAATTACCAATATAATAATAATAATAACTCTGGACGAACATGAATATATATATATATATATATCAAATTATGCAATATGACAATCATGAATATCTCATGTGAGTGTTGATTTCTGACCACACAACCAAACAAGGAACTCAGCTAGAGAGTACCGACAAAATAGATTAAGCCCAAACAACCTAAAACATAAAGATAAGAATCCGGTGGTGGTTCGTGCACCCCAGGGCACTCCAACGCTCAAGTCAGGAATCAAGTATTCTCAAAGATAGCAAACTATGCTTACCTCAAAAGAAAGAACTTACTACTTACAGTATATCACACATACCTAAGACCTACGAGGGTGCCCTACTTTTATAGCCAGCATTGACCTGATCCTTATAGAAACCTCACTTTAGTGGACTCAGGCTCAATGTTTATCCTAGACTCTTAGCTAGATAGGGATTAACTCCCTAAGAGCTTTATCTTTATCCAGATTGAGATCCTTTCCTATTTTACGACTCTTGTCCCTTATCCGCTTATCTTGGATTTTAGTAACTTCGTAGATAACCTCGGCCAAGCCGAGGCCACCTCGGCATTAGGACCAGGTTATGTGGCACCCCGGCTGACACTTTGGTGTCACCTTGGCCACGTGCTGTCATTCACAAAATATGTCCCCATAACTATCTCCTAGGTTCTATTACCTTAGCAACCTGAGGTGATGGAACCTACGTCGTTTGTCCATATAGCACGTCGGCTAGCAATCCATTCATCTTTCCGACCGAGATCATTACTCGTCGGCCTCATTATTCCAGGACTCAGCTGTTCACTTTTCCTAGAGTGAAGAACCAAGAATCCAGATCTTTAAGCTTCTCAACCGAAATTACTCCTGTAGTCGAGGTTATTGCCTTATTAATCATGAATTTCAAGAGTTCTAATTGAGCATAAGCTGTCATGCACAGTCTCTCCAACCATTTTGTCCATGTGTCCTCTCCCCACTAGTTCGTACCTGACACGCACTCTTATGTCACATCGTTTCCGTCTACGCCGCCTGACAAGCATGTCGTCCAAGGCATTTCATAATGTTTTGCCACCTTTTTGTATTTTAACAAAAAATCTTTCTCTCTCTCTCTGTCTTTTCACTTCGTATTCTTACATTCTCTCTCAAAATTTTCTCTATCTATGAAATCTCCCTTAAACCTCCATTGCCTTCCTTTCAAACTTTCTGCGATCGTCTGAATACCACTTCTGGTGAGCCTTTTACTGTTAGGTTCCAGTCAATATCATCGTTGGACTCTGGCGAACTTCTTTCCATCTTTATTCAGTAAGTTCATGATTTATTTTCCTGTAATTTCAGTCTCTATTGTCATGTTCTATTCACCATGAATCATTTGTTGTTCCTTGAATCTATGCTGTACTTTGAATTTGATCACTAGAACATCAATCTTGTTTTTTTGCTATGTTCTTTGCACACTACTTTGCACTCATTCACCCAATGCTCAATAATTTTGCTTGGGTTTGGTGTGCACATCTGTTTTCTTGTTTTCTACCTCATTCTTGATTTCTAAATTAAGATTCTTCCTTGGTTTTCCTGTTTCTAGATGCCTTCGAATCTTTGTTCATTTCATAGATCATAGGTTTGGGATTTTCCTAGAAACCAAATACCTAGGAAAAACTGAAACAAACTCCCCTTAGATCTGCAAAAACCCTAGTTCCAGTGCCTATTTAGGGTTTGGCCGAGGTTTTTAAACCCATACCAACCATTCTTTTCTGAAATCTTTCACCAATCTTTACTAAGCTGACATCATGGGTATGTTTAGGTGGAGGGTAGACACCCAAGAAAAACTCGAGTATTTTAGGCGGGAGTTCTCTATCCTAGCTGATGTCCACTTGAGGTTAGCTGGGGAGGAGGACTCTATCATGCCTGATGGAGACTCCATGCCCTTCCAGGTTGTTGCATTCATTGAGGGTGGACTTCGATTTACCCTAGACACATTCTTTTGAGAAATCCTTCATTATTACAAACTCAATCCCATGCAACTTGCCATAAACTCATATAGGGTTATCAATGGCATAATCAAACTAGCACACCGAGAAAATGCTAGGATCACATTAGCCGACATCCAATTTGTCGTACCATGTGTGGCCTCAAGTCTAACAAAGGCTACATATATTACCTTAAGCCTAGATCCATTGCTTTCAAACTAATAGTCGACCTCCCAGACTCCAACAAGGGTGCTGAAGATGATTACTTCATCATCTCAGGCAATTGGGAGTTTATGCCTGATGACGATCCTCATCTGTATCCTTTGCACCGAACAGTTTTTAAAGAGGGTGATGGTAAAAATGGAGTCATTCCATAACTCTCCCTATTTAAGATTTCAACAACTCGTCTGTTGACACTAATGTTTGCTTCTTTGTTTTTGCAGCTCTTCCCCATCCACCAAAGGGATGTTGGCAGTCTTACGCTCCAAGCCGCTGTTTAAAGAAGCTTTTGGATCTCCTTATCCAGAAACGCAAAGCCCCTCTTCTGCTGAACTACATACCCACATACAAGTTGGCTCTACCCGACATCCCTAGGAGAAGTCGAACTCCACCATCTGCCTTAACCCCTCCAGTCACCTCTTCACCAAGGGTTGACCAGGTTTCCTCTTCAGATCCAATAGAGCTACCATCTACATCTACCCCTCTATTGATTCCACCCTCCCGACGCCGATGCTGATGTCATGCACGACAAAACGCACCGGCTGATAGGACTCAAAGCCATAAAAGCCGAGAATCCGAAGCGTCGACTTACGATCCAACCAATCCCCCCATCACCTTTCCAGCAATACACTTCGGTACCAGAGTAACCATTGCTACCACTGCCGACAAAATGGGCCGCAAACCAGCCATCGTAGAAGATCTTCTTGCTAATATTCATGGGGTCGTGACTGTGCAATCCTTCTCTTCTCTATCCCAATCAAAGTCGAAGCCGAAAAGAATAAAATAAGCCAAGGCTAAGGCCACAGTGACTCAAGTTGACTCTAAGGACACTGTGCTAATCTCCAAGCTAGATTGAGAAGAACACTACTACTGCCGAAAAGAGGCCAGCTGAGGAGGCAACACCTGATGCCCCACCACTAAAGAAGCCGAGGTCGAATTGCCCAGAGGGTAGCAGCAATTTCCCTTGCAATATGACCTAGGCGCCCGAGGTCATGCTAGGGAACAGGCCATTAATAGCCAGTGACAGCACGATCGAGGTTGAAGTCGACGTCGTCCTCTCAACGGCCGTACTCCTATCCGAAGATATGAATCATATGGCCGATCTCCATGAGTACGAGAACTTCGGCCTAATGATGCAGCATTCAGTCTTGGTAAATTTCCTGTTTTTATCTTTTTTAGCTTTCCACTACTTAGCCAAAATCTTTACTGATCTGTTTTATTCCTTGTAGGCTATCGAGCATACGCATTCATACGCAGTCACGACCGAGATGATAAGCAAGGAGTTGGTAAAGAAAACCCAAGAAGCTACCAAACTCCTCTCCTTGCTCAACCACATTGAGGCCAACAACCACAGTCTGCTAGATCAAGCCAAGGTTGCCAAGGCTGCTCAAGCCGAGGTTGAGGCTAAAGCCAAAGCCAAATTTGCTAACACAGCTACCGAGGTTGCTAAGGCCGAGGCTGTGGCTGCCAAGGCCTTCTTAGTGGAGTTGGAGGCCAAGCTAAAGGAGGCCATTGACTGGAAAGAGGCCAAGGTCAAGGCGGCCGACAAAAAGGCCTTTGAAGAAGGCCAAGCTGCCGTCCGCAACCAATACAAAGAACAAGTCAATCTGGCTTGTAACCAAGGTTATTACCTCGGCTAGACGGCAGCTCTCAAGAAGTTGTTTGTCCCAATAGACTCTCCCCTTTGAGATATCAACCAACTGCAAGTGTCTTTCCCTCTATCTCCCAAAGGATCGGATAACGAGGTTGAGGAGGATGACACTGAGACTAAAGATGAAGAAGAAGAAGAGGCTGCTGCTGGGGCCAAGTCCCCTACTCTGAATGAGCAAGTCCTGGACTTAACTCAAGATGATGAGGATGAGGTCTCCAAAAGCGCCTATGCTAAACAGACGACATCTGAGACTGAAATCCAGGCAGCCGAGAAGAGTTTGGATCAGACTCTGCTCGAGATAGATGCCGAGATAGCGGCGAAGAAGGAAGCCTTACTGCCAACCGAGGCCAACACAATGCCAACAGCCAAGGTTGAGCAATCAGACACTGATGCCCATACTTGGGATCTTATTCTTCTACTTTTACTTTTTGTTCATTTCACTTTTGTTGGGCCGAAGTGCCATTTTTGTAACTGAACAAGTAATCTTTTATGCCAGGCTGAAAGGCCTTGTTTGTCTAACATTTGAACAAGTTTCCTTTGAGTGAATGCATGCCTTCCTTTCTTTCTAAATGTTTGAATGTTTCTTTTCATATATGCTTACTGCTTTCTTTCATGCCTTTCATGCCTTTCATGCCTTTCATGCTTCCATACTTCGAATATTTTTGCATTTCTTCAAAGTACACCTTAAGTGTGTAATCACTTTAGGTTGGAATACAAGCTTCACCTCGTATAAAAAACTTTACTATTTTTCTCAGCCAACACTTAAAAATATTTCAAAATATTTCTTTGCTAAAATTTCTTTGAACAACATTCAACAAGTATTGCATCTTTACTTCCACTTGCTGCCTTCTATCAAGACTTCACCCTTCTAACCTTTCCAAGCTTGACAACCTAGTTGGTCATCACGGATAATATGTAGCTCGGATACTTCTTTCCTCATTACCTTGGCTAACTCCAACTTGTAAATTGTTCTAAAATTTCAACAAGTGTCAAGCCCATCCTAACTTGTAAATTTTTCTAAAAATTTCAACAAGTGCCAAGCTCTCAAGTTTATTTATCATTCATGCTCGCTGTCCCCCTAATGTGAACCTAAGTTCCACTTAAGTTTACATAATGCATTTATGACCTTTCGCCAAAGTCAAATTCAAACAAAGACTAGCCAAGATGTTCCACCTTGGTTTCTCTGTTAATCTAACTAAAGCAAACTTAGTTCTATTCTGAGTTTAATTTCGCTGACATGGCAAGTCTAGGTTGAATCAACATAGTTCAACTCTATCATATGCAAGTATAATTCAACTCTACCATATAATAAGTCTAAGTTATTCTTCATGTTTCAATCAGAAATATCGCCAACTTAGTTTACTCTATTATATGCAAGTATAATTCAACTCTGACATATAATAAGTCTAAGTTATTCGTCATTTTTCATTTAAAAATATCGCCAACTTAGTTCAACTCTATTATATGCAAGTATAATTCAACTCTGCCATATAATAAGTCTAAGTTATTCGTCATGTTTCATTCGGAAACTTCGTCATAGGACTGGTCAGTCCTATTGCACAAATTTCAAATTCATAAAAATCAAACTAGCATTTTATTATTTCTTCAGCTAATAAAATTATGACATAAACTTCCAAAAAAGAAAAAAAAATAATGATAAAAAAATTTCAAATTGCAAGTGTTTCAGGGTCTTGGCAACTCTTTGCCATCAATGTCTTTAAGCAGATATACCCCACTGCCGGCAACCAAGATGATTCTATAAAGCCCCTCCCAGTTTGGGCCAAGTTTGCCCTCCCTAAGGTCCTTCTTGTTGCCGATGACTTTTCTAAGGACGAGGTCTCCAACTTTGAACTCTCTTGGGTTGACCTTCTTGTTGTAAGCCCTAGCAAGCTGCTACTGGTATGCTCCTAGCCAAATTGCTGCTCTTTCTCTTCTCTCCTCTCCTCCAGCAGGTCTAGATCTCGGGCCAAGAATGCCTCGTTAGTCCCATTCTCTACTCCATGGGTTCTGATTCCAGAGATACCGACTTCCAGTGGGATAACTGCTTCAGTGCCATAAGCCATGGCAAAAAGAGACTCCCCAGTTGATTTTATCAGCGTAGTCTGATATGCCCAGAGCACATTGGGCAACTCTTCCACCCACTTCCCTTTTCCTGCTTCTAGCCTTTTCTTGATCCTATCCAAGATAGTCTTATTGGATCCTTCTGCCTGGCCATTGCTTTGAAGAAAACTTGGAGTTGAATAGTAGTTCTTGATTTTGTACTTTGCACAGAAGCTTTTGATTAGCTTTCTGTCAAACTGTGTATCATTGTCTGCTATTATTGCCCTTGGGATCCCAAACGTGGTGATGATGTTCTTCCATATGAAGTTCTTCACATCAATATCTCGAATCTTCGTAAAGGGTTCAGCCTCTACCCACTTCATGAAGTAGTCAGTTGCTACCAGCAGAAACTTCCTTTGCCCAGTTGCTTCGGGTAGTTATCCAACAAGATTCATGCCCCACTGGGCAAATGACCGAGAGCTGGATACAAGGTTCAAATCTACTGCTGGTTGATGTATCAAAGGTGCAAACCTTTGATACTTCTCGCACTTCCTGACATACGCTTTAGCATCCTTCTGCGTATAGGGCCACCAGTATCCCTGAGTGATTGCCCTATGAGCGAGTGATCTGCCCCCTAGCATGGCTTCCACAGACTCCTTCATGAATCTCATATAGAAAGTCCTCAACCAGGGAGGGATATACACATCTCAAAAGGGGTCCAGTGAAGGATCTCCTGTAGAGATGGCCATCTGTTGTTAGGCTGAACCTGGTCGACTTCAATCTAGTCTTGTGTGTCTCTTTTCGGTCGTCTGGCAACTTGCCATCCCTGAGAAACACTACAATTGTATCCATCCAATTGGGACCCATTTCCACACACATTGCTTCGTACTCTGTGATCTGGGGCTCTACACTTGGGCCTGACAAATAATCAACCATTATTGTCCTTGCCTCACCTGATTTCATTGTACTAGCCAGGTTAGCCAAGGCATTGGCATGATAGTTGTCATCTCGGCTAACATGTTGTTGCATGATTCAGAATAAGTTAGAAGTCACAGAAGACTACCACCTCAGCGGCTTTCATTGTTGCTGCTAGCTTTAGTCCAGCAATCAGTGCCTCGTATTCTGCTTCATTGTTTAAGTCTTTAAACCCCAAACGGATAGACTGCTCAATTATTCACCCATCTAGTGATACCAGAACCACTCTTGTCCCTATCCCTTGACGGTTTGAACTTTCATCAACAAACAGGCGAAAGGAGTCGCCGATGTAGATGTCACAGTGATTTGGTTTCTTTTCTTTCTTCTATCTTGCTGGAGTGGGGTTCTTGGGCCCTAATTAGGTTTCTTCCTGCTCTCCTGGGCATCCCAAGTAGCAGCTTACTAGAGTCCAGTGCGGGATGGTACCAAGTGTGCACTCGGCCACAAAGTTGGCCAGAACCTGGCCCTTAATTGCTGTTCTGGGCCTAAATTCCAAGTCATATTGGCCTAACACTATTGCCCATCTGGCTACCCTGCCTATCAGATCTCCTTGCTGCAATAGGGACTTCAAGGGGTGCTCAATCAACACCACAATCTTGTGGACTTGGAAATAATGATTCAACTTTTTGGAAGCCATCACTAAGGCCAGTGTTAATTTCTTCAGGGGTAAGTACCTGGTCTCTGCACTTGCTAGGATTTTACTCACATAGTATACCGCCCTTCATTCTCCTTTATTTTCTCTGATTACCACTCACTCATTGCGTGCTCTGAAACAGCCAAGTATAAGAACAGTTCTTCTCCAAGTATTGGGTTTGACAGAACTGGAGTGGTTGTTAGGTATTTTTTGAAGTCAGCCAAGGCAACTTCACATTTCTCTATCCACAAGAAATTTATGGCCTTCTTTAACAAATTAAAAATGGTTTACAGTTGTCGAAACTTTGGCTTATAAACCTGTTCAGGGCTGCGGCCCTTCCAGTTTTGCTGATGTTGGGCTCTTTAAATCAAGTATGGCCTTGATCTGATCTAGGCTCGCCTCGATGCCCCTTTTGCTGACCAAGTACCCCAAAAACTTACCGGATCTGACTCCAAATGCACATTTAGTGGCATTGAGTTGAAGCCGATATGCTTTTAGGATATCAAAAACTGCCTGTAAGTCGGCCAGGTGATTCCCAAGCTCTTTGGTCTTCACGACCATGTCGTCAATATACACTCCAACTGTCTTCCCAATGAGATGTTTGAACATCTTGGTCACTAACCTCTGGTAGGTTGCTCCTGCATTCTTCAACCCGAAAGGCATCACTCTGTAGTAGTACAGCCCTTTTGGGGTGATAAAAGTAGTCTTCTCTTTATCTGGGGGATACATCGCTATCTGGTGGTATCCTCTGTAAGCATCAAGGAAGGTCATCCTCCCATGCCTTGAAGTGGCATCCACCAGCTGATCAATTTTAGGTAGAGGCAAGCTGTTTTTGGGAAAAGCCTTATTCAGGCTGGTGAGGTCTACGCAGACCCTCCACTTGCCATTCTTCTTTTTCACAACCACTATGTTGGATAGCCAAGTAAGGTAGTTCACCTCGCAAATGGCTTTGGCTTCCAACAGTTTGTCCACTTCCTCATCAACTGTATCAACATGCATTAACGTCGGCCTCCTTGCTCGTTGGATGACAGGTTTAGCCGACCTGCCTACATTGAGCATATGGCATGTGACCTCGGGGTCAATGCCTGGCATCTCGTATGATGTCCAAGCAAATACTTCTATGTTGGCCCATAAAAAAGTCTCTAACTCCCTTTCCTCCTCATCGGCCAAGCCTGAGTCGAGAAGGAAGAAACGCTCTTCATCCCCTTCCTAGACTAGAATTTTCTTCAGGGCTTCCTCACACTTCTCGGCCGATTCTTTGCCTACATTATCTAGGACTTCCATGTCCTCGTCCTCAATTTTTACTTTTTCTACCTCTCGCACATTGCAGTTGGATTTCATTGCTGCCATGGAGCAATTCTTTGCCTGTACTTGATTCCCTTTGATTTCCTCAATCCCCTGTTCAGTTGGAAATCGTAACAACTGGTGCAGTGTTGAGGGAACAACCCTCATTGCGTGCAATCACGATTTTTCCCAACATAGCATTATAAGGGGAAGGGGTATCAATTACCGTAAATTCTGTGCTAACATTCCTGGTGCCTGCCTACACCTCCAAATTTATTGCTTCAAGAGGCCATGTCCGCGTTCCATTGAACCTGACCATTGGGCTGTCTGACTGCTCCAAATCCTCTCGGTGAAGGCCAAGCTCCTTGTAACATCTGATATATATGATGTCACAAGAGCTGTCTTGGTCGATCAGAATGCGCCTTAGCTGGCATTCTCTAATCTTAAGGGTCACTACCAGAGCATCATTATGTGGGTGTTGTACCATGTCTAGGTCTGCTTCAGTAAAGGACACCATTGGTCCCTAGTACTCATTTGTCTTGGGCCTCTTTTGTTGGACATGGCACACATGTTGTAAGTGTCTCACCTTTTCGGTCTCTCCTCACATATTAGTCTCATTAACCTTCGAGTGGATCACATTGATCACCCGAGGTTCTACTTGATGTGGTTGTGGTAGTGGTGGTGCCGCTGGTGCTGGGGGAAGCCTTGCATGCTCTTCCCTTGATCTGGCTTCATCTATGCCAGGGGAAGCCTTGCATGCTCTTCCCTCGATCTGGCCTCATCTACTAGGTCCCTTAGGTGACCCTATTTGATCAGATCTTCCAAGTGTGTCTTCAAGGCTCTGCACCCCTGAGTCAGGTGCTCATCCTCATTATGGTAAGTGCAGTACTTCTCAAGGCTCCTTCTCATGAACTCACCAGGAATCTTCTCTGGCGCTCTATAATACGACTGGTTCTTGATCCTTTTTAGAACTTTATAAACCGGGATCTGGAGCACAGGGGTGACTACCTGTGCAGCCCTCAGCCCTGTTTCCTACCTGTTAAAACTAGTATTACCTCGGCCTCGCTTCAGCGAGCCGTTTCTTTTCTCCTGCTTTGGTGGCTTCATTGCCAGCATATCCTCTTCTGCTCTGGCATATTTCTCAGTCCGTGCCATGAGCTCCTCCATAATCTTTGGTAGAGTTTGTGCCAGTGACTTCCGAAGCATGCATTCATCCTCTAGGTTGTTCTTAAAAGACACGACCGCCAACTCCTGGTTGCATCCCGGTATTCGGTTGAACACCTCATAATAACTTTTGGCATAAGCCCTGAGGCTTTCACCATCGCTAATTTTCAGAGCCATTAGGGAGTCTACTCTTAGTGGCTGTAACTTGTTTGTAACAAACTTGGCCATAAATATCTCAGCCAGGCCTTCTCAACAATTCATAGTTCCGTTCGTTAACTTGTGAAACCAATCCGATATGATTTTCCCAAAGGACGAGGGGAACACCTTACACAGCAGCGGTTCATTCCTGGTATACAAAGCCATTGAATTCAGATATAAGCCTACGTGAAAGTTCAGATCAGACTTATTGTCATAAATTTGGAGCCGTGGCATATGGAACCTTTTTGAGGCCTCAAACCTATCCAACTCCATTGAGAATAGCGTTTTCGGCTTAACGGGGGATGTGACCTTGGCATTCTACCTCTTCTTCTGGAGTTAGTCTCTCAAATCCTCTTTAGTCTAACCAAGAGCTCAGTTGTCAACAGATTTCAGTCTTTTTGGTGCACTACTCCCAGTGTCATTATGTGTCCTCTTGGATTTCTCTTCATTCACCATGTCAAAACACAAGCCTTTTCCCTGGATATTCCGGGGTTCTTTGACATATGTTTCCTAGTACAAGGTGTCCTCTGTGAGTCACCTCTAACCGACTCTCCTCGCCCAACCTCCCGTGACGACCGATGTGAGTGCTCTTTTTCCTTGCCATGCTGCGAGATTGCTAGGATTGTTTTTTGCCCCCCTTTCTAGGCATCAGTCTTGGCCCTTGGCATTGGCGTGTCCTGCAACAGAAACGGTGGTTGCATAGCGTTGTTCTGCATCATGAAGTTGACAACCGATTGTAGATCTGCCAACTTGTTGGCCATTCCCTTCATCTCGTCGTCTCTCCTCAGGCATCTATCTTTTCATACCTGGAGGTCGCTTTCGTTGTAATACTCATCTTGGCCTAATTTCTTCGGGGCGTCTCCCTCTTTGCCAACATCCTTATCCCCGGGATTCTGATCCCGTGCTCCTTCATTATGGTTTTCTTCCTCAATGTTAGGATCGGTATGTTTACCACTCCCACATGGGACATCGTCCTCGATCTTTTCTTTCTACCCGTCGTTGGCCATCTATTCTCCTTACGTTCCCATAGACGGTTCCAAATTATGGGTGTTGATTTCTAACCACACAACCAAATAGGGAGCTCAGCTGGAAAGCATCAATAGAATATATTAAGCTTAAACAACCTGTCCCAAAAAGATAAGAATCCGGTGGTCGTTCGTCCACCCGGGGGCACTCTGACGCTCAAGTCAGTAATCAAGTATCCCTTAAAGTTAGCAAATTGTGCTTAACTCACAAGAAAGAACTTACTGCTTACAGTATATCACACATATCTGAGACCTACGTGGGTGCCCTGCTTTTATAGCCAGCACTGACCTAATCCCTGTAAAAGCCTCACTTCAGTAGACTCAGGCTCAATTCTTATCCTGGACTCTGACCTAGATAGGGATAAACTCTCCAAGAGCCTTATCTTTATCTAGACTGAGATCCTCCCCTATTCTAGGACTCTTGTCCCTTATTTGCTTATCTCGGATTCCAATATCTTCGCAGATAACCTAGGCCTAGCTGAGATCACCTCGGTATCAGGACCAGGCTACATGGCACATCGGCTGACACTTCGGCGTCACCTTGGCCACATGCTGTCATTCACAAAATATGTCCCCACAACTCATATAATGGTTAATAAGAATTACACCTAATATGAATTAATTATATCATGATATCAAATTTAAATCATGAAAATATATAAATATCAACAATAATAGAAAATAAATGTACACAATCAGATAAGGTAAAAACATAATTCTCTAACACAGTACAGTCAAAAAATAAAATTATTTAATAGACCGAACGATTCAACAAAATTCTAAAATTGCTTTTAATCTATGCACTTTGTCATAACGGCAGGCAATATAAATATTACACTCAATTTAGTGTCATTTTATAATGATTATAAAAATTATTATTGCTAAAATTAATAATAAACCGAAGCATGCATATTACACGTTTATCATGCAATTTCGGTCCCTCATTATTGGAGCCGATAGCCCTGCTCACCTCTTTAACCTTACTAGGTGAATTGGCTTCAGACAGTTATGCCCCAGAGGACATATCAGAAAAAAGCAAGGGACCACACTTAGTATCATGAATAATTATTATTATAAAATAATAACAATATTCATAGATATATTATTATTCCCATGTGTATTGATTCACAAAACTAAGGCTCGAATACCACATGCAAATATTAGCATGCATGTAACCATAATAATAATATGCGTGTTGGCTATATATTTTGCATAGGCCAATTGTAACTTAACACATGGCTCATAAAGGGTAATTTGGGGAGTTAAGGCGAGTCTCCAATCAGCAGCATACACGTGGCAATTCATATTAGTAATAATGGATCTGCACAGCATGGAAGCAGTTACAGGGCCTGAGGTGACGTGGCCCAACGGTTACTCATGATTCAAATTCAAGAGGGAAGCCTAACTACAAGGAAGGCATAGTGGGAGCAGATTGTTCATGGCCATAACCAATGATCGTGGAAGAGCATTTCGATGGTTAGAAACCCACTTTGACAGTTACCTTTGTAGCTTGACTTTTCCACGCCCCCTTTCGGAAGGCAAAATAAGCCCTACAGTTTGGACTCCCACGGTTCTAAATCTAATCTCATAAGTGCAATGTGAAATTGATAAACACCAAAGAGTCCAAATCCGGCAAATCTTTTGGAAAATCGATTTTGAATCAAATTGTCAAAAATGAATTGCTTTTCCAGATATAGAGTCACCACCTAAATATTTTTGAAAAATTTAGGAAACCCATAACTCATGCCAAGGTCGTGTGTTTGTCATCACCAAGATTGTCTCGGCTTGGAAACTTAGGTACGAGAGCGGAAGATCATGAATTGAGCACCCCCGCTTGGCCCGATCAAAGATCGGCCTCTACTAATCATGATATAAATCTTATCAACATTATATGCTCTTGTTCCGGTTTCATTAGGCTAGCATTACTATGTGATGCACACACACACAAGTATAGACTAGCTTGCAAGAATTGGAACACTTGATTCGTGTTTGTTTTTTAAAAGTGTTTCGAAATATGTACCACTAAAAAAAAGTGATTGCATATTGACATTGTTCAAATTATTCCAATCCAAGCAATTAGCCTTCATCCACAAGTATACAAGCAGTTTATCATTTAAGCACTTGGCCTCATGGTTAGCATGCTAGACATGGCAACATTCACACGCATGCGATTATTCTAAAGCAAATAAAAGCTTACCTAGTACTCCAAGCCAAAAAGAAACAAAGTTAGAAAAATGCATGATCCTAACGATGCTAATGCAACACATACAATATGCAATTACTAGGCTTGGCTAATAAGCATAGTATATGAATCAATGAAATAGCATGCGGTCTAAGCATGTATTCAAAGAAGTATTTAAATTAATAATGCAGTTAGAATGATGAACCAAGCCTTGGTGCATGCGATACAAATGGATGCAAACATGAAGAATGCTAATTGAAACGTGATGTCCCTAATCTAACCATCATAAGCAAATAAATAAAAGGGAGAAAGACATACGGTTGGAAGACATGCACATTATTACATCATTTGATCCCTCACGCAGGAGGGTGCGAATCAATATCCGAAAGTCCAAATTAAGATAACTATTACAAAACCGAATGAATGAATAAAAATTAAATTAACTAAGCTAATTAACTGCTTTATTACAACAATCGAATCGACTAACTATTCTAGTTAACTAACTAATTACAAAATGAAATTGAATAACTAATTGACTAACTAACTAGTTACGACACTTTGCAAAATTAACTAGCTACAACTAATTAATTAAAATAAGATTAATTTACAACTATGATAATTATAACACCAACAAAACAGTTAATTACATTTGACAAATGTGTAATTGAAGATAGATAGAGGTTGCATGCACAACGCCTAAGAGCTACTTTGTCTGCCCATGCCAACTTTGTTTTACCTTTAGCCACTGCCTTTGTTTCTTACAAAACTGCACTACTGGCCACACACTGAGAGCCGGCCGTGCATCAATTTGGTGCAAAACTTTGTTTTTGTGTTCTAAGGTGAACCAGTGCAGACAGAGTGTCCCCAAGCTATGTTTGTCCTTATTTTCCTTCTTTGTCATGGAAAGGCCTCGAGAAAAGGTTGAAATTGATTCCAAAGCCATCAATGAGCAAAATGGTTACTTGATGGCCTCGGATACAATTTTGGACAAAAATCAATGAAATGCAATGAATGAGACCACCCCTCCCTCTTGTCATGGAATGAACTCAGAGAAGGAGGTTGCAACGCTTCAAGAATCATCAAAATGCCATGGATTAACATGTGACGACTCTTGACACAAGGAACTTGGCATAACGTTCGGCCAAGTTGAAGCAACTTAAGCCATTTTCTTTATGTGTGTTGATCCAAGTTTTAAGCCAATTTTATTAAGCCTTGTCATTCTTTAGTCCATTTGTCCATGGTGATGTTAAAGTCCTCTAAATAAGAAGTAATGTCAAACGAGAGGTTCTTCTAAAGCATGAGAGAAAAACTATACCGTTGGCAACGAATCTTCGAAAAGATTAAACCATTAAGTAGGAGTCTTTCTTACATGTCTTGAATAAGCTCAATCGGTTGAAATCATTCTCAAGAATGAAAGAGAGAGGGATGGCGGATTGATTGTTAAAATTAGACTCTTAAACATGGAAATGAGCAAAGGAAAGCTTGGAATAACATGCAACAAGTTATGTATGCTAACTTATGAGACAACAAATGAACTAAACAAAGGATGAACTAATTTAAAAGGCTTGGACAGCTGTAAAACAGCTTTTAACACATGAAAAACAGAGGCTAAAAGTTAATGAAAAAAGCCTAAAAAGGCTAAACAATAAAGAGAAGAATGAAGGCTAGTAAGCAAGAACAAGGAGGGGTGGCTAACCCCTCCACTTTTGAAACCTCAAAACATGATTTTTGGCCCTTTTAAAACTCTGAAAATCAATGAAGATATCAAAGAAAAAGAGTGGAAAAGAAAGGGTTTGAGCTATAGGTAAAGGTGTAAAAAGAGCAAGCTCTCTCTACCCTTTTAGTAGCTCTTCAAACCCAATCTTAAACACTTCAAACAGACTCAAAGTAACACAAAATAGTAAGAATTATGTAGCAAATGAAAGAAATGAAGGCAAGAGAGAAGATAACAAGCTTATACCTTTTAAGGGGTAAGCTTGTTGTTTGTGATCCAAACTTGGTTTTAACCTACTCTCAAGTATGTGTTATCTAGACCTATGCTAAGAGGAAGAATTGACAAATGGATATTAGCTCTATCAGAGTTTCATCTAGAATGCGTTCCCCAAAAAGCAGTAAATGGACAAGTTTTGGCTAATTTTTTGGCAGATCACCCATGTCAAATAGAAAGCCAAGAGATAATAGATTTTGGTATGACTAATGTTGAGCCATGACAAATGTGGTTCGATGGATCAAAAGCCAATGGTCTAGTTGGAATTGGTATTGTAATTAAGTCACCACAGGGGATAGAAACCACACATGATTTCAAAGTTGATGAAGCTACCTTTTCAAACAACCAAGCTGAGTATGAAGCTTTGGTGATGGGACTTCAGATACTTATTGGATTACAGGCTCACGTTGTTGATATATTTGGAGATTCTCAATTGGTAATCAACTAAGTAAAGGAATTTTTAATTGTCAAAGTGCAAGCATGTTACCATATTATGTTGCTACATTGTATTTGCTTTCTCAATTTCAAATAGCCAATGTGGCTTATATCCTAAGATTCATGAATCACAAAGCTAATGATGTAGCTCAGAAGGCTTCGAATTTCAGAAAAAGGGATGACACCTAAATAGGCATAACTCAAACAACATATCAAAAGTTAATACCACCTTTGGCTAAAAGGGGTATTATGGTAGAAGTTAATCAGAATAACTTAGAAGAGCGTGATTGGAGACATCCAATCATCTAATATTTGACTGGTCCTTATTCGAAGGCCAGCAAAAAGATTAAATTGCAGTCGATGCTATTTATAGTATATGGGAATACTCTTTACAAAAAGGGGCAGATGGGCTACTGTTAGAATATCTAGAGCCAAAAGAGGCACTGACTGCTATGGCTGAGATGCATAAAGGCATTTGTGGTGCCCATCAACCTGGTGTGCAGATGAGATAGTTGCTTCGGAGGCATTCCTATTATTGACCAACCATTCTTAAAGATTGTATAGAGTATGCAAAGGAATGTCAGGCATGCCAGAAGCATGGCGTGATAAGACATGTGCCAATAACTAATTTACATACAGTTGCGAAGCCATGGCCATTTAGAGGATGGGCAATGGATATGATAGGGAAAATATATCCACCCTCTTCGAAGCATCATTGTTTCATTCTAGTGGCCATAGATTACATCACTAAATGGGTCGAAGCTAAGCCTTATAAGGCTGTGAATCAAGCTGAAGTTATTGGATTTATTAAAGAATTAATCCATAGGTTTGGTATCCCACAGACCATAACGGTAGATAATGGGACTGTGTTTGATGGAAAGATAGTCAGATCTTTCGCAGCAGAATTTGGAATTAGTCTCATTAATTCCACCCCTTATTATGCACAAACAAATGGTCAAGCTGAATCATCTAACAAGTCCTTAAAAAAAGAATACAAAGAGTTGTGGAAAACAATCCTAGGGATTGGCATAACTTGTTGTTAGATGTGTTATGGGCTTATAGGACTTCTACAAGGTCAAGTACAGGAATCACTCCTTATGCCTTAGTATATGGACATGATGCAGTGTTACCCGTGGAAATTAATATCAAGTCCTTGAGGGTAAAATGTCAAGACCAGTTAACTATGGAGCAATATCATCAAAGCATGTTCTTGGAATTAGATAATGTAGATGAAGCTTAAATCTTGGCATTAAATAGTATTTTTTTCCAAAAGAAAAGGGCAGCCAAAATCTATAATAAGAAAGTCAAGCACATTAGCTTTGATGAAGGTGATTTGGTGTGAAAAAAAATACTTTCAATAAGAATTAAAAGCCATAAATTTGGCAAATGGTCACCTAATTAGGAGGGACCATACCAAATTCATAGAGTCCTGCCTAGGAGAGCCTATTATCTCAGAAATCTAAATGGTTATGGACATCCCAAGAAAATCAATGACAAATATTTAAAGCCACATTATCCAACTGTGTGGGAAAAATAAGAAGTGTAAGAAGTGCTAAGCAAGAATAATAAAAGAAGCATTGAACACTTAGGAGCATGTACACTAAGAATTTTCATTTCACAAGGATTTAAGGACATGAAGCCATAAATTGGTTTAAAAATCAATACAATGTTTCAGTTGTTCCCTTACAATTGACTCTCTACTCCTGAGGGATGGGAACAACTGCACGGCCGTAGCCATTTCCTACCTTCTATCAGCCAGCCCTTGGTTGGTAGTCTGCAATCTTTCAGCATTTTGGTCCAAGGCTAGGTTGACTGCTGCTAACTTCTCTTCCAGTTGGGCCTTCCTCTGTAAGAGTTGGTTTTGAAGTTGAGAGGTATAGGAGTGTTGTCTCTTCAAGTCAAACACCTCAGCATGTATTTGGGAGACAAACTCTTTGTCCTTTAGCAACTTCTTTTCTGCAGCCTTGGCTATGTGGCATATATTGATATAGAAATCTAAAATGGCCGCTGCCTAGAATAAGTGGCTGGAGAAGGCCATGTTGGATTGTTCAAAGATTTTGCAGCAATTGAGGAAACCATTCTTTATAATAGTCTTTTGAAAGGCTTTGAATGGAATCCTTGAGAATGATTGCAGTAAATTCAAGCAGGTGCTCAAGTCCACTCGAGGCAAAGAGGCTTCCGTAGCAATGGAAGAGCTCTCAACAATCTCCAAAAGGGAGTCAGCAAGGATCAATGACTTAGTCTCACTGTTTGTTGCTCAAGCTGGTGAAGATATGTTAAATAAACTACCCAGCTAAGCCTCGAAGATATCCATCTCTTCCTTTGACATTGGTAGTACAAAGGAGTCATTGGTTAAAGCAAGAGATGGAAGCATGGGAATAGGAGGAGTGGAGGATTCCTGTGACAACCCCACTACGTATTATATTTGGTATTTATTTATTAAAGGAGATTTGGATTTTATTTAGTCGTTATTCTGATTTAATTTGGGATTTATGAGGATTATGGAGCCCAATCGGTAAGTGATTTTAATAATGATTTATTTTGAGATTAGAATTTGAAGGTCCAAATGGCTTAATGAAGTGAAATTAATTAGTAGAATCAGTTTGATTTCAAGTATTGACCCATTTGGGAGCTTAATTAAATATTCGATGTAGCTTCGATTCAGTTTAGTAAAATTAAGATTTGATTAATTGGGTTCGAATTGGAGTTAATTAAATTAATTACGTTATAAAGTTTGAGAAATTATGATTATTATGAATAAAATCTATTTATGAGGTGTCCATTTTAAACATGTGATTTATTTATAAGGATTTTGGGTCTGACTTGAAATTGAAGGCCTTAGCAATTTGAGATACTCAAATTGATAGTAGCAGTAAGTTTAATTTGATATTTGGAGCCTTTTGGAAGTTTGATTAAAAATCTGATTTGTAAAGTTAAATATAATTAATTGGGCTATAATGGGAGTCAAATTAGGCTAATTAAATTATGTGAGATGTGTAATTAGTTGTGATTAATTAAATTAAATGTTATTCAAGTGTTAATTATAATTAGTTAGGGCTAAGTGATGATTAAGTTAAATTAATGTGTAATTGGTGTGCCAAACAAATCCTAATCAATTAAATTGATGTTCAATTAGTAAATTAAGTTAATTCTAATTAATTATATGTGAGGAGAGAGAGAGAGAGAGAGAGTACTCAATTGAGTTGTTGTATTGGGTGTATGTACACACGTGTATATGGGATAAAAAGAAAAGAATGTAGGGATTCAAAACAGAGAGTTAGAGAGAGAGAGAGAGGAGCCGTACGGGGAGAAACAACAAGAAGAAGAGGGTTTTGTGGGATACCAAGATTCAAGCTAAGAATTATGGAAAATTCATCTTAAGGTAAGAAATTTCATCCTCTTTCTAGTATCGTTTAAATAATCTAAACAAAAATTAATTCAAGGTGGATTTTGAGAAGATTAAAGATAAAGATTTGAAGATCAATTATATAAATTGATAGAAATTGGGTTTTGCATGTAAAAACAAGTTAGGTTGAAGAATATAAGTTATGATTCTTAAAATTTTTTAAGTTTGAGTTTAATTTTGAGAATTATTCTTGAATTGAGTTCCATAAATACATGCAACAAGATTCATTGAAGATTTGATCCATGCAAAGGAGTTCGGTTCAAATTTATGGAAATTAATTTAGAAATTATTCACCTTGGGTCTGAATTTAGCTGTCTTAACATGAAATTGAATTTCAATTGTACATGCATCATGAATTTTTAAGAGATTTGGAATATCAATTCATGTTTTAGAATTTGTGGGTTTCAAAATGGGCTTGATATGAAGAAAACAAATTAAATTTAAATTTCGATAAATGTGGAAATAAATTATAATTTATATTTGAAAATAAAAAATTAGTTGATTTTTATTTAAATTTCATACATGCAAACATTTTTTAAAGGGCTTTATAGCTTCAATTTTATGTTCCATAAAACAAAGAAAGAATTGAAAGATGATTTTTATTTTTATTTTTTTTTAAACATGAAATCCAAGGCTTAAATTTCAATTAAAATCATGGAATTCTGAAGTATAAGTGGAATTAACTTTAAATATATGAAATTGGGAATGTTTTTACATATTCGAGTGAGTCATGCATAAATTTGGAGCCTTGGTAATGTGTTTGGAAGTTTAAACAGCATTTTGGAAGATCCAAAATTCGTCATCATCGCTCGAGTGAAGAAGTTGTCACTCGAGCGTAGAATGCAAGCAGCCATTATTTTTGCAGACCAAGGGGTCCGCTCGAGCGACCAATGTTGTGCTCGAGCGAAGAGCCCTGCTTTAAAAAATTATGAAAAGCTGTTTCATATTGCGATTTCCATTCTCTTTCACTTCTAAGCACTTTTAGGCATGTACTGAGCATTATAAATGAACTATAAAGTTAGAAAGAGCCTAAGAGAATTAAACGAATTAAAGAACGGAATGAATTGTATTGTTACCCGATTTCTATGTGTATTATGAATTGTGTAGGGTCAACTACAAGGGTGAACCAGGCATCTGAACACTGTGAGTAATATCTTAGTAAAGATACTTTCAAATATGTTATTTTCCAAATGTTATCCCTGTATAAGCTTCATGGATTTGTTGATTTGAATTATGAATTAGTATTCTATATGCCTAATTTTTGTATAAGGCTCTGTAAAGAATATGATTTAGGCCCAAGGCCGTTTGAATATTATGATGGGCCAGAGGCTGTTTGAATATTATGATGGGTTAGAGGTCGTTTGAATATTATGATGGGCCAAAGGCCGTTTGAATATTATGATGGGCGAAGGCTGTTTGATTATCGTGATGGGCCAAAGGCCAATTGAAGACGAATGTAATGGGCTAAATACCGTTTGAATGAAAAGGTAATTATGATCATGAATATAAATATGCACATAGATATGAATGTGGAAACGTTGGACTTGAAGTCGTTCTAATTTTGATTTACATGTAAAATGTATTATTGTGATTTACTTTATTAAGAATCTCATTCATACAACCTTTTTACTTTAGTATTTTTCACTGGGCATTAGCTCACTCTTTATATATATATATATATATGTAGGTGAGCAATTGAAGGATCAACATTAGAGTTTGCCCTAGAGTCTGCCTCTTTGTCAAGCCACCCAAGAAGTACCTCTGTGTAAAGGCTTTATTTTATTTTGTCAGGCTTGAGTTGGTCTTTGTATTTTGTTAAAAGTCCTTCATGAAGTGTGTGAGATATGTTATAAGATATGTCTTCGTGCATGTATCTATAAAAGTATATCAAAAATGTTTTAATTACTATAGTTAATCATGTACGGACAGCTCAATGGACATTTTTATTTTTGTTTTGCTTTTGTTTCATGCTCCGATTACATTTAAATATTTTAAATTTTGTCTTTGAGGCCATAGGTAATCTTCGGATTACTGGCTGGTTACGACGCTAAGCCTATAAAGGTGGGTTTGGGTCATGACAATTCCCCAGCAGTGTTTATGGTCTTGGCTACCAATAAGTCAAGAGATAAGGGACTGGAGCTGGATGGTAGGGAAGAAATGGGTGAGCTGCCAGTGTCATCCTTGGAAGTACCAGCTGCCACTGGAGAAGTGACAACTGGGGCTCTCTCAGGTGATAGTGAGGTAGCTAGGACTATGGGAGGGGTCTGCAAAGTTAAGGCAATAGAGATCAGGGGCGAGTTTAAGGAATTGAAAAGGCCAGGAGAAAGGGAAGATGAGATGTGTGGCCTCAGGGAAAAAAAGGAAGAAGACATGGAGAGTGAAGAGCTAGAAAGTGGAAATATTGACTGGATAGACTTTGCACTCATTGGCGATTCAGGGTTGACTTTCCCTTTTCCTTTTAAAGCTGCTCTCAGCTTTGCAGAAGTCAAAAAGGGCCCCTCATCCCTAAGTGAAGTGGAGGAAGGTAGTGTTGAAGAAGAAAGGTGTAGGTTGTCTACTGCTGCATTCCAGAAATCAGAAACATGCTAAATGTGTGCTAAGCCTTGAAAAAGGGAATTAGTAAAAGGAACTGAGAGTAATTACCAGCCTCAATGGTTACAAAGGTAGTGATTGGAGAGCTGTGAAGGGTATAATGCTCAACAGTCTTGCTCTTCCATACAGCTTCCTTTTGTAGTGCATCAGCAGCAGCAGTTTCCTCCCTTAGCAGTTGTTGCTGTCTCCTCTTCTCTAACCTTTGGAAGACAATAATCTCCTTGGACTATTCCTTCTCTACTGCTTTGGCAGCTGCCTTATGGGTGGAGTCCACAATAAGCTCAATAGGAGAGAATGTCTTCTTCTTGTTTCTTTGTAATGGTATTTCTTTTTCTTTTTCTTCCTCTCCCTCTCCTAAGTGAGCTTCAGGTACCTCTTCTTTAAGGTCAAGTAAAAGTTTTCTTTTCTTCTGTTGTTGCTGCTTGCCCTTGAGAATATTTAAAGCCTGAGCCCTTTGAGGAGAAGCCTCCTATAAAGCTCTTGCATCAAATATTGAAGTTATGAGTAAAATAGATGAAACATCATAAAAGGAAAGGAGTAAAGGGGACATAGTACATACCCTTCTTCGAAGTGGCCCTGGTGACCCTAGAAGGAGGAGATGAGGCAGCAGAAGCAAGAAATGGGATAGTAAGAGTAGTGGAGGAGGTGATAGTGCCCCTAATCTCCTTAGGCTTGGCTTGAGAAGGTACATCTAGCCCTACCAGTAGATCCTTGGGGGAAATGGCCAAGTGCACTTCCATGTTGGCTGTCCACCAATTTTGATATCTCTTTAGTGCATTGCCTTGTGGAGTGAAGGGAGAAAATTCAAATTCAATCAAATCTTGTATCATCTTGGAGGTTGCTTCGTCTAACCTGATTTTTTGCACTTTCAGCTCTTTGGTTGCAAGATTTGGATTAAAATGGTTGCAGAGAGGGACATAAATCCCCTGAGAAAGCCCAAATTGCCTAGCAAATTAGGAAGGGCAATAGGCTTCAGATATGCATTTGTAGGCTCGAGGATTCAAGGTGCTAACAAAAAGCTCCCTTGGGATTAGAATGGAAGCCCACATCTCTCTATGTTTGAGGACTGGAGCAGGTCCTATCAGCCAGAAAGGTTCTTAGCCATGCCGGCCCTGGGAGTTGATTAAAAAAAGGAAAAGTAGAAGGCAAAACTAGAGGAATAGAGGGAAACCCTAGCAAACTTCACTCAATAGGTAGTAAGATCTTGCACCAAGAATTTTAAACATTTGGAGTGTAAGGCTGTGAAGTATGAAAAAAGCTAGAGTTTGAGTACCCAGAATGGGCCTCCTTGGTTAACATCCATGGGCTTATCATAGAATTGGGAACCGACTCTATATACATGACCCAGGACATAAGCAGCTAAGCCTATTTTCTTCAATAAAGCAAGAGCCTTAGCAAGAGGGGCAAATTCAGGCATAATCCTCTAAGAAGAGGTACAAAATAAAAATTTGCAAAGCTAGTATAATAGAAAAGAAAAGAACTCTCGATCTATTATAAGGCCCTCTTTCTTAATTTTAAAACTCACAAAATCACTAAAGGAAGAGTTCAAAGAGGGAATAGAAAAAGAGGACCTTAAGATTAGGGTAGTCTGGACCGAAAGGGGTACCAACGGGTGATAACCCTAAAAGATGGCATATATCAAGGATAGTGAGGGCCATCATGCCACACCGAAATTGGAAAAAATTGAAAGCTGGATTCCAAAAACAAAGTGCAACAGGTATAAGAAAAGGGTCCTCAGGAATGGTAAACCTGGCTAGTCGAAAAGCGTCAGGGAGATAGAGTTCTTGGAGGTCCAACATCCTAGAAGGAACAACTCGGTAATATCATTCCTCCCATTTTGGCCTCAATGTGGGCCAGTAGCGATAAGGCCGGTTCATCCTCCAGCTTCCCTAGTCAAGGCCCCCCTCGTAAAGAAGACAATAATCCTCTAAACGAGAATACAGAGCAGGAAACTAAGTGGGGCTTCCCTGAAGATAGGGCCAAGGATGAACTCCCCTTGAGCATGGTGACGAGGGATAAAGTTACGTCCATCAATGGCGCTTCGTTCCCCAGCTTTGTATTTGTTGCACTCTTCGTTGATACACCTTCTCAAAGCCACAGACGAGCTCACATACTTGACGATTGGTACTTTTGAAGACGAAGAAGCCATCAATCAACGGTTGAAAGGCGAATGAGGAAAGTAAGTATGAAAAGGCTAAGAAGTTGCAGTTGGGAGCAATAGTAGTAAAAAAGAAATTTTGGACAAGTGTGTAGGTAAAGCTCAAGAAGATAGAGTTCTAAACCTTTCTGTCCAAAATTACCCACTTAATATAACAGGTCAAATAAACCCAAATTTGACCCATGTGTGTGATTAATGCTTTTTACTTTAAAACCCCTGAAAACACAAGAAAGAGAACTATCTCCAAATAGCTTGGTTTCAAAAACAGGGAGTTGGCTTCGAAGCTAGTTTTTAAATACTCAGCTTGGCCTCGAAAGCAGGCAATTGGCTTCTAAGCCAATTTTATCCCTTAAACTCAGGTATAGTTAGAGTTTGTTTGCTTCGAAGGTTTGGAGGGTATTCTTTTAGGCTTTCCACAAAAGGAAATTTCCTTCAAAGGAGTCTTTGTAATGTTCTGTGATTAGAATATGGTTCTTATCTGATCTGTTGGATCAAAAAAAAAAAAAGAAAAAAAAGAAGCACTATGAAGTCGGTACTTGGTCAAGCAATGTGGAAAGTTCAAAGACCAAAGGACTTATCTATGCATAAAAGCACTTTCTTGCACTTTTTTGCTAAGATAAGACCCTTTGAAGGCAAATGTTATCATTCTTAAAAGAAATTACATGCTTCGAAACAAGATTGGTTAAGTCAAAACTATTGTTTGCACAGATTGGATTCACCATATAATTGGAATATAAAACCAGATCATGTAAATTGAAATATGGAAAACCCAGTTTTATTAATATATAAATATTTACATTGGGAAAACCTACTTGGTTACATTTTCAATTTCATAAAAGTATGGAATGGACAAAGCCACAAGATCGTGAAACTTTGTCCAGCAAAATTCAATAAATACATACTCCTTTTCTAGCCTTTTTTCTATCCTATCTAAATTTGGCTTATCTAATTGATGAGCCCTTATTTGGAAGAAGAGTTGTCGAGCCTTCATTTCGAATTCTATTTGTTTGAAAGCTCTCACCACTTCATCCATTCCCCCCCCCTCTCGTGCGTATTACCCATATTGGTATCTTCTTTATTGGTATCTTTTCCATACTCTGAGCCATGATTCTTGAAGTCTTCATACTCTTCAAGAAGATTCTTTGCCTCGTACTGAGTTTGAATGTGAGCAGCAGAGAGCTCTTCCAGGGACTCACTACTGGCAGAAGCATTTTTTGTGCCAGTTGAGTAAGAGAGGGAGTTGATCCAAGAAAGTATGAAGTTCTGCCTGGGCCACATGGTTGAGGATGTGGCTTCGAGAGACAATGTCACAAGCCTATGAAAAGTTCTTGTGAGGGATGTCATCTCGAAGGACCTCGAAAGATAAGTGAGAGAAAGCATCAAGCAGAGTTTGGGCTTTATACTGCTGATAAGAAATTTGAGGAACTAGAGCCTAGTAGGGAGTGAAATGTTGGCTCTCGAAGAGGGTGAGCTTTAATTCCTCAATCCAATTAGGATTAGGAGGCAGTGAAGGAGCAGTTGGGTCCCCTCTAAATGAGGGTGGAAACTGGGGCTCGTTTACACACTCTAGCCAATCAGAGGAGCAAAGTTTTGCTTTCTTGGCTAAGAGTGCAGGGCTGATTCCCAAAGCTTCAATGGGGTGCGGGGTCTTTCGCACTACTCTAGATGGCAAGGTAGAAGTATACCATGCCAAAAGCAAGTTGTCTTCGAGACTGCGAAGACGATCGAAGGGAACATATGGATACACTACAGAGCTGTGCATAAAGGGATGCATTGCAATAGGGTCATTAAATTCAAGAAATTGATGGTGGAGTCGTTCTCTTGTTTAAGCTTGAGTGGGTGTGGGCTAAGTATCCCAACCAGTATTTCCAGAAGAAGATGAAGCAGTTTCATCCCATGCAAAGAGTTTTGAAACAGATGAAAAGCTTCCGAGATCTATTTGTGCAAATGCTTAGTCCAAAGGCTCGTATAATGCAAAAGCTTCCATAACTTGTATAAATGGGGACAAATAAGTGTGGCCAATAAATGCATGAAGGTTCTTTCGAGGTCGGTCATCATTGTCCAATACCTCCTTGTATGCTCGATCAATGTGATAGAAGGCTTGATTAGCCATTAAAGATGTATCAGTCTCTTTGTATTCACAGATAGTGGTTCAAAGTATAAGAAGAATTTAATGAAGTTCAGTGCTTCACTTCTAAGAAGGCGGTTATAATTCTAAGATAAACCAAGTCCATGCACATCCGAGGACGTGGACAAAGTGCACTAATCCACTAATATCACCAAGTATTGGGTATATTAGTGCGGGGGGTAATTTTGGCTGTATATTTCGTATAAGCCAATCGCAGCTTAACACGTGGCTCGTAAAGGGTAATTTGGGAAGTCAAGGCAAGTCTCCAATCAACAGCATACATGTGGCAGTTCATATTGGTAATAATGGATTTGCACAGCATGGAACCAGTTAAATGGCGCGAGGTGACGTAGCCCAACGGTTACTCATGATTCAAATTCAAATTCAAGAGAGAAGCCCAACTGCAAGGAAGGCATAGTGGGAGTAGATTGTTCAGGGCCATTACCAATGATAGTGGAAGAGTATTTTGATGGTTAGAAGCCCACTTCGATGTTACCTTCAGAAAGTATAAATAGAAGAGAAGGCCACAAGAAGGGGACCTAGACTAAGATCTAGAAACCAGTTTGTTTACTTCATTTTTCTTTCCAGTTTTACATTTCCAGTTCTTTACATTTTCTGTACTTCAATTCCTATACTATACTTCATTTCCTAGGAGTAGTTTTCAAAGTAGTTTGTTGCTGTGAACTTCGAGGCTGGGTCATTGTAACTTCATTGTAAGTTTTCATTTTCTTAATGAAATTTAGTTTCTGAATTATTATGTATCTGGTATTATTTATAAATTTCTCCTAAACAAGCCACCAGTAAAAGTCCTCTTCATTGAGACTGAAAGAACTTCAACACAATTGTCTTATAATTGGTTAGCAATTAAAAATTCTGTAAGGACTTATTGATCCTTGCTGGCACGCTTAAAATTACATAATTAACCTTCGAAAGCCAAAAAAGCCAACAATGCGGAATTAGAGTGATGGAAAAATACTCATATCATGTAAGGGGAGTCACCCATCCTTATATAGAGGAGAGAAGAGGGTAGATAAACTCTATTAGAAAAAATCTTGTCCATCAAGGTTTCCTTCTTATCTTAGAAGAGTAATTATCCCATATTTAAAATTCTAATTACTGAACTTTATCTCAAATATTGGTTTTATCTAGTTGTGAAGTCTAAATAAAATAAAACATGTAAAAGATATGTAGGCTATTGGGCCACACCAGAAAATAAATCCAACACTAGGTACTTCTTCTTCTTTTTCTTCTTTTTCCTTCTTTATTTTTTATTTTTTATTTTTTATTGGAAATAGTCTAGTTTCTCAAGTGTACAACTACTAGAGGACAATAACATGTTTTTAAAGTTTGTTATCACTGCCAACTTCTTTATTACCATTCATTTTTGGATATCTCATCATGTGCAACTTCAATTAGGGGCTTGCCCAGGATTATGTATAAGAGAAATAAAAGGAGCATCACTTGATTCTATTGATTTAAAAGACCAACAATTTTAAAATACCAATTTTAACCCTAGTAATATATTCCCTCTCTTGTGTTCTCTTCTCTCTAATCTCTCTCTCTCTATTGCCTTTACCAAAGTAAAAACAGGCATACAAGTGGAAGAAAAATCATGCTTCTCCTCAAAGCGAATCACACAACAAGCCAAAGCCAGTCACTTTTATAAGCATAGAAGACTAAAAAGCCCAATTTGACAAATAAAACCATAACACCAATCCATTAACACTGACTGAAGATCATGAGTGTTTAAAGGGAAACCCATTGATCAACCCATCATCAATTCCACAAAACAGCAAAGACCATCACCAGAATTGTTGAAAAACACACAATATAACAAGAAAATTATAGAATTCAAAAGAAAAGGAGACAAACCTAAAGAAGCTTAAAATGAAATGTGTATTATAGCTTGGCCTCTAGTTCAGACTGGTTAACCATGGTAGCATTGAAAGTCCAATACACATCACTATTACCAAAATATTTTTAGTGAGTAATTTAATATTTTAAATTTTAAAATAATATAACTTTTTATCTAAATGTTTCTTTTTTAAAAAATAGTATTTTTAGAATTCTCTTATCAATAACTATCAAACAACCTTTATGTTGGTTATGAAATTCTTTTATAAAAAAAAATAAAATATAATTTTACCATCAAAATTAACATCAACAATAAAATTTTTCTCTATCTCATAGTAAAATTTACTCTGATTTACAGTGAATATTACTGTAAAATTTTAATTTTTAAATAGTAAAATACCATCATCAACACTAAGCACTGTAGTCACTATAATTACTAATAAATAAGGGAGTTTTGGCCAAAGTAAAAGTCTACAGTCATTTATAAATAGATTGTCACTAAACAAAACTCAAATAAAATTTTTACATCACAAAAATGGTCCATGGAAAGGGTTTTGGCCAAAAACACCCTTTTTAATTATGCTACCTTTTTTTCAAAAAAAAAATTAAGTATTTAATCCCTTTACACTTCAAAATTTCACTCACACCCTTATTTCTCTTTTTTCAAAATTTGTGTCCCTAATATTTCTCTTTTTTCAAATGAAAATTAGTCAAATTTCAAGCCAAAATATTCTGAAGTGAGCAAAAGCTAACACAAATTTTGAGAGAAATAAATGTAATTTATCTTTCTAAATATAATAAGTTTTATACATATATATAACATTTATTGTATGAATGAAGATAAAGAGAATTTGGACATGTTTACTGGGAAACAATATAGATACACTTTTCTAATTTTCTAAACTAGCTAATGAATATATAGGTGCCAAATCTCTGATTTATTATGTTTGTAGAAACTACCCAATATATCCAGTAGGAAAAACAATTACACACTGCCACACGTGACAATAACGTTATCATGCCACAAATAAATCTAAATCGTCCATTTACATAGATTTACAAATGAACAGTTCAAATCTATTTTTGACATGACCACTTCTGACGCGAAAAAATTTTTGTGACAAAAAGACAATTCATGGTGATGTTTAATTGTTTTGGTCCAAGACTTGTGAGTCTGTTCAGCAAATTAACACAATGTTAAGGCTGGCTATCTTTCTTGGCAACCAGCTTCAGAGATCTTGTACAAGAACAATGTTAAGCCCTATTTTCTTCACTTACAATCTCACCTAGTTCTGTCTTTTTCTTAGTTTGGTTTGGTTGATTTTCCTTGTCCCGTGTTGATTATTTGAAGCCTTTGAATGTTGTTTCACATATATATCTGAATCCCAAATAGCAATTGTATATAACATTGTAATGTGTTGGCACTTGGCAAATTCACAAATAAACAAAGATTTGGTGCTAAGTTGGGGATATACATGCTCATTCTCAAAATGATGTTCCATTTCACATGTACAAGTAGGCAAACTAGAATTAGTTACATAAAACAAAGAGTAATGATAAGCACACATGAAAACCAAATTTGTATACAAAAAAAGAGTACATGTTCTTGATACTTTTTTATTTAATTTCATGCATGTAAACTTTTCTTTTGGGTGAATCGTGCATGTAAACTTGTAACCAGAAACAATGATTAAGCTTTCACCTTGTAGATGGTATAATTTCTATCAAGCACTTAACAGAGTATTGGTGATTTCATTGCCCGTGGTTGTTGCTTCCTTGCTTGACAAAAACCAGTCTGAAGAACATTTCTTGTAGTGAAGAAGCCAGGCTATTTGTCTTGAGGCAATGCAGCTTCACTGCCCAACATCAGAACTACATATGACATGCTTGGGCCAAGACTATGGTCCAAGTTGGTTATGGAAAAATTACCACAAAAGTACGCACGTGCCACGAGCCAGACCGGGTCCGGGTTTGGGTTCAGGTCCGGGTTCGAGTCCGTGGGTCGTGAATCGTGGATCATGGTCTTGGGTTTGGGCTTGCTTGAGGCTTGTTGGAATGGGTTAGGTTTGGGTTGGGTCGAATTGGTGGTCCACCAACCTAAACTTTTTGGGCCAAGTCTGCTGCAGATATACACACTTCTGTATACAGAATATATATCTCAGATATTATTGTCCCATCAGTTTTGCAGAAGTAATGGGCATTAGTTACCATCCTTCATGGGCATTGGTTGCTAGCCTTCATGGCTAGAGGCTTCTCCTCTCTCCCACATGGTATATAAAGAAAGATCCATCTCTCTTGGTTTTGGTATGGAAAATTTGTTCTCATAATATAGTCAAGTTAGTCTCCTCCTATAATATATTCTTCCTGTGTGAGAAAGTGCTCCCATTGTCGATTTGCCAAAGCTATCAGAAGATGCTTCTGCACTAGCCGGTCTAAACCGTCGTGTCTTGGGAGACAAAAGTTGACTTACCTCCAGCACCCATGATGAGGTGGCTAATCTGTTTTAAGATTGTTGTACAAATTAATGTAATTAACTAAAATAAAAGGAAGTTTTTTGTTAACTTTAATGTGAAATTAAAGTAGGTCCCAACCATTGGTTGAGGTGGGATTAAATAGGTTAAGATTCTTTGAAACAGGTCTTTACACCACAGAAAGAATGACCAAAAACCATTAAGTTGAATGAGAAATTGTCTCATAAAGTTGGCCTCATGAATGAGGTACTGAGAATTGTGTATAACTACCAATCCCACATTAATTGTTGAGGAAAGCTTTGATGGGTATTTGAACCTCAAGATTTTGGTAAGAGCAAAAGCCTTTTGGAGCATCCAAATTTTTCGAAGGAAGGGAGCTATAGATGCTTCAAAGATGGGCTCGGGCCAAAACTATGGTTCAAGTTGGTTATGGAAAAATTGCCACACGCATGCGTGCGCGCCACCTGCTCTCCCGGACCGGACCGGGTCCGGGTCCGGGTCCGGGTCTGTGATCCGTGGGTCATCGATCATGGATCATGGGCTTGAGGCTTGCTTGAATGGGTTAGGTTTGGGTTGGGCTGGATTGGTGGTAACCAACCTAAACTTTTTAGGCCAAGTCTGCTACAGATATACACACTTGTGTATACATAATATATATCTCAGATATTATCATCCCATCAGTTTTGGTCCATTACACGAGCAGTTTTGCAGGAGTAATGGGCATTAGTTGCCATCCTTCATGGGCATTGGTTGCTAGCCTTTATGGCTGGAGGCCCCTCTCCCTCCTCCATGGTGTATAAAAGGAGACCCATCTCCCTTGGTTTTGGAACAGAATTTTTTCTCTCATAATATAATCAAGTCAGTCTCCTCGTATAATATATTCTTCCTATGTGAGAGAGTGCTACCATTGTCAGTTCGCCAAAGCTATCAGAAGGTGCTTCTGAGCTAGCTGGTCTAGACCGTTGTATCCAAGGAGACAGAAGTCGATGTACCTCCAACACCCACGATGAGGAGGCTAATATGTTTTAAGGAGACCGTGGTATTACACAGGTTTTGGTTCATGCTTTCTTTACCATTTTGTTGTATTGTCTATTTCTATGCAATATCATTGTAAATTCCAGCAGTATGTAATTTAATTTGATCATGAATCTTTTTATTTTAGTTAATTACATTAATTTGTACAACAATCATAAAACGAACTTTCACTTTCTGTGTTTTCAGAAATAAAACTTAACAATAGAAAATCCCACAGTTGGAAATTTAATTCAAAATTAGTCTCACCACTTAACCTAGAATCGAACATGGTCAAAAATGTTCCCAGGAAGACTGGAGGGGTCATAGTGATGTATGTGACTTAAAATTCATACAATCACGTGGTGGCAACAAGTACTTCATCACCTTTGTTGATGATTGCACTAAATACTATTATGTGTATTCGCTTAAAAGCAAAGATGAGGCAATTGATAAATTTATTTTTTTCAAGAATAAAGTTAAGAATCAATTAAGCCAAAAGATCAAGGCTATAAGAAGTGATCATGGTGATGAGTATGAATTCCCATTTGCTAAGATTTGTTCTCAATTTGGGATTATACACCAAACCACAGTGCCATACTCTCCTTAATCAAATGGTGTTGCTGAGCAAAGAATAGAACGTTAAAAGAAATGGTGAATGAAATGTTAATAAGTTCTGGGTTGCCACAAAACTTGTGGGGGAAAAAAATTCTCTCTGCGAATTACATTCTAAATAGAATACCTCAGAAGAAAGTAGACAAGACTCCATATGAATTATGGAAAGGCCGCAAGCTTTCTTATAATTTCTTACGAATGTGGGGGGGTGTCTTGCAAAAGTGGTAATACCTACACCTAAGCGGGTTAGGATAGGTTCAAAAATCGTGGATTGTATATTCATTGGTTATGCACAGAATAGTAGTGCATATAGGTTTCTTGTGCACAAATCTAATATTTCAGATATCCATAAGAATACCATAATGGAGTCAAGGAATGCATCCTTCTTTGAAGATGCATTTCCTTGCCGAACCCAAGGAGAGGATCAAAGTTCTGAGAAGGAACTTGATGATGATCAAGTAGATGATCAAGACGAGGAAGTAGATGAGCCAAGAAAGAGTAAGAGGGCTAGGACTACCAAGTTCTTTGGCCCAGACTTCTTGACTTATATGTTAGAGGGAGAACCTCGAACTTTTCATGAAGTTGTGACTTCACCTGAAAGTCCTTTTTGGAAAGAAGCAATTAAAAGTGAAATTGGCTCCATCTTACAGAACCATACTTGGGAGTTAGTTGATCTACCTCCAGGTAGTAAGGCCTTGGGGAGTAAGTGGATTTTTAGAAGAAAGATGAAGGCTGATGGGTCAATTGATAAGTACAAAGTTAGGCTAGTTATCAAAGGATATAGGCAGCGAGAAGGCCTGGAACTTTAATACGTATTCACCTGTGACAAGGATTACATCCATTCGCATGGTGATTGCGATAGCCGCTTTACGTAGTCTAGAGATACATCAAATGGATGTAAAGACAACTTTCTTAAATGGAGATTTAGATGAAGAAATCTACATGGAGCAACCCGAGGGGTTTTCAGCTCTGGGGAAAAATAAGAAAGTCTGTAAGCTTGTTAAGTCATTATATGGTTTGCAGCGAGCTCCTAAGCAATGGCATGAGAAGTTTGACAACACTATGTTGTCAAATGGATTTAGAATCAATGAGTGTGACAAGTGCATATATGTTAAAGACACTGACAGAAGTTATGTCATTTTGTGTCTATATGTAGATGACATACTCATTGTTGGTAGTAATGATGAAATGATTTGAATTACCAACAGATTGTTAAACTCTAAGTTTGACATGAAATATATGGGCCTTGCAGATGTCATTATGGGCATTAAGATTACCAGAACATCTAGTGGTATTGTACTTTCTCAGTCTCACTATGTTGAGAAGATACTCGAGAAATTTGGCAAATCAGATAAAAGTGTGTCTAGGACACCTGCAGACGTAAGTCTACATTTGACCAAGAATAATGGTGAGAGTGTTTCTCAACTAGAATATTCTTGGGTCATTGGAAGTTTGATGTATCTGATGAGTTGTACAAGGCCAAATATAGTCTACTCTATTAGCAGGCTTAGTAGATACACAAGTAATCTGAATGCCACTCATTGGAGGGGCATTATGCGAGTGTTAGGTTATCTACATTACACCCGGGATTATGGGCTACATTATACTAGATACCCAGTGGTACTAGAAGGTATAGTGACGCTAATTGGATATCTGATATAAAGGACTCCAAATCCACTAATGGTTATGTGTTTACTCTTGGAGGAGAAGCTGTGTCTTGGAAATCTTCCAAGCAAACGTGTATATCGAGATCAACGATGGAATCTGAGTTTATTGCTTTAGATAAAGCAACTGAAGAAGCTGAATGGCTTCGTCAATTCATTTGAGGATATTCCACGTTGCCGAAACCTGTGCCTGCTATCTATATTCATTGTGATAGCCAATCGACGATTGGATGGGCATAGAGTCATATGTATAATGGAAAGTCTAGACATATTTGTCGTAGACATAATTTCATACAACAACAACTCTCTCATGGAGTTTTCTCTCTAGACTATGTAAAGTCTAAGGACAACATTGCGGATCCGTTAACCAAAGGGTTAACTCGAGAGTTAGTATAAACGTCGCCAAGAGGAATGTGGTTAAGGCCTTTAGCAATGTTACCGGAATAGAAAACCCAACCAAGTTGACTGGAGATCCCAAGATCTAGGTTCAAAGGGACAACCTAAATTCATGTAACGGGTGAGTCACTGAAGAGGTAAATTGTAGACGTCCCCGAACGTCCTAGAAGGGAAATCTCGTTTTGTTCGTTGGGCTCACTACAGTTCAGGACTCAAATGTCACTGTCCTGTATCTAATCTCGCGGAGTGCAATGTAAGACCGATGAATCATCAAAGAGTCCAAATCTGGCAAATCATTTTTTTGAAAACAAATCTTTTTGAAAGAAGTGTCAAACATGGACTGCTTTGCCAGATACAGAGTTGCCACCTAAATATTTTATTTTGGGAAATTTAGGAAACCCTGACTCGTTTGCCTAAGGCCATGTGTCCGTCATCACCAAAGTTGCCTCGATTCAGGAACTCGGGTACGATTGGGGAAGGTCACTTGTGAGCACCCCCGCTTGCCCGATCAAAGATCGGCCTCTACTGACCATGATATCGAGTTTTGAAAACATTATGTGTTCTTATTCCAGTTATTAGCCTAGATTTACTATGTGATGCGCACAGCATACAAGTATAGACTGGATCGCCTGAATTGGAACAAAACACTTCATGTTTGTTTTGAAAACGGTTTGCTACTCGCAAGTAGGTTAAAATATAGATTTGCCACTCTCAAGTGGGCTTTAAAACTCACAGTCAATGCATTATTCCAATTCTGATAATCCAACCTTCATCCACAGGCATTCAGGCAGTTATATCACATAAGCAGTTAGCCTCATAGTAAACATGCTATCATGGCAGTCACTCACACACATGCAAGGATGCTAAAGCATAAACACTTACCGAGTACTCCAAGCCAAAGAAAGAAGCTAATTAGAAAACATGTATGAATCCTAACTATGCTGAAATGCCTAATGCAACACATGCAAGAATGCAACTAAGATAGGCTCGGTTATTCTAAACATGGCATATGAAATGCAACAGATAACATGTTTTCAATTTGGAATTACAATACAATGCAGTTAGTATGATGCGCCGAGCCCGGTGCATGCAAGACAGATGAATGGATGCAAACATGTAAGCATAAGTATGCTAATTGAAAATGTGCCCTAATCTAACCATCGTAAGCTGGTAAATAAAAGGGAGAAAGATGTGGGGTTGGAAGACATACACACACTCACGCACACTTATTACACAATTGCCCTCTCTCGGAGGGTCCAAATAAATAATACAAACCCAAATAAATAATTAACTACCTTAGCTAATTAAATATTACAAAACTTCGAATTAATTAACAAATTAAAATCAGAAGGGAGGTGGCCGCAGCCCTGCCTCGGAATGATGGGATGATGCATGCTCGATTCGCCTAGCGCCGGAAACCCGTTGCCATGCCACTGTTGCCTCTGTTTGCACTGTTCTGCACCTCTGAGCATTGTGAAAATATTCTTGACGCCTCTGAACCACTCCCTGATCATTCTGGGATGCCACCGGCCAAGGTGAAGATCCACCGGCCATTAATAAAATGTTATCGACCAGTTGTGAAGCCATCGGCCAGATATTTTTGGTCGGTCGGCACTGTATGTAGTCGGTCGGCCAAATATTCCTGCAGAATCCTGTTTTGACAGCAACAGAGGACAGACAGTGCATGGCAAGGAAATTTCAAAGCAATGTGTGCATGGCCACTTTCCCTATCATTCTATAGACTCAAGGGAGTGTGGCCCTCGGCCCTCGGGCCACCAACCACGCATTTCGATGCATGATGACCAAAGGTACCAAGTTTGCAAATCAATGTAAATGAATGCAACCAAAACAAATGAATGCTTCACGTCCTATCATTTTGAGATCAAGGGCATCGGCGACCGAGGATTGAGACGTGTTTCGTCACTTTGAGTACGAACACACCTCATTCCTCATGTTTGGTTTGACACCCCAAACCAAACATAATGCAATGCATGTATGCAATATGGCTCAAATATGTAAAATGGCTCAAGTATGAAACATGAGACTAAGTTAGCAAAGCATGCCAAATGCAATGCAAACTAAACATGCAAATATGCAATATGCCAAGCATGCAAAATGCAATGTAGCAAACATGGAAAAATATGCAATGGAACTAGCATGTGACAACACGCAATGAACCAAATATGCAACCAATATGCGACAAACATGCAATGGTGGACTTAAACCGCAAAGGGCAGACCTCAGCCTTGCCATAAACAGTGGCCAAAATGCAATGGAAATGATGGATAAAACACAACTAAGCATGCTCATGCAAAGGCCCCAACACTTAGGTACAAAAGGCCACTTTTAAGGACACTTAAAAGAAGACAATCATGGACACTAAACCAACATGTTAAGCTCTGAAACACATGCAAAGGATGATGCCAAGTCAAATAAATCATGCAAGCAAGGCATGCAATAAGGTCCAAAACTTGAGACCAACAAAGGGGTTCAAACCAAAGCTATGTCAACCAAACCCCAAAGGACCAAAGTGACGTAAAACAGTCCTAAGGCACTCCAAAACAAGACTAAAGCAGGCATGGAACAAAGCTAAAACATGCTAAGAGATGGGCATGAAACAAGGGGCATTCAAGGCTATAAACGAGAGCATTCCACTATAACTATCATGACCACACATGGCATGGATTATGCAACCAAAAACAGAGTTTCAATGCATCAAAATACACCCCAAAACCCACTGATATAGTAGCCCAAGGACTTTAAACAAAAAGGCATGCACTGTGACCTCTTTTAAGGCATGAAAGGACAACTCTTTAAAGCATGGAAAGGATGATCAATGCAAGCATACAAACATGGAACATGGACTGAAATAGCATGGTAAGTGATTCCAAATCACTGAAATGGTCCAAGTAAAGCATGCTGAAGACTCACACACCCGAGGCCAACAAGCTAGCTTACATGGTAGCTATGTAAAACAATGCAAGCATGACCAAAAGGACCAAAATCAGAGCTTAACCATGTTATAACAAGCCTAAAAGTTTCAAGGAATCAAGCCAAAATATGCAAGCATGGTGGTCTAAATGCATGACGCATGTTATGACAATAAAGGGGATTACAAAGCAAGTGTATGATGCATGCAATGGACTATCAATCTGACCAAAAACAAAGGTATAATATGACCAAATAACACCCAAAAGCCTCTGAGATGGAGCTAAAACCAACTAAGCATGCATGCTACCTTTATGAGCCAAAAACACAAGCATATGAGACATAAGGGGAGAGGGGTGTCCCTCCCCTGTGCAAGCCCTCAAAACTCTTTCACCACCACTGAAAATCCTCTGGCTTTCAGTGGTGAGAAGGCCAATACACGAAAGTTCCAAAGCTCAACAAAAAAGGTACAAAAGGGGCCAAACAAGGCCTAACAGGGGGGAGGTCGACCCCCAACACCAAAATGACCTTAATGAAACATCTTAAAAATCAAAAAATAGAACTTTTATCAGTTATACACAAAGCTCAAAACAGCATGCAAAGTGGGTTAAAAGCTAGTGCAAGAATGGGGAATATAAAGTAATTATGCTCACACTTGAAGAACACTTGAAGAATAGCAACCTCAGGCCCCTTTTCTGATCAAAACCAGCTTAAAAGCTCTAAGAACAACCTCCCAACACCTCAATAACCCAAGTATGGTGTAATACTAGGTGCCTTAGTGCAAAACTAGGAACAAAACACCCTTTTAGGCTCTCTAACACACACAAATGAAGAGAGAGGGGGAGATATAGAGAAAGGAAGTTGTATATATCATATATCTCTGGTTTTTGCTGAACCCCTCTAAAGGAAGGAGAGGCCTCCTTTTATAGAGCAAGACAAAGGCCAAAGCTTCTTAGAGAAGCTAAGGCAAAGGGGCCAAGCTTCCTCAAGAAGCTAGACCAAAGGTCCAAGCTTCTTGGGGAAGCTAAGACAAAGGGTGCAAGTCTTCTGGAGGAAGCAAAGACAAAGGGTCTAAGCTTCTCCAAGAAGCTTAGAGCAAAAAGGCTCAAAGGGTGCAAGTCCTCTATACACGTGTATGGAGGACAAGTCCGTGCACTCCATCTGGCACAACTGGCATGCACATTGCCTGAAAAAGGCAAAAAGGAGGCACCGGCCAGAAAAAGAGACAATCGGCCAAATAAATGGCCAACCGACCAGATATCAGGGCCGACCGACCAAACAAATGGTCGGTAGAAAGAAAGCAAGGTCGGTGGCTTCATGCCACGGCCGGTGGGGTTAAGGGATGGCTAACAAGCCACTTCCTATCTTCAGGTGCAAAAACCACAAGTCCTTGGTCCACAACCAAGCACAAAATAGTCAAGTCGTGAGATCCTAAGGCAAGGCACGCAGCCGAGTCCTTCGGGATCTCAAAACGAACACGAACATGGATGATCACCGAGTGTTCAAACGGTGACGTCCAAGTCTTGAGGACGGTCAAAAATGGGGTGTCTACAGTTGCCCCTCTTTGACAGAACTCGAAAGTCATAACAATGACGGGAGTGAATGTCAAAGCCCAGAGACGACCCATTTTTGACAAGGCCGAAACCTTAGACAAGCATACAAGCTACAAACAAAGATATGCACCCGAGGGCAGAGGAAAAATGCAAAACAATGCACAAAGCCGAGCATAACTTATGATCATGCAAAGAAAACTGTAATGAAGCATAACGCGCAACAGTTTTAAGCAAGCCGAAAACCAAACTACATTACAATGCAGAGAGGGTGTAAGAGGATTATTCAATTCTCGTTACGTTTGACGCAGAGGATACAATACATGTCCGGCTCATCTAGTCGTGCCAACCTCAAATGAACCGTACATACAATATCGTCCTTGAAAGAGAAAGAAAACTTAACAGGTACAATATTGTTAGGAGTGTGCATAACAATGCAATTGAAAGTGCCTGACAACGCAAGTGAGGGGATGCATGATAATGCGGGTAGAAGGGGTGCATAACAATGCAACCTGATTGTGTGCATAACAATGCGATTTGAAACAAGCATAACAATGCTATGAAGGCACAAACACATATAAGTAAAGTACACGTGACAACGTGTACAATGTGTGGAGGTGAGGAAGAGTATACACATGTAAGTAAAGCACATGCTACAACATGTACAATGTGTGAAAATAAAGGAACTTGAACACATATAAGTAAAGCACACGCGACAACGCATGCAATGTGTAAAGCGAAGAATAAAATGTACACATATAAGTAAAGCACATGCGACAACACATGCAATGTGTAAAGTAAGGAATAAAATGTACACATGTAAGTAAAGCACATGCAACAACATGTACAATGTGTGAAAATAAAGGAACTTGAACACATATAAGTAAAGCACATGCAACAACGCATGCAATGTGTATAAAAAGGAACTTGAACATATATAAGTAAAGCAATACACGACAACGCATGCCATGTGTATAAAAAGGAACTTGAACACATATAAGTAAAACAATACACGACAACGCATGCAATGTGTATAAAAAGGAACTTGAACACATATAAGTAAAGCAATACGCGACAACGCATGCAATGTGTATAAAAGGGAACTTGAACACATATAAGTAAAGCAATACGCGACAGCGCATGCAATGTGTATAAAATGGAACTTGAACACATATAAGTAAAGCAATACGCGACAACGCATGCAATGTGTATAAAAAGGAACTTGAACACATATAAGTAAAGCAATACGCGACAACGCATGCCATGTGTATAAAAAGGAACTTGAACACATATAAGTAAAGCAATACGCGACAACGCGTGCAATGTGTATAAAAAGGAACTTGAACACATATAAGTAAAGCAATACACAACAACGCATGCAATGTGTATAAAAAGGGAACTTGAAGGGGTGTATAAACACATGTAAGTAAAGCATACACGGTAACGTACGCAATGTGCAAAGCAACGCAGAAATGGTGGATATCCAACTGAAGCATGGTAAAGGCATGTTACTCATGATGTTGAGATGCAAGTTCAAGACAAGGCGAGGCAGCACTCAACGCAAAATGCGTAACGAGCGTGCTTTATTAAAGCCAAAGCGAAGCAACATAACACAACATAATCGAAGCGATTTGTGGGAGTCACAAGAGACAAAAAGGATACGGGAAAGGATGCTCCTCGCACGCACCGAACATCGCTCATAGAAGACATGGCTCGAGGTCAACACGAAGTTCTACTAAGATTTCAATAGTGCAATTCCTTGCATTGTCTCGAGTAATGAAGGTGCCAAACCACATAATTGACCCGAACAAGGGCGTGGGAGGTGCATCGACCACAAGGGGAGGCTACTAGTGTTAATCCGTACACTCTGCTACCCTGCTCCCCTTTTGCTTTACTTATCTTTTTACTGGTAGTCTAAGCACATTGCACTGCCTCAAGTAGGTTTTTACTTTCTCAAAACTACTTTTACTTACTTTTTTTTTTTTTGCAAAAGACATGATGGCAATGAAACAGCTATTTTGTCCAAAAAGGTGTTACATTAGTACTCTCCATGCATCACATCGCATTGCATTACATAACAATGTAAATGAGATTTGAATCTTTTGATTGCTTGAAAAGTAAGCGCTTGCCTCGTAATAATCAGGTAGTGAACCGAGCAAGGACAAAATAACTCGATAATCAAAATAAAAGACTCGATAAGCTAACCAAGTGCGAGTACAACTCAATAAGCAAAACAAAAGCTTAAAGAATATGACATACAACTCGATAAGCAAATGTGCAATAACTCGATAAGCAAATGGGCGTGACCCCGTAACAATAATCATCGGAGGGCATTGGAAGTGGTGCCAGTCCCAAATTCCCCGCATGCTCAACACATAAATAGCTCAAGGAACAAGAAGGAAGACCACCGGCCTCAATAAATGGCCATCGGCCAAATTTTTGGCCGTTCAACCAAAAATGATGGTCGGTCGGCACTATTTTTGGCCAGCCGGCCAGAAATGGCAAGAACCACCAAAATACTGACACTTGTCTTCCACTCACACCTTATCCCCTACAAAAAGCCCCAGCTTCGTAGTTTTCCTCTATTCAACACTAATTTGCTCAAAATGGAAGAGTTTCTTGCCCAAAATCTCACAGCTTGGATTGTCAACTTGGATGGCTCGGAAAAGCTGAATTTCCGGGGCTTTGGCGTAAATGCACTATTCACGCTGAGTTGCACTCTGCTGCATTTTCCGTTTCTCCATGCCTCGGCAAGGTTTTGGAATCCGGTAACACATGTCTTTAGCTTTGGCAAGCAAGAAGTGTGTCCTACTTCGAAGATTTCCAAGCTTTGATGGAATCCGTGTGCAACGAGGAAATCTTACCCCATCTTCGCTTCGGCCACGCCCAAACCTTAGGGCGAATGTGTGGACTCACTATGCACGATGCTCGATCTTTGATTTATGACGGAATGCTGGATATTCCGAGTTTGATTTGTCGGTTTTCTGATGCCGGTGACCGCGGTGACCATCATTAGCAAGGCTTTCGGCGACATGCCCTTTGTTTGTGCATGCTATCTCATTTCTTGCTTGCCTCAGGCTCCGAGGGATCTAGTCTCCAGTTGGTCGAGGTTGTTCAAGGCTTAAGGGAAGGCAAAAGCTGCGTTGCCATGTCATTGGCCAAGACATTGATGGGCTTAGATGCTTTCTATCGCCGGGAGACGACCAGGTTTGCGGGGAGTCCACTACTATTGCAGGTAATGTTTCCCACCCTTTTCTCACATATATATTGCTTATATCACTCGGCCCTCAGGCTTGGTTTCTCTCACAAAAACCTTTTTCTTACTTTTTCTCTCATCGTACATCTCTCTATTCTTTAATCTCTCATTTTTCATCCCTCCCCAGGTGTGGTTGATGGATAAGTTACAGATTATGGACTCATGCCTTACATACTCAGCTCGCGGCTATTTCTTCCGACAACGTCTAGTCGATGCCCTAGATGAGGGATGGTGGTTCGACTGGATGTGCAATTTGTCCGCAGACCACATTGCTTGGCGGTGTCCCTGGCTCAACCTACCAGCAATGAGCTACAGTATATCCCGGCAGACCGGGATTCAGTTGATTGGCTTGACTCACTGTGTATTCTACTTTCCATTCCGGTTCCAGTGCCAGTTCGGCCATGATCAGACTTGCCCTACAGAGGGGGTGGAGTATCCAGTCGCATTCCCTGTTCGAGGCGCACAGCTTGCCCGGTATGCCACAGCATGGAGGACTAGAGAGCTCCTGGCCCCCGCTCCCACTTTCAGTTGTACTTTGTCTGATGAGTGCTTGGATTGGCTCGATGAAGAGGCACAAGAAGGGCCCACTTTGGCATCAGAGGCTTCGACCAGCTCCGGGCGGGGGCGCAGGAACACCTGACTCATCTATGCCCCGAATTTATTTGCTTTAATCAGTACTTTCAAGTTTTCTTTATGAATGTAATAAAAAGCAACTTCAATTTGTATGCAAGAGCAAGAGAACTCTGTATTGAAATCAATGAAATTGAAGGTTGTGGGTACTGAAAATTTTTCGCTTTGGTCCAAAAATGGTCTAAGTTGTAAAAGATTAATTTGAGCAAAATTAACTTTTATTAAAACTTTTCAAAACCATTTCGATATGGATCGGAACTGGACACGCCTAAAATCTGTCACTGAGACGCACAACCCCGGGTGCCAGCAACTGGAAAGTTGCCCCTAGTCTGAATAGCATTGCACCGGAGATCACAACCAAGCTTTTGACCACTGAATAGACAAAGATGACCGAGATGATCAAATGGACAAAGTTGATCGAGGAAGTGTTTATGGCTGAACTTCAGGATGAAGTTGCCTACGTATCCCAAAAACGGGAATCAAGCCTTACGTAGTTTAGGCTCAAGTTCACTCGAGTATTTTCACTCTCCTTTTACACTCTAACTTTTGCCAAGGCCGCCCTTTGCGGGTTTTCAACCTTGCGAGCTCAGTCTTTATAATTTCAAATTTTCTATGCTCTAACTTTTGCCTAGGTCGCCCTTTCAGGTTTTCGGCCTAGTGAGCTTCTCAGGGGTAATATTTCTTCAACTTGTCCATATTGATCGATTGGGAGAACTCTAGGCCATCTAGGTCCATCAGAACGACAGCTCCACCCGACCAGATAGACTTAATGATGTAGGGACCAGTCCAATTGGGTCTGAACTTGCCCCTAGGGTTGTGGATGGGAGCTCGGTTGTCCTTCAGCACCAAATATCCTTCTTTCAAATTCCTGGACTTAACTTTCTTGTTGAAAGCCCTGGCAATTCTGCGCTGATAACCTTGAACATGGTACAGTGCTTTCAGTCTTCTTTCATCAAAGAGCATGAGTTCCTCAAATTTGCTCTGCTGCCAATCTGCTTCGGCTATCTGAAACTCAGCTAGCACTCTCAATGACGGAACCTGAATTTCAATAGGTAGAACGGCCTCCATCCCATAAATCAATGAATACGGAGTCGCCCCAGTAGAAGTTCTAATTGAAGTTCGGTAGCCCCACAGAGCAAATGGCAGCTTGTTTGGTCAGTCCCGATAGGTTTCCACCATCTTCTGTAAAATGCGCTTGACATTCTTGTTGGCGGCCTCAACTGCTCCGTTGGTCTGCGGCCGATATGTGGATGATTTATGAAAAGCCACGTTGTATTTCTCCAACAAGTCAATCACCTCCTTTTTGAAGTGGGAACCATTATCTAAGATAATCTCATTCGGGACCCCATAGCGGCAGATGATGTTGTTCCTGATAAACCTTGCAACGTGCGAAGCCTTCAACACTGCATAAGATTGGGCCTCAACCCACTTTGTGAAGTAGTCTATTGCGACCAGAATGAACTCATGCCCATTGGACCCTTTTGGAGTGACAGCCCCGATCACATCGATTCCCCAAACTGAAAATGGCCATGGCGAAGTCATATTGTACAGCTTCGACGGCGGGATGTTCATGCGGTTTGCATGGATCTGACATTTGTGGCATTGCCGAACAAAGCCGATACAATCTTCCTTCATGGTAGACCAGTAGTAATCCTGTCTGAGGATTTTTCGGGCCAGCATTACCCCGTTCACGTGTGCCCCACATTCTCCTCCATGGATGGCCTCCATTAGGCGCTTTGACTCTTCAGCTTCAACGCACAGCTTATGCATTCCCAGATGACCTCTCTTATACAATTTACCTCCACAGATGATAAACTGAACGGCCATTCTTCTGATTGCCCTTTTATCCTTGGCATTTACCCCTGGTGGACATGCTTCCTTCTCCAAGAAATTCTAAATATCGTAATACCAGGGGTTCTCATCTTGAACCTTATCTATAGCAGCAATCGACTCGAAAGCCAGCACAAATTTATGGTCGATAATGACTGGATGCATCCGGACTCCAGAAGGGATGTCTATCATGGAAGATAGAGTTGCTAGTGAATCTGCGAACCTGTTGTTTTCTCTTAGTAGATGAGTGAAGTTTAGCTTCTCAAACCCAGGAATCAGCAAGTCCAAGGTCTGGTGGTACATTATCATCTTTTCCTCTTTGACTTTCCAATCCCCCTTAGCTTGGGATATAACAAGGTTTGAGTCCCCAGTGACGTCCAATCGTCTTGCCCCTAGTTCCAAGGCCGCTTCTAAACCAGCAATGCATGCTTCGTACTCTGCTTCATTGTTCAAGACTTTGAATCAGAGTTTAAATGCTAAAGGGATACAGGAATTGCTGGGTGCTATCAGCAACACCCCTATCCCATACCCATACTGGTTTGACGCTCCGTCAAAGTACATCGTCCAGAACTCATCTTCGATATGCAAAATGGCCTCATCTAGGAATAAGTACTCAACTGCTTCACCTCCTTCCACTGGATGATCGGCTAAGAACTCCGCTACTGCTCTTCCCTTGACTGACTTGCGCGTCACATATTTCAGATTGAATTCGGAAAGCAACAGCAACCAACGAGCTAGCCTACCCGTAAGTGCCGGTTTCTCGAAGAGATATTTGATGGGATCTAATCTTGAAACCAACATTACTGAGTGAGCTAACAGGTAGTGCCGCAGCTTCCTGGTAGCCCATACCAAAGCTAAGCAAGCCTTTTCTAACGGTGTGTAGCGGGTTTCATACTCTAGCATCTTCTTGCTCAGATAGTAGATAGCCCTCTCCACCTTGTCCTCAGACTCTTGTGCGAGCATGCAACCCATTGTAGTCTCAGTTACTGAAAGATACAAAATCAACGGTTTCCCTGGCTCGGGTGGTGACAGTATGGGTGGGTTCTGTAAGTATTCCTTGATCTGTTCAAAAGCAGCTTGGCATCGGCCGTCCCATTGGAACTTCTTTCCTTTCTTCAAGAGACCAAAAAGTGGTTCACAAGTCAAGGTTAATTTTGAGATAAACCGTCTTATGAATTGCACTTTACCTAGGAAGCCTCGCACCTCCTTTTCAGTCCTTAGTGGTGGCACTTCTAAGATGGCCTTGATTTTGGAAGGGTCGACTTCGATGCCTCTCTGTGTAATCAGAAACCCCAACATTTTCCCTGCTGTGACACCGAACGTACACTTCTGAGGATTCAGTCGCAACTGAAATTCTCTGATCCTTTGGAAGAACTTTTGCAAGGCGGTGTAGTGGCCCTCTCTTTCTTTGGACTTGACAATCATGTCGTCCACATACACCTCAACCTCTTTATGGATCATGTCGTGCAATATTGTGGTCGCGGCTCGCTGATATGTAGCTCCAGTATTCTTCAACCCAAACGGCATCACTCTGTAACAGTATGTCCCCCACGGGGTGGTAAAGGTAGTCCTTTCCCGGTCTTCAGGTGCCATCACTATCTGATTGTAGCCTGAGAAGCCATCCATGAACGAAAGCAAAGCATGCCCCGCTGTGAAGTCCACTAACTCATCGATATGCGACAAGGGGAAGTCGTCCTTCGGACAGGCCCTATTCAAGTCCCTGAAATCCACGCATACTCGGATCCAGCCATCCTTCTTCAGCACTGGCATAATGTTGGCCAACCAAGTTGGGTACTCGGATACCAGTAGGAACCCTGCGTCAATTTGCTTGGTGACCTCTTCTTTAATTTTGAGAGCCCAATCAGGGCGGATCCTCCTGAGTTTCTGTTTAACGGGTCAGGCCTCGGGGTCAAGAGGGATCCGGTGTTGTACAATCTCAGGATCGATTCCAGACATGTCTTCGTAGGACCACGCGAAAACATCTTTGAAATCTTTTAATAAAGCGACTAAGCGCTCGCGTTCCTCCGAAGACAACATGGACCCGATCTAGACTGGCCGCGGGTCCTCCTCAGTACCAATATTCACTGTAGTGATTTCATCAACTAAAGGTTTAACAAATCTCTCCTACTCTTGTTCAATTAAGCGTTGCAAAATCGGAGGAATTTCTTCCTCGTCGTTTTCATCAAAATTTTGAAAGTCTGAGTTAATGCAATAAATCAAGGGCATAAAAAAGTACTCAGAAACCACAGCCACATCATTCTCATTAAGCATTTCCAAATCGTCTGATTCTTCTATTACAGCAGACTCAAAAGAGAAAGAAAAAGACGACCTGGACAGGAGTGTGGCATCCGGGTTATCACCCCCAAGAATACCGAACTCAGACTCAGACGAGCTGGAACCTGATTCCGACTCACAAGACTCAGTGGAATCAGATTCCGGCTCACTACCTGACCCGGTGCTGCTTGACAAAAATCCCTCCTCGTACTGCCAGATGAGAGAGGGTGCAATGGATGCATCCAAAATGTTTGATGGTAGGCTCGCAGCCATTTCATTCCGATCATGGACACCGAGAAGTTATCCCCCAAGCACTTCTGTTCGATCGGAGGATCTGAAAGTAGACAAGCCAGTGCTACCCCCATTTCAATTTCAGCGTCCTCAGACTCCACTTTCTTGCTCTGCTCAGTCTCAGCTAATGGATCCGTCTGCTTTTCGACAACGTCATCCCCAGATAACTGCAGGTCGAAGAAGATCTCAAACCCTGGCACGTGCTTCCTCTCCGCGTTCAACCATGGCTCTGGGAAGCTGCAGAACGGAAAATCCTCCCTCTCCCGGATGAAGCGTCCGTTTAGGGTACCCTGAATAGGCCGGTGCATCAACTCAAAAGGCCTCCCTGCCTGCTTTGCTCTAGCTCTCCCAACCATTTCCTTACTTTTTCACACCCAATCCTCTTTGGTAGGCAGATAACCCAAGCCAAAGGTATGTGGGTTGTGTGGCACTTCGGCCAATGCTGCAACGCCCTTCCGGCCATTCTTTCCCAATCCCATCCCGGGGATGTGTTGAAGCTTGTTCATGAGGTATACTGATTGTGCACTAACATACACCCCCTTATTGACAGCTAAGATGTTTTGTACGACCTGGGCCTCAGCCAGGGTAAAACCCGACATGAACATATCCTCCATATCGTGCTCAATTTCCAAAACTGACATAGATACTTCTGGCGGTGGATGGATCGAGGAATTTCCAAAAACGATGGCTACTCCCTTCCCATGGGGGAATTTCACCATCTGATGCAAAGTGGACGAAATTGCCTTTACTTGGTGCAACCACGGCCGTCCCAAAAGTAGATTGAAGGTCGCAGGAACTTCTAAGACGTGAAAGTCTACCTCATGCTGTCCCGGCCCAACCTTGGTCTAAATTTTCACTATCCCCATTACTTCTCTACTTGTGTTATCATATGCCCGAATCACCTGGGCTGTCGGCACAAAGTCCGCGGTCTTTAAACCGATTGCATATGCAGTCCTTGCCAGGCACACATTGATGGCGGACCCCGTGTCGACAAGCACCACAGGTATCCATTTGTTTTTGCACTCCACAGAGATGTAGAGTGGCTTGTTATGGTTCGCACCCTCAAGTGGCAATTCTTTGTCGGAGAAAGTCAACATTGGGGTAGCCCCTCCCGGAAAAACTAGGCCCACCAGCTGTTCAGGCGTGGTGTCTATTGAGAGCTTGGCCTTATCCATGACCGATAAGACAGCTTGTCGATGCACTCGTGATGCCATAAGCAGTCCCAGATGGAGATGTCTGCCTGTATCTTTTTCAACTGCTTTAGTACAGTCTCTTCTTCGAGTTGCTTCTCTTTCTGTTTCTCCACCTCCTTATCTTTCCCAGACACCTCTGGCTGATCTAGATGTAGGGGCTTGAAATACCGCCTGCTTCTAGTCATATGATCGACTTCGCCGATGTACCAGGTATCGTCTGGTTGATTGCTCCCCCAATCCTCATCCGTGTGGGCAAGACATAGATCATCGTCCTCCCACCACATTCCATCAGTAGCCAACAGACACCTGTTTGGCTCCGGTCCCACTGTCCTTGTACTCGCAGTACCTTCTGTCCACATGCTGGCGACATTCTCTATCCTCGTGCACACAGTACTTTCAGTCCCTATGGGGGCCTTGGCTTTTCTGATTCTCTCAAATTCTTCGATTCCTTTTTGTTCCAACTGCGTCAGTACAGCTGGCTGCTCTACAATTCTTGTATTCAAAATGCCCAGACCCTGAGCGAAATTCTTAGCACCAGTGCTCTCCGGCGGTGCATTCTGATCTTCGGCCCTTCCGGCCACAATAGATGTCCTTGCCCCTGCCAGGCCCTGTTCCAACTGAGATTCTTCAACAACGTCTGGTAGGTCATCAAGCCATCCGGTAACCTCTGCTGACTCTTCAAAATCAGACCAGTTGACTGCCATGCCTTCTGGATCTTGTTCATTGAAAAACTGGAGGTTAGCAAAATCCCCCTCCATAGCCGCCAAGTCATCTATCCTCTAACCAAATCCATCCCCCTGTATCACACAAAGCTCTGCCCCTGCCAGCAATTCCACATTTGGCCCAACCTGGCCTACTGACAGAATGTAGTCACTTGGAGTGTATACTTCCTCAGCAAAACTCCCAGATTCCTCAGATTCTGACTCAACAATCCCACTCTGTACTGAAGTCTCCCCTGTTCTGTCTTCGACAGTCACCACCATTGGTTCAGGTTGGGTTCTGGAGATGTCCAACATGCACAAGTCAGTGCAGTCAGGAAGGAGCACCTCCAGCTTAGGTAGATGGGAAGGAATGATGTATATGCTGGGGTCGTATACCGTAACCCCGGTCTGGATAAAGTTGATACGTTTGGGGGGTGGAGTTTGGTTGTGTGGTAGGAGAGGGTTCGTTGTGACATTGGGTTTCTTTGGAGGCACGATCACCCCATTATCGATGAGATCCTGAATCTCATGGCGAAATCAAAAGCACTGGCTAGTGTCATGACCGTGCTGTTGGTGAAATGAGCAGTATTTGGCCGGGTTATGGGAAGGGGGAGTTTTTCTGGTAATGGCCACGGCTCTAGGGGCTTCAAGTGCCCTTTTTTGATTAAAACCCCCAGAGCTTTGGACAGGGGCATATATAATGGAGCGAAGGTTCTTTGGCTTTTGGGTGGGTATCTAGCTGTTTGCGAACTACTACTAGACGCACCGGTGAATGGCGTAGCTGCAAGGGTTCTTGGGGTGTTGGTGGTGACCATGCTTACTTCCTGAGACCTGGCTACTGCAGCACTGTTTGTGCCTGCATTTGTACTGCGGTTGTTGAAAGTTCTCCTGGGTTGCTCTCTGTCATTGTCAATCAAGCCCTGCTTCAAGGCATCATCGATCTGTACTCCCATCTCATGCAAATCTGAAAAGGTGGGGAAGGGGAGAACGATCATCTTCTGCATGAGCTTGGGTTGGAGGTTGAACATAACCATCCGAATCTGATCTTTGTCGGTTGGCCTAATGGTCATCATTGAGGCCTTGGCCCTCCACCGGGTCACAAAGTCAAAAAAGCTCTCCTTAGGCTCCTGCCTAGTCGTCTCAAGATCACGGGTTGTAATCTTGATCTGTGTATTATAGGAGTATTGAACGACGAAAGCCTCGGCCATCTCATCCCAATTCCTCTTGACATCGTGTTCCAGTTTTGCGTACCAGATGGCCACCACACCCGACAGGGTCCGCCCAAACAATGAAAGCTTCTGTAGTCTGGTGAGGCCCATCGGCCTTAATATATCTAAAAACAAATGTAGATGCACCATGGGATCCCTGGACCCGTCAAAGCGGTCGATTTGTGGCATATTGAACCAATCTGGCAGTGTCACAGCCGCGTCGGTATACCCGTCCTCAATATCTGGGATGGATTTTACCCCTTGGGACTTTTTGAACAACTTCTCAAGCTTGCTCAACTTCAATGTTGTAGGGTCCACCTCGAACTCAAAGGGAGAGTCGGGTTGATTGATAGGCATGGGTGCCTTGGATAGTTGAGGTGAAATCAAAGGCGGAGCCGGCCCCATTGGGATGTCTGTATCCTCTTGGGCATTCTGGACATTCGCCGTCTCCTCATGTATTGGGACTCTTGTTGGGGGAGGAGCCTGGTGTGAAGCGGATGCTCTGGTTTGCTACTGTAACTGGGTAATTAGCTCTGCCTGTTGGGCCATAACAACGGCCTGCTGTTTGGCAAATTCTGCTTGACAAACAGCGTCCTCCTGCATAGCTTTCATGCTCTCCTGGAGCTGGCACACCATGTCTTCCATCCCTAACATACTGTCCTGATTTATCTGGGCTGTCGGTGTATCTGCCTCTGTAGTAGACTCGAAAATCTCAACCCGACTGTTCAAAGACCACTAATCTGGCAATCTCGGTACCGATACACTGCGTCTTCTCGACCTCCGTCTGATAACCGGGGGTAAGGAATAAAACACTGGTTGTCCGTCGACCAGATCCTCAGATCAATTGAGCCGGCGACCTCTAATCTAGAGTGCTTGGGGAATATCTGCTTGGTCTGAAGCAATTGTGCTAAACTACCCCCTAGAAAAAAGATAAATAAAGCAATAATAAGGAAATAAACAATCAGACAAACGGACAGCATAACAGCATAAATAAACACATAACACGCAGTTGCGCGTCACAACACACAGTTGATAAGCTGAATAGACTGTTCTCAAATACTAATCATTGTTCCCCAAATCACTGCCCCCAAAATTGAATCTGATACCCGCAGATGACAGATTCCCGAAATACTGAACTGGTGCCCGCAGGTCTGATACCCAAACTTGTAAACTGATACGTGCGTTCCCTGTAGAGATACACTCTAAAAGCACATGGCAAATAAATGAGAGCCAAAACACCCCTATGTTGGGATAGGGTTTTCTTGTCCTAGTTTGTCAGGAACTAGGGTTTCACTATGCACACAGCGGTTTCAAACAACCTACAATCAGGTAAGCAACCTGTCCAAGCTTTGGAATGGTCACTATGGATTTCGAATATGCACTAGGTCGAATGGTCAAAAAGGGTGCCCCAGTAAAACCGGGGTTTGTGTTCCCATCGTGGTAGAGCCCGTAACCGGTCAGCCTTATGGCACGTTTTAACAAAGCAAGCCTCCGGCAAACCGTTCAGGAATAGCAGACGGAAAACACTGTGTCCTAGGCGCAACAATGCACATGCAATGCAAAGAAACACATGAGTGTAGTCAAAACAAGATATCACGAGTTCGAGTCAAGTTCTCCAACTCCCCAGCAGAGTCGCCAGAAACTGTAGATGCGCCCGAACATCCCGGGAGGGAAATCTCGTTTCATTCATTGGGCTCACTACAGTTTAGGACTCAAATATCACGGTCCTGTATCTAATCTCGCGGAGTGCAATGCAAGACCGATGAATCATCAAAGAGTCCAAATCTGGAAAATCATTTTTTTGAAAACAAATCTTTTTGAAAGAAGTGCCAAACATGGACTGCTTTGATAGATACAGAGTCGCCACCTAAATATTTTATTTTGAGGAATTTAGGAAACCCTGACTCGTTTGCCTAAGGCCACGTGTCCGTCATCACCAAAGTTGCCTCGGCTCGGGAACTTGGGTACGATTGGGAAAGGTCACTTTGTGGGCACCCCCGCTCGCCCGATCAAAGATTGGCCTCTACTAACCATGATATCGAGTTTTGAAAACATTATGTGTTCTTATTCCAGTTATTAGCCTAGATTTACTATGTGATGCGCACAGCATACAAGTATAGACTGGATCGCCTGAATTGGAACAAAACACTTCATGTTTGTTTTGAAAACGGTTTGCTACTAGCAAGTAGGCTAAAATATGAATTTGCCACTCTCAAGTGGGCTTTAAAACTCACAGTCAATGCATTATTCCAATTCTGATAATCCAACCTTCACCCACAAGCATTCAAGCAGTTATATCACATAAGCAGTTAGCCTCATAGTAAACATGCTATCATGGCAGTCACTCACACACATGCAAGGATGCTAAAGCATAAACACTTACCGAGTACTCCGAGCCAAAGAAAGAAGATAATTAGAAAACATGCATGAATCCAAACTATGCTGAAATGCCTAATGCAACACATGCAAGAATGCAACTAAGATAGGCTCGGTTATTCTAAACATGGCATATGAAATGCAACAAATAACATGTTTTCAATTTGGAATTGAAATACAATGCAGTTAGTATGATGCGCCGAGCCCGGTGCATGCAAGACAGATGAATGGATGCAAACATGTAAGCATAAGTATGCTAATTGAAAATGTGCCCTAATCTAACCATCATAAGATGGTAAATAAAAGGGAGAAAGACGTGGGGTTGGAAGGCATACACACACTCACGCACACTTATTACACAATTGCCCTCTCTCGGAGGGTCCAAATAAATAATACAAACCCAAATAAATAATTAACTACCTTAGCTAATTAAATATTACAAAACTTCTAATTAATTAAAAAATTAAAATCAGAAGGGAGGTGGCTGCAGCCCTGCCTCGGAATGATAGGATGATGCATGCTCGATTCGCCTAGCGCCGGAAACCCGTTGCCATGCCACTGTTGCCTCTGTTTGCACTGTTCTGCACCACTGAGCATTGTGAAAATATTCTTGATGCCTCTGAACCACTCCCTGATCATTCTGGGATGCCACCGGCCAAGGTGAAGATCCACCGGCCATTGATCCACCGGCCACTGATAAATTGTTATCGACCAGTTGTGACGCCATCGGCCAGATATTTTTGGTCAGTCGGCACTGTATGTAGTCGGTCGGCCAAATATTCCTACAGAATCCTGTTTTGACAGCAACAGAGGACAGACAGTGCATGGCAAGGAAATTTCAAAGCAATGTGTGCATGGCCACTTTCCCTATCATTCTATAGACTCAAGGGAGTATGGACCTAGGCCCTCAGGCCACCAACCACACATTTCGATGCATGATGACCAAAGGTACCAAGTTTGCAAATCAATGTAAATGAATGCAACCAAAACAAATAAATGCTTCACGCCCTATCATTTTGAGATCAAAGGCATCGGCGACCGAGGATTGAGACGTGTTTCGTCACTTTGAGTACGAACACACCTCATTCCCTATGTTTGGTTTGACACCCCAAACCAAACATAATGCAATGTATGTATGCAATATGGCTCAAGTATGCAACATGAGGCTAAGTTAGCAAAGCATGCCAAATGTAATGCAAACTAAACATGCAAATATGCAATATGCCAAGCATGCAAAATGTAATGTAGCAAACATGGAAAAATATGCAATGGAACTAGCATGTGACAACACGCAATGAACCAAATATGCAACCAACATGCGACAAACATGCAATGGTGGACTTAACCGCAAAGGGCAGACCTCAGCCTTGCCATAAACAGTGGCCAAAATGCAACGGAAATGATGGATAAAACACAACTAAGCATGCTCATGCAAAGGCCCCAACACTTAGGCACAAAAGGCAACTTTTAAGGACACTTAAAAGAAGACAATCATGGACACTAAACCAACATGTTAAGCTCTGAAACACATGCAAAGAATGATGCCGAGTCAAATAAATCATGCAAGCAAGGCATGCAATAAGGTCCAAAACTTGAGACCAACAAAGGGGTTCAAACCAAAGCTATGTCAACCAAACCCCAAAGGACCAAAGCGACTTAAAATAGTCCTAAGGCACTCCAAAACAAGACTAAAGCAGGCATGGAACAAAGCTAAAACATGCTAAGAGATGGGCATGAAACAAGGGGCATTCAAGGCTATAAAAGAGAGCATTCCACTACAACTATCATGACCACACATGGCATGGATTATGCAACCAAAAACAGAGTTTCAATGCATCAAAATACACCCCAAAACCCACTGATACGGCAGCCCAAGGACTTTAAACAAAAAGGCATACACTGTGACCCCTTTTAAGGCATGAAAGGACAACTCTTTAAAGCATGGAAAGGATGATCAATGCAAGCATACAAACATGGAACATGGACTGAAATAGCATGGTAAGTGATTCCAAATCACTGAAATGGTCCAAGTAAAGCATGTTGAAGACTCACACACCCGAGGCCAACAAGCTAGCTTACATGGTAGCTATGTAAAACAATGCAAACATTACCAAAAGGACCAAAATCAGAGCTTAACCATGTTATAACAAGCCTAAAAGTTTCAAGGAATCAAGCCAAAATATGCAAGCATGGTGGTCTAAATGCATGACGCATGTTATGACAATAAAGGGGATTACAAAGCAAGTGTATGACGCATGCAATGGACTATCAATCCGACCAAAAACAAAGGTATAATATGACCAAATAACACCCAAAAGCCTCTGAGATGGAGCTAAAACCAACTAAGCATGCATGTTACCTTTATGAGCCAAAAACACAAGCATATGAGACATAAAGCGAGAGGGGTGTCCCTCCCCTATGCAAGTCCTCAAAACTCCTTCACCGCCACTGAAAATCCTCTAGATTTCAGTGGTGAGAAGGCCAATACATGAAAGTTCCCAAGCTCAACAAAGAAGGCACAAAAGGGGCCAAACAAGGCCTAAGAGGGGGAGGTCGACCCCCAACACCAAAATGACCTTAATGAAACATCTTAAACATCAAAAAATAGAACTTTTATCAGTTATACACAAAGCTCAACCCAGCATGCAAAGTGGGTTAAAAGCTAGTGCAAGAATGGGGAATATAAAGTAATTATGCTCACCCTTGAAGAACACTTGAAGAACAGCGACCTCAGGCCCCTTTTCTGATCAAAACCAACTTAAAAGCTCTAAGAATAACCTCCCAACACCTCAATAACCCAAGTATGGTGTAATACTAGGTGCCTTAGTGCAAAACTAAGAACAAAACACCCTTTTAGGCCCTCTAACACACACAAATGAAGAGAGAGAGGGAGATATAGAGAGAGAAAGTTGTATATATCATATATCTCTGGTTTTTGCTGAACCCCTCTAAAGGAAGGAGAGGCCTCCTTTTATAGAGCAAGACAAAGGTCAAAGCTTCTTAGAGAAGCTAAGGCAAAGGGGCCAAGCTTCCTCAAGAAGCTAGACCAAAAGTCCAAGCTTCTTAGGGAAGCTAAGACAAAGGGTGCAAGTCTTCTAGAGGAAGCTAAGACAAAGGGTCTAAGCTTCTCCAAGAAGCTTAGAGCAAAAAGGTGCAAGGGGTGCAAGTCCTCCATACACGTGTATGGAGGACAAGTCCGTGCACTCCAGCTGGCACAGCTGGCATGCATAATGCCTGAAAAAGGCAAAAAGGAGGCACCGGCCAGAAAAAGAGACAATCGGCCAAATAAATGGCCGACTGACCAGATATCAGGGCTGACTGACCAAACAAATGGTCGGTAGAAAGAAAGCAAGGCCGGTGGCTTCATGCCACGGCCGGTGGGTTTGAGGGATGGCTAACAAGCCACTTCCTACCTTCAGGTGCAAAAACCACAAGTCCTTGGTCCACAACCAAGCACAAAACAGTCAAGTCATGAGATCCTAAGGCAAGGCGCGCAGCCGAGTCCTTCGGGATCTCAAAACGAACATGAACATGGATGATCACCGAGTGTTCAAACGGTATCGTCCAAGTCTTGAGGACAGTCAAAAATGGGGTGTCTACATAAATACTCTCGCCCATTCCTTTGTACAGTGATATCCTATGAGAGTGGAAGGTTAAGCTAATGCTTTTAATGACCTAAGTGATATGAATAATCAACTGTGGTATAATAAGATACCTTATATAGGTCACCTATGAGAGCGCAAAGTGGGGCCGCTTCTTTAAGAATTGGTAAGGCTAAATTCTTTAAATACAATCACTAAACCAGGCTAGTGTTCAAGGGCCATACTGAACACACCAGTGAGAACAAGAATAATGGTTGGACTAACTCATGTGTGAAGTCTATTGTCTCGGTTTACACAAATGGAAGAACGGTTCAAGACATCACGTTCACTGGTCAGCCAATAAATCTGATAGGCTTTCACTACGAAAGGTTCAAGGCCAACAGCTACCTTTTCTTATGCAAGGTTACTCTGTGTGCTTTCTCTCCGAATCTTTGTTGTAAATGTTGTCTGTTTTTCTTTATTCGGTCAATTTTTATTCATGTGGGGGATTGTTACTAAAATGGTTTTTTGTTAACTTTAATTTGAAATTAAAGAATGTCCCAACCATTAGTTGAGGTAGGATTAAATGGGTTTAGATTCTTTGTAACAAGGTCTTTACACCACACAAAAAAATAACCAAAACCATTAAGAATTAAATGAGAAATTGTCTGATAAAGTTGGCCTCATGAATGAGGTATTGAGAATTGTGTATAACTACCAATCCCCATTGATTGTAGAGGAAAGTTTTGATGGGTATTTAAACCTCAAGATTTTGATAGAGCATGAGCCCTTTGGGTCATCCAAATTTTCTGAAAGAAGGGAGTTATGGATGCTTTAAGGATGGGCTTGGGCCAAGACTATGCTCCAAGTTAGTTATGGAAAAATTACCACACGTCCCAGGCCCATGGTCCATGATCCGTGATCCGTGGGTTATGGATCTTGGATCTTGGGCTTGGGCTTAGGCTTAAGGCTTGAGGCTTGCTAGAATGGGTTAGGTTTGGGTTGGGCCGAATTGGTGGTCCACCAACCTAAGCTTTTTGGGCCAAGTCTGCTGCAGATATACACACTTGTGTATACAGAATATATATCTCAGATATTGTTGTCCCATCAGTTTTGGTCCATTACTCCAGTAGATTTGTAGGAGTAATGGGCATTAGTTGCTAGCCTTCATGGGCATTGGTTGCTAGCCTTCATGGCTAGAGGCTTCTCCTTTCTCCCCCATTCCGTAGTGTATAAAAGGAGACCCATCTCCCTTGGTTTTGGTACAGAATTTATATAGTCAAATCAGTCTCCTCCTATAATGTATTCTTCCTATGTGAGAGAGTGTTGCCATTGCCGGTTCGCAAAAGCTATCAAAAGGTGCTTTTGTGCCAACTGGTCTAAACCATCGTATCTTGGGAGACAGAAGCTGACATACTTCTAGCACTCACAGTGAGGCAGCCAATCTGTTTTAATGGGACTGTGGTATCACACAAGCTTCGGTTTGTGCTTTCTTTACCATATTATTGTATTGTCTATTTCTATGCAATATCATTGTAAATTCCAGCAGTATGTAATTTAATTTGATTAATCATGAATCTTTTTATTTTAGTTAATTACATTAATTTGTACAACAAGATTAACATCATTTCTTCTCCTTGAATGCAGCATCCTAGAAGCTTCACGAGATTTCGGTGCTAAAGTTTGGCAATGAAAATAACTTCATTCTTGAACTCATCAAGTCCTTGGCTAGAATCCTTTGAGAGCCGTTTCACAGCTATTTCTTATCCTCCTTCCAGTGTACCCTAAGAATTACCATTATAATTGATTGAATGATCTTCTGCTAAAACTAGCTTGAGAGCAAACAATTTTTTTTTTTTTGGCCATTCTTATTAATTGTATCTTTTACTTACTGTTTTTATGTTGCTCTACTGGACATTGTTCGAATAGGTGCAGCCATGACCAGTGATTTATGTTACAACTACTTAAAAGACAAAACTACACAGATTTATGAAGTTTCATACGGAGAAAGGATGCATCAAACCAATTGTCTTCTTTGAAAGCTGAAAGAAAAATATAAAATTCCTCTTCTCAAAAGCAGGCATATTTATAAAAAAAAAATTACCCTCAGAATAGTGGGGTTTGTATTAAAAGATTTAGTAAGCTTAGGAATATAATTTTTTTTTCTAAAAGTGGGGACCCAAACATCAAGGTAAATGCAATGCTACAGCCTACAGAGCAACACTCTGTTCACCTTTTTGTAGAAAATTTTATGTGTTTGTAGCATTACTATTTATGAAAAAGTAGTGATAAAAAAGTTGAATAGTTTTATGGCTTCTGGATAAGCTCCATGAGATTAGGCATTGATCATATAGACTACATAAGAGTGCCTTTCATTGTTACCTTGTAAACAGGTCCAAATCCAACCCCTCCAAGCTTATTGTTGGTTGAATAATTATTTGTGGAACCAGCTATTACAATAAAGTCGAACAATGGTAACTCTAGATCTTCCTTTTTGGGTTTTGTCAATGTAACCTTGTTCAGACTTGTGCATCAGATTTCCTGCAAAGCGGGGACAAAATGGATATAAATATGACAAGTAGTTCCAAAATGTAATATATTAGTATATAGTTTAACATAGAATTGACACGTATGGATATATACCTTCTCTGTTTAGCTGTGAATTCCTCATTTTCATTTTTCGGAGATACACGATCAGGCTTATACCCAGCAGAAGAAGTCTAATTAACAAATGCCAAGGTCACTGCCACTATCTCTCTTTTCTTGCTATGGACTGTTGAATCCTCAATCCATTTAACAGAAATGTTCAATTGATCAGTTAGATAATACAATCAAGAAAGCACAAACTTAAAAGGATTGCTTTAGATTTCAAACCCTTGATCACCCTCCTATGTATTGAAATTGTTATGGCAAAGGGGATGAATAAAGCTAAACAAAACAACCACACAAGCATGCAAGAATTTACAAGCTTGCACGAGCAAAACTAGAATTGTGACTTGGGGCAGAACGAAAAGAAAGTATTTCCACCAATCAGCGTGACTCAAGACAATTTGAGGTCTAATAAAAGGACAATTTTAAATGAGGTCTTTACAATTTTCAATATTGTTTTGTTTATTTTTTATTTAAAATTTATTCTCTCTTTATAAGGTGGGAAAATAACTAATAATCAAAACTTTTATTCAAATTTCATTATATATTATTTTCACTTGTAATATGGCTAATTCACTTAATCTTTCTTGTGACTGGAAAATTTTAGGTAGAATTTTATCATTTTTAATTTTAAAATTGCTATTAGCAAATCTTTCTATAATTTTATATAAGACAGACATAAAGTTATAAAAATAATATTAGTAAAATATCTCAACAATATAAGTTCAATTGTTTGATGATGATAAGGTTTTGACAATTTATTTGGAGACTTAAAGTTGACCAAAAAGCTATGGTACATGGACTCAGGTATGAGTATCAAGTGCGAGTGTGTATCCAAGTATCAGATCTTCATAAATTAAAATCTTAGAATCTTGGGGTACGTTTCTAAGATTGGATATGGGTACAGAGACACGTCATATTGTAAATGTTTTTTGTGCTCCTTTTGGATACGACTAGCTCTACAGTTCGGATTCCCGTAGTTCTGAATCTCATTTCACAAGTGAAATGTGAAATAGTGAAAACACAAAAAGAGTCCAAATTAAGCAATTCTTTTGAAAAATCTATTTGAATAAAAAAAATGCCAAAAATGGACTGCATTGCCAAATTTTAGAGTTGCCACCTAAATATTTTTGGAAAATTTAGAAAACCCGTGACTCATGCCAAAGGCCACTTATCCGTCATCACCAAGATTGTCTCAGCTCGAGAATTTAGGTACAAGAGAGAAAGGTCATGAATTGAGCACTCCACTAACCCGATCAAACATCGACCTCTACTAATCATGATGTGATTCTTATTTACATTATATGCTCTTGTCCCGATTATTAGAATAACATTACTATGTGTTGCACACAAATATAGACTAATTTGCAAAAGTTGAAACGCTTTGATTTCATGTTTGTTCAAAAATTGTTTTGAATACGCGTCACTTGAAAAAAACCGAGTTTGTACGTACATTAATCAATTTGTCCCAATTTTAGCAATTAGCCTTCACCCACAAGCATTCAAACAAGTATATCAATTAAGCACTTAGCCTCATGGTATTATGCTTGATATGGCAACATAAACACATGATGCAATATGCTAAAGCAAGAAATGCTCACCAAGTACTCCAAGGCAAGCCAAATAGAGAAGAATGATTAGAAAACATGCATGTTCCTAAACCATACAGCTTGATTAATGCAACGTATACATTTATGCCATTTTTAATAGGCTCAGCTATGAGCATGGTATATGATCCAATTCCAAGACATGTGATAAATCACATATTGAAACAATGAAATTGAATTTGACATTGGTTAGTATGATGAGCCGAACCCTAATGCATGTGAAATGGAGTGTATGCGAACATGAGAAATGCTAAGAAACATGATGCTCTACACTACCATTATAAGCGAGTAAATAAAAGGGAGAAAGAAATGGAGGTTGAAAGACATACACGTTATTACAATTTTGCCCTCATGCAAGAGGGTCTGAATGAATGTCCAAGTGTCTGGATTAAACTAACTATTACAAAACCAAATGAATGAATAAAAAACTAATTAGCTAAGCTATTACAACAAGACTAATAATAAGAAATAAGCTGGCTACGTAATTTATTACAACAAGGGTACACAATAAAACTAACTAGGGTACACAATAAAACTAACTATCTAAGTTACTCAACAATAAACATTTATAATCATTACAATAATTCTAATTATATTTAATTACAATGATAATGAAAGCATTAATTTACAACATTTGCTAGAACTAAAAAGCGTAAGGATGGCATGCACGCGACGGTTTTCAGAAGCAACTCTATCTGCCTTCCTTGGAATTTGCCCTGTTTCACCTTTAGCCACTACTCCCTGTTTTCTACAAAACACTATGTTTACCAAACATTGGGGCCAGACCGGCCCCCAATGAAGCCTGGCCGAGCCCAAATAGGGCCGGTCGTGCCCTAATTTCATGCAAAACTCTATTTTTGTGTTCTGAAGTGAAAACAGTGCAGACAGAATTTTCTGAGCTCTATTTGCCCCCCTTACACTTCTCTGTCATGGAAAGCCTCAAGAGAATGATGGAGTCATTTCCAAAACCATCAATGAGCAAGTTGCTTGCTTGATGATTTCAGCCACGATTTGGACAAAAATCAATGAATGTAATGAATCAACACCAACCCCTCCACTTTATCATGGAGTGAACTCAAAGAGGGAAGTAAAGACGCTTCAAGGGTCACCAAAACACCATGAATTGACGTGTGATGACTCTTGACATAATAGACTTGTCATGACGTCCGGTCGAGCCCAAGCAATATAACTCATGTTCTTTATGTTGGTTGGTTCATTTTAAGAAAAATTCATTAGTCTTTGCCATTCTTTAGTCCATTTGTCCAAGGTGATGATTACGTCCACTAAAGATTACGTCCACTAAATGAGAAGCGTGTCAAACGGGAAGTGATTCTCAACATGAAAGAGAGACCATGCCGTTGACGATGAACCTCCGTAGAGATTAAGCCATTAAGCATAGATCTCTAGCTCATGTTTTGAATAACCATCAACTGGTTGAAACAACTCTCAAACGAAAGAAATGGATAGTAAGGTGCTTATTAAAATGAGGCTCTTGACATGGAAATTAATTAAAGAAAAGCTAAGAACAACATCCAACAAGCTATATATGAGAACTTATGATACAACAAACAAACTAATCAAAGCTTGAACCAATTAAACAACCTAGGATAGCCCTAACACAGCCCCTAATAGGTGAAAAACAGTGGCTCAAAGTGCAGGAAAAGAGCCCCAAAAAAACTAAACAACAAGCAAAGAAAATAAGGCTAGTAAGCAAGAACAAGGAGGGGCGGCTAGCCCCTCCACCTTTGAAACCTCAAAGCATGATTTTTAGCCTCTTTTAAACTCTGATAATCAATTTGGAAAGTAAAGAAAAGGGTGTAAACCAAAGGTTTGAGCTATAGGTGAAGGTGCAAGAAAGAGTGTTAACTCTCTCTACCCTTTAGTAGCTATCCAAACCCAAGCTTAGACACTTGAAATAGGCTTAAGAAAATATAAAAACATAAGAAATAGATGGCAAGAGATAGCAAAGAGACCAAGAGAAGAGGTAGTAAGCTTATACCTCTCAAAGAAGGTAAGCTCTTGTTTGTAACACAAACTTGGTTCAAGCACACTCTCAAGCGTGAATTGTGATTCACAAAGATCAACCAAAGTTCTAAGTTTATGATCTAAGGTGGTAGATGATGTATAGATATTGATCAAGAGAGATAGGTTGGCTCATAGGTGACTTGTATCGGAAGGAAGAGCTCTCTTGTGTGTATATGTTCTTTTGAAATTTTTCAGCCCTCAAAACAGAGGTATAACCTCTTTTTTATAGAATTTAACCAAAACAAGTCAAAAATATCTTCAAAAAAAGATAGTTGGCGGGCTCTTGCCCAGAACAGTGTGTATCGCCATCGAGGCACGACCGAGCCCAAATAGCCACGGCCGGCTCCTAATGGGGCACGGCCTGGCCTTAATGTGCTGCTCCACTCTCCTGTTTCAAACTCAGTATAAGGTAGCACAATGGTCAAAAATGAACCTCTAAGGTAAGAATGAGACAAGTAGGAAGGTTTTGGGATTATTTCGAGGCTCGACCTTGGATTCCCTCACCGAGAACTCCAATCACACAATGTAGTTTTCATCATTGAGTGCGTTGGACCAAGCGCCTATGTCACGACCCAAACCCGCCCCTATGGGTTTAGCATCGTAACCGGCCAGTAATCCGTGGATTACCAAAGGCCTCTGAACAGATTAAAAAATAATAAGGGGCTGCAGAAGCAATAATACAAAATAGACAAGGTCCAATGAGCTGTGATAACGTACATGGGACAGAACATTTCAAAACTTACTTATATATATAAACATGCCAGTCCAGATACACAATATTTACAAGATATACACAGATTGTACTTCCCAAGGCCTGACTGTACAGATCATATACAAAGACTAGCATGAAAATAAAAAACAGCCTGGCGTTAAGCTTCGATCGGAACCTCCTCAGGAGGCACAAAGGTTGGCTAACAAAACGGTACAGAAGGCCATCAACTCTGGCCCTGGTCATGTGCCGGCTCACCTATATACATAATATAAACTGTGAGTGAAAGCCCAGTGAATAATAACAGAGTAAAGGGGTTATATGAATGATGTCCAGCACAAGTTAGAATCGAGCATTAAATCAGAGCATAATTAGACTTCAAAACAGAAACAGATTCATATACACTTTCATATTCATATTTTGCATAAGATCATACGTGGTACACCCATTAGCTATCAGGACAGATTGGTCTAGAGACCCACATACATAGTTGGTACCAACGACCACAAAGGTCCATAACTTGTGCTCAAGTAGCCACGGTATTGTTACCCCCAGGCAAGGGCCACGTGCAGATTAGCCGGGGTATTGTTACCTCCGAGCGAGGGCCAGATACAAATTGGCCGCGGTATTGTTACCCCCAGGCGAGGGCCACATGCAGATTGGCCGTGGTATTGTTACCCCCGGGCGAGGGCCACATGAACTAAGGGTGCCACAATTACTTTTCAGAAAATTGGACATTCATTCATCATTAGTAAGATAGCATTTCAGAAAACAGATTATAACATACCAGTTAGAAGATACTTAGGTTAAACATAACTTTACAGAGTTATTACTCACAGTGGGCTTGGAAACAGACAGACAGACAGAGCAGATCGATCAGACAGGACGTGGCACGTGACCTACACGGCACATAATAGATACACACTTGAAACACACGTTCTAAATGTACAAAACTTATTTCGTTGGCTCTTAGTGTGTTTCTAATCTCTTATCCTCATTATAGAGTCTAAAACATGGCCTAGGAATGCCTAAGATGGAATGGGGATGCAAAGATGCACTTTAAAACACTTTTCAAAATTTTGCTGAAACAAGGGTCCCGCTCGAGCGTACATGCAGACAAAAGGAATCCGCTCGAGCATGGATTACTCCTCTCGAGCGGACTGCAAGCTACAGTAAAAGTGCTGGATGCAAGAAATTCACGCTCGATGGGTGCTCGATACCCGCTCGAGAATGAGACACAAGTCCTCGCTCGAGCATGCATTACCCCACTCGAGCAGACTGTAAACACAGGCAAAGTACTGGATACACGAAATTCCCGCTCGATCATCATTTTACCAGCTCGAGCATACTTCATGAACCCAGTATGTAAACTCGAGCGTGAGTCCAAAATCTGGAATTTCTAGATTCGAACCTTAAGCTCAAAACTCAACTACAATGCATCAAATTCGATTCTTTGGAGCTAATTTTCTGGAAAACACTTGTAAACTCATAATATGACATGTTTCAAAAATCAATTTGAGAAATCAAAGCCCAAAGGTAGTTCAATTAAACACAAGTTTTAAATAAACTTCAAGAACATGAAGAATATGTAACATGCATGAATTTAATCAACCTCAAGACTTCCAATTCATGCTCCTAAGAGCCAATTCTTTCAAAAACAAGATGAAATCATGGACTTCAACCAAAATATAAACATGCATGCAAGAATTTCCATGAAAAAAACTTTAAACTTCAAGATATGCACATGCATGCATGATTTAAGCTTAAATTCAACATGTTTGAGCTAATCCTAGACTTAGGTAAGTAATTTCATATGAACCATGCAAGAACTAACTCAATTCACAATTAAGAAGGTGATTCTCCTACCTTAAGTCTTCAATTCCAATCCTAGAAGCTCAAGTATGCACACAATTCTTCAATTCTTCCAAGTTCAAGCTCAAATCTCTTGTTGAAAACAAGTCTCTCACACTCTCACTCTTTCTCACGTTTCTGTCTCTAAACGTTGAACAAGAGTGATGGATCAAAGGCTCCAAACAATGTTGTAGGTAATGGCCCACTAAAGGAAAATTTTGCAAATAATTGGACTAATGTAATTTAACGTTATTTAATCTAATTTAATCGCTCCGAACCAAATTTTAATTAAACCTACCATAAAATTCTATAAATCCTAACTAGCACATAAATCAAGTCGATTTCTGATTCGGACGTCGATAAGGCTTTCAATTCTCAATTTAAAGTCCAAGACATGAACAGATCATTTTATCACAAACAGATAAAAGCACATAAATAATGCAATACACATGCAAATAAATCCCAAATCCTTCCTAAATTACTATTAAGCATAATTAATCATGAATTAGCATTAATCGGAGGTCGGGGTCATTACAGCCTAAGTCTTACAGGTGGTCAAAAATGGGGTGTCTACAGTTGCCCTTCTTTGACAGAGCTCGAAGTCATAAAATGACGTGAGTGAATGTCAAAGCCCAGAGACGACCCATTTGGCACAGCCGTAAGACTTTGGCAAGAAAAATAAACTAAAATACAAATATCAAAGGTTGAACCTAAAGGTTGCCTACGTATCCCTTTGCAAGGAATTAAACCTGCGTAGTTCAAGGGCAAAATGCAAAATGACATGTAGGAATCATAACGTATGATCATGCAATGAGAAAATGCGATGAAAAACTTACATATATGTTAACAAGCAATGAAACAATGCAACAAACGATAATAGGAATACAACACTTGAACAAATGCATAAATCATAAGCAAAACAAACTAAGCCGTGTCTCACACGGAAAGGAGCGAGTAAATAAACACGTCTCCCACGGGAAGGACAAAGAAAGCACAAACCAAACTACGTCTCACGTAGAGAGGATGTAAGAAAATGCAAATCTAACTATGCCTCATGTAAGAAGGGTGAAAACAAAACAAGCCAGACTATGTCGCACGTAGAGAGGGCAAAAAACTCCATACCAAACTGCATCTCACACAGAGAGGGCAGAGGGTGGTGTGAACCCCAGGCGCACTTGACATTTTAAACGAGTAACCCGAGATCTTAACGCGTCACACTCAAAAAGAGAAAAAGCAATGTGAACAAACAGGTGCACCTGCCGTCCTTAACCAAGGTAAACAATCCTCACGCATTACACGCAAGAGAAGAAAAGGTGGTGTGAACAAACAGGCACACCTGTTGTTTTTTAACCGAGGGAAACAATCCTCACGCATCGCACGTGAGATGAGGAAAGGTGGTGTGAACAAACAGGCACACCTATTGTTTTTAACTGAGGTAAACAACCCTTACGCGTCGCACGCAAGAGGAGGAAAGGTGGTGTGAACAAATAGGTGCACCTGTTGTTTTTAACCTAGGTAAACAATCCTCATACGTCGCACGCGAGAGGAGGAAAGGTGGTGTGAATAAATAGGTGCACCTGTTGTTTTTAACCGAGGTAAACAATCCTCACGCGTCGCACGCGAGAGGAGGAAAGGTGGCGTGAACAAACAGGCGCACCTGTTATTTTTAACCGAGGTAAACAATCCTCGCACATCGCACGCGAGAGAAGGAAAGGCAGTGTGAACAAACAGGCGCACTTGTTGTTTTTAACCGAGGTAAACAATTCTCATGCGTCGCACGCGAGAGGAGGAAAGGTGGTGTGAACAAACAGGTGCACCTGTTGTTTTTAACCGAGGTAAACAATCCTCATGCGTCGCACACGAGAGGAGGAAAGGTTGGATCAATAAAAGGGGCAAACAATTCAACACTTGACACAGAGAGAATGGAAGGCCTCGAAAAGTAAAGCTCACTGAGATAGCACAATTCAGGGTGCAAAATTGAAACGCAAACCAAGGTACAAAACGTTAACACGAAGTTGGGTACATAATGTAAACACGAATTTAATGAAGCTTTCAAATGTGAATTTTAACAAACTAATCAAAGATATAAAATCACAATAATCAAAACGATGCTTGAATTAACAAGTTTATGTGAACAAAACCACACAAAAGGAACAAATCTCTCTCCTTTTCTATTTTTCCTTCTCTCAGTTTTGCTTTGTCTGTGTTTTTTTATTCTCCTTCTTTTTACTGTTTCTCTTCTTTTCCTCTTTTCTTTTTGCTTTTGCTTTTCTTTTCATTTCTCCTCTCTTGTTTTTTTCTTTTCACTCTCTGAATCTAGAGAAAGGCCCAATATTGAAACAAAAAAAAAAACAAAAAAAAAAACAAAACAAAACAAAGTGGGTTACATTTGGGGCCGACCGGGCCCTAATGGAGCCGGCCGAGTCGCGATAGTGACAAGGACAATTTCGGGAAAGCCACGACCCATGGCTATTTTTAACACATCCAAACCTCATTTCACACACACCCAAGGCCGAAACTCTCTCTCCCCTCTCTCTAACCTCCCTCTCTCTCTAGATTTCCCCTTTCCTTGAGTTACCCAACAATCCTTGCCAAAACTCTCCTTAATTCACTTTCAAATCTCTACATTTTGAATTGAACAAAATTTGATTTGGTGGAGTGTTAGTTTTTCTCTTGGTTTCTCTCACATTTACCCACACTTTCCTTCCTCCACCTTTGATTTTTTTTTCTTCTCTCTTTGTTTTCTCTCTCCTAGGGTTTTGGTTTTTTGAATTTTCACTCAATCTCATTTACCCCCTCACTTTTTCATTTTCCCTTATATGCCCCTATGGCTAACGATGAGGTTCCGATCCCCAACCCAACTATGGGTATTGGAGCCGTCTTAGGTGCGGATGTTGAGACCGAGGATGCTCCCATATTGCTTTCCCTTGCCGATAAGCCATTCGATTCGGCCACCTACCATCTGCTGACCCTAGGTGGTATCTTGAGATTTGAGGGCATCATCCCAGGGATAGATGAGGACATTTTGCTGCGAGAGCCCGCAGAGCACTTGTTTGTTGATGCCTCTACGGTAAGTGATCTTTCCTTTGTTTTGCACACATGTTGAATCTCATAAGAAAACTACTCGTCCGTCAATGCCATTCATGTATTGATAACATTTCCCATTTGCTGGTGATAACCAGGAGGATTGGCGGTTAGGAGTTCATATCCAGCCCTGGGCACTGGTATGAGAGGCTTTCTGTGGAGGTCCGCACACAGATCGATGTTGTAGGCTTCGGGCCTTTCTGTTTGGGGATCATACAGATGAGGGTTGAGCCACAACTGTACAGAGCATTGGTAGATAGATAGAAGGACACCACTGACTTGTTCCACTTCTCGTCGATTAGAGAGTTGACCCTGACTCCATATGACTTCTCGATGCTCACTGGTTTGCGGGTCAAAGTTGGCAGATCGATCCCATTTGATCCCAATATGATGTAGTGGACAGCCGCAGAGCGCCAGTTCCCTGGGGCGATCCCGAACACCACCAGCCACGGGATGGTGAGGTATAGTTGGTTCTTTGATCACTTCTCCAACTTTCAGCTAGCTACTCCAGATGAGGTCACCCAGTACACCAGCAGCTTCCTTATGTACCTCCTCGATACTACCATGTTTGCGAACAGGGAAAATACCGTGGGGTTATATCTCCTGGGAGCACTGGTGCACCTACCACAAGTGGCAGAGTATGACTGGGGTGGCGCTGGCTTAGCCACCCTATACTGCTACATGAGCTCCGTATCCCGCCAAAAGACGGATACACTTGGCGGCTACTGTAGGGTTTGGGAAGTACACCTCAGGCTCACTTTTTGTTTAGCTCTGCATTCTGTTCAACTTTGCATTTCATTTTCTGTTCATCTGCTCATTTACTTATCCATGTATTTCTACTTGTAGCTATGGGTTTACACATATTTCACCTCACTGGCTCCGATCCTAGTGAAGCCAATTAAGTTGTCAGTACCCCGTTCTCAGTACTATAACTCCCCATTTGAGCGACGCCGCCACATAGATCGAGACTTCCCTTACTTTCGCCATTTCTTTGACACGATCATTGTAGATCAAGTAACAAAATATTAACCTTTAACTTTTACATACTGTGTGCATACTACATTGTTTCCATACTATACTGTCATTCTCATATTGTTGCTTCTTATACTGCACTGTTATTGTCATACTGTTGCTTCTTATACTGTCCTGTTTCCATATTGTTACTTCTTATACCGTTGTTTCCATACTGCATTTCCATACTACTTCGATCTTTGACATCTGACATCTGCTTCCACAGCTTGACTGGCACCCCTGGGCGGGTATCCCTCAGGCAGCAAGGGCGACCTATGTTGCCGCATGGCATGCCTCCATTATGAGGATTTTGTTCGAAGGTCCCTTTGGCCGAGCATATTACTTGGAAGAGTTGTTCTTCCATCAAACACGAGGCGTAGCTGATCCTGACATGCCACATCCTCCTCTTCCCGGCATGAGGGTAGTCGATGATCTTCGCGATGAACCCTAGGTTGACTTCTTTATGTTGTGGGAGGATGATGACCGGTACCATGAGCCCGGCAACTTCACTGTCTTCTTACATACTCGGGTGATGGCGCCTCTTACCCTGGGCATGGTCCGTGCTGCTCCTAAGGTTGCTGCTGCTATTGGAGGAGTTCCCGTTACAACTCCCACTCCCGGGCTTCCTGCAATTCCAACTGAGGTCGTATACATGCGGCCAGATGGGCTAATCGAGTAGATCCCCCTTGAGCATATTAAGGAGAGGGATCACAAATTGGTGATTGCTCCTGACATTGAGCAAGTACACACTTCTTTATGCGTCTACCCACTGCACTTTCTCATTTCTTCCTACTATATTATATTATTTTTGTCTACTGTGCTCTATTATATGGTTCTCAATTCCAATGCTCTCCCTCTTGCAGGTACCTGCGGTATATGCTAGCGATCTTCTCCGGACGATTGATTGACTGTTTCTCATGGTACAGAGGAGGCAAACCATTCTGGCGACCCATGGGATCGAGGTATACTTCTTCATTTATAGTTCACTTGTGCTACAATTGCTACAATCTTGCTATTCTGTTGAATCTATACTGATATTGGTACTTTCTCTTTTCTTTTTTTTTCAGCTTAAGCCAACACCAGTTACACCTGCAGGACCTCCTCCAGCTAGGAGACAGAGACGGGGCTTAGTGAGGGGCAGAAGAAGAGCTGACTGGGGGAGAGGCAGAATTAGACAGCACTCACCTCCCGAGGAGTCTTTCGAGGAGTACACGACCTCTGAGGAGGAGGGAAAGGCAGTCGACATACGGTCTAGCAGTCCCAGTGATGACAATAATGTACCTCCTCCGCAGTCGATGAGGAAGATAGCGAGGATGGTTTACTGATTTTTACTTTTACTTTGTAGTTAGGAACTACAGCTTCAGATAGGCCTATGTATTTTGTTTTTAAAGACTTTTCTTTTTTTTTGTTTTTTGGTCTTTGTAAATAATGATTAGGGTTAGACACACCAATTTATAAAAAGACAGATTTTTGGCAGTGATCTTCTGGTATGATATGTGATGATTGAATGGCGCTTGCATGATACTCTTGTACAAGAATAATAACAAATGTGAATGCTTGCTCTTGAATTGATTATTGAATTGGATAATAACTTGCAACCGGTCAAATATAAAATATAACTCAATAGCATGAAAACAAAGTGAAAACAACTTGAAAACACTAAAAAAACAATTGGTATAAATAAAACAGGACTCAAAATACAGCCATAGTACACCGAAGCAAAAGCTAGCACTTATCTGCAACTGCACTAACCTAGGCTAACATTTAGACCTGGTTAGGTCCAAATAGGCACAACTGGGCTTCAATGAGGCACACCCGGGCCAAAAAATGAGGTCGGTTAGTTTTGTCCAGCTGTCATGCACTGCTCTTTCTCAAAGTCTATAAAAGGTGCTCCCAAGCTGTTTTCCTAGCAGAATAACAAGTCCTTGGTATTTTGCTCTCAAGATGGAGACTCTTCTCAACAATAGGCTCCGAGACTGGATAGCCACTTTAGATGGCTTAGAAAATGTAAACTTTCACGATTTTGGCCTAAACGCTCTTTTTTCTCTGAGCCGTATTTTGCTTTGTTTTCCATTCCTCCACGCCGCTGTTCGATGTTGGAACCCAATCACACATGTGTTTTGCTTTGGATCACTAGAGATGTGTCCGATGATCAAAGAATTTCAAGTATTGATGGAATCCCGGCGCAACAAGAAAATCATGCCTCAACCCCATTTTGGCCATGCCCAGGTTTGGGACAGATGTATGGGTTTTCTGTACATGAGGCTCGGTCCCTAGCCCATGATAGGGAGCTAGACATCCCTGGCTTAGATCATCGATTTTTCGCTATTAGAAGTAGGGACAACTGTAGACACCCCATTTTTGACCGACGTTAAGACTTAGACATCATCGTCTGTGCATGCGATGATTGCGCATGTTTATGCTCATTATGCGTTTCCGGAGCTTTCAGCTGAACGCCTTGTCTCGGAACCTCTTAACTCTTTTCTTCTCGGTTTGTTTTTGGACCTTGCCTTGGTGCATTTTCCTGGAGGGAGAGAGAGGCCTGTAGGCCACTTTTTGTAGCTGTAGGCTACTTTTTCCTCTTGTAGGCCACTTGCAGTGGCTGGTAGGCTAGTTTCAGGAGCTTTTGGCTGAGGGCCTTATCTTGGGGCCTCTTAGCTCTCTTCTTTTTAGTTTGCTTTTGGACCATACCTTGTTACCCCTTGCCTAGAGGGAGGGAAGGGCCTGTCGGCCACTTTTGGCAGTTGTAGGCCACTTTCTCCCCTTGTAGGCCAGTGGAAGTGGCCGACGACCATTTTTCTATTTTTGCAGATATTTTTTGGTGCCAGCTGTGCCAACTGTTAGGCACATAATGCATCCTCCATACACGTATATGGAGGGATTGGAACAAGCAAGCTTATGCTTGCTTCCTCTATATAAGGGAAGGTGTCTCCCCCTTCTAAGGGGTTCAGATTTTTGGAGAGCTAAAAATCTCCATCTCTCTCTAGAATTCTCACTCTCTCTCTCTCTATATTGTGCTATTGTGCTTAGAAGTGTTGTTTCTTCATACTTTTGCACTCAAACACCTTCCCTTTGGAGCTGAGGTCCCTTAGAGCTTGTTTTGAGGTCTTATCATTGGTTTTGGTCCAAAAATTGTTGTTGAAGCTGCTGTCTTGCCATTGTTCTTCAAGGGTAAGAGACTAGCCCCTTTTAAGCTTTATTTTGATTAAGTGTTATACCATCTTTGTATGTTACTTTGGGACTAATTTTAACCTCTCAAAAACTCTATTTTTAAGGCTTTAAAGTGTTGGTTTGAATCTTGTGGGGTTAGGGGGTGGTCCCCCCCTCTTTTTCTTTTTGGCTTGTTAAGCCTTTTGAGCCAACTCTCTAAGCTTTTGTATTGACCCTTGCTTGGCCTTTTTACCACTAAAACTTAGAGGAATTTCAGTGGTAAAAAGTTGCTCTTGTGGTCCAAAATAGGAGGGGGTGATCCCCTCTTCTTGTATTCTTGTTTGCTTGTGTTGGTGGCCTAATACATGAGCATGTATTTCTCCCTTTTTGAAGCTTAGTCCAAGCATGTTTTTGTGACTTTTTGGACCTGCCATGACTCTGTTTTTGGTTGGTTTGGTCATTGGTTTCTTGCATCTTACACTTGTAGTGCAATCCTACTTGTTGGCTTAACATGCATCATGCTTTATGCCTCTCATTCTAGCTTATGTTAGCTCCATCTTAGCATGTTTTTGCCATTATTTTAGCATGCCTTAGCTCTGTTTTAAATGGTCTTGGCCATGTGAGGCTTGCCTTGTAGGGTTGTAGTGTAAATGGCTTTGATTAGCTTTGAGTGTCAAGTCTCTAGCATGCTTTACTTGAGTTGTTTGCATGCCTTGAACTCATTTCTCACATGATTTCAGTGTATCTGGTGTAGTCACACTCTCACATATTCCACTCCTTCATTGCTTTTGTGAGTTGTGCCTTTATGCCTTGTTTGTGAGCTAATACATGAGCATATCTCTCTTGCCATCTATGCTACAAGTCTAGCATGTTTTTGCTACTACTTTGACCTGCCTTAAGTCTGTTTTGAGTGGTTAAAGTCATTTGAGCATTGCCTAGCATGGTTATAGTGTAAAGCCCTTAACTAGCTTTGTGTTTAAAGTCTCTTAGCATGCTTTATTTGAGCTATTTGCATGATATGGCATCATTTGGCATGGTATTTCAGAGCATATACTTCCATCATACACTCATATATATTGCTCCTTAAGTGCTTTTAAGAGTCGAGCCTTATGCCTCGTTTATGAGCCAACGCATGAGCATGCATTCCTTGCCTTTCATGCTATCATCTCAGCACATTTTGGCCACTGTTTTGGCATGCATGAGGTCTATTTAGGCCTGGTTTACTCCTTTGAGCATTGTGTTGCATGGTTCTAGTGTTATGCTCTTTGCTAGCTTCAATGCTTTTGACTCCGAGCATGTCTTGCATGCATCATTTTCATGCTTCGATGTCATTAGCATCCTATTTCAATGCTGGAATATGTACCATTGCATGCCATTTTTCATTTGTTGTATCACTTTGAAAGAGGTCTTAAGCCCTTTGTTGGTTTGAGCACGAAATTGAGGCGTTCATGCGCAATGGCATGATGCTTCTTTCATGCTCAAGAAGCTTGTGGCTTGGTCCGTCTTTCAAATTAGAGGGCTTCTCACTTTTGGACTTAACCAATTAAAGGATGGATTGGTAATCTAAAATGAGTAAACAAAATGAATCTAAGTAAAACATGCCAAGATAACATGTTTGTGTGGCATTGCATGTGTTTGGATCGAACATTAATCCAAACACAAGAAATGAGAGACGTTTCATACTTGAAGTGATGAAACATGCCTCATTTCTTAGTCGCTGTCCCCCTTGATTATGCATGATAGGGTGGAGGTCTCTTTAGTCTTGTTGGTTGTTTGTGCATTCACTAACATTGTGTGAGTTTGGCTTTTTGGCCATCATGCATTGAGATGCGTGATTGGTGGCTTGAGAGTCAAGCATTACACTCCTTTGAGCTTGAGAAATGATAAGGACAGTAGTTGAACACACATTTCCTTGTAAATGCATTGTTGTACCTTTGTTGATCTCTGTTGCAGCAAAGTTGAGATTCTGGAAAGGGAAGTGGCCGGCCGGCCACTTGCACTAGCCTGCCGACCACTCGAAGTGGCCGGCTGGCCAGTTGAGGTAGCTTGCCGACCAGTTGAGGTGGCCGGCCGGCCGGCCACTTGCAGCAAAATTTTCCAAAATGCTCTTGTTTTGAGGCAGATGCAACCTGAAGGTGTGTCCGATGTTCTGAGGTCACCGCGAGTGCCAACAGAGACAACTCATGGCAAGGCAATGCATTTTCCGAGCGAAGCAAACCAAGCATGCGTGTCTTCCTCCCCTCGAGGCCATTTTAACTACTTTGCTTAGCTAGTTAATTTGCTGACTTTGTAATTAATTAGTTAATGTATTTAGCTAATTTATTTCACCTTTGTAATATTCTAATTAGCTTAGTATAGCTACTTTCGATTCGGTTTGTAATTAATTAGCTTAGTGTAGACGCGCCCGCGTAGGGCCCCGCGCTACAGTTCGGACTCAATTTGTGTCACGGTTCGTAATCTAAACCAAAGAGTCCAAATCCGGCAAATCGTTTTGAGAAACAGATTTTGAAAAGAAGTGCCAAACATGGACTGCTTTTCCAGATACAGAGTCGCCACCTAAATATTTTAAAATAGGGGAATTTAGGAAACCCTGACTCGGTGCCGAAGGCCACGTGTCCGTCATCACCAAAGTTGCCTCGGCTCGGGAACTTGGGTACGATCGGGGAAGGTCAGCTATGAGCACCCCCTCTCGCCCGGTCTGAAGACCGGCCTCTACTAACCGTGATATCCAATTTTGAAAACGTTATGTGTTCTTAATCCGGTTATTAGTCTAGAATTACTATGTTATGCGCACAGTAAACAAATATAGACCAAATCGCCTAAATTGGAACAAAACATTTCATGCTTGTTTTGAAAATGGTTTGCTACTCGCAAGTAGGCTAAAATGCAGGTTTTGCCACCCTCGAGTGGGCTTTTAGAAAAGATGGTTTTGCCACTATCTAGTAGGCTTAAAACTCACAGTTTTAATGCGTTATCCCAATTTAGGTAATTTAACCTCCACCCACAGGCATTCAAGCAGTTATATCACATAAGCAGCTAGCCTCATGGTAATCATGCTGTTATGGCAACACTCACACGCATGCGGTATGCTAAAGCATAGATGCTTACCGAGTACTCCGAGCCAAAACAAAAACTAGTTAATAATCATGTGCATGATCCTAGTTCATGTTAAGATAGCTAATGCAACACATGCAAGATGCAACTAAGATAGGCTCAGCTAATCTACAATGACATGTGAAATGCTACAACTAACACGTATTCAATTTCGAATTGAAATACAGATACAGTTAGAATGATGCGCCGAGCCCAGTGCATGCAAGGAAAATGTATGAATGCACGCATGCATAGCATAAGGTATGCTGATTTAAATATGCCCTAGTCTACCATCATAAGCGGGTAAATAAAAGGGAAGAAAGACGTGGGGTTGGAAGACATACACACACTCACGCACACTTATTACACAATTGCCCTCACTCGGAGGGTCCAAATAAATATTACAGTCCGAATAACAAATCAACTATCCTAGCTAATTAATTATTACAGACCCTTAATTAATTAACAAAATAAATGCAGACAGAAGGTGGCCGCAGCCGTGCCTCGGAATGCGCGAATGATGCATGCTCGGTCCATTTTGCCCGGAAACCCATACCATGCCACTGCTGCCTCTGTTACTGCTGCCCTGCTTCTCTGAAAATTGCCAAAGTCTCAGGGTATCTTCAATGAGAACTGCATAACACCACCGGCTAAGTGAAATGACCACCGGCCATGGGAAATTTCCATCGGCTGCTTTCAAGTCCATCGGCCTAATATCATTTGCCGGTCGGCATTCTTTAGTGCCGGTCGGCATTCTTTAGTGCCGGTCGGCAGAAACTTCCTGCAGAAGCTGGTTTTTGACAGCAACAAGGACAGATAGTGCATGGCATAGAATTTCAAGCACATGTATGCGCGGGCACACTCCCTATCATGCAAGGGACTCAAGGGAGCATGACCCTCGACCCTCGGGCCATCGATTATGCATGATGGCCTAAGAGGCCAAGTTTTGCAACTTTGATATTAAATGAAATGCAAGCACAAAACACATCAAAGGGCCCCAACCCCTATCATGATTGATCAAGAGGCAAGGGATGCATGCTCAATGAAATGCAACCTAGGCATGGAGGCTACATGAACATGCAACTGAGCAATGTATACTAGGCGCGCAACCTAAACATGTAAGCAAACATGGCATGCAACAACATGCGACGATGGACTTAAACTAACATGGATAGCTTGCAAGCATGCCAAAATCAGTGGCCATTAGAGGAAAAATGAGACTCTCGAAATGCGTGCACGCATGCACGCAAACCGAGGACCAAACCTAAGGCATAGTATGCAACTCTAACAAGGCATGGCAAGGCATGAAATATGGCATACAAGCATGTAATTCCAGCACTAAAATGTGATACAAAACAGCCCCGAATCATGGAAACATGGCACCCGATGCATGGAATGGCCCCGAAACGCAAAAGTAGGCATACGCATTGGCCTATAGCTATACAAAGCATGCATTATTTGATCATGAAGCATGAAGACAGATGCAAGACACTCCCAAAACATGCATATTTCCAGTTCAAATCATGGCCAAAAGATGTTACCAAGATGGACTAAAATAGCATGCAACTTTGACTAGCAAACATGGGTTGTATGGCAAGTATATGATGCAGATGGAATCTCACCAAACCATCAAAAATCAGTGAATAAAACATGTGAAAATAGGCCCAAATAACCACTGATATGCAACCATGGCATGCAAAAATGATGAGTTACTTTAGAGGGCCATCCAAGGAGTTATTAAGCACATGCAAGATAGACATTTAGCAAGACCAAACCAACTCTGGAAATGGATTATGGGGGTCCTAAAACCCACTGAAAAATGCCTGAACCGAGCTCAAGAAGTGTGCAAATATAGGCCCCTTTGTAAGGCCAAAAAGGGCAACAAACAAGGCAACAAGGGAGAGGGTCACCCCTCTCCTTCTTAGGACCTTAAACCACCATCCTCACCACTGAAATCCCTCAAGATTTCAGTGGTGAGGAGGCCCAAACAAGGTGGTCCCGGAGCTCACTAAAAATGCACAAAAATGAGGCCAAACAAGGCCTCAGAGGGGGTAGAAAACCCCAAACACAAAAGTGTTCTTAAACAAACTTGAAAAGGAGCTAAAAAAAAGACTTTTTTCAGTTATACACTAAGCTCAAAACAAAAAGCAAGACAGGCTAAAAGTGTGTGCAAAAATGGGGAAACTAAAGCAAAGAAGTTACCCTTGAAGAACCTTTGATGAACAGCAAGGTCAGACCTCTTCTTGTGATCAAAACCAGCTTAAAACTCCAAGAACAAACCCTCAAGGCCTCTCAAGTCGAAGTGTGGTGTAATGGTGTGTGTGTTGGTGCAATACTATGGTCAAAACACACTTTAAGGCTCTTAAACACACACAAAGGATGAGAGAGAGAGAGATATATAAAGAGAGGGTATATATATCAGATATATATGCCCTAGGTCTGGTTTTTTTGCTCAAAATCTCTAACCTTTTACAATGGAGGAGGAGAGGCCCTTAAATAGGCAATGGAAATGGCTCTAAGCTTCTTAAAGAAGCTAAATGAAAGGGGCAAAGGAGTCAAGGCTTCTTGAGGAAGCTAGAACAGCTGGTAAGCTTCTTGAGGAAGCCAAGACAAAGGGTCAAAGCTTCCTCAAGAAGCCTTGAGCAAAGGGTGCAAAAAGAGGGGTCAAAGGTGGTCAAAGGTGCAAAATAGCCACACCTATGCATGGGGGGACAGGTCTGTGCACTCCAGCTGGCACAGCTGGCATGTACCATGCTTGAGGGATGAAAAAGGGTCAAATCAGCCATGAAAGGAGGTCATCGGCAAAATAAATGGCCGGTCGGCACAATATATTGCTGACCTGCAATTTATACTGGCCAGTCGGATAAATGGAGTGCCGATGGGTGGCTGATGAGGTCAAAAAGTTCCAGTGGATGTCCAGATTGAAGCCCCGGAAGTTAGCTTTCCAATGGCGCAAACCTTGCATTAAAATTCCTCCTGTGGAAAAAGTTATGCCCATTTTGGTGAAGCCGCGCAGATTCGATCCAACCGGGATGATGCCCAACTTCAGCTGCTCATATCTCCCCCACCCGGACTTGGCTTTAAGAGATTCTTGAGTGCAAAATGAAGCCCCAGAAGTAAGCTTTCCGACGGTGGTGGCCCCATAGCAAAAATCCAAGTGTGCAAATGAATAAGCCCAATTCAGCGAGGGCTGCTCAACTCTCTCTTACCCGGATTCATGCCGAACTTCTCCCAAACTAGTTTTCTCCTCTCCTTTCCTCTTTTCTTCAACTCCAAACCCCCAAACAAAGTGTTTTGAAAGATTTTTCAAAGATTTCATCTTTCTTTCATTCATTTCCACTTCGTCCTTGCTCGGTTTACCGAAAAGCGCAACGTTTGACAAAATGCGAGCCTCGGAACATCGCAGAAACTTTATTTCAAAAATGTTTTGAAAGAGAGGGTTTTAAGGTCTAAAAACCATTCAAAATAGTTTTGATCCAAAAGGGGTGTGAAGTTGGGATTTGGCTCTCTCCTTGCCGAAGAGATTGAACCTTTGCCCTGCACATCTTTTACCACGAAGTAAACCATCAGTAACGCCCAAGTCTTAAGGGCGGTCAAAAATGGGGTGTCTACACTTAGCATAGCTAGTTAGCTTATTATTCGGACCCTTTGTCGAGAGGGAAAATATTGTAATAAGTGTGCATGCGTGTGTGCATGTCTTCCAACCCCATTTCTTTCTCCCTTTTACTTATCAGCTTTTGATGGTTAGTTTAGGGCATATTTCAATTAGCATACCTTATGCTTTGCATGCGTACATCATTCATTTGTCTTGCATTGCATGCACCGAGCTCGGCGCATCATTCAAACTACATAGTATTTCAATACCTACTTGAATACGTGTATCAAAATTGTTGCATCCATATGCCATTTTAGATAGCCGAGCCTATTTAATTGCATTTTTGCATGTGTTGCATTAGGCATTGTTGACCTAGTTAGGAGCATGCATTGTTTTCTAATTATCTTTTGTTTTGGCTCGGAGTACACTGTAAGTGTTTGTGCTTTAGCATCCTTGCATGAGTGTGAGTGTTGCCATGACAGCATGCTTGCCATGAGGCTATTTGCATAAGTGCTTAACTGCGTGAATACTTGTGGATGAAGGCTTCATTACTTGAATTGGGACAATTCATCAAAATGTGAGTTTTAAGCCCACTTGAAGTGGCAAATCATCATGTTTTAAGCCCACCTTGTTTGGTGGCAAATCCGCGTTTTAGCCTACTCGCGAGTAGCATCTTCAAGCCATTTTCGAAAAACAAACATGAGATGTTTTGTTCCAAATTGAGTGATTTAGTCTATACTTGTATGTTGTGCGCATCACGTAGTAAGTTAGCTAAATAACCGGAATAAGAATACATGCGTTTTCAAAAACAACATATCATGTTAGTAGAGGCGGATCCTTTAATCGGGCAAGCGGGGGTGCTCATTTCAAGACCTTCCCCTCTCGTACCCAAGTTTTCGAGCCGAGGCAACTTTGGTGATGACGGACACGTGGCCTTTGGCATGAATCAGGGTTTCCTAAATTTCCCAAAATAAAATATTTAGGTGGCGACTCTGAAATCTGGCAAAGCAGTCCATGTTTGGCACTTATTGATTAAAATTATTTTTCCAAAACGATTTGCCGAATTTGGACTCTTTGGTGATTTATCTGTCTTACATTGCATTTTGTGAGACTAGATACAAAACCGTGACAGGAGTCCGAACTGTAGTAGCTATGAACCCAATTCGCGCCCTCTCCGAAAGGGGGGCCGCACGGAGAGAGTTTCGGGCGGTCTACAACAACCTTCTCTGGCGAGGTTATCGACAACATGCTCTTTGTTTATGTTTGCTTGCACAATTCCTCCTTGCCCCTAGTTTCAATGGAGCCAACATCCGATTGATAGAAGTGGCCCAATGTCCAAAAGAGGGTAAGAGTTACATAGGCCTGGCCCTGGCCGAAACCTTGATAGGTTTGGATGCCTTTCATTGGCAAGAGACTACCTGCTTTGCAGGGAGTCTGTTACTTCTTCAGGTATTGCCTCCTACCCTGCTAATTTATAATTCTCACATCACTCGACACTCAATCTCTGTTTTTCTCTCAAAACCTCTTCCTTACTTTTCCCTCATCGTACACCTCTCTATTCTTTAATCTCTCTTATTTTTCATCCCTCCCCAGGTATGGCTTATGGATAAACTACAAGTAGTGGACCCTTGCCCTGAGTACTCGGCCAGAGCTTACTTCTTTCACCAACAGCTAGTGGATTTCCCTTCAGAAGGGTTGTGGTGTGACTGGATGTGTGGCAAATCTGCAGCTGACATAACTTGGCGTTGCCCCTGGCTTACTTTCACTAAGATGAGCGCAGCATGTCCCATCAGTCGGGTATGCAGTTGATTAACCTCACACACTGCGTGTTCTATTTCTCTTTCCTATTCATACGCCAGCTTAGACATGAGCAGACACGTTCAGATGAGGATGTGGAATACCCGGCTTCATTTCCCATTCGTGGTTCACACCTGCCTCAATACCTTATTGCTTGGAGGACGAGGGAGCTTCTGGTCCCTACCCCTAGCTTCAGTTATGCCCTTTCTGACGAGTGTTTAGCTTGGCTTGAGGACGAAGAACAAGTTGGGCTATCTTTAGTTGTGGAAACTTTCATCAGTGCAAGCAGAACACATAGAACTACCTGACTTGACTGTGCCCCTAGTTTTAGTACTTTGATCTTTTTTTTCAAGTTTTATGATATAAAAGCAACTTTGATCTAAATCAGAGAGTTGGAGAATGTACTTGTGTTAAAATCAATAAAATTAAATTTGTGAGTACTAAAAATTTTCCTTTCAGTCCCAAAAATAGTCCAAGTTGTAAAAGGGTAAAATTTTGAGAAAAAATCGACTTTTATTAAAACTTTTCAAAATCGTCTGCAGAAATGGTCATTATCCGACATACTCAAAACCCATCCTCGAGATGTACAGCCCCGAATCAACAAATCACGACTGCCCATAACCACATTCACCATACTAGTCCTTCTGCCAAAATGAAGATCACACAACTAAGCTAACTCATAATGGAGAAAGGTGACCTGATCAGATGTGAATGAAAAGGACAATTGAGTTAAAGATAGTTGCGACTAAACTTTGGGATGAAGTTGCCTACGTATCCCAAACATGGGAATCAAGCCTTACGTAGTTCGGTTCAAGTTCACTCAAGCATTAACTCTCTCCTTTTGCGGTCTAACTTTTTCCAAAGTCGCCCTTTAGGGTTTTCAACCTTACGAGTTCAGTTTTTCTTTGTTTCTAATTTTTCATGATCCAACTTTTGCGTAGGTCGCCCTTTTGGGTTTTTGGCCTAGCGAGCCTCTCAGGGGTAATATTTCTTAAACTTGTCCATATTGATCGGTTGTGAAAACTCCAAGCCATGCAAGTCCATGAGAATGACTACCCCACCTGACCAGATTGACTTGATGATATAAGAACCAACCTAATTAGGTCTAAACTTGCCCCTAGGGTCATGGATGGGAGCCCGGTTATCTTTCAGTGCCACGTCTCCCTCTTTGAGATTCCTGGACTTAACTTTCTTGTTAAAAGCCCTTGCAATTCAGCGTTGGTAGCCCTAGACATGATACAATGCCCTTAGTCTTCTTTCGTCAAACAGCATCAGTTCCTCAAATCTACTCTGTTGTCAATCTATCTCCGCTATCTAACACTCGGCCATAACTCTCAGTGATGGCACTTTAATTTCAATTGGCAAAACAGCCTCCACCCCATAGATGAGAGAATAGGGGGTTGCCCCTGTGGATGTTCAGATTGAGGTTCTGTAGCCCCAGAGTGCAAATGGCAGTTTATCCGGCTAGTCCCTGTAGTTCTCTAACATCTTCCACAAGATGTTCTTGATATTCTTGTTGGCGGCTTTAACAGCTTCATTAGTCTACGATCTATATGTTGATGACTTATGAAAAGTCACGTTATATTTCTCAAGCAGATCCAGCACCTCTTGCTTAAAGTGCAAACCATTATTGAAAATGATCTCGTTCGAAACCCCATATCGAGAGATGATGTTGTTTTTAATGAACTTAGCCACATGTGATGCTTTCAGCACAAAATAAGACTGGGCCTCCACTAATTTAGTAAAGTAATTGATTGCTACCAGAATGAACCCATGCCCATTTGGTCCCTTTGGCGTGACTGCACCGATAACGTCAATTTCCCAGACTGAGAAAGGCCATGGTAAGTCATATTGTAGAGTTTAAACGATGGTAGTTCATGCAATTGGCATGAATTTGGCATTTGTGGCATCGCCAAACAAAACCAATACAATCCTCTTCTATGGTTGACCAATAGTAGCCTTGTCTAAGGATTTTCTGGGGCAACATCACACCGTTCATGTGGGCTCCGCACTCTGCCCCGTGAATGGCCTCCATAAGATGTTTTGTTTCTTCTTCTTCAACACATAGCTTATGCATTCCTAGATGGCCTCTTTTGTATAATTTGCCCCCGTAGATGATAAATTGGACGGCCAGACGTCATATTCCCCGTTTGTCTTTGGCATTTGCCCCTGGTGGATACGTCTCTTTTTCCATAAAGTTTCAAATATTGTAATACCAGGGGTTTTTGTTTTCCGTTTCATCTATTGCAGCGACGATCTGGTAAACAGGCGTATACTTCTATTCAATAATGATCGGACGCATCTTTGCTCCCAGTGGGATGTCTACCATAGTAGATAGAGTTGCTAATGCATCTGCGAACCGGTTGATCTCTCTTAACAAATGTGTAAACGTCAGTTTTTCAGACCTAGGAATCAGAATATCCAAGACCGGATGATACATCTTCATGTTCTCTTCTTTGACCTTCCAATCCCCGTTAGCTTGAGAGACAACCAAATTCGAATCTCTGATGACGTCCATCTTTTTTGCCCCTAGTTCTAGGATAGCTTCCAAACCAGTAATGCACACCTCATATTCTGCTTCATTGTTGGACACTCTTAACTGGAGTTTGAACGCTAAGGGTATATGGGAATCATCGGGTATTATGAGCAACACACATATCCCATAACCGTACTGATTAGTCGCCCCATCAAAGTGCATCATCCACATTTTCTCTTCTACATGCAGAATGTCTTCATTTGGCAATAGGTATTCCACTGCTTCATCTTCTTCTACCGGATGATCCGCCAGGAATTCTACTACAGCTTGCCCTTTAACTAACTTGCGTGTAAAATATTTGAGATCAAATTCGAAGAAAAGAAGCGACCAACGAGCTAGACTACCCGTAAGCATTGATTTCTCAAACAGATATTTAATGGGAACTAATCTCGAAGCCAGGATTACAAAATGAGCTAAAAAGTAGTGCCTCAACTTTTTGGTAGCCCATACCAAGGCTAAGCAAGCCTTCTCAAGAGGAGTGTAGTGGGTCTCATAGTCTAGCATCTTTTTACTCAAGTAGTAGATGGCCTTCTTCACTTTGGCTTCAGATTCTTGAGCTAGCATGCACCCCATAATTGAATTTGTCACTGACAGGTACAAGATCAATGGTTTCCCTGGTTTTGGTGGTGATAACACAAACAGATTTTCCAAATACTGCTTGACCTGCTCAAAAGCAAACTAATAGCGATCGTCCCATTGAAATTTATTTCCTTTCTTCAAGAGACCAAATAGTGGTTCACAAGTCAAGGTTTAATTTTGAAATAAACCACCTTATGAATTACACTTTACCCAGAAAGCCGCGCACCTCCTTTGCAATCCTCAGTGGTAGCATTTCTAAGATGGCCTTGATTTTGGAAGGATCTACTTCAATTCCCCTCTGTGTGATTAGGAAACCCAACATCTTCCCTGTCGTCACCCCAAAGGTGCACTTCTGGGGGTTCAGCCTCAATGTATACTCTCTAATCCGTTGAAAGAATTTCTCCAGTGTAGTGTAGTGGCCCTCTCGCTCCTTAGATTTGACAATCATGTCATCCACATACACCTCAACCTCTTTGTGGATCATATCATGTAGAATGGTGGTTGCAGCCCTCTGATAGGTAGCCCCAGCATTCTTTAACCCAAATGGCATGACTCGGTAGCAATAAGTGCCCCACGAAGTAGTGAAAGCGGTTTTCTCCTTATCCTCAGGTACCATTAGAACCTGGTTATACCTGAAAAACCCATCCATGAATGATAACAGCGGTGGCCGGCAGTGAAGTCTACCAACTCGTTTATGTGTGGCAAAGGGAAGTCATCCTTTAAACCAGCCTTATTCAGATCCCTGAAGTCGACACAAACTCTAATTCTGCCATCCTTTCGGCTGGCCTTATTCAGATCCTTGAAGTCGACACAAACTCTGATTCTGTCATCCTTCTTCAGAACTAGAACAATATTAGCCAACCACATTGGATACTCAGATACAAGCAAGAACCCTGCCTCAATCTGTTTGGTAACTTCTTCCTTAATCTTCAAAGCCCAATCTGAGCGAACTCTGTGAAGTTTCTGCTTAACCGGTCAGGCCTCAGGGTCAAGAGGGATCCGGTGCTATACAATCTCAAGATTGATTCCAGGCATGTCCTCGTAAGACCACGCGAAAACATCTTTTAAATCTTTTAATAAAGTAATTAAACACTCATGCTCCTCCGAAGACAACGTGGACCCGATCTAGACCAAGCGAGGGTCTTTCTCAATACCCACGTTAATTGATACGATTTCATCTATACAGGGTTTAACACCCTCTCCTCCTCATTATCAACCAAATTTTTCAAAACCCGATGAATTTGTTCCTTTTTTTTTAAGTCCAAATTTTGAAAATCAAGATCAATATAACAAACCAAAGGCACAAAAAAAGTAGGCAAAGTTCACAACATTCTCATTCAAAAGGCCCGGATCCTCAGTTACAGTGGACTCAAAAGAAAAGCTAAAAGACGACCTGGACAGGACCTTGGTATTCGGGTTACCACTCTCGGAAGTACCAGACTCAGAGGAACTCGAATCTGATTCCGACTCCACAGACTCAGTGGAATCAAATCTGGACTCATTATCCAATCCAGAACTGCTGATAACATCTTGCTTAAACTTCCAAACCAAGCATGGAGCCTCGGATGCATCCACGATAAGACTAGTGAAATTTGCTGCCGGTGTATCCCTGATCATTAAGATAGTAAACTATCTCCCAAGTTGATAGACTCAGCTCCAACAGTAGAACTTGCCGGTAAGTCAGCCAATGATTTTCCCAATAGTTCTTCCTCTTCAATGTCCAGGCTTGCAGTCCCGCCTTGATCTATGCTAGGGCTCAGGTCTACTAACTCATCCTCCTCTTTTGGTAACTGGTGTTCGAAGAAGATCTCGAACCCCAGATACCTTGTTTTTGTTTCCCAGTCATATCAAGGCTCTGGAAATTCACAGAAGGGGAAATATTTCCCTTGGCAAATAAAGCGTCCATTCAGGGTTCCCTGTATTGGTTTGTGGACTAACTCATACTACCTTCTGGTCCTCTTTGCTTTCATCTCTCCTCGCAACTTCTCCCCCTTTCTTTGTTAATCTGCAACGGTAGGTTTGTATCCCAGCCCAAAAACGTAAGGGTTGTGACTCATCTCTTTGGCAACAGTACCTCCATGCCTGCCACTTCTACCTAATGCTGATCCAGGAATATACCCCTATTTGTTCATCATGTAGCCGGGCTGAGTGCTCATGTAATTCCCATCGTCCTCCACCATGATGGTTTGGACTAACCGGGCCTCTACCAGAGAGAAGGCAGAAAGGAACATGTCCTTCTCCTCATGTATGATTTCCAATAATGGTGTGGTAGTTCCCTTGGGATGATGGATCGCAGAATTGCCGTACACAGTAGCAATCCCGTCTTTGAAGGGGTACTTTACCAACTGATGGACCGTTGATGACACCACTTTCATCTGATGTAGCCAGGGCCTTTCCAGTAGTGGATTGAACATGACTGGTACATCCATTACGTGGAATTCCACCTCGTATTCAGATGGGCCGATTAGGATATGGCTCTTGAACATACCCATAACATCCCAGCTCGTATTGTCATAAGCTCGGACAGCCTGAGTCAGTGTAAAGTCAGTCAGCCTCAAACCGATGGCGTAGGCAGTCCTCACTAGACATACATTGATCAGCGATCCCGTATCTACTAACACCACCAGAATCCACTTTTTTGACTTTTCAGGGTTACATATAAAGGTCGGTTGTGGTTGGCACCCCTAGGTGGTAACTCCTTATCTGTAAAAGATACCATTGGCGTAACATCCCCAGATGTAACCCACGATACCAATTGGTCAGCAGTGGTGTCGATAGGCAGTTTGGTCCAGTTCATTGCCTCTGATAGTGCTTGCTTATGCTCTCGAGAAGCCATTATTAGCTCCCAGATTGATATATCCGCATGAATCTTCTTGAGTTGTTTTAAGACTAGGTTTTCTTCAACATCCTAGTTTTGTGGATGATACCCTTCTTGAATGCACTCTCAATTTGGACCCCAACTCGTGTAGGAAAGCAAATGTGGACAACAATGCCACTATCATTCTCTGCAGCATATCTGGCTCAAGGTTCTGGACTACCAGCCGGACTTGCTCTCTTTCAGAAGGTCTATTTGTCACTCTTGTTACCTTTGCCCTCCATCTGGCAACAAAGTCAATGAATGATTCTTTGGGATTTTGGGTAGTAGCCTCCAGCTTACTGATGGTTACCTTTATCTGAGTGTTATAAGAGTACTGATTGACAAATGCCTCGGATAACTCCTCACAATTCCGCTTTGAAGAGTCCTCCAACTTAGCGTACCAGATGGCCGCCACATCAGACAAGGTTCTCCCAAATAGTGATAGTTTCTAAGCCCCAGACAGGCCCATTAGCCTTAACACATCTGAAAACAAGCGAACGTACACAAACGGATCTCCACTTCCATCGAATTTGTCGATGTGGGGCATCTTAAATTTCTCCGATAATTTGACTGAAGCCTTATTATACCCATCTTCGATATCCGAAATGGAATTGAAGCCCTAGAATTTTTTCAATGCTTTCTCCAATATAGCAATCTTGACTAGGGCTGGATCAATTTCATTGATATCAAAAGGAAAGATTCTTGTGGAGGGTTAAACTGGAGGCCGATAAGCTGGAGCCGGGGGAAACATTTCCTAAGGATCTGGGATTTGAGGATTTTCTACTGGTGGAGGTGGATCCGGGTTTGGATGAGCAATTGGGATCGGATGCACGATCGATGCGGATGCCACAGATATATGTCGCAGATCAGCAATGACTTCGTTCTGTGCAGCCATCCTTTGGTTTACGGTATCCATGGTTCTCTGGAAAGTCACCATCATGGCAGCAAATTCTTCCTTGTTCTGTGCCATTGCTGGTCTAGATGGGTTAGATGCTGGTGAACTGCTTGAGTGAGAATGAGTAGGTGTTTGTTGATTGCTTTGTACCAGTGTTACTAACTATCTGTTCCTTCTTCGTCGAGTAACTTGCAGAAGTGAGACTAACACGGGCTGGCCACCAACAAGGTCTTGAGCTTTGCAAAGCCTACCAAAGCGAGTCCACACAACTTGGGGAATATCGGGTCTTTCTGAAGCTATGATGGTAAACTACCTAGCAAAAGAAAAGAAAAAAAACCATCGATCAAAATCAGACGACACTTTAGCCCAATTCATAGCAAGTAAAACATAACTAAAGAACCCCAATTCCCACTGAAATCTGTTCTCAAACTCATACTGATATGAATCATCCTGTACAGTCTCACTGTAAAAGCACATACCAAGTAAAAGAACCAAAACACCCCTATGAGGGGGTAGGGTTATCCTGTCCTAGATTTTTGACATGATCTAGGCTACACTATTTCAACCAACGAGTTTCACAACATCCTGCATATGGGTGGCATCTTGTCCTAAGTTAGAATAGTCAATATAGCTTCACTATATGCAACTAGGTGAAATGGTCAAAAGGGTACCTCTCAGCAAGATTGCCTAATATACCTCTCACACCTAACACCGAGAAGTGAAAGGAGAATTAAGCGGTACAACGGTAATCCAGATCCAAGGGTTGTGTTTCCAACATGGCAGAGTCCATGACCGGTCAGCCTTTTGGCAAGCTTTTTGCGCAAGCCTCCAGCAAACCATCCAGGAATAGCAAATGGAAAACACAATGACTTAAAGTAACCATGCAAATGCAATGCAAAGAACATCTACATGTAAATGAAATTTCACATCATAAATTTCAAGTCAAGTTCTCTAAATCCCCAGTAGAGTCGCTAGAAACTATAGATGTTTTTCGTGCTCCTTTCAGATACAACTAGCCCTACAATTCAGACTCCCGTGGTTCGAAATCTGATTTCACAAGTGCAATGTCAAACAATGAAAACACAAAAAGAGTCCAAATCCGGCAATTCTTTTAGAAAATCGATTCGAATAAAAAATGCCAAAAAATAGATTATATTGCCAGATTTCAAAGCCGCCACCTAAATATTTTTGGAAAATTTAGGAAATCCGTGACTCATGCCAAAAGCCACTTATCCGTCGTCACCAAGATTATCATAGCTTGGAAACTTAGGTACGAGAGGCGAAGGTCATGAATTGAGCACCCCACTGTCTCGATCAAAGATCGACCTCTACTAATCATGATGTGATTCTTATTTACATTATATGCTCTTGTCCCGATTATTAGACTAACATTACTTTGTGTAGCACACAAATATAGACTAATTTGCAAAAGTTGGAATGTTTTGATTTCATATTTGTTCGAAAATTGTTTTGAATACGCGTCACTTGAAAAAAAAAAAAAAAAAAAAAAAAGTGAGTTTGTACGTACATTAATCAATTTGTCCCAATTTTAGCAATCAGCCTTCACCCACAGGCATTCAAACAAGTATATCAATTAAGCACTTAGCCTCACGGTATTATGCTTGATATGGCAACATAAACACACGATTCAATATGCTAAAGCAAGAAATGCTCACCTAGTACTCCAAGGCAAGCCAAATAGAGAAGAATGATTAGAAAACATGCATGTTCCTAAACTATACAGTGTGATTAATGCAACTCATATATTTATGCCATTTTTAATGGGCTTGGCTCTGAGCATGGTATATGATCCATTTCCAAGACATGTCATATATCACGTATTCAAAAAATGAAATTGAATTTGGCATTGGTTAGTATAATGAGCCGAATCCAAATGTATGTGAGACGTGTATGCGAACATGAGAAATGTTAAGAAACATGATGCTCTTCCCTACCATTATAAGCGGGTAAATAAAAGGGAGAAAGAAATGAGGGTTGGAAGACATACACGTTATTACAAGTTTGCCCTCACGCAAGAGGGTCTGAATAAATGTCCAAGTGTCCAGATTAAACTAACTACTACAAAACCAAATGAATAAATAAACAACTAATTAGCTAAGCTATAACAATAAGACTAATAATAAGAAATAAGCTAGCTACCTAATTTATTACAACAATAGTACACAATAAAACTATCTAAGTTACTCAGCTATAAACATTTATAATCATTACAATAATACTAATTATATTTAATTACAATGATAATGAGAGCATTAATTTACAACATTTGCTAGAACTAAAAAGCGTAAGGATGGCATGCATACGACGGCTTTCAGAAGCAACTCTATCTACCTTCCATGGAATTTTCCCTGTTTCACCTTCAGCCACTACTCCCTATTTTCTGCAAAACACTCTGTTTACCAAACATTCGGGCTCGATCAGCCCCCAATGAAGCCCGACCGGGCCCAAATAGGGCCGGTCGTGCCCTAATTTCATGCAAAACTCTGTTTTTGTGTTCTGAGGTGAAAACAGTGCAGATAGAATTTTCTGAGCTCTGTCTGTCCCTCTTACACTTCTTTGTCATGGAAAGCCTCAAGAGAATGATGGAGTCATTTCCAAAACCATCAATGAGCAAGTTGCATGCTGGATGATTTCAGCCACGATTTGGATAACAATCAATGAATGCAATGAATCAACACCAACCCCTTCCCTTTATCATGGAGTAAACTCAAAGAGGGAAGTAAAGATGCTTCAAGGGTTGTCAAAAGACCATGAATTGACGTGTGATGACTCTTGACACAATAGACTTGGCATAACGTCCGGCTGAGCCCAAGCAATATAACTTATGTTCTTTATGTTGGTTGGTTCATTTTAAGCCAAATTCATTAGTCTTTGCCATTCTTTAGTCCATTTGTCCAAGGTGATGAATACGTCCACTAAATGAGAAGCATGTCAAACAGGAAGTGATTCTCAACATGAAAGAGAGACCATGCCGTTGACGATGAACCTCTGTAGAGATTAAGCCATTAAGCATAGATCTCTAGCTCATGTTTTGAACAACCATCAACCGGTTGAAACAACTCTCAAACGAAAGAAATGAATGTATGTTGCTTATTAAAATGAGGCTCTTAACATGGAAATCAATTAAAGAAAAGCTAAGAACAACATTCAACAAGTTATATATGATAACTTATGATACAACAAACGAACTAATCAAAGCTTGAACCAATTAAACAACCTAGGACAGACCTAAAACAACCCCTAATATGTGAAAAACAGTGGCTCAAAGTGCATGAAAAGAGCCCAAAAAAACTAAACAACAAGCAAAGAAAATAAGGCTAGTAAGCAAGAACAAGGAGAGTGGGCTAACCCCTGCACCTTTGAAACCTCAAATTATGATTTTTAGCCTCTTTTAAACTCTGAAAATTAATTTGGAAAGCAAAGAAAATGGTGTAAAACAAAGGTTTGAGCTATAGGTGAAGGTGCAAGAAAGAGTGTTAACTCTCTCTACCCTTTGGTAGCAATCCAAACCCAAGCTTAGACACTTGAAATAGGCTCAAGACAATATTAAAACACAAGAAATAGATAGTAAAAGACAACAAAGCGAGCAAGAGAAGAGGTAGTAAGCTTGTACCTCTTAAAGAAGGTAAGCTCTTGTTTGTAACACAAACTTGATTCAAGCACACTCTCAAGCTTGAATTGTGATTCACAAAGCTCAACCAAGGTTATAGATATTGATCAAGAGAGATAGGTTGGCTCAAAGGTGACTTGTATAGGAAAAACGAGCTCTCTCTTGTATGTATATGTTCTTTTGAAATTTTTCAGCCCTCAAAATAGAGGTATAACCTCGTTTTTATAGAATCTGAGCAAAACAAGTCGAAAATATCTTAAAAAAAGGACAGCTGACGGGCTCGCGCCCAGAATAGTGTGTATCGCCATCGAGGCACAACCGGGTCCAAATAGCCATGGCCGGCTCCCAATGGGGCACGACCGGGCCCTAATGTGCTTCCCCACTCCCCTGTTTCAAACTCAGTATAAGGTAGCACAATGGTCAAAAATGAACCTCTAAGGTAAGAATAAGACAAGTAGGAAGATTTTGGGATTATTTCGGGGCTCGACCTTGGATTCTCTCGCCTAGAACTCGAATCACACAATGCAGTTTTCATCATCGAGTGCACTGGACCAAGTGCCTAAGTCTTACGGGTGGTTAAAAATGGGGTGTTTACACATATGCACATATATATTGCATATTATATAATATTCTCGGATAAGATATCTTATGTTATGTAAAAATATATTAGAAATTAAATAGGATTCAGAAAAAATATGAAATTTCTATATCTAATTCATGTGGGAGCCTAAAAATATTACTAACAAATGTGAGTTTCTTCTTTTTCATGTATTGTCACAAATTAAATGATATGGATGTCTAAATTGGGTGCATATCTGAGAGGGTAATTTATGATCTGGAGTTGGGCCGAGGTGACGGCCGAGCGGGTTGAGGGCCCAACGGTGTATGGGGCCGAGCTGATCAACTATCCACTAGGAAATGGGCTACCAGAACTTGGGCCGGGCAGAGTTTGGACTGAGCGTGTGCCGCCCCGGACCGTACAGAAGCTGCTCGGCCAGGAAGTGACCGGTCAGACCAGGATGCTCGGTCCGAGGATGGTCGAAACCATACAGACTGAGAGACCGGCGCCCGGAAAGGCGCGGTCAGCCGAGGTAATTGATTGACCGGCAAGAAGGCCAACCAACGGAGGAGCCCGGGCTAGGCTTTGCCGAGATGCCGCCTAGCCCGGTCCTTCATGTGTTTGTCCGGCTAGGCGCATGGGCTTGAAGCATGGTATGACCGAGGTAGGGCAGCTCGGCTGCCGAGCTCCAGCTGTGCTGACAGGCAGTTGAGAGCAGGTGATGAATGGCATGGTTTATGCTGACAGATGGGATAGCAGAGCCGCGTGTCAGGAGATGACAGGGAGTGGATATGGGGCTCAGAAGGTATATAAGCATGTCTGCGCCCCCCCATACGCGAGGGACGAACACTCTGTAAGGAATTTCTTACACTCAAACACTCTCCCTTCTCTCTATCCGTCCTAAAGGTGTGTGCTAATTTGACCGTCGGAGGGTGTTTCCGGCCACACACCGCCGGGTAGCTCACCCACATTGTGCTCGCAGGTGATCGGATATCGACGGAGCTCGGAAGAAAGGAATACGGGCACACCTGAATATTTGCTCCCCGTACAATTGGCGCCGTCTGTGGGAACTTTTCAGACAAAAACCTTGTCTTCCAGGCTCGTCTGATCGCCGTCCATGGCGAACAACGAAGAGTTTCCGTTGTCCGCCATCGACGGAGCTACCCCGGAGTATACCCGAAGGAGAGAGGGACCTCCTGCCGTCCATCCAATGGCTGACTTGGGGACGCCAGCTGGAGGACAGTCAGGGGACGCGCGGGATAAGCGCGGAAGGAGTCATGGTCATTCACGGAGTCCAGACGGTCACCGGAGGAGGAGAGACTCGCACGCCAGGCGACTGGAAAACAAGTTAAGGGACCAAGACGCTGTCATCAGGCGGATGGCGGCGGAGATGGAGGATCTTAAGCGGCATGTCAAAGGGAAAGGTGTAGCTGGAGTGGGAGACCACAGTGAGCGCACCCCATCCCGCCGGTCAGGCGATCAGAGTCAGCGACGTACTCAGTCCATTTCCATCACCAGGAGTTACCAGGTTGGTGATTCCGACGTGCATGCAGAAAAGTCTAGCGCGCAAGACAGCACCTACAAACCCTCACGTCCGGCGACGACGTCGAGGTACTCTTATTCTGCTCAGTCAGAGGACCTACGGGCAGTGTTAAGGGAGCGGGCTCGTCGGCGCGAAGCCCAGAGAATACCAGCCTTCCAGCGGCTTTCCTACGGGGTTCACGCCAGCGAGGAGGTCGGAATGCCTCCACCCCGCCAAGCAGTGCCAATATTCAAAGATACAGACCTGGCCAGGCTAAGCGCCACCCCTTTTTCCCTGGAAATAGAGACAACACCGCTTCCGGCAGGCTTCCACCAGCCTAAGTTCACGCTCTACGACGGCAAAACCGATCCTTATATGCATGTGAGCCACTTCCGACAGGTCATGGCCGGACATAGGCGAAATGACGGACTTATGTGCCTAATCTTCCCGTCCAGTTTAGGTGAGCTGGGCTTAAAGTGGTTTGAGAGGTTGCCGGAAGGGAGCATACAACGGTGGCATCAGTTGGCCGAAGCGTTTGTTACGCGCTTCAAAACCAACACAAAAACACCAAAGGAAGTCGATCACTTGCTGAGCGTCAAGATGGAACCGTGCGACACACTGAAGGCATACAACTCAAGGTATTGGGAGACCTTCAACGAGATCCTGGATTGCCCGGTCAACCTTGCAATCACGCAATATAAGCGTGGTCTCCCGGTCGGACATAGACTGCGAGACTCGCTTACCATGCACCAGCCGACCTCCATGGGCCAGCTCATGCAGCGCATCAATGAGCACATCCGAGTAGAGGATGATGCGTCAGCTTCCACCGTGAAGGCCACTCCGGTCGGAACAGACAAGAAGACAGCAGGCAAAGTGCACGCAGTTGGGCAAGACTCCAGCCGCTCAAATGACCGAGCAGAGGAGTCAGACCGAGGTTCAAATCGTAAAAACCGGGGTAGAGGACGTCGGAATGACCGGGATGATTACCCCCGGGATGACGTTGAAGACGCAAACAGAAGAATGAAGGCGAGGACTGGCATAACCACGGTCTTCAAGATTCCAATCTATCGCATACTTAGTGAAATCCGAGACGAGGAGTATGTCCGGTTTCCTGCTAAGTTGGGCGATGGACAAAAGGGCTACAATCCGCGGTATCGTTGTACATTCCACCGGGAGAGAGGACACCGGACTGAGGATTGTTTGCCTTTGCGACAACACTTGGAAGAACTGGTTGCGGCCGGGCATCTGGACCTTTACATTGATGGCGGCGTGAAACCGAATCAGGCTCCGGTCGATCCCAGGGGACAGGATGACCGAGATGCCCCACCACAAGGAGTTATTAATGTCATCCACGGCATCGTGGAACCGGAGCGTGTTTGCGAACTCCGGGGCATGATCAAGAAGGCAGAGCATATGAGGGAAGTTTTGTCGGTACAGCCTGCCATCAAAAGGGGGAAGACAGAAGAGAAAGACATGATTAGTTTCACCTCAAGGGATTTAGAGCGTATCCAGATGCCGCACAACGATGCTCTTGTAGTAACACTACGCGTCAAAGAATTTGATGTTAGACGGATCTTGATCGATCAGGGAAGCTCGGTCGAGATCATGTATTATGATGCGTTCAAACAGCTCAAACTCCGCGAGACAGACTTGGCTCCGGCCACTTCGCCACTGGTTGGATTTAACTCGCAGCCGGAGTGGCCGTTGGGAAAGATTATCCTGCCGGTCAAAGCGGGATCCGTGGTCAAGCAAGTGGAGTTTTGGGTGCTACAGGTGCCTTCAACGTACAACCTTATCCTTGGAAGAGGATGGCTTCACGCCATGCAAGCCGTAGCATCGACCTACCACCAGGTGATGAGATTCCCCTCGGCTATGGGGGCAATCGAGGAGATTTGGGGTGATCAGGTCATGTCCAAGCAATGCTTCGTGGCGGTCAACGGGAGTCGGGCCGCCAAAGGATTCGTTCAAATGATCGAGGGACCGGAGGACCGGAGTGTCTTGGATGATGTTGGCACCAAAGCCGAGGAGAAGGCTGTTGAAGAATTGGTTGAGGTGCGGATTGATGCCGAGCAGCCGGACAGATTCTTCTTGCTCGGTTCAAGTCTCTCGGCTATGGAGAGAACCGAGATGATTGAGTTTTTGATGGCTAATATCGAAGTCTTTGCATGGTCGCCCTACGACATGCCTGGCCTTGACCCAAGTTTTATCTGTCATCACCTCAATGTCTTCCCTGGAGCAAAGCCAGTCATCCAGCGAACAAGGAGATCGGCGCTGCATCACGCCGAGGTAGTAGCAGAGGAAGTAAAGAACTTGCTTGAGGCACGAGCAATACAGGAAGTGCACTACCCTCGGTGGATTTCCAACACGGTAGTGGTGCCTAAGAAGAATGGAAAGTGGCGAGTTTGTGTCGACTACAAGACAGTCAACCGGGCTTGTCCAAAAGACAGCTTTCCTTTGCCGCGCATTGACCAGCTAGTGGATTTGACGGCTGGACACAATCGGCTCAGTTTCTTGGATGCGTACCGCGGCTATCACCAGATTGCCATGCATAGGCCTGACCAAGAGATCACTTCTTTCACGACTCCAAGGGGACTCTTCTGCTATCGAGTTATGCCCTTTGGTTTGAAAAACGCCGGGGCAACCTTTCAGAGGATGGTGACCAAAATGTTTGCTCCTTTGCTCGGTCGGACAATGGAGGCTTACATCGATGATATGGTGGTAAAGAGCCGACATGAGGCAAACCATTTGTCCGACTTGACCGAGATGTTCGCCATCCTGAAAAAGCATAAGTTGCGCCTGAACGCCTCGAAGTGTGCCTTTGGTGTGGGATCTGGGAAATTTTTGGGATTCTTAGTCACGAACCGAGGCATCGAAGCAGACCCTACTCAGATTAGAGCCGTACAAGAGTTGAAGCAGCCCAGCTCGGCCAAGGACGTGCAGCATCTGGCCGGGATGGCCGCCGCGCTTAATCGATTTATAAGCCGGTCATCAGATCGCTGCCGCCCTTTCTTTCAAGCATTGAAGTCAAAGTTCTCATGGGATGACGAGTGTGACCGAGCTTTGGCCGAGCTCAAGGATTATTTGTCTTCTCCGCCGCTGTTGGTTACACCAGAGCCCGGTGAAGAGCTCTACCTTTACCTTGCCGTCTCCCAGCACGCAGTAAGTGCGGTGTTAGTACGGGCCGAAGGAATCAAGCACCTCCCAATTTTTTACGTGAGTAAGACCTTGCTGCCGGCTGAGACGAGGTACTTGCCGCTGGAAAAGCTTGCGTTGGCACTGATGATGGCTTCGAGGAAATTGGCACATTATTTTCACGCCCATACCATCGTCGTACTGATCGAGTTTCCCCTCAAGGCCTTGTTTGAGCGCGCAGACTTTTCAGGCCGAATTTTAAAATGGGCGGTCGAGTTGGGACAGTTCGATGTGAAGTTCCAGCCGCGCATCGCAATCAAAGCCCAAACCTTGGCCGATTTTGTTGCCGAGTTCTCACCCGGCACTCATCCGGTATGCCCGGTCGACATTGCCGAGGCAGATGATGAGACGCACTCAATACCAACCGAGGAACAACCAGCTGAAGAAGGTAGTGCCGCGGAGTTAGCGCGCACCATCGAAGTCCACTCAGTTTGCACGGTAGTACCACCCGGCGATGCGATGACGGAGTTGTGTATCACCAACCCATCCACTCTGTCCGATACCGCATCACCAAGGGGGGAAGGAGTGGTCCCACACAGCTCCAAACTTGATGATTCGCCTACGGACTTGAGCATTCTGAACCAACTTGCTGAGTCCGGTGCCGAATCATCAAGGGGGGAAGGAATAGTTCCAGACAGCTCAGAACCTGCGGCCGGCTTCATACCGCAACCTGACGACTCGCCCACGGACTTGAGCATTACAGACCAACTTGCTGAGTCCGGTGTCGAATCACCAAGGGGCACTGAATTTGAACCGGTCAACACCAAACTTGACACCGCACAGCCGAGCAGTTGTGATCCCACTGCCCTTCGCAACTCTCAGGACCCATCTGACTGCTGGAAGCTTTTTGTGGGGGACATGTGGAAGCTTTTTGTTGACGGAGCGTCCAACCGCCATGGTGCCGGCCTAGGTATTGTTCTTATATCCCCGGACGGCCTAACCATTGAGCATTCTATCACCCTTGGCTTCCCGGCGTCTAACAACGAGGCTGAGTACGAGGCGCTGCTCGCCGGGCTCAAGAGCGCAATTCAAATGAAGGCTGCCGAGCTCCTGGTATACAGTGATTCCCAGCTTGTGGTTAACCAAGTTTCGGGGATTTATGAAGCGAAGGACGACAGGATGGCGAAGTACCAAGCTCTGGTCAGGGACCATATCAAGCAGTTTGAGGCAATCAGAGTCCAACGGATTGGCCGGGAAGAAAACAGCCGAGCTGATGAACTCGCCGGCCTCGCTTCCATGGTAGATAGTACGTCTCCAAACCCCCTGTTGATTGACTTTCTTCCACGACCGAGCATTGAAAACGCCGGGCAGACGGATGTACTCTGCGCCGAGCTAGGTCCTTCCTGGATGGACCCCTTGATCTTGTTCCTCAGAGACCGGACTCTTCCCCCAGACAAGAAAGACGCACACAAAATCCGGGTGAAGTCGGAGCGGTTTTGGCTCTCTCTATCTGGCGCATTGTATAAGAAGTCCTTCACCGGTCCTTATCTCAAGTGCGTGCACCCGAACAGTGTGGAGGCCTTCTTGTTTGAAATTCATGAAGGCATTTGTGGCAGCCACATAGGGGGCAGGTCCTTGGCCTACCGGTCTATTTCGCAGGGATACTGGTGGCCGTGCATGCAGGCCGACGCACAAAAATATGTCCGCAAGTGCGAAAAATGCCAGAAATTCGCCCATCAGATCCACCAGCCTACCAGGGAACTTCTTCCCCTCACCAGTCCTTGGCCTTTCGCCATGTGGGGACTAGATATAGTGGGACCACTGCCCACAGCACCAGGCAACCGGAAATTCTTCATCGCGGCCACAGATTACTTCACAAAGTGGGTTGAAGCTGAGCCCTTGGTAACCATCAAAGAGAAAGACGTGAAGCGATTCGTCTGGCAGAACGTTGTCACGAGGTTTGGCGTCCCCAAGATTTTGATCTCTGACAACGGCACCCAGTTTGACGGTCGCCTATTCAGAGGATTTTGTGAAGATTTGAAGATAGAATTCTACAACTCCACCCCGGCTTACCCACAGTCCAATGGTCAAGCCGAAGCATCGAACAAGACTATACTGGATGGGCTGAAGAAACGGCTGGAAAAGGCTAAGGGCAAATGGGCTGAGGAATTACCAAGCGTCCTTTGGGCATACCGGACAACCCCGCGACGTTCGACCGGGGAAACTCCATTTGCTTTGGCTTATGGCATGGAGGCGGTCATACCTTTGGAAGTTGGAATGCCCACCCTTAGAAGCGAAAGTTATGAGCCCGAGCTAAATGACGAGGCTATCGCCTTGGAACTGGACCTAGCGGAAGAGCGCCGGGAGAAAGCCCTCATCCATGTGGCCGCCTACCAACGAGAGCTCTCCAAGAAGTATAACAAGACAGTGCACCCCAGACCGTTCAAAGTTGGAGATTGGGTTTTGAGGAAGATTATGGGCAACACCCTGGTGCCAGGAGAAGGCAAACTAGGGGCAAATTGGGAAGGACCCTACAAAATCACTGGTCTGGCTGGCAAGGGGGCTTACCACTTGGAGGATCTAGAGGGAAGAGCCATACCCCGGCCATGGAATGCGGCCAACTTGAAACTGTATTATTTTTAAGCTTTTACTTTCCTCCTTTTGTAAAGAAATTTTTTGGCTTGCAAAGCAGAATGTAATTCTTTTTGTCAAAATTATAGAAGTAATTTTGCTTTAGCACTTGGATTATTGTTTTAATGTTAAAAACCGAGATGATGTACTCCGGTTGGAAGAGTTGGTGTCTTGCCCAACTTTGGATTCCCAACCGAGATGGTGTACTCCGGTTGGAAGAGTTGGTGTCTTGCCCAACTTTGGATTCCCAACCGAGATGGTGTACTCCGGTTGGAAGAGTTGGTGTTTTGCCCAACTTTGGATTCCCAACCGAGATGGTGTACTCCGGTTGGAAGAGTTGGTGTCTTGCCCAACTTTGGATTCCCAACCGAGATGATGTACTCCGGTTGGAAGAGTTGGTGTCTTGCCCAACTTTGGATTCCCAACCGAGATGGTGTACTCCGGTTGGAAGAGTTGGTGTCTTGCCCAACTTTGGATTCCCAACCGAGATGATGTACTCCGGTTGGAAGAGTTGGTGTCTTGCCCAACTTTGGATTCCCAACCGAGATGGTGTACTCCGGTTGGAAGAGTTGGTGTCTTGCCCAACTTTGGATTCCCAACCGAGATGATGTACTCCGGTTGGAAACTTTGGATTCCCAACCGAGATGATGTACTCCGGTTGGAAAAGTTGGTGTCTTGTCCAACTTTGGATTCCAAACCGAGATGGTGTACTCCGGTTGGAAGAGTTGATTTGTTTGACTTTCTTACAGCCGAAGTGGCTATTTCGGTTCATGAATTTGTCTTGTTCTGCTGAAATGCTTAGACCGTGTTATGTATTCCGGTTGACAAAATGTTCAAACGATGAGTTGTACCGAGATGTTTTGTTGAAGACAGAACTGATTACAACCGTGCACACACTTGCAAAAATTTGAATTTTTCATTGATAAGAAATTCATTACAAACGGAGGGGACAGAGCCCGGTTACATCAAAGGAGTTGGAAGCAAAAATACAAAAACAAGGAAAAAGAACTAAACTAGGGGGGAGAGATTGGTGAACTCGTCCTCGCCGGCATCAAGGTTGATGGTAGGACTGACTTCTTGCGCACCGGGCTCAGCACTGCCGGGCTGCTCTTGTACCTCGGCCTCCTCTTCCTCAGAATCTGTGTTATCCTCTCCATCTTCAAGTCCTTCCTCGGCCTCCGCTTGCAGAGCGCTGAATACGTCGTTTGCGTAAGGCACAAGGTAGACCGGTAGCGAAACCTTAGGAGGATTGGCAAATACGTCGGTGTCGGAGCCTTGGCCGAGGTGTTCGCAGGCAGACTTCCAGCCTGCTTTAAAATAGATGTCTTGTGTTGCAAAGACTTGCTTCTTGTAGCTCTCCTCGGCCTCATTAAAGCCGACTTTGTTTGCAGCCCGGCAGGCTTGCTTCTTCGCCTTCTTCAGGGTGTCCACCTCGGCTTGGAGCTCATCTCGTTTTTTCTCGGCTGCATCCAGCTGGCCGAGCAGTCTGTTATTATCAGTGTTGGCCATCTCGAGAGAAGCTTTAGCCCGGCCGAGCTCGGCTTGAAGGCTTTCAACGTGGCTGGCTGTATCGTTGGCTTTCTGCCTAAGCCGGTGAATGCGCTCCAAAACCAAGTGCTGTTTTTGAATGGCCTGCACAAAAGCAGTTGGTTAAAAAGGAGACCGAGCAGAAAAAGTACCGGGCAAACACTTCGTGAAATTTCCAGAAGAAAACCGACTCACCCTGGCCATGGACTTTACTGAGGATTTCACCAGCCGGGTGTCAGGGACGTGGTCGCTGCCGACCACGTCGCCCGGTAGGAGAAATGCTTTGGAGAGATCGAAGGCGAGCAAATGTTCTTTGTCAGCCTTGATCGAAGCCGTCGCCGGGATGTCCTGTCCCCGGTGCTTCAGCTGAGGACGCCAAGCGGGCACGGGAGCAGGAGTTTCAGCTGGATGTTCGGTTGTCAGCTCGGCGACGAGCACCGTGGAGGGATCTGCCCTTGGTCTTTTTCCAGCCCGGCGCGCTTCTCTGGCGGATTGCCCGGCAGCTGGAGCTGGAGAAGCAAGGGCTACCACGGCTGCACTCGATTGACCGGCAGCCGGGGAGCGGGTGGTGACGCTCGGTATCTCGGCTGAGGTCGCGGTTAGAAGGTTTTTTATCCGAGATCTTTTGGCCATTTCTTGCTCGTCTGTTAACCGGATTAATGGGACGTCTGGTAGGGTTGGATCTGGAGGTGGCGAAGGAGCTCTGAGGAAGTCAGTTACTCTACTCCGGCGCGGAGCAGAATATCTGTAAGTCGGAGTGTAGCCGAGTAAGTCGTTGCAATCTCGGTGGGGATACCGAAGCACGGTCCGAATTGCCTCGACGTTTGGAAATTGGTAGTTGGCTTGTAAGGCTTGGATTGCTGCAAAGGAAACAGGAAAACCGGTTAGTTGCAGAGTAAAGAGTTAGACCAACCGAGCAAGTTGAACGGCTTACATGAAGAACCGAAGCTTTTGTTCATAAACCAGCCCGGTACCTCGGCTGTTTCGTAATTGCCGGACACCCAGAAAAAATCGTCGTCGCGCATGTCTTTATCTGGGGTGCCGGTTATGATTTTTTCCTTGCCCGGTCTTATTTTTAAGTAGTAAGCTAGGCCGTCTCCGGTGTGGCCCATTGTGTATTGCCTCAATATCTCGGCTAGGCCTAAGTTGGTGCCTAGCCGTTGGTTCAGTTCGTGAACGCCATTGATTATTCTATAAGTATTGGTGGACACCTGTGTGGGTGCCAGCCCGGTGCGGCGGAGGAACTCGGTTATGAGAGGGTTGAGCGGGAAACGAAGACCCCCTTCAACGACGGATAGCACGGTGAAGGGGCACTCCTCCCTACCCCAAGGTGTGGTCTCCTCTTCTGCGAGCTGCAGGTGGACATCGGCCGGGACGCCGTAGTCCTCCCTGAACGTAACCAGCGCAGCCGGAGTATCCACTAGGAAGCGGAATTTTCCCATTTTTGGCCGGCTTAGTGTATCCCGGCTGAGGGGTTTGGCTCTGGGTATTGGATGTTGCCCGGCCCTGAGAGCCTCAGGAATGACAGTGGTCCCCTTGGACTCTGCAGGAAAAGGATGGCAAGTGTTAAGTGTTAGCGCGGTCGCGCGAAAGGTGCTGGATTTTAACTCGGTCATTAAGGATGCCAAACCGCCTCGGTTGTCTATTCTATCTAAGGAGCCCGGTCGCCCAAGCGGACCAGATGTTAGCCCGGTTGAACGGCCAAGTCCTTTTGTTATCTCGGTTTTCGCTTTGGTTGAAACAAACATGTTGTTTGCCCGGTTTGGTCGGTTTTTTGGATCAAAAGAAGGCCCAGAGCCCGGTTCACCCCAGTTCTTCAGTGTTCTTCAGGAAGACGAAGAACACCAAGAACAGTGGAAGGTTTAATGCGGATTCTACGACCTATGCCCTAATAGCTATGTTTTTGTACCCTAATGTGTGTAATATGAAAGAAAATAGCAACTAGGGGGATCGAGAACCTTACCTTTGGAGGATGGGGGCTGTTCTTCCAAGAATGAGAAATGGCAGTCGAGATAGAGGAGAGGGCTTGAGCTCTGGATCGTCAGATAGTAGAAATGCAGTAGGAAGGAATGGCGTAGGGAGGCCGTGTGTATGTAAGAGTGAAAGGCCGCCAAAATTCAAAATCCGACAGGAATGGCGGGTTGGCTTCTCGATGACCAATGGGAGCTCGCCACGTGTCCCCATTTATGGCTACGTCAGGATTGAAGCGACGGGGTGAAGAGACGAAGAGCCAGCCGAGCTACTTTCGACGAAAAGGCTGTAAGCCGAGGAACATGACCGGGGAAGGATAGCAGATTAGCTCGGTGAAGGCTTGGCGTCTTGACGACCGGAGAAATGTTATCTCGGTCGAAGTGAGTAATCCCAGTCACGCTTCCACGGACGGAATTAAGGGGCAATTGAGAGGGTAATTTATGATCTGGAGTTGGGCCGAGGTGACGGCCGAGCGGGTTGAGGGCCCAACGGTGTATGGGGCCGAGCTGATCAACTATCCACTAGGAAATGGGCTACCAGAACTTGGGCCGGGCAGAGTTTAGACTGAGCGTGTGCCGCCCCGGACCGTACAGAAGCTGCTCGGCCAGGAAGTGACCGGTCAGACCAGGATGCTCGGTCCGAGGATGGTCGAAACCATACAGACCGAGAGACCGGCGCCCGGAAAGGCGCGGTCAGCCGAGGTAATTGATTGACCGGCAAGAAGGCCAACCAACGGAGGAGCCCAGGCTAGGCTTTGCCGAGATGCCGCCTAGCCCGGTCCTTCATGTGTTTGTCCGGCTAGGCGCATGGGCTTGAAGCATGGTATGACCGAGGTAGGGCAGCTCGGCTGCCGAGCTCCAGCTGTGCTGACAGGCAGTTGAGAGCAGGTGATGAATGGCATGGTTTATGCTGACAGATGGGATAGCAGAGCCGCGTGTCAGGAGATGACAGGGAGTGGATATGGGGCTCAGAAGGTATATAAGCATGTCTGCGCCCCCCATACGTGAGGGACGAACACTCTGTAAGGAATTTCTTACACTCAAACACTCTCCCTTCTCTCTATCCGTCCTAAAGGTGTGTGCTAATTTGACCGTCGGAGGGTGTTTCCGGCCACACACCGCCGGGTAGCTCACCCACATTGTGCTCGCAGGTGATCGGATATCGACGGAGCTCGGAAGAAAGGAATACGGGCACGCCTGAATATTTGCTCCCCGTACAATATCCCACACCCTTATTCATGTCATATCTAGTGGACACGGCTATTATGGGGGAAATAGAAGAGTTCGTGTAACACAGCCAGAAAGAGTGTTTTGTATTAGAAAGACAATGGACAGTGTAGGTGCTAATAAGAGTGAAGATGGCTGATTGGACTTTTTTTTATCGCTATTCTTGTATTGATAAATAAATCTAGTAGTCGTACTTTTTTTTAAACCAATGCATTTTTTTTATAAAAAAAAGTTAACTAGCTTAGTTGATTTTCAGCCTTTCTTTTTAAACCAGGGTTTTTGGTAAAATAAAAGACTAAGGTTGTGTTTGGATCAAGAATTTGACAAAAGATTTATGGAAAGAAAGTAAAAGGATAGGGGGAAAAAAATGAAATATGAGTTAAATTTTTTACTTTCCCTTTTCTTTTTCTTCCCCTCCACAAATCTCCTTCAAATCCTTGATCCAAACACAAAGTGGAGGCCACTTTAAGGGTCTATGTTTTTTATGAAAAAATATAAAAAAAAAATTTTTTTTTTTTTTTTTTTTTTAATGGGGGGTGCCATGGCCCCCTGCCGTCCCTACACAATTCTGCTGCCAAGCCTACATCCATGGCGAAGAATGATGCAGTTTCAGTTTGAGTATAGAGATCAAAGATCTTCATAACTCTAACAAAAATCCAAACGATAATAGGCCGGGGTCAAGTACAAATACAAGTAGAACCTACTGTGGTGGGCATGTGGGTTTAGATGGGTAATAACTACCATCCAGATTGAATTCAGTATAGTTAACTACATGGTTCTTACAGAGGTATAATCTAATCAATCTATAATTTCAGAGGTGAGGCATTACATTACCCATAAGAAACGCTTCCAGCATATGATTTCCACGAGAATCGGCATCAATTGAACTGTAATAATGAAGATGAGGGTAATATAGTAATTTGATTTATTTTGTTAACTATTTGAGTGCCGTGTTACAATACATGAAATTTCTACGTTAATTTTTATATTTATAACTTTTTAAATTATTAATTTAAAAAAATTAAAAATATGTATATAAATCTAATTAGTGCAATTTTGATAATTTGTAAATAAAAAAAAAAGTTAAACCTAATTAAATGAGATTACATGAGTTATTAGATACATTATGAAAATATACAAATTTAAAAGTTATACTTGAGACAAATACATAATTTTATTTTTTAATGTGAAGTGAAATGATATTTAAAAAATAATTGATATGATGTTTCTGTTATTAATCCAATAATTTGATTTACATTTCTTTTGGTTTTAATTTCATAACTGAAAATATAATATGAATATAATACACACACGAATTTTAGTCTTTAAGAATAAGAAGGTTTTAGAATATTTCCTACCTTTCATCATTTTCTTTTAATTTTTTAATCTAATTTGATTTTAAATTTGAATAAAAAATTTGATTTGATATGAATTATTTTAATTTTTTCATTAAATTTTTATCAATTTTTAAATGAACTTTTATTCTTATCCAAATTTTTTTCTTTTCATCCACTACAAGAAAATACACCTTTGGCGACTAAATTTTTAGTCGCCAAAAGTCCCTTTTTAGTCGCCAAATGTCAAATTTCCACTTTTCCCGACAAAGTCTTTTAGTCGCTAGGTTTGTCGCGAACAGACAGTCGGCAATACCTTTGGCGACTAAAAAACATTTAGTCGGCAATACACAGGTCTTCAGCGACTAAGGTTTTAGTCGCCAATAGTCAATTCCTTTTTTGGAAATTATACCTTTGGCGACTAAACTATTAGTCGCCAATAGTTAATTAATTTTTTTATTATTTATACATTTGGCGACTATTTTTTCCGTCGGCAATGCTCAATCTTTTGGCGACCACAGTGTTTAGTCGCCAAAAGCATTTTTGAAAAAAAAAAAAATTTCCTTTGTGCCTCAGACACGCTTCGAACCTGAGACCTCCAAGTTTCCAAACCTTAACCACACACTCCAACCCACTATGCCACTGAACCATCTCATGATTATAGTTGCAACTTATATTATTTATATATTACTTTCACTAGTATTAATACAAAACTATATATATAAATGTATTTATATATATTCAATATAATTTATGTAAAAAATAAATTATTTATTAAAAAAAATTTAGATCACTTTTGGCGACTAAAAAAATTATTTAGTCGCCAATTCTATTATTTTTGGGCTACTAATTAATTTTCCGTCGCTAAAGAAAGCTATTCCGCCTAAAAACCTACCCTTTTGGCGACTAAACCTGTTTTTAGTCGCCAAAAACCTCCCCCTTTGGCTACTAAAGTGAATTTTAGTCGCCATAAACCTGTTTTTAGCTACTAATTTTTTTTTAGTAGCTAAAAAGCTTGACCTTCAGCGACCAAAATGTTTTTAGTCGCCAAAACAGGTACAATCAGCGACCAAAGTGGTTTTAGTCGCCAAAACCTTAATTTTTGGCTACCAAATGGTTTTAGTCGCCAAAAACCCTAACCTTTGGCTACTAAAAATTTTTTAGTCGCTAAAACCCCCCCTTTGGCGATGAAACTGCCTTTTAGTCGCTAAAACCATTGCATTCAGCGACTAAACTCTTTTAGTCGGCAAAAGTGACCAATTTTGGCGACTAATTCCATTTTAGTCGCCAATTCTACGACTTTCAGCGACGAAAATTCCCATTTTAGTCGCCAATAGTGTTTTTTGTTGTAGTGATCAATTTTGATGGAAAAAACAATAATTTCCAACACTTCATCTTTTTAAATTTTTATCAAATTATAATTTGATAAAAAAAATATTAAGGGTTGAAAATTCTCTTAATTGGAATTATAGTGAAATAACATTTTGAAATAGTGAAAGTTTAAATATGTGGTTGGTTGAGATGTATAATTTGATTAATTCTCTTCTCATATTTGTATAAAAATTGACACTTATGACCACGTCATTATAAGTCAGATTATGGAAAGTTTTTTGTTGTCAAATATTTTTTATTTGTACATATCCTACCTATTTAAAAAAGAAAAAATAAAAGAAAAAGAAAAAAAATGTGTAGCTTTTGGATATGTGTTTATCAATTTTGTTTTGTGAACATAAACAACTAATATTTCAATTTAAAAAATTAAAAATTATAAATAAATAAAAAATTAGATTGGGTTTTTTTGGGATAAAATAAGCCATCTAACTCCTCTATATATTATTTTAAGATAGACTATTGTAATCACATAAACAAATAGAAATTATATTTAGAGATTATCCTTATATATTATGCTATTATATACAAATATAGTGGTAACAAATTAATTAATATATATATGAAAAGTTATACTAAGTTTTCATTTTCAATTAATTGAATTATGATTAACAAATTAACAAATAGCAGTAATGGTATAATACGAGATAAAGAGGATAAAAATAAAAATAAGCAACACAATGATATTTAAAAGTTTTAAATTTACTTAGTTATACAAAAATCTAATGTTATAGTACAATATTGAATTCTCAATAAATTTTCACATTTTCTATAAAATAAAATGATAATAAATAATAAAAAATAAAAAAATTCGATACTCATTTTTTCACTTCAATTTTATGGTTTTCATTATAAAAAAAAAAATTCAATCAAAATCATTGGCACAGAATGGGCATAGATACTTTGATTATAATCATCATCACCAATAATTCTTCCCCACCATGTAAACCTGTAAACAAACACATAAATCTCACTAAAACAAAAACCAAAACCAAATCAACAACACAGAAAGAAAATCACACAAGGAAAAAAATTAAAATTACATAATAAATAAATTTATGGAGTAGTAGGATATTACCCCCAACAATTTAGACCTCGCCCCGCCTAATTCATCAGCTCCTCCGCTAGTACCCGTGAAGTTTAGGAGTTGAGATGACTAATTAGATTATTCTTTAAATAAGACTTGAAAATTGATTAATTTCTCTTATTAAGCGATTTAAAATTTGATAGATATACATTAAAAAAATAGATAATTATATTATTAAATCATAATTCAAATTTAGATATTGTCATATCTTTTTTAAATCTATATCTAAATTCTTATCTTCTTTATTTTTGTGTAGTTTTTATTTGTTTTTTTTTTCAATTTATTTAAGATGGAGTTGTGGGTTTTTATTTTTTTTAATTTAATTTATCTATGGTGTCTATTTGTTTTTAATTATTATTATTTTTATAGCAATCCCGGTTTTTCCCCCATTGTTTATTGTATTCCGGACTTAGGTTCCGTGGTGTTGGTTTTGTTTATATCTTATTTCTGTCCTTTAATTCCTTGTATTCGAATTTTGGGATGTATTGGGCAGGTGTGTTACAGGTTGGTAGTGAGTTTAAACCAATAGTTGCTACCCAGATTTTTGCTTCTTCGCTCGAGCGAGGCTTTTGTCGCTCGAGCGAGCTCTGTGTTTTGGTTCCTTCGCTCGAGCCAGAATTCTTTCGCTCGAGCGAGAGTTGAGTGTTGTGTCTGGTGGCTCGAGCGAGAAGTCTTGCGCTCGAGCTTGCGTCTGCGTCTCTTTTTGACCTGAAGGTTGCATTTCTTGGCTCGAGCGAGCGAGCTCTATGTTTTGGGTTTCTTCGCTCGAGCAAGTTTTTCTTCGCTCGAGCGTGCTTCTGGGTTGCAGACCTGAAGATTCGAATTGTTGGCTCGAGCGAGGCTTGCTACTCTCGATCGAGGTTTCTTTGTGTCAGGTCGCTCAAGCGACCACTCCTTCGCTCGAGTGAGCCTCGATTATATCAGTTGGCAACAGCAGCCTCCTTCATCACTTTTTGATACACTTTACATCTCAAACCCTAGATCCGGCTCCCTCTCTCTCTACATACACATTCTCTTTAAGATTTCATCTACTTCTAGAGTGTTTCTACCCTAATCTCTTTGTAAGAAAGATAGAGGATGGTATGGGCTTCACTCTAATCTGAAAAGTTGTGGATTTGAAGCACTTTGAGTATCACCTCTCTCCTCCTTTGAGCTCCGAAAATTAAGGTAGGGATACCCTACTCCATCTTATGAGTTTTGTCATAAATTTAAGTCATTTTGATTAAATAGTGTTGTTTGGTAATTTTGGAAAAGTTAGGGTTTGATGTGAGGTTAGAAAAAGAGGGTTTTCAAATGTTAAATTCCATGTGTATGTGAGACCTTGGAAAATGGTGTTATTATGTTAAATTGATGAAATTGAACCTTAGGGTTGATATTTGAAAAGGGGGAAAGTGCCCTAATTATGTTGAACAATTAATTTGAATAATTAATTTGGGAAATTGTGAAATTGAGTTAAGAATCATGAAATTGGGAATTAATGAGAGTAAATTGTGTAATTGGATAAATTAATCACTCACCTATGAAAATGTTGGTATTTTTATCTGTTGATAAATTTTTTATCTGTTTAGATATAACTGCTTTGGGCTATCGGTGGAGGATAGTCTTGATTGTTGTAGACATTGTATGTTGATTAGGGAAAACTGAAACTAATCACATTGAATATGACGGTTGGAATAATACATCAAATATGTGTATTGATTGATCATTGTATATGATGAGTGTTTAAATACATTGTATATGTATGTTGTGTGGGAGGAGATAGGGGATGTACTCCATGGTTTGGGAGAAGATAGGGGATGGAGTCTCAAACCTGTTTGGGAGGAGATAGGGGATGGACTCCATTGATAACTAAGTTGGCATGAGTGTCCAGGGTGAAAGTCCCAAAATCTTGTTCACGTTTGTAAAACGTTGATAATTTAAGTATGGAAGTGTTTTAATATGAGTAGTAGTCTCATGTAAATTGTGAATAAAGGAAGTGGTTTAATATGAGTTATAGTCTCATTTAATTGTTTAGCCAGGTTCTGAGCCATGTTTATGAATCAAAGTTGTTTAAGTAAAGGAAAGTGGAATGAAACCCAAACATATTTGTCATGAAACTGGATTGTATTGTGAGTTGATTTACAAGTGTTAATCATTTATCGAATGCTAATGTTTTAGTCATTTCTCATAATTGGTTTAGTATATCTTTACTGGGCATTGGCTCACCTTATATGGGACATCATTTTCAGGTTCAGGTGATATGCCACCTCCAAGGATGTAGTTCGGGAGACTTTGAGGCTGATAGATCTTTTTGGGTTGTTCTCTTTTGGTATTACATGCAAATTCAAGTCAAGGGCTTAAAGTGTATTTGAATTAGTACTCTCTTTTTGTAACCAAGTGTTGGCTTGGAAAGTTGTAAGCCCGTAGGGCATTTACTTTTGTTGTCAACATGTAATACTTTTGTAATGAATATTCTGATGAATGGAAATATGTTTTATTCTCTTATGATTATGCATGTCAAGAATGTGGGTTTATATGTATTATTTTGAGGGCATTACAATTTTGGTAAGTTATGATGTGAGTTAGATATGTGATTGACATGTGAGTTTTATTGATTTAAAGTATGACGGTGTAAGATATTTTCAAATTAGATTTGTTTAGATAGACTTTAAAGATTTTTAAAATTTAAAATTGGATATTGAGAGATAAAAGAAAGATTTTAACTGAACAAATAAAAATCATATTTATTAATTTTATCTATTTGTATATATGATTTTTAATTATTTTTTTATTTTTATTTTTTTTTGTTATGTTATAATATAGTATATAAGATATGGATAGATACCCACAACTCTCATGAAAAATATTATCTGATTTTTTGAAGGAGAGAGAAGGAAAGCAAGTTTTAATATTTTCTTTTGAAAATCGATGAGAGAGATTAGGATGGAAAAATTATGAAATATTTTTGTTATTTTTCCATTGGAAATCTATAAATTAAGGGATAATTACTAAGTCCAAAATAATTAAATAGGTATGGGAGAAGTTGAAAAGGGTGTGTATGGGAGAAGCCAAAAAGGCTTGAGAGAAGTCAATAAGTGCTGAGTGTTTTTTTATTATTATTAAATTAAAAAATTAGAAAATTAAGATTAAGATATTGGAACTCCCACAAGCTTTGTAGATTAGAAACCCATTTTTCCTTATATAATATATAGATAGATAGATTAGTTGGAGCTCATTTATAAAGTGTATGTTTGGTGATACATTACTATACAAATTAGATTATTCTAGTGTCATGTTGCTGAACTAAAATAAATTTGTCCGACTACCTGTCGTTTTATGTGCTTTGTAAATTGTCTTCATTATTGTTGCATTAAAGGCATCCCTTCATTTCAATGTAATCAATATCTCTTTTGGTTGTACCATACTCTTTGACATGTCAACTAACAAGGATTTTTTCTCTTCAGATAATCTATCAGCAAATGAGTGCTCTTCAAGATGTTTCAAGATGTTTAGTAGTCAGATGATTGTACTTGCATTGCTACAATGAATAAAAGTATAATCCTTTCAAGCAAAAAAATATAAAATAAAGTAAATAAAAAAAAACTGAAACTGGAAATGCACGGTAATGAGTAACTGAACAAATTAAAAAATTTCAGCTTCGGTTATTTGAAATGTATTCTTTATTTGGTAGTGGGTTACCGAACGTATATTTTTTGTTCAGCAATGTAATTTCTAACTATTTTATTTTATTCGATTTTGACACATTGAACAAAAGTCGAAGAACTTTCTCAAAAAAAGAAACAAAAACATACTAAACAAATAAAAAAATTCACCATTTCACTTTTTTGATGGTTCTTTACTACCATTTTTTCATCCATTACTTTCTTTTATGATTAAAATACTATGATTTTTAGTTTTTGAAAAGAGATTTGTAGAGAACAAAAACTGAGAAGGGAAGAAGAGTAGTAAGAATTGAAGAATAATGGATGTAAGGAGACAATAAAATATATTTAATTTAAGTCTTTTATCCTTAAAAGTAATTTCACACATGAATAAAATTGAAAAAAAAAAATAAAAAATCTCACATAGAGGGTATAAAGAGATAAACTAGTGGTGTAAGTAGAATCACTCAAAATAAAATTTAAAAAAATGCTCATTTTTTTAAGGGAAAATTACATTCACTTGAGAGGGGAATTTTGTTTTTACAGACTTACACCCCACAACTTTTCACTTGCACCTTACATATTCTTCTTGTTTTTTTATTTGTCCCACTATTATAAAAATTTTCGTTTTTAATTATCATTCCTTTTAAAATTTAATTTTTTTTATTTTATCTCGTCACACTTTTCAAAATTCCACTCATATCCTTATTTTTAACCGCCAACTTCTTATCCTACTCCTATTCTTTTTAACAAAAATGTTAGACGCCAAGAAAAAAAATAAAAATAAAAATAATAAAAAGGAAGAGTAACAAATTAAAAAATAAATGAAAAAAAATTGGTGAAAAATCCATCTTTGGAAGAATTGGCTTGGAAACTCAAGGGATTTGCTATATATAGCCTAGGGTTGTAAAAATGGCTCGAGGCCCATAGGCAGTCCGAAACCCGCCCAAGGCTCGAGGTTGGCCCAGCCCGTTTCAGCCAGGTAAGGCCTGAGCCTAGGCCTTCCATTTGAAGCCCGTTGGCCCGGCCCAAAAAATTTTTAGCACGCCCAGTCCAGCTCACCGGACCCTCTCTCTACCAATGGCCAAATTTCAAAAAATAAAAATAAAAAGCACCTTGCTATGGTTAAATAATAAATAAAATAAATAAAAGATTGATCTTGCAAAAATAAAAAAATAAAAATAAAACGAAACAAAATAACACAACAGTCAATGTCATTTTCTTACCATAAACAAATTAAAAAATAATAATAACAATAATATAATAATAATTCTAGACCCTCTCTCTGCCTTGCCCAACGTACCCTCTGCATCACCCTAACACCCTTTCACTTTGCTTGCAAATTGCAATTGAATGAATATGAATGAAAAAAAAAATTCAAACGGTTCATCATCCCACTTGCTGCCTGCCCTGCTGTCGCCCCCTACTAGCCTACCCAGTTGTACTATATGCTTGCATCACAATCACTCAACTCACTCTTCATTCATTGAAAAAAATAATAATAAAAAAAAAATTTAAACGGTCATATTACCGTTTAATACAACAGTAATATATATATATATATATTATAAATTTACTTCACTCTTTCAAACTATTATAAATATCCTCCTTTTTCCAAAATAAATCTCAGAAATATTTCTCTCTCTCTCTCTCTCTCTCTCTCTCTCTCTCTTAAAAGTACAAGAATATCTCAACATACAAGTGTAAGTAGTTCTGAACTACTACGTTATTTGAAAAGTCTGTCAGTGGATGATTCTGATGATTTTGACATTTTGGAATGGTGGAAACAAAATGAAACTATGTGGCATGTGGTTTCACAGATGGCCCATGATATACTAACCGTTCCTATTTCTACAGTTGCTTCGGAAACAGCTTTTAGTGCAGGTGGACAAGTGCTGAGCGATTACCGAAGCAGTTTTTCACTCTAAATGATTGAGGCACTAATGATATCCAGAGATCATATGCATGCGCTTATAAGAAGACAAAATTCTAATGAAAATGAGCGAATTCAAAATGATTTGGATGACATATCCTTGGGCAACGCAATTAAAATGTCTGTCTCCTCCGATGATTGATCAACAATTTATTTTTTACTATTTAATTTCATTCATTTTTATTTTATTTTTTTTGTATTAGATTATTGAGGTGGAGTATAATGCAAATGATTGGTAGGTTAGTAAGTGCCAACCTAGTTGGGATGTACTTGACCTATAGTGATGCAATTGCTCTACCATCATCAATAATCTACACCTATTTTATTTAATAATTAAATTTTTGTAATATTTTGTTTCATTTTGAAAAAAAAAATTATTCATTCAATAAATGTTATATAATTAATTTAATATTGTAATATTGAAAGTTTCATTTTCATATATGTAAAACTATTCATTTTGAAAGAAAAAAAAATTACATAATTGCATACTTTTTTAGTTATAAGTTCATAATTAAAAATAAAAAAAAAATAAAAAAAAAATAAAAAAAAAATAAAAAAAAACATAAGTTATACATAATTAAATTTAAATACCACCATGAAACATAACCAAACAAAAAATGTCATTAATCTTAACTAAAATACTCTAATATAATTTTTCTCTTATCTTTTATTCCTAATAAATAATCTACATAGATAATGTATTTATCGTTTATTTTTCACAAAAAAAAAAAGAAAAGAAAAGAAAAGCCCAACTAGGCCCGGCCCATGGCCCAGGCCCTGTTATGAGTGGGCTTGGGCTTGAACCTGGGCCTGTGCCCCACTTTTTGGCCCATGGACCGAGCTGGCCTGCCCCGCTAAAAAGAAGGGAGCCCACGAGGCCCACTTGGGCCAACTCGAGCCCGGGCCTGGATGGGCCAAGCCGGCCGAGCCAGGCCATTGTTACATCCCTAATAGTGCCCAATTGAAGACTTAAGGTAGGTAATTCAACTCTTAAATTATGAATTTGAGTCACTTAGTGCAAGAAATCAAGAGAATTAGAAGAATGAAGCTAGGATTAAAGAATTTAAGCTCAATAGATGCATGCATGCAACTCTCATTTCATTTGGAAGTTGTTGTCAAAGAATTCTCACATGCAAGTTCTTATCTTGGCTATGTTTTAAGAATTCAACATGTTTTTGTACTAAACATCTCAATTGATCATGTTTTGGAAGGTTGAAACTCATATCATTACATGCATGATATGTTTCAAAGTTTCAAGTTTTACTTTTGAATAATTGACTTGCTTTTGGGTTTTGATTTTGTGAAATGATCTTCAATTGATGATGTAATACAAGTTTTCAAATGTTTTCTAATGTTTTGGCCCAAATGAGCAGGTTTGAAGTTTCAAGCTCATGTTTTGAACTTGGAACGGCAATCTGGAAATTTTGGAAGTATAAAACATTAGATCTAAAGTAAAATATTGTTAGATAATATGGACACGCCGGAAAGGTCGTCAGAAAAAGTTGCATAAAAAGTCATTGGTGCTAGAAAAGTCACCACTAAATTGGCCGAAAAAGTTGCCGATGGCGACAGGTGGTGTGGTATGATTGAGAAATATGTGATGTTCAATAAATAAGTTATTGAATGAGTAATATGTGTCACATTTCAATATATAGTTTGGTAAATTTCAATAGATAAACAGATAGATTGATTTCAACAGATAGTTATCCTTTTGGTCCAAAGAGATTAGTTATGGCCTGAGTGCCCAAAATAAATTACAAATTAGTGAAAATTTGTATTAAGAGTGATCATAAATTTCGAGAGAAATAAATATAATTTATCTTTTAAATATAATAAATTATATATATAGGGGAAATTACAAAAATATATATATATATATATATGTTAGAGTTTGACCCTTGTAATAAAATAAACCTTGAGTTTTTAATTTTGTTAGTTTAAATCCTAAATTTTTTTATTTATTTTCAATCTAGACCATTTGCAAGTTTTCGTTAAGTAAAATTAATATTTAAAAAAAAATGAATATTTTAGTCATTAACTCAATGAAAAATAATATTTTAGACATTTTATGTAAATCTATATTGAGTTTAATAATTAGCAATTAAGGGAGGAGCTGTAAAGAAAAGATTTGGAGCCTGTTGAACTTGTAGGTCATTCGGCCAGTCACTAGAGGATTTGACTGCATCTAACCTATCGGTCGTACTGATTGGAGGGACAATACAGAATTGTTGGCTCGAAGCTTAAGCATACATAGTTAGATCTTTTGTATCGATTTTACTTGACAAAAATAGACTAATGGTTTGAATTGAAAACAAATAAAAAAAATTAGGATTTAAATTGACTAAATTAAAAATTCAGAGTTTATTTTGTTAGAAGGTTCAAATTTTGGGATTTATTTTGTAATTGTCCCATATATATAATAACATTTATCGTATACATGAGAGAGAAAATAATTTGGACATGTTTACTAAGAAACAATATAGATATACTTTTTCAGTTTTCAAAACTGACTGATGAATGAGTGTCAAATTCTATCTGTAGTTCATTATGTTTCTAGAAACAACCCAATACGTCTTATAAGAAGAACACTTATGCATTGTCATATATGACAATGATGTGATCATATCACAAATAGATTTAAACCATCCTTTTATATGACATGACTACTTATGTGAAATAATTTTCGTGACCGAAGACAAGTTGTGGTGATGTTTAATTGTTATGGTCCAACCCTTGAGTCTTTAGCAAATTAGCACAATGTTGAGGCTATATTTCTAGGCAAACAGCTTCAGAGATCTTGGCTAATGAACACAACGTTAAGCCCTGTTTTCTTTTCTTACAATCAGACTTTAGCTACGTCTTTTGCTTAGTCTGGTTTAGTTATTTTTCCTTGTCTTGTGTAGACTATTTGAAAACTTTGAATGCTGTTTCACATACATATCTGAATATAAAGAATGAAAATCCCAATAGCAATTGTATATAACATTATAATGTGTTTGGAATTAGCTAATTCACAAATAAAAAAAACATTTGGTGCTAAGTTGAAGAGACACATGCTTATTCTCAAAATGAAGTTCCCTTTCACATGTACAAGTAGGTAAACAAGAATTATTACATCAACCAAAGAGTAATGATATGCAAACATGAAAATTATATAGAAAATTTATACCGAATGAAGTAACAGATTTGTATATAAAAAAGAGTACATGTTCTTGATACGTTTTTATTTTAGTTTGTGCATGTAAACTTGTTGCAACTAGAAACAATGATTAAGCTTTCACCTTGTACGTGGTATAATTTCTATCTAGCACTCAATAGAGTAATCATGATTTCATTGGCCAAAGTTGTTGCTTCCTTGCTTGACAAAGAACTAGGCTGAAGAACATTTCCTACTGTGAAGAAGCCAAGCTATTTGGCTCGAGGCAATGCAGCTTCACTGCCCAACATCAGAACTACAGATGAGATGCTTGGCCTATCCTTTGGACTTTCTTGAACACATAAAAGACCCACATGGATTGATCGCAACATTTCAGTTTGGTAGCACAAGCCCCATAGAGCCTCATCAATCAATTCCAATGACTTGCCTTCTTCATGGAGTCTCCATGACTGAATAATCCACTACAATATTAGCAGTACGAGACATGATCGTCTATCTCCAAATTTCTCGGTTCTCCTTTCTCAAGACACTCACAGTTAGATTATGCCTCAACATTCTCAAGTGATCCAACACCTGTGAGTGTTTCGGAATAGAAGGCGCAAAGAATTTAGGAACGAAGGATCTTTGACCCTTATTGGAACACATCCATATAAGATTACTTCTAATCTTATTACACTTACATGGCCAAGGAGGTTGAGGCTGTGACCTAGATGATAAGAACTTCTGTTTTTCTTCCCACTCACAATCTCTAGCACTAAAATGCCAAAGCTAAATACATCCGATTTTATTGAAAATAGCCCATCTATTGCATACTCTTGAGACATGTAGCCGCTACAACAAAACACAGAATGAAGAACTGGATTTTGAAGAATAACTGAACTAGAAAAAACAAGTCATAGAGATTCTTACTATGTTCCAACCACTCTTTTTGTATTTGCTTCTGTCTCATTTCCTCCAAAACTTCTAGCTAATCCAAAATCTGATATTTTTTGGTTCATGTCAATATCTAGCAAAATATTGCTAGCTTTGAGATCTCTGTGAATAATTCTTAGCCTGGAATTTTGATGAAGATAAAGAAACCCCCGTGCAGTCCCATTAATAATGTGGAAGCGCTTCGGCCAATCCAGTAGCAAGCTTCTGGTTTGATCTGACCAAAATTTTGCCAGATTTAGTCCATGCAGCTAATTGGATGCATGAATTTAACAGGATTCCACAATGAAAAATCAAAATTTTGGAAACTAAGTTCATGCAAATGCACATGTAATAAAAACCAAATATAATTTTGTTCCCATTATCAAATATATCAAAAGCTTTACATGAAGCCAAAACAGAAAAAAGAAAGAAAGTTTGTTAGCTGGTCTGAGAGTGGAATCGTTGTGGTATATATAGAAATGTAGTTTCAAGAGAGCCAAACCGAATATAAAATAGTCCAAGCTTTTGTTAGGCATGTATTCATAGATCAACATTGTTTCTTCTCCTTGAATGTAGCATCCTAGAAGCTTCAGGAGATTTTGGTGTTGAAGTTTGGCAATTCAAATAACTTCCTTCTTGAACTCATCAAGTCTTTGGCTAGAATTCTTTGATAACTGCTTCACAGCTATTTCTTGTCCTCCTTCCACTATACCTTGAGAATTACCATTATAATTGATGGAATGTTGTTCTATTAGAATTATATTGAAAAAAAACTCATTTTTTTCCTTCTTTTTTTCTCGATTCATTTTATTCATATCTTTTACTTACTATTTTTATGTTGCTCTGGCAGACATTGTTTTTATAGGTGCAGCCATGACAAATTAATGATTTATGTTACAACTACTTGAAGACATAATTACACAGATTTATGGAGTTTCCTATGTGAGAAAAGATGCATCAAACCAATTGTCTTCTTTGGAAGCTGAAAAAAATATATATAAAATTACTCTTCTCAAAAGCAGGTGTATATATAAAATTTTTACAATCGGAATGGTGGGTTCTGTATTAAAAGGTTTTACAGAACAGTAAGTGTAGGACCATAGAATTTTATCCAAAAGTTGGGGGCCGAAACACCAAGATGAATACAGTGCTGCAACCTTCAACACAACATTCTACGCACCTTTTTATGATATATATATATATAGCATTACTATTTAGGAAAAAGCAGTGATAAAAATGTTGAATGGTTTTGTGGCTTCTACATAGGCTCTATGAGAATGGGCATCGATCACATTCCTATAGACTACATAAGAGTGTCTTTACATTGTTACCTTGTAAACAGGTCCGAAACCACCCTCCCCAAGCTTGTTGTTGATTGAAAAGTTATTTGTGGAATTAACTATTACAGCTAAGTCGAACAATGGTAACTCTAGATCTTCCGTTTGGCTTTTGTCAGTGTGACCTTGTTCAGAGTTGTGCATCAGATTTCCTGCAAAGCCCGGGATGAAGGGATATCAATATGACAACTAGTTATAGGATATATATACCTTCTCTTCTCAGCTGTGAATTCTTCCTTTTCCTTTTTCGGAGATACACGATTAGGCTCATACCCAGCAGAAGAAGTCCAATTAAAAATGCCAAGGTCACTGCTACTATCTTTCTTTTCTTGCCATTTAAGCTGACTTGTTGGACTGTTGAATCATCAATCCATTTAAAAAGAAATGGTCCATTGATCAGTTAGATAAAATGATCATGAAAGCACAAACTTAAAGGGATTGATCTCAATTCAAACCCTTGAAAACCTTCTATATTTTGAAATTGTTATGGCAAAAGGGATGAGAAAAGCTAAAACAGAACCAACACACAAGCACACAAAAATTTGCAGGCTAATACGGATTGAGGCTTTGCTTTTTGCACAACATTCCCCAAATGCTTGCGCAGCACAGTCTAAGGTGTGTGCCTCAGGTGCACTTTGTATGCCTTTTGCACATAATCATATGAAGAGCTTGTCTTAGGCTCTTGTTAAACCTAGTACAGTAGATTGTTTAAACATACTAAAAGAACAACCTCTTTGACAACTATATTCATAGGAAAAATCATGTTAAAAAAAAAAAAAAAAAAAGAAGCAAGGTTCAAGCACCAGTGATAAACTCGATAATTTAAATAAAGGATGTTGATTTCGCTTTCAACGCCTTGAGAAGAAACATATTTAACTTTTAATATTTTTTTTGCTACTTTAAAATATTTTATTTATTTACTAAATATAAAATTAAAATTAGAAATGCTTACACCTTGTCTCACTAGGTGTAAAACGCATCGCGTTATGGATTCAGCTTTATAAAATTTGATCATCATGAACCCTAGAACTCCGAAATAATCCAATACATACAAAAATCCAAAAATAATAAACCAGGTCAAAATAGACTCAAATACAAATACAAGCCGGAACTACTAGGAGGCTGGGCATGGGATTGAAACAGGTAATAAGAATTATCTACATTGAATTCGAGGCACACCCACAATAGAAATCAACGTTCAAGATGAAACCAAAATGAAATCTCTTTTGCTGAATTGTAGTTAGATGTAGAAATGTAATATAGTTTTTTGAGGAAAAAATGTAAATGTTCAGTAAAGTTAACTACATGGTTCTTATACATATATTCTAATTAATCTTTGTTTGAATTCTTACCTAACTCAGAGGAAGCCATCCTTATATAAATGTCTGGCCCATCTTCACTGAACTCTCTCATATCAATCAACTCACCAAACCAAAGCAAGCAACCACTTCCATCATTTACATTAGTTCTGACGGTTATACCAAAAGGAAAATTAGCAGAATTATGTCAATGTTGTAAGATTAAACTGAGCGGTCAAATTAATTTACTCAAATATAAATATATAACAAGAGAACTACTGTCAAAATCATATGCTAAAAATAAAACCCACAAAACACCCAAAAACTAGACGAAAGCAACACAAAATACTGACCTCTACATATAAACATTTTAACAATCAGATGGCAGGCATGGCACAAATTTGATGTTCACTCCTTCCTCCTACTCCGATTCCAACCATTGCAACTCTCGGCCACCACCACATCAATGCCCCAGATATCAGATTTGGATCACAAGCAAAACAATCCAAGTTTTTCATAATCTTGCATTTGTAGCAATTCCATTTCACAATAATGCTGCTGTGTTTTGAACCCTAACCGAAAATAGTGAGAGATAGTCACAAAAGACAAATATTTTTTTATTTTTCATTAAAAGTGATTAAATTTTGTGGGAAATTAAAATAATATTTTTAAAGTCGACAACATCTTTTATATATATATATATATATATTTAATAATTAACAAATTACCACAAGCCAAGACCTGGTGATCGATGTGTACACACCAACACCCACTTTCTCCATTCTTTGATCTTCAAACAAAAATAAAATAAAATAAAATAAAATATTTTGAACCAGTGGCCCTGAACTAGCTAGACTTGGAATTTTGTTGAGTACTAAGAGCATTTCCATCAACGCCCCTAAACCCTTTCCTTACCTATTTTAAAGGGTAAATTGTTCCCTATCTACCCTGCATCAGATCACCTAAATAATTCCTTAAATTAATTTTTGTTATAGTAGCTCCCTTATATTTTTTTTTTTTTCTGTTTTTTTTTTTTTTTTTGCTTTGCTTTGTTTAAAGACTGCAATACACATTTATGATTTTTATTTTTTTTAATTTATAATTAAAAATTATATTTTAATAAAATAAAGAAAAAATAGGGAATTTGTTAATAGAATAGAGAAAGAATAGAGAGCGTGTTGGGAGAACTAAATAAAAAAATGATTTTATGATAAAATTTAAATAAACTGAGTGGGATGCTCTAATACTAATTGGCATTATAAAAGTAAACAAATTCACCATTCCTAGTTCAAGTAATCATGAGGGGCATTTACGTGACAGTAAAATGAGATTTTATGTGATCATGAGGGGCATTTACGTGACAGTAAAATGAGATTTTATGTTCAAGTTGTCGATATATTGGAATGTTCTAACTTTACGAACTTATTCTGTGAAAAAAAATGGAAAACTTACGTATATGTCCTAATAAATAGACGTATTGTCTTATAGATCTTATGATAATTAATGATTTTTTTATCAAATATTATTAAAAAAATGTCACTAATTACAAATTTGAGTGACGGTTTTAAAAAATATCACAAAAATTGTCACTAATTTTTAACTTTCAGCAGTTTAAAAAATTTGTCACAAAAAAATGTCATTAATTATAAATTTTAGCAACAATTTATAAAAACCATGATAAAAAAAAAAGAAATTCAAAATTGTGAAACTTCTCAAAATTATGAAAATTGTGTGAAATATTTTATTTGTTTTAATTTTCAATTGACTACCGCAAACTAAGAAATTCTAGAATGATATTTTTCTTAATTTCATAGAAGTGAAATTTATAAAATTTAATTGAGAAATTTGTAGTTTTCTAAAATTCAAAAATTTGAATAAAGTTTCACAATTTCATTCCAAATTTTCCTTTTCAAGACGAAATTTCTTAGTTACTAGTAGGGGTGCAACTCGGGCGGGTTCGGTCGGGTTGGGGGTCTGCCCAAGCCCGACCCGAATTATATTTGGCACTGCCCAAGCCCGCCCAAGCCCGACCATGAACCCGAACATTGTTGCCTAAGCCCGGCCCAAGCTTTGTATTTTGAACTCGGGTTGCCCGAATTGCCCAAATTGCCCGAGTTCAGAAACCTGTAGGTAGATCTAAGGGTAGACATAAAAGATGCTAATCTAATGGTAGAAAACTAACCAAAAAAAAATAAAAAATAAAAATTAAGACTAACTCTTTTACTTAATAGAAGACTAACCAAAAAAATAAAATAAAATAAAAATTAAGACTAACTCTTTTACTTAATTTATATATATTACATAATTTATTAAATTATATATATATATTATATATTATATATTATATAATTTATATAATATATTAAATTGAATTCGGGTTCGGGTTGCTCGGGTTGGCCATTGGTTCTGCCCAAGCCAATTCGGGCATCAAAAATCTGCCCAAGCCCGTCCAGATTACAAGATATAGTTGCCCAAGCCCTAAAAAAACTCGGGCTGGGCTCGGGTTGCTCGGGTTGAGCCCGCCCGAGTTGCACCCCTAGTTACTAGGATGAAATTTACAATTTGTTGGTAAGAATTTCTCATTTTCATTTATCGAATTTCCTAGGTTCGTATAAAATTTCCATGTTTCTAAAATCATAGAGAAAATTTTCAACTTCTTGATCTTTTTGCAAAAAAATCAATTCGATGAATTTCATAGTTTGATCCCAAAATTTATATGATAAAATTCACTATTTTTGGATTTTTATTTTATTTTATTTTATTGTGTTATTTACACTACACTATAAAAATGTATAAATGGACTCATTATTGAGAAGTATCACTTTATCCTCTAAACTATAAAAATGTACAGATGGACCCCTTAACTATAAAAATATATAAATTGGACCCCCTAACGGAAGGGGTCAAAGTGAAACACACCAAGAATTTAGAAAGTCTATTTGTACGCTTTTATAGTTTAAGGGACAAAATGATACTTCTCAGTAGCTTATGAGTTACATTTGCATTTTTTTTCATTTAGGAGGTCAAAATAATATTTCTCAATAGTTTAGGGGGCCTCTATGTAAATAATATATATTTTTTAATGTTTTATAATTTTCCCAAATTCAAATAAAACAAACTTATCAAACAGCGAACAAAAACAGTAAGTCAGTCCGACTCAAGATTAGTGGTTTGGCCCAATGCCATGGCCCATTACTCTAATTTTCTTTCCCATTTTCCACGGAAATTTGTTGTATGAAATGAATCCTCACTGCTCCGTTTTATTTTTGTGTGTATTTTATATTTTAATTGTCTACATGACCAAAAAAAATTTATTGAACAAAAATTTAAAGCTATTAAAAAAAATTAAACTAGTTGCACCACAGTATTACTTGAGTAATATTGTTCTAGCATGTTTAATTACAAAATTGGGTAAAGAGCTTCAGTTTTATATTGAATTAAGCCTTCTACCTTTTTTTTCCCTTTTTTTTTTTTTTTTATCATTTATAGATAAATACTTTTTATAGGAATTTTAACGCAATAATTAGTTCAAATTTTAGAGATTTTAATTTTCGTGTGAAGTTAATGAACAATTGAAGAAAAATAGAATGATTCAAAATCTGAAGAACTTTAGAGAGAACCTAAGAAAGTTCAATTTGAGAATGAATAATTCTATATGTACTAATTAAGGGTCATGCTTAAGTGTGCAACCCCCTTAAGGTTGCACACCATATGCAACCCAATTGTTAGCCGTTAGATTACAATAATTGATCAAGACCATTGAATTGTTTAATCCTGAAAAAGTTGAAACCGGGGCAACCGGTTAATGCTTGTATTTGCATGATTGCATCCCACTCACTCTCTGTATTTCGTCTCTATCTCTCTCTGTTCTCCTCTCTGTGTAAGGTTGAGTCAGTGTAACCGTTGATTTCCATTACAGGGAGAAGCCCCTGTTGGGTTCGTTCCATTGACGAAGCTCTGTAGGGAACAGTATAACGGGCGATTTCCAACAACAACGTAACTAGAAGGCTGTGTTGGTTCCATTGCTGAAGTGAAGCCCTTCTCTCGAACTAGATATGAGGTATGGAGCTGTGTCCCTCTCTCTGTCTCCCTCTCTGTCTCTCTGGCCCGTTCACTTCAGCTATTTTCCCTCAACTAAACCCCCATCCTAACTTCAACCGCTCTACGCTTCGCTCCAACGGAAACCCCTCCATTGGCAGCTAACCTTTCTCTTTCTGTTTCTCAAGCGAGTGTTTGTGTTTGCACAAACAGGTAACCCGTGTGAAAATGTCATGTTTGTGTTTGTGTTAACAATTTTCGGTCATCAAGTAATTGTTGGTAGTAATGTCATGTGCAGTATGGCCCCAGCGGAAGTTAAAAGGGAAGGTGATGATTATGACATTCCAAATGAAGCAGATGACATCCGTTTGATGAATGAAAGTCGGGCAGAACCTGATCATGGTTGCGAAGCTGGTCCGAGCAATGAAGAAGCAACCAACATGAACGTTGAAGATGGCGGAGCCGATGTGAAAAAAGAAATGGTTGACGATGCTCATCGCAATGACATGGTTGGTGATGTTGAACGTGCTATTCTGGAACAGAAATTTGATTCGGTCGAAGATGGAGAAGATTTCTACAATGCGTATGCTAAAGCCAAGGGATTTAGTATACGAAAATCCAGATTTAACACAAATAAAGAGGGAAAGGTCGTTAGTAGGCTGTGGTTGTGTTCAAGGGAAGGTCAGAGATTACCAAAATACTTGGACCGTGTTGCTGAGAAGAGTAGAGCTCCCAAGGCACTAACAAGAGTAGGTTGCAAAGCCCAATTTCGCATACGGTACGATGCGGATGCTGGTGAAGGGGGAAAGTATGTTGTGACTCACTTCGTCGCAGACCACAACCATGAATTGGCGGAACAACACTGTGTGATGTATCTGAGGTCACATCGCAGTTTAAACAGCGGTGACAAAGCTCAAGCAATGGCTATGCGCAATGTCGGTGTGAAGACTAGCCAAATCATGGACTATATGGTAAATCAGTCCGGGTCTTATGAGAATGTTGGTTTCATCCGCACGGATCTGCACAACCATATTCAAGCCGAACGTAGAGCAGAAGTTGAGGATGGTGATGCGCAGGGTGCGTTGGTTTACCTATGCGCAAAACTTGATGTTGATGCACGTTTTTTTTACAAGTATGATGTGTGTAACGATAACAAGTTACAAAATCTGTTCTGGGCAGATTCGAAATCGCGGGCCGACTACGCAAAGTTTGGTGATGTGTTGATATTTGACTCAACTTACAGAACCAATGCATACAAGAAACCGTTTGTCATGTTGGCTGGTGTGACTAGCCACTTTAGGACCACGATATTTGCATGTGTTTTGCTAGCTAATGAGACAATTGAGACATACACATGGGTTTTGGAAACATTTATGGAGGCGATGGGCAATAAAGCACCTGTGTCCGTACTGACAGATGGGGATAAGTCGATGCGAGAGGCAATCAGAAGAGTATTTCCAGATGCAAGACATCGATTATGTAATTGGCATCTTGGGAAAAATGCTGTTTCAAATGTTCACATAAGTGGCTTTGCACATGCTTTCAAGCAGTGCATGGACATGGAAACGGATGAGACAAAGTTTGAGCATGGCTGGATGACAATGGTCGAAGAATTTGGACTTCAAACCAACAGTTGGGTGTTGGAGACATATGAGAAGCGTCATATGTGGGCTGAGGCATATATGCGTGGACATTTCTTTGCTGGGATGAAGAGCACTCAGCGCTCGGAGTGTATGAATGCTTATTTCAATCCCTTCCTCCAACACAAATTGAAGCTATATGAATTTGTTAGGCACTATGATCGGGCTCTTGCAAGGATAAGGTATAACGAGGCTGGAGATGATGCTGAAACAAATAACACTTTTCCGATATTGATTACTCCATTGCGAGATATAGAGAGACATGGAGCTGAGCTATTCACCCGAAATATATTTAGAATGTTCCGTGATGAAATCTTAGAAGAGGGGAAGTTGAATGTGAAGGATGTGTTCCCTTTGCCGGATGGTCAGAAATGCTACTATATTCATAAGTACAGAGTGAAGGACAGATCATGGATAGTAACACACAGTCCAATGGATGCTGCAATGAGATGTTCTTGCATGAAGTTTGAGTCGTTGGGGCTACCTTGCTGCCACATGATATGTGTTATGAAAGCTGAAAATTTAACGCAAATTCCCCCAACTTGTGTGCTGCATAGATGGACAAGGGCTGCAAGCAAGGATGGCCAGCAATGGCCTCAACCCTCAATTGATAGCACTACAACACAGACGGCCCGGTATGGGATATTGTGTTCTTCCTACAACGAAATGTGTTTCTATGCCTCGCAATCAACGGAAGGTTTCAAGGATGCTAGGGATGCATGTCTTCCAATGACGACCCGGATGAAGGAGTTATATGAGAGGAATTTGAACGGTGGGAATGGAGACAAAGGGAAACATTCATTCTGTCGACAATTTGGAGTAGAAGATCCTGATGTTGTGAAGACAAAAGGGAACCCAGGACGGGCCTCGTCCAACTGTCGAAGACCAAGAAAATGTGGGAATTGCAAATGCATTGGGCACACAAAGCGAACGTGTCCTAAGGTTCGGTTTAGCCGAACAGTGGGTAATAACTCAGATGCAGATACACCCCACATAACTGACCGTGAGTACAATGCGGAGTCATTGCCCGTTCGCTGCAAAACTGGGTTGGTGGATCCAAGTACACCGCACATTAAGCAACGGCGACTATTTTTTGATGTTTCTCCTGATTCCAAGCAGCCTGTGGGCCAATACGGTAGTGTTGAAGCAGCAGTGTGGAAAAATGATTCGAACACAATTGATGAGGTGAATCAGGTAATTGTATAATTTGTATGATTTACTTATTCCCTTAGCTATTGAAAACACATGGAAATAATGTATGTAGTTTTCATTTTGCACGGATTGCTGTACGTAACGTGTAAATAATTGGTTATGTACAATGCCAGGAAATGGCACAACGTTACTTATGTACAAGGCCACGAGTTGTAAATTTCCCATATTATTTAGAGTGATGTTGTCATTTGTGTTTGCAGTGACTTGTCATTTTCAAAACTAACTGAAGGTGAGGTGAGATATATATGGGTTGTCTGTGTGTTGTTTTGGGTGGGAAATTGGCTTATGTCTGTATTCCAAGATTCCTATTGCGGGTTGCTTGTTTCTGTTCCATATTTGGTTGGATCTAACTGAAGGGTTTTTTTGCGGTGTGGTTTATCAACTAACGATGTGTTTCGCTTCGTATTGATTTGTTATGACTTGTGTCTGTAAATTAGTATTATATTTCGAGTAAAATACGAATTTTGTCCAAGTGGGTTTGCAAAATTACATACCAGCACATGCATTTTGTATATAATCCAAGTGGCAGTTAATTTTGGGTGTTACTTGGAGAAAGTAACCCAACGAACTCGTTACTTTATCTCCATGCCGATCGGTATATGAATTACGAGTTACGAACAGGAGTTGTGAAATTATTTAATGTTTACTATGGGTTTATTGTTAGTAAAATTATGGTGGGCCTATATGGACAGCAACGAAGCAGTAATTTAAAGTTGACAAGTTCAAGAAGAAAATCAAGCAATTGTGGTATTGGTTCAAATGCCTGAAATGGATGAAGACTTCTTTCGATGAAGTGATGGTAACAAAGTAAAAAGTAACAAAGTAGAAAGTAGAAAGTAGAAAGTATGTTGTTGTGTTGTTGTGTTGTTTGTAACAAAGTAGAAAGTAGAAGGGAAAAAACTACACAGAAGTTACAATGTAGAAAGTAAGTTGCCACCTGTCGAAGTGCATATAATTGAAGTTACCACCTGTGCCCAGGTCCTTTTAGCCTTTCCTCGACAGATACAGACTCCCAATTCGTTCATGTTTCCTGTTGGAGGGTGGCCACTAAATCCATGAGCACTGCCAGTAACTGCTCCAGCGTGTAAGTCAGGTGGCATGCAAGATTCAATGTTAGTTGAATGGAGCAGCTGTTGGGAGGATGTGGGAAAAATAGGTGCAAAGAGGAATTTTTAATCTAATATCCAATCAGAATGTAGGTGAAAATATGAGTGAACTTTTTTTTTAAAAAAAGTAGTTCCCATTTTTTGGATTATAAACCCGAGATGTATATTTTGTTTTTGATATAAACAAGTTGTGTATTTTCGTTACGTAAAATGTAGGACAACAATTGTGTTTAAGTCATTACAATACAGAAAAAGGTTATTTCAAACGTATTTTCAAGTTTACCGACATTGAATATATTTTGATTAAATTACAGGGAAAATTCAATATTTGGCAGAGTTTGATGATTCATAGTCAGGGGCAGTAACTGTGAGTGGCCAAGTGTTGCGGTTCATTGACCCAGTTTGCAAGGACTGTGGTTGTGTTTAGTGGACAATATTCTGTCGATTTTTGTCTCATAATGATGAGGGACATGCCCCACAATGGTGAAAAGGAAGGTCGACAGGGAAGAGTCAATATTTGGCAGAGTGGACTTGAAGATTCGAAGTCGGGGCAGTTACAGTGGCAGTTATGGTGTAGACGTGTAGGATCATGCAATGATGGGCCACAAAAACAGTATACGGATATCAATACTAAACCTCCACTTCTATCTGTCGAGCTCCCTTTTCTTGTGTTTATTTCATGGCCACCAACTGTTTTAAACTTCTGTCGACAGAGCAAGGCTCCTGCTTTGTCTCATGCTTCCTCCTGAAAGTGTGCCCGCTAACTCCGTGACTGGTGGTAAAAACTTCCCCTATCACTTCTAGGTGACCCACATGCAGAGAGCCCACTTTCAGGTCGTGGACATTCCTTCAGACTTGGCCACATGCCCTCGATTAAGTGGACCATCAGTCGACAGAGACTGGCAAAACTTGGTGCAAACAATGGCCCCCATGTTCAAGTTAAATATTGCGGAAGTGATTGAGACCCCCCCAATCACCACCACCCCCCCCCCACACACACACACACGTGGGGGCTGCTGTTTGGAGAAGGAAAAAAAATAAGAAATTGAAAAAAAAAAAAAAAAAGTGGCCAATCAGAGAGAGAGGGGGTCATGGGGGTCCAAGTCATATGATATTTAACTTCAACGAGGGGGCCATTGTTTGGGCCCAAAACAAGCATAAAGTACAGCCCAATATAAGAGCTTTTAAATATACTGGCCCCATCATAAGCTATAAAAGACCCACCCTTTCAACTTCAAACCACTTCATTTCCCTCTGATTCGAACTCCCCAGACTGTACTCCTTCTTCTCAACCATTGCCGTTCAAAACCAGAGCACCACAAAACCCTAAGCCATGGCACCAAAAAAATCTCAACCATCTCCATCTGAGGAGAACAATGAAGACCTACTCCGCTTCCCGGACCCTATCAGAGCACTTATCGCTCCTCTAAAATTTGCTGCAACCCTATTGCCCAGCCCAAGCTCTGTCGCTAAGGCTACTCTAGGCCCTACCTTCGCGTCTTACTTCCCAGACGAGCTAGCTCCATACTATCCCCTTGGTAATGGTGAGAACCTTCTTCTCAACCAAGCTGGACTCAAGTGGACTAACTGGAATGTCAGCAAAAACCCACTCAGAGGGTGGAGGTCACCAGACTCTGATTGGCGAAGCTGGGCCAGGAGAATTGAAGGTCACGACGCCGAAGTATGGAAGCACCAGGGCATTGCTGAAGCAATTAGACTGTCGACTAAAATTTATGACGTGGAGAAAGGGCTGATTGCTGCTGCTGCATGCTTTTGGTCGCAGTCTAGTAACTCCCTACTCCTCAATTTTGGTATGATTTCCCCTACCATCTTAGATGTAGCTCACTTGACTGGTCTGCCAATCTTGGGCAATCCAATTCATGCTCTCCTTGAGCCTCCAAAAGTGACATTTACTTTAAACACTGACATGTGCTATACAGATTTTGCCAAAAAATACCAAGGCAAGCGTGGTTCCCCTGTCGATGACAAAGAAAGAACTGCTTTTTACTTACTTTGGCTTTGTGAGTTTCTTTTTTGTGTCCCTGGGTACAAGATCACGAAAGAATACCTCCCCCTTGCCTTGTGTATGCAAGACGGCCAACTTATGGCTTTAGCCCCTTATCTTCTTGCCACCCTTTACAAGGCCCTATTTTCCTTTGTCGACAAGAAGATTTCTGGCAACTGTGGTGGCCCCTTCTGGCTCTTCCAGGCCTGGTTGTATGCCTATTTCCCTGAGGCACGACCCCCACCACCTAACACCTTGAAACCTGTTTGCCACTCCTATGCTGAGCAACTGCTCACTTATAACAGCCATTCAAAACTCACTTTCACAAATCATCTTACCATGTTTTACAACCTTCCTTCCCAGAGACCTTCCAACCTGTACATGCCATTTCAAAACTTTGAATTCTCCTCCAGTAGACTTCGCTTCCTCTTCACAGACCCTTCTGATTTACACAATGAGCAAGTCCAAGAACAAAATGAGAGTTGGAGACACATTCTCACCTGTAGACATGTCTTGGTTGGCTGTTCCATATCCTCCGCCAAGCTATCCAGCTGCAGTTTTGAGACATACTGTCCCAATCAATGGTCCAGGCAATTTGGTCTTTCCCAGGCTATCCCTTATCCTTATTTCCACCCAACCATCCATGAGGAGATTGGGTCCAGAATCCACTTAAAAGATCCTACACAAGCTGAATCCATTCTGACAGAGAACACCAAACTTTTCCAAGATTTTGGCCCCTTCTTCTTCAAACCTGCTTCGGACTGCTCGGCTGCTTTTGACCATTGGTGGGGACTTATGACTGCCATTATTTTCTGCAAGCCACTTGAAAGCTGCCTTAACGATACTTGTATTCATATTCAGGGCCGCATATCCTCGCCTTCCAAGCTTAAGGCTACAGGTATCCTTCCTTCATATACTTCATATCCCTGACTGTGTCATGCAATTTGTTTTGTTTTTTTCTCTACAACACTAACTTGTTTAACCCTTGACAGCCAAAATTGTGCCTGCTGCTGAACCATTGGTTAGGGACCAACGTAAAGGCAAGGATCCAATGGATGCAACTACTCAGACAAACACCCCCTCAGTTCCGAAATTAATGGCAGACTCTTTCGCAGCCGCGCAGACACAAGCACAGAGAGGAGCTACCACCCGTACCCCTGCTGAGACAGAGGTCACGGCGAAGAAGAGAGAAGAGCCTTCCACTGCTCCTGCTCTAAGCACAGACCTAAGTGAGTGGGATATCCCTCTCAGCCAAATGGTTGGCGAAACAACATCAAATCCTTCAGGGCAGCTCTACCAAGTAAGCCTTCACTTTACATATTTACAGCATCTGAATTTGCATTCACGCCCGACTGATCACTTACTTTTGTGCAGAGAAAAAGAAGGAGATTACTCCTTGCTGCTGCTGATGATGACGATGCTTCCACTTCTCCTCAACACATTCATCAAATTCCCAGTCCAATCAGTAATGTACCCACAGAACCCACTGTACAACCAACTCCACCACCACCTGAAGCATCGCAACAAACTTCCTTACAACCTGCTTCACAGTCTTTGCCACAGCAATCCACACAGTCTGCATCACAACATCCTTCCACTTCTCCTCAACACATTGTCCCTTCTGTCTCTAGCCCTCAACCATCACCATCCAACCCCTCCAATTCCCAAACGTCAAACAAAGAATCTCAGAGGATTGAATTTGACATTTCAATCAACAGCCAATCCTCTCCAACAGATGACAACACAAAATCCCCTCAACCAGAAGTTCACCACAACCAAGGTAAATAGAAATACAAATGTTACTGTTCGTTTGGGAAAAAAAAACTTCTCTTTAAGTAACTGGTATTGTTCTCCAATTTACAGCGATGGACATAATACAGGACTCATCTCCACGACCAATGGGCGAGACAGAACTTGAAGGTCCTCATGACTTTCCCCTGCTAGCAGAACCAGAGAAACACCCTCAAGGCGCTGATGCTGCCATCTCATCAGTACCAGAAACAACTCGTCCTCATGCGACAACCACAGCTGAACAAGGCCAACCGTCTGCGTGCACGTTATCAGGACAGGTACTACCATTTCCAACCTCATCCTATTTACTCTTTATTACTTGCAAGCATATATTCTCACCAAACTATTAATGTTCACAGGCCGTCGGTCCATGCCAGGATATTTGGGCCGAAGTTTCTATTCTTCAACAAGATCTAGACGAAATATCCCCATTGCCTCAAAGGCTACATCTGTTTGATGCTGAAACTCAACAAACCTTAACCACCTTCATCAACCTCATTAACACCCCAGTTGAAGAAATCATTCTCCACAAACCTGATGAAACCTTGGCCTGTCTTTCTGCTGTTGTAAACCTCTCCCCTAATCCTTTCAACCCCATTCAACTAAAGCAATTGGCCAAGATCATCACAGAATGGCCAACCCTTTCAGAGATGGTTCAGACTTGCTCGAAGGATATTCAAACCAATAAGGATTTCCTAAACGAAGCCCACACCATATCTACTTCACTCAAACTCAGCCAGCAGACCTCTGCAGCCATTCTTCAGCAACACTCAGCACTTGAACTTGAGGAAGCCAAACTCATGGCAGAACTTGCCTCTGTCCGGCAAAGAAAGGCTCATCTGCAGCAGCAACACGACCAGCTTAATCAAGAAGCAAGGATGATGCTCTCCCAAATTAGACATCGTTCTGCATCCATTCAGACAACTAAAGCTGAGTTGGACCAAGCCCAAGCCCTGCTGGCAGATGCTCAATCAGAGTGGGGTGTTCTAGGCGTTCTGTTCCCCAAATCCTAGGCTAGTTTATATATGTATTCTTTTGTATTGCACACCTAGGAATGATTTGGAAAGGTAGGAACTTTGCTGTAAGCAAAGTTATAGAGGCCTACAGTATTCAGTGGACGACATATATTGTATTCTGGATAGTATCAAAGTCTCATTTAGGGGGTGGTGTTTGGTGTTTTTTGAAACTGGGGTGCAGGAGTTTGGTCAAGCTGTGGTATGCAGGATTTTGGTCAGTCTGTGGTATTACCATATCTTCTTGGTGGCTACTTTTGCTCTGCTGTGCTTCAATGTTGCTATGCTTTGCCTTATTTTTGGCTTGTTGCTCTGGCTTAGTTTATGGGGTCAAGCATGCTCATTTCTGGTTGCTGCTCTGCTGTGCTTCAAATCTGCTCTGCTATATATGTACTCTGCTGCTGCTATATGGGATCAACGAATAGGCTTAAGTCTGCTGCTGCATATTGGCCTTTTTGCAATTGTTTGAATGATGTTTTGGTGTGCTGTATTGGAAGTCTGCTGTTGGATTGGGGAAAGTTATTGGAGGTCTGCTGCGGGCCTTGTTGTAATTGTTGGTCTGCTGCTGTACTAATTTTTTTTTTTTGGAGGTTGAAGGATCAGGCTCAAGTCTCAATGGAGGTTGAAGGTTCAGGCTCAAGTCTCAATGGTGGCTGTATGGTCTGAAGTTTGTTCATGCTGCCTTGGAGTTTCATCTGGTTGCCCTATTATGTGGTTTTGTGAGGATGGGCTTGGAGTTACATTGTTATTGTTTTCCTTCTGTTTTTGTTTCTCTTCGTTGGTCTCCAACCTCCTCTTTGTTGATGTATCATTGACACCTTGTATGTGCTTTTCCATCAATACAGTTTTTTGTTTTGCTGAACAAAAAAAAAAATTGAATATCAATAATCTGTGTTTTTAATGGTCTGTTGTATGGTTGTTTTTATTTTTTGTGCAATTTTTCACCGTTTGTGCATTTTTATGAAGTAATCAATTCCCCTTCAAAGTGCATTATAGTCACCGCCATTTGTTTCTTCTGTGGGCTTTTTTTTGCTTTGTTTTGGACAAAATCATGGCATTAAAAAAAATCGAACAAACATAATTCATGTGGTAAAAGCGAACAAACATTACTACTTTCAACTTGCATTGTTTGTTGGACAAATATCACATTGCACTGGACAAACATTAGTATAGTCATTTGGGCAAATATGACATTGCATTGTTTGTTCTGTACTGTACCCATAACATTGGAATTATGTGTATCACATCACGTACAGGCCACGATAAAACCAAACAAACATGACTACTTTCCCTCGTTTGTTCGAGTCCCAAACATTGGAATTATGTGTACAATCAATACGCGTGGGAAATTAGTATTATCACAGCTGCGACCTAAAAAGTTGTCACGACAAGCTGATGCAGTAATCCAGTTGTGGTTGGGCATCGAAATTACACTCGTACTGGCAGGCCATGATAAAATCGCTGCACTATTTGTTGTAATTGCAATCAATCACATGCACGAACGATACTCGCCCATCTTTGTATTGTTCACATCCATAACGAAGTCAAGCACCAACTTCCGGCGCACAGAAGGATGAAACTATGTACAGAAAGCAAATAACACAAATCAGGTACGGTTACAGCGGTAGGGAATAAACGGATTTATTTCGCAATTGGAAATTAAGCGGTACAATGTACCTTGTGTGGACCGCTGGGTATATCAGGCCGCTGCATGTACTTGATCACAAACATCCCACAGTCGAAAGTGCTACAAATGAAATGTAACATTCAGTCTCTCGTAAAATATAAGCAGGTTCGTTAAATGAGTGATTCAAGAGTGAAGTCAATGTGACGCAGGGTTTGTGGATTACTCGTCCAGCTGTTGTAATGGCCTTTGTTCTAACATGCGCACCTCAAAGGTACGCATGTCTACAGCATATTCATTTCCAAACTGTAGTTGCAGTAAGGCATGCATTGTTTGAACCTGTTGCAGAATGAGACGGTTAGTTTATGTGAAGGATGTGACAGTGTGGAAGTAGATTTGTGAAATTCAGCACGACATACCAACATTTTTGCTGTGTTCAGCTTGTTGGTGTCCAGTGTGGCGAATGCCAATGAGTCAAATAGGTACGCCACACGGTCTACCATATCTATTTTTAGGCACACCCAATGTACTCCTCGATAATTGAAAGGCATGTAAATCTACACATAAACATAAACACAAGCGAAGACATTGTTTAGAGGGCATGCGAACATGTACGCACTTTCATATTTACATTGACATTCAAGTAAATGGGATCGACATTCATATTACCGACGTCCATATTAAATCTACTCGCTTCAATGGGATGGACATTCATATTACCTTCTCACATGCATCAAGCACCCCAGTATATCTGTCATGTCCAAAATATGATTTGACCATATTTTCATGGTTCAGAGGTTGAGTTTTTTGATTTAGTATCAAAGTCTGCATGTTTAGTGTGTAAAGTTCAGTCAGCCAAAGTTTTCTGAAAATATGTCTTCTGCAATACACAACCGACCTAAAACACTTACTTACCGACAAATATACTGGAAAGAACCACGCAGTATGCCTACCGTCTTTGTGTACTTGCCGCTGTCCGTTAGTCAATTGAACCGCGACCAAGTTGATTGGCTGGAACATTGTAACAGACCAGGCAACTTGCGAAATAAGGTTTGCCATTTGTTTAAATGTAATACGAAATAACAATGTCCCTACATGGATATGTCCATCATGCAAATATAGTGGAAATAACATTGTCAGATGCCACGACTTACAGTGTCGGATAGCCATGCCCCTGGTTTCAGCGTGCGCATGTCACGTCGCGTAGCACATTCGCAAGGCATTTCATGCAGATTCATAGACACGACAATGTCCCTACATAAAACGTATACATCAATCAGTAAGAAGCAACCTACAGCCTAGTAAAACTTAAACGTATCTGGCTTAACTCTACAACATAAGATTAGTTTTTCCTGTTGTACAACTATGGCAGATATTCCTGATTCTACTAGGCTCCAATCCAATGAAGATTATTTTTAAGTTTTTAAAAAACAAAATGAAAAGACAAAGTTTTAGATATTACAACTCATGACATGTCCAATAGTATTTGCTAAAATAATATGTGAAAATTGAAATGCTCATTTACAGGTCAGCAAGTTAAAAAAAAAGAAACACGTTTTTTACAAACTGGAGCCAACAATATCCCAAAATGATCAAAATGGAAAATGTAAGCAGAGTAGAAGAAAATAGGTAGGGAAAATTGCACTTCATTATAAGTTCTCAAAAAAATTTGCAAATCATTGGTAAACTTTATTAAGTTTCATAATTAAAATTATAAAGGTTTCCATGAATGTGTAAATATTTTTGTGAAAAAATCAGTGGTTTGCAATTTTCCCAATAGGTACATGTGTGCAGGATAAGACCAAAAGAAGAAAACTTCAGACAGGAAATTTAGCCACTGATCTTTCCGTAGCCCACTGCATTAAATTCAAAGAGAATCCTACATACGACATGGATAAACCCATCATAAACCCATCATAAACCCATCAAAATCATAGAGAATGAAAAATTAAAGAACTGATACCTACAAGAATCAAATAAACATAGCACGACACATGAAAATTGTGGAATTCAAACTTATTTCACAAATACTACGGAACAGGTTAATTGCGAGTACTAAACTCATCCGTACCTTTCATTGTTTCTGTCGTCAAGTACAGAGTCAACAACTTCGTCTTGGGCCGCTGATAAAACCTCTCTGCTCTCCAGTGTTATCAAGTCCTTCTATCAATATAAACAATCAAGTAACATCAACTCCTCCTATTAATATAAACAATTAACTAACTCACCACTGTTCAGAAATGTGATTTGCAAAGTACATAACACATCCTTATGCATCTAAAATTGGTGAAGCGATGTCTAACCTCTGAACGGAACCGCTTGTCCAACCTGTGCAGTTTGGACAGGAGTTTGTCCGAAATCTGTAAGACAATTGTACAACATTTGTTACTGCAAACTTGCAGTAGAATGACAAATATTAAAATACAACACAAATAATGGTTCTATTATGATCAGTAATGCTGTCGGCATCAATTGGTAATGAAACATACGAAAGGTGAAGTGATGTGGCGACTTGGGAATTTTTCGGCAGTAAGTCGAGTACTTATTTTGCTATCGTTGCACGAATGCATATCCCCTACGTCTGTCGCTTCAACACCTCTTCCTCTTCCTCTTCCTCTTCCTCTTCCTCTTCCTCTTCCCTTTCGTGTGGCTGTTACAATTTGTCCGGCTCCCAATGTTTGGGCAACCTTACCAGCAGAAGGATGCACATTGTCTGCTTCTCCTCGCATTGGTGGCAAGGTTTGCAAATCATCAAACGAAGATAAACTCTGTTTTGCAACGTTCCTCATGGACAGAAACTGAACTGAAAGAGATTTGCTTTCTTCGCTTGCGTATGTTTCCTCCAACGCAAGGCGACGGTTGTTGTGCATGTCCCCAACTTCTTGGACGGTACGCAACTGTCCAACGTGCATATCAATTATCTCATTGGACAACATTCCATTCACATAATTGTCCTCCCAATCCAACCCCTGTAAATCTTGAACATTACCCTCATTTGGGCTACCATAATAATTTGGGAAGACCACGCCGCCATCATGCAACTCGACTCCCATGGTAGGGTCAACACCCTTTTCCTCTGAGCGAGCCAATTGTGCTGTTTCCGATAAACCTGCCAGCACTTGCTGCATCATTTGCTTCATTTCAGCAATGTGTGTCTGTTCAGTAAACGGTTGTTTCCCAGACAATATAGCTGCAACCAGTTCGTTCAGCATTCCTTTCAGTTCACCAATGCTGGAGGATATGTTAATGTTACAATTTCTTTCAGTGGACTCCACCTAATCACACAAACACATACATTAACCTGGTACGATATTTCATCTTCAAGTAACCTCTGTGAACTGTGTGAAGCATGTGTACTGATTGCTTTTGCTTACCTTTGCATTGTGAACAGCTTCCTTCCCTCGGAAATTGAGCAACATCTCCCTTATTTCCGCATTGCTGTGAAGCACTTGCTTCATGGTTTCCTTCAGTTCACCAATGTCAGTCTCAACCTTGCTCAAACGAACATCATCAATCCGTGGTTTCTGTTTGTTATTGACATGGTGTGTGTCAATTGCGTCATCAATGTCGTTGCTTTCCGCTTTTGTTGGATGAAACTCCACCTAACATAGTTGTCAAATCGGGATTCAAATCATAAATGAAAATGGTAATGCACTGAATCGTTAATCGAGCTCAACTGTGAATCGTAAAGTTTCCGTCTGCTTTCTTAAGTTGCACACAACATATGTGTACATACACACTTTACATATTAAATATATCTAATAAAAATTAATTACTCCATTCGTCTGAAATGGAAAAAAAATGTTGTTGTAAATGATGCTCATCTGGTGTGGATAAAAACTTCACAGTCGATCCCATGTTTACCACTTTACCTTTTCCCAATTACATAAACAAAGAGAAACTTTCAATTACAAACTAACTAACAATAACTGAACGACAATGTTTTGACCTTTTTACAAGGTTAAAAAACCAAAATCTTCAAGCTTTTCCAAAAATCTGACTTCAGGGCTTAACGAAAATTCATTTCGTAACAGAAGTAGTACATAAAATTGAATTTGTAAGGCTACAACATCGTCCACATGGAAACTTCATGTTTTCCCCCCAAAAGTTCGAGTATTTCAGAGTAAATAGGGAGGGACAAACTGAAAATATGACGTACGCTAAGGAATGGGTCACTGTTTGTCGGTGCTTGTCACCTAGTCATAGGAACACATATTCTGTCTGTCACCGTTATCCATAACACAGGTGGGGCAATGCTGTCAAATGTGCAGAACGAATGGGTTGATTACCTCATGTTGCTGCAACATTTGCTTCCTTCCCATAAGTCGCCTCGTCTCCCGTATTTCGGCATCACCCCAATCATTTAGCCGAGGGATGGAGCGTGTAGTAGCCGACGTACTCTTGCAGGGAGGGGCAAAACGATCCAAGTAAAATAGCTGCATTGTAAGGGGGAAAAGATATTTACTATACACTTCCGAGCAAAGTAATCCGTATTCGCTAACAATGCATACAACTTACAACACAATCATATGTATGTGTTTATGTGTCTCGATGGCAGAATCCCCATGCAGCTTTCCGGTTCAAAAGATAAGCTTTTCGTGGTTACAAAAAATGTGGCCCGTACAGGTATATTTGTCATGCTGTTCAATAACAGGTAAGTTTGTATTTCGCAACGACTGCCATTTTATTGAACCATATGCACAGCAATGGATGAAATATGTAATCGACATGGTACAAACAAACAACGGTCGATTACGTTACCATTAGAAGGAAAACACATCCAGTTGCCTGGCGCTGAAGTTTCATCTTATACTTCCGAACACCTTTCACAAGGAATTGCAGTGTCACCTTTGCCCAATTACATGCCCCCATACCGGTCACGTCCTTCACGGCATGAACGAACGACAGGCTCAACGCGGTCATTGTGGTAGGACACAACATGGCCCCCAACACGTACAGCGCAAACTTCCGCCGAAACTCGTCATCCGCACCATCACTCTCAGTCAGATAAACTCTCAACTGGTTCAAAGGAATGATTCCTTTAACAGCTCCAACCTCTTCGTAGATATTGGGATATGCGTCTATTGAACCAGTGAACTGCACGTCATTGCCTTCTGACCGTATACCCAATAAGACATGCACTTCCTCACAGGTGAGCCTCAGGTGACGGCCATGAACAGTCAACGAACACGTGTCGGGATCGAAGTTCTGTACCAACCATTGGCACATGTTGTGATCTATACGGGTACACTTTAACCCCAGGAGGCCACCGAACCCAATATCAATGACTGCCTGCTTTTGTGCTTCGTTACACCGGTTCACGATATCAAAAATTGCCTTCAATGATATGCGGACTTGCATTTTACTCTGCAATGTGATTAACGTGAACATTAATACAAAAAAGTAACCAACATTGTGTCGATAGCAGGTCCTCCCCAAATGCAGTTACGAAAACACTAAGCACGTAAGTACCTTTGCAGATTTCTTTGCAACTTCTTCGCCCAGTTCCTTGGCACTTGCCTTAGCCATGTCCTGAAACCTCTTCTTCTCATCACAGGGGAGTTCCTTCCACCTTTCCCCAATATCCTTTCGGCTCTGTAAGTGTTACACCAACGTGACGCACATACAGGACAAATAGGAGCTGTAAGTCCAAAATAATTGTCAGCAAAAGTTGTATCACTCGCAATGTGTGCACATTTTCTGGTATTTACATATGTTTGCACATACAAATTACTATTTCGCACACAGTTGAAATAAAAACGGACATGGAATTTTACAAATAATCGGAGTTTATAAGAACATGCAATATGGCTTCTATGACTGCTGGAAATCGCTGAATGCGACACAATGGAAGCACATGACTGGTGCGCGCATGGAATAGAAGTCCATACTTTGCTATCACAGCAGTCACGTGTTTCCATCACGGTACTCTACTTACTACATGTCTGCACACTAACCATATTCGGTCCGGGGTTGTCTGTTTCTCGTCTTTCCTTGAATTGTTCCTGGCTGCAACCATTGTCAATTTCGGCGCAAGTATATGTTAGATATGGATGGATATATATACATATACGTACACAATTTGTGACACAAACAAATTTGGTCCCAACTACATAATAATGCATCCGTAATGTCCAATTTTGGTTGCTAAAAATATAATAACCACATAATTTCTGCAACAAAAATTATAAATGGTCCAAATTATTTTGGCCCTTACTTTTGGTCTCTAAAATCTTAATTTCTTGTGAGTACAAACTGAAATCTGCACAGGCGCAAGCTATGAGTTCAAAATATGTAATGCAGAATTGTGCAAAAATACTGTCACATGTTTCTGACGAGAGGGATTCGTACTGTGAGCCGCTTTGAAGGACACGGATCGAACCTGTAAAAAATAAATGGCCCAAGTGGCCGCTTTCGACGAGGGGGCTCGGTAATGTCAACCCTTTCCATTCCTGAACCTTTGCCACTTGCCTTCAATGTTTTCCTTTGCCTGTAACAAATATCAGCGTAAATGAAATTTTGTTCAAGGCCAAATTACATCGGTGGTATGTACGTTTTGTGCATCCTATCATCTTCGTCGGTTAACTTTCAAGTTAGTCAATCTTGCCTTCCCATTTCAAAAGTTGTGCCATTTTCGTGAAATTGGTAACGTCGTTTTCCGTTGTCACCGAAAATGATGAACCGAATTGGTTTAGTATAACTCAGTGAATTATGGATTTCACAAATGCTCTCCGCAGAATACGCGACATGTGCCGTATGTGCACATATTCTGGTAAGAAATCGACACAGTTTTAATCCATTACACGAAATTCATGGTGCAATTTGAGGCTATCGCAAATGTGTCAAACTCAAATCGCACAACCTCCTGATGGCAGTACATAACGGCACAATATGCCATACACGAACAGACCGTGGTATTTAGTAGGTACAGGAAACATAACCTTGCAAACCTAAATGTATCAAATACTAAACGACATAAACTCACAGTTGCTTCGCATTGTCTGACATGTCGCCCATATCCAATTACGATAATTCCTGCAAAGAATTGCATGCAATATTCATAAGGATGCAGAAAGAACGTTACTCCCACATTGTAACAAAACGAAATTGACTGTTAACAACTTACAATCAACGGACCATTGAGTCGTACGTGCATTGTACGAGTGGTACTTTTCGTTTATTTTCAACTACGATATGTTGTCGTTAATTTATGCAGATATGGCATGCCACTGTTTTACGAAAATTAATTGGCCATATGTTGTACTCGTTTTATAGTATTTACGACTTGAAGCCCGAATCAACAACCAATGCGCACACTTGAAACAGGGCCACATCGGACATTCAACCCAACAGCACCCATACGCAACTTACCTTCATGCAGAGAAATAAAAACCCGACTACACTGCTCAACGAAGACCGTCTGTCAGTTTGGAACTCCTCAATGGCAATATCAGTTTGTCACCCGTGTAGTTTGTATACCTAATCGTACGTATGGTTTCAATTACCTAAGGAGGAATAGTTTCATAGTTCATAAATGGTAATGTCGTGCGAGTGGAACACAGTAGGTCATAATAATAATGTGCTCCGAAATAAAAAATAGACAGACTCACACATGCCGGAGAAAATGGTGACTGTTACCGTCGGCGACCTGGCGCAGTCGAAATGGAGACACAGAGAGAGAGTGTGTTACTGGAGGTGGACAGCAAAACCGAAATGGAGAGAGAAGGAGGGACAGCAAAGTAGCCGAAATTTGTATGGGAAATGGAAATGAGTTGGTGAGATTAGAAAGGCTACGGCATGTGTGTCATCATGAAAAGTACTGCGTCTGAGGGATTTCAAAAGCGCTGTCTGCCGACTTTGGTTTTTGTTCCAAATTTGGGAGGGAAACGGAAACGTACGTGACACTACATATTAAGGCCAAGTTTGGCAAGTTGGGAAAAAAAACCAAAAAGTCAAAAAGTTATTACTATTCACAGGAAGTCAAAAATTAGGCCTACACAATTCCGAATTCTAATTTTGCCTTACACATTAATTTATACAATTTTTTAATACACATTTTTTTATAAAAGTCAAAAAGTTAACCCAAACATCCACATTTTTTTCATCCACAAAGACAAAAATTGCACTTTTTTAGTCCAATTTTTTTCCTCACTTTTTAAATATAAATAAATGTATTTTTTCACTTTTTGTGAAATATGAGTTCCGTTTGGGTTAGGGGTTGAAATGATGTGTGTGACAGGTGATGTGACTTAAAATAATGTGATCAAAGTAAAAATATTGACTTTTTGACTTTTGGCTTTTTGTAAACATGCCAAACCAGCCCTAAAAGGTGGTTAGGAAGTTGCTATTTTTATGTTATTTTAGTATTTTCATATTTTTTAAATTTAATTTTTTGTGTTTTCAAAGTAATAGATTTTGTTGTACTTGGATATGATGTTTGTGACAGGAAATTTGCACTGATTATGTGTTAATGTTGTTCGTCCCAGTGTATGGATCAGACAGGTCTAAGCTCCTCCAGGCCGTGTCCAAATGATCAAGCCCACCAGATAACCTGCAGGCAAGTTCAACGGGGAACGGAGTAGTCCCCCAGCGAACTCTCGGACGAGCAAGTTGTTGGAAAGAAGCAGAGTATATGGGAGAGGATTCCAAATAGAGAACTTAACCTTTTTCTTGTTTACAACGGCCCTGTTTGGTAGAGCTGTGGGAAAGTGCTTATAGCTTATGCCTCAACAGCTTATACTTTATAACTTTCAGCTTAAGCTGATTTCCAGCTTATTCTTAAAGCATCTCCTGCCCCACTCAAAGAATAAGCTGATTTCTGACTTCCAAAAAGATATAAGCTATAAGCTATAAGCTAAACTAAACACATCAAAATAGCTTAAATTAAGCTGAAAGTTGAAATAAACTGTAATTAAGCTCTGCCAAACAGGCACAACATTTGCTTATATCCTTTTCTCATCATTTCGTTGTCCCTTCCGACCTGCTCTCCTTGCCGAAAGCCTATGTTGTACCTTACCTTGCTCAGGGTAAGGGGGTCCTGTTCCGACGGAGAGGTGTTGTCGTAATAAATGCTTGCCTCAAAGGTCATGGAGGTGGTGCCAGTGGTGGCGGCGATCGCCATAGGGGGCGCAAAGGTCGTCCCCGAAAGGCAAGTGGAGGATGAGGCTGTTGGCCCTGGGCCAAGGAGGGAGGGACAGCCTCAGGGGGGTCTTCTACCTCAAGAAGGAGGAGTCGGTAGGACCGCAGGGCGGCTGGAGGGAGAAGAAGGCCCAGCCAAAGCAGGGGCAGATCGCCTTGTAGGGATTGTAGAAGAGGCAGCCTTGCGCTCGGCCTCCAGATTCAACGAGGTTGAGCTGCTAAGGGGGTTATACTTCGCTCAAATGGAGGTAACCACCTTAGCAGGGGCCCTGCTGAGGAAGGCGGGGGGTGGCAAACTCAAGGCAGATGAAGCCAAGGCCCAGCTTGCAAAGTTGAAGGAGAAGAGTGCAAGTTGGGAGAGTGTCCACACTGAGCTGCAAACGGTTCAGGCGGAGCTGGAGGACACACGCCGCCAGGTTGTGTCGCTCGAGTTCCAACTTGCTGGCGAGCAGAAGAAGATCGACGAGGCCCAAAGAGCCTGTGCCGCCGCGGTCGAGCGACATGAAGAGGCTATGAGCAATAATGAGGAGCTGGTCAGGCAGAAGGACGAGGTGGATAGCAGAGTAGGCGATCTCTAGAGGGAATTGGAGGGCGAGCGCGCCAAGGCAGGGAAGAGAAAGGGAGGCTCCATAGGGACTTGGAAGCAGAGAGAGTGAATATAGCGATCCCGGTTTCCCTTTTCTTTACTTGTTATATATAGACTTAGGTTCTGTGGAGCTGATTGTTGAGAGTATGTTGTTTGCACCCTTTAATCCTTATTTTCAGTCTTGGGTTGTGTTGGGAAGATTTGGAGTAGGTTGGTTGAGCTTAGGAACCCAGTCTGGTTGCCCAGATTTTGGCTTGTCCGCTCGAGCGGGGGTTTGGACGCTCGAGCGGGGAATACACCTATCCAGTATGTCCTGTGTAGTGTTGGCCGCTCGAGTGGGGGATTACACGCTCGAGCGGGAAGTCGTGAATAACGCTCGAGCGGGGAGTTGGGAGCTCGAGCGGGGACATGTCTGCAAAAACTTCTGCGAGTGTGCATTCGCCGCTCGAGCGGGAGTCTGTGAGTGGCGCTCGAGCGGGGGTTTCCACGCTCGAGCGGGGCGACTGGTATAAAAATCCGAGATCCGACTTTCTGGATCATTTTTCATCTCCTTTTTGATTTTAAAACCCTAGAACCGTCTTCTCCCTCTCCCTACACACCTTCTCTCTTAGGTTTGATCTACTTAGAGTGTATTTCTACCCTAAGTCCTTTGTTAAAAAGATAGAGAGGGTCAAGGGCTTCCGTTTAATCTGAACAATCGTGGGTTTGGAGCACCTTGGTTTTCGTCATCTTTTTCATTCCAGTTCTTTTCTTCAAGGGTAGGGATTTCCTACTCCATCTTATAAGTTTTGTTCTAAGTTTTGGTATTTTGATATGTTGGAAATGCTTTGGTAATTTTGGGAAAAACCCTAGTTGTAATAATAAATTAATTTGTATAATTAATTTCAGGAGATTGGGGAATTTTGTTAAATTCATGAAATTGAGGAATTCATTGATTAAATGGAGTAGTTGTGTAATTTAAATCACTCACCTATTGAATTGTTGATATTGATATATTTATTTGCAGTCTAGAAATAACTGTTTTGGGCTATCGGTGGAGGATAGTCGTGATTGTTGTAGACATTGCATGTGGATTAGGAATAACTGAAACTAATCACATTGGTTAAGTCATTAATTTTTGACTATTGCATTGATACAGAAAATACGTGTATTGATTGAGCATTGCATTTGCATACATTGTTTTGTGTGGGAGGAGATAGGGGATGTACTCCACGGTTTAGGGGAAGATAGGGGATGGACCTCTAAACCGGATTTTGTTTGGGAGGAGATAGGGGATGGACTCCATTAGCATCACTTTTATGTGTGCTTATTTATATAAAAGTGTTTTATTGATACAACACTAAAATGTGTATCAATCTGGAAGTATGAAGTGTTTTGATTTGAGCTTGAGTCTCATTTGTTTGTTGATATTGGAAGAATGTGAATATGATATATATAATTCACTGTTGTAAGTTTGGCCAGGTTCTGAGCCATGTTCATAAAGTTGGAAAGTAAAACGTATCTTAGACAATAGTGTCATGAGACTGTAAAATGAAGTAATTGATTATCTTGGTTAACCATCTGTTGAACGCTATTGCTTTATTCATTGCTTATATGTGGTTTAGTATATTTCTACTGGGCTGTGGCTCACCCTTTATGGGAACATCATTTTCAGGTTCAGGTGATAAGCTACCTCCAAGGACTTAGCTTGGAAGGACTTGGACTTTGAAGACTATTTCTAGTTATTTGTTTTATTTTATTGTTAGTACAAGTAAACACTCAAGCCTAGGGCTTTATTTATATTTGAGTTAGAACTCATACTTTTGTGTCCAAGTGTTGGCTTGGAAAGATGTAAGCCGTTAGGGCATTAAATTTGATGTTACATGTAATGTTTTTGTTTAGTAAGACTCTGATGAATATTATAATGAATTATTGAAGTGTTTTCTTTAAATAATGCATGTCATTGATATATATATAATGGGTAAATTTTTAGGGCGTTACAGTGAATAAATCAACTTGATTTTTTACAGGTATGATATACTGAATAAATCAGAAAATTTGAACGGTTTGGATTATCAAAATTGGGCCTAAAAGTAGGCCCGACGGCTCTGCAAGGACGGGCACAAGGAGGGGCTTGCAAGGAGAGGATCCTTGTACGGGGAAAGGGGGTCCCAGTCTTAATTCATTCTGTCTTTTGTTAGTGATTTTTTGGCTTATGGACTAAAAATTAAAATGAAGACTGTTTGGTTTGTTTTTGGGAGAGTTGTTTTTGAAAAAAAATTTGGGGAGAGAGTTTAAAAATTTTTAGGTTTGTTCTTTTAAATAACAACAGCAGCTCGACAAAATCAAAGCATATTGAAGTTCCTAGTTGTAAAAGAAAGAGTGCAGAGTGAACAGATTTCCATAGAGCACATTGGGACAAACTCCATGATAGCGGATCCACTTACGAAGGGACTACCACCCAAGGTTTTTCATGAGCACAGTGCTCAGATGGGTGTTGTTCTATTTGAGAACATTCTGGTTTAGTGGGAGTTTGTATTTATATTACTGCTTTATGTCAGCCTCGAGTTTTAGCTATGTAATTGGATTAATTTCTGCAGAAATGAAATATTCTGTTTATTACGCTCTGTTACGTATTGTGAAGTATTGATCTCAATAAAGTTAAGTAGGACCAGTTGGAAATAGGCATGTATGGATCACATCACATGTAATTTCCATGCTACGCATCCATGATTGATCTATGTCATTTAGCTGTATTAGTATACGTGACCATTGGTGGGTCGAGTTACGATTGATGTAATGAAGACCGCTTTGATCCTATATTAATATAGTTAATGGACAAGATTGTTTGGATACCCTCAAGTTATGATAACAAATTTCTGAGCTCAGTAAAGTTAAGCACATTTTTCAGGATACATATGTGGTCCAGTGGGAGATTGTTAGATAATGTCTCAATGGGACCACATAATTAAATGTGGTGTTATCATTTATAAGAAGCCTACAATTTAAGTGATTCAATTTAGTTAATAGGCTTAAGGGTATATGTGTTATGGACCTAATGTGTAGATACTAGCTAGTTGTATAATTTCTATTTCTATGACAGGCAGAAATAGAAATTAAAACATATTGGTTAAAATTGGTTTTCATTCCTTTTGAACTTCCACAACCTTTCAGTTTTGAAAACCAATAAATAGAAATTAAAACCAATAATGGTTAAAGTTGGTTTTCATTCATTTTTAACTTCCACAACCTTTCAGTTTTGAAAACCAATTACAACCTTTAAAAGGTTATGGTCCGTATTCCTTCCCAAGTGAAAAAGGTGAAAAAAGAAGAACACTGCCATTTTATTTTCTAAATCCTCTCAAGGAAAAACATAAGGCACCAAAGGGGAAAGGATTAGAAGGCAATAACATAATCAATAACAAAGAGTTCATTAATAATCACGCTTCCGTTTAACCGTTCATCAATGGATTCAGGTATGTCATTTTGTCTTGATTTCTTGATAATACACATGGTAAATGATCAAAAGTGTAAGGTTTATGTTCTGAAATTTATGTTAACAATGGTTGTGTATTTTGGGAGAGTTGTTTTTTTGGAAGTTTGGAATGATTTGATATTTTGGGAGAATTTGAGTAGATGTGTGTGAGAGAAAAAGTGATTGGAAAGGAGAGAGGAGAGAGAAAAAGTGATTGATTGATATGTAAGTGAGAGAAAGTGATTTTGAAATTTTTTTTACAAAAACTAAAACCAAACAATTTTTTAGAAATTTTTTTCTTTAAAACTCGTCTCCCAAATGCAAACCAAACATAAATTTCCGTTTTCCGGCTCTGCTATACAGGTTATACAGAGTATACACCTCAATCTCATTCTCACTCCCCCTCACTGTCACACTCACTCCTCCTTCACCGAATCACTCCTCCTCCACCGAACCCAGCCTCACCGGCGACCACTCCCGACGGCCACCCACTCGTAAACCCAACCCACCGCTGTAGCCCTCATTTTCTCTGCTTCGCGAACCATAGCTCGACCGCGACCACCATCGGCTGTAGAGAAGGAATTTGTTGACGATAACGTGGGCTTTCAGGCCATAGATGAACCAGGTTCGTCCTCCAAACGCTGAAATAAAAAAGTTAGGGTTGTGATTCACAAAATATATTTGAAAATTACTGTTATGCAGATAGATAAATGGTATGCTTGAAAAATGCGGCACATATTGTGACGAACATTTATGCATTTACCTTTTAGAGTTAAAGTATAAATTTTGCAGAACGCAGTATGAATACGCAGAAACTGATCCAACATAAAATGAAAGGATCACATCTTTGCAGAACATAGTATGATTATGCAGATTGATAATTAGTTGAACGAATGCATATAGTTGTGTAATTTTCAATGTGTGATTGATAATGTGATTTTGCTGAATTTGTTGTCAATCACGCATGAATTGTTGTAATGAACTGCTATCAACTAATGTGTTAGCTGCGTGACTTGAATTAACTATTATCAACATTGGTAACTATTATCAAACTGAACTTAAATGTTCATAACTATTACTGATTTGTTGATAAGTATTTCAGTGTGCTTTGTTGAAAATCACATGTGTCATTTGTTGATAACTATTTCAGTTTGATAACTACTGAATCACAGTCTCCAACAATCTGCCCCTAATCATTTCACTTCAGCATGATTTGTTGATAATAGTTGTTTAACATGTGTGATTGATAATTTACTTGACATTGACCTGATATGTTTGTAAAACTGCCATGTTTGTTCAGATTGAAAATGCTATGTGTGTAACATGTGTGTAATTAATCACAAATGCTATGTTTGAAACTGCTGTATTTGTTCAGTTTCAAAATGCTACGTGTGTACATTGAGCTGCGATGTTTGTTCAAATGCTATTAACAGTTTAGTCTGTGTAACCTCTGTGCAAATGCTATTAAACATGGCAGTTTGAACAAATAGATGTTTTCAGTAAAGACACACTCTGTCCCTCAAATTAACCTAGACCTGCTATTAACCCCATCAAACAGAAGCATAGCAGACCACTACAAATTTCTCATGTATGCGGATTTTAAAAATGGCTTCTTCTTCTAACATTAGCAACATAAGATTACAAACGAGGCTGTGCAATTGTGGAAGAACCGCTGCCATACGTATTGTCAGAACAATAAGAATGGAAATGAAGGGCGTTTGTGCTTTGTTTGCCCATCAAAATATGTAACTATGTATTGGAAATTTTAATCCTTTAGTAGTCACAGTAATATTTGTCGTATTCAACTAACTGATTGTCATGCATTGTAGAGTACCACTCCCACTCCCCATTGCAATTACTTCAACTTCGTGGCTGAAGATGATGAAGGCGTTATGTCCACAATCCCTTCCAACACTAGAGCTGGTGATGCTTTAACAGTAGAACACTTCAACGATGTAAGGACGAGGCTTCATGACTTGGGAAATGACCATGGTCGAAGGCTTGAAAGGATAGAAAATATAATCAAAGCGATGGTGTATTTCATTATTTTTTCTAGGGCCTTGCTACATGCCCCTAATTTTTGGCCCCCTAATCCCCCTAAATTTCAAACCAAGGCAAAAAAAAAAAAAACGGTAAAAAAAAAAAAAAATTAAAAAAAAAAAATTTGCCCAAAACCACGTCGTTTGGGGCATTAGGGGGATTAGGGGGGGCATTTTTAGGGGGACAAATCATTTTGCTATTTTCTATCATTGAGAAATGATTTGTCCCCCTAAAAATGCCCCCCCTAATCCCCCTAATGCCCAAAGCAACGTCGTTTTGGGCATGTTTTTTTTTTTGCCTTGTTCTGATTTTTCGGGGGATTAGGGGCCCCCAAATTCGGGGGATGTAGCACAGCCCTTCTATCATTTTGTACTTGATCATGTAACTTTCGTACTTGTTTGTATTTTGGGAAATTGAATGGAAGTTTGTACCAGTTTTTGTTGTATTGTACTTCATTATGTAAGTAATGTTTATGGAATGAATTTTATTATGATGTAACTTATGTAACTTACTTAATAGCTTTGTGGAATGAATTTTATTATGGAATGAATGTACGGAATGAATTTTATAAGTTATTATGATGTGACTTATAATGTTAGTCTGTAATGAATTTTGGGAAACATTGGTGTCATTGTAAGAGCTTTGTGGATGCTATTTGGCAGATCTGTGGACGAATTTTGTGGATGGTATGTGGATTCATTTTTGTGGATGCTCTGTGGATGAATTTTGTGGATGCTTTGTGGATGACTGAATTTTTTCGGTGCATTGTCACTTATCTGTGGCCTGTTTTCTGTTGCAGGTTCTCTTATCTGGGTGCATCAATTTTGGTTGTAATGAACAACTTCTGTTATGTGTTGCAGGTTTGTTTGTAATTAACAGATTTGGCAAATCTGTTATCTGTCAACTAGTATCTGTTTGTCACTTATCTGTGGCCTCAACTATTATCTGTTAGCAAGTTGAAAGCAGATGTAGGATGCGTGGTACATTTCTTCACCATCGTGCTGACTTCTTCATTAATGAATATCAATACTCTGTTTCTGCATGGTCTATTGTATATTTTTTTGTTTGAAGGGGAGCTGATTAGTTCATAACAATGCACAATGGGAGAAAAATTGGTAATGCACAGGTTGACCCCATGGGGTATGCTTCCACACAACCGTCGTCTTTGAAAAAACAAAACATTTTGTGCCCATATTGAAGGTAAGAGTGTATGAGACCGTTGGCTGGTTGTGCACAATTTTTGTTTGCAATTACAGCTTGTGATTCCAGGCAATGATTCCGACACTTAAACCTTGTTGTCCATATTGAACGATTCACAAACATGAAGTAATCAACAAAACGTAGGTTAATGATAGTTTCTGATATCGGTCATTGACATTACAAAAATATTACCTTGTCATCGTACCAACAAAAATCATAAGACAGATTTTAGTCGACGACGGTGACCCAAAAAAATACCTTCAACAAATCATTTTGATGAAGACGTTAATGCATGCACCGTTGCAATGGTTAGCAGAGTATGACGGTCTGTTAGTTTCTAAGTCGTTTATTTTCGCGCGACGATGCCATCTCACAAGACTACGCTTACTATGTCATACACATGTCCAGGTCTGCTAATCCTCGCTCAAATCAACAACTTCGGAGTCTGAGTAATCTGAAAGGTCAGGGTCCGACACCAGTGCAGGATCCTCCATTATAGCCTTTATCGCAGATGCCGGGTTCGATCCATGTATCTTCGACTCTGCCTTTGCGTCCTCTATCTGTGAGTTCCTAATGAGTCGACGAGTCATTTGATCAACCTCACTTTGCAAACGATGCCTAAGTTGGGAGTCGCTGACATGAGGGAATTGCCGCTGCATTTCAACCGATCGGGCTTTTGTGACCTTCAGGAAAGCACATCGACAGTGGTGTTCACACTGAACTCGTTTTGCAAACAGTGAAACTGGAATTCCAAAATACTTCCCCAGGCAAGCATCTTGTATTGGGGTGCAGTTGTAATCCCGTAGAGGTTCAAAACTCCACAGTGGGAACCCTGTTTCAAAGAAACGTCGATCACCGAAGGAATCAATATACCCACCTGCATAATCCAATTCTGGTGACTTCGGTCGGGAGCTGCCAGCCGTTGCAAGTGATTGTCCACGACCACGTTTACCGTGGTGTGCATCCATAGGTGTGAAGCTTCTTGATTGAGTCCAACTTTGTTTTCGCAGGTTCACGAAGAATATATGGACGCAAAAACAAACCCAAATGCAAAGGAAACAACACTGGTTGCAACCTTTTTGTGGTTGGTTGTAAATGTTAAATTACCTTCAACCCATAGTCATTAATACGTTGGTGGTAGGTTTAAAGACGTGAACACACTTATTGTTGTTTGGTGGCAACAACTACCCAAACTGCGTAAAAGCAACTTAATGACTGCGGGTATTGCATTTAAAGGTTCGGTGCAATTGGAACGGCATATGTATCTGATAAGAGCAATTTTGCTAACCTTTATGGATGAGTAGACATGTAATTGGCTTGGGGCACAAATACAAATGACGAATGTGACTGTATGATGAACTGTGGGTGTGGAAATCAATGACAGTGGGCTAGTACTAATGGAAGGTACAATGCATGTGTGTTGGAAATGCCAAATAATGGACGATCAGGGGTACTGAACGGATGACTTGGTGCATGCAAGAAGGAACGAATTTTTGCAAGATGAATTCGGCCAGTTTGAGAAATTAATACGATGTATGTCACAATGCATGAGGTCTTCTGCAAACATACAAGTCATGTACCATATATTACAAATACTTACAGCATAGTGTTGTGTAATATTATGAATCTGTACATTCCTTTAAAAAAGTAGTCAGTAAAATAAACCATACACATATTCCTACAAAATGTCCGATTCGAACAAGATTGAAGCTATTGTTGAAGCTCATGTTGCTCCTGTATTCCAGCAGTTGCAAGCTATCTACGAAAGGCTGAATGAAGTGGACACACGGTTGTCAAGTTTGGAGCGGCAAGTCGGCGCTATCAAGCAGAACGTTGATTGGCTGACCGATGACAAATTGGCGGCGGACGAAGCGAAGTCTGATAAGACAATGGATGAGGACAATCAGTCAGACAGTACGGACAACTCTTCAGAAGACGCTGCTGATGATGCAGCAGATATGTAGATTTGATTTATTTTTTTTTTTATCCTTCCCTGTAAGCCATGAAAGTTTTTTTTTGGCTGGAGTCATATGTGCTAATGGGCTGATATATAACTTACCTACGAAGAGTATTGAGTTTTCATTCATAATGTGGTTTCTTTCATTTTTGAAAATTAATTTTGCCTTTTTTGTAATTAAATTATAAATTAACTTCGGTAACAAAAGCAGCCGTAAATTATATACAGTTACAGTCGCATTCATCCGAACAAGAAACATGCGTAAACAAAACAGTACTAAGTCAGCAGCCACGTCGACATGTTTGATCCATGTTTACATCGACATGTTTGATCCATGTTTACAGTTGGTCCATATTTACATCGTCCAGCAAAAACAATACTGGGGACCCATAATTAACATCCATATTGAAATCAAAGAATAAAAAATTAGTTAAAGTCCTATTGCCACCCAAATTAGTGGCGTACTGGCAGCCCATTCCCATCACTGGCCTAGCTTGTGGCATTGCTCATATGAAGGCAGTCCCGGTACTCTGCGATCTTTGCATTATTGACATCCATAACGATGTCAACCAACAACTTATGACGCACAGAGGGAGCGAACTTTGTCCACAAAAATCGTAAGACAAATCAGTTAAAATTGGAGGACGTACGAGGAAGGATTTGATTGACAAATGGAAATTAAGCGGTAGAATGTACCTTGTGTGGACCGGGGCTTAAATCAGGTTGCTGCATGAATTTGATGACGAACATCCCACAGTCAAACGTGCTACAAAAATAATTTCACATTAAAGTTGTCGTCAATACGTAATAGGTTCATTAAGTCAGTCATGCAGCTTAGACATTAATGTGAGGGAGGGATTGTGGATTACTCGTCCAGTTGTTGTACTGGCCTCTCGTCTAACATGCAGCGGTGGAAGGTACGCACGTCTGTAACATAATCATTTCCAAAGTGTAGTTGCAGCAAGTCGTGCATAGTTTCAACCTGTTCCACAAGGTTGAAGTTGGTTTACGTAAAGGATGTTCAAGTTTTTTGTAGTGTTCAGAAATGCACCAGAAGGACATACCAAAATTTTAGCTACATTTAGCTTCTTTTTGTTCGGTCGGTTGGATGGGACTGAGTCGAATAGGTAGGCTACACGGTCCACCATATCAATTTTAACGCACAACCAATGCACTCCTCTGTAATTGAAAGGCACGTAAATCTACACGAAAACACAACGGCAGACCTTGTTTAGAGGCCATGCAAACATGTAATGGCTTTCATATTTTCGTTTTAATATAACGGGATGAACATTGATATTACCCTCTGGCATGCATCAATCGCACCAGTGTATCTGTCATGTCCGAAAAATGATGTGACGATATGTTCATGGTCCAGAGGTTGCATATCTTTATTTAGAATCATAGTCTGCATGTGTAATGCATAAAGGTCATTGACGGAAACATTTGTCAAAATATTTCATACACAATACACAACGTAGCTTTAAACACTTACTTACCGACAGATATACGGGAAAGAACCAATCAGTGTGCCTCCCGTCATTGTGTAAATCCCTCTGTCGATTAGTCAATTGCACCACCACCAAGTTGATTGGCTGGAACATTGTATGCAAGACACAAGGCAAGTTGATTAGAAAGGTTTCTGAGTTAGGGGTACTGAAAAACGCAGATTCATATTTGTGCAGCCAACACTTACAGTGTCGGATAGCCACGACCCTGGTTTGAGCGTGCGCATGTCACGCCGGGTGCCAACTTCACATGCCCGTCCATGAAGATTCATGGAAACAACAATGTCCCTACAAGCAATAAATGATCCTTAGAACGATAGTTATTTCACAGTGGACTGTCATTGAAAATTTGCAAGTAGTAAATGAAACAATACATTTCATTTTTGCTATCGTCAAATACATAGTGAAGAAGTTTTTGTTCCTCCGCCGATAACAACCCTTCGCTGTCCAACATCGTCAACGAGTCCTACAAAAATAAACAGCCAACTAACAGTACACATTTCATAAAAGTATTGAAGCTTATATTACAAGGTCTGTAGTCATAAAAAAAACGTGAAATGATGTAAAAACTGTGAGCCCCAGAGTTTTCCCAACTTGTGATGTTTCGTGCGGAGTTTGTTAGAAATGTGTACTAACATATGGCAGCAGTCATAACTGCAAACATGCAATTCTTTGACAACTAGTACAATACAACACAGATGATTGTAAAATTACTGATTCACATTATTGATGTGGGCATGAATTGGGTATTCACAACTTGTGGGGCATTAAAGGCAGTATTTGTACCTTGTTCACGTTGTCCACACCATCAACATCCACAGGTGAACTGCTGTCGTCAACTCCACTATTTGTTTTGCTATCGATGCACAATTGCATATCCCCGACCTCAGTGGCTTGAACTCCACTTCCGCACATTTTTCCTTTTCCTTTTCCTTTTCGTCTTCCCTTTGCACTTCTTCTAACGATTCCAGTTGCTCCCAATGGTTTGCCAAGCTTAGTAGGAGAAGTATGCACATCGCACGCCACGTTCTTCACGCCCACTGACTGAAGGTCAGGACTGTATTTATCTTCAGTTTCATATGTTTCCCCTGACTGAAGGCCTCCCTTCTTGTTGTTGTCGCCACCTTCTTCGATGTTCAGCTTGTGCCCATCATGCAAATGACTTTTGTCCCTTGCCAAGGTTCCCTTCAAAATATGTTGTTGGTGATCCACCCCTTGTACATCTGAAATATTACACTCCATTGGGTTAACTTCGTCCGATGGTTTGACCACGCCATCCTCATGCGCCTCGACTCCAACAGCAGGGTCCACACCCTGTTTGGCCACGCCTGCCGGTTGCGGTGTAGAGAATATACCTTCGATGAGGTGGTGTAGCATTTGCTTCAGTTCACGTAAATTGGTTTGTTCAGTGAACGGTTCGTTGCAGCCCAAACTGAAACGTTGAAGCAGTTGCTTCAGCATGTCCTTCAGTTGAGCAACATTGGAGGAGAGGTTAATGATACACACATCATTGCCTTCCACCTAATTATACATACACATTCGTGAACTTAGCCTTACAAACCATCTTCAAATGATGTGGCTCAACTGTGTGAAAATTGCGTAATGCTTGGATGGATTACCTTGTCATTGCGAACAACTTGCTTGCCTTCGAAATGTCGCAACATCTCCATTAAATCTGTTTGGTTGTGGAGAACTTGCTTCATCATTTCCTTCAGTTCATGAATGTCGGACTCCAAATTGCTCATACGGACTTCATTGTACTGTCCTGTTTGTTGGTTCTCGACATGGCATGCATCCATGTCAGCATCATCGGCGTTACTGTAATCAAACTCCACCTAATCATAGAAACGCATAAATGAAGTCTGACATTGTATGTTGAAGACAAGTGGGTCGATGGTGTGAAATGTGCACAGTGGTAGGAGTGCTTACCGCAATTGTTGGGAAATTTTGCTTCCTTCTGATACGTCGCAGCGTCTCCCGTATTTGGGTATCACCCCAATAATGAAGCCGAGGTGTGGACCGCGTCGTAGTCGTGCTCAGACAAACACAATCAAGGTACAACAGCTGTGGACATTAAGGGGCATACCATAATTAAGTTGTTCTTCCCACAGAAATGAACTATATTCAGTAACAATGACATTCATTATTCTCAATTTTGCAGTGGAACGTACATAGCATACCGATTTTGTTGAGGATGCTGTCAACTTTATAGGCACATATCATGCAATGTTTTTTGGGGAAAAAATTGTACAGCACACCAAGGACTTTATTGATGAAACCAAGAAAAAATTTTTATGTACATGTTCCCCTCTTCGCAACGTAGTTTTAATTGGTTCCTCCATTGAGGTTCAGCATACTTTTTGCCCTGTACTCTTTGTTCTTAAATTCATGACGGTAGTCACACAAAATTTATTTCTGCAAGTACCATACTTGGTCAGGAAGAGTGCTGTTTGTCGTACTCACAAAGCAGGTACCATTGTATGTCCCAATCAAGGCCAATTTGTTGAACCATGACAGAACAATGCATGAAACACATGAAGGGGGGAATGGAAAAAAAATTCAAGGTATTGGCATACCATTAGCAGGAAAACACATCCAGTTGCACCGCGATGACCTTTATACTTGCGAACACCGTTGTGAAGGAATTGCAGTGTCAACTTTGCCCAATTACAAGCTCGCATACGATTCACGTCCTTCACGGCATGAATGAACGATGGCTTCAACCCGGTCATTGTGGTAGGACACAACATGGCCCCCAACACGTACAGCGCAAATTTCCGCCGAAACTCGTCCTCCGCACCAGCAGTCTCGGTCAGATAAAGTCTCAACTTGTTCAAAGGAATGACTCCGTTAACAACTCCAACCTCATCGTAGATATTGGGATATGCTTCCAATGACCCAGCCAACTGCACGTCATCGCCTTCACACCGTATTCCCAATAAAACATTAACTGCCTTACACGTGAGCCTGACTTGACAACCATGGACATTCAATGAACTACTGTCAGGATCGAAGTTCTGTACCAACCATGCGCACAAGTCGTGATCTATACGTGTACACTTCATCCCCAGGAGGCCAGCAAACCCAATGTCAATGACTGCCTGCTTTTGTGCTTCGTTGAACCGGTTAACTAGCTCAACAATTGACTTCAATGATATGCGGAGTTGCCTTTTACCCTGCACATTTTTTACCCTTAAATTAATAAAAAAATACAACCAACAATGTCAGCAAAGCAGGACCTAGGCAAATGCATTTACGAAAACATGAAGTACGTAATGACCTTTTCAGACTTCGGTGCACATGGTACTACTTTGGCGTGTTCCTCAGCGCTCGCCTTAGCCATTTCGACAAACCTCTTTTTCTCATCAGAGGGGAGTGCCTTCCACCTTTCCCCAATCTCCTTTCTAGTCTTTAACCAAGAAAATGACAGACGTACAAGACAAGTAACAACTATGAGTCCGAAATTACTGTAACTACAACTTTATGCCAAACGCAATCCGCGTGCATTGTTGCTAATTAAATAAGATTGCAAATACAAATAACAGTTGCAGCAAAAAGTCAGCGACGAAACGTAGCTGGACTTTTACAACGAATTGAAATTTACAAAAACAATAGGAAGGTGACATTATTACATGCTACAATCCTACAAACGCGAAACAATCACAAGCCCACTACGACCATTCAATACAACGTGTGGATAGCAACCCAGCGATGTGTTTCCATCATACTGTATTATAGAGAATACAGATTTCAACACTCACCATTTTTCGTCGAGTGTTGTCTGGCCCTTGCATTTCCTTGAATTGTTGCTGGCTGCATGCAAGCATCGTCAAGCTTATCATCACTAAATGTGAAATATGAATACATATATATATATATATATATGCAAGTTTTTATGTCACGCTGGCCCTGAAATCGGCATAAGACAGCTTTCGTACATCCGGGACTGAATCGACACCAAGTTAAACATTTTCAGACATGCGGAACAAAACCAATTTGAAACATCACAAACTGAACTTCGACGAGGCGCGTAATTTCAGTACGAAATATGTAATTCCAGATTGTCAAAATAAAGAACTAGTACCTGTAACAAATGAATGGTGCAACTGGCCGCTTTCGACAAGAGCCAGCGATAGTGTCAGACATTTGGATATGTTGTTCGGTAATTGTCTTCAATCTTTTCCTTCCCCTTATGAAAGAGCAAATCATACAAATTAGATTGAAGGGAAAATTACAGGGGTGGTGTACACATTTTGTCCGTCGTCTAATTTCGATCGATGCACTTTAAACTACCTAAATTGTGACAGTCCATTTCAAATTTCGTGGACATTTTCGGTCAAATTGCTAATGCCGTTTGTCATTTTTAAAACAAAGATTGTAATGTCAATTGATTCAGATTATGTAAGTTCAGTAAAGTTATAAGTTGACTACAACAAAAAATACAGTTGCCACGTATATGCATATTTTCTGATACAAAACAGTGAAGAGTTGAAATCAAATGGACGTAATTGAAACAAAAGTTCAAAATTGATGGTGCAAAGCGAGGCCATTCAAAATTTGTGCAAAACAAATAACACAAACACAAAAGTACAAGGGCTGCTGTAAGAATTGATCCGGAAAAAAATCAGCGTATTCCTTGGTGATGGATTTCGTTTGTTTACAAACATATGTACCAAACCAACTGGTAGCAAGTCTTTAAGGAGAAAACTAACATTGTTGGTGCGAGGTGACCAATATCCATCAGATGCAATGACGACAACTCCTGCAAAGTATTGCAATCAATATTTACAGGAACACAAACAAACGGCTGCAACATGTGGCTGTTAACCTTAAAATTTTGCGTAAACACAGACAACAACACGCAGAATTTCCCAACACATACAGATTTTGAAACAGACAAAAGAAAGGGCACACATGGAAATTTTGCATTTCTTTCACACAGCTTACAATTAAAACAATTATGTGTACAAGCGATAAATGCATAATTTCACAAATATTCAAGAGGAAGGACTACATTGTGTTTTTCATTTAGGGCTGAAGGACTACACGCACATACTTTTATGAAGGCCCGCCTACAAATGACAAAGAAGCAACTGAACTATTTCATGACGGGGTTAAACAATCAGGACACGATTCTTCTGTGACAGAAATTGGTGCTCATCCTAGGCACAAAAACCAGATGAAACCCCATCCATCAAGTTGAGGGCTTCAATTTCCTACTGAGCAACTTGGTTGCAGAGAATCGAGGTGGCTGCATCGTGGCCCGTGCTCCATTACCTTTGGGTGGTCAGACAGTGGGCAGATCAGAGAAGAATACTTTTCTGTGGTTGACGTGTCTGTAGGTGAAATCTTTAGGAGGGATCTCAACTGTGCGTGCACATACAGTGTGCTCCCATCGTAGGTGATGTTCAACTGCTTAACGAAGTTGTTCAGTTCTTCAACTTCACGAACTGTCGTAAGGGTGAGGTGAAGAAATTCAGAGAAGTCAACAAGCCCAGGCAATTCACGAAGAAAATCTAATTTGTAGAAATGGACAACCTTGCCTGTCATTGCACGCAACTTTTGAATGACGGTTACCTTTCTGTTGAAGTTATCATCTTGCATATATATACAGCAGTTACATTTGAAGAGGAAGGTAGCTGTCATTCATGAGTTGCGGGCTGTTTGAACTTCATTGAGCGTAGAAATGAAATGCGTACTCTCATTTGTCTTTTTTATGACCTTCGTGCAGAATGAGAATGGATGGGTACGTTAGTAATATTTTTTGGCAGGCAGTGGCAGTCTTGCTTGTTTCATTGTCGCATACAATTGATGAAACTTGTTTGTCAACCACAGAAAAGTATTCTTCTCTGATCTGCCCACTGTCTGAGCACCCGAAGGTAATGGAGCACGGGCCAGGATGCAGCCACCTCGATTCTCTGCAACCAAGTTGCTCAGTAGGAAATTGAAGCCCTCAACTTGATGGCTGGCCTTGCCAACAACTTAAGCGGCCGGAGAGTGCGTGCACACTGTATGTGCACGCACAGTTTAGATCCCTCCTAAAGAGTTCACCTACAGACACGTCAACCACGGAAACAGAGGGCATTGACGATGCCCGGATGGACCACATCTTAGAAAAGTTGGATATTAGACAAGGACTGAAGGCAAACTTCTTCCTTAATCTGTTAGGGTTCTCCGACTCAGATGGGGAGAAGGTATTGGTTTTCAGCCATCGTCTCCGGCCACTTAAGTTGTTGGCAAGGCCAGCCATCAAGTTGAGGGCTTCAATTTCCTACTGAGCAACTTGGTTGCAGAGAATCGAGGTGGCTGCATCGTGGCCCGTGCTCCATTACCTTTGGGTGGTCAGACAGTGGGCAGGATGCAGCCACCTCGATTCTCTGCAACCAAGTTGCTCAGTAGGAAATTGAAGCCCTCAACTTGATGGTTGGCCTAGCCAACAACTTAAGTGGCCGGAGACGATGGCTGAAAACCAATACCTTCTCCCCACCTGAGTCGGAGAACCCTAACAGATTAAGGAAGAAGTTTGCCTTCAGTCCTTGTCTAATATCCAACTTTTCTAAGATGTGGTCCATCCGGGCATCGTCAATGCCCTCTGTTTCTGTGGTTGACGTGTCTGTAGGTGAAATCTTTAGGAGGGATCTCAACTGTGCGTGCACATACAGTGTGCTCCCATCGTAGGTGATGTTCAACTGCTTAACGAAGTTGTTCAGTTCTTCAACTTCACGAACTGTTGTAAGGGTGAGGTGAAGAAATTCAAAGAAGTCAACAAGCCCAGGCAATTCACGAAGAAAATCTAATTTGTAGAAATGGACAACCTTGCCTGTCATTGCACGCAACTTTTGAATGACGGTTACCTTTCTGTTGAAGTTATCATCTTGCATATATATACAGCAGTTACATTTGAAGAGGAAGGTAGCTGTCATTCATGAGTTGCGGGCTGTTTGAACTTCATTGAGCGTAGAAATGAAATGCGTACTCTCATTTGTCTTTTTTATGACCTTCGTGCAAAATGAGAATGGATGGGTACGTTAGTAATATTTTTTGGCAGGCAGTGGCAGTCTTGCTTGTTTCATTGTCGCATACAATTGATGAAACTTGTTTGTCAACCACAGAAAAGTATTCTTCTCTGATCTGCCCACTGTCTGAGCACCCGAAGGTAATGGAGCACGGGCCAGGATGCAGCCACCTCGATTCTCTGCAACCAAGTTGCTCAGTAGGAAATTGAAGCCCTCAACTTGATGGCTGGCCTTGCCAACAACTTAAGCGGCCGGAGAGTGCGTGCACACTGTATGTGCACGCACAGTTTAGATCCCTCCTAAAGAGTTCACCTACAGACACGTCAACCACGGAAACAGAGGGCATTGACGATGCCCGGATGGACCACATCTTAGAAAAGTTGGATATTAGACAAGGACTGAAGGCAAACTTCTTCCTTAATCTGTTAGGGTTCTCCGACTCAGATGGGGAGAAGGTATTGGTTTTCAGCCATCGTCTCCGGCCACTTAAGTTGTTGGCAAGGCCAGCCATCAAGTTGAGGGCTTCAATTTCCTACTGAGCAACTTGGTTGCAGAGAATCGAGGTGGCTGCATCGTGGCCCGTGCTCCATTACCTTTGGGTGGTCAGACAGTGGGCAGGATGCAGCCACCTCGATTCTCTGCAACCAAGTTGCTCAGTAGGAAATTGAAGCCCTCAACTTGATGGTTGGCCTAGCCAACAACTTAAGTGGCCGGAGACGATGGCTGAAAACCAATACCTTCTCCCCACCTGAGTCGGAGAACCCTAACAGATTAAGGAAGAAGTTTGCCTTCAGTCCTTGTCTAATATCCAACTTCTTTAAGATGTGGTCCATCCGGGCATCGTCAATGCCCTCTGTTTCCGTGGTTGACGTGTCTGTAGGTGAACTCTTTAGGAGGGATCTAAACTGTGCGTGCACATACAGTGTGCACGCACTCTCCGGCCGCTTAAGTTGTTGGCAAGGCCAGCCATCAAGTTGAGGGCTTCAATTTCCTACTGAGCAACTTGGTTGCAAAGAATCGAGGTGGCTGCATCCTGGCCCGTGCTCCATTACCTTCGGGTGCTCAGACAGTGGGCAGATCAGAGAAGAATACTTTTCTGTGGTTGACAAACAAGTTTCATCAATTGTATGCGACAATGAAACAAGCAAGACTGCCACTGCCTGCCAAAAAATATTACTAACGTACCCATCCATTCTCATTCTGCACGAAGGTCATAAAAAAGACAAATGAGAGTACGCATTTCATTTCTACGCTCAATGAAGTTCAAACAGCCCGCAACTCATGAATGACAGCTACCTTCCTCTTCAAATGTAACTGCTGTATATATATGCAAGATGATAACTTCAACAGAAAGGTAACCGTCATTCAAAAGTTGCGTGCAATGACAGGCAAGGTTGTCCATTTCTACAAATTAGATTTTCTTCGTGAATTGCCTGGGCTTGTTGACTTCTCTGAATTTCTTCACCTCACCCTTACGACAGTTCGTGAAGTTGAAGAACTGAACAACTTCGTTAAGCAGTTGAACATCACTTGCGATGGGAGCACACTGTATGTGCACGCACAGTTGAGATCCCTCCTAAAGATTTCACCTACAGACACGTCAACCACAGAAACAGAGGGCATTGACGATGCCCGGATGGACCACATCTTAGAAAAGTTGGATATTAGACAAGGACTGAAGGCAAACTTCTTCCTTAATCTGTTAGGGTTCTCCGACTCAGGTGGGGAGAAGGTATTGGTTTTCAGCCATCGTCTCCGGCCACTTAAGTTGTTGGAAAGGCTAGCCATGAAAGTGAATGCTTCAACTCTTGATTCAGAATTGGGTGTGGGAACGAATAGCTCTCTACAAAATTTGGAAATCGTCATCCTCATTTCAACTCTTTCAATTGGCTTTCCTATGTTTTAAGTTGAATACCGTCAACTATGCATGAACTTCAGCACTGAAAGAAAGAGTTGTTTACTGTGTTACACGGACTCGGGTACGGGTCCCAGGTGCGGTATGCATGTACAGGTCCGACTCATTATATCTTAACCCTACATTCAATGGTACACGGTGTGGGGAAAAAATATCATATTTTTAATCTAATATGTGCCATAAAATGGTACTATATGTAACTCACGGTGTCAAAATCACATTTATAGTAATTTCACAATAATTTGCACATATAATAATTGTGTTTTATACAATTATATAAGAAGTGTCCGTTGAAAAGTATCCGACACATATCCCATACCCTTGTCTGACTCTCAGGTGTCCGACACGGGTATTTGATCTATTTTGAAGAGTCCGTGTACCACAGATTGTTTCTAAACATAAGTTCCGGCAATATAAAATCACCGAGTACAGCAAAATTTAAAGCACAATTCAACCGAGTGTGCTACCTGTTGCGGAAACAAGATTAGTCATTGTTTGTTTATCGAGTTTCTTATTTTTGCTTTTTTGGCTACTCGAAAAGAAAAAAAAAATTTGTTTTTCCCGTGCCAACATTACACAAATTTCTTTTAAAGTCTTCTTTCGTTATATATAACCCAACATAACAAGTTCGCCATGTAAATGCAGAACACCTTTTATTCTTGTTGCTAACTACTATCATACCTATGTTCAACTTGCAGCACTGATAGCAGAGGGAAGACTTCCTATTCGGAAGGGAGAAAATACAAAAAATCGAGTACAGAACAGTTCCTATTGGGTTCATTTCGGTTAGCAGAGGGAAGAGTTCCTATTCGAATAGCACAAAATACCAAAATGGAGTACAGAACAGTTCCTATTGGGTCGATTTCTGGTTGGGTGTGAAGGTATATGCGAATGATAGAAGACAAACAAGGAGACAGATAATGTACCAGCACGAAATAAAGGAAATACCAACCGGATCAGACGAACCGACGGTGGTGCTCGATTAACCCTTGCGGTTGTGCTCCACCGACAAAAATCAACTCAAAAAAAGTATTTACGCATCCACTTCCATGGCTACCCTTCCCAAGAACTTAAGCTCAGCACTCAAATATTGTTCTCTGTAAAACCCTACAGCTACGGGGAAATGGAACAACGGAGAGACGGGCAGACAGAAAGACAAACAAAGAGAGAGGTCCGAGATGGAAGAGAGACGGACGGGCCGACGGAACTTACACCTCTTCTGAACACTTCGGCAATTTTTTAAGTTTTATACTTGTTCTGACAACCTACACCTTTTAATGAAAACTGACATCATTTATAAATTAATTTTCTTCATAAAAGTTACACCTTGGAACTTTATCTTTACATTACATTAATTTTCTTAGTAAAAGTTACACCTTGGATCTTTTCCAAAAATGAAACATTCAGCTTTAATTCGGATTGGTCTTCTTTGGGAACTTATATCTTTTGTAAAAACGAAACATTCAGCTTCGATGGTTGCTCTTATTTGGGAACTTGTACCTTTTGTAAAAAATCACAAAGTTTACAACTATTCCTAAAGTTTACACCTTTCCTAAAAATTTACACCTCCTCTCGGAAATATTTGCAACTTCTTGAAAAATGACACATTTTGTGGAAAAACCTTTTTCGTAAAATTTACACTTATTATTTCAAGTTACACCTTTAGTGAAAAACAAAACTTACATCTTTTCTATGGTCATTTACACCTTCTACGGACAAACATACACCATATTTGAAAAGGTTATACCTTTTGTCAAATAATTTCTTGGTGTGTTTGGTAACGTTTACGTTTTCAGTTTATATTTACAAAAAATTTATAAACTAGTTTTTGTTTATTTTTTGAAAAACATAAACTACAAACGCGTTTCGTAATTGACAAAATGTTTTAAAAAAATTTAAAATATAAAAAAGAGTGAGAAATGGCGAGTGGTGGCAAGTGGCAGCGGAAGACGGTGGTGGAAAGTGGTGACGGTGAGTGGTGGGTGGTGGTGGTGGTGGTGGTGGGTGGGTGATGGTGGCAGGTGGTAGCGAGTGGGTGGTGGTGGTGGTGGTGGTGGTGGTGGCGGGTGGTGGGTGGTGGTAGCGGGTAGGTGGGTGGCGGATGGCGGGTAACGGTGACGGGTGGTGGGTGGTAGCAACTGGGTGGTGGTGGCAGGTGGGTGGCGGATGGCGGGTGGTAGTAGGTGCTAGGTAGTGGCGAGTGGTGATGGTGGGTGGGTGGGTGGGTGGGTGGGTGACAGCGGCGGGTGGTGGGTAGTAACGAATAGGTGGTGGTGGTGATGGTGGCGGGTGGTGGTGGCAGGTGGGTGGCGGATAGCGAGTGGTGGCGGGTGGTGATGGTGGGTGGGTGGGTGACGGTGGCGGGTGGTGGTGGCGGCGGGTGGTGGTGGGTGGTGGCGGGTAGGTGACGGATGGTGGTGGTGGTGGTGGTGGGTGGGTGGGTGGGTGGGTGACGGTGGCGGGTGATAGGTGGTAACGACTGGGTGGTGGTGGTGGCGGGTGGCGGGTGGTGGTGGCAGGTGGGTGATAGGTGATGGTGGTGGTGGGTGGTGGGTGGTGGTGGTGGCAGGTGAGTGGCAGGTGGTGGTGGGTGGCTAGTGGTGGCAGGTGGTGGTGGCAGGTGGGTGGTGGCAAGTAGGTGGTGGTGGCGAGCGGTGGATGGTAATGGCAAGTGGTGGGTGGTGGCGGTTGGATGGCAGGTGGGTGGTGGGTGGTGGGCAGTAGTGGTGGTGGTGGTGGTGGGGGTGGGGGTGGGGGTGGGTGGTGGTGGCGGAGGCGGAAGACGGTGGTGGAAAATGGTGGCGGGTGGTGGCTAGTGTTGGGTGGTAAAAAAAAAAAAAACTGAAAGCTCAAAATGGAAACACATTTTTTGTGTTTTTATTTTTTGGCCAAATTTATAAACTGAGACCACTGATTTATAAATCAAAAATTTTGCCAAACAAGTTTTTATTTGAGTTTTTTAAATTTTTGTAAATATAAACAGAAATTTTACTCCTTCTGTGTTTACGAATATTTTGAAATGAACGCTTTGTTACTCCATTTGTGGTTTTGAACACTTTGAAATGTTACTCCTTCATACTTTTCGTAAAAATACTTACACCATTTTTGAAAAGTTACTCCTTTAAGTTTGTGAGCGGCAACTTAAAGCTTCGTCAGAAGTCACTTATAGCATTTGTGATAAAAAAAACAAAAAATTTACACATTTAGCTTATGCTTACACCTTTTCGTGGCAGGGCTTACACCATTTTTGAAAAGTTACTCCTTTTGTGTAAGAATTTTTTTCATAACATTTATACTTTAACTTCCAACTTACACCTTTTGTGAAACCCCAACTTAAAGCTTTATTCGGAAGTCACTTACACCTTTTGGGAAAAAAAAAAATCATCAAATTTACACCTTTTTCTTAAGCTTACACCTTTTCGAGAAAATACTTACACCATTTTTGAAAACGTACTCCTTTTGTGTAAGAATTTTTGGCATAACATTTATACTTTTTCTTCCAACTTACACCTTCTGTGAAAGATTGTATAAGCACAGAGTAAATGTTATGACAAAAATTCTTACACAAAAGGAGTACATTTTCAAAAATGGTGTAACTATCTTCCCAAAAAGGTGTAAGCTTAAGCAAAAGGTGTAAATTTCATTAATTTTGTTTTTCACAAAAGGTATAAGTGACTTCCGAAGATGCTTTAACTTGGTCTTTCACAAAAGGTGTAAGTTGGAAGAAAAAGTATAAGTGACTTCCGAAGATGCTTTAACTTGGTCTTTCACAAAAGGTGTAAGTTGGAAGAAAAAGTATAAGTGTTATGCCAAAAATTCTTACACAAAAGGAGTACCTTTTCAAAAATGGTGTAAATATGTTCCCAAAAAGGTGTAAGCTTAAGCAAAATGTCTAAATTTTATGAATTTTTTTTTTCACAAATGGTATAAGTGACTTCCGACGAAGCTCTAAGTTGGGCTTTCCCATAAGGTGTAAGTTCGAAGACAAAGTATAAATGTTATGCCAAAAGTTATTACACCAACTGAGTAACTTTTGAAAAATGGTGTAAGCACTTCCACGAAAAGGTGAAAGCTTAAGGAAAATGTGTAAATTTGATGAATTTTTTTTTCCACAAAAGGTGTGACTTCGGAGCAAAAGTATAAATCTTATGAAAAAAATTGTTACACAAAAGGTTTAAGTTGGGCTTTCACAAACGGTGTAAGTTCGAAGAAAAAGTATAAATCTTATGCCACAAAGAAATGTCAGTAACTTCGCAAAACGTCTAAGTTCGGTTTTTTCCCCCGAAAACCTGTAAGTTCCTAAAATCGAATCACACTGTATTTGTCTTGTTCAGATAATGGCAATGTGAGAGAGAAGGGCGTTTCGGAGGGCTTGGCCTTTCTCCCAGTAGAACTCCGTTTCATACAAGACGAGTCTGGGAAGGATTCCAATAGCGACTCCGAGTCCAAATCCAACCAAGTATGTCAATGTAAAAGAGAACCGTTGATAGACTGAGGTCAACAGACATAGAGACCTAGATGGACACTTATCGACAGAGGGACCGAAATCGACAGAGATCGACAGAGAAGAGACCCACGCTGGAGACAGACCGAGATAAACAGGGATCGACAGAGACAGACCGACATCGACACAGAGAGTCCAAGATCGATAGGCAATCTTTCAAAAAATCTTTGCTTTGCGGCGGCGGTGCAAGTGGAGTTGCCGATCTCAGAAGGTTGTGAGGACCGGAGCCCACCGACGCTTGGGTGGTCAGCGGGGGTCACGAACCCTTTGATTTGTTCAGTGGTTGTGTCAATTGGTTTATGAACACTTCGAAATGTTACTCCTTTTGTGTTTACTACTTTGAGATGAACATATATTACTCCTTCTGTGTTTACGAACATTTTGAAATGAACCCTTTGTTAGTCCTTTTCTGGTTATCAACACTTTGAAAAGTTACTCCTTCGTTAATATATTTACACCATTTTGGAAAAGTTACTCCTTTTGTGTAAGAATTGTTGGCATAAGATTTATACTTTTTCTTCGAACTGACAGTTTTTCTGAAAGCCGAACTTAAACCTATTTCGGAAGTCACTTATACCTTTTGTGAAAAAAAAAAATTCATTAATTTTGCACCTTTTGCTTATGCTTACACTTTTTCCTGAAAATACTTACACAATTTTTGAAAAGTTACTCCTTTTGTGTAAGAAGTTTTGGCATAACATTTATACTTTTGGGCTTATATACTCTTTCACAGAAGGTGTAAGTTTGAAGAAAAAGTATAAATCTTATGAGAAAAATTATTTCATAAAGGAGTAACTTTTCAAGAAAAATATAAGCAGTTTCATGAAAAGGTATAAGCCGATGCAAAAGGTGTAAATTTGATGAATTTATTTTTTCACAAAAGGTATAACTGACTTGCGAAAAAGCTTTAAGTTGGGCATCCACAAAGGTGTAAGTTCGAAGAAAAGCTATAAAAGTTATGCCAAATATTTTTACAGAAAAGGAGTAACTTTTTAAAATAAATATATGCACTTCCACGAAAAGGTATAAGTGACTTGCGAAAAAGGTTTAAGTTGGCCTTCCACAAACGGTGTAAGTTCGAAAAAAGGTATAAATCCTATGCCAAAAATTCTTACACAAAAGGAGTAACTTTTCAAAAAAAATTATAAGCACTTCCACGAAAAGGTATAAGCTTCGGCAAAAGGTGTAAATTTGATGATTTTATTTTTCCACAAACGGTATAACTGAATTCCGAAAAACCTTTAAGTTGGGCTTCCACAAAAGGTGTAAGTTCGAAGAAAAGGTATAAATCTTATGCCAAAAATTCTTACACAAAAGGAGTAACTTTTCGAAAAAATATATAAGCACTTCCACGAAAGGTGTAAGCTTAAGCAAAAGGTGTAAATTTGATGAATTTATCTTTTCACAAAAGGTATAAGTGACTTCCGAAATGGGTTTAAGTTGGCCTTCCACAAACGGTGTAAGCTCGAAGAAAAGGTATAAATCTTATGCCAAAAATCTTACACAAAAGGAGTAACTTTTCCAAAAAAATATAAGCACTTCCACGAAAAGGTATAAGCTTAAGCAAAAGTTGTAAATTTGATGAATTTATTTTTTTAGAAATGGTATAACTGACTTCCAAAAAAGCTTTAAGTTGGACTTTCACAAAAGGTGTAAGTTCGGAGAAAACGTATAGATCTATGCCACAAAGAGATGTAAGTAACTTCGCAAAACGTCCAAGTTCCGTTTTTTTTGTAAGTTCCTAAAATCCAATCACACTGTATTTGTCTTGTTCAGATAATGGCAATGTGAGAGACAAGGGCGTTTCGGAGGGCTTGGCCTTTGTCCCAGTAGAACTCCGTTTCAGAGAAGACGAGTCTGTGAGGGCTTGGAATAGCGACTCCGACCCCAAATCCAACCAAGTATGTCAATGTAAAAGAGAACCGTTTTTAATATAGCGCAACGGACAGAGAGAGAGAGAGAGAGAGAGAGAGAGAGAGATAGACTGAGATCGACAGACATAGAGACCTAGATGGACACTGATCGACAGAGGGACCGAGATCGACAGAGATCGACAGAGAAGAGACCCACATGGACACCGACAGACCAAGATCGCTGGAGACAGACCGAGATAAACAGGGATCGACAGAGAGAGACCGACATCGACACAGAGAGACCAAGATCGATAGCCAATCTTTCAAAAAACCTTTGATTTGCGGCGGCGGTGCCAGTGGAGGTGCCGATCTCAGAAGGCTGTGAGCACCGGAGCCTACCGACGCTTGTGTGGTCAGCGGTGGTGACGACCCTTTCATTTGTTCAGTGGTTGTCTCAATTGGGTTTATGAACACTTCGAAATGTTACTCCTTCTGTGTTTACTACTCTGAGATGAACATATGTTACTCCTTCTGTGTTTACGAACATTTTGAAATGAACCCTTTGTTACTCCTTTTCTGGTTATCAACGCTTTGAAATGTTACTCCTTCATACTTTTCGTGAAAATGTTTACACCATTTTTGAAATGTTACTGCTTTTGTGTAAGAATTGTTGGCATGAGATTTATACTTTTTCTTCGAACTTACACCTTTTGTGAAAGGCCAACTTAAACCTATTTCGGAAGTCACTTATACCTTTTGTGGAAAAAAAAAATCATCAAATTTACACCTTTTTCTTAACCTTATACCTTTCCGTGGAAGTGCTTATATTTTTTTTGAAAAGTTACTCCTTTTGTGTAAGAATTTTTGGCATCAAGTTTATACTTTTCTGGTTATATACTCTTTCACAAGAGGTGTAAGTTTGAAAAAAAGTATAAATCTTATGACAAAAATTATTTCACAAAAGGAGTAACTTTTCAAAAAAAATATAAGCACTTCCACGAGAGGGTCAAAATGTGTAAATTTGATGAATTTATCTTTTCACAAAAGGTATAAGTGACTTCAGACAAAGCTTTAAGTTGGCCTTCCACAAACGGTGTAAGTTCGAACAAAAGGTATAAAAGTTATGCCAAAAATTGTCACACAAAAGGAGTAACTTTTCAAAAAATTATAAGCACTTCCACGAAAAGGTATAAGCTTAAGCAAAAGGTGTAAATTTGATGAATTTATCTTTTCACAAAAGGTATAATTGACTTCCGAAAAAGGTTTAAGTTGGCCTTACACAAACGGTGTAAGTTCGAAGAAAAGGTATAAATCTTATGCCAAAAATTCTTACACAAAAGGAGTAACTTTTCAAAATAAATATAAGCACTTCCACGAAAAGGTATAAGCTTAGGCAAAAGGTGTAAATTTGATGAATTTATTTTTTCACAAAGGGTATAACTGACTTCCGAAAAACCTTTAAGTTGGGCTTCCACAAAAGGTGTAAGTTCGAAGAAAATGTATAAATCTTATGCCAAAAATTCTTACACAGAAGGAGTAACTTTTCGAAAAATATATAAGCACTTCCACGAAAGGTGTAAGCTTAACCAAAAGGTGTATATTTGATGAATTTATCTTCTCACAAAAGGTATAAGTGACTTCCGAAAAGGGTTTAAGTTGGCCTTTCACAAACGGTGTAAGTTCGAAGAAAAGATATAAATCTTATGCCAAAAATTCTTACACAAAAGGAAAACTTTTCCAAAAAAATATAAGCACTTCCACGAAAAGGTATAAGCTTAAGCAAAAGGTGTAAATTTGATGAATTTATTTTTTCAGAAATGGTATAACTGACTTCCAAAAAAGCTTTAAGTTGGACTTTCACAAAAGGTGTAAGTTCGGAGAAAATGTATAGATCTATGCCACAAAGAGATGTAAGTAACTTCGCAAAACGTCCAAGTTCCGTTTTTTTTGTAAGTTCCTAAAATCCAATCACACTGTATTTGTCTTGTTCAGATAATGGCAATGTGAGAGACAAGGGCGTTTCGGAGGGCTTGGCCTTTGTCCCAGTAGAACTCCGTTTCAGAGAAGACGAGTCTGTGAGGGCTTGGAATAGCGACTCCGACCCCAAATCCAACCAAGTATGTCAATGTAAAAGAGAACCGTTTTTAATATAGCGCAACGGACAGAGAGAGAGAGAGAGAGAGAGAGAGAGAGAGAGATAGACTGAGATCGACAGACATAGAGACCTAGATGGACACTGATCGACAGAGGGACCGAGATCGACAGAGATCGACAGAGAAGAGACCCACATGGACACCGACAGACCAAGATCGCTGGAGACAGACCGAGATAAACAGGGATCGACAGAGAGAGACCGACATCGACACAGAGAGACCAAGATCGATAGCCAATCTTTCAAAAAACCTTTGATTTGCGGCGGCGGTGCCAGTGGAGGTGCCGATCTCAGAAGGCTGTGAGCACCGGAGCCCACCGACGCTTGGGTGGTCAGCGGTGGTCACGACCCTTTGATTTGTTCAGTGGTTGTCTCAATTGGGTTTATGAACACTTCGAAATGTTACTCCTTCTGTGTTTACTACTCTGAGATGAACATATGTTACTCCTTCTGTGTTTACGAACATTTTGAAATGAACCCTTTGTTACTCCTTTTCTGGTTATCAACGCTTTGAAATGTTACTCCTTCATACTTTTCGTGAAAATGTTTACACCATTTTTGAAAAGTTACTGCTTTTGTGTAAGAATTGTTGGCATGAGATTTATACTTTTTCTTCGAACTTACACCTTTTGTGAAAGGCCAACTTAAACCTATTTCGGAAGTCACTTAAACCTTTTGTGGAAAAAAAAATTCATCAAATTTACACCTTTTTCTTAACCTTATTCCTTTTCGCGGTAGTGCTTATATTTTTTTTTAAAAGTTACTCCTTTTGTGTAAGAATTTGTGGCATCAAGTTATACTATTGTGGTTATATACTCTTTCACAAGAGGTGTAAGTTTGAAGATAAAGTATAAATCTTATGACAAAAATTATTTCACAAAAGGAGTAACTTTTGAAAAAAAATATAAGCACTTCCACGAGAGGGTCAAAATGTGTAAATTTGATGAATTTATCTTTTCACAAAAGGTATAAGTGACTTCCGACAGAGCTTTAAGTTGGCCTTCCACAAACGGTGTAAGTTCGAACAAAAGGTATAAAAGTTATGCCAAAAATTGTTACACAAAAGGAGTAACTTTTCAAAAAAATATAAGCACTTCCACGAAAAGGTATAAGCCTAAGCAAAAGGTGTAAATTTGATGAATTTATCTTTTCACAAAAAGGTATAATTGACTTCCGAAAAAGGTTTAAGTTGGCCTTCCACAAACGGTGTAAGTTCGAAAAAAGGTATAAATCTTATGCCAAAAATTGTTACACAAAAGGAGTAACTTTTCAAAAAAATATAAGCACTTCCACGAAAAGGTATAAGCCTAAGCAAAAGGTGTAAATTTGATGAATTTATCTTTTCACAAAAAGGTATAATTGACTTCCGAAAAAGGTTTAAGTTGGCCTTCCACAAACGGTGTAAGTTCGAAAAAAGGTATAAATCTTATGCCAAAAATTCTTACACAAAAAGAGTAACTTTTCGAAAAAAATATAAGCACTTCCACGAAAGGTGTAAGCTTACGCAAAAGGTGTAAATTTGATGAATTTATCTTTTCACAAAAGGTATAAGTGACTTCCGAAATGGGTTTAAGTTGGCCTTCCACAAACGGTGTAAGTTCGAAGAAAAGGTATAAATCTTATGCCAAAAATTCTTACGCAAAAGGAGTAACTTTTCCAAAAAAATATAAGCACTTCCACGAAAAGGTATAAGCTTAAGCAAAAGGTGTGAATTGGATGAATTTATTTTTTCACAAATGGTATAACTGACTTCCAAAAAAGCTTTAAGTTGGACTTTCACAAAAGGTGTAAGTTCGGAGAAAACGTATAGATCTATGCCACAAAGAGATGTAAGTAACTTCGCAAAACGTCCAAGTTCCGTTTTTTTTGCAAGTTCCTAAAATCCAATCACACTGTATTTGTCTTGTTCAGATAATGGCAATGTGAGAGAGAAGGGCGTTTCGGAGGGCTTGGCCTTTCTCCCAGTAGAACTCCGTTTCATACAAGACGAGTCTGGGAAGGCTTCCAATAGCGACTCCGAGTCCAAATCCAACCAAGTATGTCAATGTAAACGAGAACCGTTTTTAATATAGAGCAACGGACAGAGAGAGAGAGAGAGAGATAGACTGAGATCAACAGACATAGAGACCTAGATGGACACTGATCGACAGAGGGACCGAGATCGACAGAGTTCGACAGAGAAGACACCCACATGGACACCGACAGACCAAGATCGCTGGAGACAGACCGAGATAAACAGGGATCGACAGAGGGAGACCGACATCGACACAGAGAGTCCAAGATCGATAGCCAATCTTTCAAAAATTCTTTGATTTGCGGCGTCGGTGCAAGTGGAGTTGCCGATCTCAGAAGGCTGTGAGCACCGGAGCCCACCGCGCTTGGGTGGTCAGCGGGGGTCACGAACCCTTTGATTTGTTCAGTGGTTCTCTCAATTGGTTTATGAACAATTCGAAATGTTACTCCTTCTGTGTTTACTACTCTGAGATGAACATATGTTACTCCTTCTGTGTTTACGAACATTTTGAAATGAACCCTTTGTTACTCCTTTTCTGGTTATCAACGCTTTGAAATGTTACTCCTTCATTAAAATATTTACACCATTTTGGAAAAGTTACTGCTTTTGTGTAAGAATTGTTGGCATAAGATTTATACTTTGGACTTTTTCTTCGAACTGACACCTTTTGTGAAAGCCCAACTTAAACCTATTTCGGAAGTCACTTATACCTTTTGTGAAAAAAAAAAATCATTAATTTTGCACCTTTTGATTAAGCTTACACTTTTTACTGAAAATACTTACACCATTTTTGAAAAGTTATTCCTTTTGTGTAAGAATTTTTGGCATGACATTTATACTTTTGTGCTTATATACTCTTTCACAGAAGGTGTAAGTTTCAAGAAAAAGTATAAATCTTATGAGAAAAATTATTTCACAAAAGGAGTAACTTTTCAAGAACAATATAAGCAGTTTCACGAAAAGGTATAAGCCGAAGCAAAAGGTGTAAATTTGATGAATTTATTTTTTCACAAAAGGTATAACTGACTTGCGAAAAAGCTTTAAGTTGGGCATCCACAAAAGGTGTAAGTTCGAAGAAAAGGTATAAATCTTATGCCAAAAATTCTTACACAAAAGGAGTAACTTTTCGAAAAATATATAAGCACTTCCACGAAGGTATAAGCTTAAGCAAAAGGTGTAAATTTGATGAATTTATCTTTTCACAAAAGGTATAAGTGACTTCCGAAAAAGGTTTAAGTTGGCCTTCCACAAACGGTGTAAGTTCGAAGAAAAGGTATAAATCTTATGCCAAAAATTCTTACACAAAAGGAGTAACTTTTCAAAAAAAATATAACCACTTCCACGAAAAGGTATAAGCTTAAGCAAAAGGTGTAAGTTAATGAATTTATCTTTTCACAAAAGGTATAACTGACTTGCGAAAAAGCTTTAAGTTATCCTTCCACAAACGGTGTAAGTTCGAAGAAAAGGTATAATCTTATGCCAAAATTCTTACACAAAAGGAGTAACTTTTCAAAAAAATATAAGCACTTCCACAAAAAGGTAGAAGCTTAGGGAAAAGGTGTAAATTTGATGACTTTATTTTTCCACAAAAGGTATAACTGATCGACAGACTGTTATCGACAGATATAGATACCGTTTTTAGTATAGAGCAACGGACAGAGACATAGAGAGAGAGAGAGAGAGAGAGAGATAGACTGAGATCCACAGACATAGAGACCTAGATGGACACTGATCGACAGAGGGACCGAGATCGACAGAGATCGACAGAGAAGAGACCCACATGGACACCGACATACCAAGATCGCTGGAGACAGACCGAGATAAACAGGGATCGACAGAGAGAGACCGACATCGACACAGAGAGACCAAGATCGATAGCCAATCTTTCAAAAAACCTTTGATTTGCGGCGGCGGTGCCAGTGGAGGTGCCGATCTCAGAAGGCTGTGAGCACCGGAGCCCACCGACGCTTGGGTGGTCAGCGGTGGTCACGACCCTTTGATTTGTTCAGTGGTTGTCTCAATTGGGTTTATGAACACTTCGAAATGTTACTCCTTCTGTGTTTACTACTTTCAGATGAACATATGTTACTCCTTCTGTGTTTACGAACATTTTTAAATGAACCCTTTGTTACTCCTTTTCTGGTTATCAACGCTTTGAAATGTTACTCCGTCATACTTTTCGTGAAAATATTTACACCATTTTTCAAAAGTTACTGCTTTTGTGTAAGAATTGTTGGCATGAGATTTATACTTTTTCTTCGAACTTACACCTTTTGTGAAAGGCCAATTTAAACCTATTTCGGAAGTCACTTATACCTTTCGTGGAAAAAAAAATTCATCAAATTTACACCTTTTTCTTAACCTTATACCTTTTCGTGGAAGTGCTTATATATATTTTGAAAAGTTACTCCTTTTGTGTAAGAATTTTTGACTTCCGAAAAGCTTTAAGTTGGGCTTCCACAAAAGGTATAAATCTTATGCCAAAAATTCTTACACAAAAGGAGTAAGTGTTCATAAAAGGTGTAAATGATTTATACTTTTCAGTAATCAGTTACGCCTTTTCTGAAATTCCTTACGCCTTTCTTGAGACCATTTACACCTTTAGTCATATAATATATTATTTTATTAATTTACCTGGAAACTGACCTGCTTAGCAGGTCACCAATGTGTAAGTTTCCAAATATTTTGATATAACCCAATACATATAAATGTGTAAATGCAAAATGGAAGGGTGTAACTGCCTTGCATACCATATGCAAGGCACACATGAGAAAAGTCCACTAATTAATGTACTAACTAGTATACTAACACATGATGTGGCATAATTTTAGAGGTTTTGAGTATTTGTAATTTGTATAATATGTGGGGTCAGTAATAATGGCATAACACTAGTTGGTACACTAGTGTGTATATTAATTGATACATGTAGCACCATTTTTTTATAATAATGAATTGGGTTGACAAGATTTAGTAAAGTGAAATTAATTATTTTTAGGCCTACCACTAATAAAAACAACTTTGTTGTTGGGTTTGATATTAAAAAAAATATTGTTTAGTTGGGTGTTGATATGCTAAAATTAAAATAATTGGGAGCCTCTACAGGAATTTTATTTACAGTAAAAAAATTATGAAGTGTTTTTAATTTTTCAATACATTCTGTTCAATTATTTACAGTTTTATGTTACTCTCAGTATATCCTATAATTTTTTTTAAAATACTTTTTGAGGTACACCCAAATAAGAACAAAATCACCATGTTCGAAGATACAATGTCGAAGAATATTGTTTGGTTCAAACTTTCATATCCGAACATGTTGACTTTGCTCGGTAGTGTACTGCTGAACAAAGTGAATTTGTTCGAATCTGAAAGTCCGAACAATAATGATGTTAAATAGGTTGAATATTTGTTTTTACGTAAAAAAAAATACAAAAATAAAAAATTATACCTTGATATTTATGTGAATACTTATCTCCTCTTTGATAGGTTGTTTCAAAAAATAGTTTTTATTACTATTCTCGTCTATTGTTTGATTTTGTTCAAACTTTCTTCTATTTGAAAGAATAAGAAACAATAATGTTGATTATAATGGTGAGTTTTGGTGGGGTGGTTTGAAATTTTGTAATGAGGAAGAAGAATAATAGAAGACAATTGAAACTTGGGAAAGGATATGAAGAATACATATATGTGATAAGGTTGTATCATGAGAAAAAAATAATATTTTGTTTTAAGATTTAATATGTATCGTCCTTATTAATAAATTTACATTAAAATATAATAAGAATTAACAATTTAAAATTTTAATTTAACGTACTTAATAATTTTTTTGAGTATAAATAGAATCTCCAACAATGATTGGTAGTCCAAATTTTCATAACCTGAATGGCTTAAATGTCTCAAAACGATGTCGTTTTGGGATAAAACAATATCATTTTGATACATTCGAGCCATTAGACCACACAAATTCGAGTTGTGAAACATTTTTCGAGAATCTCCCAACCTTTACTAATAAAAACAAATTTTTGGGTTTGGTGTTAAGAGTTGGACTTAATAATTTGCCCTATCCCACGTTCGTTTGTTTTGGGAGATAAAGGAAGGAATGGGATTGAGATAAAGGTGAGATCTATTAATATTATATTTGTTATGGAAGATGGAGAGGGGATTCATAAGCCCTCCGGATTAGGATTAGGATGGGCCTTTGATATTATTATTTGTAACCAAAAAAATAAAATAAATAAGCCCTCCGGATTAAGATGGGCCTTAAATATTGGGATTGAGATGGAGGCCAAATTAGTATTAGAAAATTAGTCCTCCGACTTAGGCTTTTTTTTTCTTTTTTTTTTTTAAAACAATGTTGGGCATTTTTTTTTTTTTTTGAACATTAATGTTTAATGTTTTTGTATTTTTTGTTAAGTAAAAATCATTGTTTTATTTGTTTTATTATTTTATATTTCTTTTATATAAAAATAATTTAACAATTCTCACACTAATAACTATCATCAAAACAAACATAATTTTATTTAATCTCCTCACTATTAATCCATTCATTATCAATCACCTCCATTCTACTTCTAGAAAAAAAAAAAAAAAAAAACGAATGAAAACAAACGAAACAAAAGGAATTATGTTCAATCTAAGACACGACATCTCCCATTTTAGTATATATATTTTTAGTCATACTATCTTTTTATTTTTATATTTTAATATAATTATTTAGATTATCTCAAACACCCTAGTATTATTGCTAAATTTGAATCCTATTTTTTTTGGTTCAAATAGGTTGCTTTGTCCAGGGCGAGTTCTACTAGTCAAGAATTGTGTCCTACCCACCACGAGCCCGGTTAAATATTGAGTTTTTTTTTTTTTTTTTTTTTTTTAAGGTTAAAAGTTTGTTTGGGAACACCTATGGAAGTATTTTTTTTTTTTTTATCTTTTTATTTTTTTATCACATTGTTTCTTTATTTTTTTTATATATCTTTTTATAAAAAATTAAAAAACATACTTATTTAACACTTCTCAAACAACTCTTAAATATTGAGTTACTCTCTATTTCATAAATGAAATAGAAATCTCTCCGTTTGTGTTATTTTTTCACAACATTAAAAAGGAGGGAAGTGTCATACCATTAGGTTGCCACATTCCTCCATCACTAATTTTTTATTTTATTATCTTAACGTTAACTTATCAAGATTATATTTCAACATTGATTATTAGTCGATTTTCTATAAAATAAATTCATAAACAATTAACTTGAAAGTATGTATAACATCTATCTATCTATATATTATATAAGGAAAATAGAATTTTTAGTGAGGAGTCTTGTGAGAATTTCAATATGTCATACTAATTTTTTTGATTTTTTTAATTTTAAACAATTTAGAAAATATCTGTTGATTAGTTTTTATTTGATAATCCCACATCGAAAAAAGAAAGAAAAAATGAGTTGTTTTACTCATATAAAGGGAATCTTGTACTCGCATCCCATTTATTGATGGGCCTTATGAGAGTTTAAATATCTCATACTAATTTTTTTGATTTTCTTAATTTTAAACAAATAAGAAAATCTCCATTGACTAGCTTTTATTTGATAATCTCATATCAGGAAAAGAAGAAAAATGAGTTATTTTACTCATAAAAATTGAATCTTATATTACCATTTTATTTAATATTGTAGTGTTGTACATGTTTCAATTCAATATAGTTTAAATTTTAAAAGTTTTAATTAATTAATTATGACATAGGCAATTAGGTTAAATCATTTTTGATTTGATTGATTTGTTAGTTTAACCATGATTTTAGTGGCTTTATAAAATATATTGATTAGATATGTTTGATTCGAAATAAACTAAAGATTGATCTCATTAAAGATGGAAAGATTGAGATTACTTGATTAGAAATAAACTTTCTGTCCAAATAATTGTTAACTTTTATTTTACAATCCTACATCGGAAAAAGAAAAAAAAAAGTTGTTTTACTTATATAAAATGAATCTTAATAATGTAGTATTGTGTATATTTCAATTCAAGACGGCTTAAATTTTAAAATTAAAATAACATTTAAAAGTTTTAATTAATTAATTTTTGTATAATTTGGTTGTTCATTAGACCTAACCGATTAGGTTGAACCATTTTGGGTTTGACTGATTCGCCGGTTTAATCGCAATTTTTCATACTGATTTTATTAATTTTAAACAATTAAAAAAATTTCTATTGGCTAACTCTCATTTAAAAATATAAAAATAAAACTCTAATTAGTTTATGATTTATTTTATAATTCCATATCGGGAGAAGAAGAAGAAAAAGCAAAGTTTATTTCACAATCTATCTATATATTATATAAGGAAAAGAAGGTTTTTAGAGATAAACATTCTAGGAAATCCAAACCCCTTATTTTAAGAAAATTCTCATTGGTTAACTTTCATTTACCATTTATTTTACAATCTCACACCAAAAAAAGAAAGAAAAAGTAAATTATTTCACTTACATAAAGTAAATCTTATGCTACCATTTATATAAGCAAATGAGATTTTTAGTGAAAAGCTCTATGATCAATATCTCATACTCATTTTTTTGATTTTCTTAATTTTAAACAATTAAGAAAATCCCCATTGATTAGCTTCTATTTAACTTTTATTTTACAATCCCACATAAACGTTTTGATTTTAAAAATAATTTTGTATGAGATTTTGAAACTCTCATAATATTTAATTTTAAAATGATTACAATCCCACATCGGGAATAGAAAGAAAAAGTGAATTGTTTGACTTGATATAAAGTGTTACAATCCCACATTAGGAAAAAAAAAGAAAAAGTGAGTTGTTTTTTACTTATATAAAGTGAATCTTATAAAGAGAGTTTTGAAGGAGAAGTCTTCTAGAAGCTCCAAACCTTTATTCTAAAATTATTGAATTTTCTTAATTTTAAACAATTAAGAAAATTCTCATTGGCTAACTTTCATTTACCTTTTATTTTACAATTCTAAATCGAGAAAAAAAAGGAAAAAAATAAATTATTTCATTTATATAAAGTGAATCTTGTGCTCTAATTTATACAAATTATTGAATTTTCTTAATTTTAAACAATTAAGAAAATCTTCATTGGTTAGTTTCTATTTAACTTTTATTTTACAACCTCATATCGAGAAAAGAAGTAAATATTAAATTATTTCACTTATATAAAGTGATTTTTATACTTCTATTTATATAAGCAAAAGAAGATTTTTAGTGAGAAACTCTATAATCAATACCAATTTTTTTTTTTATTTTCTTAATTTTAAACAATTAAGAAAATTTTTATTGATTAGCATCCATTTAACTTTTATTTTACAATCCCACATAAACGTTTTGATATTAAAAATAATTTTGTATAAGATTCTGAAACTCTTATAAAATTAACTTTAAAATAATTATAATCTCACATGAGAAAAGAAAGAAAAAGTGAGTTGTTTCACTTATAAAAAGTGAATTTTATACTCTCATTTAATATTATAGTATTGTGCATATTTTAATTCAAGATGGTTTAAATTTTAAAATAAAATTTAAAGGCTTTAATTAATTTACGTTGTTATAAGTTAGTTGGTCTTTTGACTTAGTCAATTAGGCTAAATCGTTTTTGATTTAACTGATTTATTGGTTTAACCGTGGTTTTAACTGTTTTATCAAAATATATTATTTAGATTTGTTTGATTTGAAATAAATTAAGATTGATCTTATAAAAATTAAACGACTGAGATTGCATGATTAGAAATGAACTTTCTGTCCAAATAACTGCTAACTTTTACTTTACAATCCCATATCAGGAAAATGAGAAAAAAAATGAGTTGTTTTACTATATAAACCTTATGCTCCCATATAATATTGTAGTGTTGTGTATGTTTCAATTCAAAACAATTTAAATTTTCAAATTAAAATAAAATTTAAAAATTTTAATTAATTAATTTTTGTATAAGTTGGTTGATTTTTTGACCTAGCCAATAGGGTGAATCGTTTTCGATTTGACTGATTTGATAGTTTAACTGTGATTTTATTAAAATATATTAATTAAATTTGTTTGATTCGAAATAAATTAAAAATTGACCTAATTAAAGATTAAACGGCTAAAATTGCTTGATTCGAAATAAATTTCTCGCCCAAACAATTGTTAACTTTTTGAACAATTAAGAAAATCCCCATTGGCTAACTTTCATTTAATTTTTATTTTATAATCCCACATCAAGAAAAGAAGGAAAAAATAAATTGTTTCACTTATATAAAGTGAATCTTATGTAAGTGAATTGTTTTACTTACATAAAATTTATTGCTTGATTCGAAATAAACTTCTCATCTGAACAATTGTTAACTTTTAAACAATTAAATCTTCATTGGCTAGCTTTTTACTACCATATCATCTATATAAGCTTCCATGGTTTTCCCAAGTTGATCCTTGAACATCTGAGTGATCATTCGCTGGTAGGTTGCCCTGGCGTTCTTGAGGCCGAACGGCATTACTTTGTAGCAATAAGTTCCCCTTGGAGTGATGAATGCTGTCTTTTCTTGGTCCGGACTGAACAGTGGTATCTGGTGATAGCCGCTATAAGCGTCCAGAAAGCTCATGCGCTCATGCCCTGCTTTTGAGTCTACCAACTGATCTATGCGAGGCAGCGGAAAGCTATCTTTAGGGCAGGCTTTGTTTAGGCAAGTGAAGTCAACACAAACTCTCCATTTTTCATTTTTCTTTTTGACTACAACTGTGTTGGACAGCCGTTGCGGTTACTGAAGTTCTTTGATTGCTCCTGATGCCAGGAGTTTTTTTACTTCGGCAATTACTGCTTCAGTGTGCTTAACTGAGGATCTTCGACTTTTCTGTACAACGGACCGAGCGGAAGGGTTGATGTTGAGCTTGTGGCAAGCAAATTCTGGGTCCAACCCGGGTGTATCATATGTTGACCATGAGAAGACTTCCATATTTTCCCTCAGCAGTTCCAGCAGCTGAAGTTTCTCATCAGTGCCTAGCGAGGTACCGATAAGGAAATACTTTTCTTGATCATCCTCTTTTACCAGGACTTTCTCCAAATCCTTTACTATCTTTTTCTCTGGGGCTCCCCCTACATCTTCCAAAACTGGCTGTTCGGCCACTTCCACTGCCTGTACCCGGTTACAGAGTTGCTTTGCCTTTAGTGCCGCCATAAAGCAATGTTTGGACGTAACTTGATCCCCTGAGATCTGCTCTACTTCGTATTCCGTTGGAAAACAGATGAGCTGGTGGTAGGTTGAAGGGACCGCCTCCATCTGATGAATCCATGGACTACCAAGTATGGCGTTGTAAGGGGATGGTGTATTAATAACTAAAAACTCTATCTGGAAGGTTTTTGTTCCTACCATAACTGGCAATACTATTCGGCCAAGCGGCCATTCTGGCTATGAATTGAAGCCAACTAAGGGGCTGCCGCTGGAGTGAGATGCTGCTCAGAGAGACCAAGCTTTCTGAACAAGTCATAATACAAAATGTCTGCTGCACTGCCTTGATCTACCAGGACTCATTTTACATCAAAGCGTTTCCCAATTCCCACAATTATAATTAATGCATCAGTATGTGGGTGTTGTATGCCTTCTAAATCTTTTCTAGTAAATGAAACAGTGCACAAGGGGGATTTGGGTACCGTGCATACCTTTTTCGATGCAAGCTCCACTGACATGACCTACTGAATTTGCACAGCCTTAGCAATCTCTTCTTTCAGTGTCTCCTCAGATTCTTGAGTTGTTGTTCCATAGATCACATTTATTATCAACCGAGGTGGGTGCTCAATATTCGGTTCTGGTGGTGGGTTCCTCAGTTCGGTCACTTCCTTATCCTGATCAATGTAATCCCGGAGGTGTCCAGCTGCTACTAGGTCCTCCAAGTGTTGCTTCAGTGCCCTGCAGTTCTGAGCCATGTGCCCCCTATCCTGATGATAGGTGCATCTGAGCTTCTGATTACGCCGAGCCGGATCTCCTAACATTTTTGGCAGCCAAACAAAGAAGGGCTCTCTCTTGATCTTTTCCAGGATTCGATAGATCGGCTCTTTGAATACAGTCACGATGGCTTCGTGGGATTTGGACTTATCCACTTCATTCACTGCGATCCCTCTGTGTTCTTCTCGATCTGTTCTCTTCTTGTGCCGAGTTGTTTGTTCTGCTGACACTACCTCGATGGGGATCTGATCATCTTCGAGGCGAGTGTATTGCTCAATCTTAGCACGCAAATCTTTTAATACTGTGGTTGGGCGCCTGGTAAGTGATTGTCTCAACTTACTTTCCGGGCCCAGACCATGTTTGAAAGACATAACAGCCATCTGCTCACTACACACATTTTCCTCCATGTCATTGTACTCTTCCCAGTACCCCCTAGCATAACTGCGCGGCGTTTCCTCCTGCTCCTTTTGGAGGTCGAACAGCGTATCCGGCTCCTTTGAGATCTTAGTACTGGAGACCAACCTGGCTAGGAACTCTTCGAAGAGCTGCTTCCAGCCATGAATCGATCCAGCGGGGAGTCGATCGAACCATCGAAGTCCAGTTTATCCCAAGCTGGATTGGAAGACTTTGCACATCAGTGCCTCATCTCGGCTCCATAGAGACATCATCTGTCTGTAATGGCTAATATGTGTTAGCGGGTCCGATTTCCCATCGTATGAAGTGAACTTTGGTGGGGTGAATTTCTTTGGAGGTCTCATGGCCTCAATTTTCGGGGAGAAGGGCGAGGAGACGAGCCTATCCAGCGTTCGGTGTTCTCTCTGGTGAACAGTGCGGTCCAGATGATCCCGATGTTGCTCGTTTTGCTTGTTGTCGATCAACCAAGTACAAAGGTCTTGGGGAGGGTATTCAGTCTGTTGGCTAACCGTCTTCTGCCTCTTAGCCCTTCTCCGGCGTGATCCGCGGGTGTGGCTGCTCGCCGCCTCACTCTGTACCGGGATGGGCTGGCTTTGTTGCCCAGACTTATTTCTGGAAAACTTTTTCACTGGTGATAGGAATAGCAACGGGGCGGGGTGGGGCCGGGGATCACACTCCCCGTCCCCGATCCCCGATTGTGAAAATCTCCCCAGCCCCGGCCCCGATCCTCGACGGGGAACGTACCACCATCCCCATCTCTGCCCCCTAACGGGGATCAAGTTTCTCCAACCCCGAAAATTCCCCGGCCCCCAAATCTGTTTCAACACCACCATCAACAACAACAACAACATCAACAGAATCATCTATATGAACATATCATTTTCAACATCATATCAACAAAATCATCAATAGATAATAAACCAAAAAAAAATAAAAATGAACAGACATACATGTATACCTATACAAACAGATCTGAGATCTGTGTCACAGAGAGAGAGAGAGAGAGAGAGAGAGAGAGAGAGTGGAAGATCGGATAAAGATGGAGGACGATACACACATACAGATCTCAGATCGGAGGAGATTGGACGATACACACATACGGAGGAGATCGGAGGAGGAGGCGATGGTGGACGAAGGAGGAGGAGGACGATCAGAGCTTCCGAGGCGATGGATGGCTGTGACTGCGATGACAGAGGCCATGGACGACGGAGGAGGCCGATCGGCGTCGCGGACAATGACGATCGTCGTCGCGAGTAGTGCGAGGTGAGTGAGAGAGTAGCACTGTGCGAGAGTTTACCACATGAGTGAGAGAGTAGAACAATGAACTGATGAGGACGGTTTACCAAATTACCACGTGTATATAATATATATGTATATAGGGGTAACATAGTAATTTCACATCGGGGTAAACTGGGCCGGGAAACGGGGCCGGGCCGGGCCGGGTACGGGGCTGGGACACTTATCCCCGTCCCCGGCCCGAATCTGTTTGGGGATTAATTTTTGAATACCATCCCCATCTCGTCGGGGGTATTTTTCGGGAAAAACCCACTCAATTCGGGGTCGGGGGGTCAGGTCTCCGTCGGGCGGGGTTCAAATTGCCATCCCTAACTGGTGGCTCTCTGGATGAGCTCCTCCGTCGCAAGTGAGAGGGCTCTGCTTCAGTCTTCTTTTCCATTGGATCACTCATCACCCTTTTAAGTTGCGCTTTCAGCTCCTGTATCTCCATTCCCATGGAGTCTATGATTTGATCTCTATAATCCTTTTCGAGAAGAAAATGATGAGAAGAACCTCCAGTGAGGGGTAATCGATGCTCGATGGATTCAGGGGTCCGATTATTGTTTCCAGTTTGTTTTTCTAGGACAGTTGGGAGTGCCAAGCCTTTGTCCTTTGTTTTCTCCGTCTGTGGAGTATGTGTCGAAGGTGGGATGTCCTCAATCCCCATCGCCGGAACTGAGTATAGAGTTTAGAGATGAAGTGATCCACGTTCACCGCACCAATTGTGCGTACCAGATTCCGCACTAGATGAAAGTGGATCGGGGCTCCGCACTCGGTTGGACTATCCAGGGATTGAGGTTCCTACCATAAAAAGCACCGTTAGAGCTGCCCGGCCGGGGTTGGCCGGATAACCCCTCTAGTGTGGGAATTAGCGATTGGAGAAGAAATGTATAGAGAGTTGAGTTTGTATGTAAGTGTGGTTTAGCTTGGGATAGTTCAGTTACCTTCAATGTGAAGTTCATATAGTATATATAGGGTTCCTTACTTGCTTCTCAAGATGGTTTCATGGAGCTTAAGTGCTGCCAAGTGTCCTTTTAGCATTGCTCAAGGTGGGGGACCACCTGGTAGTTGTCATTGAATGCATATACTCATTGTAGTCATACTGATAACAAACCACATTCCTTTGGTTCAACAACTTCCGTGATTTTAGGTGTAGGGGACCAGTTGAGGTGGCAACTTGCACATGCATATGCTCACAACTTCCACATTTCTCTGTAAGGTTTCCTCTGCTCGGTACCTTAGTACCTCAGTTCGGCCCTAGACCAGACTTTTGTTGGGATGAGCCGGTCCATTCGGACATCTTTGTGTGGGCTTGGCCCACTATCTGTTTGGCCCATAGATTCAGTCTCGCAGCTCGGCCCAGCCCAGCGTCACGGCTGGACTAGCCTTTCCACTACGGGTTGGGCCCAAGTGCTTGAGGACTTGGGTTGACTGTTGATCATGAAGTTGGGCTCAATTGGCTTGCCCACATACTCATCTAACCCACTTGGATTTGGGCTTCAGTGGATTGGGCTGGCCCAAGGCTTGGATCCGACCCATTTCACTTCAGCCGCTCCACTTGGGAAATCCATCTCTGTTATGGCAATCCAATAGTGTCCTCCGAATACACCCATCAGACCAATCTCCATTTTCCCAATCCTTCGGATATTTGGGCACAAAGTTACTCAAACAACCGCATACTGGTATGTTTTCAATATTACAACTACCATATGGACCACACCGTTTATAATTATCACAATTATCTGTCGGTGTAGTCAGGTAAAGGACTCATTCCTGGGTTCGATCAATCCATGTCAAGCGTTGCATAATGCCATTATGACTCAGAGGAAACCTTGAAACAACTGAGTTGTTAATGAGTTCATAACCATAAAACACCTCCTCTTTGGTGAAAACCAATCCATATGTGTAGATGGAATTTGGTTTAAGGTTTGGTTTTCCACTGAATCCGAGACGATTCCATGGCCCAGTTCGGTACAGCTCAATGGAACGATTGCTCAGAATAAGTTGCGGATATCCTTGGGGTTCACACCGAAATGCAAAATCACCTTGACCTGGATCATATTGTAACAAAAACTATGTGTATTGTTTTTGTTTTGAGAAAAATGTAGATGGTGAAATTTTCAAAACCTAGGGTTAAAAAAAGAGTAATTCTAGGGACGATCTAGTGTTATTGCTACTCTTAAGATTGTCCTATGATGTCGCTAGCAGCATCGAGATAGACATTGCTAATGGTATCAAGATATGAGATCTGCCACCAACACCGCCTTTTACACCTTTGACACTAACAACATTTTCTTCGTCTTGTTGCTCTTCCATCTCACTTGTCGGTCCAAATATTTGTATAATGTTTTCTATTTTTCTAATATGTTTTTTTTAAAATTATGTCAATTTTTAAAAACTTTTCTTTCCATCTTAGGAATTTAAAAAGTAACGAAAATTTAAAAAAAAATTAAGAAAAAAATTAAAAAAAGTCCACTATTTTTTGGGTCATTTCTTGACTTTTTTTAAAAAAAAAAAAAATTAATGGTCCGTCTAGTGGGTAGAACTTGGAAAATTAAATATTTCTGAAATTAAAAAAAAAAATCATTAAATTACAAATAGATGAAAAATATTATAAATATTAATAATTAATATTATAAAATTTACCATAAATTTTTAATAATTTTTATAATTTACCAATAAATGGTAACTTCCTCTTTTTTTCCCCAAAAAAAAATAAAATAAAATTCCGAACAACCCTCAATTTCAACATTAATATATTAAAAAAAAAACATTTATAATATTTATCAACCATAAATTGGGCTCTCAAATTCAATTGTGTTGCGTCATTGGCGATGCACAGTGAGCGCAATCAAAAGTCCGGTGACATAGCGAGTGCGAATGAGATAAAGCTTCTACTCGGTGAAAAACTGCAACTACATAATCTAATTATGTATTATTAACGTGTGCAATTAAAATAAGTAAAAATAAAAGGATAAGTGAAAATTTTCACAACAAAACCAACAATTTTTAAATATTTTATAATGCTAAGAAGAAAGAATACAAAACTCCCAATCTATATTCATATCTGAACTTGATTATTCCATGTAAATTCCCAAAATTTTGGGAATGCATGTGCCGCTCCTGCCCTCATTGTTAATTATATAATGAATAAATCATAGTTGATTCATTAGGCCTTTGAAATGAACATGAAAATTTCAGCCTCATTGTCGACACTATAAAACATATTTGGTCTGGCTAAAAGTGATCTAGGCGATGAATTATATGCAAAACATCGCCTCTCAGGATCAATAAATCTATTTGATGAATGTTCTGCTGTACAAAATATGTTATTATAAAGAAAAATCATGGTGATTCCTAGTAGGGGCGGAGCCATGTAGCGGTAAGGGGGTCACGTGCCCCCCTGACTTTTTTTTTTTTTTTTTTTTTTTTTTTTTTTTTTTTTTTTTTTTTGTGCTATGTAGAGTATGTTAAAGATTCGAAAAATTTGTTACTCGGTGACATAATCACCAGTTGCACTGTGTGGAGTGTGTGTTAAAAGATTCGGAAAATTTGTTACTTGGCGACGCGATCACCAATGCCTCTGCCATTTTGTTTTTAATGGATATATATCTATAGAGAGATAAATTAGTATTTAATAGGATTCTCCTCTTTGCAGGCTGATTACAACACAAATAGGTTAAAAATTAATTTTTAAATTTTTTATAAAAAAATAGAGAAATAATATGATTAAAAAAAATTAAAAAGTAAAAAAATTAACTTTTAATTAATTTTCTATAATAAACCTATATAGTGGTATATGTACCCTCGATGGATCTGTTGTTAATTATGAAGATTATAAATTTTATTCCTTTTCATTTTAAAATATTAATTTCTTATTTTATTTTTTATTATCTTAAAATATTAATTATTTTTTAAAAAAAATAAAAAATTAAAATAACATGAATTTTTTTATTTTGCTCTTATTTTAAATTTATTAATATTAATATACATAAAAACATGAAATTGATGTTCTCCAAATGAATGATATGTTTGTAGTTCGAGGGAGAAAAAGGCACAATGCTCAAGAAATTACAAACCTACATCAGTATCGTGCTGAATTATTCTTTACTATTTTGGATATGCAAATTTAAGAACTAAATGCTAATTTCACTGAATCAAACACTGAGTTGTTATTGATTGGGAAAGAAAAATTTTGAAATTCTAATTAATAGGTACTCTCCCTATATCAAATTTCTGGCTCCGCCACTGATTCCTAGGTGGGTTTGTGGAGTGTACACATATGGAAGAACAATTGTGGAACTATATTATTTATTTTTCTACATGTTTTAATTCAGATGTTAGCTTGTTTTTAGGGAAACTTACAAGCAGGAAGGGGCAAGTGAAGGTCATATTAACCCTTTCAAAAATTGTCTTCTAAAAATTTAAGGTTGTTAGGGAATGCGTCCACCATTGTATATTAAGCGCTAACAAGCGTATGCTATGGACTTTATTTATTATGAGCTCGACCCTCAAAATCTAATGGCTAACACCAATAATCCAAGGATGAGAACATTTTCTCATCTTGTTTTCCTGTTAATTTCTTCATGTTTGCTGTTTGTTGATGCCTCAACAGATACAATCTTACACGGACAGTCAATCACAGCCTCCAATACCATCGTATCTGCTGGCAATCGCTTCGAGTTGGGATTCTTCAATCCTGGGAAAGGGAGCTCGCCAATGAATTACTACCTGGGTATATGGTACAAAAGTATTTCGGAACAAACTGTTGTTTGGGTAGCCAACCGAGACTACTCATTCACAGATTCCTCCGTGGCTCTTCTCATCAGCGCTGATGGAAACCTCGTAATAGTGAAGGGAAAAATTTCATACACGTTGACTAACATATCATCAAATGGTAACACTAGTGCTACCCTTTTGTGTTAAAACCTACCACTACCACCTACTCCACCTACTACACACCTATACCACTACCACCTACTACCACCTACTCCACCTATTACACACCTACCTACTCTATTCTTCTATATATAGGCATCATTGTAAACATATCAATACATCAATCATAATACATATAATTTATTCTCTGTAATTCTCTCTCTATCAATTTATTTTACATGGTATCAGAACTAGGTTAAGAACCTAGTAATTTCGTTCCACCGGCGGGCGGCAATCTTGCCTTGGCCGCCCGCTGGACAAACCCAAATTTCCTTAATTTCTTCTTTCATGGCAGATTCTTCAGCAACTCACCATGATGGATTCATTCACCAAATTTTAACAGCCAAAGCAAACAAAGAGTTTCAAATTTCAATCATGGAAGTCCCTTCTAGGCTTGTGTTCCTCTTGGTCTCTCTTCTGAGTCTAGTCTTCTCACTTTCTGACTCTGCAACAGTAGTAGTAGATGGAGTTTCAGAATGGAAAAACCCAACTGTTCATATTGGGGATTCTATCATTTTCAAGCACAAGTATGATTACAAGCTTTACATTTTCCAGAACAGAGGAGCCTTCAATCTCTGCAACTTTACTCAAGCTTCACTTCTTACCAAACCCAATTCCAACTCCTTCACTTGGCATCCATCAAGAACTGGTATCTTCTACTTCTCCTTCAACAATGGCACTCTCAAATCATGTCAATCAGCTCAAAAGCTCGCCATAACAGTATCTCTATCACCACCACAAAACTCCGCCACCTCGCCGGAACTATCTCCGGCAGCCTCTCCAGCACCGAGTTCAGGCGGCATTGTATCATCATCTCCAGCATACCCATGGCCATTCCCTCTCTCTCTTCGACTGGATTTCAGATCTTTTTGGTAAGTAGATGTAGCTGTTGTGGCCAGCCACATCATAGCCCATTGCTGCCACTCTAGGCGCCATCGTCGTCACCGAAGACCCACGCCACCTTGCACACCATCGGCGGTTACAACTGTGGCTACCATTGATGCCGAAACAGCTTCGGCAGCCACGGCTCCACTTTTCACTCATCTCTGCCATTCCCATTGCCTCGCCAAAGCCACCGATCCTCACGACCACCATCATGGAAGCAGCAGCAACTCATCTTCACTCATAGTCTCCGCTCCGCCGTACACGGCTGAAACTAACGCAGATCTACTCTCCCTCTCTCCAGGCTCTTTCACTCTGCAGCTTTGAGCTTTGAAACATGGGGTGGCTTGAGTGCTCTCCTTTTTATTCTCTTTATTCCCACTTCCTGCCCCTCTCCAATAAAATAATTCTCCACTACCTCCTCCATATATCAAACCCAGTTCCACCGGCACCAAACATGCTCATATGCATACCCAGCTCTCTCTCCACTTTCTCACATGGGCTTGTCCCCTCTGTCTCCTCCACGTTTGATTTCAAAATCTATTATTTTTATTTATTTTCTCCAAATCATTTTTAATCTCTTTCAAATACCCACTTTTATTTTATTATATAATCAACATACCCATCATTCTTTTCTCCACTCAAATATATTATACTGGCCTTCATTGATTCCACTGGCTTCCAACACTTCATTTTATTTATTATTATTATTATTATTTTCAGCAAAAAAAAAAAAAACAAAAAACAAAAAACAAAAACTACATTCATTCCAGTTGATTTTTCTGCCTTACCACCCCTCTCATTCGAGTTTGCAAAACACACTTGTTTTATTCATATCAGGGATTCACCCCGCTCACCATTCTACACCACAAAAAAAAAAAAAAAACAAACAAACAAACAAACAAACAAACAAACAAACAAAACCACAACAAAACAACCACACCCACAGTGGGATTTTTCTTCTCTACTCTGCCGCCGGTCTTTTCTTCTTGCCTCTGTCCTGGACGGCCCTTGACGGTGCTGCCTCTGTGTTTCCCGCGCCGCCGAGCACGTTCACTCCCTTCTGCTCCTCCACTGCAGCATATGGCGGACCTCCAAATCGGAACATAACGGTGGCCTTCCGCTTCAGCTCCTTGTTTTCCGCCTTTAGTACACATATTTCTGCTCACGCATCCTTATACATGCGCTGGAGCAGAGCCAGTTGAGCGTTTAACTGCTGCACCTCATTTGTCCTACTCTGAAGCCGGTGCGACAAGTTTGTGACTGCCGTCATCGTCTCCACACATGACTTCAATGTATACTGATTGGCCTCAATATTTGATTGTGCTGCCATTCTTTGCTCCACAGACCGCATAGGAAAGGTCAACGGAGCAAACTCAGGGGCGCTTGGTTGAGGTTCAAGGGCAACCGCACCAGTTATCTCTCTTGTGGACTCGTTGAGGTCTGGAAAGAGAGTGAGTAGACCACGGGAAGAAGAGGCCATGTTTTGGGTTGATGAGTGTTTCAGAGAAGCAGCGATTTCCGACTGGTAATGTCAGAACGGGTTGATTACAGAGTGTTTCAGAATGACAATGCTCAGAGGTTTCAGCCTGGTTTGATTTACACAGCCTCCGCATTGGCTTATATCGACAATGACGACGCGGCCGACACGCCGCTCTGTCGCTCACGTGCATCGCCGCGTGTCTGGCGTGCCTTTTGATGGCTCGCCGCTCGATGCTTTCTGTCGGGCACGGCTTTTGATGCAGTGGGCGCGCCTTTTGAGGGCGCGATGTATATATATACATGTATATCTTTTGGGCAGCCTATATACGCACTCATACAGTGTCATCTACATCGGTCCGACATGACCCCATAAACTGTCCCGACATTGATTCCGGTCAGCTCTTACAACGGTCCGACATGACCCCATAAACTGTTCCGACATTGATTCCGGTTAGCTCCTACATCGGTCTGATACCACCATACAGTGTCTTCACCAACGGTCTGACACGACCATACAGTGTCTCCTATCCTCTTTTATTTTATGTATTTTCTTATTTTGTTACTCTTTCCAAACTCAAGTTGATTTGTGTCTCTCCTCCTTGAGTTTGCGGGGGGCTGTTAAAACCTACCACTACCACCTACTACCACCCACTCCACCTACTACACACCTATACCACTACCACCTACTACCACCTACTCCACCTATTACACACCTACCTACTCTACTCTTCTATATATAGGCATCATTGTAAACATATCAATACATCAATCATAATACATATAATTTATTGTCTGTAATTCTCTCTCTATCAATTTATTTTACATTTTGGATTCAGGAAATCTTGTTTTGAGAGATGAGACATCTGGTGACTTACTATGGGAGAGTTTTGACTACCCTTCACATTCTCTCTTGCCTGGAATGAAGCTTGGTCGTTTTAATAATTGGTTCTATTGGAAGCGCTGGTCTTTGATATCCTGGAAAAGCAGGGAAGACCCTAGCCCTGGAGTTTTCTCTCTGGAAAGTGATCCTCTAGGCATGCACCAGTTCTTCATCAGAAAGGGATATCAAAAGTATTGGACTAGTGGGGTATGGAATGGAAAAAGTTTCCCAATGATCCCTGATATGACAGCTCACAATATAAACATCACCTTTAGTTTCAACCCGTCGGGGGGCTATTTCACTTACTCTGTTACTGATGCTTCTGTGACTATTATAATTGTGTTGGATGTATCAGGGAAACTTCAGCTGCTGTTGTGGTCTGAAACTAATCATCAATGGGATTTGTTGTGGTCTCAACTGAGCCAGCAGTGCGAGGTTGATGCCTACTGTGGGGCTTTTAGCAGTTGCAGTCAAAAGGCCCTTCGATTTTGCCAATGTTTGCCTGGTTTTGAACCCCTTTCTATAGAAAATTGGAATGCAGGGGACATGTCAGGAGGGTGTGCGAGGAAAGCCCCATTGCAGTGCAGCAATAGAAGTCAAGCCAATGGGAAGAAAGACCAGTTTCTTTGGATATCTAAAGTAAGACTCCCTGTTAATCCAGTAATTTTGCAACATAGAGGTGGTTCAGATTGCAAGTCAGCTTGCTTGGGTAACTGCTCTTGCTCTGCTTATGCTTATGGCAGTGATGGGTGTTCAATATGGAGTGAAGATCTCTTTAATGTGGGCTGACAAATGATGACCCCCATGGGGGAGATTTCTATCTAAAACTTGCTGATTCTGAGTTTCTTAGTAGAGGTAAGAATAATGGAATTGCCTCAATTGTTTTGGTGGCATGGTGACAGAAATTAATTACTTTGTTTTGGATAAAAATGAATTCAGTCCACCTAACTCATTTTTCAGATTCAAGAAGCAAGTGGTGGAAATGGCTAATTCTGGCACTAGCAGTTTCTATGACTCTATCAGCCTTGGTTTATTGTATGTGGAGGAGAACGTTACAGAAAAGGGGTACGCATTTCACTCTTGGAACACAATACTAAACCAATCCACGGGAGTTTTTATTTTTATTTTTATTTTTTATATAGTAAAACTTAGTCCTTGTGCTTCTATATAAGTTCAAATGCCCAAATATAATTCCAAAAAAAAAAAAAAAAAATTAATAATAAGCCCCTATATTTTTTTTGTCAAGCGGGGAAGGATTTGATGCTATTCGATATTGGTACAAGCATTGGAACTAGTAAGAGTCTTATTGGTGGAAAGAAGGAAGTTGATTTACTGTTGTTCAGTTTCGCTAGTGTTTCTATTGCTACTGATAACTTTTCTGATACAAATACGCTTGGAGAGGGTGATTTTGGACCTGTTTATAAGGTAACATTCAATATCACTGACCACGACTCTTTAGGGATGTTGAACACTAAACAGAAATCATTTTGATCCTACCAAGTAGTTCAGTCCCAATTGATGCATAGAGCTTTGTTTTATTTTTTGAGAGTCCATGTTTACTTAATAATATGTTAGTTTCAGATAGTGTTTGATGTTAGTTTTCCATAGATCATAAACAAGCTAAGAAGGTTCTATATCAGGGAAAGTTGCTAAAAGAATATGAGGTGGCTGTGAAAAGGCTTTCAAGAAAATCTGGACAAGGATTAGAGGAATTACAGAATGAGGCTATGCTCATAGTAAAACTTCAACACAGAACCTTGTGAGACTACTGGGCTGCTGCATTGAAAGAGATGAAAAGATTTTAATCTATGAGTATATGCCCAACAAAAGCTTGGATTTCTTGCTTTTTGGTTTGTGCCTTTGCATTCTTGAATATATTTGATCGTTTCTGTTTCTATGTTTATCCATATTTTGTACTACCATTTAAATCTATTAATTTGATGTGAAATCGCGACAGATCCAATCAAACACGGGACACTAAATTGGGAGTTACGAGTTAACATCATTGAAGGAATTGCTCAAGGGCTTCTCTATCTTCATTAGTGAAAAATCTAGAAATCCACTAGATGTTGATTTGTGATTATGTATCAATTTTAAGTAGAATATGACAATCCCAATCAAACAATCAAACAATCAAGACAAAGAAACACAACGATTTAACGTGGAAAAAACCACAATTGGACACCTCCAACTGTGATCAAAAAACCACGGGCAACAGCCACAAGAACAATCCACTAAGAAGATTTAAAGGAATTACACAGGTATACTCTCAATTTCCTAGCGAATCCACAACGCCTAATTGAACCAACCTTTATGTGCCTCTTCCAACCCCATCTTCACCACGGAATTGTCTTTCTGATGAGCCACTTCGAATTCCACCAAAGCTTCAGGCTCGAATTCTTCAGAATCCACAACTGAAGAATAACTCTCTCTTTTGTAGAACAAAACAAACCTTTGATGTACTCTCTTTAGATCATGGGTTGAATACTCAATAAAAACATCAAAGAAAACTCCCAAAGTATCCCCAGATATAAACCCTAGAAACCAAAAAGAAGATCTGGAGAAGTAATCCTAAAATCTGACCCAACACGCAAATTTATAGAATCTGTCCCGCGATCTCCGCTCGAGCTCAACACAGCCCGCTCGAGCGGACTGACTAAAAACTGCGTGCGAACAAACTGAGATGCGCTCGAGCGTAGGAGCATCCGCTCGAGCGTAAAATCACACCTTCCAGTATTTTTACAGGCGACTGCAGAGATGCTGAGAGCTTCCAATCCACGCTCGAGCGCCCCTTTCCCCGCTCGAGCGAGACGGCCAAAAATGGAAAAACTGGAAAAATATAATATGATCGGACAGGCAACTTTTAATGCATTTTTGCATTTTGCTTCGGGGGCGCTGCCCCTCGACCCCGCCGTGGCGCTGCCTCGGACCCGCCAAGGGGCGCTGCCCCCTGGACCCCCGCGAGCTGACCGGGCAGCTCGATCCCCGTCATAATCAGCGAAGTGGCAATCTTGAAAGCTTTATCAACACAAACTTCTCTGAAAAGGCTTGATTCGGGTTGGATTCGCATCTAAACACTCAAAGTCTCACTGAAATAAAAAAATGCGAATAAAATTACAACTCAAAGGAGTTTTGTCAAACGGGTTTGCCAAGAAATAAAACCTAACAATTAGTATTCAAGGTTACAAATCATCCATAGAGATTTGAAAGCTAGCAACATTTTGTTGGACAAAGATATGAACCCAAAAATTTCTCATTTTGGGATGGCAAGAATTTTCAGTGGAAATGGATCACAAGCAACAAATCAAATTGATGGCACTTAGTGAGTAAAACACAGTTTATGCACCTTTGCACCAAAACATCTTATTTTTTCATACATTGATATCTTTAAGGCTACTAAACGATTCAATTTAATACTTGAATCCAGCGGGTATATGTCACCTGAGTATGCTTTGGATGGCCTATTCTCTATCAAATCCGATGTCTTCAGTTTTGGAGTCTTGTTGTTAGAGATTTTGAGTGGCAAAAAGAATACAGACTTTTATCTAACTGGCTCTGTTAATCTTCTTGGATATGTGAGTACCAGAATGCTATTACATTTATCATGCCCTTCTTTTACCTTTCCACTTTTTTTTGACTTTGAAGGATTCACATTGAGATATACTTTACTGTCTTATGTTCTTTAGGTATGGGACTTGTGGAAGAGTGGCATGGGACAGAACCTGAAGGACCCAATATTGGGAGACATACCTTCTACACATATGCTGTTGAGGTACATAAACATTGGACTTCTTTGTGTTCAAGAAAGTGCAGCTGATAGGCCTACCATGTCCAGTGTTGTGTCAATGCTTAGCAATGAACTTGTGCTTCTACCCTCTCCAAAACAACCTGCATTTTCAACTATTACAAATGTGCCAGATCGGAATTCATGCAAAGCCCAGAAAGATGTTCACTGAACAATGTGACGGTTTCAATTCTGGAACCCCGGTAACAGTTCAGTCTTCCATGTCAATTCATTTTATTGTCTTTACTTGTTCTTTCTTACTGAACTTACATTTTGTGGTTGTTTTTTTTTTTTTTTTTTTCATAAGAGAAGTTTGCTGAAATGAACTAAAAAATTGTTAATTTGGTGGAGAGTGACACTGAGTGCTGTCTCTATCTATTCTGTGTACACTTTGTAACCCTTATTCTGGAAGAGGGGAGGTTCAACTCTTTTAAAATGTCAAATAGGTTTAGTGAGTCGGTTTGTTGATACAATACAAAAAATTGTCAACCAATTTCAGGATCCATTCCAAAAATCAATAAAGCACTGGAGTTTAAGTTTCTGATTGGTTGTTTTATTTATTTATTTTAAGAACAATTGTTTGATCTCGTTTGTTAAAATTTGGTTATCTCATTAAGTAGATGTCTGTATGAGTTAGAGTTCAATTTTTTATTTAATTTTAACTTTCTTTTAATTTGCCCTTTTGGAGTACAGCTAGAACCAAAGTGAAGAACAAAAGGTGACTGTTTGCAACCCATTCGTCTACACAACCTCTCAATTCTCACGCTCCAAAACAATTTGATTGCATTGTCTCACAATGAATTTTCACCGTGTGATTTTTCACTATGATAGACTGATAGTAAGTGAAATTTCACTTAAAATTGATCATTTTTTTGGAACTCTCAATTTGAACCTTTTAGTGATAAATTTGGAATTATAGGCCTAATTTTTATAATTAGTCACCAGTTTTAGAATTTTTAGTGCTGAAATAGATATTCTATTGACTTCAATTCAAATAGAGTCCATAAAGTTTCACTGCGCCAAATCAACAAAACTTAGCAATTCCGAATTCAAACAAACTATTATATATTAATAACATATATGTCTCTATATTGGGCCTAATTTAACCCTTCCAAATTTAACTCTGAATAAAAAAAGCTAAAGCTCATCCACTTAACTTGATATAAATGGGATTTTTGTGTGAACTATTAAATAAATTTTATCCCTATTACCACAAGTGTTTGAATTTGAACATTTGACCACATATTAGAATTTCAGTCTTTATATTTATACACTTGTAAAAGTGAAATATTTAAATATTTTCTAATTTATTGTATAACTAAATAGCAAAAAAATAAAATAAAATGAAATTTTTATCAATGAGTTGGTTGAGACGGACACTCTCATTCCAAAATCTGTTTGAAAAATAAACAAGTTCAAAAACTCCAATTAACATTATAAATCAATTTTTTTTTCTTAAAAATATGAATTGAACTGAACATACGAACTTACAAACAGTGGCGGAGCCAGGAAATTAAGTTAGCACCTATTAATTATAATTTTTTATTTTTTTTTAAAAAAATCATGAGTAACATTAAGATAATAATAATTTTGTGAGATAAATTTAAACATAAAAAATTACATATTCATTATTAATAAGAACAAATCAAAATTCTATAATAGTGTGGAATAACTCAGTGTGGAATGATGATGTAAGTTTGCAATTTTAACACAAAAAATTATGGATCAAAATTCCTAATTTAAAAAAATAAAAACACTTCATTTATAGCACAAATTATTATAAAATCTATTTAATTTTTATTTGGCAAAATTTTTTTAAAGAGATGACATTACTTATAAATGATGTGTTTTGAATGAAAATTATTAAACAGCCTTAGAGTATCATATGGCATTGCTTATGTGATGCTCAAAGTATAGAAAATTACAAATCACACTGGTATGTCAACTATTTGAAAATAATGAGTTCATTGTATCCAATCTATAATATTTTTTGCTATACTATCGATTTAAACTACTGCATAGTGTTTCTAAAGTATCAAATACTATTTGTTGTGAACAATACAATAAACCCTTAGCCAAAGAACATGTTAAGAAAAAAAGAGAATACATTTTATACATGACAATAACCAAAAAAAAAAAAAAAAAAAATTCAAAACTGAGGAGGGCACGTAACCCCCCTGCCCTGCTGTGCCTCTGCCCCTACTTACAAAGAAATCATTTGACAAATGATAATTTTATCCAAAAAAATAAAAATAAATTAATTGATACAAAAAAGTGAAAAATTTCTTTCCATTCACCTTTACAAGTCCCATTCATTATAATTTTTGCATGTTTGTTTATAAAAAAGAAAAAAAAAATTAACAAACATATTTCACCTCATCTTTTAATAAAAAAAAGTTTAAAAAATACTAAAAAACTCAATATTTACATTAATAAAAAAACGTTTTAAATATATTTATCAAATGTAAATTGGGCTCCCAAATTCAATCATATAGCGTCGCCCGCGACGCACAGTAATATCTATCGAAAGTCCAGCGAGACGGCGAGTCCGAGTGAGAGAAGCTTCTATTCAATAAATGCCCGACATAATTTTATATTTTGTGAGTTATAATTAAAAAAATTATTATAACCAAACAACATGAAGTATAATAAAAGATCTCTCATAAATAAAGTAAGGTCATAAATAAAAAATAAAATAACATAATTTAAGGGTGCATATGGTAGGAGGTGTGTATACTAGAATTTCCTCTATCTATATATTTATATGGGTTTAGGGTTTAGGGAGAAAATGAACTAAAATTTGTTTGGTTTGGAATTTTTTTATTATTTATTTTTAATCAAAATAGAAAATATGTGTAAAATAATTTCAAAAAATTCATTGAATACAATTTTATTTTATTTTTTTACATTTTCATATTTTGTTGTATTTTAATGAATTTTTTTAAAGATTTTTGTATAAATGCTAAAAATTCCCCATCTATATATTTATATGGGTTTAGGGTTTAGAGTTTTAGGAGAAAATGAATTAAAATCTGTTAGGTTTGGAGTTTTTTTTTTTTAATTCTTTTTTCATTTATTTTTAATCAAAATAGAAAATTTGTATAAAAATATTTTTAAAAATTCATTGAATATGACCAAAAAAAATTTGGGTACATTTTCATATTTTGTTGTATTTTAATGAATTTTTTTAAAAGATTTTTGCATATATATATATATTTAAATGTATGTAAATTAAGTGGGTTTCAAAAATAAAATAAAAAAAAATTGATTAAAATGTTCAAAAAATTACTAAAAAAACATATGCATTGAAAATTCGGTTTTAGAAAATTCTAAACCAGACAGATTGTGTTTGGCCAATAATAAAAGAAAAATTCTAGTATCTAATGAAAATTCCCTCAAATGCAACCAAGAATTTTTAATTATTTTATAATGCTTTTATTTCAGTTGGAATTTGGATGTATAATCTGTGATCATGCTCTGTTTGGTTGATTAGAATATTGATGATGCTAAAAAAAAAAAAATACAAAAACTCCTAATCTGAATTCATAGCTTTGGACAAAGTTGGGGAAGAGGCAGAATAGCCTCGCCACTTCCTTGAAGATATTCCAATGTGGCCAAAATCGGTGCTTGCTATATGCATACATTGTGATAGTCAATCAGCAATAGGTAGAGCACAGAGTCATATGTATAACGGTAAGTCGCGACACATTTGTCGTCGACATAACACCCTGAGACAACTACTCTCTAATAAAATTATTTCCATTGAATATGTAGTCTAAAGAGAATGTAGCGGATCCACTAACCAAAAAGTTAGCAAGAGAGTTAGTTGAGAATTCATCGAGGGGATGGGACTTAAGCCTATTAAATAAGAGTTACCACAACGACAATCCAACTTAGTTGACTGGAGATCTCCAAATCTAGGTTCAAAGGGACAACCGACTTGTGTATGACTTATAAGAATCACTGGGGAGTCAAACTCCTACCTATGTCTATGATGAAATAGTGATGCCTACAGCGTTTTAGGTTAAGTAAAATTTTAATAATTCTTATATCTAGGTGTAGCTAGTGGAGTATGACAGGATACTTTTCATAAGAATCACCTATGTGAGTATGAACTGGGTTGGTTCTATGAGATTTGTGAAGGGTTACAATTCTCTAGAGCACTTATGAAAGACTGGGTTGTTCAGGGCCAAAATGAATACAATAGTGAGAACTAAACTATGTCTGGTGATATACTGCGTGAGTTCTATTGTCTTAGTTTACATAAATGGTTGAACAGTTCCAGATATCATGTTCACTGGTTAGCTAGTAAATTCGACAGTGTCTTACAATGGAAGGTGTCACGACCCAAACCTGCCCCTATGGGTTTAGCATCGTAACTGACCAGTAATCTGTGATTACCAAAGACCTACTTATCAACAATGACAATAATACAATAAAAAGGGGCTGGCGGAAGCCAATCAATACTAGAATATATTGCCCAATGAGCTGCGAGGACTTAAATGAACAAAATAATCTTTCTTATACTTGTATACGCACAACACTTAAATTCACAATTCACTTATAGACAAAACAAAACATGAGATAGGGAATTAAATCCCATTGCCAAAATAGTAGTAACAAAAGTCATAAAATACACGTAATCCTTAATAACAAATCAAAAGGGTGAATTCAAGCCATCCAAGCTTTGACACGTGTTGGTTCGGAACCTCGTGGTGAGGCACAATGGTTGGCTTGGCAAAACAAGATATAGGTTGACGTCGCTAACTCTAATCCGGTGCTCAATCACCTACATATATATAATAAACAAATGAACTAGAGCCTAGTGAATAACAATTGTGTAAAGAGGTTATGAATAATGTCCTTACAATAATTGAAATAGTCAATTCATTAATAAATCAATTTCTCAATCAATGTTTCATATCATATCAATCATTTCGATTCATTTCTATTCATAATAGTTGTGGGGATATATTTTCTGAGTACCAACACGTGGCCAAGGTCACGCCGACGTGTCAGCCGAGGTGCCACGTGTTCTGGTCACGACGCCAATGTGATCTCGGCTAGGCCGAGGTTACCTCCGAAGATATCAGAATTCGGGATAAGCGGATAAGGCACAAGAGTCCTAGAATGAGGAAGGACTTCAGTATGGATAAGGATAACACTCTTAGGGAGTTTATCTTTATCTGTTGAAGAGTCCATGACAAGCACTGAGCTAAAAGTCCATTGAAGCAAGGCTTCTATTGGGACTAGGATTGAGTTAACTATAAAAGAGAGGCATCCCCATAGGTCTAAGGTACGCAATTTATATTCTGAACATGAGTTAAGCACTATTGATTATCTTTGAGAGATACTTTACTGACTTGATTGTCGGAGTGCCCCCGGGTGGACGAACCACCACCGGAATCTTCTCTTTCTGTTGCAGGTCATTCAGGCGCCATCTATTCTGCCAGTGCTCTCCAGCTGAATACTGAGTTGGCAGTGTGGTCGGAAATTCACTCACACAATTTGGCGCTGTCTGTGGGAAAGAAAGGAGAATAGATGGCCAGCGACGGACAGAAGGATAAGGTTGAGGACGAAACCCCTGCACGGAACGGTAAGCACATTGATCCTAATATGGAGGAAGATGGTCGCAACGAGGAGACTCAGAACTAAAATCACGGCAAAGAAAGACGTCGGCCAGGACGGCGACACGCCAATGAAACCAGATCGAAGCAGGTACTACAACGAGGATGACCTCCAGGTATGGAAGGATAGATGCTTGCGGAGGGACAGAGAGGTGAAAGAGATAGCGAATAAATTGGCAGACCTATAATCAGTTGTCAATTTTATGATGCAAAACAACATAATGCAGCCACCATTCCCGTTGCACGACACGCCGATTCCAGTGGCTAATGCCCAGAAGGGAGGGCAGAAAACACGCCCTATAGCCCCCCAGCACACCAGGAGTAAAAGACACTCTCACCGGCCTTCAAGGGAGGTCGGGCGAGGAGAGTCGAGGAGGGAAGAGTCTCGAAGGACACATCACACCAAGGAGGCAGACCCTAAAGAACATTGGCATGTTCAAAGGCAGGCGCTGTGCTTCGACACGACTAATAGAGAAAGGTCAAAAAACGCTCACAACGAAGCTGAAAGTAGTGCACCAAAAAGATTGAAATCAGGAGATAGTCGAGCTCCTGGGCGGACCAAAGAAGACTTGAAAGATTACCTCAAGAGGAAACAACAAAATGTCGATGCCGAGTAACCTCCCTTGATAAGCCGAGAACACTATTCTCAGTGGAGTTAGACAAATTTGAGGCTCCAAAGAGATTCAGTATGCCGAGGTTTTAAATATACGACGGTAAGTCAAACCCCAACTTTCATGTTGGATTATACCTGAACTCAATGGCATTGTATAGTGGGAACGAGCCGCTGCTTTACAAGGTGTTCCCCTCATCCTTCGGAGAGATTGCATCAGATTGGCTTCACAAACTGCCAAAGGGAAGTGTGAAGACCTGGGACGGCCTGGCCGAGATGTTTGTGGCCAGGTTTGTGACAAACAAGCTACAGCCATTAAGGGTGGACGCATTGATGGCTCTGAGAATCAATAAGGATGAAGTCCTTAAGGCCTATGCAAAAAGGTACTATGAGGTGTTCAACAGAATACCCGAGTGCAACCAAAAGGTGGCGGTTATGTCTTTCAAGAACAGCCTAAAAGATGACTATCCACTACGAAAGTCTTTGGCAAAGACATTGCCAAAAAGCATGGAAGAGCTCATGGCCAGAATCGAAAAATATGCCAGAGCCGAGAAAGACACGTCAGGAACTAAGGAGACTGTAACAACCCTCGTCACTATTTACCGAATAACCACTGATTACCGTTAAATTGAAACTGATTATGACTGATAAGTGAACTGAATAAACTATGAAATGCCTGACTGAAATTGAAACTGAATTGACTGAATATACCTGTTTAATTGTAATTCTATCTGTTTGGTTATTTGATTATTTGTTCGTGTCTCTGTGTTTAAACTGCTAATTGAGGGCCTTACCGGCGGCCGAATCTGAAATTGATAGATGATCTATGATCGTTAGAATTAATGTGAATTTATGGCATATTTATCTGAAAATTGATTTGGTATGATTAAATTAGAGTAACTTAAGCCAAATTAATAGAGTTGGACTTATTTACTATTAGACCATTGAGTGGACCACTACCCAATATCCTTTGAAGCCTTATTACATTAGAAGCAACACAATTCATCAGCCATTCTCCTTGTTATTGCCGACCATAGAGAGAGAGAGAGACTAGAAGAGTTGATTTCATCTCACTTTTGCTTGAGTTTTGCTTGATAATTGAAGTAATTGAAGAGTTCTTTGCAAAATTGAGCTTGTACATCTTGAACTACAAGACCTAAGGTAGATTCATTGCCTCTTGTGTATGTTTTGAATTGATTCTTGCTTGGTTTTGAGCAAGTTGAAGTCTAGAGCCAAGTTATGGCTCTTAATTGTTGAATTATAGCTTAATTCATGCATGCATGCCTATATTGTTGAATTTTGAATTGTTTCCGTGGTGAATTGTCACATGCATGCTCATAGTTATGTTAAGTCCATGTTTTCATCTTGTCCTTGGAAGGAATTGGCTCATTAAAGCATGAAATTGAAGCTTTGAAATGGTTGAAATTCATGCATGTTTGCATGTTCTTCATATTCATGAAAATTGGTTTCAAATTGAGTTGTTTGAAACACCCTTGGGTCTTGATTTTACAAATTGAGCTTTGAATCATGTTAAAGTATGAGTTTTGATGTGTTTTCTGGAAAATTGGCCCAAGAGGATCGAAATTTATGATTTAAAACTTGGTTTTGAGCTTGAGGTTCAAATCTGGAATTTCCAGAATTTGGACTCACACTCGAGCGGGGTGACTGGCGCTCGAGCATGGAAATCGTGCTCCCAACATCTTGTTCTGTTTTGAATTCTGCTCGAGCGGAAGAATTGACGCTCGAGCGGGATATTGTGTCTCATGCTCGAGCGGGTGTCGAGCGCCCAATCGAGCGTGATTTTCACCTATCCAGCACTTTTGACTGTTTTACAGAACACTCGAGCGGATAAGTCTACGCTTAAGCGGAAACCTTTGTCTGCATGTCCGCTCGAGCGGAGTAACCTACGCTCGAGCGTGACCCCTGTTTTCTGAAAATTCTGAAAATGCTTTTAAAGTGCATCTTTGCATCCCCATCCCATCCTAGGCATTCTTAGGCCTAGTTTAAAACATCTTAATGAGAATATAGATGTAGAACCACACCGAGGCAAATTAGGGATTAAGTTATTATCTTTCCCAACTGTGTAGCTTAGTGTGTGTTCAATCTGTAAACTGTGTAGGGTTGGCGACCGGGGACGCGCTCTAGCCTTACTGTAGCCCAGAACTCTGTGAGTAACAACTGTGTAAAGATATGTTCAAAATGATTATCTTCTGAACAATTGAACTGTACTGCTTTCTGAATTGATTACTGTTAACTGAATGAATGTATGTCCTATATTCTGAACTGTATTATGGCATCCTTAGCACCTACTGTTTACTGTTACTGTTACAGAGATCTCTGTCGGTTCCCTTGTTGGAACCACTACTGTTACTGATTGATGACCATCATTTACTATTCGGTCTTTTAAGACCTACTGTTTACTATACTGTTATGCTAATGGATGTACCACATATGACTGTACCGACAGAGTGACTGATATACTGAATTAATGAACTATTTTCATTACTACTGTAAGGACATTCATTCTTAATCCCTTTACGCATTGTGTTATTCACTGGGCTTTAGCTTACTGCTCATATATATATGTAGGTGTACAGGCACCAGACCGCAGCTAGAAGCGTCGGGGTAAACTCCAGTTTTGTCGAGCCAACCTATATGCCACAATGCGAGGTTCCGAGCCTGTCAAGCTACGGCTTAGGGGTGTTTTTAATTTCCCCGTCTGTCTCTGTATCTGTTTTGTACGACTGTATAGACTGTTACGGTACTGTTTAATAGGGATTAAGTCCCTGAACTGAATGATTGTATATATGTACATACTGTTTTGTCTGACTGTATATATTTGAATGAAAGTCTTTTTGGCATACAGATTATCACAACTCATTGGACATTGTTTATTTACTGTATTGGCTTCCGCCAGCCCCTGTACTCTGTATTACTGTACTACTGTTAAGCAGGCCTTCGGTAATTTCGGATTACTGGCTGATTACGGCGCTAAACCCATAGGGGCGGGTTTGGGTCGTGACAGAGACAAAGCAAGAGAAAGGTAACGGCTCGCCAAAACGAGGCCGAGGTAACAACGGATCCAACAAAGAGATAGGACTGAGGGCTACACAGGCAGTCACAACTGTGTTCCGAATCCCAATTCACAAAGTCCTAGACAAAATCCGATCCCAGCCCTATTTTAGAGCACCAGCTAGGGTGCCAAGAGAATTTATGAGAAGAAGCCTTGGAAAGTATTGTGCTTACCATAATGAAGATGGGCATATGAATCAGGGCTGCAGAGCCCTTAAGACACACCTGGAAGACCTGGTAAAGCAAGGCCATCTGAGGGATTTTGTAGATGAGGCCAGGACAAGAGAAGAACAGGCAAGATTGCCTCAGGCACCAGCAGCTCCACCCCCTCCAGCATAGCAACCTCAGGCAGGAGGACCTCAGGTAATTAATGTAATCCACTTGAAGGTCAACGAAAACGAAATTAGAGGGAAAACTTAGAAGGTAAAGCACTTGCAGCATGTGTACCAGATCGGAGAGAAGAGACATCGGACAGAGGAGTGCCAGGGACCAGTAGTGTCATTTACTGAAGCCGACCTTGAGATGGTGCAGCACCCGCACAACGATGCCTTGGTAGTATCCCTCCAGGTTGGGAATGCCAAGTGAAGCGCATCTTAATTGACCAAGGCAGCTCTTGTGACATTATGCACGTCAGGTGTTACAAGGAGCTTGGCCTTCACCCAGACGATATGGAGCAATCTAATGGCCCAATGGTCGGGTTCAATGGAATGCCGACGTGGCCACTTGGGAACAACGAGCTTGGAGGTGTAGGCAAGCACCAAGAAGATAAAGACAGAGTTCACCGTAATCGACACACCCTCCCCATATAATGTAATCCTGGGAAGACCATGGCTACACGCAATGAGGGTTGTTCCCTCAACATTGCATCAACTACTGCGGTTCCCAACAGAGCATGGGATAGAAGAAGTCAGAGGAGATCAGCTGCAGGCAAATAATTGCTCTATGGCAGCAATGAAATCTACCTGCAGCATACGAAAACCAGAGAGGGCAGAGATCGAAGATGTGGAAGTCCTAGAGGACGTCGACAAGGAGCCAACCGAGAAAAGTGAAGAAACACTGAAGAAAATCCTCGTCCAGGAGGGGGATGAAGAACGCTTCTTCCTTCTTGGCTCGGACTTAGCCGAAGAAGAGGAAAAAGAGTTGGAGGCTTTCCTGAGAGCAAACATTGAAGTGTTTGCCTGGACGCCTTACGAAATGCCTGGCATTGACCCCGAGGTCACTTGCCATAAACTGAACATTGACAAGTCGGCCAAACCTGTAATCTAACGAGCAAGAAGACCGACATTGATGCACGTCGAAGTAGTGGAGGAAGAAGTAGACAGACTTCTGGAGGCTAGGGCCATTCGAGAGGTAAACTACCCGACATGGCTATCGAACACAGTAGTGGTGAATAAAAAGAATGGCAAATGGAGGGTCTGCGTGGACTTTACTAGCCTAAACAAGGCCTGTCCCAAAGACAATTTTCCTCTACCCAAGATTGACCAGCTGGTGGATGCCACTTCAAGGCATGGAAGGATGAGCTTCCTAGATGCCTACATGGGGTACCAGCAGATAGCCATGTACCCCCAGATGAAGAGAAGATTGCGTTTATCACCGCAAAAGGGCTGTATTGCTACAAAGTGATGCCTTTTGGGTTGAAAAACGTAGGAGCAACTTACCAAAGATTGGAAACCAAGATGTTCAAACACTTGATTGGACGAACAGTGGAAGTTTACATCGACGACATGGTCGTGAAGACCAAGGAACCTGAAGGTCATCTAGCCGACCTAAAATCAGTATTTGAAATCCTTAAAACATATCGGCTCCGACTTAATGCATCGAAGTGTGCATTTGGAGTTGGATTTGGTAAGTTCTTGGGACACCTGGTGACCAGAAGGGGTATTGAGGCTAGCCTAGATCAGATCAAGGCCATCCAGGAGTTGAAGAGCCCGACGTCAGCAAAACAGGTACAAATGCTAACTGGAAAGGCCGCAACCCTGAATAGGTTCATAAGCAGAAGCTCAGATAAATGCAAACCTTTCTTCAACTTAATGAAGAAAGCCACAGACTTCTTATGGACCGAGGAGTGCGAAGCCGCCTTGGCCGACTTAAAGAAGTATCTGACCACAGCTCCAGTTCTTTCAAATCCAGAACCTGGAGAGGAGTTGTTCCTGTACTTGGCAGTTTCAGAACATGCGGTAAGTGCAGTGGTAATCCGAGAAGAAAAAGGAAAACAAAGGGCTATTTACTATGTAAGCAAAACCCTGGCTGATGCAGAGACTAGGTATTTACCCCTAGAGAAGTTGGCACTAGCCTTAGTAATGGCTTCAAAGAAGCTAAACCATTACATTCAAGCCCATAAAATCGTGGTGCTCACTGAATATCCATTGAAGTCCTGGTTGCAGTAGGGAGACCTGACAGGGAGAATAGCCAGATGGGCAGTGGCCTTGGGCCAGTATGACCTGGAGTTTAGACCCAAAATAGCAATCAAAGGCCAAGTTTTAGCCGACTTCGTGGCCGAGTTCACGCCAGAATCCATCATACATCGGGCTCCGCTGAGCCGAGGTGAATGATGTCAAAACAAGCAAGGAGGAGCCTAGCCGAAGGCGACGGAACAAAGGAAAGAAGAAAAACTCAAACCCTGCAGCATCTACATCGGCGAATCCTTCCGACTGTTTGTCGATGGGAGTTCAAACCGACAAGGAGCGGGGGCAGGAGTAGTACTGGTATCTCCAGATGGACAGATATTGGAACAGTCCATCCATTTGGGGTTCTAGGCCTCAAACAATGAAACAAAGTATGAAGCATTGATTGCAGGATTGAAGCTGGCAGTAGCATCAGAAGCAGATGAGGTAATAGTTTTCTGCGACTCCCAGCTCATAGTCAGCCAGACGACAGGCGAGTTTGCAGCCAGAGACGAGAGGATGTCGGCGTACGCAAAAGAGGTCAACAGGTTGGTGGCCTTGTTTCAGAATTACCGACTACATCAGGTTAGCCGAGATGATAACAGTCACGCCGATGCACTGGCCAACCTGGCGAGTTCAATACAACTTGGAAAAGTAAGGACGATAATGGTCGACTATTTGTCGGGCCCGAGCATCGAACCACTGACCATAGAGCGTGAAGCAATGTGTGTGGACATGGGACCAAGTTGGATGGATGCAATAGTAGCATTCCTGAAAGAAGAAAAACTGCCAGATGAACACAAAGAGGCACACAAGATCATATTGAAGTCGGCAAGATTCAGTCTGACAGCAGAAGGACATCTCTACAGAAGATCCTTCACTGAACCTCTTTTGAGGTGTGTACATCCCTTACAAGTTGAAGATTTTTTATATGAAATACATGAAGGAATTTATGGAAGCCATGCTGGGGGCAGATCACTAGCTCATAGGGCCATCACCCAGGGGTATTGGTAGCTCTACATGCAGAAGGATGTAGAGGCCTTTGTCAAGAAGTGTGAAAAGTGTCAAAGGTTTGCACCTCTGATACACCAACCAGCAGCAGACCTAAACCCAGTATCCAGTCCTTGGCCATTTACCCAATAGGGCATGGATCTCGTTGGGCAACTGCCCCAAGCAACTGGACAAAGGAAGTACCTGTTAGTAGCAATAGATTACTTCACCAAGTGGATAGAAGCTAAGCCCCTAGCCAAGATCCGAGATGTGGATGTAAAGAGCTTCATATGGAAGAACATAATCACAAGATTTGGGATCCCAAGAGCAATAGTTGCAGACAATGGAACACAATTTGACAGTAAGCTAATCAAGAGCTTCTGTGCAAAGTTCAAAATCAAGAATTACTTTTCAACCCCAAGTTTTCCTCAAAGCAATGGACAAGCAGAAGCATCCAACAAAGTTATCCTGGTGGGATAAAGAAGAGGCTGCAGGCAGCAAAAGGAAAGTGGGTGGATGAACTGCCAAGTGTACCTGGGCATATCGGACGACGCCGAGAAGATCAACTTAAGAATCTCCATTTGCCATGGCTTATGGCACAGAAGCAGTCATTCCTCTAGAAGTTGGAATCTCAGGGATCAGAACCCAGGGAGTAGAGAATGGGACCAATGATGTATTATTAGCCCGAGATCTGGATCTACTAGAAGAAAGAAGGGAGAGAGCTGCAATTCAGCTAGCGGCATACCAGCAGCAGCTTGTCAGTGCTTATAACAAGAAGGTTAACCCAAGGGAGTTCCAAGTCGACGACCTGGTCTTGAGAAAAGTCGTCGGCAACAAGAAGGATCCCAGGGAGGGCAAGCTTGGCCCAAATTGGAAGGGACCCTACAGAATCATCTCGGTATTAGGCAATGGGGCATATTGGCTCAAAGATAATGAAGGCAAAGAGTTGCCAAGACCCTGAAATATTTGCAATTTAAAATTTTTCTATCATTAGACTTTTCTGTTGTTTGATATTTGCCGAAATAAATAAATAAAGTTTTAGCTTGACTTCCTACACTTATTACTAATATGATACTTGCCAATGTTTCTGGAATACATGCATAATAAAAACCCAAGTGAGACTTAAATTCACATTAGGGAGCAAAGAGTTGGAAAATGGTTCCTGGAAAGATAGAATCATGTTTAACACTTGTTGAAACCTGTGAAAAGTTTACAAGGTGAAGTTAAACCAAGATCATGTTTAACACTTGTTGAAACTTGAGAAAAGTTTACAAGTGGAAGTTAAACCAAGATCATGTTTAACACACTTGTTGAAACTTGAGAAAAGTTTACAAGCTGAAGTTAAACCGAGATCATGTTTAACACTTGTTGAAACTTGTAAATTTACAAGTTGAAGTTAAACCGAGATCATGTTTAACACTTGTAGAAACTTGTGAAAAGTTTACAAGTTAAAGTTAAACCGAGATCATGTTTAACACTTGTTGAAACTTGAGAAAAGTTTACAATTTGAAGTTAAACCGAGATCATGTTTAACACTTGTTGAAACTTGAGAAAAGTTTACAAGTTGAAAGTTAAACCGAGATCATGTTTAACACTTGTTGAAACTTGTAAAAAGTTTACAAGTTGAAGTTAAACCGAGACCATGTTTGACACTTGTTGAAATTTGTGAAAAGTTTACAAGTTGAAGTTAAACCGAGATCATATTTAAACACTTGTTGAAATTTGAGAAAAGTTTACAAGTTGAAAGTTAAACTGAGATCATGTTTAACACTTGTTGAAACTTGTGAAAAGTTTACAAGTTGAAGTTAAACCGAGATCATGTTTAACACTTGTTGAAACTTGTGAAAAGTTTACAAGTTGAAGTTAAACCGAAACCATGTTTGACACTTGCTGAAATTTGTGAAAAATTTACAAGTTAAAACCAAGGTAGTATCAAACTGAGTACTTATGTACTTGCCGATGTAAAGCGTTGATGGGTATAGCCGAAGTGTTTCACTGTGAGAAAATTACATAGATAAAGTGTGTATTGAAGATATGCAAAATATTCTAAGTATGGAGTCATACAAAAGCAGTAAAGGGATGATAAAGATACAAACATTCAGGAAAAGAAGTTGCATTTATGTACAAAAGAGGGCACTTCGGCCTACCAAAAGAGTAATTGTTCAGAGATTACAAAAGAAGGTACATCGGCCATGTAAAGGGCTTACATTGTTTCAAAAAAAAAATAAAGAATCATAGAAAAAACAAGGAGAAGATCAAATTAAGATTCTTTGGCAACACCAAATGGTTGGGTTTGAAGTTCAGAAGACTGCTGGGAGGACATTTCGGCAGCCTTCTTGGCCGCAAGCTCAGCATCTATTTCCTGAACGGTTTGATTTGATCGAGGCTCTTGTCGGTGAAAGACACATTCGATGATGCCTTCTTAGGAATAGCATCCCTAGGAACCTCTTCACCCTCTTCATCTTGAGTCAAGTCCAGGACTTGCTCATTTTGAGTAGGGGACTTGGCCCCAGCAGCTTCCTTGGACTTTCTCACCAAAGCTTCCTCCTCAGACTCAAAATCGTCGTCAGATTAGCTTGGAGTTGGAGGGAATGGAAGAGGAAGGATGTCGGCGTTCCTAAAGAGGGAGTCCTCGGGGACTTCGAGCTTTTTCAGCAAAGTCATCCAACCAAGGGTGAAACCCTTGTTGCATGCCTGCTTCACCTGTTTTTCATAGTTTGAAGTGACATCGGCCACCCCCTCGTTGTATCCCTTCTGATCGGCGGCCTTGAGCTTGGTGTCTTTCGTGGCCAAGGCGTCTTGCAGTTCTTTCTGGGCCTGGGCCATCTTTTCCTCGGCCTCTTTCTTTTCGGCCTCAAGAACCTTCTTGATGGCCTCTGCGGAATCTACCTTCTCCTTGGCATCATCTTTGGCTTTGACAGTCGCCTCGGCCTGATCTGCTAGAGTCTTCATTTTTATTGCAAGTTTTTGTTGGTCTTTTGCAGACTAGTGGCCTCTCTAGTCTTGTCAGCGAGCGCCTTCCTTGTCTCAAAAGATTGCATTGAGAAGGAGTAGGCGTGCTGGATTGCCTGAAGAAAATAGACAAAACAAAAGTTGTTAGAAAAATTTTCTAAGTATAAAGGAAAAAAGAAAGACACCAAGTGTGAAGACTTACTTGAACAGAGCGCTGGAGCATCAGAGCAAAGTTTTCATACTCGCTCATCTCGGCGTTTTGGTCGAGATCTCCAGGGAGGCACAAAGCGGTACTAAGGGAAACGCCAAAATTAACCTCATCGGCACTATCGCCAGCTCTGACTGGCCTATCCTCCAGTGTAATTTTGGCGGCCCAAGGGGAACCAGACTTCATGGAGCCTGAAGCTGTTGTAGATTCGGACCTCGGCCTCTTTGACCGAGTGGATTCGGACAGTTGGACCTCGGCTGGCCTCTTCTCGACAGCAGATGAGGTCTTCTCACTCTCAGCCAATTTCGAAATTAGCAAAGTGTCCTCAATATCAACCTGAGTCACTATTGCCTTTGGCTGAGCCTTCTTTATTCTTTTTGGCTTTGAATTTTGTGGAGGTTGGGGCTGCACTGGTTGGGCGTCTACGGTAGAGGGAATGTTGGCTAAAAGATCTTTAGCAACTGCTTTCTGGCGGCCCATCTTGGCAGAAAAAACAGTTCGTCACCGGTGTTGGCGCTGGGATATTGGGATCAGATATGGAGCCGAAGTTGACGGCTGCTCTGCGAGATCAGAAGTCGATCCTTGATCTGGCCGAGATGTGGAGGCAACTTGAGGAGTTGTGGCGGAAGGAGGAGACAGACTCTTCTTCTTCTTCTTTGGAATGTCGGGAAGAACAGACTTGTAAGTAGGAATGAAATTGAGTACCAAAGGGGCTCTGCGCTTGTGAATTGGCAAATCCAAAAGCTTCCTCAAGTCTTTGCTGGGGAAGAAAGACTGGCGAAAGCCCTTTGGCGGCTGAGGAAGAACTGCAAAAAAGAATAGCACAGACATTAGATCAAAGTATTGGAGACTTTAAAAAAACAAGTAAGTATAAACACTGGGCTCTTACCATTACACTCTATAAAAACTGTTCGAAGAAGAGGGTAAAGGTGGTGGTCCTCGTCTAGAGCGAACTCCCAGTTCCCCAAGGTAATGAAGTAATCATCCCCAGCTCCCTTGTTGGAGTCTGGGAGGTCGGCCAAGATTTTATACTCTGTGGACCTCGGCTTGAGGTAATAGATATAACCTTTCTCTTTCAGTGAAAGGCCGCACATAGTATAACAGTATTGGATGTCGGCTAAGGTAACCCTAGCATTCTCTTGTCGAGCTAAGGCTATTATGCCATTGATAACTCGGTAGGAATTGATGGCGAGCTGCATCGGGTTCAACTTATAGTAGTGAAAGACTTCTCAAAAAAGGATGTTGAGTGAGAGTCTAAGACCACACTCAATAAAGGCCACAACAGGGAAAGGCATAGAATCAGTTGTAGGCATAATGGAGTCATCCTCTCCAGCCAACCTCAGATGGACGTCAGCAGGGATGGAAAAATCTCGCCTAAAGCATTCTAATTTTGTCGGGGTGTCTACCCTATGCTTCTACATTCCCATGATATCGGCTTAACTGGAGGAGCTGGATTTCAAAAGGAAGTGTTTTGGAGGGTTTTAGGGACCTCGGCTAAAACCTAAAAATACACAGAATCTATGGGGAATCGTATTAGCTTTTCCTAAGATTTGTGGGTTCAACAAACAAATCCCAAACCCAGATCTATGAAAACAAAGATTGAAGGCACAAAATCTGGAAAAGACATAAAAAACAAAAAACAAGAACGGGTTTCAGAATCAAGAAAAGTGATGAACTATCAAGAACACTGTGACAGAGTGTGTGCAAGGGTACAAGGCCAAGAACAATGGCAACAGTAAAAACAAATGTGTCAACAGTGTGTGAATACTCAAGAAAGGTTTAGGCAAAAATAGAATCGCAAGGCAACAATGCTTAAATACATGAACAGATTAAACTAGTCAAAGACATAAGCAAGCTCGCAAAAATGGCAGAGCGTGAGGAAAAATCAAGAACTGAAATAAGGAAGAACAGTGACTTACCAGAAAAATGAAACCGAAGAAAATTTTCGCCGGGATCAAGCGGTAGTCGGAAGCACGGAAATACGGCAGACACCTCGCCGGAGGAGAAAGACAAGTTGGTCGCAGAAAACTTCATGAAAGGAGCAATGGAGTATTTGGAAGAAAAAGCTAGAGAGAGAAAGAAAGCCTCAAAAATGATGGAGAAGAGTGAAAAGACAGGGAAATGAAGGAAGTTTTGTCAAAAACGCAAAAAGGCGGCAAAATGGAATTGATGAGCCTAGAATGACGGATTTGTCAGATGGCGCATGCAGGCACAAGATGACTTACAAACGCGCACTGAGTACGATCCAGTAAACGGAAAACACGTGGCTAAAACGGTTGAGTTGTTATGCTTGACAGCTCATACGCGTGAGGGAACTCTTGGAATTCTTGATCTTTAAAAACGACATGTCGGCCTTTACAAATGATCTCGGCTGCTAGATTTTAAGCCGACGTACCAGAATCAAGTACTGATATAGGTTCCATCACCTCAGAATGCCGAGGTAATAGAACCTAGGGGTAGTTGTGGGGATATATTTTCTGAGTACCAACACGTGGCCAAGGTGACGTTGACGTGTCGGCCGAGGTGCCACGTGTTCTGGTTACGCGCCGATGTGATCTCGGCTAGGCCGAAGTTACCTCCGAAGATATCGGAATCCGGAATAAGCGGATAAGGCACAAGAGTCCTAGAATGAGGAAGGACTTCAGTATGGATAAGGATAACACTCTTAGGGAGTTTATCTTTATCTGTTGAAGAGTCCATGATAAGCACTGAGCTAAAAGTCCATTGAAGCAAGGCTTCTATTGGGACTAGGATTGAGTTAACTATAAAAGAGAGACATCCCCATGAGTCTAAGGTACGTAATTTATATTCTGAACAGTGAGTTATGTACTATTGATTATCTTTGAGAATACTTTACTGACTTGATCGTCGGAGTGCCCTCGGGTGGACGAACCACCGCCGGAATCTTCTCTTTCTGTTGCAGGTCATTCAGGCACCATCTATTCTGCCAGTGCTCTCCAGCTAAATACTGAGTTGGTAGTGTGGTCGGAAATTCACTCACACAATAGTTATGCGTGGTACATCCCATAACAAAACAATCAATGGGTCTTACAGACCAAATGATCACTTGATGGCCATCAATACAAAAACAATCAGTGTGTTTGATTTCAGTTTTCTGAATTCAGTTTTTTGAAAATTGAGTTTTTTTGTTTTTAGTGAATATTTTTAAAATTTTAAGTAATTTTTTTACTTTTTTAGATACACTTTACTTAGATGTATCTAAATAGTAAAGTATTTGTGAAAAAATATTTTAAAAAATCAATAAATACACAAAAATACGAAAATGTACTAAATTTTCATTTTTTTTTTTTTTGTATTTTTTGGTATTTAGTGTATTTCTTAAAGATTTTTTCACAAATATTATACTTTTTAAGTGTGTTTATATTAGGTGTGTCTAAAAATTAAAAAAAAAATTGCTTAAAATATTAAAAAATTCATTGATAGCATTAAAATATGAAAAATAAAAAAATAAAAATTTCTAAAAATTGTTTTCTCAAAATTAGAATCAAACAAGCTCAATAGTTCCAAAGATTGGAACTGATAGAAATCTCTGTAACAATAACAATAATAATAGCAATAACACGCGTACAGTTTCGCAAAATAGGACAATCATTCATCAATAAACATTATCATTTCAGTAAAACAATACATTTTTATCAATCAGAAAATAATTATAAAGGAACATAGCTTTACAACAGTGTTACTCGTAGCGGGCTTCTCAAAATACGTGCTAAAGTTGCAATACGATGCGGCGCCTGACCTAAACAAATAAATTCAAGCACAACAATTCAATTACATTCATACTCTTACAATTCTATTCAATTCGATTACTTGATTTCTATTTGGTTTCTCTGGCTCAGTTCTAACTTTCATTCTTTTTTGTATAATTCAATCCCAAAATCCACAAAAATAAGCTTGGACTTTAATTTTCAATCATCAAATACAACCCATAAGTTTATAACCAAATTCAATTGTTCAATTTATAACCGAAAATATGTAAAGCAATTATAAATCATAAAATGTATGTTCAAGCTTCAATTCAAGCTTTTAAATGAGAATTTTTTTGAAATTATGAGAGACCAAGTAAAAGATCATGTGTACGAAATTAATTTGTCCATGAGATGATCAAATTTCTTGGACGGAAGCATATTCAAGTATAAAAATCATGAATTCCCAACTTCAAATAAAAATCATGATTACAAAACGAAACCCAAATTTTCAGTTAAAAGAGCACAAACTTTAATTAAAATATGAAATCATAGAACATATATTGTTTGAGTTCCAAATTCATCTTTCATGGAAAATTCTTTAAGCCATGCAAGAAAACTTAAAAATACGGACATGAATTTCCATCTTCAAACACAATCACAACTTCAAAAACAAACCCAATTTGCCAATTGAAAGCTCAAAACTTCAATCAAATTGTAAAAACATAAAATATATAGTTAGAAGCTTCAACTTAAAAATCCGTGAGGAAATTCTTTGGTAATCCTTATGAGCCATAGAAATCATGTAAGAAAATAAGTGGTTAAACAAGAATTTCATGAAATGAAACATGCATGTCAAAATATTGAACTAAATTCTTCAAATCTACCATGCATGTACCTAATATGAGCTCAACCCTTACAATTTCTTCCTTATCTTGTTCATTCGTATATTCTACTTCATTTTACCCCATAAAAACAACAATTAGGCTTGATTCCTTCTTAATTAAACTTAAATTCCATAAATTCATGAGTGTAACATCTCAATTTCAAGAATTTAGAAGAGAATTCTTACCATAAAGGGTTGATTTGTGAATAGTAATTCTTTTCTTTCTCCTCTTCTCCTTCTTGAATTCCCTCCCTGAAGTCTATCTCTCTCTCTTTACGTGTGGCTCAACAATGCCCACTACCTCTCATATTTCTTATTAAATGGGTGAGTAGAAAAACAAGTCCTTCTTTATACTTACGTACATTTTTGGCTAATTAATTACTTGAATTAAATTATAACAAATTCATTTTAATTAAATTAATTTTCAACATATTATGATCTCAATTACACTAAATTTAATTCCACTAATGTGAACTAAGCTCTAATTATCCATCTCTAAACTCAATACATATAATAAGAGTCAAACATGACTTTACGAATCAGACGAAATCAATTTTTAATTAAATTGCTCAGATGATTCTAAAAATTCCAATTAACATATTCATATACTCCATTTCAGTTTCTGAACCCATTTCGGCCGTCAATTTCAGTTTCAAAGTCGTATTCTAAACGGATAATTTCCCAATTTGGACAGATATACACAAATTAAATCATATAATCCGCAATTAACACATGGGTAATCCAGATAATTATGATTTGCATTTTTGGGGTGTTACAAAAGGTTCAAAGCCAAAAGTTACCTATCATATGCAGAATATTCCCAATTAACACAAAGTCGTATTTTTTTATTTTTTTTATAATCAAAATATAAAATATGTGTAAAAATATTTCAAAAAATTCATTGAATACAACATTTTTTTTGTGTGTGTGTGTGTGTGTACATTTTCATATTTTGTTGTATTTTAATGATTTTTTTTTAAAGATTTTTGTACAAATGTTAAAAATCCCCTATCTATATATTTATATGGGTTTAGGGTTTAGGGAGAAAATGAATTAAAATCTGTTTGGTTTGGAGTTTTTTTTTTCAATTCATATTTTTTATTTATTTTTAATCAAAATAGAAAATTTTCTTAAAAATTAAAAAAAAAAAAAAATTCATTGAATACGACAATTTTTTTTGGGGGTGTATTTTCATATTTTGTTGTATTTTAATGAATTTTTTAAAACATTTTTTGTATATATGTTAAAATCCCCTATCTATATATTTATATGGGTTTAGTAAGAGTGTAAAAATGGCCCATGGCCTGGGATAGGCCCGGCCCGTTTAGGCCTGTTTGGGTCTGGACTTGGGCCATCATTTGAATCCTGACCCGGCTCGGCTTGGTTCGTAACCCAACCCATCGGCCCACTCAAGGCCCAACTTGTCTGAAACTCAGTGTCTTTTTTAGTGGAAAATAATAAAATTTTGGTAAAAAAAATTAAAAAAAACAAAAAAAAATTATCAGACTTGCCCAAGCCCAAGGGTAGGCCCAGGCCCACTAGTCCGGCCTGAGGCCCGACCCCACCGGCCTGCCCAAGGTTAGAATACCCCTAGGCCAGAGCCTAATTTTTTGGCCCATAGCCCAGCCCGAATTTTGGCTGGAGCCTGCAAGGCCCGACATGGGCCGAGCCAAGCCGGGCCAGATTTACACCCCTAAGGTTTAGGGTTTAGGGAGAAAATGAATTAAAATCTATTTGGTTTGGAGTTTTTTTTTTATATTTTTAATTCATATTTTTTATTTATTTTTAATCAAAATAGAAAATTTGTGTAAAAATCTTTTTAAAAACTTATTGAATACGACCAAAATTTTTTTTTCTTTTGTGTGGGTACATTTTCATATTTTGTTGTATTTTAATGAATTTTTTTTAAAGATTTTTGTATAAATTATATATATATATATATATTTAACTGTATCTAAATTAAGTGGATTTAAAAAATTTAAAAAAAATTGATTAAAATTTTAAAATAATTTACTAAAAATGAAAATTCGGTTTTAGAAAATTCCAAACCAGACAGATTGTGTTTGGCCAATAAAAAAAAGAAAAATTCTAGTATCTGATGAAAATTCCCTTGCAACCAAGGATTTTTAATTATTTTATAATGCTTTTATTTCAGTCGGAATTTGGATGTATAATCCGTGATCATACTCTGTTTGGTTGATTAGAATACTGATGATGCTAAAAAAAAAGGATACAAAAACTCCTAATCTGATTAGTCTAAATGGAGGAGGAACAGAAATCACCTAATTATTAGAAATTGTTTGCAATAGACTCAGTTGACTGGACTTATTTACCAATTTCCTTTGGTTTTCTTTTCTCAAGTCCTTGTAATAGAAAAGAACTAAAATCAATTATGTTTTTGTCAGAAATTTGCCCATGTTTTCTCAGTTTCTGATGAGGGTTAAGGTTTTCTATATTCATATTCCAAAATTTTGAGAATATATGTACTGCTTCTGCTCACAATGTTGATTATATAATGTATGCTTTGCTTCCCAAATTGGCAATTATGAATAAATCATGGTTGATTCATAAAGCCTTTGAAATATATGCAAAACATTGCCTGTCAGGATGAATATATCTATTCAATGACGGTCCAGCAATACAAAATATGTTATTCTAAAGAAAAGTTAAGGTAGATTCCTAGGTGGGTTTGTGGATTTATAAGGCAGAACATGTCTGGAATTATATTAATTATATTATTCCACATTTTTTAATTCTGATGTTGGCTTGTACTGACGGAAACTTAATCCTTTTAAAAATTGTCCAAAGAATTTTAATCTGTTATGAAATGCGTCCACCATTGTATATGAATGAGCTAACAAGCATATGCTATGGACTTTATATATTACGGAGTCGACCATGAAAATCCAATGGCTAACACCAATAATACAAGGATGACAACATATGCTCATTTTGTTTTCCTGTTAATTTCTTCATGTTTGTGGCTTGCTGATGCCTCAACAGATACAATCTTACCAGGACAGTTAATCACCGATTCCGACACCATTGCATCTGCAGGAAATGTCTTCGAGTTGGGATTCTTCAGTCCTGGGAACGGGAGCTCTACAATGAATTACTATGTGGCCATATGGTACAAAAGAATTTCGGTACAAACTGTTGTTTGGGTAGCCAACTGAGAATGCTCACTCACAGATTCTTCTGCGGCTCTTAGCATCAGCGCTGATGGAAACCTCGCGATAGAGAAGGGAAAATTTTTGTACATGTTGACTAACATATCATCAAATGGTAACACTAGTGCTACCCTTTTGGATTCAGGAAATCTTGTTTTGAGAGACGGGACATCTGGTGAGTTACTATGGCAAAGCTTTGACTACCCTTCACATACTCTCTTGCCTGGAATGAAGCTTGGTTATAATGTGATCAAATAGAAAAACCTGGTCTTTGATGTCCTGGAAAAGCACGGAAAACCCTGGCCCTGGAGTTTTCTCTCTGGAATTTGATCCTCAAGGCACGCCCATTTCTTCATCAAGAAGGGATCTCAAAGGTATTGGACTAGTGGGGTATGGACTGGACAAAGTTTCCCAATGATCCCTGATATGAGAGCTCGCAATATACACATCACCTATGTTTTCAGCCCGTGGTGGAGCAATTTCACTTCCTCTGTTACTGATGCTTCCGTGACGAGTATATTTGTGTTGGATGTATCAGGGAAACTTTAGCTGCAGTCGTGGTCTGAAACTACTCATAAATGGGGTTTGATTTGGTCTCAACTGATCCAGCAGTGTGAGGTTTATGCCTACTGTGGGGCTTTTAGAATTTGCAGTCAAAAGGCCTGTAGTATATGTATTATATGTTAGTGCATATATATATTAGCTGTAAAACACCAACTAGCTTTAATAATGTTGTCTTCTTAGTGTATACTTTCCCCTTTCGGTGACCACTTTCCCTTTAGGCCATCATGTTGTTTTGTATAGTGTGTATACCACTTAGGCCATTTTCTCCTATATAAAGGAGACCGTGTATAACATTCAATATATCAATAACATCTCATTTATTCACTTGCTCTCTCTCTTTCTGTATACATAAACCCTTACATGGTATCAGAGCTAGGTTAAGAACCTAGTAATTTCGCTTCACCGGCGGGCGGCAGCTTCGCCTTGGCCGCCCGCCAGACCTCAACCTATTCCGCTGATAAAATCAACAAAGATCTGTGCAACTGTAGTCATGTGTTTCACAGAGATTGCTTGGATAGATGGGTGGATGAAGGTAGGGTCACTTGCCCTTTGTGCATCTATGCTTCTTCCTCCTAACACCAATCCATGGATGGTACTCAGTCTTGCCTTTGATCTTGAACATGATGTTTCCATTGTCATCGGTGACTGCGAAGTTGCCCTCTGTTATGGTCAGGAGCGCTTCCTCACGATGGTTAGATTAACTGGGTACGGTGTGCAATATTGTGGGCTTATCACGGCCACTGGGTTTGCCACGCTCACTGTAGCGATGCCGGCACTACGATACCAGGTGAACTTCGCCTGTCGGAGACCACCTAGACAACCAAAAAAAAAAACACACAACACTCAGACAACACAAACACGAGGCCCACGGCTCTCTCCCTCAACCTGATCTCTCTCTCTCTCTCTGAGGGGGGCTGGGTTGGTGAAGTTGGTGGACACATGCAACACAACTTCTTCTTGCATACACACAGCGCACGGGTTGGTTACACCAGCAGCTGAATCACGGAGAATCCATAATTGAAGGAGCAAGAAAGCACCGCCACCAACACTTGCCATGCTAGACGGTGGCTCCGCCGAATGAACACTGGCGACACCACGCAGACCACCCATGCACTCGAGCTCCAATGCCGAAACCATGCTACCATTGTTGAAGCTTGAGGCTAACAATCAACACCAACACCACCGGCAGCACAAGACCACCAGCGGCACAAAACATACTGAGTATACAGAGCAAACCAGCCATGGCGCCACCCTCAGCCGGAGCCCATCAAACCCAGAATACACACCTGGAGATCATCCCTCTCTCTCTAAGGCTATAAAAAGACGAAGAGAGAGAGATTAGGCGGTCCCAAATGCCCTTAAATATCTGTATTTACTCTAGATTTATTATTATTATTTTAATTTTTTAGCCTATGTCAGTCTCTCTCTCTCTTTCACTCTCGGTTAGGAGAGAGAAGACACTCAAACACACCACCAAAAAAAAAAACAAAAAACAAAAAAAAAAAAAACCTCATCAACAACACAAAGCTCATACACACAGCATATACACACACTGATACAGACAACCATCACACACCACACCACCGACTGTCATCACACACACACGGCCTCCATGAATCTCTTTTTCCCAGTCTCTCTCACTTTACACCCACTCTCTCTCTCTCAATCTGGCAAACAGATTTTCTCTCTCTCACTTTACTTTTTCCCACCCCCAAAACCTAATCATCCTGCTGGTCATGTATCTTCTTCTTTCCACCAAATACCACCCAACCTGTCTCCACTCCTATTTGAATTTTCCTCTTTTTTTCTTTCTTTTGCCTTTTCTTATCATGACACCCACATGGCATGTCCCTCAGCCTTTTGACAAGTTATTTTTCTTTTTCTTCTTCTTATCCCGTATTTATCATTTTCGTTTTTCATATATATATATATAAAAATATATATATATATATATACTCTTCACTCTGTATTGAGCTATTTTGCTCCACTTTATCAATCCCTTTGTTTCAACCTCAAATAGGTTTCTATCTTCACACATATTTGAGTTTGAGGGGGGGTTATACATATATCATTGTGAGCATGGTTACACACCATGCGAACCACCCAAGCTAATGAGCATGGTTATATACCATAGGAACCACCCAAGCCACCCCATGGCGCACTCCCTAAGTCACCTCCTTGGTGCACCACCACAATCTTCTACAACGGTCCGGCATGACCCCGTAAACTGTCCCGACATTGATTCCGGTCAACTTCTACAACGGTCCGGCATGACCCCATAAACTATCCCGACATTGATTCCGGTCAGCTTCTACAACGGTCCGGCATGACCCCATAAACTGTCCCGACATTGATTCCGGTTAGCTTCTACATTGGTCCGGCATGACTTCGTAAACTGTCCAGCCATTATCTGTTACAACGGTCCGACACGACCATACAGTGTCTTCTCCAACGGTGTGACACGACCATACCGTGTCTCAACAACGATTTGACACAACCATACACTGTCTCCTATCCACTTTTATTTGTCAGTTTATTTTCTTGTTTTGTTACTCTCTCCAAACTCAAGTTGGTTAGTACCTATCCTCCTTGAGTTTGAGGAGGGCTGTTAGTATATGTATTATATGTTAGTGCATATATATATTAGCTGTAAAACACCAACTAGCTTTAATAATGTTGTCTTCTTAGTGTATACTTTCCCCTTTCGGTGACCACTTTCCCTTTAGGCCATGATGTTGTTTTGTATAGTGTGTATACCACTTAGGCCATTTTCTCCTACATAAAGGAGACCGTGTATAACATTCAATATATCAATAACATCTCATTTATTCACTTGCTCTCTCTCTTTCTATATACATAAACTCTTACAAGGCCCTTCCATTTTGCCAATGTTTGCTGGGTTTTGAACCCCATTCTGAACAAAATTGGAGTGCAGGAGATGTGTCGGGAGGGTACGTGAGGAAAGCCCCTTTACAATGTGGCAATGATAGTCAAGCCAATGGACAGAGTGACCAGTTTGTTTGGATACCTAAAGTAAGACTCCCTTTCAATCCGATAGTTTTGCAAGATAGAGGTGCTTTTCAATATCTGCTCGTGCTCTGCTTTTCCTTATGGCAGTGATGGGTGTTCAATATGGAGTGAAGATCTCTTTAACGTTGAACAACTGAAAGATGATGACCTTGATAGGAGTGATTTCTATCTGAAACTTTCTGCTTCTGCGTTTCTTAGTGAAGGTAAGAATAATGGAATTGTTGCAATTGTTTTGGTGGCATGGGGACAACAATTAATTACATTGATTTTGGAACTCTTTTTGCAGATTCAAGAAGGAAGAGGTGGAAATGGTTTATTCTAGCACTTGCAGTTTCTATGACACTTGTTTTATTGTATGTTGAGGAGGATAAAGTCACAAAACAAAGGTTTGAATTTCACTCTTGGAACATAAAACTGAACCAATTCAAGGGACTGCATTTTTATTAGTAACTAAAAATTAGTCATTGTGCTTCTATATAGGTTCAAATGCCGTAATATAATTCAAAAATAAAAATTAGCCCCTGTATTTTTTGCCAAGCAGGGGAGGATTTACTGTTATTCGATGTTGGCACAAGCATTGGAGCTGCCAACTGCACACTAAATGATGCCAGTAAGGATCTTATTGGTGGGAAGAAGGAAGTTGCTTTACCGTTGTTCAGTTTTTTTAAGTGCATCTTCTGCTACCGATAACTTCTCTGATGCAAATAAGCTTGGGGAGGCTGGTTTTGGACCTGTTTACAAGGTGACATTCAACATCACTGACTGTGATGCTTTTGGGATGTTGAACACTACTAAGTAGTGGAGTCCCAATAGGTGCATAGAGTTTTTTATACTTAAAATATTACTTTCAAATAGTATTTGATGTTAGTTTTCCAAAGAATACAAAGAAAATTAATGAGGTTCCATATCTGGGAAAGTTACTAAAAGGATATGAGGTGGCCGTGAAAAGGCTTTCAAGAAAATCTGGACAAGGATTGGAGGAATTACAGAATGAGGCTATGCTCATAGTAAAACTTCAACACAAGAATCTTGTGAGGCTACTGGGCTGCTGCATTGAAAGAGATGAAAAGATTAAAAACTAGCAACATTTTGTTGGATAAAGATATGAACCCAAAAATTACCGATTTTGGGATGGCAAGAATTTTCAATGGAAATGGATCACAAGCAACAAATCGAATTGTTGGCACTTAGTGAGTAAAACATAATTTATGTGCCTCTGCACCAAAACATCTTTTTTTGTTTTTTGTTTTTTGTTGTTGTTGTTGTTGTTGCATGCATTGATATCTTTAGGGTTACTAAACGATTCAATTTAATACATGAATCTAGTGGTTATATATTACCTGAGTATGCTTTGGATGGTCTTTTCTCAATCAAATCTAATGTCTTCAGCTTTGGAGTCTCGTTGTTAGAGATTTTGAGTGGCAAAAAAAAAATACGCTTTTATCTAACTAACTCCATAAATCTTTTTGGATATGTGAGCACCAGAATACTATTGCATTTATCATGCCTTTTTCTACCTTTCCAAATTATTATTATTATTATTTTTTTTTTGTCTTTGAAGGATTCACAATGAGATATACTTTTCTGTCTAATATTCATCAGGCATGGGACTTGTGGAAGAGTGGCATGGGACACGACCTGAAGGAACCAATATTGGGAGACATACCTTCTACACATATGCTGTTGAGGTACATAAACACTGGACTTCTTTGTGTTCAAGAAAGTGCAGTTGATAGGTGTACCATGTCTAGTGTTGTATCAGTGCTTAGCAATGAACTTGTGCTTCTACCTTCTCCAAGTGTGCCTGATTGGACATCATTCAAAATCCCAGAAATATGTTTGCTGAACGATGTGATGGTTTCAGTTCTTGAAGCCCGGTAAGAGTTCTATCTTCCATGTCGATTTGTTGATTTGGTGTATTGATACAATGCAAAAAAATTTCAACAATTTCAAGATTGATTCCAAAGGATCAGGAAAACACCTAAGTTAAGTTCTTGCTTGGTTGTGTTTTTGTGTTTTTGTTTTTTTGTTTTCAATTTTTATTTTTTAGAAAAACAAGGCTTTGTTTGGTTTGATTATTTAAAAACTGTTTTTAGACTATTTTTTTTTTGTCTTTTGTAATTTTTTTTTTATTATTTATATATTGTAGTTATTGTTATTATGATTATTATTATTATTACTACTACTACTATTTTTTAGTTACATCTAATTTATATGTTTTTAAAAAATTAAAAAAAAATGACTAAAATATAAAAAAAGTTTGCTGAAGACCAAAGAAAAACTCCTCTAAAACACACATACAAGTTTTTGTTCCAATTTTCTTTTATTTGTACCATTTTTTTTCAATCATATTTTAGTCAATCTCCAATGCATACCCTCAATTACTTTGCAATGTGTTGGAAGTTAAAGTTATGCCTTAATCACATTGTGTCATAATTCCAAGATAACTCTTGATGTGCTTACTGTGACAACTTCCACATTGCATCATAACAAAAATTATATCGTATCATAGCGAAAAGTGTGTGTGCATAATTATGAATGGAGAAAACTGAATTTGTTCACACATTTTTTTAATGTGGATCTCATATCTAAAATGTGTAATTATCCCACTCAAAATTGACAAAAAAAATTAGTATTTTAATCATTATATTCAATGTAAATATATGAACAATGTCTAAAATATTATTTTCATTCAGTTTAATGAATAAAATACTATTTTTTTCATTTGTTTTACTTAACAAAATAGACAAATAGTTTAGATTGAAAACAAATCAAAAAATTAGAACTTAAGTTGACAAAATTAAAAATTTAAGATTTATTTTGTTACAAGACTCAAATTTTGGGGGTTTTTTTTTTTGTAATTTCTTTTAAAATTATTTACGATAGACTTGACATCAAATGCTCGAAAAATGTGATTAATATAATTTTTTTAAAAAAAATTATCTTACTAATTACTGTGAAAATATTTTAAACATTTCCCTGAAGAACCTTTATTGTGATTGTTGTTGTTCAAAATTGTGAAATTAAATAAATAGATTTATGAAGAAAACAAATTATATACGAAGAACATATGCTGATAATTACAACTAAATTTCAACAGAAATACACAAAAAACAATAAAGGGTAAAGAGACAAAACCGAAGCCTGCACGGAAGCAGTTTCTTTAAAACAGATTTCGCCGCCTCACGGGTCGAGTGCTTGAGGAAACCCGGCGTCTATCTCCCAGGATACGACGGTCAAAACCAGCTACAGCAGAAGCACTATCTGTCTAGCTTAGCGAACAAAACAATGACAGCACTCTCTCACAATAGGAACTATCAAGCAAACTGACTTGTAAAATTGAAGCAAAAATTTCTATATTGAAACTTGACAGGAGGGTTTCAATTTATACATGTATAGGGGAGAGAGGAAAAGCCTCCAACCTTTAAGGCTAGTCATTAAAACACCAAGCATCCATAGCCCCTTTCCACAAAATGAAAAGTATGGATGCCCAAAAGATTCACACCCTTTAGCCAAGAAAAAAGATTTAAATACTCTTTAAAATCCTATTCATGAATCTAACATCATGAAGCAATTTCTTGGCAATTTCTTATTCAAAACCCAATGGTTTTTGGCTCACTTGGACCCAATACAAAAAATGGTTAAGGCCCACTTTAATATTTAATTAAAGTCCCCAAAAAACATTTTTTCCAACAATCCCCCACATGAATAAAAATTGACCGAATGACTCAACAAACGGACATCATTCAACAATAAAGACTCTGAGAAAGAGTACAACGGACTAACCCCAACATCAGAGAAGGTAGCTTTTGGCTTTGAACCTCTCCCAGTGAAAACCTATCGAGTTTACTGGCAATCAGTGAATAAGACATCTTGAACTGCTCTACCGTTTATGTAAACTGAGACAATATATCTCACACGGGAATTACTCCTACCACCATTATGTTCTCACTAGTGTGCCCTGTGTGGCCCTGGACACTAGCCTGGTTCAGCGAGTGGTTTCAAAAAATCTTGGCCTGCCCAATTCTTCTAGAAGCGGCTCCACTTCAAACTCACATAGGTGACTCTACTAAAGTATCCTGCAATACTTAGCTCAACAGCTTAACACATAAGAGTCATTAAAAGCTCAGCTTTTCCTCTACACTTGCAGGTATCACTAATAGAAGGAATGGCTAGAGGTTTAACCTCCTCAGTGACATACCGCCGTTACATACAATTAGGTTGTCCCATTGAACCTAGATCTTGGGATCTCCAGTCAACTAGGTTGAGTTTCCATTCCGGTAACTTCCAAAGGCCTTAACCCCATTCCTTTTGACGACGTTTCGACTAACACTCGACTGAACCCTTTGGTTAGCGGATCCGCAATGTTGTCCTTAGACTTTACATAGTCTAAAGAGACAACTCCATTCGAGAGTAGTTGTCGTATGGAATTATGTCTACGACGGATATGTCTAGACTTTCCATTATACATATTACTCTGTGCCCTACCAATTGCAGATTGACAATCACAATGAATACAAATAGTTGGCACAGGTTTAGACCAACGTGGAATATCTTCAATGAAATGGCGAAGCCATTCTGCTTTTTCCGTTGCTTTATCCAAAGCAATAAACTCTGATTCCATCGTTGATCTAGATATACACGTTTGCTTGGAAGATTTCCAAGACACGGCTGCCCCCACCAAGAGTGAACACATATCCACTACTGGACTTTGAGTCCTTTATATCTGATATCCAATTCGCGTCACTATATCCTTCAAGCACCGCTGGATATTGAGTATAATGCAACCCATAATCCCGAGTATAGCGTAAATACCTTAAAACCCGCACAATGCCCTCCAATGAGAAACATCAGGATTACTTGTGTACCTACTAAGTCTGCTAACCAAGTAAGCTATATCTGGCCTAGTACAACTCATCAGATACATTAAACTTCCGATTACCCCAGAATATTCTAATTGAGAGACACTCTCTTTATTATTCTTGGTAAAGTATAGACTTAAGTCTACAGGTGTCGATGACACACTCGTATCTGATCCACTAAACTTCTTAAGTATCTTATCAACATAATGAGACTGAGAAAGTACAATTCCGCCAGAGATTCTGGTAATCTTAATTCCCAGAATAACATCTGCAATGCCCAAATCCTTCATGTCAAATTTAGAGTTTAACAACTTCTTGGTAGTTTTGATCATTTCATCGTTACTACCTATAATGAGCATATCATCAACAAATAGACACAAAATGACAAAACCTCTGTCAGTGTCTTTGACATAAATACACTTGTCACATTCGTTGATTCGAAACCCATTTGACAACATTACATTGTCGAACTTCTCATGCCATTGTTTAGGCGCTTGCTTCAAACCATACAAAGATTTGACAAGTTTACAGACTTTCTTGCTTTGTCCTGGAGCTGAAAACCCTTCAGGTTGCTCCATGTAGATTTCTTCATTCAAATCCCCATTTAAAAAATCTGTCTTTACATCCATCTGGTGTATCTCAAGATTGCGCAAAGCTGCTATCGCAATCACTATGCGAATGGATGTTACCCTAGTTACAGGTGAGTACGTATCAAAGTAATCCAGGCCTTCTCGTTATTTGTACCCTTTGATAACGAGCCTCGCCTTATACTTGTCAATAGACCCATCGGCCTTCATCTTTCGTTTAAAAATCCATTTGCAGCCTAAAGGCTTACAACCTGGAGGTAAATCTACCAACTCCCAGGTGTGGTTCTGTAAGATGGAGTCAATCTCACTTTTGATCGCTTTTTTCCATAAAGGACTCTCAGGAGAAGTCACAGTTTCGTGGAAAGTTTGAGGTTTGTTCTCAACCATATAAGTTAAGAAGTCTGGACCAAAAGATTTGGATGTCCTAGCCCTTTTACTCCATCTGGGCTCATCTAAAACCTTAATTTGATCATCACCTGGATCATCAACATGATCATCCTCACTAGCAAGCTCATCAAATTGCTCCAAAGACCTTGGAACCCCTACATGGGTTCAGCAAGGAAATATGTCTTCAAAGAAACATGCATTCCTTGACTCCATGATGGTATTCCTGTGTATGTCTGGAATTTCAGACTTATGAACAAGAAACCGATATGCACTACTATTATGTGCATAACCAATGAATATACAATCCACAGATTTCGGCCCTATCCTAACCCGTTTGGGTGTAGGAATTGCCACTTTTGCAAGACACCCCCACATTCGTAAAAATTTATACGAAGGCTTAACGCCTTTCCATAACTCATACGGCGTCTTGTCCACCTTCTTCTGGGGTACTTTATTCAGAATGTAATTTGCAGAGAGAATTGCTTCCCCCCACAAGTTCGGTGGCAATCCAGAACTTATCAACATTGCATTCATCATTTCCTTTAGCGTCCTATTCTTCCGCTCAGTAATCCCATTAGACTTAGGAGAATAAGGCGCTGTGGTTTGGTGGATAATCCCAGATTGAGCACAAGTCTCAATAAACGGAGATTCATACTCACCACCACGATCACTTCTTAGAGCCTTAATCTTGCGGCCTACTTGATTTTCAACTTCATTCTTATAAAGAACAAACTTGTCAATCACCTCATCTTTGCTTTTGAGCAAATAGACATAACAATACTTAGTGCAATCATCAACAAAAGTGATGAAGTACTTATTGCCACCACGTGATTGTATAAATTTTAAGTCACACACATCACTATGCACTAAATCCAACGGTTCTGAACTTCTTTCAATAGAATGAAACGAAGATCTTGTCAACTTCGCTTCAACACAAGTTTCACACTTGTGTTTCGGATTAATCTTAAAAGATGGTATGTGATCTAACTTGATTAATCTACGTAAAGATTCAAAGTTCACATGTCCTAGTCTACCATGCCACAAATTGGAAGACTCAAGCATGTAAACAGAAGAAGATGCACCTTTATTCATCTTTGGGATAACAGTCATAACATTGAGTTTAAACATACCCCCCAACATATAACCCTTACCCACATACATTCTGCTTTTGGTAAAAACGACCTTGTCGGACTCAAAAACCATGCAAAAACCATGTTTACTAAGAAGAGACCCTGAGACAAGATTTTACGAATGTCCGAAACATACAGGACTTCGTTCAAGGTCAGCTCCTTTCCTGATGTCAACTTCAGGACCACCTTTCCTTTCCCCTCAACAATCGAGGTAGCAGAGTTTCCCATAAACAACTTCTCACCGTTTGTAACCGGTTCGAAAGTTGTAAACAGTTTCTGCTCGGAGCAGATGTGGCGTTTAGCCCCAGTATCAATCCACTATTCTCTTAGGTTTGAACCCACCAGATTCACCTCAGAGACAACGGCAGACAAGTGCATATCATCCTCCTCATGGGAGTGCTCTTGTAAGTCTGCTATATGAGCACGAGATTTGGTCTTGTATGGCTTCTTCTGCTTGCGGCAGTTACTAGCCCGATGCCCCTTGTTACCACAGTTATAACACTTTCCAAAGAACCGATAACCTGGTTCCCGCGGCTTGTAAGCCGACTTCTTTGCAACACCACCCCTTGGCCCCAGTTTAGAGCTCTTGTTCACAGGGGGCTTCTTCCTTATCCTAGAAGATTTTCCATGCTCAACGACATTGGCCTTTACTGAGGAGGTACTCCCTCCTTTCTTTTTATTATCCTCTTCAATCCGGAGTCGGACAACCAACTCTTCAACAGACATTTCCTTGCGCTTGTGCTTCAAGTAATTCTTGAAATTCTTCCAACCATTGGGAAGTTTCTCAATGATCACAGCAACTTGGAATGACTCGTTCAAAGGCATCCGCTCAGCATGAATTTCATGCAAGATCACGTGGAACTCCTGGACTTGGCTTATCACAGTTTTAGAATCTACCATTTTAAAATCAAGGAAACGGCCAACCACAAATTTCTTTGCCCCGGCATCATCAGTCCTGTACTTTTGTCCATAGATTCCCATAAATCTTTTGCTGAGCTCTTGGAACAAAACACACTATAGAGTGAGTCTGCTAAGCTGTTGAACACATAGTTCCGGCAAAGATAGTCTGTCTGCTTCCATGTGTCAAGTGCCATGACTTTCTGCCTGTCAGGCTCATTCTCTGCCACGGCTGGAGGATCCTCACTCAGAATCTTGGCAAGGTTTAGCGTGATCAAGTAAAACAGCATCTTTTGCTGCCATCTCTTAAAGTTTTCCCCAGCAAATTTTTCTGGGCGCTCAGGGTGACTAAGCGGTCCTTCCGAAACAGCCGGAGTAACACCATGGTTGACCACAGAGGTCACAGCAGTAGGGGTTGGCAATCCAGTTGCCCCGGGGTTCAAATCCCCACTAACATTAACAGTAGCAGCAGCATCAGTGATAGTTTCCATTTTGAAAAATTACACCAGAATATCACTTCTGTGTTTCCAGAAATTAAACTTAACCCTTAGAAAATCCCTTAGAAGAAAAAATTAATTCAAAAATTAGTCTCACCACAAAACCTAGAATCGAACATGGTCAAGAAAGTTCCCAGGAAGACTGGAGGAGTCACATCGGTCCCACTTAAAACCCAGTTAACCTTTTGACAAAACTTTTAAGAGCATGTTGACTCCTAGTCCGTGATAAACAAATTAAGAATTAAATTTTCTTAGGGATGAACTAGGTTAAAGCAAACCAGGGTCCAAAACTTTTACAAGCAATGTAAAACCATTGCTACAACAATATAAGCAAATAAAACTTGCTACTACAAATTGGTAAACAAATCAATTACAACTCAAGCAAACATGCTTCAAACATTTTGATAAAATAGCCAATCCATAAGGATTCTATATAGTCCAAAAGCTTTTCCACGCTTAGGTATTCCTATTCAACACAAACGTTAGTAGTCCAAACATTTTTGTTTTTGCATCCAAAATTCTATTCATTTGGTTTTATATTTGTTTTTCGCATTGGTATCTCTACAAAAAAAGTTAGTAGCAAACCACAACAAAATACAAACAAATAATCTAAAAAATTTAATTATAATAAATAATTGAAACCATCTAGCCAACTATTAATTATATAAGTAACCAACTAATATAAGGTACCAAAACAAAATACAATTTGTAACTTCAAAATTAAATTACAACTTTAAAATAAAGTTCAATACTCATGAGTCATGAATGAAATTAATTCATAATAAACATTTAAACTAATAACTCCAAATAGATAAGTCAAATTCAAAGTTAATGCACCCAATTAAATAATTCAGATTAATGCACCTAATTAAATAATTTAGATTAACGCACCTAATTAAATAATTCAGATTAATGCACCCAAATAAATAATTTAGATTAATGCACCTAATTAAATAACTCAGATTAATGCACCCAATTAGATAATTTAGATTAATGCACCTAATTAAATAATTCATATTAATGCACACAATTAGATAATTTAGATTAATCATGTACACAATTCATAAAACTCTATAACTCCAAATACATTAAATTATGTAATCTAGCCTAGAAAATAATAAGCATGTAACAAATTGAGATTAGAATAGAATTAGCATGTCAAAATTGCAACATCCATAAATTATATTTTATAACCTTAAAATTCATGCAAATCATGGTAGGGAAATGATGAACCATATGCATAAAACAAGATCATACTAATACAATTAAGTATGCAAATTATAATAGAGCATTCTAATTAAACTAAGCAATTAGAGAGTACCATTGCATAATTTACAATTATTGAAATAGTGAGCAATTCCGCAACAATTCCTAGTAACATTATACAAAGCTAACCTAATAGTCTATATAAATCTATTCGATCAATTTCATAGAAAAGATATATAAAATCTGTTTTAAACTTGTTGTTCAAAATTGTGAAATTAAATAAATAGATTTATGAAGAAAACAAATTATATACCAGGAACATATGCTGATAATTACAACTAAATTTCAATAGAAATACACAAAAAACAATAAAGGGTAAAGAGACAAAACTGAAGCCTGCCTGGAAGCAGTTTCCTTAAAACAGATTTCGCCGCCTCACAGGTCAAGTGCTTGAGGAAACCCGGTGTCTGTCTCCCAGGATACGACGGTCAAAACCAGCTACGGCAGAAGCACTATCTGTCTAGCTTAGCGAACAAAACAATGACAGCACTCTCTCACAATAGGAACTATCAAGCAAGCTGACTTGTAAAATGGAAACAAAAATTTCTATATTGAAACTTGACAGGAGGGTTTCAATTTATACATGTATAGGGGAGAGAGGAAAAGCCTCCAGCCTTTAAGGCTAGTTATTAAAACACCAAGCATCCATAACCCCTTTCCACAAAATGAAAAGTATAGATGCCCAAAAGATTCACACCCTTTAATCAAGAAAAAAGAGTTAAATACTCTTTAAAATCCTATTCATGAATCTAACATCATGAAGCAATTTCTTGGCAATTTCTTATTCAAAATCCAATAATTTTTGGCTCACTTAGACCCAACACAAAAATTGATTAAAACCCACTTTAATATTTAATTAAAATCATCACACTTTAATATTAAATTAAAGTCCCAAAAAACATTTTTTCCAACCATTGTACGTGATAACACTAATTGTCAAAGGCCGATAAGAACAATTGAAAACTTTTTAGGTTCTAACATTAAAGAGAGATTTCTTATAAAATTCTGTTAACACAATCATATAGTCTCAAGAAATGACAAACATAGAGACTTTTTTTAGCTTTCTTTCTTTATTATACATTCTTAATTCTTTTTTACTGCATCAAAGCCAAGCCCACCCATTATGACTTGGCCATCCACTCTCTTTTTATTTTTCTATTTTTTTAAGAATATTTTTTTTCCAATTATTTCTACATACAAAAAAAGAAAAGAAATAGGCACTTTCGAACGATTATGTAATATTATTTATGTGATATTTCTAATAAATAAGGGACTGTAACACATTAATGTTGTATTTGAATCATAGGAATTTAAAAAATAAGAATGAAGTACAAGTTATTTTTTTCTCTATTTCCTGTGTATTATTTTTTTAAATTTTTTTTTCTTTCTAAAATTCATATCCAAATATGTGATCCAAAGTGAATTATTCTTTGTCTCTCGACTGACCAACAAAAAAAAGTCAGCATATTGTAAAATATAAGATTTTTTTTTTTCTTTTTTCTTCTTCTTTTTATTTTTAAATCTGATCTAAACAGAAGTGTAATATTTATTATGTATTCAATTCAATTATAGTCCCTTTCCACAAAGGCAAGTTGAATTTGATAACCAACTTACACCTTTAATTGGGCACCAAAAGTGGACTGAGTTTTTGTAGAAAATAACAATTCAGGATATAAAAAAAGGGAATGGCTTCTGTCTAGTCATTAATTGGACTGGATCGTACTGTTGGACCTGTGGAAGTCCACCATGGGTCCCGTTTTAATAATCTAAACCGTTAAATGTGTAGAACTCATCGAGTACTATATGCATATAAAAAATCACGTTGATCCGATATCGATAGCTATGTGATCAAAACAGATTTTTGTCAACCGGCAATTTATTTACCGTCCATTTTTTTTTATACAAAACTGATTTGATCACATAGCTATCGATATCCAATTAAAGTGATTTTTTGCAAACATATAGTACTCGACGAGTTCTATACATTGAACGGTTCAGATTATCAAAACGAGACCCATGGTAAACTTTTACAAATCTAACAGCACGATCTAATCTGATTAAAGACTAGACAGAAGCCATACCCATAAAGAAATTAGTAAAACATAGAATCGTGCAATTCTTTGTGTGGTGGCGGGGTGCAACTCAAATGTTTGTGGGAGTGCAACTCTGAGTTGCACCCCAATACGTCTCTGTAATTTTTTTTATTGAGATGTAATTTCCTTAATAGTTATATGATGAGGACAACCACAAACACCAGCACACTAAGAGAAATTATCGTATGAGTCCAAAAATTCCACGTAGTCATATATTTGTTTAATGGTATTTTGTGATTTTTCTACCTTTTTCTTATTTATCAGACTATATAATCATTTAACCCCTAATATTAAGTAACACATAATTAACATGAAATTCTGAGTGGGTGTTTGGGAAGTGAGTTTTTATGTAGATTTTTTTAGTTGTAGGATATTATTGGATAAAAAAAATTTTGGTGTTTGGGAAGATAGTTGGGTTTTTTTATGGTTGGATGTGATGTTTGTGAGAGAAAAAATGAAATAATTATGGGGTTGGATGTGATATTTTGTTTGGATTTATTTTTTTTTTATTATTATTTTGCAAAAAGTTTGTCTTTTTGTATAAAAAAAAAAACCCAACCTACAAACTTCCCAAACACCAAAAGACTTAGAAAAAATACTTGCAGACTATACAGCAACTCAAATAAACGAATAATAGAGGGCAGAATTTCCAATGCACACCCTCAATTACTTTGCAAATGTGTTTGAAGTTATAGCATAATGTGTTCAAAGTTACGACTTAATCATGTTGTGATGTAATTTTAATAATTTATTGAGACATTACTCTTGATGTGATTAGTGACAAAACTTTAATCACAATGTATTGTAATAAATATCATATCGTATCATAGTGAAAAGAGTGCGCATCACACACAAACTAATTATAGATGGAGGAAAATGAATTTTTTTTTTTTTGGCTATACAGTAGGATGTTAGGGAGTTAGTAAGTTAAATTACAATAAATTTGTTTGTATATTTTAAAATGAATAATACACTAAAGAAGATTGGTCCAAATTTGTGAACCCTATATTTAGAAAGTATAATGAGTTAGTGGTGCTACGTACACCAATTATTATATTAATAATTAGTGCACCAGCATATGTTATAGTATTGCAACTTCAAAACTATAGACCCCATCCATTATACAAATTAGAAAGACTCAAAACCAATAAAATTATGTCACATCATCCCTTAGTACACTAATTGGTATACTAATTGGTGCATATAACTTTATTCATAATGACCAGTAGTGCTACATACACCAATTACTATATTAATTAGTGTACCAACACATGTTATAACATTATAATTTTAAAACTATGGACCTATTTATTATACAAATTATAAGGATTCAAAGCCAATAAAACTATGCCACATTATTCATTAATATACTAATTAGTTCGAATAATGTTGTATGTACCAATTAATATACTAACCAGTACATTAATTAATGTTGTACCAATTAATGTTGCATAATTTTAGAAGTTTTGAGTATTTGTAATTTGTATAATAGGTGGGATCAGTAAAAATAACATAACATTAGTTGGTATATTAATGTATACATTAATTGGTGCATGTAGCACCACCGAATCAGTCTAGAGGTATTACTATTCTCGACCAATCAAAATGATGTATTAATACTAAAAAAATGTGTGAACAAAATTAGATAGGTGGATGGAGAATAGTCAACAAACTGTACAACTCTTTAACACCCCATTTGTTTTCAGAGGTAGACTGAAAAGGATTGATAGTGAGGGAATTAGTAAAATTGTGTTTATTTTGATAATAGTTGGTAGTGTGGGGATTGTTAAATTATTTTTATATAAAATAAATATAAAATAATAAAACAAATTAGATTATGATTTTTACTTAACAAAAATATAAAATCATTAAACATTAATGTTCAAAAAAAATGCCTAACATGTAAAAAAAAAATTACAATTGACCAGATGACTGGCCGGATGTTCCAGCAGACGGCCGGTAACTCACTAAGCCGATGGATCATTTTTTAATACTACCTTTTCGCCCAGACTACCAATCTGCTTGCCCAAGACCTATCCTAATTCAAACAGACAGTCAATCCGGAGGACCACAAACAAAACAAATGTGAGCTAACCTCACTGTTCATCCATCATAGTCCGAAGTGGACTCCTACTCCTAAAAACAAACTGGGCTAAAGTAGATGCTATTTGGGGCCATTTCCCTAAATAAGCCAAAATACTAAATCAATTCTCAAGCTAAGCCTAGTTTTGAAAGAATTCCCAAAATAGGCTAAATCGTAGTTCACAACCACGATTTCAACATGTATGTGCTTGTCTCGCGTGAAATTTGGGAAGTCTTAAAATCGTGGTTACAAAACGCGATTTTGATTAAGAAATCGCGATTACAAAAAGCGCTTTTAATTAATTTTTTTTTTCTTCTGAAATCACTGTTCTGAACCACGCTTTTTACCAAATTTTTTTTTTCTTCTGAAAGCGTGGTTGTGAACCACGCTTTCAATACACAAATGCAATAGCTGATAAAAAAATAAAGTAAAGTGAACCAAGTGCTATTGGACCAACTGATACACAAGTGCTGTTGGATCAACGTAAAGTGAACACTCATCAACATAAATTTCTAAAAATAAAAATAAATTTCTAAAATTTTACGCTACCGTAGTGTTTAGGGAAAAAATTTATTTTTTTATTTTACTAAAATAAAAATAAATAAATTTTAAAAATTAAACCCTAAACCCTAAAATAAAAAAAATAAAATTTATCCCTAAATACTAAGGTAGCGTTTGGTAACGTTTACGTTTTTTGTTTATATTTATGAAAATTTTATAAACTGATTTTTATTTATTTTTAGAAAAACATAAACTACAAACGCGTTTGGTTTGAACAAAATGTTTAAAAAAAATTTAAAACATAAAATAAAAAATATGTTTGTTCCAGCCTAAAATATTTGTATTTATTTTTATTATTTATGATAATGGGATCACACATATTATAATTGAAAAAAATTTAATTTAAAAAAAATAAAAAAATAATTAAAAAATAATTGAAAAAAATTAATTTAAAAAAAATTAATTGATGTGTGATCCCATTACCATAAATTAATTTTTTTTATTTTTTTTAAATTAAATTTTTTTCAATTATAATATGTGTGATTATCATAAATAATAAAAATAAATATAAATATTTTAGGCTCGAACAAACATATTTTTTATTTTATGTTTTTAAAATTTTTTGAACATTTTGTTCAAACCAAACGCATTTGTAATTTACGTTTTTCTAAAAATAAATAAAAATCAGTTTATAAAATTTTCATAAATATAAACAAAAAACGTAAACGTTACCAAACACTTCCTTAGTTTTTAGGGATAAATTTTATTTTTTTTATTTTAGGGTTTATGGTTTAATTTTTAAAATTTATTTATTTTTATTTTAGTAAAATAAAAAAATAAATTTTATCCCTAAACACTAAGGTAGCGTAAAATTTTATAAATTTATTTTTATTTTTAGAAATTTATGTTGATGAATGTTCACTTTACGTTGGTCCAATAGCACTTGTGTATCAGTTGGTCCAATAGCACTTGGTTCACTTTACTTTATTTTTTATCAGCTATTGCATTTGTGTATTGAAAGCGTGGTTCACAACCACGCTTTCAGAAGAAAAAAAAAATGGTAAAAATCGTGGTTCAGAACAGCGATTTCAGAAGAAATTTTTTTTTAATAAAAGTATGGTTCAGAACAGCGATTTCAGAAGAAAAAAAAATTTAATTAAAAGCGCCTTTTATAACCGCGATTTCTTAATCAAAATCGCGTTTTGTAACTACGATTTTAAGACTTCCCAAATTTCACGCGAGACAGGCGCATACATGTTGAAATCGTGGTTGTGAACCACGATTTAGCCTATTTTAGGAATTCTTTCAAAACTAGGCTTAGTTTGGAAATTGATTTAGTATTTTGACTTATTTAGGGAAATGGCCCTCCTATTTGTCCTATACAGTCTGGTTCATTCACATTATTTAATCTTAGAGTTAGCAGTTTTTCTTAGGTGGAAAAGCTTTTGGTTGGTAAAAATGAGAGAAAAATAATGCAAATCCCAATATTATAAATCTTATTGTTAATAATAAAATTGCAATTCAAATTAACCTACTGCAATTTTACTGTTGGTAATAAAATTTTAAAAATAATGAAAGTTGATTTCAACTTTGTTCCAAATTAAGCAGAAAATTTAAATTCGTAATGTGAGGCCCACACGCTCGAATTGTTATTGGGTTTCTTCTAAGATTTTTTTTACATGTAAATCTTGTTTGGTGTATCTTATTGAGCCGTTTATAATTTGTTTATAATAAAAAAAAAAACAAGCATGTGTTAAAGTGTTTGCTGTAGGTTTTGCTTGTAGCTTATGAGATAAAATAACTTAAATAAATTAAAAAAATAATTATCTAGAAACTAAAAAGATAGTATTTTTATTTTTTTATTTTCTAATTATCAACTTTTCAATTAAAAAAAAAAAAAAAACATCATAAACATTAGTTGAGACTGGCTATTCAAATAGCCTAATGGCCTTTTTATGCATAATTTCAAGTGTGGATGGACTTTCCAGACAAAGAAAGAAGTCAGTTGAGCAAGGCAACCCAAACACCCAACCTAATATATATACATATATATATATATATATATGTATATATAAACTAGTCTGTTTATTCATATAATTGTTTTAGTCAATACCTGCTAAATTCACATGATGATGAGGGCATTCAATCCAACACATTAATTAAGGTTCTAATATATCAATGAAGGTTCTAACATTTTGGTAAAAAAAAAAAAAATCCAACACATTAATTATATATATAGTAATCATCATAATTTGAATAATTTAACTTACATATTTTGAACACCCAACTCAGCTACTCCAAACTTTGCACACCCACCTTATAACAGAAAAGGGTCCATGATTAGTTAAAAGTGATTATTAATATTCAATCAATTTAATTTTTTACATAAATAATCTTCTCAGCAAACTTTATAATATAAATGGTTTAAATTATTAAAGAGGGTGTGAGGTGGAGCCACCTAAGGGGCACAACACGAACTCTTTCTTTCTTATAATCCATTCACATTATTTTTTAATTTTGAATAAAGTACTCTCGTAAAAATAAAAAAAAAAATAAAAAAAAATTAAAAAAAAGTGTCCATAAAATGAAGTGTATGATATATGATGCGATACTTTAAATATAATATCTAAACTCTTTTGATAAATATAACTTATGCTAAATTAGAACACAAAATTAAAAATAAAATAAAATAATTTCAGGCTATGAGGATGTTATTGTCTTCTTCATAAGGTGTCCTTGGTAATTGATATAAAAATGGACACATGACACACAAAAACGAAATGATTTTTTTATTTTAAATACAGCAATTTTTTTTTTTTTTTTTAAATATAGCACACTACATGAGAACACATGTGAAATATGTAATTATATATATTGATTATATAACATATAAATATAAATAATTATTACATAATATACATATAAATATTTAATTTAATCAAATCTTATTTCTACCATTGAATCAAATGAATTAAACAACAATATCGGTTGTGGTGTTCATTTTTCAGACTGCACATATACACTAATACAACCTATTTTAAATATATAGAAGTAACATTTGACTGTAATTTAACCTTTCCAATACTGATACTAATGCCCAACATGTCTAACATTCTTCAGAAGTCTCTTCTTTTGTCTTGAGAAAGCAATGGAGAGCCAAGCTTTCTTCATCTTCTTCTTCTCCTCCTTTGCTTCACTACTTTCCTCAACCTTCTTGAAATTCTCCATTGCAGGTGATACCTTAGCTTCAAACCAATCCCTCCGGGACGGCGACACTTTAGTTTCCACCAGCCAAAGGTTTGAGCTCGGCTTCTTCTCTCCCGGCAGCTCCAAATTCCGGTACTTGGGAATATGGTACAAAGCCACCCCAGATACAGTTGTGTGGGTCGCCAATCGAAACAATCCAATAACAGGTTTACAAGGAGTCTTGACTATCAGTGGTAATAGATCACTGGTTCTTCTCAATGGAACACAGAGCATTGTCTGGTCATCTAACCTGTCAAGAGTCGAAGAAAGTCCAGTGGCACAGCTCTTAGATTCTGGAAATCTTGTTCTGTTTGGCAAGACAGAAACAAATTCTGATAGTATCCTATGGCAGAGCTTTGATTTCCCGTGCAATATGCGGATACCTGACCTGAAGATGGGAGAGAACAACAGAACAAGTCTAGATCAGTACTTGACATCATGGAAAAGCGCTGACGATCCATCTCCGGGAGAGTTTACTTACAGAGTTGATAATCATGGGTTGCCTCAACTAGTACTTAGAATGGGATCAAGAAAAAAGTACCGGACCTGGGTAAAACCCACATTCATTAATCTTCCCTTGCACAACAATCCGGCATTTAAAACAATGTTGGAGTTCAACAACAATAGATTGATATATATCTATGAACCATACAACAGCTCTGTCTTCACAAGATTAACACTAAACGAGTCGGGGTTGCTTCAACGCTATATACTGAACAAAAAGAACACTTGGGATCTTATGTTCACGGTTCCACGTGATCTGTGTGACAGTTATGGATATTGTGGTCCTAATGGTATTTGCAAAATCTACAAATCACCGTTGTGCGAGTGTTTGAAGGGGTTCATTCCAAAATCCCAACAAGAATGGGATGTTCTTGATTGGTCCAGTGGATGCGTAAGAAGTGTGCCATTAGATTGCCAGAATGGAGAAGGGTTTGTGAAGGTTGTACAGGTCAAGTTGCCTGACCTGTTGGAGTTTCGGTTAAACATAGGTATGAGCATCAAGGAATGTGAGGAGGAGTGTTTGAAGAACTGTTCTTGTATAGCTTATGCTAATTCAAACATTAGTGGAGGTGGCAGTGGTTGTTTGATGTGGTTTGGGGATCTGATTGATATCCGGGAGAGCTTCCAAGACAATAGTGAGCAAGATATCTACATACGCTTGCCAGCTTCAGCAATAGGTTAGTACATGGCTATGATCTACCAGGTTTCTCTAAACCTTCTAAACTCCTCAATACTTCAGCCCTTTGTTACTTGGAACGTGAATCATTTTGGTATTCTCTGTTTCAGAATTTACCTAGTACTTCAGTTCTTCATATTCTCTGTTTCAGATTCAATTCATGATTCAAATAATAAGAAAAGACTTGTGAAGATCCTACTGCTATCAGCAACTTTAGGAATACTTACCTTGGGCACAGTATGTGGCTGCATAATAATGAAGGTAAAAGCAAAGAGAAGAGGTAAGCATTCCTTATCCACTAAATATTCTTCTAATAATCGTTTCTGAGTTAAATCATAGATCCCAAGCATTAAACTATTACATAAAAATCATGTATAAAGCATTTCCCCAAAAAAAAGGTTAACCCGACTAGCCCTGTTACCAGCTCTAAACGGGAACAAAGAAAGCTTGGAATTACCTTTATTTGATTTCACAACTATTGCTGCTGCTACAAGCAACTTCTCCGATGCAAATACGATTGGAGAAGGTGGCTTTGGTCCTGTTTATAAGGTAAGATATGTTCAGTCGTGTAGTTAAGAATAGATCATATTGTATTGTTGTGCACCTTATATATGACACCTACAGGGCAAATTATCCACAGAACAAGAAATAGCAGTGAAAAGGCTGTCAAAAGGTTCGGGACAAGGTCTAGAAGAGTTCAAGAATGAAGTTACCTCAATTGCCAAACTTCAACATAGGAACCTTGTCAGGCTTCTTGGATGCTGCATTCAAGGAGAAGAAAGGATGTTGATCTATGAGTACATGTGCAACAAAAGTTTAAATTATTTTATTTATGGTTTGTGCCTTAACCCTTCAAATTTTGGATTTGTTTGGTCACCTGAATATCACTTTCCTACATGGTCACTAATGCATCTTAAAATTTACAAAGGGTCAACATGATGTGCAGACCAGAATAGAAGTACATTACTGGCTTGGCAAAAGAGGTTTGACATTGTTATGGGGATTGCACGGGGACTTCTATATCTCCACCAAGATTCTAGATTAAGAATAATTCACAGGGATCTCAAAGCAAGCAATATTCTACTAGATAATGATCTGATTCCAAAAATTTCAGATTTTGGCTTGGCAAGAATTTTTGAAGGAGAACAAATTTGTGCAAAAACAAAAAGAGTCATTGGAACATAGTAAGTTCTATTTACTTAAAATTAAATCAAAATTTTCTATCATTCAAAAGACTTTATGGTTGCAAATTCTTGCAGTGGCTATATGTCTCCAGAGTACGCAATTGACGGGAAATTCTCTGTGAAATCTGATGTATTCAGTTTGGGTGTGCTTTTGCTAGAAATAGTGAGTGGCAAAAGGAACAGAGGTTTTCATCATCCTGATCACCACCACAATCTTCTAGGGCATGTAAGTACTAGAAACAATAAAATAGTTATCTCTCTCTATAGATATCTGTGTATATCAATCTATCTATCCCTGTGGCTATCTAACTTGATGCATATCTACTGTTTCTTGAGGATGACAAAATATATGTTCTGTGAAGAAAATAAATAAACTAAGTGCATGGTTTGCAATTACTTTAGGCATGGTTGCTGTGGAATGAAGACAGGGCTTTGGAACTAATGGATGCATGTTTGAAGGATTCATGTGTGGAATCTCAAGTACAGAGATGTATTCAAGTGGGCCTATTATGTGTTCAGAAACTCCCACAAGACAGGCCGGCAATGTCATCTGTAGTGTTCATGTTGGGAAATGAGGAAGCAATATTGCCTCAGCCTAAACAACCTGGTTTCTTCATTGAAAGAAGTTCCATTGATGCAGATACTGCAACAAGAAGTGAAGAATTTTATAGGAATGGTGAAGTACCCATAACAATATTGGATGCTAGATAGAGTATTCATCACAGTTGTTAATATGATTTTAGAAATAGATGTTATTTCAACTTCAGTATTTTTGTAGACTTCATTTTATTTCTTAAAACCACGGAGCTCAAAAGTCTTAAATTTTCTATTTATTTATAATTTGGTTTCAAATATCAAAGCACTCTCCTCTACAATAAGCTGCAGTAAGTCCCATGGACTTTCGGCAAGTAAATTAAACATCAAAACATGATATGAGAAGCATCTAGATTTTCTGATGAGCCTAATTTATAACGTGACTGCGTCAATAACTAAAATGTAGGGCAAAGACTGATCAAGTATTGGCTCAGCACAAGCATTTCCAGTACCCAACTTTACATAAAGACTGTTCCATGGCCAAAAACATTGTGATTGGTTTTTGGCATGGTTTCAGTTCTTAAGTCTTGTAAAGTGGGCCAAAATCAAATCTAGACAAGCTTGTCAAGACAGCTCTTCTAGAAAATTCAAGGATAGTGTTCTACTAGTTCAAAAATGAAATTTTTAGGGAGGAAGATCCCCCTAGTATCATCAGATTAAAAAAGATTCCACTTCAACCAACCTCGAACAATCTTCATAGAAATTAATCAAGTTGCTACTAAAGCAACATAAATCATAGCTCAAATCACCTGAACAAAGGCTTGATTCCAATTATTTGGGGTTTATAACTACATAAAACAAAAATGACAAAAAAAGATCAGGAGAATAAAGAATTTCTTATAACTATATACCAAAACTAAGTAATATTTCAGTTTGAAATTAGTGGTATACCAATGTCACTTCCATCAGATGTGAATAAGTGGTTATGCTTCTGTAGTTAAAAACATCTTGACAAGTCACACTAATTTCCATTGCATACAAATATAAATACATATTCACAGTGATTTCTTGAACATCAATTTTATACCATGATATTTTTACAAACATCAATTGTGCAAAAGACAACTAAATATTTGATGACAATGCAGAGCTACAGGAATGAGGCTAATTAGCAATATCAACAGGTTTCCAGAAATTAAAATGGTCGAGAGAGAGAGTAGACAACATATGTATGTATATGTGCGCGCACACACACACATACACAAATGTCAACACACATACATAAGCACATTATGAGAAATTATATTTGAGAGTTCAAGAAAAGGATGGCAAACCGTAATTGCAGAATCAAAGCATTCACTTCTGCAATTTGCAGTCTGTGCGGAATCAAAGCGTCCAGTTCTGCAATTTGCAGTCTGTGAGGAATCAAAGCGTCCACTTCTGCAATTTCCAGTCTGTTTGGTCAATCTACATTTTTCCTTTTAGTTTGGTTACCAAGAAACTAGCAAGAAAAGGAGAGTGGAAACCTTTCATCGGCTGGCCCAATGAATCCAACAAACGGTGTTGTGTCAACTGTGTTGCCAATGCAGGAACAGCATCCTGTTTTGGGTTGGGCATTAATATTTTGAGGAGAAAATTGTTTTCGTTTTTTTTTTTTTTTTTTTTTTTTTTTTTTTTGTAACCAAACCAAACCAAACCAAGCCTTAAGTCTCATCAAATGGGATCGGTTATATAAATCCTTCTCTACTCGACTCTATCAAAGGCCATTTGGTTAGTCAAATTAAGGAGATTCATATATCTATTTACTACACTAACCCATATCAATCTAAGTTTGCTTCTTCCCCTAACACTTCCCTCTACCGTCTTTGTATCACATATCTTCATTACTGACTCTGTTGGTCTCTGTTGTATATGACCAAACCATCTCTCTTAGCTTACCTTCTATCATTCTTAACTATGTCTTTTCTAGTCTTGCCACACATCTACCTTAATATCTTCATTTCAGTAACACTCATCTTATCTAAATGTTGCTTTTTAGTTGCCCAACTTTAGATTTTTTTTTTTTTCTTTCTGTAATTTCAGAAATAAAAATAATGAAAATTTCATAATTGCCTATGATTTTTATTTTTTGCACAAACAAAGTTCCAAAAATTTTAGAAAATATCTTTTATATGTATCACACAAAATTTTATTAATTATGATGATAATCAATGAAGTTTTGCAAGCCCAAGTAAACAAGAAACAATGACTAATCATAGCATCCACCTTGTAGATGGGTATAAAATCTAACTAAATCCACCTAAACTCCAATGATTACAGGACTTTCCAAACTGATCCCAGATGTAATTCAAGTGAAAATTACAAAAAAGGGGAACTGGTTTATACAACTTAAACTGTCTTTGAATGCAGTAAAGATTTTCATTTTATTTAGTAGGTTTCGGGGCAAATAGTTTACATCAACACAATGTATGTTTCTATCGAGCATTTAATAGAGTAATGGTGATTTCATTGGCCGAAACTGTTGCATTCTTGCTTGACGAACAACCAGCCTCATGAACATTCCTTTCAGTAAAGAAGCCAGGCTGTTTGACTTGAGGCAATGCACCTTCACTATCTAACATCAGAACCACAGATGACATGCTTGGCCTATCCTCTGGACATTATTGCACACATAAAAGACCCACATGGATTGATCGCAACACTTCATTTAGGTAGCATGAGTCCCATAGAGCCTCATCAGTCAATTCCAACGACCTACCTTCTTTATAGAGTCTCCATACCTGAACAATCCATTACAATATTAATAGTACTTATTGGAAAACATACATATGCAAAAATAGCTTTAAGCTTCGTACACTTACATGCCCAAGCAGGTTGAGGCGGTGACTTGGATGATAGAAACCTCTGTTTCTCTTCCCACTCACAATCTCCAACACCAAAACACCAAAGCTGAATACATCAGATTTTACTGAAAATAGTCCATCCACTGCATACTCTGGAGCTATGTAGCCACTGCAGAGAAATGCTGAATGAAGAACCAAATTTTGAAGCAATATAAGTGAATTAGACTAAACATGTTATGGAGATTCTTACCGTGTTCCAACCACTATGTTTGTATTTGCTTGTGTCTCATTTCCTCCTAAACTTCTAGCCACTCCGAAGTCAGATATTTTTGGGTTCATGTCAATATCCAACAAAATATTACTAGCTTTGAGATCTCTATGAATAATTCTCAGTGTGGAATCTTGATGAAGATATGAAAGTCCTCGAGCAATCCCATTAATAATGTGGAAGCCCTTCGACCACTCTAGTAATGTGCTTCGAGTTCGATCTGGATTTTTTTGGGTCTAATTTAGTCCTTGCTCTTGCTAATTACATGCATGAATTTTTTTAAAAATCCCAATTTGATTTTTAAAAAAATCCCAGTTCATGCAAATGCACATGTAATAACAACCACATACAATTTTGGTCCCATAAAAAAGAAAGAAAGAAAGAAAGAAAGATTGTTGGTTGGTCCAAGGGTGGAAGAGATGTGCTGTACCAAAAATTGAAGTATTATAGTTTCAAGAAAGCCATACCAAAAATAAAGAAGTCCAGGCTTTTGTTGGGCATGTATTCATAGATCAGCATCTTTTCTTCTCCTTGAATGCAGCATCCTAGAAGCTTCACGAGATTTCGGTGCTGGAGTTTAGCAATACAAATGACTTCATTCTTAAACTCATTAAGTCCTTGGCTAGAATTCTTTGAGAGCCGCTTCACAGCTATTTCTTGTCCTCCTTCCAGTATACCCTAGGAATTACCAATATAATTTATAGAATGTTCTTCCCTTAGAATTGAAAAGGACCCACTTTTTTTCCCATTCTTATTATTTATATCTTTTACTTTTTTGTGTCTCGTTGGTTGACATTGGTACAACAGGAACAGTCATGACCAGTGATTTATGTAACAACATTACCAAACACATACTTCAAAGACATAATTACAGAGATTTATAAAGTTTCATATGTGAGAAAAGATGCATAAAGCCAATTGTAAACTTTGAAAATTGAAGGAAAAATGTACTATGTGATGCCAAATAACACCTAGGTTGTGTGATAAGGAAAGGGCAGATGATGCATTACTTTGCATGAGTGAGTGTGAACAGGTGGAGGGGAATTACAAAGTTAGAACTTCTCTACAAGATTTTAAAGGTCAGTCTCAATAATTTTTCACATATAAATATATAAATTAGAATAAACAATCATTTTTCCATATTTTTCATATAGAATACTTAACTAGATAATGACATTTTTGAAATAAATGCTCATCTATAGGCATTTTGATTTGAATTTTCAACAACCACATCATTTGTATAGCTTTTGAATATAATTTTTATGCATTTATGACATTACTCAAAAATAAATAAATAAATAAATAAATAATAGAAACAAGAAACGAAGTACCAACCTATAACTGAATAGTCATTCAAAAAAGCAAAAAAAATGAAAGAGTACCCATCTAAATAAGCTTGTTGATGAGCCCATTTCCTTCTTTTGAATAATGATGGTGTTAGTTTGTTAAGAACAATACCTACTCAATTTCTTTTTCTTTTCCTTTTTTTACAAGAACCTGTACCGGTATTTAATTATCTTATTTTATAGAGAGAAGCAATTAATTATTTACCCTTCTTATCTTATGCTACAATATTTAGAAGAGGGATTACTATTTCCCTTATTTGTGACATATAAGCCGTTTAGAATCAGTAGCATGATAAGGTAGAATAGATTCTGAAGGAGTACAACAATTTTAGGTTTATTTAGGCTTCATTTATGAGTGAATTTGAAATGAAAAATAATTAAGGTTAAAATTTATAAAATCGTAGGCAAGTTAATTATTGGACGTAGATGATAATTATAAAGTGTAGGATTGAATAAAAGATAACTTGGAAGAACTAAAAAGAAAGAAAGAACTCACTAGAAAGCAAGCTACTTTCAAAACCTTGAATTAATACCTGGTCCGAACCGGATAGAAAATTCCTTACTAATTTTATTAAGATCCTTGCTTGAGTAAAATAAAATAGAAGGATTTCAAATAACTATATTCAGTATCAAGTTGTTATAGATTGCACAAGTGTGTCTTTACATTGTTACCTTGTAAACGGGTCCAAATCCACCCTCTCCAAGCTTGTTATCGATTGAAAAGTTATTCGTGGAATTAGCTATTACAGCTAAGTCAAACAATGGTAACTCCAGATCTTCCTTCTGGCTTTTGTCATTGTAACCTTGTTCAGAGTTGTGCATCAGATTTCCTGTAATGCAGGGACGAAGTGGATGTAAATGAGATGAGTAGATCTAACAAAGTAATATACCATTACCGGGAAGAACACATCAACACATAATACAGAATATATATATATATATATATATTTGTGTGCATATCTTTTCTTTTTTCCTTCTAAATTAAGTTTACCACATAATAACTCATCTCACATACCTTCTCTGTTCAGCTGTAAATTCTTCTTCTTTTTTCGGAGATACAAGGTTATGCTGATACCCAGCAGAAGAAGTCCAAATAATAATGCCAAGATCACTCCAACTATCTCTTTTTTCTTGCCACTGAAGCCAACTTGTTGAATCCTCAATTAATGGTTAATTCATTCAGGTAATACAACCATGAGAGTACAAACATATGTATAATGTCAATTGCTATACATATAATTAGAAAATAAGTAACAAAATACATTCAACCGAGGCTAGTAACATAATGAGGTCAAGCCAGGCCTTTGAAGATTCTGTGATGCAGTCACTTTTAACCATGATTGGTATTAAGGGAAGCCGCATTTGAAGGAGAAACCTCCCCTTAATTTATGAACATTACTATACACTCAGTAGAAGAGGTTATCAATTTTTCAAAGATCTAGGGCCTCTGCAAGTGGCCAAGCTGTAGTTGCTGCCTCTTGATTTTACAGCTGCTTTGTTGGAAAGTTTGCAAGCCTGGTTTACTTCAATTTATACCCTTCACAGTTAAACTGAAGGAACAGTTTAGGAATAGAACTTTATCTCTGCTTCTGATTCTAGATTTTCCCCTATGAAGTCTTCTCCCAACTGCAGCTGAGTGCATTTTATATGGGTGGTGTCATGGTATGGTGGTGTGTGTAGTGGCAAAAAATAACATGTGGGGCAGAAAATTCAGTGCAGTCATGTGTTCTAATGGTATGCGATGGTATGGTGGTGTGTGTAGTGGCAAAAAATAACATGTGGGGCAGAAAATTCAGTGCAGTCATGTGTTCTAATGGTATGCGATCGTGTGGTTACTTTGTGATGTAACTTGAAAAAATCACAGAAATACAACAATTTGCAGTCTATTTATTTCACTAAAACACAAATTTTAGATACAATAGATAATAACTTCAGGGATGAAGAGACACAAGAGGGGACAAACCGAAGAAGTCCACTAGGGGCCTTGAATTCACAAGGAGAATAGAGAGGAGAAAGAAAAAGGGGGAAACCCTAGAGTCCACCAAGGGGCTTGAACCCACAAGCACAAGGGGAAAGAAGGGGGAAGGATACATGGAGCCACAACTCTAATAAACCCAAGGGTTACTCACATGTTGACCCTGTCTGAACTGACCAAATTGAGCCATATTTATAAAGTCTTCAAAACCTTAAAATGCAAAATTACCAAAATAATCCTCGCACAAAAAATACAATAACAAATAAGGCCATTATAATTTTCCCAATAGACCACATCACATCACTGTCTCTACTTTTCCTTATTAACGGTCGCATGCCTCGCTATTATTAGATGGGCACATGGCCAAGTGGTGTTCCTAGTGCACCAAATAACTGCTCGTGTAGTGGGGATTGCAATAGAGAGTCTTGATATATTCTGTATATGTGGCAGCCAAAAGCTCTGGCACTTGGCAGTGAAGGTAGTGCCTGAAAGGTGCATGAACCTATTTTGGGATAGAATTGATGATGAATTGCATGATTCACGATTCGATTCACATTTTACGATTCATGTGATTCTTAAAACTATCGGATTTGATAGATTCCGACCCCATCTTACCTCTTTTGACAAAAATGAAACTTAAAAGATTAAAATGACATAAAATGCATACTAAAAGAACCATACATATATTTTGTCGTAAAATATAATCCAATTTTATAAGCATCATCATTTGTATGCCTGTAAAATCACTAATGTATGTGTTTGGCAGTCAAAGAGAGCATCAATTAGTTATAATGTAAAACCACTAATCTATGTGTTTGGTAGGAATTCTTACCCAACTCGGAGGAAGCCATCCTTATGTAAATGTCTTGCCCATTTTCATTGAACTCTCTCATGTCAATCAATTAATCAAACCAAAGCAAGCAGCCACTTCCACCTCCTCTTATGTCTAAATTTGTGTAAGCTGTACAAGAGCAGTTTTTCAAGCATACCATCTTGCATTCCGTTAAGGTCATGCTCTTGTTAAACCAGGAATATCTTGTGTCTGGCATTTTACAATGTGAAAACTTGAGAAATCCATCTCCGTTATGGCAATCCAAAGGTGTCCTCTGAACACACCCATCAGACCAATCTCCATTTTCCCATTCCTTCGGATATTTGGGCACAAAGTTACTCAAACAACCGCATACTGGTATGCTTTCAATGTTACAGCTACCATATGGACAACACCGTTTATGCTGGAAATTTGTGTTAATGTATATAATAAGATAGTGGCATGTATAGAATATGATAGTGGTGTTGGTGGAAGATAGTGACATGTATATAATATGATAGTGGTGTTGGTGGAAGATAGTGGCATGTATAGAATATGATAGTGGTGTTGGTGGAAGATAGTGGCATGTATATAATATGATAGTGGTATATAGTGGTAATATATAATATGTAAGTGGCATATAATGGGTTATAATGATGTTTGTAATATCTCCTATATAAGGAGTGTCATTTGGTCTTGTAAGATAAGAAGTTTTTGAATATAACAGAAATATATTCCTTCTTCCCCATATTTTTGGAGTTCTTCTTCCTCATATTTTCTAAGTTGGTATCAGAGCAACAAAAAACACAACAGCCCTAAAACCATCATAGCCATGTCGGAAGTCACGTCTGAAACCACTTCAACCCCTGCCGCTGCCATTCCAGTGAAAACGTTCACCTCTCACTCTGTCCAAATCACCACCATCCGCCTAAATGGTGATAATTTTCTCCACTGGTCACAATCTGTCCGGATGTATATCCGTGGGCAAGGAAAGATCGGTTACATCACTGGTGACAAGAAGGCTCCTGCTGTTAATGATCCGCTGTTCGACAGTTGGGACGCTGAAAACTCCATGGTTATGACATGGTTGGTCAATTCCATGGAGGAGGATATAAGCTCTAATTACATGTGCTATACTATTGCACAAGAGTTGTGGGATAATGTTAGTCAGATGTATTCTGACCTAGGAAATCAATCTCAAGTTTTCGAATTAACTTTGAAGTTGGGAGAGATTCGTCAAGGAGATGATTCCGTCACCAAATATTTCAATTCGTTGAAAAGGTTGTGGCAGGATCTTGACATCTTCAACACATACGAATGGAAATCGGTTGACGACTGCAACCGCCACAAGAAAACTGTGGAAGACAGCCGTATTTACAAGTTTCTTGCCGGCCTCAACATTGAGTTCGATGAAGTGCGAGGAAGAATTATTGGCAGACCTCCTCTCCCATCCATTGGCGAAGTATTTGCCGAAGTCAGAAGGGAAGAGAGCCGAAGGAGCGTCATGCTTAAGAAAAAAGGTACTGGTGAATCAATTGAAATTTCTGCTTTAATTTGCGATGCTGCGGCCAACAAGGCTGCAAATTACCAGCGCAGGTTTGATGATAAGCCACGGGTCTGGTGTGATTTTTGCAACAAGCCTCGCCATACAAGCGAAACGTGTTGGAAGATCCATGGCAAACCTGTCAACTGGAAAAGCAGCAAACAAGGAGAGAAGAATCGTGGCTTTCCTACCGCTAATGAAGCCGATTCAGGTCCCTTCAACGAAGAGCAGATTGATCAACTCTTAAAGCTGATAAAATCCAACTCCTCATCCGGTACTCCTAGTGTTTTGTTGGCACAAACAGGTAGAAATCCTAAAGCCTTCTCTTGCCTAAACTTCTCTCCGTGGATCATAGATTCCGGTGCCTCCGATCACATGACTAGTTTTTCCCATTTATTTAGTACCTATTTCCCTTGTTCTGGTCATGACAAAATCAGAATAGCCGATGGTAGTTTTTCACCTATTGCAGGAAAAGGATTTATTAAACTAACTGAGAAAATTAATCTCAATGCTGTACTTCATGTACCCAACTTAGCCTGTAACCTTTTGTCTGTCAGTAAACTATCTAAGGATTCTAATTGTCGTGTTACATTTTTTCAATCCCATTGTGAATTTCAGGACCAAAACTCGGGGATGATGATTGGGCGTGCTAGGATGCTTGAAGGTCTTTACTACTTTGATGAAGTACCTGTTAGTAATAAAAAAGCTCAGAGCTTTAATAGTACTAGTTCAATCTCTGTTCGAGAAAAAATAATGCTATGGCACTATAGGCTAGGACATCCTAGTTTTCTTTATCTGAAACATTTATTTCCAGAATTATTTAAAGGGATTGATTGTTCTTCTTTTCATTGTGAAAGTTGCATTTTTGCAAAATTTCATCACTCTACTTATTTGCCAAAACCTTACCAGGCTTCCAAACCTTTTTATTTGATTCATAGTGATGTTTGGGGCCCTTCTAAAATCACTACTCTTTCTGGTAAAAGATGGTTTGTTACATTTATTGATGACCATACCCGCTTATGTTGGATTTATTTGATGAATAAAAAATCTGACGTGAAAAATTTATTCACAAATTTTTACAATATGATTGAAAACCAATTTCAAACCAAAATTGGTATTTTACATTCTGATAATGGAACAGAATATTTCAATGAGCAGTTGGGTGAGTTTTTGGGAAAAAAGGGAATTTTTCATCAATCTACATGTCGGGATACCCCTCAACAAAATGGCATTGCAGAACGAAAAAATAAACATCTACTTGAAGTAGCACGTGCTATAATGTTTTACATGCATGTTCCTAAATATTTATGGGGTGAAGCAATTTTAACAGCCTCTTATTTGATAAACAGGATGCCTACAAAGGTGTTAACATACAAAACACCTTTTGATTGTCTCAAAACTTTTTTTCCTGACACGAGGTTGTTTTCTGATTTACTCGCCAAAGTTTTTGGATGTACTGCCTATGTTCATGTTCCCAGTCAATTTCGTTCAAAACTTGACCCCCGTGCTATAAAATGTGTTTTTTTGGGTTATTCCTCAAACAAAAAGGGGTATAAGTGTTTCGATCCTCAAACCAAGAAATTTCATGTGAGTATGGATGTGTCATTTGTGGAAACAAAATCCTATTTCCCCAACACTTCTCTTCAGGGGGAGACACGTGGAGTAGAAGACCGTTTTTGGGATATTTCTATCCCGCTCCCCAATGTCATTTATCCTACACAAAAACCACATCTGTCTGATAATGATCACTTAGGAAAACCAAGTTCTATGGTGCCTAGTCAAGAAGATTCTTGTTTAGGGGGAGAAGTACTACAAAATGATCTAAATCCTGAGCTTCAGGTTTATACTAGGAAGCGATTTCATCTGAGGAATAATGACCCGAATGTCCATCCTAATGACCCGAATGTCCACCCGAGTTCTGGCATCGAAATTTTAGGTAATCCTATTCCTTCTATTTCCGACCTTGATGTTCCTATAGCAATTAGGAAAGGTGTCCGAAATTGCATTAAACATCCTATTGCAAATTACCTCTCCTATCAAAGACTGTCTAAAAACCATAGAGCTTTCACATCTAGGATTTCACACTTGTTTGTTCCAAGGAATATACAGGAAGCATTGGATGATCCGAATTGGAAATTAGCAGTCATGGAGGAGATGAATGCTTTAAGGAGAAGTGGTACTTGGGAGATAGTTGATCTACCCAAAGACAAGAAAACAGTTGGGTGTAAATGGGTGTTTACGATAAAATGTAACGCAGATGGAAGCGTTGAGAGATACAAGGCGAGACTGGTGGCTAAAGGCTTCACTCAAACTTATGGGATCGACTATCAGGAGACGTTTGCTCCTGTTGCTAAAATAAATTCCATCAGAGTACTGTTATCTCTTGCAGTAAATTCAGATTGGCCTCTACATCAACTTGACATTAAAAATGCATTTCTCAATGGTGATCTTGAAGAGGAGGTGTTCATGAGCCTACTGCCGGGATTTGAGCAGAGACTTGGAAGCGACAGAGTATGCAGATTGAACAAGTCATTATACGGCCTCAAACAATCACCAAGAGCGTGGTTTGAACGCTTTGGGAAGGCAGTTATCAGTTGTGGCTTCTCGTAGAGTCAAGCAGATCACACAATATTTTATAAACATTCAAAAGACAGTAAAATTGCAATTTTGATTGTTTATGTTGATGACATCATTTTAACTGGTAATGATGAAGCAGAGTTAGCAGCCCTCAAAGAGAAACTCGCAAAAGAATTTCACATTAAGGATCTGGGAGCCCTCAAGTATTTCCTCGGAATGGAATTTGCAAGATCCAAGGAAGGTATATTCGTTAATCAGAGAAAATATGTTCTTGATCTCCTTGGAGAAACAGGTATGCTTGGTTGTAAGATGGTGGAGACTCCAATCGAGCCTAACTTGAAGTTACAAGCTGCTAAGGCTGAAGAAGTCAAAGAGAGGGAACAATATCAGCGACTTGTAGGGAAATTGATTTACTTGTCTCATACGCGGCCTGATATTGCCTTTGCAGTCAGCATGGTAAGTCAGTTCATGCACTCACCAGGGGCAGAGCACTTTGAGGCCGTTTATAAGATCTTAAGATATTTGAAAGGAACTCCAGGGAGAGGCTTACTGTTCAAGAAACATGGACATCTTCAAGTTGAAGTATACACAGATGCAGACTGGGCAGGAAGTGTTGCAGACAGGAGATCAACATCCGGATACTGCTCCTTTGTAGGTGGGAACCTAGTTACATGGCGGAGTAAAAAACAGAATGTGGTAGCTAGAAGTAGTGCAGAAGCAGAGTTCAGAGTTGTTGCCCATGGAATCTGTGAAGTAATGTGGATTAAAAGAATTCTTGAAGAATTAAAGCTTTCTCACCCGACACCTATGAAGGTCTATTGTGACAACAAAGCAGCTATATCTATAGCTCATAATCCAGTTCTACATGATCGCACAAAACATATAGAAGTGGATAAACATTTCATCAAGGAGAAAATCAATGCTGGCATAATCTGTATGACCTACCTTCCAACAGGTGAACAATTAGCTGATGTGCTAACGAAGGGACTACACAAGAAGCAATTTGATAAGCTGACTAGCAAGCTGGCTATGGAAGATATCTTCAAACCAGCTTGAGGGGGAGTGCTGGAAATTTGTGTTAATGTATATAATAAGATAGTGGCATGTATAGAATATGATAGTGGTGTTGGTGGAAGACAGTGGCATGTATATAATATGATAGTGGTGTTGGTGGAAGATAGTGGCATGTATAGAATATGATAGTGGTGTTGGTGGAAGATAGTGGCATGTATATAATATGATAGTGGTAGATAGTGGTAATATATAATATGTAAGTAGCATATAATGGGTTATAATGATGTTTGTAATATCTCCTATATAAGGAGTGTCATTTGGTCTTGTAAGATAAGAAGTTTTTGAATATAACAGAAATATATTCCTTCTTCCCCATATTTTCGGAGTTCTTCTTCCTCATATTTTCTAAGTGTTTATAATAATCACAATTATCTGTCGGTGTAGTCAGGTAAAGGACCCATTCCTGGGTTCGATCAATCCATGTCAAGCGCTGCATAATGCCATTATGACTCAGAGAAAACCTTGAAACAACTGAGTTGTTAATGAGTTCATAACCATAAAACACCTCCTCCTTGGTGAAAACCAATCCATATGTGTAGATGGAATTTGGTTTAAGGTTTGGTCTTCCACTGAATCCAAGACCATTCCATGGCCCAGTTCGGTACAGCTCAATGGAACCATTGCTCAGAATAAGTTGCGGATATCCTTGGGGATCACACCGAAATGCAAAATCACCTTGACCTGGATCATCAGAGCTCTTCCATGATGAAAGGTGCCTCTCTAGGCCACTTACAAAGTTTTTTCCAAGTTTCATGCCTGGTAAAAGAGTATCACATGGATGATCAAAACTTTGCCAGAGAAAATGCTCTGGGTTGTCATCATTGGCATCTCTCACAACAAGATTTCCTGACTCTAAAAGTTCACCAATAGGATCCTTTACTGTGGATCTTGTCACATTGGCAGACCAAATGACACTGCTGGTACCATTGAGAAGGGCCAGAATTCCAGGGTCGATTACCTTCAAGACACCTGATGAAACGATGAGTGGGATTTCTCTGTTGGCAACCCATACAACAGTCCTAGAAGATATTTTCTTGTACCATATTCCCAAGTATTGATTCTGGGAATTGCCCGGGCTGAAAAATCCCATCTCAAAGCTCCCATCAATTGAAACTATGGTCTGGCTGCCTGTAATGAACTGGGTTTTAGTCATTATGTCTACTGCACTGGACATTATTAAGATGGAAAATAAAGAGGCAAACAGAAAAGAAAGTTTGAGGCCTTCCATTGATGGTCTAATGTCCAATTCACGGAATTCATCTGTTTTTCCATTATTTATTCCATTTATAAATGAACACTCAGGAACTCTTGCAGCACAGTGATTCCTCAGTTGGACTTGGAGTCAATAAAGGAGACATGGAATTCCATGGCGAGTCAATGCTAATTCCACAGACATTATTTGGAGTCAGTCTTCCTTTCCCCTCATTGGGTCATTCATTGCAATAAGTCTTCCTTCCCCCTTCGTTGGGGGCATTATTTAGAAAAGCATTAGAAAAGCATACTTTCTAAATTCTAAATGTACCTTTCAGTGGGAACTTGGAACAACCAGATAGTGGGAATCTTTGATAATAAAATTCATGGACCAACATAATTTTGTCCCCTTCTTTTGGTTGTCCATTTTTTATTGGGTAAATGCCCTGATGTCTTCTCTGATGGGGCATGACAAAGGTGTTATCACTGAAACTGAAGAAGTTTCAAACACATCTGTTCGTTAGGAGAAAACAAATTTAGGGAATGATGAGAGTATCATTCCATTTTTATATTGATAATATGCAGCTCACAACAGAAGCCTTGAGGCACAAATACGGAAAAATACATAATAAGAAAATAACAGCTAATGATAGCTAAATAGAATAAGCAATACATAATACCTAAGATATTATTCTAAAGGGGAATTACATCCCAATGGGAGAAAAAAAAAATTTACACAAACATGTAAGTGTGCAAGTCACACTTGTACGTGTACCCCATCACAAAGCCACTTGCACCCCACTGTTTTTAAATTCTCCCTTATTCTAACACTCACCCTCAAGCTGGTGCGAAGATATCTTGATAATTTTAGAGAATACCAAGATTAGGAAATGATTGTGATATCATCCCCTTTATATATTAATGAAGATTAATAATTACAAAGGTGCCCAAGGTCATAGAATAATTACAATTGAACAATAACCCAACTAATAATTAACTATACTAACACTTCCCCTCAAGCGGGTGCGAAGATATCTCTCATGCCCAGCTTGTCAAGGGTGTCATGCAATGGCTTACTCCCAACTCCATTGGTGAGGATGTCAGCGAGTTGTTCACCAGAGTGCACAAATGTAGTACATATTGTGTCACTAGTGAGTTTCTCCTTAATGAAGCGGCGATCAATGTCAACATGCTTTGTCCTGTCATGTTGAACCGGATTGTGAGCGATGTTGATGGCGGCCTTATTATCATAGTATAACCGCATGGAGTCCATCTGATCAATACCTAGATCACTTAATAATAACTTGATCCATAAGAGCTCACACACCCTTTGTGCCATAGCTCTAAACTCAGCTTCTGCACTCGACCTGGCAACTATATTTTGTTTCTTACTTCTCCAAGTAACTAGGTTGCCGCCAACAAAGGTGCAATACCCTGAAGTCGATGTCCTATCAGTTACTGATCTAGCCCAGTCAGTATCTGTATAGGCTTCCATACGAAGATGATCATGCTTTGAAAAATAAAGACCCTTACTAGCAGCAGACTTCAAGTACCTCAAAATTCTTATGATAGCCTCGAAGTGAATCTGATGAGGAGCATGCATAAATTAGCTAACCACACTGATAGCAACAACAATATCAGAACGGGAGTGAGATAGGTAGATAAGCTTACCCACTAATCGCTGATAGCTCCCCCTATCAACAGCTGCTCCTCCTTCATCATCCCCCAGTTTTTGATTGGGTTCCAGTGGAGTGTCACAAGCCTTGCAGCCAAGCATCTCAGTTTCCTTCAACAAGTCAAGCACATACTTCCTCTGTGAGATAAATATCTCATCCTTTGAGCGAGCAACTTCAATTCCTAGAAAATACTTCAAGCTCCCCAAGTCTTTGATTTCAAACTCACTTGCTAAATATTTTCTTCAACAGAGGTATTTCCTCACTATCATCACCTGTAAGAACTATGACATCCACATAAACAATGAGTGTTGTAGTCTTGCCACGTTATGAATGTTTCACTCACAAACAAGGTGATCTGCTTGACTCTGTTTGAAGCCATATTTAAAGATCGCTTGAGTGAATTTCTCAAACCAAGCCCTTGGAGACTGTTTAAGACCATATAATAACTTCCGAAGTAGGCATACTTTACCCTCTGTTTGATGATCCTCAAAACCAGGAGGAATGTCCATATATACCTCTTCTTCTAAGTCACTATGGAGAAAGGCATTCTTTATATCAAACTGATAAAGTGGCCAATCTAGATTAGCTACTAGAGAGAGAAGTACTCTGACTAAATTCATCTTAGCCACGGGTGCAAAGGTTTCCTGATAGTCAACGCCATATGTTTGAGTGAACCCTTTTGCCACAAGTCTAGCCTTGTAACGCTCAATAGAACCATCCGCTTTGTGTTTCACAGTATACACCTATTTGCATCCCACAGGTCGTTTGCCCTTACGTAACTCAGTCAATTCCCAAGTGTCATTCTTCCTAAGTGTTTTTATTTCCTCAATCATGGCAAGTTTCCACTCAGAGGTAGCAAGAGCATCCTGAAAATGGTTAGCAATGCTAATAGAGGAAATATTTGACACAAAAGCTATATATGAGGACGACAAATGAGAGAATGACTCAAAATTTGAGATAAGATGTTGAGTACAAGATCTCACACCCTTTCTCTTAGCAATAGAAACATCAAGATCAATAGGAGTATCAAGATCAGTAGACTAAAGAAGTTCAAAGTTATCTGGACTCTCATCAGAAGCAGGAGATGGCAATAGGTGAACAGAAGTGGTCTTTTGTATCCAGTTAACTTTTTGTCTGTCTTTGTCCCTGACATAAACTTGCCCTTCCCTATCCTTGGTGACATTGGGTTCTGTAGTCCCAGTAAGAGGTGGTAGTGCAAGAACAACTGGTTCCACCATAGGAATCACAAGCATCACTTCACACCAAAGAGGCATCACTTCACACCAAAGCTCCCCCTGAAGAGAGGACTGTGACATCGAAGAGGACAATAAATAGGACTGTGACTCAAAAAAAGTGACATCCATGGAGACAAACCACTTACGAGAAGGAGGGTGATAACACTTATACCCCTTTTGAGTAGGAGAGTTGTGAGACTATATTGTGTATATATGGCATTATGTGTATATATGGCATTGTGTATATTACGAATTAGGCAAGATTGTTGTATTTCCTTTTTCAGTCATAACATTTAAGGCTATATAAACTGATGAACTTTTTGTAAATAAACAAGTTGAATATATAGATCATTCAGAAATCCTTACATGGTATCAGAGCCTGGTTTGAAACCCAAGCTTTCAGAATCGAAACCCTAGTCGCTGTAGTGGATTTGCTTCATCTGGTTCTTCATCTAACTCAAAGGAAATAAATCAATCTTGCCTAATACGTGCCTAATTCCTAATATACACAATGCCATATATATACAATATATTCTCACAAGAGTATCCAAGGAAAACACATTTGAGGAAGCGAGGGTCTAACTTACCACAAGTAGGAGAGTGATTGTGGACAAAACAGATACAACCAAATATTTTGGAAGGAATAAAAAACAAGGACTCGGCATCTAGAAGGACTTGAAGGGGAGCTTGTTTTTGCAAGACCTAAGTAGGAACACGATTAATAAGATGGACAGCGGTGAGAACGTCGCGCCAGTAAGACCGAGGCACACTTGTAGAAAAAAACATGCACGGAGCCATGTCAAGAACATGACGATTCTTGCGTTCCGCCACCCCATTTTGTTGAAGGGTATTGGTGCAAGAGGTTTGATGGATAATGCCATGAGCAGAAAAATATTGCCCTAACCCAGAATCTATGTATTCACCCTTATTATCAGAACGAAAGATGTTGACAATGGCCCCAAATTGAGTACAAATCATCTTATGAAAATTGCGGAACACCGAGAAAACCTCACTCTTGTCTTTCATGAGATACACCACAAGTAATACAAGAAAAATCATCAATAAATGTAATAAACCATCGATGACCTTTCACAAACAGAACACAAGATGGGCCTTAAACATCAGAATGTATTAATGAAAAAGAAACTAAACTTTTATTAAAACTGGGAGCAAAACAAGCTCTGTGTTGTTTCCCAAGTTGGCAAGACTCACAAAGAAACTCAGACACATTATTGTTTGCAAAAACAGATGGAAATAAATGCTTAAGTAAATAAAAAGAAGGATGTCTAAGGCGCCGATGCCACAGCCATAAATCAACTTTGGCAATAGGACTCGTGGTGGAAGAATGAGCAAGCTTGTCCGGTTGATCCAGGAAGTAGAGACCACTTTCTGCACTACCATTGCCAATCATTCTCCTCGTGACAAGGTCCTGAAAAAGATAATGATCAGGAAAAATATGTCACACCACAATTTAAATCCTTTGTAAGACGACTCAAGGATAACAGGTTAACAAAAAAATTAGGAACATGGAGAACAGAAGATAGAGGTATGGTAGGAGTGACATGGACTAACCTTTCCCAAAAATAGAAGAAACAGTACCATCTACAATCCTAACTTGTCCTGACCTGAAGAGGGCTTATAGGTAGAGAAAAGGTCAGAGGATCCAAACATATTTATTTGAGGCACCAAAATCAATAATCCAGGGCAAAGACTTATGAGAAAGGAAAACACGAGGAGAAAATGCTAAGTTACCTGAGCGGGCAAACGACGATGAAAATGTACTGAGAGCAGTAGAAGACCGGCGGTCCAGCAAGTGACGCAGAACAACCTCAAGCTCATGAGTAGTCATGCCAGAGAGACCATCAAAATCTTGGCCAACGGAAGCGGAAGTAGAATCAAGTGTATCAACGGCACTAGACTGATGAGCCCGTGGATGAGAGCCACGTCCTCTAGATTGGCCTGACTGACCTCCTCTAGAACTAGACCGATCACCTCGATCCCCAGATGGAATCCCATGAAGCTTCCAACACGTCTCACGAGTATGCCACAGCTTGCGACAGTAATCGCAAAATACAGACTCCTTGGCGGCAGACGAAGGGATGGGAATCAGGCTGAGGCCATCTCGAGGGGTAGACAGTAATGCGAAGCGATCAGTAGAGACAGGTGACATCATAGCAGACCGGCGACTCTCCTCATTCTGTACACAAGCGAATGCCTCCTGAAGTGAAGGAAGAGTGTCCATACCCAGAACCCAACTCCAAACCGAATCATACTCCACATTGAGACCTGCTAGAAACTTGAAGACCCTTTTCTGTGCAATAAACTTTCGGTACCCGACTAAATCAGCAGTGCAAACAGGCTTATAGTCCTGTAGGTAATCAAGGCGTTTCCAACCGTTGGTGAGGAAGGTAAAGTACTGAAAAACAGTCTGTTCCCCCTGAACAGAGCTCTCAATAGAGCGGCACAACTCAAATTCCTATGAAAAATTCCCTTTGTGGGAATCGGTGGCAACCACAGCATCCCAAATATCCTGGGCAGTCTCCATAGATAAGTAGCCCTCACCAATGTCTGGTACCATCGAATGAATAAGCCAACCCATAATTAAAGAGTTTGTAATCTTCATTGGTCATAACCCGAATCAGTAGTGCTGGGTGCCTGCATCCTGCCATCAACATACCCCATCTTCCCTCTGCTTTTCAAAAAAATTGTCAAACTCTACGACCATGCTAGATAGTTTTGACCATTAAATGGAGAGGTGGTGATTTTAAGGCTAGGGTTGGGGTTATTAGTCATAGTAGTAGGTATAATGGAACTATCACTCCTAGGTGTCTCAGAAGTAGTGGACACACTGGTGGAATCTGCCATGGATACTATACTACCGAACCCTCAACAAAACTAATGCCAATAACAAACCCGGAAGGTGGTGGTGGAAGAAAAGACACAACTGCCACTATAAAAGCAAAGAATTAAGAACTCATAGAGTTTTTTTTTTTATATATATATATTTTTAAGAGAAACAAATAAACAAAGGACTATTCAATACCTCATGACTAAGGCAACAACAGATAGAAAGACGAAAGACGACAATAGACGACAAAAAGGAAAGACAATAGCAGAGGGAGACCAGAAGCTATCAACGATACCAGAGGCCGTCGCATGAAGCCAAAGGAGGTATAGGAGGGAGACCAGAAGCTATCAACGATACCAGAGGCCGTCGCATGAAGCCAAAGGAGGTATAGGGGCTGTCGACTGGGTCGACTGTTGAAATTTCATAATAGACTTTGTTTACCGTATTGTTCTGACTTGAGAAAACGTGTTATGACTGAGCCTCACAATTCGAAGTTTGTTATGCATCCGGGTAATACGAAAATGTACAAGGATCTAAAACAGAATTTCTAGTAGCCTGGCATGAAGAAAAGCATTGTTGAATTTGTAGCCAGAAGTTTGCATTGCCAACAAGTTAAAGCTGAACATCAAAGACCCACTGGATTACTTCAGTCGCTTCCAATACCAGAATGGAAATGGGAGCACATTACCATAGACTTCATTGTGGGATTGCCTCGCTTCTCTCGAGGTATGGACTCTAACTGGGTCATAGTTGATCGTTTGACTAAATCTGCTCATTTTCTGCATGTTAAAACTTTTTACAATGCGGATAAGTTAGCTAACATTTATATGAATGAGATTGTGAGATTGCACGGTGTGCCAGTATCCATTGTATCTGACAAAGATTCTAAGTTCATATCAAGATTCTGGCAGAATTTACAACAGGCTTTGGGAACTGAACTGCGACTGAGCAGTGCCTACCACCCACAAATAGACGACCAAACAGAACGAACCAATCAAACTTTGAAAGATATGTTACGGATGTGTGTGTTGGACTTCCAAGGGAATTGGGAGACTTACCTTCCTCTGGCCGAGTTTGTATACAACAATAGTTATCATTCAAGTATTTGAATGGCTCCTTATGAAGCTTTGTATGGTAGAAAGTGCCGATCTCCGATTTGCTGGGCTGAGGTAGGTGATAGACCATTGTTGGGACCAGAACTTGTGCAAGAAATAACTAAAAAAGTGAAACTGATCCAACAACATTTGAAAACTGCACAAAGCCGCCAAAAGAGTTATGTGGACATCCAGAGAAAAGACAGAGAGTACAAGGTCGGTGACTATGTATTTATAAAAGTAACTCCAATGAGAGGTCAAACACGATTTGGGGTGAAAGGAAAACTAGCACCAAGATACATTGGCCTGTATGAAGTCTTAGAGAAAATCAACTCAATAACATACCGAGTGGCCTTACCTCCGATTATGGAGAATATGCACAACGTTTTTCATGTTTCAATGCTTCGGGATTATTTGAGAGATCCATTGCACGTTATTGAGCCGACACACGTACTTTTGAAGGAAGATTACACATATAAAGCACGGCTAATCCAAATTGTTAACCAAAGAATCAAAAGATTAAGAAATGAGGAAATTCCGTTGGTGAAAGTTGATTGGCAGGATCATGGTGGAACCTATGCGACATGGGAAATAGAAGAATATATGATGAAGAGATACCCTGAGTTGTTTCCTTTGGACCCAGTATTCTTCAAAAACGAAGGTACTTCGAGTTTGGAGGACCAAACTCTTTAAGGGAAGAAGACTGTAACAACCCCGACCTCTGATTATCTGATAAACTATGATTAAGTATGCCTAATAAGTAATTAAGATGAAATCCTGAGTTAATTACATGTGCATTGCATTATTTGTGTTTATATCTGTCTGCTGTGGGAATATTTGTTTGTGTTTCTGTTTTGTTTTACGAATTGAAGGCCTTATAGCATCCGATCAAGAAATTGGCTTGATTTCTGTGTTAGTTAGAATTTTTAGAATTTTATGGTAGGTTTAATTGAAATTCGATTCGGAACGAAATAATTGGAATAATTAATGCTCATTTGTTTAACGGTAAGCCAAATTAATTAACTTCCCTAATTAACCCTATCTAAGGCAATTGCTGACTTAAGGGCCATCACTTACAACCTCAATTCTCATCTTTTTGAGTTCAAACGTGGGAGAGAGAGAGAGAGAGAGAGAGAAGAATCGAGTCTAAGCTAGAGAATTAGAAAGACATGGAAGGGAAATTAAAGAATTAATTTGTGAGCTCAAACTTCTACACATCTAGGCCATAATTGAGCACCTAAGGTAAGAAATCAAATCCTTAGTTGTGTAATTAAGTTTTTAGCGATCCCGATTTCGATTGGGCCGATCGGGGGTCGAGCTACCCGGTCAGCTCACGGGGGTCCAGGGAGCAGCGCCCCTTGGCGGGTCCTAGGGCAGCGCCCTGGCGGAGTTGAGGGGCAACGCCCCCAAAACAAAAATGCAAAATGCATTCGAAGTTGCTTGTCCGCTTGAGCGGAGAATGTTTGGTTTCAAAAATGACCTGTCTGTAAAAGTACTGGGTTAGTGTATTTGATGCTCGAGCGGGGCATTCCACGCTTGAGCGGACCATGCTATATCAGTTCGTGAATCTGATATTTCAGATCACTTTTTCAGTCCTCTCTCTCTCTAAAACTCTCCAGAATTCCAGATCGGGAGCTTCTCTCTCTAGAAGTCATCTTCTCTCTTTGATTTCTCCAAATCCATTGGGATTTAGACCTAAGTTCTTCACCAAAGTTGGTTATCATCTCGAGGGCTTCATTGTGTACGGTGAAGATCGAGTTTCGACACCGTTGATTTTGGGGGTTCCATCTCATTTCTTCTTCAAAACTTGAGGTAGGGATTTTCTTAGAGTTATATATATGTTTTTGCAAGATCTAGATGATTTTCGAAATCAACCTTTGATTAGCTTTGAGAAATTGATTGTTGATTTTAAGAAGATGAGTGATTTTGAAAGAGGGTGTAATTTCTTTTCCTTTTAAAATAGAAATTGAAGTTTTGAACCATATTGATTGAAGAAAGATGATTTTGGGGAGATTCTTCTAAATATTTTGGAGATGAATGGTTTTGGTAAGAAAACCTAAAAATTGGGTCTTTTCTTTGAAAGATGTTGAAAATCCTTGGAAGATGTTGTCATATTTATTTTGTATACCAAAATAAATGGATGTTTTGAAAATTGTTTATTTATATATAAATGACGAATTTTGTACAAAAAATAAGAAATGTTGTTTATTTTGGAAATTATTGTCAAAATGTTGATTTAGTCTTGAATTGACTAAATTGTTGAGATTGCTCGAAATGTGGGAATTACGTTATTCTCTTGAATGAATTGGAAAGAAAAGTATACATATATATATATATATATTCATTTTGTGGAATTGTGTTGAAAAGAGGATTGGGAATTTTGATCACAATGGTATATTGTGTGGAACAATTGAATATGGAAGAAATGTTGCATTGCATTATTAAGCATACATTGGCATTTCAATTTATTGGACTATGTTAAGCTTTGGAAATTTGCATTGAGAAAAGAATGTTGGGAAATGGGTTTTCATGAAATGGTTTTGGGGTAAATACGGTGGTAAGTCTTGATAGGCGGTGTAGATGAAATTGTTTAAATTGGCCCGAGTGTCCTTGGTGAAAGACCAGAAAGTCACGTAGACAGGTGTCGAGCCTTTCGGTTAATACCGGTAAAAATGACAATTGGTAGTACTTGTATAGTCTACTTGCAAACACTGACCTAGGGATTACCAGAGTTGTATTTACCGCCCCTTGAATTAAATTGATAAATTTTGAACAGTTAAAGTTGCATAACATCATTGAGCATGATGGTTTTTAAAAGATGATGTGTTTTATTTTCAAAAAGGCATGGCATGACATGTGCATTCATCTCTTGAGACTTGTATAAAATGTATATACTTTGTTAAGGATTTCCTACTGGGCTTTATGCTCATCCTACCGGATTTTTGTACAGGAAAAGACGTGGTGAATCCGCCTAATTGAGGGCGTGAAAATGTGTGTGTTGAGAGCACTAAAGTTCTCATTTGTTGTGATCTTATTTGTAAGCCAAGGGCTATGTATGTGTGGGTTTGAATAACCATTTTGTGTACCGGGCTTAAGCTTTGGAAGATTGTAAACCCTTGGAAGTGCTTATTTGGTTATTTACTTGTTGTTGAATCAATGTAATATAATTGAAAAGCGTAGCCCACACTTCTCCTTAAAACCCAAGTATTATGGAGGGGGAAACTAGAGCCTTATAACCAACTTGGATGGGGCAATTCCAGGCAATGTGGGACACATTCCAACAGATATGGCCCAAAAGAGCATGTTTCAAGCGTTAAACTCACGGTTTGCATCTTGCACAACAATCTGGAAATTCCAGGTTCTGCCTCTCCCCTCAAGCGACAAATCCTGCGCTCGAGTGACCACACTATATTTTGCACCTCCGCTTGAGCTACCAAAAGTTGGCTCGAGCGTAAAATGCATGCTCCCAGAAGTTCACATGTTTTGCAGACTGCTCGAGTGACAAGAGTTGCGCTTGAGTGAAGGCCTCAGCCTCAAGCTCGAGCATGCGCCGAGCGGAAAAATCAAACAACCAGTACTTTTGCAAGATTTACAAATCGCTCGAGCAAAGGAAGTTGCGCTCGAACGGCCACACACATGTTTAGACATCCGCTCGAGCGAAGGAAATTGCGTTCGAGCGAGGCCCCTATTTTTAGCATATTTTCCTAAGGCCTTATTTATCATAACCTTAGAAAAGTCAAAAAGTCAAAAAGTCAAAAAGTCACTATCCTATTTAAGTCACATCATCTTATTTAAGTCACATCACCTCTCTATCACATCACTTCAAACCCAACCTATACCCAACCCATATTTCTTAAAAAGTCAAAAAGTGCACTTATTTAGATCATCTCAAACCACCGCTAAGTGTTGACTTGCATATTTTGGCATCCTCATTGCATCCTAGGCATTCCTAAGCCATGATTAAGACATAAGAAGGAGGATAAGACTTAGAAACACATTAAGAACGAAATGAAATGAGTTAAGTTTTATCCGAGTGTGTTTTTCAAGTATGTATCTGTTCTATTTGTGTAGGTCACGCACCGTAAGCTCTTTGATTTGTCTGCTCTGTCTGTTTGCTTCTGAAGCCATCTGTGAGTAATAACTTAGTAAAGCTATGTTTAACTTTATTTATTTTTTGTATGATGAAATAAAATCTGTTTTATGAAATGATATATTCTGTACAATGAATGTTTGTCTAAATTCTGACAAGTACTCGTGGCATCCTTAGCACAAGGCCTTAGCCCGGGGGTAAGAATACCGTGGTCTATGAGCACAGGGCCCTTTCTCGGGGGTAATAATACCGTGGTCTCAAGGCCCTTGCCCGGGAGTAATAATACCATGATTTCATGGCCCTTCACCCGGGGGTAACAATACCATGGCTCAGGTATGTTACAAGTTCTCGGTACCGGAGTTTCTTTATTGGAACTGGCAAGCATGACCCTTTATGCTTTGTATTTGATCTGTTAACACTAATGAATGTACCATGTATGATTAAGCATGAATTCTGATTTGTGTATAAGATTTGAATAAGAATATGATTATGAATCTGTTTCTACTTTCTGAATATGATATGAGACATCATTCATTTAACCCTTTACTCTGTTATTATTCACTGGGCTTCCGCTCACTATTTATATTGTGTACGTAGGTGAGCAGGAGCGTGACTAGGCCTAAGCTGCTACCTAGAGAGTTTTGGGTCAGCCAGCTACCGTGCCTCCCAGGGAGGTTCCCGCCTAAGAAGTCAAGTTTTGTGAATTATGTGAAAAATGTATTCGTTTTGTTTTTGTCTAACTATACATTGGGCTAAGTGCCTTATGATACATCTGTATGGTGATACATGACGTATGGAAGTTTGACATTATGTGGGTGTTTGGAAAATTGCTATTTTAGTTTTTGGCTATTTTAGTTTTTGGCTATTTTAGGAGGCTAAAATTTTTGTATTTGAGAAGATAGTTGGATTTTTTTGTAGTTGGATGTGATATTTGTGAGAGAAAAAGTGAAATGATAATGGATTTGATGTGACATTTTGTCTTATTGATTATTTTAGCCTATTTTGTTTTTTAGTGCTATTTTAGCCAAAAAAAGCCAAAAAAGCTACTTTCCAAACACCCCCTATATATATATATATATATAAGTTTTGCAGCCCTTTATATTTTGTTATTCTGTTCAGAGGCCTTTGGTAATTCAAGGATTATTAGCCGGTTACGATGCTAAACCTATAGGGGTAGGTTTGGGTCGTGACAAGCCTCCAAGATAATAGTGACCAAGATATCTACATACACTTGCCAGCTTCTTCAGCAATAGGTTAGTGCATGGCTGTGATCTACCAGGTTTCTCTTAACCTCTAAACTCCTCAATACTTCAGCCCTTAGTTACTTGGAATGCAAATCATTTTGGTATTCTCTGTTTCAGAATTTACCTAGTACTTCAGTTCTTGATATTCTTTGTTTCAGATTCAATTCATTATTCACATAATAAGAAAAGACTTGTGAAGATCTTACTGCTATCAACAACTTTAGGAATCCTTACCTTGGGCACAGTATGTGGGTGCATAATAATGAAGATAAAAGGAAAGAGAAGAGGTAAGCGTTCTTATCCACTAAATATTCTTCTAATAATCGTTTCTGAGTTAAATCATAGATTCCAAACATTAAACTATTACATAAAAATCATGTATAAAGCATTTCCCCAAAAAAAAAGGTTAACCCGACTAGCCCTGTTAACAACTGTAAAAGGGCAGAAAGAAGGCTTGGAATTACCTTTCTTTGATTGCACAACTGTTGTTGCTGCTACTAGCAACTTCTCCGATGCAAATACGATTGGAGAAGGTGGCTGGGTCCTGTTTATAAGGTAAGATATGATACGTCCAGTTGTGTAGTTAAGAATAGATTGTATTGTTGTGCACCTTATACATGACACCTACAGGGCAAATTGTCCACGAAACAAGAAATAGCAGTGAAAAGGCCGTCAAAAGGTTCGGGACAAGGTCTCGAAGAGTTTGAGAATGAAGTTACCTCAATTTCCAAACTTCAACATAGGAACCTTGTTAGGTTTCTTGGATGCTGCATTCAAGGAGAAGAAAGGATGTTAATCTATGAGTACATGTGCAACAAAAGTTTAAATTATTTTATTTATGGTTTGTGCCTCTAAACCCTTCATATTTTGGATTTGCTTGGTCACCTGCATATCGCTTTCCTACATGGTCACTAACTTATGCATCTTAAAATTTACAAAGGTTCGAAATGATGTGCAGATTAGGATAGAAGTGCATTACTGGCTTGGCAAAAGAGGTTTGAGATTGTCATGGGGATTGCACGGGGACTTCTGTATCTCCACCAAGATTCTAGATTAAGAATAATTCACAAGGATCTCAAAGCAAACAATATTCTGCTAGACAATGATCTGATTCCAAAAATTTCAAATTTCGGCTTAGTAAGAATTTTCGAAGGAGAACAAATTTGTGCAAAAACAAAAAGAGTCATTGGAACATAGTAAGTTCTATTTACTTAAAATTAAATCAAAATTTTCCATCATTCAGAAGACTTCATGGTTGCAAATTCTTGCAATGACTATATGTCTCCAGAGTATGCAATTGACGGGAAATTCTCTGTGAAATCTAATGTATTCAGTTTGGGTGTGCTTTTGCTAGAAATAGTGAGTGGCAAAAGGAACAGAGGTTTTAATCATCCTAATCACCACCACAATCTTCTAGGGCATGTAAGTACTAGAATAGCTATCTCTCTCTATATATATATATCTGTGTATATCTGTCTATCCCCGTGGCTTTCTAACTTGATGCATAGGTGCTGTTTCTTGAGGATGACAAAATATATGCTCTGCGAAGAAAATAAAAAAACTAAGTGCATGGTTTGCAATTACTTTAGGCATGTTTGCTGTGGAATGAAGACAGGGATGGAACTAATGGATGCATGTTTGAAGGATTCATGTGTTGAATCTCAATTACAGAGATGTATTCAAGTGGGCCTATTATGTGTTCAGAAACTCCCACAAGACAGGCCGGCAATGTCATCTGTAGTGTTCATGTTGGGAAACGAGGAAGCAATATTGCCTCAGCCTAAACAACCTGGATTCTTCGTCGAAAGAAGTTCCATTGATACTGTTAGAATTTACTACTCACACTCACCTACTACACTCCACTACTCCTCACCTACTACCCAAACCCTCTCCTATATAATGCCACTCTGATTTGTAATACAAAATAACAATCTATCAATAACAATCAATAATACAGTATTTTTAACATGGTATCAGAGCAAGGTTAAGAACCTAGTATCTTCGCTTCACCGGCGGGCGGCAGTCTCGCCTTGGCCGCCCGCCGGACCTCTCATCTTCCAACTATTTCTGCATGCCGGATTTTCATCCATCAAAACCAACCCAGGTACCATCTTGCTTTGCACTCCCTTGAGGACCACTGCCTTCAGCCGTGATTTGACCAACACCACCTCGCTGCCGTCATCCACTTCTCCACCACCACCTGCAGCTTCATCTCCGCCGCTGACATCTCTCTCTCCCTGCACCAGCCATCGACGGACCACTGTTTGCGGAGGTGGATATTGGCAGCAGCGACTCTGCGCTGATGGTTCGAGTCACCGTGGTCCAATCCATGAAACATTATTATGCTTTGGAAGCTTTCCAGATTTCTGGGCATTGAAGAACATGAGGGCTTTGCCGAGCGCGATGGTGTAATTGTCCGGCGGCGAATGAGAGTGGTGGTGGCGGGGCACAGTTTTGACAATAAGAGTAATAAACCCTACCAGAAACCCAGCAGCGAGAATCGTCCCGACAGTCCACACAAACAGCTTCCGACTGACAATAATACAACCCAGATCCACATACTTCTTCTTCTTCTGCTCTCCCGGACCTAACAACCAGCTCTGCGGCGTCTCGTCCAGCGGCCTCGACAGCGCCGCCTTGTCAAACTCCTCTCCTCAACTGCCCCTCCACACCGCTCTCCTGGAGTGGCGCCACCTCCGTCAGTGGTGTCGCGGCCACCGCCGCCGCCGACGGTTCTGAGGAGTCCAGCCAACTCCCTTTGAACAGGAGTCCAGCCCACTTTCATCATCAACTAAGCCAGCCAGTCAGATCTTTGCCTCTCCAAACATGGAGCCCTCACTATTCACATCATGAAAGAGAGTGCATTAAAGACTCCACTACTTATTTATTTATTTATTTTTTTCTGTGGGCTTGTCTACACGCCCTCTTGTTCCCCACTTATATTTTTTTTCTATTTCTTTTACTCCTCCTTTTGACAAGGACACGCACCACACCATCCCTTTCTTTTCTTTTCTTTCTTCTCCACTCCCAAAACCTTATCATCACCTTTTGCACCTCACCCGTTGCTCCACTTTCTTTCTTTTCTTTTCTTTTCTTTATTTATTTATTTATTTTATTATTAAAAAAAAAAAAAAAAAAAAAAAAAACCAACAACCACGGAGGAAGAAGACGAACTGCAAACTCATTTTATTCATATCGGGCCTCACCCCGATCACCATTTTACACACACACACAAAAAAAAAAAAAAAAAAAAAAAAAAAATACACACAAAACAACCACACCCACAGTGGGATTTTTTTTTTTCTTCTCTACTCTGCTGCAGGTCTCTTCTTTTTGCCTCCGTCCTGGGCGGTCCTTGACGGTGCTGCCTCCGTGCTTCCTAGTCCACCGAGCACGTTCACTCCCCCCTGCTCCTCCACTACAGCATATGGAGGACCTCCAAAACGGAACATCACGGTGGCCTTCCGCTTCAGCTCCTTGTTTTCTGCCCTTAGCACGCTTATCTCTGCTCGCGCATCCTTATACATGCGTTGGAGCAGAGCCAGTTGGGAGTTTAACTGCTGCACCTCATTTGTCCTACTCTGCAGCCGGTTCGACAGGTTTGTGACCGCCGTCATGCTTTCCACACATACCTTCAAAGTATACTGATTGGCCTCCACATCCGACAGCACTGCCATTCTTTGCTCCACAGACCGCATCGGAAAGTTCAACGGAGTATACCCAGCGGTGCTTGGTTGAGGTTCCAGTGCCACCGCACCAGTTCTCTCTCTCATTGACTCGTTGAGGTCGGGAAAGAGGGTGAGCAGCCCGCGGGAAGACGATGAAGCCATTTTCTAGGCACCAGAGTGTTACACAGTATCTCTCTCAGAATTCTCTCTCAGAAAACAGAGTGTTACAGAATCTCTCTCAGAAATCTCTCTCAGAATATCTCTTGCAGGTTTTTTGCCTCAGCCTCAGCCTCTGTCTTATAGCCGAGGCAGCCACGCGCATCGCGCGCCTCTTACCGACAGACGACAAACGGGCGCGCAAGCCAAGGCGCCCACGTGCCTCGCCATCATCATGTCCGGCACACCTTTTTATGGATTGGGCACGCCTTTTGATGGCACGCCTTTTGAAAATTGGGCGCACCTTTTGAGGATGCGATTTTTAAGGGGTCCGACAAGACTCTATAAACTGTCCCGACATTGATTCCGGTTAGCTCCTTTATGGGTCCGACAAGACTCTGTAAACTGTCCCGACATTGATTCCGGTTAGCTCCTTTATGGGTCCGACAAGACTCTGTAAACTGTCCCGACATAGATTCCGGTTAGTTTCTACAAGGGTCCGACAAGACTCCGTAAACTGTCTTCTACAACGGTCCGACATGACCCCATAAACTGTCTTCTACAACGGTCCAACATGACCCCATAAACTGTCTTCTACAACGGTCCGACATGACCCCATAAACTGTCTTCTACAACGGTCCAACATGACCCCATAAACTGTCTTCTACAACGGTCCGACATGACCCCATAAACTGTCTTCTACAACGGTCCGACATGACCCCATAAACTGTCCTCTACACCGTTATGGCACCACCATCCAGTGTCCTCTACCACGTTATGGCACCCCCTTTCAGTATCTTCACCAACGGTCTGTTAGAATTTACTACTCACACTCACCTACTACACTCCACTACTCCTCACCTACTACCCAAACCCTCTCCTATATAATGCCACTCTGATTTGTAATACAAAATAACAATCTATCAATAACAATCAATAATACAGTATTTTTAACAGATACAGATACTGCATCAAGAATTGAAGAATTTTATACGAATGGTGAAGTAACCATAACAACACTGGATGCTAGATAGAGTATTCATCACAGTTGTTAATATGATTTTAGAAATTGATGATTCAACTTCAGAAGTTTTGTGGACTTCATTTTGTTTCTTAAAAGCACCGAGCTCAAAGTCTTAAATTTTCCGTTTATTTATTATTTGGTTTCAAATATCAAATCCCTCTCCTCTATAATAAGATACGGTAAATCCCATGGATCTTCTGTAAGTAAATTAACCACCAAATCATGATATGAGAAGCACCTAGATTTTCTGATGGGCCTAAGTATAACGTGACTGCATCAATAACTAAAATATAGAACAATGACTTATTAAGTAATGTTTCACTCAGCACAAACATTTCCAGTACCCAAACTTTACATAAAGACTATTCCATGGCCAAAAGTTTGGCATTGTGATTGGTTTTGGCACGGTTTCAGATCTTTAGTCCTGTAAAGTGGGCCAAAATAAAATTTAGACAAGCTTGTCAAGGCAGCTCTTCCAGAAAATTCAAGGACGGTGTTCTACTAGTTCAAAAAATGAAATTTCTAGAGCAGAAGATCCCCCAAGTATCATTTGAATTCAAGAGAGAGAAAAAATTCCACCCTCAAACAATCCTCATAGAAATTAACCCAGGTTACTAAAACATAATAAATCATAGCTCAAGTCACCTGAACAAAGGCTTGATTGCAATTATTTGGGGCTTTAGAATTACATAAAACTAAAACGACAATAAAAGATAACGAGAATAAAGAATTTATCATAACTACACACCAAACTAAGTAATATTTCAGTTTGAAATTAGTGGTATACCGATGTCACTTCCATCAGATATGAACAAGTGGTTATGCTTTCTATAGCCTAAAAAACATCTTGACAAGTCACACTAGTTTCCATTCCATCCAAATATAAATACATATTCAAAGTGATTTATTGAACAATAACCCAATATGCCATCGATATAAGTACGAATTTGATTACATTGGGATTTTGAAAAGAAGTATAGTTTGAATAGCCATGGCAGAGGCTGGCCATTTGCTCCAATTCACATCATTTTATGCTTTGATTGAACAATGATAGAAATGAAAAAAACATTGTGTCACCAATTATATGGGGGAAACCATTTGAAAGTTTTAACACTGCATAAAATTATCTGTCAGTAATTGTTATCAATGTCACAAAAATTTCAATGAAATGAAAATGAAAACAAAGTAAGTCAGCGAGTCCACTATTCAAAATCACAGGCCTTTCATCATGAGGCTCGAATTCAAGTTAAATGGACCACAAATTTATGCCATGATATTCTTACAAATATCAATTGTGCAAATGATAGTAAACATTTGATGGCAATGCAGAGCTACGAAAGTGAGGGTCATTAGCAATAAATATAACAGGGTGCCACCAATATGTAAGGGTCAAGCGACAAAGTGTAGACAGCATATATATACATATGTTTTTAGCATTTTCCTATATATACATTGGAGAGTTTGAGAAAAGAATGGCAAACCGTAATTGCGGAATCGAAGCTGTCAGTTCTTCGATTTGTAGTGTGTTCTGTCAGTCTACATTTTGAGTCAAATTTGATTTTCTTTCAGTTTGGTTGCTGAGAAACTAGAGAGAAAAGGGAGAAGTTATTGGTTGGTCTGGACACCGCCAGGTGGTGACCATGGTATTGTGATTGACGGAGTTGGTGGTGCTTAATTTTGTGTGTAGGATGACTGAGAAGAGGAGCATGGTGGATGGTGGATTGTGATTGACGAGGGACATTGCCACATGGCGCCCTAAAAGCACCAAATAATTTTTCACGAAAAGGCAGGTGTACACTGGGAAGGCATCTCTCGGTTGACGATTAAAACCCAAAATCGATTCCGAGCCGCAGAGTAGTCACTCATCCCAAGTACATTTATGAAACCTTCCGTATCAGTCTTAAGTAAAATTATAACTAAATTTTTTTACTCTTATTATTAGATAAATTATAAATATATTTTTTAAGATTTGTTTAAAATATAAATTATCTCTTATGATTTAAAAAATTATAAATGTCTTTTTGTCAAAATTTTTTATTTAATAAAATTAATTAAAAAAGTAAAATTTCTAATTATTCACTTATACAGTAATAAAATTATATGAATTATTAATTAAAATAAAATTTTAATATTATTAAAAACTATTAATTAACTTGATGATTTGTTAATAAAATAATATATTTGTTATAAAATTAGAAGTCTTGGGGGCATAATGTAATTTTTAAATGTAATTTAAATAAATCTTAAGAGGTGTATTTATAATTTATTCTTTATTATTTTAGTTAGCATTTATTTACATATATATATATATATATATATATACTTATCAGGCTCTTTATTTTAAAATTTAATTTTATAAAATATTCATTTTTTTGAGTGATCAACTGAATGAATGACCGAGTGATCAATCAGTCGATGAAAATTGTCAACTTTAAGAGACACTAGACGGTCAATCGGGTGGAAACTAGATTTTGTTAATTTTGTATTGTTTATCTACATATATGCTGTCATATTCTTTTTAAAAAATATATTTAATAGCCAACCGCGGTTGTTTGGCTAGACAAAAGAAAAAAAAAAGTATTTAAAATTTGTATTGTCCTGCTATCATATTCTTTTAAAAAAATATATTTAATAGCCAACCACAGTTGTCCGGCTAGACAAAAGAAAAAAAAAGTATTTAAAATTTGTATTGTCCCCCAAAAAAGTCGTGCTAGGGAGCTCGAATCTGAGCTCCCCGAATCCCCCTAATCCCAAAAACGATGTCGTTTTTGCATTTTTTTTTTTCCTGGTTCAATCAGAAACGAAGAAGATGAAGAAGGAAAGAGAAGAGAAGGAAGGAAGGAGGAGGAGGAGGGAGGAGGACTGGAGGGGGCCCTAATTACAGGGGGAGGAGGAGGCGGAGGCGAGGCAGAGGCGGGGGCTGCTGGAGACGACGATCGGGCTGCGGAGACGGCGATCGGGCAAAGGCGGCGCCTGCCGGAGACGACGATCGGGCGAGGCGACGCCGGGTGACGCTGCGATGAACTGCTGCGAGGACGCCGGGCGACGATCAGGCAGCGACTGCGAGCCCTCTTCCCCTCTCTTCTCTCTCTCTCTCCCTCCTGAATTTCGGGGGATTCGGGGGGAGGGGTTTCGAGCTCCCAAGCTTTATTCAAAAAATAAATAAATAAACAAATAAAGAAGAAGAAGTAGTTTTAATCCACCACTTGGTGAAAATTGTCAGTTTTACTTTTGGGTAGTCGATTGGGTGGTCGACCACTTGATGAAAAAATAATAAAATAATGTATAAATTGTAAACAAGCAATGTACTATAGCAATTGCAAATTTTGAAAATATGTAGCGAGGCTATTGGAGGCAGATTTTCCTACATTTGCTCTATATTTTGGTCTAGAAATAAGTTTTGACGAGATTGATGTGGATGTTCTTGGCGGGAGATCAGTAAACAATGTAGCCGTTTGGGATAAAGGTTTGGATGAGGTTGGGGCTATTTTAACTGTTACGCCTGGAAAATTGGGCATGATATATCTATTTATGCAACAAAACCCACATGATGGACAAACACATATATATATATAGCCAACTAATCCATACATCCATTTCCATTAAATCCCAAATGCCAAATACATGTTGTTTACATCTTAATGCCCCAGTTCTAATCTCAAACATGCATTTTACAATAAGTATGAAATGGAAGCCAAACAGATGATGGAGTTTCAACTTACAAATTTATCCAAGAACATTCTTAGTTACAAAAACTGGAGTTTCAACTCAATACAAATACAACCCTGGGCTTACATTCAACAAATAACAATAAAACAAAAATGAAGCCTTAGCTCCGAGTCCTCCTAAGTTAATGCCTTGGCGGAGGTATAGCACCTGTACCTGAAATGATTTCCTTTATAGGATGAGCCACAGCCTAGTAGGGATATACTACACAACATATGAACAATGACAAGACTAAAGAGGAGTATGCGCATGCCATGCTCATGATAAAACAGTTTATCTCTCTTTTTATAAAGCATGCAATGTTGAGATGCACAACAAATATAAAACCATTTCCATTTTAAACCATATCTGTTACATGAATACGGGCCTTGTGAATCTCTGGGTGAGTATCTGCAAGTAGGCTCTAATGCATTACAACTGTCATTTTTACCAGTAACTCGGAAGGCTCGACACCTAACCGCACGGTTCCATACCCCCTGCCCAGATTCATCAAGTATTCATCTTTTCACAAATAGATACATTTCCAAACATTTCTAAAAAACAGATACATTTCTAATTAAATGAATGTAATGCAATGTCCAATGCAACAAATGAGAAATGTGGTTCGATTAACCTAAGTCTCATGCATTTCTACAACAATCATGGCTATCCTCCACCGATAGCCCAAAACAGATATTTCTAAACTAATATTTAGACAATTAAATTTCAAAAATTTTGATAAATACAATCTATTCCACATCTCATCAAATATGAACAACTACACTAGTTTTCATATCACAATCACATCCGGTAACCTCCCAAGGTCCATTTCTAACCGTGTCGGTTTTATTCCAACAGATACATTAAGCAAAATAATACCGTTAATACCCAAGAAAACATCATTTTCTTTCCAAACTCATTCTCCAAGCATTATTCAACTATGACATCCTATTTTGATCAAAAACTCCCAAAATTAAATGTAGTTCCTTTGTTTTCTTTAAAAATGCTCTTTTGGTCATAAACCGGTAAAAATTTCAAAACCAATCGAGCCAAGGTCCGTTTTTGTTCAAATTTAAAACATAAACTCTTTCATAACCTCACAAACATATTCCAAGTTTACAATTTCGCAATTTGGTCATCAACTCTTTATTTTTCTCAAAATTTCTCTATTAAGCAAATAAATCACAAATTTTTTAAAAATTCTAATTAAATTTTTGTCACGACCCAAACCCGCCTCTGTAGGTTTCGTACCGTAACCGGCCAGTAATCCGTGGATTACCAAAGGTCTCTGTATAGATTAGCAAATAATAAGGGGCTGCGGAAGCAAAAAAACAAAATAGACAAGGTCCAATGAACTGTGATAACGTACATGGGACAGAACATATCAAAACTTATTTATATATATAAAAACATGCCAGTCAAGGACACCAATATTTACAAAATAATTACAGAAGTGGACTTCCCAAGATCTGACTCTACAAACTGTTACAAAGACTAGCATGAAAACAAAAACAGCCATGGCATTAGACTTCGATCAGAACCTCCTCGGTAGGCACATCAGTTGGCTGACAAAACAATACAGAAGGCCGTTAACTCTGGCCCTAGTCACACGCTGGCTCACCTACATACATAATATAAACAGTGAGCGAAAGCCCAGTGAACAATAACAGAGTAAAGGGGTTTTATGAATGAGTCCATACAGATTCAGAATTCGTAATTCAGTTTCGTATCAAAATCATAACTTGTCTAGATCATATACAGACAGAAATCATAAGCCTTGTTTAAGTTTACGTGATGCATTCTTTGCACTAGTAAAAACAGTTGACCCATAAGGGACAACTATAAAGGCATACAGTTGACTCACGTGCACGGAGACGATACAGTTGACTCATGAGACGTACAGTTGACCCATAAAGGGACGTAAGGATCCATAACAGTTGGCTTATGAGACGTACAGTTGACCCATAAAGGGACGTAAGGATCTATAACAGTTGGCTCATGAGACGTACAGTTGACCCATAAAGGGACGTAACAAAACAGATAAAAATTATCATTTGAGGCTAAGAATGTCACGAATACATTTCAGAAACATTGGACAACCATTCATTCATACATAAAATATTATCTTAGAAAACAGATCATCTTATATCATTCAAAAAATACTTATAATTGAACATAACTTTACAAAGTTATTACTCACAGTGGGTCTTGAGACAGATAGACGGAGTAAGCTTGGTCAAACGATACGTGGCACGTGACCTACACAACACATAACCAATGCACACTTGAAACACATGTTCTAATTGCACAAAACTTATTTCATTAGCTCTTAGTGTGTTTCTAATCTCTTATCCTCATTATGGGATCTTAAACATGGCCTAGGAATGCCTAGGATGGAATGAGGATGCAAAAATGCCTTTGGAAGACATTTTATAAAATTTGTTGAAATAAGGTCCACGCTCAAGCGTGGATTTCCCTGCTCGAGCGGACATGCAGATAAAGGAGCTTCGCTCGAGCATAAACTTCCTCGCTCGAGCGGACTGTAAAATCGATGAAAGTACTGGATGCATGATATTCACGCTCGACGGGCGCTTGACCCCCACTCAAGCGTGTGACACAGACCCTCGCTCGAGCGTGGCTTTCCTCACTCGAGCGGACTGCAAAACACACAAACTTCTGGGTACACGCATTTCATGCTCAAACGTGACTCTCGCCGCTCGAGCAGAAGTGCATGTACTCAGGCTTCACGCTCGAGCGTGAAAGTCCCCGCTCGAGCGTGGGTCAAAATTCTGGAAAATCTAGATTGACCTCCAAGCATGAAACTCGACCTTCAACCAACCAAAACTCATTTTTCTGGGCCAAAACTTTGGAAAACACTTAGTAACCCATAAAACAACATGTTTAAAGCTTCAATTCAAGAAATCATGGCCCAAGAGCAACCCAATTTGTGCAAAATCAACACGAACTCCATGAATATGCTATGAATCCAACATGCAAGGACCCCCCTTGAGTTCAAACCTTCCAAAACATAACCAAACTTAATAATTCGATGGAAAATAAGTTGAATGACCACAATGTGAGTAAAATTAACACATGCATGGAAGAAACTCTGGAAATCATGTTCAAAATGTGAAGAAATGCACATGCATGCATGATTTAAGCCTCAACTCCACCTTTTGAGCCAAACTAGACTTTAATCTACAATGTTTCTACGAATCAAGCAAGCTACAACTCAATATCATAATTAAGGAGATGAATTCACTACCTTAGGTTTGAATTCCAAGCTTAGTAGCCTAATCTTCCAAGTTGCCTTCAATCCCTCCAAATTCAAGCAAAATTCTAGATGATTCAATTTTGTTCTCTTATTCTCTCCCTCTTCTACGGTTTGGTCTCCCAAAGAAGGCTGATGAGAGATGCCTCTAAGTGGCATAAGTGTAATAATTCAAACTAGTGTAATTTAATGTTATTTAATCCAATTTAATCATACCAAAACAATTTGTAATTAAACCTACCATAAAACTCTATAAATCCTAATTAGCACATAGCACAAGTCAACTTCTGATTCGAACGCCGATAAGGCTTCCAATTCGCTAACCGAAACTAAAACGTGAACAGATATTTCCACACCGAATAGATAGAAACACAAAATCATGCAATCACACATGCAATTTAGTTCCAAATCCTTCCTAAATTATTGTTAGGCATAATTGACTACGAATTAATCTGGGGTCGGGGTTATTACAATTTTATACAACTCTAAACTCCATATAATCAAGTAAAAGTGCATAAAGAAATGTAGGAAAAAATCCCTACCTCAAGCTAGAAGAGGAAACAAGCAAAATTCAAATTTTCGATTTTGCCGGATTTTGATATCCACCGATCAAAATGTTGCTCTCACCAAACTCTTCACTTTGGCCTCAAGAACAGGTTAAAGGAGATACCACTTCCATAGTGTCATTCCCAAGATCCTTTCCACCCATAAAGAGAGCGTTCATACATACCATGTAGTTGTTTTTATCCTCCATCACATTGAACTTTCTAAGAGCAGAACTGATGCATTTGTTATGACATTTCTTGGTGGTGGGCCAAAATGATGAGTGGCCTGGTAGAGAGCCAACTCGTAAGATTTAACAGCCTCCTCAGATGCACAAAGAGATGAGTCATCACATACCAAAATTGCAGTTAAATTAGATATACCTTCAAGTTCATCTAACTCAATCTGTTGCTTAGATACTACAAGATAAAATTTGTAACTCTATCAGGCAAATAACCACCAACACGGATCACATTCAACAAATTTAAATGGTACTCCAAAATTTTCCCTGCATAGTTTTTCTGGAACATTTGGGCAAAAGTTCTGTTTTCTAGGTTTTGAAGTTTCGAATCTCTAAATCGGATGTATAAGCGATTTAAAATGTGAACTGTCCACTTTTTTTTTTTTTTTACCTTCCACCATCCCCATGATTTCTTGAGCTCTGGATCAGCAGGTTGGCCTTCTACTGGGACAGGCCTCTCCAATATATTTAAGAAAAGAACCATTCAAGCATTGAAGACATTAGGATCAAATAACTGCTTTGGAATCTCCAAATATATTGATGACCATAATATTTTGCAGATTAGCTTGATCAAGTCTGTTACTTCTAGTGGAGGGTTTACAATTTGATCAAGCCTGTCAAATATTATAAGCAAATGAGGAAATGTTTCTTCAACAATGAGATAAACTGGTGCTCTCTCTTCATTTGACTTGAACTCATATTTTCTAGACAGAATCCTCAAAACAAGCAAAGCTCCAAAAACCTGATGATCTTGTAAATTATGCTTCACCCACAGTAAAAGACTCAACCATTGCTCCGGGTAATCTGTATTGATAATGGTCTTGAGGCACTCATCCAGTTGTACTCCAAACAAAGAAGGGACTCGGTCTATAAAGACAAGAATGTTCTGCTTGATCATATCTTTGTCATTGGGCAAAATCTTCGATTGCTCATGTGGTTCATGGGGTGACCAGTTCTTTGCTATGAAGTTCTTGAAATGAATACTGGCGACTTGTCGTACTGCCATGTCGCAATTCTTATCTACTATGATCTGCAACTATGAAGGGGTTCAGTTGCGGTTCTACAAATTTGAAGGGTTGTCTTTGAAACGAAGGGGTTTGACGCGAGAGAGAGAGAAAGAGAGAGAGAGAGAGAGAGAGAGAGAGAGAGGAATTGAAAGCAAACAAGGATGATGAAATGGATGGATCTGTGAATTGATTGAGCGAAGATGATGGTGGAGAAAGAGAGAAAGAGAGAGATAACTTAAACAAAACTTTCCACTCACTCTTGTCCCAGCTTTTTCTCTCTAAAGAAAATATTCCATTGCCCCACACATTTTGATCCTGATCTTTTCTTTTCTTTTTTTTTTTAAATTTAAGGTCATCACAACCTTCCCTCCTTAAAGAAATTTCGTCCTCGAAATTTAAACAAGTAATGTAATGCATCCTACTGTCATCCACAAACTCCCTCAGGTACTTACCAATGCATCAACAAAATTCTTCGACTACTACATGAGTCCCAACTAGTCACACCGATAACGAACAAAACCATTACTTTTGCACAACAATTGATTATAAAAACCCTTACTAGTATAAACTATTAAGTGATTCTTCTATCCACATCGATAACCTAAAGCAACCAAAATAGGATCTAATCCCTTAAGCATAACACAAATTTTGACGAAATGACCCCTCAAAATACCAAGACACCATACCTTATTGGTGAGAACCCAACTTCAACGAACTATCTCCATCGCCTAATGCATAATACTTCTCAAGGCCAAAATAACTATCATTACTCCGAGACCTTAACAAAACGAAATAATAATTCTTCGAAAGCACTAACCACAAACTCTTATGAAACATAATGCAATCATGCCAAACACGCTATTCGAAAATTCTCAGCCACAACATTAATTGCCCAACTAAGCAGTTTCTGTATTTTTTTTTTAACTATCCACCCTATTTCTTTCACTCGACGAACTGACTAACAGTTTATGCAAACTTGTCTACATTCACAATTTTACTCCAACATAAAATTTACCCAAACGCTCACACAATGCACCTCGAGTCCACATAGAATTTATCAAGACTAGATATACATTATAACAATACTAAGATATTCCCAACACGATTCTCATTCTTTAAAACCCAAGCCATGACACCAACTCCAAAGTTACAACACGATTCTACATCACACTAATATTACGATAACCCATGAGATCAAACCCAAATTGAACAACTCTTACTATACCAACTCATTTATAGACAAGAACTAATACTGCTCTTGAGGCCAGTTAACTGAATAGCCAACCTCTCACCCTAGAAGTATACAAAACCAATCACGTTAAGACAAATATAAAGATTAACACTGAAGCAGTTCTAAAATTCCCAAATAGTTAATAAATAGATTAACCTCGCTGAATTAAAATCAATTACAACCGTAGAAACATAATCATGGCATGATAACATAGCCTCCCAATTAAACATAAGAGATTCACCCTACTCCATAACATATACTATGTACATCCTAATATCAAAATAGCATTTCTATCACAATTCCCAAACATCGATAAAAAGGTTCAAATACTTCTAAAGGACTTCAACCTCACGTTCCCAAGTCGCCTCTTCAACCCCGTGGTGTCTCCATAGCATTTTCACCAAGGGACAAATACGAACAAAAGATACACAAACACATTTGGAGAATATGTCGTTACTGACAAGGAATATTCTGTCTATGGACGTCAGCCAGCATATGCCGTTACTGCGACAGAATATTCCGTTAGCTGACGTCATCGCGTATAAGCAACACACGCAAAAAGGAAAGAAAAACACGAATACAGGGATACGGGGTTTCGAACCCCTAACCTCAAGCTTAACCTCTCCATCCTTAGACGCCGAACCAGACCACTTAACCAAGTCTCTCTTGTGCCAAAAATAGTCGAATAAATGTATATAATGCGTAAATATACAATATAGATACATATGTGTACAACTTTCCTGCTTCTCTCTCTTCCTTCGAACACTGCGTCTGACATGCGGCCTTGCTTTTGCGTCAATTAGCTGACAAAAGCAGACCTCCTCGATTTGTAGGCTCGCCTCGGCTCTCTCTCCCTCTTTGTCTTCTTCTCTTCCGTCTTCTTTTTTGTCGGCTGGTCGACAAAAGCTATCCTCTTCGATTCTCTTCCATCTTTTTTTTTTCTGCTTTTCTGCCTCGACTCTCGCTTTCTCTCTCTCTCTTTGTCTTCTTCTCTTCTTCATCACTCTCTTTCGTCTACTTAATCACTCTCTTCTCCTTTTTCTTTCTCATTCCCTTTGAAAGAGACAGAACATCGAGACTGAGCGGAGAAGAAAAGCTGCCCCAAAACTCAGTCTGTTCTCTGCTATTTCTCTGACTCTCATTTCTTTCTCTTTACATCTCTCACCACCATGGCCTCATTTCGTCCTCTCACTGTCATGACCTAAACCCGCCCCTAAAAGTTTGGGTCATAACTGGCTAGTAATTCGTGGGTTACCGAAGGCCTCAAACGAACATACAAGATATTTATGTTAATAGGGCCATAACAGAAGCATATAATGAGAAGGAGTCCATTAAGCTGTACATACATGCTATGATCAGAAACATACACATTATATCTCACATCACACTTCATGACATATGCCATAACGTTCACACACATACATTGTATATACATAACCTATAAGCAAAACTTATAACATCATAGACTATACAAAACCTAAGCATCTCAAGCTTGACCAAAACACCACCAGAGTCCCGATGTAGAGGTGCAACTTGGGTGGCTCTATAAAAGGCTGACTCCGATGTGGTCTCTAATGTGGAACTCCCTGATGCTCACCTACATACATACAAATAAACGGAGTGAGCTAGAAGCCCAATGAGTAATCTCTATAAAAGGGATTAAATTGATGAGCCTTATGTTTCATTTAATCAATATAATATTTAAAAATCGTTTCGAAAGCACATAGTATCAAATACCATTCATTGATCCTTCCATAGCTTACCAAATAGCGAAGTTCATACTTTTCTTTTAATCACATTTACGGAATGGCCTCGGGCTCAACATATAACAAAACAGCCTCAGGCCCAACATATAACAAAATGACCTCGGGTCCAATATATCAAAACGGCCTCGGGCCCAATCATATATCAAAACGGCCTCAGGCCCAACATATAACAAAACGACCTCGGGTCCAATATATCGAAATGGCCTCAGGCCCAATCATATATCAAAACGGCCTCAGGCCCAACATATAACAAAACGACCTCGAGTCCAATATATAAAAACGGCCTCAGGCCCAATCATATATCAAAACGACCTTAGGTCCACATTGCACATGTCATATAACTTTTATGAATTTTATTCATTTCGATCAAAACACAACATTGACACAATTTACCATTCATGGCTCAAGTACACAACGAAGAACATATCTGTACAATACTATAGAAATTGCTCACCGTGATTTAGGCTTTAATTAACTTGCTAAATTACCATACAGGACAATCGTCAAGATTGACATCATACAGAATGTTTATAGTGAATCATCAGCTTATACAAAACATCCAAGACGGACCATAGACCAATAACAGTTACTAAGGATCAAAGCACATTTTCCCAATTTATCATAATCATTGCTTAAAAGGAAACTTCTTATCTAAACATTCTTTTGGAAACTTGCCATAGTATAATTACTCGGAAGATTTCAAGCATATTTTATCATTTTGGAAATGCTCGTCAAGGCACATAATTTATGCAAAGCATAAGTTTCACAATTCTAGAGTATTTCATATGAAAATATTGTTACAAAGAAAATTACTCACAGTGCTTGTTCGGATGACACTCCTTAATGACTCAGCCTGTAGAAACATAACCAAGCATAACATTTCAAAACACATTACTTTCAATTTCAATCGATTTATTCATCACATATCCGTTCACTCATTCTTCATTCTTTAATCCCTCTCAAGTGTTTAATGCTAAACTTCTCTACATGTGATTCATGTACAAAGCTTGTGTCACGGATGTATTTTAAACGGCCATAAATGTTCATGACTTAACTTAATGTCTCCTACAACAATCACATATGTTTTCCATTGAAAATATCATGTTTACATATTTAAGGTTCAAGGAAATAGCAAGAAGCGAAAGGGAACTAAGTTAGGGTAGAAAATGGCATGAAACATTTAAAAGAGAATAAACAGCCTTCACTAATTTGAGCATATCTATTTGTGTACTTAAAATTTGGATGTGAGACCACCACCATTAGAAATTAGACTTCCAAGGCTTGAATTTAGGCTCAAGAATTATCTAAAACGGAGTCCAGATGAGGGAGATATGCTTATTTGAAATTACCAGGTATAAGCTGAAACAGGGCTGGCCGCACGTGCGCCCACTTTGACCGCTTGTGCGACCCAAATCCGCTCCAGCGGAAAAATCGGCTGCTCGCATGCCCAAAGAGCAGAATGAAAACCTCTTTTTTTCTTCATGTTCCGCTCATGCGGTGCCCCGTAGCCGCTCGTGCGGTCTGGGCAAAATCAGACAGTCCGAAAATGGTTCAAAGATGCAAACTTCCTAAACTCATTTCCAAGCCCAAATTCATGTAAAAACAACTCAAAAACATGATAACTAAGCATGATACAAGTGTAATCCCTCATTAAACATATCAATCTTGCATCAACAATAATTTCATGGTCTCATCTTTTCACAATTTCATACATTACATACACAAATTCAAAATACATGATGCATGAGCAATCTTTCAACAAATCTTGTTTTCATGAATTATTTAGGGTTTGTTTCATATATTATTCACAAGATTGAACTCTAATCATGAAAAATCAAAACATTCAAGTTCCAATTTCTTAGTTTAGCTCAAATAAACACATAACCCAAAACCCTAACCCAAAAGGGTTTCAAATCTTCAGATTTCTATATGTTTTCAAGCAATAGATGAGTTATATACAAGAATTCCAAGTAAATTTCTATACCTTAGCTCAATCTAGGGTTTGCCGCTTGAATCTCCACCAAATCTCTTGCTTCTCCTCTTTTTCTCTCTCTAACTCCTCCTCTAGCAAAGCTTTCCCAACCAAAAATAATCCACTCAAGAACTAGAGAGGTATAAATATAATATAGGTTAATTAAAACATTACGAATCGTAATTTTAAAAAATTCTATTGTGGGCTCTAAAAATCATTCTAATCACAGATATGAAGTCAGTTTTGGTTTATCGCGCCTCTATGACTTTCAATTTTCAATTCAAAGTTCTAATTGCAATAGATTTTCCTACATTCAACAAATATAAAATCCAAAATCACATATTTCACATACTTAACTTGCAAATTCATATTAAACACATAAATACGTGTATAATTAAGCATAATATGGGTTGGGTTATCACATTCACTCTCTTTCCGGACCTTAATGATCCAAGCTCTCCTGGACCGAGTGTCCCTGCTCCTACTGTAACGCCCTCAAAATAAATCCATAATATCATACATTCACGATAAAGAAAAGAGATCTCATATTGCAATCATCAGAGTATTCTTACAAAAGGTATTACATGTTGACAACAAAAGTAAATGCCCTATAGGCTTACAACTTTCCAACTCAACACTTGGTTACAAAAGAGAGTACTAACTCTACATAAAATAAGCCATTTGGCTTGATATACATGTAATACAACAAAAAACAACAAAAGAGTCTAACAGCTTTAAGCCTCCCAAGCTACGTCCTTGGAGGTGGCATAACACCTGTACCTGAAAATGATGTCCTATATTGGGTGAGCCAACGCCCGGTAGAGATATGCTAAACATAGTATGAGCAATGACTAAAACATTAGCATTCGATAAATGTTTAACTCATGTGTACCAACTGATAACACATTTCAATTCCATGACAAATATGTCCATGTCTCATTTCATTTCCATTACTTATCAAGTTCTCAATTTATAAATAAGGCTCAGAACCTGGCCAATAATTTAATGAGACTATAACTCGTATCAACAGTACTTCCATACTTCACAATAGATACACATGTTTGCTGTATCAATATCACATAAAACACTTCCATACTTCACAATAGATACACATATTCGCTGTATCAATACTTCAATAGATACACATATTTGTTGTATCAATAGAGTCCATCCCCTATCTCCTCTCAACTAATATCCGGTTTAGGAGTCCATCCCCTATCTTTCCCTAAATCGTGGAGTGCATCCCCTATCTTCTCCCACACAACGCAATGTATATAAATACATGTCATATATATAATCATTCAATACATAAATTTGATGTATTATTCCATCCGCCATATCAAATGACCTATTCAATTGATTAGTTTTAATTCACCTAATCATCATGCAATGTCTACAACATTCAAAACTATCCTCCACTGATAGCTCAAAGCAATTTATTTCTAAATAGATAATAAACGCATCAACAGATAATTTGACAACAATTTCATAAGTGAGCGATTAATAAATCCAACTCCACCATTCCCTCTTATAAAGAGTCAATTTCATTATTTCCAACTCAATTCCATATATCCATATCATTCCCAAATTAATTATATCAATTAATTCATACACAATTTAGGGCTTTCTCCCCATTTTCTCGACAATGACCCAAAGGTCCCATATGTCATCAACAACATCAATTTCATCATTTTAAGACCCAAGATACACATTTATGAGTCAAATAATCCAACCCCTCTTTATTCATTTTGAAACCCTAATACCCAAAATTACCCAACTTCAACATTACATCAAAATGACCAATAGTTTATGTCAAAGACCATAAAAATGAGTAGTTATCCCTACCTCAAATTCGGAGCTCAAGAGAAGAAGATGAAGAAATTCGAAATGCTCCAAACCCTAATATTTTTGGATCAAAATGTAGCCCTCAACAAGCTCCACACTTTTTACAAAGGCCCAAGGGTAGAAGATCACTCCTACTAGATCAAACCCTAGAGAGAAGTTGGAGTTTTAGAGTGAGGTGCTCTCCAATGGAGGTTTTGAAAAGTAAGAGAGAGAAAAAGAGTTGAAAAAGTGATCCAAAAAGTCGAACTTCTGACTGATGTACTGCACTCCCCGCTCGAGCATCAGACACAGACTCACGCTCGAGCATAAAAAGCGCCGCTCGAGCGTCGATTGCACACTTCCATAAGTTTTGCAGACCATGGTCCCCGTTCGAGCGTCAAACTCCCCGCTCAAGCTAAGGAACAAAAACGAAGGGTCACGCTCGAGCGTCAAAATCCCTGCTCGAGCGTCCGATGACCTGCAGAGAAAATACTGGGAGATGAATATTCATGCTTGAGCGTCAAAACGCCCGCTCGAGTGTCAAAAGTCCCGCCCGAGCGTAATTGCCAAAATCTGGGCATCAACTTTTGGTTTTTAAATACAACCAACCTGTTACAAACCTACCCAACACAACCCAAGACTCAAATACAAAGGGTAAATGGTGAAAATGAGAATACGACATCAACACACTCATGGAACCAAGTCCGGAATACAATAAACAAAGGAAAGGAAAGCCGGGATCGCTATAACTCCTACTCTTCCTAACCTTCCTGGACCGAGTGCCTTTGCTTCTACCCTTCTTACCTTTCCCATGATGTTAGTTGAGCAAATCATAGCCGCTCAATCTGACATTGAGGTCAACCACTTCACATTGAGATCTTGCATGGAGACAGTGACTGCGGTTACCAAATTATCTCACCGGCTGCAGAATAGGACCAGTGAAGTACAATAGTTAAATGCCCAACTTTCTCTGCTCCAGCGCATGTACAAAGATGTGCGAGCAGAGATTTGCGCACTAAAGGCAAAGAATAAAGAGTTGAAACAGAAGACCACAGTCATGACTCGATTCGGAGCACCTTCGTACTTTGCCTTTGGCAGCCAGCAACGAGTCAACTCTCCCGGCGGTCTTGTACACACTAAGGCAAGGCCTTCAAAGGTCACCCAAGACGACAAAAAAAGAAAGAGCTCGGCCGGAGAGTCGAGTAAGTGAAGTCGGCATGTGGCTGTTATAAAAAAACAAGATTTTTTTTTTCTTTTTTTATGTTGTCTCCGCAATCGGGGATGTCATCCCCTAACTTCAATAAAATCAAATTTTTTTTTTCTCTTGCACATCAATGGCGTAACTGGCATAACACTTTGAGCTTGAAAACAATTTTGTTTGACTAAATTCGAGAATGATTAAATTTTGAACTCTGAACTAGACATTGATTCCATACTGACCTGAATCAAAATCATGGCTTAACAAAAGAAAAAAAACGAAGCAAAACAATCCAAACATACTTATATACACTGATTGATATTAACGAAAGAAGAAAAAAAACTGTGTAAATCAATACATTGGCAATGGAATTACAGAACAAGAAGGTACTTCTCACAACCAAAGGTGCTGGCACTAACTCTAGCATGGTAACAACATACATATGCCCAATAGGTCTTTAATCCACTTGTTCCCCTCCTTCTACGCCGGAATCTCATCCAGTATTGACATCTCGTGCCTCCTGGGCCTACCATGCTTACCACTCCCCCTTCCACGTCCTAACATCCTAATAAAGGTAATACTTGAGATTGGCACAGTCACATTTGTGTCGAAAACTATGAAGGGGTTCAGCTACAGTTCTACAAATTGGAAGGGTTGTCTTTGAAACCAAGGGGTTTGAAGCGAGAGTTAGAGAGAGAGAGGAATTGAAAGCAAACAAGGATGATGAAATGGATGGGTCTGTGAATTGATTGAGCGAAGATGATGGTGGAGAGAGAAAGAAAGAGAGAGATAACTTAAACAAAACTTTCCACTCACTCTTGTCCCAGCTTTTTCTCTCTAAAGAAAATATTCCATTGCCCCACACATTTTGATCCTGATCTTTTTTTATTATTATTATTTTTTTTTAAATTTAAGGTCATCACATTAACCACAAAAAGACAAAATAGATTTTTTAGTCTTTAGGTTAAAAGTTGTCACATCAATTCATAATCATTTCTATTTTTCTCTCACAAAAGTCAAAAAAGTCGAAAAATTCGTCCCAAATGAGGCTATTTTAGCTAAAAGGCCAAAAAGTCAATCCACGTCCCAAATGAAGCCAATGATGCACTTGGCCAAACTTTGTTTGGTAACCTAGAAAAGAAAATAAAAGAATTGAAAGAAATCAAATCAAATGAAAATAAAAGAAAATAATTTTACCAAAAAAAAAAAAAAGATAAAAGAAATGAAATGATTGTGTAAGTTAAGAGAGAAAAGAAAATAAAATATTGTGAAAAGGAAAAAAATATGAATTTCTCTCTTAGATTGTTTGATTAAGTTATATATATAAAAAAATGAAATGAAATGTCATGTTATATTATTAAATTAACCTATTGATGTTGGGTTCTTTTTTTTTTTTTTTTTTCTTTCTATATCTACAAGAGTAATTTTGATATTATAATAAAATAGTATTTAGTTAGTTTCTTTTCTCTCAAAATCTCTCCACTTTTAGAAACATTCAAAATAAATTTTTTCTCATTTCACTCCATTTCTCCAAACGAGTGATGCGGACCGAAAGAAACACATTTGTTTTCTTTTTTTCCTAAATCACCCAATCTAAATGGACAAGGTATACTAATGACTCGAGTTCATTCCAAATGAGCAATGTTAGGCATCCAAATGAATTACTAAATATTTACATAGATATGGAAACTACACCACTAGACCACACACTCATATGAGTAATATTTGGTAATTCATTTAGGTTCTTAGTATTTTTATTCTCAAATCTCTACTCTTGAAGATACCCAGGGCATATGATTAATAATTATAGAAAGTGTTGAGTATCTCTTAAGTTTAAATTTAAAAAACTTAAGAGAATTTGAGCACGGTCTCGTTTAGATAATCTAAACTATTCATTTTGTAAGACACTATTCACGTATGTTATTTATGAAAAAATTAAACTAATTTGATAATTATTATTTTTATTTTATTGTGTTTGTCTTAAAAAAATGAATAGTTTATTTTTAAAAGTATACTTATAAAATGAAAATATTATGATTATTGAATCGACTTAATTTTTTTTATAATAATATACACGAAACTGTATGTGTATGGATAAATTATTCAATGGGTTAAGTACATCACATTATTATGATGATGTGTGGTATGTCAAATTAATGAAATTTTAAAGAATGTGATACTTATTTTTTTGAATTAAGAATACACTAATAAAATTCGTAAAATTACTCATTGTGACTTTTCCCCCCTATATATTGTTGGAAAAATTATCAATAAATCTTATTTTAATCTTAAAATTACTATTGAATTCTTTCAAATTTAAATATGGACAACTAAAGTCTTCTTTTTCTAAAAGTTTAATTCTCCATAATGGGATATGTTATCCCAATTTTATCCTTCATTTAATATGAATAACAATTTCATAAATAATTTTAATTTAACTAAAATTATATTTTTAAATTATAAAAATTATGAAATTATATTAAAAAAATAAAAACCCATAATGGCAAATCAAATTTAAATATGATATGGACAACTAAAGTCTTCTTTTTCAAAAAGTTTAATTCTCTGTAATGGGATATGTTATCTCAATTTTATCCTTCATTTAATATAAATAAAAATTTCATAAATAATTTTAATTTAACTAAAATTATATTTTTAAATTATAAAAATTATGAAATTATATTAAAAAAATCAAAACCCATAATGGCAAATCAAATTTAAATATGATATGGACAACTAAAGTCTTCTTTTTCAAAAAGTTTAATTCTCTGTAATGGGATATGTTATCTCATTTTTATCCTTCATTTAATATAAATAAAAATTTCATAAATAATTTTAATTTAACTAAAATTATATTTTTAAATTATAAACATTATGATATTATATTAAAAAAAAATCATAAACCACAATTGCAAAAATTATCAATAAGTTTTATTTTGTTTTGAAAATTACTATTGAGTTATATCAAATTATTAACAAATAAGTCTATTTTTTAAATTTTAATTTTAATTTCAATATTAAAAATTTTATTTTAAATTTAAAATTATTTATAAAATTGTTGTTTATAGTAAAATTAAAATAAGATACACTATTATGAAGTAGTAAATTTTTTGAAAACATTTTATGATAAAAATAGGATTTAGTTGTTCATATTAAAATTTAATAGAAGTCTTACACACAAAATGAGATTTATTGATAATTTTCCTATATTGTTTCCATTGGTCAGAAAATTGATGATGCCGAATTCCAAAATAAATTATATGGGTTTAGATTCTCTCAAATTTGATAATTAAATTATTGATAATTTTCCTATATTTGTTTCTATAGGTTTAGTCATCCTAGTTTGATATAATGCTTGAGCTTGGTAAGTTGATTTTGGGGTTGATCTCAGTGATTTGAATTGTTCATTTTTTTTATACTCGTTAAATAGAATATTCATGTAAAAAATTAAGATGATCATATATGGTAGCTATATGTTTGAATTACATTTGTATGATAGAAAATGAATGGCTACTCTTAAAATTATAATTGTCGTTCATTTTTCAAATAGAGCTTTTTTGATAAATCCACTTTTTAAGAGTTTTATTCCATCCAACCCATATTCTTTTTAACTATTCCATTAGGTCCTATTTGAGATAAGAAGACCAAAATACCCTTTTCATCTACTTATGTTCCATTTAATTCACATTATTTTCTTATGTTTCAATAAGTCCTATGGGTGACATAATTACCAAAATACCCCTAATGTGAATGTTCACACCGTCAATGTGAATGTTCATATCGTCAATGTGTAGGGGCCCGGCCCATGTCGATCCTCGTGGGTGTCCGGAAAAATTCAAGTCGGGGCGGGGCGAGCCCGGTCCATTGACAATGTGAATATTCACATTGACATGTTAACATTCACATTAATAGGAGTATAAAATTGGCCCGCGTCCCGTGGCGGCGCGAAACTCGCCGGCGGCCCATGGGCAGCCTGGGCGGGCCCGATCCGGCCCGGTCCAGCCCGTTGACAATGCGATTATTCACATTGACATGTTAACATTCACATTGATAAGAGTATAAAATTGGCCCGCGGCCCATGGGCGGCCAAAAGCCCGCCTGCGGCCCGGGACGGGCTCGGCCCAGCCCGTTGATAATGTGAATATTCACATTGACATGTTAACATTCACATTGATAGAAGTATAAAATTAGCTCGCGCCTCGTGACTGCCCGAAACCTGCCCACGGCCCGTGGGTGGCTCGGGATGGGCCCGACCCGGCCTATTGACAATGTGAATATTCACATTGACATGTTAACATTCACATTGATAAGAGTATAAAATTGGCCAGCGGCCCAGGGCTGGCCCGGCCCGTTGACAATGTGAATATTCACATTGACATGTTAACATTCACATTGATGGGAGTGTAAAATTAGCCCGTGCCTCGTGGCTGTTCGAAACTTGGCCACGGCTTATGGGCGGCCAGGGGCGAGCCTGGCCATTTTTTTTTTAATTCTTTTTAATTTTTTCTACCAAAATTTTATTATTTTCCACCAAAAAAGACATTAGACCTCGGCGCGGGCCGAGTCTTGAATGGGCCTTAATCGGGTCGATGGACCGGGCCGGGCCGGGCTTCAAAGTGATGGCCCAGGCCCTAGCCTAGGGTCTCGGACTAGGCTCGAGCCTAGGCCCAAACGAGCCATTCTCGGGCCGGGTCGAGCCGGCCCACGGGCTAAAAAATTAGGCCCAGGCCCTAGCTCTGGCACAAGGGTATTCGGGCTTTTGGATGGGCCGATGGATCGAGCCTCGGGTCGGGCCGGTGGGCCTGGGCCTAACCTTGAGCTTAGGTCGGGCTTGAGCGGGCCTGGCCATTTTTTTTTAATTCTTTTTAATTTTTTCTACCAAAATTTTATTATTTTCCACAAAAAAGTACATTGCGCCTCAACACGGGCTGGGCCTTGGATTGAGCCTTGAATGGGCCTTAAGCGGGCCGGGCTTCAAAGTGATGACCTAGGCCCTAACCTAGGGTCTCGGACATGCTCGGGCCTGGACCTAAACGAGCCTGCCCCGGGCCGTGGGCGGGCTTTGGGCCAATTCTACATTCCTATCAATGTGCATTTTAACATGTCAATGTGAATATTTACATTGTCAATGGGACGGGCCGAACCTACCCCGGGCCGCGGGTAAGCTTCGAGCAGCGGGCAAATTTTACACTCCTATCAATGTTAATGTTAACATGTCAATGTGAATATTCACATTGTCACGGGTCGGGCCAAGCCCGCCTCAGGCTGCGGTCGGGCTTCAGGCCGCCCACGGGTTGCGGGCTAATTTTACACTCTTATCAATGTGAATGTTAACATGTTAATGTGAATATTCACATTGTCCAATTTTATATTCTTATCAATGTGAATGTTAACATGTCAATATGAATATTCACATTGTCAACAGGGCGGGCCAAGCCCGCCTCAGGCTGCCTACTGGCCGTGAGCGGGTTTCGGGCAACCACGAGGCGTGAACTAATTTTATACTCCTATCAATGTGAATGTTAACATGTCAATGTGAATATTCACATTGTTAACAGGTCGGTCCAGGCCCGCCCCGGGTCGCCCACGGGCCGTGGGCGGGTTTCAGGTAGCCACGGGGCGCGGGCTAATTTTACACTCCTATCAATATGAATGTTAACATATCAATGTGAATATTCACATTGTCAACGGGCCGGGCCTGCCTCGGGCCGCAGGCGGGCTTTTGGCTGTCCATGGGCCGCGGGCCAATTTTATACTTTTATCAATGTGAATGTTAACATGTCAATGTGAATATTCACATTGTCAACGGGCCAGACCGGGCCCGCCCCGGGCCACCCATAGGCCGCGGGCGGGTTTCGCGCCGCCACGGGATGCGGGCCAATTTTACTCTCCTATTAATGTGAATGTTAACATGTCAATGTGAATATTCACATTGTCAACAGGCTGGGCTCGCCCCAGCTCGCGGGCGGGTTTCGGGCCGCCTACGGGCCAATTTTACATTCCTACCAATGTGAATTTTAAAATATGAATGTTCACATTATAAAATTGCTAACCGTTCAAAAAATATTTATAAGGGTATCAAAATATAAGGGCATAAGTGTTCAAGAAAATAGTGTAAATTAAGAAAAAAGATTTTAGGGAATAAAACTATACAGACATGGGACTAAATGGGTTAAAAAATTCCTTCATGGACTTCTTGGGTTAAAACACTTCTAAATAGAATTTATCAATAATTTTCCCTTTTTCAAAAAGCAAATATAATTTAAACATATAGTTACTAATATTCGATCATCTTAATTTTTTGTATGAATATTTTACTTAACAAACTTTAAAATGTCAACAAATCAAATCATCTGAGGTTTCAATCCCAAAATAGATCCACACCAAACCCAAGAAGTCTCTCAAGTTAGATGAATCCAATCCCAATTATATGGACTACACATCCTCCAACAAGCACCCACTTGCCGCCACCAACCCCTCCCCCTCTCCTCCTCCTGCTGCGCCTTCCACCAACCGCTGGCAGTTTATTTATATTTTGGAATCTTTGTGAGTTTCCTAATATGAAAACTATTTGCCCTCATAATCACTTTCTTCTAGTACATGGGTACATGTTCTTTGATAGGGCTTGGCAAGATGAGTGTCTATTTCACTTAGGGCACAAGATGGGTGTTTTTGGAAAAAATATTCCGTGTCCCATGTGGCATTGCCTCAAATGGATTGTTTTGTGGAAAATTCTATTTCCACGCACCTCCTTATCTCAGTACATATCATTTTTCAATACACAAACTTATTAATTTGATTTTTTGATTATTTTTTTCATTCTACATACTTAAATGTTCCAATTATACCTTAACTCATATCTTGTACACACCACCTAAACCCTCCTTTCACACACCTTTACCCCATTTACCAATCTTCCTTCTTTTCAATAACCACAATTTCTTTGCTATCAGAGGGGTTCCCAAACTGATTAATAATTGCAACTTTCATGGCATTTTTATAACATTCACCAAATTTCATTTCCATTTCACTGCTCTCTTGGGTTTCTCAACAATTAGGTCTAGGCTTTGGGGACGAAACAGTTGATGTAACCTCTCATTTGGTTTGTTTTGAGCTAAGAAAGAGTGTTGTTGCTCAATTTCAGTGTTGTGCTTCATGGGTTTGTGAAACTAGGGTTATTAATTAGAGTTTTTCAATTGAATAACTAGCAAGATGACTAGGCAGTTCCTGTCAATTTTGATCAAATTCCAACTGCTCTGGTTATTCAACAAGTTGCAAATAGTGATTCTTCAAGCAATAAATTGTCATAGGAATTGAAATTGGGCTCTAAAGCTGCTGTTTGGATGAATTGCCCCCGAATTCGGCATCCTATTTGGATGAATTTGTTAGTTCAGGCACCCCAGCCCTCACTGCCCGCGCCATTTCACCCTTGCCAACCACTATATTTGTTCCCCCAATATGTATATATATATCGATCCATTGCAAGACCATTGTGTTTAGTCCAAAATCAACAATACCAGATTATGAGCATGTATAAACTTAAGGTTCCCAACAATCAATCAGTCCAAACATCCATTTTTTAAGAATCGACAATCATTAAGCAAGATGGCACAGTATGTATGTATATATATATATATATAATTAATAATAAAGAATAGAAATCACAGTGTATTGAGATTTTTTTTGCTTTAAAAAGATGTGTATAGAGAAAATTCCGATATAATATTGTGGGTGTGTTTTGATGTCTATTATAGTAATTTTATTTTAGGGCACAATTGTCATTAAAATAAAATTTCATTAAATGTGTGCATAGAGATAAGTAAGTGTGTGGAAATAGAATTTCTAGCATGTGGGCAATGAATAATTGTCTGTGTTTTTTAAACCATTTGATTTGAGTCTGCAAGCTGATACCATTGTATTCTTTTTAGCCTGATGGTAGGCAATTCTATTCTACTATTTTATGGTCGCATTTGGTTGTGGCGTGGAGGAGGGAGAAGGAGAGAGACATTTTCGTTGAGTTGATTTTTATCCTAGCAATATCGAAATCCAATTCAGATCGTTGATTTGATGCCATGATTACGATGGCAATCGTGAAGAGATCAGAATCTGTAGAAGCGAAGACTATTCAAGTCAAGCATTCAAACAGACAGTAGAATTCCTAGTCTTCTATTTAATAACCGGCACCAACTGAAAGGTACATACACAGAAAAGACCATGGAAGACTTGGGTCTGTAGGTCTTTTTCTTTTTAAAATTGGACATCTTTACAAATCGAATAAATATTGGAAAACACAGATGAATTGCATGAAATTAGAGATAAAATTGTTAATGGAAGGCCTCGAAATACCTTTATTGTTTTCCTCTTTATTTTCCATCTTAATTATCTCCAATGCAACAGACACCATAACCAAAACCCACTCCATTTATAGCAACAATACCATTGTTTCATCTGGTGGAATCTTTGAAATGGGTTTTTTCAGCCCTGGCAATTCCCGGAATCAATACCTTGGAATATGGCACAAGAAAATATCTGTCAAGACTGTTGTATGGGTTGCAAACAGAGAAATCCCACTCGTCGATTCATCAGGCGTCTTAATGATAATCGACCCTGGAATTCTGGCCCTTGTCGATGGTACCAGCAACATCATTTGGGCTGCCAATGTGACAAGATCCACACAGGATACTGTTGCACAACTTATGGACTCTGGAAATCTAGTTGTGAAAGATGCCAATGATGATAACCCAGAGCATTTTCTGTGGTTTTGATTATCCTGGTGATACTCTTTTGCCAGGCATGAAGCTCAGAAAGAACTTTGTAACTGGCCTAGAGAGCAAACTCTCGCCATGGAAGAGCGGTGATGATCCAGCTAAAGGTGAGTTTACATATTGGTGTGATCCTGAAGGATATCCACAATTTATTCTAAGCAGCAATTCGGCTAAGGTCTATCGAACTGGACCATGGAATGGTATCGGGTTTAGTACGACAAGAGACTTGAATAGTCGCTTCTACACATTGGAATTGGTATTCACTATGGACGAGGTGCATTATAGTTATGAGACCCTAACAAGCTCAAAATTTTCAAGGATTGTTCTGAGTCATGATGGCGTTGTACAACAGCTTATATGGATTGATCGAACACAGGAATGGGTCCGTAACCTGATTTCACTAACAGACAACTGTGATAACTATTATTTGTGTGGTGCAAATGGTATCTGTAACAATGGAAACTCAACAGTATGTAGTTGTTTGAGTAAATTTGTGCCCCAGAACCAAATAGAATGGGGAAATGGAGATTGGTCTAATGGGTGTCTTCGGAGGACACCGTTGGATTGCCATAATGGAGATAAATTTCTCAAGTATTCTGGCAATAAATTGCCGGACACACGGTATTCCTGGTTCAACAAGATCACGACCCTAAGGGAATGTGAGAAGCTATGCTTGAACAACTGCTCTTGTACAGCTTACACAAATTTACACGTACGACGAGGTGGAAGTGGCTGCCTGCTTTGGTTTGATGAGTTGATTGATATAAGACAGTACACCTGTCCTTCTCCAATCAAACATGTGTACTCAATTGTAGAACATTAGTGCACAGCTCAAGGAAGCTTCTACTTTTTTAAGATTCTTCAGTTTCAATTTCTTCACCCACTCATCAATGGTAAAACTGACACCATCAAAGTTTGCTGTGACCCAAAATGCCTCTTGGACCTTGATTACATCAATTACCTCACTTCAATAAATTTCATTATGATTAAATAAATATACATCATTCCTTGTTAACCATAAGCTATACAAAACAGCAGAAAATAAGGAATCCCAAAATTTTCTTCTAATTTTGTTAGTTATTTGCTAATTAATTACATATATAGCAACTTGTTGGGATATACCTCCTTATTGGAGTGTGGGACCCAGTTGATTTATTAAAAGAGGTTTAATTTGGCTTGGTTTAGTATAATATATTTTTATATATTATATTTGAAGAAACCCAATTCAATTGGGATACAATTAGGTTTTGAGAAGAAAACCCCAGATTCAAAATATGATGTGTATTGTTTTTCCCAAGAAAATAAAAACGCAGCCGTAGCAATTCTTTTTCTTCCCGTGAGAGTGATTGGGGTATCAATCAATTTGGTGGAATCAAATTTTGGGTGCTTTGGCTTTTGTTCTTGGAAGCACCATTAGTGTGCTTGTTCGGCTGCTTCGTTTTGAAGATAGTTTGGTTCGTTATTTTGGGTCTTCTTCAACTTTGGTTCTGAAGATTTTGGTTCATCTATTTGGTGAGGTCTTTCCTCTTGTTTATTTGTGATTATTTGGAATTCACCTAAGGGTGGTTTTGTGAGACTATTAGTGTCTCGTTTGTAATCGTTTGAAACTTATTTGGTTGATAGTGGAATCGGATTTCGATCCCGTGGACGTACCTCACATTGAGGGAACCACGTAAAAATTCTTGTGTTGCCTTTGATTTAATTTTTTCGCATTAATTTTTATTCCCATTGATTGATTTACTTGTGGGGAATCACATCGATTTTCCCTAACAACTGGTATCAGAGCTTACGATTTATTTGGGTTTAGTTATTTGTGTAAATCAATGGAGGGGAATGTGGGTCGTATGTCTAGCTTCAATGGAAGTAATTGGGTAACTTGGAAAACTAAAATGGAGGACCTATTATTTTGTAAAGATTTATATGGACCCATTGAGGGTGCTAGTGGCAAACCCGAGGGTATGAAAGATGATGAATGGAATAGGCTTAATCGAAAAGCCGTTGGTGTTATCCGTCAATGGATTGATGACAGTGTGTTTCATCATGTTGCTACTGAAACTTCAGCACATGATTTATGGAAAAAATTAGAGGGCCTTTATGATAGGAAATCAGCCACAAATAAAGCTTTTCTGTTTCGTAAGTTGGTTAATTTAAAATATAAAGAGGGCAGCCCTATTCCGGAACATCTGAATGAAATAAAGAGTATTGTTAACCAATTTGCTTCTATGAAAATTGTTTTTGATGATGAGTTGCAGGCTTTGATGTTACTTAGTTCTTTGCCCGAAAGTTGGGAGACTTTGGTTGTGACCGTCAGTAATTCGGCGCCCGATGGAGTTGTCACAATGGGCCAAGTCACTAGTAGCCTGTTGAATGAAGAAACTAGAAGAAAATCAGCCGGTTCTTCTCATTCGGAAGCATTTGTTGTGAGAGGCCGAAGCAAAACAAGGGGGAGGAGTAAGACTCCTCATGGTCGTGATCAAAGCCGTGACAAGTCAAGAGATGGCTCTTTTTCAAAGAAAGACGTTGAGTGTTATTATTGCCATGAGAAAGGGCACATGAAGCGAGAATGCCGAAAGCTCAAGAATAAGGAGAAAAGGCGTGATAAAAGTGTAGATAAGAAGCAAGAAGACACAACAGCAGTTACTACCAATGGTGATCTCATGGTCGTTTGTGAAGATGATTGTATCAATTTTGTGGGCCAAGAGAGCAATTGGGTGATTGATTCCGGTGCTTCTTTTCATGTGACTTCTCGAGTTGATTTCTTCACTACCTACACTGCAGGAGATTATGGTTCTGTTCGAATGGGTAATGAAGGTTTGTCCAAGATTATTGGTATGGGTGATGTTTACTTGGAAACAAATTTGGGCTGCAAGTTGTTGCTTAAAGATGTGAGGCATGTTCCCGACATTCGCCTCAATTTGATCTCTACTGGGAAGCTAGATGATGAAGGCTTCAACAACAAATTTGGTGATGGAATATGGAAGCTCACAAAAGGTTCCTTGGTGGTGGCTAAGTGCAAGAAGACTCATACACTTTATTCGATGCAAGGAAAAATTTGTAAAGGTGTTGTCAATGCACTTCAAGATGATACTTCTACCGAATTATGGCACAAGCGGCTTGGCCATATGAGTGAAAAGGGGCTGCAAGTATTGTTCAAGAAAGAGCTTCTACCCGGTTTGAAAGGTACACATCTTAAAACTTGTGTTCATTGTTTGGCGGGTAAACAACATAGAGTTTCTTTTCATAAAAATGTTGTTTCTAGAAAAGAAAATGTTTTGGAGTTGATTCATTCGGATGTTTGTGGTCCTTTAAAAGTTAGAACACATGGTGGTGCACTTTATTTTGTTACTTTCATTGATGATTATTCAAGGAAAGTTTGGGTTTTTCTACTAAAAGCTAAAGATCAAGTTCTAGAAGTATTTAAGCATTTTCAGGCCATGGTTGAAAGAGAAACAGGGCAGAAATTGAAGTGCATCCGATCAGACAATGGTGGTGAATACATTGGGCCATTTGATGAGTATTGTTGCAGCCAAGGTATTCGGCACCAAAAGACAGTTAAGAAAACTCCTCAACAAAATGGAGTTGCCGAGAGGATGAACCGCACAATTGTGGAAAGAACAAGGTGTTTGCTTTCACAAGCTAAATTGCCAAGATCCTTTTGGGGTGAGGCATTGAAGACAGCGGTTGACGTGATCAATTTGTCTCCTTCCTATCCTTTGAATGGTGATGTTCCAGAAAGAGTTTGGACTGGTAAAGATGTATCTTATGAGCACTTGAGAGTGTTTGGTTGCCGAGCTTTTGTTCACATTCCAAAAGATGAGAGGTCCAAGCTTGATAGCAAGTCAAGACAATGTATTTTTCTTGGCTATGGGCGTGATGAATTCGGGTATAGATTGTGGGATCCGGTCGACAAGAAAGTCATTCGAAGCCGTGATGTTGTGTTTCTTGAAGACCAAACAATTGAAGACTTTGGCAAAGGTGATCAACCGGTGCCAAAAACTAGTGATCTCATTGACATGGATTCATCTCCTTCATCTTCAGTTGATGATGAAAACGGGGGAGATGTGCAGCCACCTATTGAAAATGTAGAGGATGATGCTAATCCTAATGAAGATGAGCCAGAAATTGAGGAAGAGCATCCAACTCAAGTACCGTCACCACAACTTGAGTTGAGGAAATCTACAAGGGACCGACAACCTTCAAGAAAGTATCCTCCCAATGAATTTGTGTTGATTTCTGATCAAGGGGAGCCTGAGAGCTACCAAGAAGCAATTGAGCATGCAAAGAAAGGTGATTGGAAAAAGGCCATGGAAGAGGAGATGAATTCCTTAGTTGAAAATCACACTTATGATTTAGTGAAGTTGCCTAAGGGGAGGAAAATTCTGAAAAATAAGTGGGTTTTCAAATTGAAGAATGATGGCAAGAATCTGAGGTACAAGGCACGTCTTGTTGTGAAAGGGTTTGGGCAAAAGAAAGGTATTGATTTTGATGAAATTTTCTCGCCAGTTGTAAAAATGTCTTATATTCGGGTTGTACTTGGTATGGCTGCAAGTATGAACCTTGAAGTTGAGCAACTTGATGTGAAGACCGCATTTCTGCATGGTGATCTTGAAGAAGAAATTTACATGGAGCAACCGGAAGGATTTGTGGAAAAAGGGAAAGATAAATTTGTTTGCAAATTGAAGAAAAGTTTGTATGGCCTCAAGCAAGCCCCGCGACAATGGTACAAAAAATTTGACTCTTTCATGATGAATAATGGTTTTTCTAAAACCACTTCGGACCATTGTGTGTTTGTGAAAAATTTTCCAGATGGTAAATTTATTATTCTTTTGCTTTATGTTGATGACATGTTAATTGTGGGTCAAGATTCTACCATGATAAACAGGTTGAAATTGGAGTTAAGCAAGTCTTTTGCTATGAAAGATTTGTGACCGGCAAAGTAAATTCTTGGTATGAAAATTGTTCGTGATCACAAAGAGGGGCTGATTTGGTTGTCTCAAGAAAGCTACATTGAGAAAGTTCTTGAGAGGTTCAATATGGAAAAAGCAAAGTCGGTTGGTTGTCCACTTGCGGGTCATTTCAAGCTTAGTTCGAATCAATGTCCTACAAGTGAGAAAGACAAGGAAGAGATGCAGAAAGTTCCTTATGCTTCAGCAGTTGGTTCTTTGATGTATGCCATGGTTTGTACAAGGCCGGATATTGCTCACGCCGTTGGTGTGGTGAGTCGTTTTCTCTCTAATCCGGGTAAAGAACATTGGGCAGCGGTAAAATGGATTCTAAGGTATCTTCGAGGGACTTCGAAGGTGTGTTTGTGTTTTGGGGATGGTAAGCCGATGCTTGATGGGTTCACAGATTCTGACATGGCTGGTGATGTTGATTCTCGGAAATCTACTTCGGGGTATTTGATGACTTTTGCAGGGGGAGCTGTGGCATGGCAATCTAAATTACAAAAATGTGTTGCTCTCTCAACTACCGAAGCTGAATTTATTGCTATTACAGAAGCTTGCAAAGAAGAGTTATGGTTGAAGAAATTTTTGCAAGAGTTGGGTTTAAAGCAAGAAAAGTATGTGCTTTATTGTGATAGTCAAAGTGCTATTCACTTGAGTAAAAATTCTACTTTTCATTCGAGATCGAAACACATTGATGTGAGATACCATTGGATTCGTGATGTGTTAGATTCGAAATTGTTGCAACTCGAAAAGGTTCACACAGATAATAATATTTCAGATATGTTGACAAAGACTTTGTCGAGGGACAAACATTTGAAGTGTCGAACTTTGGCGGGTATGGTTGATCTCTCCACCTAAGTCGGTAGGGGGAGAATTGTTGGGATATACCTCCTTATTGGAGTGTGGGACCCAGTTGATTTATTAAAAGAGGTTTAATTTGGCTTGGTTTAGTATAATATATTTTTATATATTATATTTGAAGAAACCCAATTCAATTGGGATACAATTAGGTTTTGAGAAGAAAACCCCAGATTCAAAATATGATGTGTATTGTTTTTCCCAAGAAAATAAAAACGCAGCCGTAGCAATTCTTTTTCTTCCCGTGAGAGTGATTGGGGTATCAATCAATTTGGTGGAATCAAATTTTGGGTGCTTTGGCTTTTGTTCTTGGAAGCACCATTAGTGTGCTTGTTCGGCTGCTTCGTTTTGAAGATAGTTTGGTTCGTTATTTTGGGTCTTCTTCAACTTTGGTTCTGAAGATTTTGGTTCATCTATTTGGTGAGGTCTTTCCTCTTGTTTATTTGTGATTATTTGGAATTCACCTAAGGGTGGTTTTGTGAGACTATTAGTGTCTCGTTTGTAATCGTTTGAAACTTATTTGGTTGATAGTGAAATCGGATTTCGATCCCGTGGACGTACCTCACATTGAGGGAACCACGTAAAAATTCTTGTGTTGCCTTTGATTTAATTTTTCCGCATTAATTTTTATTCCCATTGATTGATTTACTTGTGGGGAATCACATCGATTTTCCCTAACACAACTGACACTATATACATATGTCTGTGCCCTCGTGGTTGTATTACTTGAATGAATTGACCATTACTTTAAAGGGATTGAGGATTCAACAGTTCAACAAGTTGGCTTCAGTGTCGGCTTCAGTGGCAAGAAAAAAGAGATAGTCGGAGTGACCTTGGCATCATTATTTGGACTTCTTTTTCTGGGTATAAGTGTAACGTTGTATCTCCGAAAAAGGAAAAAGAAGAATTCACAGCTGAACAGGAGAAGGTATCTGAGATAAGCATTCTGTGGTAAACTTATATGCCTTTGTCTTAATTTAGAAAGAAAAAAGAAAACAAAAGCTCACTCATATATATAATCTGTAATCCGTATAATGGTATAATACTTTGTTAGATCTGGTCATCTCATTTACATCCACTTCATCCCAGCTTTGCAGGAAATCTGATGCACAACTCCAAACATTATTACACTTACAAAAGCCAGAAGGAAGATCTAGAGTTACCATTGTTTGACTTAGCTGTAATAGCTAATTCCACAAATAACTTCTCTATCAACAATAAACTTGGAGAGGGTGGATTTGGACCCGTTTACAAGGTGACAATGCAAAGACATTCTTGTGTAGTCTGTAGCATGTGACTGATGCCCAATCTTTTTTATCCCTGTGTTTTTCGTAAAACCTTTTAATGCAGAACCCGCCATTCTAAATGTAAAATTTGGATAAGTACATCTGCTTTGAGAAGAAGAATTTTATCTTTAAGTTTACTCTGATGAAAAATGTTTAAGACTGACCATTTGCTTAGGAGTGACGGGAATGAAAGGCTATCTTATCTAAAATAGTGTAATTCCCTATATATAAATGGATTTCTTAATAAGATTTTCATATCACTCAATAAAAAGTAATGGGCACACATTAATAAATGCGCGTAAGACTCATTGGGTAAGAAATTACACTATCCTTTAAAATCTTTGTAAAGTAGTTCTAAATCTCTAAATCCCCTCCATCTGCGGGCACTCGCCCACGAAGAACAAAACATTCACTGCCAAATTTTCTTATTACACAACCCTGGTATTTTCTGGCATTACATGTGATATTTTTTTCTTTCAGTTTTCAAAGTAGACAATTGGTTTGATGCATCTTTTCTCACATATGAAATCTGTGTAATTATGTGGAAATAATAATGTAATATAAATTATTGGTCATACTCATGAGTGCACCTGTTTGGAACAATGTCAGCCAGAACAACAAACATAAAAAAGTTTTAAGAACATAATAATAGGAATGGAAAGGGAAAAAGTTCTTTGTTTTATGTTCTAATAGAATGATATTCTACCAATCATAATGGTGATTTCCAGGGCATTCTAGAAGAAGAAGAAATAGCTGTGAAGCGGCTCTCAAATAATTCTAGCCAAGGACTAGATGAGTTCAAGAATGAATTTGTGTGTATTGCCAAACTTCAACACCGAAATCAAGTGAAACTTTTGGGATGTTGCATTCAAGAAGAAGAAAAGTTGTTGATCTATGAATATATGCCCAACAAAAGCCTGGACTAGTTTATTTTTGGTTTGTCTCGCTTGAAACTATACTGTATATAGCGTAAATATTTTATTTCTGCTCATACAACTAGTTCACTCTCCGACCAGCCAGTATCCTTTCTTTCTTTCTTTTTTCTTCTTCTGTTTTTTTTTATATATATATATTTTTTTCCAGTCATTTCAGTTTTATATAAGCTTTTTGATTTACTTGAAAATGGGGCAAAAAATTGATGGTAGTGCTGTACATGTGCATATGCATGAACCTGGTCTAAGTGGTCTTCCCCCCCCCCCCCAAAAAAAAAAGAAAAAAGAAAAAAAAGAAGTGATTTTACATTGGGGAATCATTTCAATTCATGCATCTTACTAGCTGGAGGATGGACTAACTCAAACATGTTTGGCAGATCGGACTAGAAGCACATTACTTGATTGGCCAAAACGCTTCCACATTATTAATGGGATTTCCCGAGGGATTCTCTATCTTCACCAAGATTCTAGACTTAGAATTATTCATAGAGATCTCAAAGCTGTTGGATATCAACCCATTGTAAGGGTGGCAGCCACATGGTAAGGGTGGCATCAACCCACTACCCACATGGTGGTGGGGTAGCTTCCAACCAACAAAAGAGAAAGAACAAGCTGGCAACAAGCTGGACATATGCAAGGCCAGCTTTCCTCTTCACCTTCTCTTAAGTGTTTAAATAGAGATGGTGAAGAGAGAACGAAGAGATACACAGACAGGCTGAGAGCAATATACAAGAGTAGTGTATACTCTGTGTGTGTTATCAGAGTGAGAGGGAATAAGCTATATAGAGAGGCAGAGAGTGTGAGTTGAGTGTGTAATCCTCCTCTTGTTGATATATAGTGATATCGCGCCCGTGTAACCATTTTCTCTTGTTTAATGGTCATTATTTTTTGGTGTAAGTTGTAAGGTCCTAGTGGCCTATAAATAGTTCCTCTTATCTACTATTTTCTATACCAACACACACCAACTATTTTCTATACAAGAGAGATTATTACCAAAGAAGGGTGTTTTTCTTGGTGGAGCTTTAAGTTCACCATCTTGTGCAGAGTTGGCCTGAACCATACAACAAGTGGTCGGACTGTTATATCCTGGAGGGAACAATTCATAGTTTTGTGACTGCTGCATCGGTATTGGGGTTCTTCCTACCGCAGTGGGCTTGATCTCTTTAAAGAAAATGAGATATCCGTGCCTCAGCCTGATCTATTTGTATCTCATTTTCTTTACATCATTTATCAATAAAATATAATTTTTTCTGGTTTTTTCACCAACAATTTTAAGGAGATCAACCATGGAACAAGTACTAAAAAAAACCAATGATGGAATTGGAGATCTCAACAATCCTTTCAAGTTCAAGGGAGTTCATTTTAAAAGGTGGAAAGGAAAAGTTCTTTTTTACCTCAGCCTTTTAAAAGTTGCATATGTTCTTACTGAAAAGAATCCAAACAAAATCCCAACCGAGGAGATCAATGATGAAGATTACGAGGCACATGAAGCAAAAGTGGTTTCCTATAATACAGATAAGTAGTCAATTTTATCTCTTAAATTTCCTTGCTAATTAATTTGATGATTATTACTATGGCACTATTTACATGTTGTCTACTATTAATTTTTGACATGCTCGCTTGTGTCATATTAACAGTAAATATGTGGGAATCATGAGTAGTTTAGGATTAATTCCTAAAGTGACAAAAAAGTTTTGAGAAATGTGAAGTTTCCAATAAAGCAAAAATTACCAAGAGGCCTCATAAAAGTGTTGAAAAAAATACCGAATTGCTGGGATTATTTCATACTGATTTGTGTGAGTTTGAAGGAATTTTAACTCGGGGTGGTAAACAATATTTTATCACTTTTATTGATATTTTTCAAAATACACAAATGTATATTTATTAAAAAATAAAAGTGATGCTTTTGAGAAATTTAAAGAATTCCTTCTTGAAATGGAAAATCAATTCGGTAAAAAGATTAAAAGAATTAGAAGTGATAGAGGCTGGGAGTATGAATCTCTAGGATTCAACTCTTTTGTTCAGTCTTTGAGAATTATTCATGAGACTACTCCACCATATTCACCTTCATCTAATGGCGTAGCTGAAAGAAAAAATAGAAAGTTAATTGACTTGACGAATGCTATGCTTATTGATTCAGGTGCTCCCTCAAATCTTTGGGGCGAGGCTATTTTGATAGCTTGCCATGTGATAAATAGAGTGCCACACAAAAAAACTAAAATTGTACCTTATGAGTTGTGGCAGGGACATAAACCAAATCTAGGTTATTTGAGGGTTTGGGGTTGTTTAGCTTTTATGAGGCTTGCAGATCCTAAGCGACCTAAATTGGGAGAACGAGCTACCATCTGTGCTTTTCTTGGGTATGCATTGTATAGCGATCCCGGTTGTCCCTTTATTGTTCTGTTGTATTCCGGACTCGGTTCCGTGGAGTTGGTAGTTGTATCTATCTTGTTGTCGTCCTTTAATTCCATTTGTTTGAGTTTTAGGATGTGTTGGGCATGTTTCGAACAGGTGGGTTGAACCTTGGTCTGAAATCTTGTTGCCAGGTTTTTGGTCGTTCCGCTCGAGCGGGCCTTGTTGCGCTCGAGCGGAGATTGCACACTCCTAGTATTTCGTGTCCCTGCAAAACTTTTGCAGGTGTGATTTTTACGCTCGAGTAGGTTTCTTTACGCTCGAGCGGTAGCGCTCGAACGGGTACTCTGGCGCTCGAGCGTGTAGTACTTTTTGGTGTAAGTTTTGGGAGGGAAAAATCTACGCTCGAGCGGACTGGTTTTCGTGCTCGAGCGGATGTACTTTATTCTTGTGTCTTAGCGCTCGAGCGGGCCTTCTTGCGCTCGAGCGTACCTAGTTTTTTGTTCTTGACGCTCGAGCATTGTGTTCTCCGCTCGAGCGGGAATGTCGTATATCAGTTGGCAGCTGGGCATTTTAAAATCACTTTTTTACATTCTCTCTCTCTCTCTTACTTTCTAAAAAGATATTTTGAGAGCTCCTCTCTCTAGAAACTCCCTTCTCTCTAGGGTTTGATCTAGTTAGAGTGTCTCACTATCCTTCGGCCTTTGTAAAATGTGTGTGGATCGTCGAGGGCTCCATTTTGATCCGTGGATCTTTGAGTTTGGAGCATTTTGGTTTTCTTCAACTTTCCCGTTTGAGCTCTAACTTCGAGGTAGGGATATCCTACTCCTTCTCATGAGTTTTGTCTTTAAAATTTAGCATTTTGATGAGTTGGGGGTTGTTGGGTAATTTTGAGAAAGTTTGGGCCTTTGTGTAATTTAACAAAAGTTGGGGTTTTGTTTATATAAACTTGTATGCATGTTTGGCATAGAGAAATGAGATCAATATTGGATTATTGGTGAAAATGGAACCTTATGGTTGTGATGTTAATTATGGGAAATGCTCTAATTACATTGATAAATTAATTGGTATAATTAATTTGAAGAAAAGAGGAATTAAATTGAGAATGTTGAAATTGGACGTGTATGAGATTAAAGGGTGTAGTTAGATTCGTTCATCGTTCACCTAGTTGAAATGTTGATTATATATCCATTTGGTGCATTTATTTTCAGTATAGAAATAACTGCTTTGGGCTATCGGTGGAGGATAGTCTTGATTGTTATAGACACTGCATGATGATTAGGCAAACTAAAATTAATCGATTGAGTATGCTATTGAATATAGCAACTGGAATAATACATTAATTCTATGTGTTGATTGATTGTATATGATCTATGTTTATACACATGCGTTGTGTGGGAGGAGATGGGGAATGTACTCCACGGTTTAGGGGAAGATAGGGGATGGACCTCTAAATCGGATTTTGTGTGACATTGATACAGCGCTACAATGTGTATCAAGTGTTGATTATGGAAGTGTTTGAATTGATTTGATATAGCACTAAAACGTATATCGTTATCAATTGTGAAGTATAGAAGTAATTCTATGTTATGTTGATACAGCACCGGAATGTGTATCTTTCTCAAAGTGTGGGAATGGTTTATGTGTTATTGATACAGCATTAAAATGTGTATCCCTCATGAATTTCGAAAGTGTTTTAAAGATGAGTCTAAATCTCATTAAGTTATCTGGCTAGGTATTGAGCCTTGTTTTCAAACTCAAAGTTGGAAAAGACATGGGAAAAGACATGGGAAATGAAATGTGACATGGACTTAATGTCATGAAACCGAAATGTGATATATGTGGATGTATCTGTGTTGGCCACCTATCAACTGCTAATCTTTTAGTCATTATTCATGGCTGGTTTAGTTTATTTCTACTGTGCTGTGGTTCACCCTTTATGGGACATATTTTCAGGTACAGGTAGCATGCCACCTCCAAGGACTTAGCTTGGGAGGCTAGAGGCAGACAGACTGCTTGTTATTTGCTTTCTTTTGATGTATTACATATAAATTCAAGCCAAGGGCTTAATATGTATTGAGTTAGCACTCTTCTTTTTGTAACCAAGTGTTAACTTGGAAAGCTGTAAGCTCGTAGGGCATTTGCTTTTGTTGTTAATATGTAATACTTTTGTAAGAACTATTCAGATTAATGGAAAGATGGTTGGTTTCTTTGTCTTAATGCATGTCTAAGTTGATGGGTTTTAATTTTATTATTTTGAGGGCGTTACACATTGCATAGTACAGCTTATAGATTTTTTGATATGGAAAATAATATTATTTTTGAATCAGGTAATGCTATTTTCATGAAAATAAATTCCCTTTCAAATCTAGAAATAGTGGGGGTCAAATAATTTCTGAAAATATTTTATCCATGCCCAACTTTTCTACTCCTTCTCAAGTTTTTCAAGAACAAGAAAATTCTCAAATCCAACCAAGGAGGAGTAAATGAGCTAGAGTTGAAAAGGATTTTGGCCTTGACTATTATCTTTACAATGTGGAAGAAATTTTTCTTACGGTGCAAGAAACTTTATCATCACCTGATGCTATTTTCTGGAGAGAGGCTGTAAATGATGAGATAGATTCACTAATTTCAAATAAAACATGGAAGCCAGTGGATTTACCTCCAAGTTGTAAAACTATTGGGTGTAAATGGGTCATTCGTAAAAAACTTAAACTGGATAGAACTATAGATAAATATAAAGCGAGGCTTGTCGCTAAAGGTTTTAAGCAACAAGTTGATCTTGATTTCTTTGATACTTTTTCTTCGGTTACTAGAGTTACATCCATTAGACTGTTGATAGTAGTGGCTACAATTCATGATTTAAAAATTCATCAAATGGATGTAAAAACAGTTTTTTTAAATAGAGATCTAGATGAGGAGATTTACATGGACCAACCCGAAGGTTTTGCGGAGCCTGGCCAAGAAAGAAAGGTTTACTAGCAAGCCAAGTTGAGATCATTAGCTAGCCATGGGAAGAATTATGAGATATTTATCTGGAACCAAAAATTATGGTTTGTTTTATAACAAGTATCCTATGGTACTTGAGGGATATAGCGATGCCGATTGGAGGTGATTCTCTCTCTACCTCAGGTTTTATTTTTACCTTGGGTGGTGGTGCTATATGTTGGAAGTCTAAAAAACAGATTATAATTGCTAATTCTACAATGGAAGCTGAGCTTATAGCGTTAGCTTCAGCATGTGAGGAAGCGAATTGGTTGAGAGATTTGTTACATGAAATTCCTTTTTAGGAAAAACCAATTCCTCCTGGGTTAATTCATTGTGATAGCACTGCTGCTATTGGTAGAGTGAACAATCATTTTTATAATAGTAAATCCAGACCTATTTGAAGGAAACACACTAATGTGAGATTCTATTTGAGTAATGACATCATAACTGTGAATTATGTAAGATCTTATGATAATCTTGCGGATCCGTTAACCAAGGCCTTTGCGAGAGATAGGGTCTGGAATACATTGAGGGGGATGGGTTTAAAGCCTATAAAATCATAAACCATGTATGAGGATACCCAACCTAGGGACCAAAGATCCTGTAACTAGGTTCAATGGAAAGAACGAATCATATGGTGGTTGTAAAAATGCACTCTTTAATATTTTGTTATCCATCCCTATGATGTAAGTGCATTTGCCCTGTAATGTTGGAGGGCTGAGTTTTTATACTCTTAATGAAATTCTGGAGCTCTTGTTGAGTGGGGTGTGTAAATTACAAGAACATCCTTGATAGATTTCACTTATGTGAGCATGAAAGTGGGGCCGCTTTCTATGAGAACAAGGCTTATTCTCAAATATGCTCATGAAAACTGGGATTAGCACAAGGCCGTAATGTGCTAGCTATTAAAGCTCATGTCAACACCTAGATTATTATGTGTGAGGAGTAATTCTTTGTTACCCCTAAGCAGTCATAGTTCAAGTCTGAGACCACTACTAACTCTGGAGTAGAGGTTGCTGTTTCACTAATGATGCATACTACTCTATCTTTGTTTGGTAGTCTCTCTTATCCTTGTTGATATTAAAATGAGTGGGGGATTGTTGGACCATTTTAATATCTTTTATTTATCTATTTATTTATATATCTTGTTCATGAATGGGTTTCATTACTTTGGTAACCTCTCATCTTGGTCATAAATGGACATAAATGGAGTTTCATTACTTTGGCAACCTCTTATCTTCGTCATGAATGGAGATTAATTAAAATTCATGACCTTGGTGGTGAGTTAATTTTGGAGTCTCTCCATTTTATCTTGGTTAATGGTCATTATTTTGGTGTAACTATTTTCTCTTTGTTAATGGTCATTATTTTGGTGTAACCATTTTCTCTTGTTTAATGGTCATTATTTTTTGGTGTAAGTTGTAAGGTCCTAGTGGCCTATAAATAGTTCCTCTCATCTACTATTTTCTATACCAAAACACACCAATTATTTTCTATACAAAAGAGATTACTACCAAAGAAGGGTGTTTTTCTTGGTGGAGTTTTGGGTTCACTATCTTGTGTAGAGTTGGCCTGAACCATACGGCAAGTGATCGGGCTGTTGTATCCTAGAGGGGACAAGTAATAGTTTTGTGACTACTGCATCGATATTGGGATTCTTCCTACCGCAGTGGGCTTGATCTCCTTAAAGAATACGAGATATCTGTGCCTCAGTCTGATCTATTTGTATCTCATTTTCTTCGCATCATTTATCAATAAAATATAATTTTTTCTGGTATTTTCACCAACAATATATAATGTGTCTTCAAAATTAGTTATATCTAATTTTAAAATTTTAAAATATATTAATAAAATGTGAAAAGAAAATGAATTTAACCTTATCTAAATTACATCTAATTTTACATTTAAAATGAAAATCTAAATGTAATTAATCATATGTAATTTGAAAATATTTAATGAAAAATCTAAATTAAACTTTTAGATATAAATCGTAATTTATCAAATGGTTATAAATTCAAGTACACTTGTCTTAATCCTATTGGAAAAAAAACATTTAATTTTTTTTTGTAAATTTTTAAATAAAAAATTTAAATTAATAATTAACAAATATTCTTATAAATAAACAGATCACTTCTCTAAACCATGTTCTAAGCTAAAAACATAAATCATGGGTTAGCTCAATGTGATCGATCTTCAATAATTTTTTAGATGTAATGATATTAGTCATATTTTAATAATAAATATATAAATTTCTTAACTAAAATTTTAAAATACCAATAACTAATATATATATATATATATTAAAAAAATTAGAACTTTTATTTCTTGTATGTTTTGGCTGCATTGGCTTAACTCCCAAAACTCCAACTATCTTTCCAAGTCCACCACTATCACCGCCCTAAAATTCCTTCTGCAACTAAAATTTATACCATAACCTGATTTACATATAAAAAATTTAGAATAATTAACACTGATCTCTCCTAAAATTTTTAAAAAATATATAATAAGCTTTACAATTTTAATATAATTATATTGGTATTTTTTTTAATATGGTTAAATAGACCGAACTAATACAGATATTGTGAAAACACAAAAATAAACAACATAATATATATATATATATATATTTTTTTCATGTAAAACAGATGACAATATTATTTTTTTTTTCATTTATTCACCTAACAAATTATTGATGAATATTGGGTTAAGTATTTTGTGAATTAAAATCTTAAGAGAATTCAATGTAATTATGTCAAAATTAAGTGACTTATTGTATTTTTTTCAAACTTCAAAAAGATCAGTGTAATTTACCCAAAAATTTAAGTCTTTCCAAGAAAACCTTTTTAACGCTCATTTTTTTTTTTTTTTTTAATTTTTTTTTATCATTGTTTAAAGGCTTAGTTACACTTTTCACTCAATTTGATTCAAATTTGATTTTAATTCCTGTAGTTTTAATTTAAACAATTTGTTTCCTACACTTTTTAGTTTTAATTTTGGTTGTTTTGTTTAAAGTTTTGTTAGTAAAACTTATGCTAACTCCGAATCGACAAGAATTAAACAACAACTTTGACTAAACAATCAAACAAGAGCAATCAAACGACTGTGTTTTTTATTCAAATGCCTTGAAAGTACAAGGACTTCTTTGGAACAAAAGTTACAATCAGTATAAGATCAAACAAAGTAAACAAAGCAAACTAAAGATGATTTCAAGATGAAACCACCAATATTTACAAAGATTACAAATTACAGAGAGAAACTACTCCCAAATTTAGATAAAGTTACTCCTAAGATAGAACTAAGTTGTTATGTTGTTGTTGATGTCTTTTCTCTCTGCAAACTTTTGACCTTTATAGTTCTCCTTTCTTCTCTTTCCTTGATCCATGATCCCATTTCCCTTGGAAAATGCAGGCCACTAACCTCCAACTATTGCTGCACTTGTCCCATTTCCCTTAGAAACTGCAGGCCACTAACCTTCAACTGCTGCTACAACTGCTGCTACAACTGCTCCATCACTTTCATGCCTTCAAACTTTAACAATTCTTCATATTTCCTGTCGAACCAACTTTGCTCCATAGTTTTAATTTAAACAATTTGTTTCCTACACTTTAAGTCTAATTTTAATTTGGCTGTTTTGTTTAAATTTTTGTTAATTTTTGGGATAAATTATGCTAGTAATCCCTTCATTTTATCCGTTATATCATTTTGGTTCCTATTCTTTCAATTAACTTCAAAAAGATATTATTTTCATATAACAATTTTTTGGATATTATTTTCTCTTATAACAACTTGTTTTATATATTTTCATGTAAAAGAGATGACAAAATTCTTTTTTTTTTTCAATTTATTCACCTAACAAATTATTGATGAATATTGGGTTAAGCATTATGTGAATTAAAATCTTAAGAGAATTCAATGTAATTATGTCAAAAATTGAGAGACTTATTGTATTTTTTTTCAAACTTCAAAAAGATCAATGTAATTTACCCAAAAATTAAGTCTTTTCAAGAAAATCTTTTTAACGCACATTTTTTTTTATCATTGTTTAAAGGCTTAGTTACACTTTTCACTTAGTTTGACTCAATTTGATTTTAATTCCTATAGTTTTAATTTAAATAATTTGTTTCCTACACTTTAAGTCTAGTTTTAATTTGGTTGTTTTGTTTAAATTTTTGTTAATTTTTCGAATAAATTACACCAGTTCCCAAAATTACACCAGTAATCCTTACTTTTTATTTGGTCTCTATACTTTCAATTAACTCAATTTTGATTCTTAATTTTAAATTTTATGTCAATTGAAATCGGCATACATAATCCTTAGGAAGCCCCTATTTGAAGCTGCACATGATGAGATGTCCAAAAATCTATGGTAATGACGAAGTTGAGAGTGATAACAGACTGGGCTTTTATTTTCCTATATATAGTAGTATGCATGAAATGAAGTTGTTCAGTTGAGAAGCGAGACTATTCCGTTAAAAGAAAAGCAAAATGATAAGAAACTACAGGATGAAAGGGTCGTTGGAATGATTTTCATTTTATTTACTAGCTTACTTTTCCTGTCTTATGAAGTTTCAAATACCTTACTTTTCTAAAATGTCCAGATAGATTGTTAATTTGATTGGCTGAATTTAGTGCCAAGTTGGTTTAGACTATTTTGATAAGCATGACTGATTGTTTATACTCAATGGGATTGCCTCAATGGTATTCCAACCCTTTGGACCAATAATTGAAAAGAATCTTTACCTGCTCTACAATTTAGTGTCTAATAGAGAGAAAAAGAAGGGCATGGTGTGCTGATTGTGGTATCGGTGTTTGTTATCTATTTGCTTATCCTATATATTAAATGAAAATAAATAAATAAAATGATCAGTAGAAAACAAGAATGACAATTTCTGAAGTTGACATTGCAGGGATGACTGAATATGTGTTTGAAATTTCTTCAATTTCAGTGAGAACAACTTCTTCGTTCTCCATCAGAAAAGATATCAGGCCATTTATGCAATCAACAACAAACAAGCAGACAAGGAGACACAAAATATTGTATGGTCTATGAATTTTATTATCCAAGATTCCCAATATCTGGCAGTTCCAATTGAAAGGTATGTTGGTATTTTTTCAGAAAAATATAAGAAAAATATATAAAATGAATTAAATAGAAATGACAAAACAATTTTTTTATTAAAAAATGAAATACAGAATAAACTACACAACTAAAAATACAGAAATGAATTAGATTACATTTCTAATAAAACAAATTATTAACATGGATAACTAAATATTAGAACTTATCAATGTAAACTAAATTCTAAAAAATTTAAGAACAAATGATAAGAAAAGAAGCAAATCAAAGCCTGTGTGATATCACAATTTTCTTAAAACAAATTCATTGCCTACCGATGGATGTTAGAGGTACACCGGTGTTTGTCTCCCAGGATACGACAGTCGAAACCAGTTAATGCAGAAGCACCTTCTGAATAGCTTCGGCGAACTTGACAATGGCTGTACTTTCTCTAACAAGAACCAAAGAAGGGGCTAGCAAAAGAAGATACGAAAATTTTTCTTTGGTATAAAAAAACAAATCTCTCACTTTTTATCTCAAAACGCCATTTCCATTTTCCATCAAAAATCTCTCCAAAATTATCCTACCAAGTTGAAGGGGGAAAAACCTCCATTTAGACAAGTAGGGAAATCCCTAGCCATGAAGGTATACATTAATAGGGCCATCAAATGTCATTAACCAAGGCCATCAACTCTAGCCATTAGGGCTAGAGTTACAAAAGTTGAAAACCTATGTCTACTAATATGATCATCAACTTTATCATCAAAAGATGAGAGTTACAAAAATTTACATTTCTTATGTACTTAATATACAAATAAATATGTATATAATGATGTTTGAATAAACCAACTAGATGAGTCACAAAATGGATACTAATGTTGGGTCATAACCCAATACAAGCCCAATTCTCAAACACATACACAAGCTAAACCCAACATAACATAGCTTAGCCCTAGCTCAAGATTAAGTCAAAGTCCAAGACCAAACACAACACATGCACAAGCACAAGCTTAGGCCCAGTCCAAACCAAGATCAAGTCAAAATCTGAGCCTAACTTTATTGATGCCCATTTTATGAGACAATTCTCATTCGCAACTCAATAGTTTCGGCTCACTATTTTTGCATTGCAATCTTCTTACTTAAAAGAATACAAAACCACTTAGACCCACATCAACTGGTGGTTGGGTCCCATTTTAATTTCAAATTAAAGTTGCAAAAAACTATTATCTCTAACAACCCCCTACATGAATAAAATTGGTCGAATAAAGAAAAACAGTCAACACTAAACAACAAAGACTCGGAGAGACAACACACAGAATAACCTGTATCAGAAACGGTAGTTGTTGGCCTTGAACCTTTCATAGTGAAGGCCTATCGGATTTACTGCCTGACTAGTAAACGTGATGTCTTGAACTATTCTGCCATTTGTGTAAACCGAGACAATAGACCTCATATAGGAGTTACTCCAACCATAGTTCTATTCTCACTGTTGTGTCCAGTTTGGCCCTAGAATACTAGCCTAGTTCAGTGAGTGTTTGTAAAGAATCCAGCCTTGTCAATTCTTAAAGAAGCAGCCCCACTTCGCACTCACATAGGTAACCTACATAAGGTATCTCATTGTACCACGGTTGACTATTCACAACATTTAGGTCATTAAAAGCATCAGCTTAATCTTCCACCCCATAGGGTATCACTGTATATAGGAATGGGCAAGAGGATTTACCTCTTCAGTGACTCACTGGTTACACACAATTAGGTTGTCCCTTTGAACCTAGATCTCGGGATCTCCAATCAACTAGGTTGGGCTTTTCCTTTCAATAACATTCGCTAAAGGCCTTAACCTCATTCCTCATAACGACTTCTTACTAACTCTCAATTTTACCCTTAGGTTAACGGATCCATAATATTGTCATTAAACTGTATATAGTCTATAGTGACAACACACAAGAGTAGTCGTCGTATGGAACCATGTCTTTGACGAAAAATGTCTAGACTTTCCATCGGTGCCCTACCAATGCTTGATTGGTTATTGTAAAGTATAGAAAATTACTAGCACAAGATTTGATCAACATGGAATATCCTCAAGAAAATGACAAAGCCATTCAACTACTTTAATACTAAATTTTGATTCATCATTGATCTTGTGATACACATCTACTTGGAAGATTTCCAAGACACGGTTACAGCTCTAATTAGAGAAAACATATCCACTAATGGATTTGTAGTTTTTATATCAAATATCCAATAAGAGCCTTTGTACCCTTCTAGTACAACTGGATATCAAGTGTTATGCAACCCATAATCCTGGATGTAGTGTAAATAATCCAACACCCGCATAATGCCCTTCCAATAAGTAACATTAGGATTACTTGTGTATCTACTAAGTTTGCTAATTGTGTAGGCTATACATGGCCATGTACAACTCATCAGATACTTTAAACTTCCAATGACCCAAGAATATTCTAGTTGAAATACATTTTCACCATTATTCTTAGCCAAATGTAGAATCAAGTCTACCAGTGTCCTCAACACACTTGTATTTGATTTATTAAATTTCTCAAGTATCTTACAAACATAATGAGACTGAGAAAGTACAATACTACTAGATGTTCTGGAAATCTTAATACCCAGAATCATATATGCAAGGCCCATATCTTTCATATCAAACTTAGAGTACAACATTCACTTGGTCATATTGAATATCCTCTCATAACTACCAACAATGAGCATGTCACATACACATAAACACAACACGACACATACTATTGTCAATAAACACATTTGTCAATACCCACTCGACAACATAGTGTAGTCAAATTTCTCATGCAATTGTTTTGGTACTTATTTCAAATCATAAAATGATTCTCAAGCTTACAGTCTTTCCTCATCCTGGAACCAACAAACCCTTCGGGTTGTTCCATAAAAAATTATTCAACTAAATCTTTATATAGGAAAGCTATCTGAACATCCATCTTGATGTATCTCTGAACTTCTTACAATTGCGATCACACTGACCATAACTGATGATCATGTATCAAAGTAATCCACGCTTTCTCTTCACTGGTATTCTTTGATCACAAGCCTATCTTGTTGGCTTTCATTCACTTGCATCCTAAGGATTACTACCTCTGCAAGATCAAGTTAATTTAATAACTACATTCTAGAGAAATCACAACTTCAAAGAAGCTTTTAGCTTCACTAGCCACCATATAGGTTTAAGAAAATTGGACAGAAGAACTTTAAAGTCCTAGTCTGTCTACATCTTCCAGGCTTATCTCTTTCCTCATGAAAATCACTTCCTTAATTTCATGGTTATATTCTTGTGTAAATATGAATATTAGATTTGTCCACAAAAAAACTGATATGCATTATTATATTATGCATAACCGTTGAACACAAAGTCAACGGATTTTTAGGTCTATCCTACCCGCTTGGGTTTAGGTATTGCCACCTTCTGCATGACACCCCCACATTTGTAGAATTTATATGAAGGCTCCCGGCCTCTCCAAAAATTCATATAGGGTCTTTAAACAATTCCTTGTGTCATAATGATTATGAAACTCTCAAAATCATATCACAGAAGACGGATTCCCAAATTGTTATTAACCAAATTAAGTCTTTTCTGAATTCAAGGCACCAAACAAGTTTGGTCCAACAAGTCACTTTGAAGTCAATAGCCTTACTATTAGGAAACACAGATCTAATGTTCAATAGTCTACTATACGAAACTTCATGACATGGCCAGTAGTCTTATCAGTAGGAATCACTAATTTCTCAGCATGTGGTTAGTAGACTTTTTTCTACGAGGAATCAAAATATCTTGAAATGTGATCAGTAGTCACTCCACTACTAGGAATCAGTAAACTTTTTCATTACTAGGAATCATCATGTCTTGACATATGATCAGTAATCTGTTCACTACTAAGAACCACAATCTCATAACTAAATAGCTAGTGGTTTAACACCCCCTAAGAACCATCAGTTTTCTATCTCTATGATCAGTGATCTTGCACTAATTAGGAGCCACCAATTCTAGAATATATTCAGAATTATAAAATTTCAAAAAATACATTCACCTACTCTAATAAGTTGTCTCATTGTTGCTCTTAAGCAAAGTCACATAGCAATCATATATACTATAATTAACACAATGATAACATACTAATTGCCTCTGATTAATTCAAAGATATTATCATATAATCTTATGATTTCCTTTAATCACACTTAATCTCTTTAGATCGTCTTTTAAGAACCTCGCAAGGCTTAAGGTTGTTAGATGGAAGAGTATTTTCTGTTATCATCTCTTGAAGTCATTTCTAAAAAATCACAACAGAATTTCACTATTTATTTTTTTTAGAAACTAAACTTAACACGAGAAAATTCAAAGTCTGGAATTTAATTCAAAATTGATCTAACCACTTACCCTAGAGTCGATCATGGTCAGGAAAGTTTCCAAGAAGACTGGAGGGGTCACACCGATCCCACTTAAGACCCAACTAACCTTATATAAAACTTTCAAGATCATGTTAACTACTAATCTATGGAAAACAAATTTAGAATTAAGCTTTCAGGGGATAAATTAGGTTAAAACAAATTAAGTTTACAAAACTTACAAGTAATTAAAAATTGCTATCAGAATTATACCACTCATAAAAGTTAACCGATATTCCCAGAACTGAACCCATTATTCCTAAATAAAAATCAGAAATATTTTAGCTAATGCTAAAATTTGGTTTCTTTTCTCAAAACAAAACACTTTAGAAATAATCAGATTATAATCAAAGACTTTCTCAAAACTTAGTTCCCTACCACTTTGGGGATAAAAATATTAAACCCAAAGACTTTCTCTACCCACAAAAGTTTGAAACCAAATCCATCTTGTCATTTCTGAACATAACTCAAAAATACTCTTTAGCCAAGGCTAAACACTTTGGTTTCTATTATAGAAAACCAAACCACTGTGGGAATAGTAAAATTAATCCCAAAGCTTTTCTCTAAACCTGAAAGTTTATAATTTCTTTATTTCCTCATTTCCTTTCACTATGGTGAAACTATTACAAACTAGAAATTAAAACTACTACAAATTGAAATGCAACAATTACAATTAAAAATTATCCAAATCTGCAAAAACGAAATTCACGGTTGTATCCGTAATAGTCTGTTTAGCCAATAACACTTTGTGTGGGGACATATTTTGTGAATGACAACACGTGGCCAAGGTGGCACTGAAGTGTCAGCCGAGGTGCCACGTGTCCTGGTCATGGCGCCGAGGTAATCTCGTCTAGGCCGAGGTTATCTGCGGAGATACCAGAATCCGAGATGAGCGGATAAGGGACAGGAGTCCTAGAATGGAAAAGGATCTCAGTCTGGGTAAAGATAAAGCCTTTAGGGATTAATCCTTATCTAGCTGAGCGTCTAGGATAGGCATTGAGCTTGAGTCCAAGTGAAGCTAGGCTTCTACAGGGATTAGGTTGGTACTTGCTATAAAAGTAAGGCACACTCGTGGGTTTAAGGTACGCTTTTTGTATTCTGGCTAGTGAGTTAAGCACTGCTGACTATCTTTGAGAGATAATTGAGTACTCACTTGATCATCGGAGTGCCCCCGGGTGGACGAACCACCACCGGAGTCTTATCCTTTTGTGATAGGTTGTTCGGGTACAATTTATTCTGCTGGTGTTCTCCAGCTGAGTACTTGTTTGGCAGTGTGGTCAGAAATAAGCACCCACAATTTGGTGCCGTCTGTGGGAATCATAAGAAGAATAGATGGTCAACGAAGGACAGAAAGAAAGAGTTGGGGGCGACATCCCCAGTGGGACTGGCAAAAACACCGATCCTAATGTAGAGGAGGACAACTGCAACGAAGAACCTCGAGATAAGAATCCCGGAGAAAAAGACGCCAGCCAAGAGGAAGACATATCGAAGAAAGCATGTCAGGGCAGGTATTACAACGAAAGTGACCTCCAGGTATGGAAAGATAGATGCCTGAGGAGGGACAACGAGATGAAGATGATGGAAAACAAATTGGCAGACCTGCAATCGGTTGTCAATTTCATGATGCAGAACAACGTCATGCAACCACCGTTTCCATCGGAGGACACGCCGATTCCAGCGGCCAAGTATGATGCCCAGAAAGGGGGGGGGGCAGAAAGCAATCCTCGCAGTCCCCTAGCATAATAGAGCGATGGAGCATTCTCATCGGCCTTCACGGGAGGTCTGGCGAGGAGAATCGATGAGAGGAGAGTCTCAGAGGACACATCGAGCCAAAGAAACCTATGCCAAAGAACATCGGCATGTTCATGGGAAGGAGCTTTGCTTTGACACGACGAATGGAGGGAGGTCCAAGAGGACTCACAACGACACTGGGAGCAGTGCACCAAAAAGGCTGAAATCTGTCAACAACCGAGCTCCTAGACGAACTAAGGAGCATTTGAGGGATTACCTCTAGAGGAAGCGACAGGATGCCTAGGTAACATCTCCTGTCGAGCCGGGAACACCGTTTTCGGTGGAATGGACAAGTTTGAGGCCCTGAAAAGGTTCCATATATCGAGATTCCAGATATACGACGGTAAGTTTGATCCTAATTTTCACGTCGGCTTGTATTTAAACTCAATGGCACTGTATACTAGGAGTGAGTCGTTGCTCTGCAAGGTGTTCTCTTCATCTTTTGGGGAAATCACATCAGACTGGTTTCACAAGTTGTCGAAAGGAATAGTGAAAAGTTAGGAAGTCTTGGCCGAGATATTTGTGGCTAGGTTTGTTACAAACAAACTACAGCCGTTGAGGGTAGACTCCCTGATGGCTTTGAGAATTGGCGAGGATGAAAGCCTCAGGGCTTATGCCAAGAGGTATTATGAGGTGTTTAACTGAATACCAAGGTGCAACCAAGAGATGGCAGTCGTATCTTTTAAGAACGGCCTGAGCGATGACTGTCTGCTTCAAAAGTCATTAGCAAAGATATTGCCAAAAAGTATGGAGGAACTTATGGCCAGGATCGAGAAATATGCGAGAGCAGAGGAAGACACGCCAGGGACAAAGGCGTCAAAGCAAGAGAAGAGGAACGACTCACCGAAGCGAGACCGAGGTAACACAAATTTTAATAGACAAGAAACATGACTAAGGGTTGCACAGGCAGTCACCACAGTGTTCCGGATCCCGGTTTACAAAGTCCTGGAGAGAATCAGAAACCAGCCTTACTATAGAGCACCAAAGAAGATCCCTGGCAAATCTATAGGAAGAAGCTTGGGGAAGCATTGTGCCTACCATAATGAGAATGGGCACCTGACTCAGGGGTGCAGAGCCCTAAAGATACATTTAGAAGACCTTGTGAGATAAGGTCACCTAAGAGACTTGGTAGATGAGGCCAAAACAAGGGAAGAACAAACAAGGCTGCCCCAAGCACCGGCAGTACCACCTCCACCAGCACCACAACTGCCTGCAGACGGACCTCGAGCGATCAATGTAATTCACTCAAAGGTCAATGAGAATGAGGTACATGGGGAGACTCAGAGGGTGAGACACTTACAACATGTGTATCAGGTCCAGTAAAAAAGGCCTAGGGTAGACGAGTGCTAGGGACCAATGGTGTCCTTTACTGAAGCCGACCAAGATATTGTGCAACATTCACACAATGATGCTCTGGTGATATCCTTGAAGATTGGAGAATGCCAGGTAAGGCGCATTCTAATTGATCAAGGTAGCTTTTGTGACATCATGTATATTAGATGTTACAAGGAGCTCGACCTTCACCAAGATGATCTGGAACAGTCCAACAGCCCAATGGTTGGGTTCAATGGAACGCCGATATGGCCCTTGGGGGCAATAAATTTGGAGATACAGACAGGCACTAGGAAAATGAGCACAAAGTTTACGATCATTGACACCTCCTCGCCTTACAATGTTATCTTGGGAAGGCCGTGGTTGCACACAATGAGGGATATTCCCTCTACATTACACCAACTATTGCGGTTCCCAACAGAACAGGGAATTGAAGAGATCAGAGGAGATCGGGTGCAGGCGAAGAATTGCTCCATGGCAGCAATGAAATCCACATGCAACGTATGAGGAACAGACATAGCCTAGATTGAGGATGAAGACATGGAGGTCTTGGATTACGTCGGCAAAGAACCATGCGAGAAAAGTGAGGAAGCCCTGAAGAAGATTCTAGTCCAACAAGGGGATGATGAGCGTTTCTTCCTTCTCGGCTCAGGATTGGCCGAGTAGGAAGAAAGGGAGTTAGAAGCCTTCTTACGAGCAAACATTGAGGTGTTTGTCTAGACACCATGCGAGATGCCTAGCATTGACCCCAAGGTCACTTGCCATAGACTAAATGTGAACAGATCGGCTAAACCTGTAATCCAACGAGCAAGGAGACCAACGTTGATGCATGTTGAGGCAGTAGAAAAGGAGGTGGGAAAATTGCTGGAGGCCAGAGCCATTTGAGAGGTAAACTACCCAACTTGGTTATCAAACACAGTAGTTGTGAAGAAAAAGAATGGGAAGTGGAGGGTCTGCGTGCACTTCACTAGCCTAAATAAGGCTTGTCCCAAGGACAATTTCCCACTCCCCAAAATTGATCAATTGGTAGATGCCATTTCAAGGCATGGAAGGATGAACTTCTTGGACTCATACAAGGGGTACCATCAGATAACAATGTACCCCCCTGATGAGGAGAAGACTGCATTTATCACCTCAAAAGAGTTGTATTGCTACAAAGTGATGCCCTTCGGGTTGAAAAATGCAGGAGCAACCTACTAGAGGTTGGTGACCAAGATGTTCAAACATCTAATTGGCAAAATAGTGAAAGTATATATTGATGATATGGTCGTGAAGACCAAAGAACCTAAGGATCATTTGGCTGACTTGAAGGCAGTTTTCAACATCCTTAGAACATATCGGCTCCGACTCAATGCTTCGAAATGTGCATTTGTAGTTGGGTCAGTTCTTAGGATACTTGATTACCAGAAGGGGCATTGAGGCAAGCCCAGATCAAATCAAGGCCATCTTGGACTTGAAGAGCCCAACATCAGCAAAACAAGTGCTGATGTTGACTGAAAGGGCCGCATCCCTGAATAGGTTCATAAGCAGAAGTTCTGACAAATGCAAACCATTTTTTAATTTAGTGAAAAAGGCCACAGATTTTTTATGGACAGAGGAGTGCGAAGTCGCCTTGGCTGACTTAAAAAAATACCTGACCACAGCTCCAGTTCTCTCAAATCCAGTACCTGGAGAGGAGCTGTTCTTATACTTGGCAGTTTCGGAACATGTAGTAAGTGCAGTGGTAATCCGAGAAGAGAAGGGAGAACAGATGGCAGTTTACTATGTGAGTAAAACCCTAGAAGGCGCAAAGACCAGGTATTTACCCTTAGAGAAATTGACATTGGCCTTGACAATGGCCTCTAAGAAGTTGAACCACTATTTCCGAGCCCACAAGATTGTGGTATTGACTGAACACCCCTTGAAGTCCCTACTACAGCAAGGAGATCTGACAGGCAGGGTGGCCAGATGGGCAGTGGTATTGGGCTAATACGATTTGGAGTTCAGACCTAGAACAGTAATCAAAGGCCAGGTTTTGGCCGACTTCATGGCCGAGTTCACACCTGGAGCCATCCCACGTCGGGCTTTGGTGAGCCGCGGCTTAGGATGTATAAGTGAACAAGAAGAAACTCAGCTAGGAATGAAAAATCCCACATCAACAGAGCAGAAGAAAGAAGAGAAACTCAAACCTTGCGACATTTATAGCAACGACTCCTTCTGCCTGTTCGTTAATGGGAGTTCAAACCGTCAGGGAGTGGGGGGCAGGAGTAGTGCTAGTGTCGCCAGATGGGCGGATGTTAGAAAAATATATTCGATTGGGGTTTAAGGCTTCAAACAATGAAGCAGAATATGAAACACTGATCGCAGGACTAAAGTTGGCAGTAGCAATGGAAGCCAACGATGTAGTAGTCTTCTGTGACTCCCAGCTTATTGTGAACCAGACAACAAGCAAATATGCAGCTCGAGATGAAAGAATGATAGCCTATGCCAAAGAGGTTGTTAGACTACTGACCTTATTTCAAGACTGTCGACTGCAGCAGGTTAGCCAAGATGACAACAGCTATGCTGATGCCTTGGCTAACTTGGCTAGTGCAATGAAGTCAGGAGAGACAATGACAATAATGGTTAATTATTTGTTGGGCCCAAGTGTGGAACCACTGATCAGAGAGTACGAAGCAACGTGCCTGGAGATGGGCCCAAGTTGGATGGACACAATAATAATGTTCTTTAGAGATGGGAAGCTACCAGAGAATAGAAAAGAGGCACACAAGACCAGACTGAAGTCAGCGAGGTTCAGTCTGACAACAGAAGGACATCTTTATAGAAGGTCTTTTACTGGTCCCCTTTTGAGATATGCGCATCCTTCACAAGTTGAAGACTTCTTATATGAAATACATGAAGGAGTATGTGGAAGCCATGTTGGGGGCAGATCACTTGCTCAGAGGGCCATTACTCAGGGGTACTGGTGGCCCTACATGCAGAAGGATGATGAAGCCTATGCTAGAAAGTGCGAGAAATGTCAAAGGTTCGCACCTTTGATACATCAACCAGCAGCAGATTTGAACTCAATGTCCAGCCATTGGCCATTTGCCCAGTGGGGCATGGATCTAGCTGGGCAATTACCCCAAGCAACTGGACAGAGAAAATTCTTGCTGGTAGCAACAGATTACTTCACCAAGTGGGTAGAAGCTGAACCCCTTGCAAAGATTCGAGATATTGACATGAAGAACTTCATATGGAAGAACATCATCACCAGGTTTGGGATCCCAAGGGCAATAATAGCAGACAATGGCACGTAGTTTGACAGCAAGCTAATCAAAAGCTTCTGTGCAAAATACAAAATCAAGAATTATTACTCTACTTCAAGCTTTCCTCAGAGTAATGGTCAAACAGAAACATCAAATAAAACAATCATGGATGGGATCAAGAAGAGGCTGGAAGTAGTAAAGGAGAAGTGGGTGGATGAGTTGCCCAATGTACTCTGGGCATATCGGACTACGTTGGGAAGATCAATTGGGGAATCCCCATTTGCCATGGCTTATGGCATCGAAGCAGTCATTTCACTAGAAGTCAGCATCCCAGGGATTAGAACCCAGCGAGTAGAGAATGAGACTAATGAGGCATTCATGGCCTGAGATCTGGACCTGTTGGAAGAAAGAAGGGAGAGAGCAGCAATGCGGCTGGTGGTATACCAGCAACAACTTGCTAGGGCTTACAACAAGAAGGTTAACCTAAGAGAATTCAAAGTTGCGGACCTTGTGCTGAGGAAAATGGTCAACAACAAGAAGGATCCCAGAGAAGGCAAGCTTGGCCCAAATTAGGAGGGACCTTATAGAATTATCCCGATTGCCAGTAATGGTGCATATCGGCTTGAGGACAATGATGGCAAAGAGTTGCTAAGACCCTGGAACACTTGTAACTTGAAGTTTTTCTGTCATTAGATTTTTGTTTTTTAAAATTTACGTTATTAGTCGAAGTAATAATAAAATTTTAGTTTGATTTTTTTTTCAAACTTGTGTAATACAACTAACCAGTCCTTTGGCGATGTTTCTAAGTGAAACATGATGAATAACTTAGACTTATTATATGACAGCGTTGAATTATACTTGCATATAATAGAGTTGAACTAAGTTGGCGATGTTTCTAAGTGTAATATGATGAATAACTTAGACTTATTATATGGCAGAGTTGAATTATACTTGCGTATAATAGAGTTGAACTAAGTTGGCGGTGTTTCTAAGTGAAACATGACGAATAACTTAGACTTATTATAAGGCAGAGTTGAATTATACTTGCTTATAATAGATTTGAACTAAGTTGGTGACGTTTCTACGTGAAACATAACGAATAACTTAAACTCATTATATGACATAGTTGAAATTATACCTGCATACAATGGAGTTGAACTAAGATTGGATTAACCTAGACTTGCCATGTCGGTGTAGGCGCGCCCTTGGGCTTCATTGCTACAGTTCGGACTCAAATGTCACGGTTCTTAACCTGATCTCACAATGTGCGATGTGAGATTGATAAATCACCAAAGAATCCAAATTCGGCAAATCGTTTTGGAAAACTGATTTTTGTAAAGAAGTGCCAAACATGGACTGCTTTGCTAGATACAGAGTCGCCACCTAAATATTTTATTTTGGAGAAATTTAGGAAACCCTGACTCGTGCCTAAGGCCACGTGTCCGCCATCACCAAAGTTGCCTCGGCTCGAGAACTTGGGTACGATTGGGGAAGGTCATTTAATGAGCACCCCCGCTCGCTCGATCAAAGATCGGCTTGTACTAAGCATGATATCTTGTTTTTGAAAACACATGTGCTCTTATTCCGGTTAATTAGGTAGAATTACTATGTGATGCGCACAGCAAAACAAGTATAGTCTAGATCGCCTAATTTGGAACCAAGCATCGCATATCCATTTGTTTGGAAAATGGTTCGAAGTTTTGCTACTCGTAAGTAGGTTAAAATACGGATTTCAATGAATTGTCCCAATTCAAGTAATCCAACCTTCACCCACAGGCATTCAGGCAGTTAATCATGTAAGCAAATAGCCTCATGGCAAGCATGCTTTCATGGCAACATTAACACACATGCAGTATGCTAAAGCGTAAACACTCACAGTGTACTCTGAGCCAAAACAAAGAACTAGTTAGAAATCAATGCATGATCCTAGTTCATGTTAAAATGGCTAATGCAATACATGCAAAAATGCAATTAAGATAGGCTCGGCTATCCTAATAATGTCATGTGAGATGTAACTTGATACATGTATTCAAATTGGAATTGAATACAATGCAGTTAGCATGATGCGCCGAGCCCGGTGCATGGAATATAGATGAATGGATGCAGACATGCAAGCATAAGGCATGCTAAATGAAATATGCACTAAAACTAACCATCGTAGGCGGTTAAGTAAAAGGGAGAAAGAAATGGGGATTGGAAGACATGCATCACACACACACACGCTTATTACAACAATTGGCCCTCTCGAGGGAGGGACCAAATGAGGAGCTAACTAGCTAATCTAAGCTAATTAAACTAATTATTACACAACAAATTAATTAACTAATCATAGTTAACTAATTATTACAAAACGAATTGAAATAACTAACGCATTAACTAATTAAAGTACAAACCAAAGCAAAAGCTAGCTATCTAAGCATGGCAGCTAAGGAAAGTAATAAAAGGAAGGAGCCTCAGAGGGAGAAGGATGCATGCTCGGTCGCCTCGTTCGGAAATCCAATGCGATGCCCCGATTTGCCTCTGTTTTCATTTGTTCTCAGAAACTTGCACCAAGCTCCAGAAAGCTGAAACTCCACCTTGGGAACCCTGTGGGATGGTGGCCGACCACTTTTGGTCCCTAGAAACACCTGCCGACCACTTTTTGTTGTTGAAAATCAAGAAAAGTGGTCGGCCAACTACTTTTTCTGGCTGGCCGACTAGTTGTTGCTGCCAGACTCTAGTTTTCTACAACAGAGAGCAAGAAAGGGCATGGCAATGTATTTGCAAAATACGTATGCACAACCACCCTCCCTACCATGTTATGAACTCAAGGGGGTGTGGTTCTCGACCCTCGGGCCACCAATCGTGCATTTTCATGCATGATGGCCGAGAGGCGAAGTTGCACAATTCAATATGAAAATGAATGCACAAGTAAACACATAAGGCCTAAAACTCTATCATGTATGATCAAGAGCGTCGGCGACCGGGAATTCAGGCACGTTTCATCACTTTAAGTATGAAACGCCCCTCATTTCCCGTGTTTGGACTAACACCTATTCCAAACACAATGCAAGCAAGCATGGCATACACAATGCGAATAAACTACATGGCATACTCAATGCAATGTGACATGATTAATTTAACAAAGCTAATGGCATGCGAACAATGCTAATGCGTGCATGCACAATGCAATGCTACAAGGACAAATTGGCAATGTTAGGGACATGCACACACAATACAAATATCAGTTAGCATGCGCAATGCAATGATGTAAACTAAGCATGCACAATGCAAAGTACAAGGCATACATAATGCGATGAACAATGTGGCATACTCAATGCAATATACATGGCATGTTCAATGGACTTAAACTAAAAGGGGTAGACCTCAGTCATGCCCAAATCAGTGGCCATTGGTGATGAAATGAAGGCACATAAAGCAAGGCATGCATGCACAATGCATTGGCCATCAAAGAGGCCAAAGAGCACAACTCTCAAGAGTGCTCGATGAGTAACAAAAGTGGAAGTGTAACAACACTACGTGCACTGAAATGAAGCAAGAAATGATGCCAAATCATTCAAACAAGATAAGTAAAGCATGCTAGGGTCCTAAGGCATGAAAGCTAGCAAAGAGCAACACAAATGAGGCATGCAATACATGGCACAAACGCATGAACTAAGCATGGACAGAGCTCAAGTAGGTCAAAACAAGGACCTAAACATACTGAGACGAGGGCTCGAAGGCCTAAGCATGCAAGCTAAGGCCATAACAAGGCCATAATGCATAACACTTAAAGACATTCAAAGCATGAATGAAGTGGGAACATAAGCATGCTATAAGCGCTGAAATGTCATGTTAGATGATGCCAAATCATGTACACAACACAAATGAAGCATGCAATGGTGCTCAAAGCTTGAGGCAAGCAAGAGCATTTGTACTACAAGTATACAAAACATGAAGCATGTGATCAAGGCAAGCTAAGGCATGAAGGCATACGCAATGGTTCATGTTAAGACATAAAGGGGAAAACCCTCCAACGCATTGAATGAGTGATAAATACAAGTGCATGGCCATGAAACATGGACTGAAATCACATGAAAAGTGATGCAAAATCATTCAAATAAGCCACGTAGAGCATGCTAGTGGACTTGGTGTACAAAGCTAACAAGCTAGATTGAACTATGGCTATACAAAGCAAGTCATGCATGACCAAGGCAACCAAAATTAGAGCTAAAGCATGTTAAAACATAGACAAAAGCTTCATGAAGTTAAGCCAAAAGCATGCTAGAATGACATGTCACAACATGATGCATGTTAGGCTATTTCATGGAAATGCACTACAAGTGCAAGGAGCATGCAAAGGCTAACCAAACCAAACCTAAACAGAGGTATGACATGGTAAAACAAGCCCAAGAACATGCTGAAATGGACACAACATAGGCTAGAAATACATGCTACTTCATGAAGCATACAAAGCTAGTTTTTGTGATTTACACTACAAGTATATTAACCATGCATGGAGTGACCAAAGCAAGTAAAAACAGTGGTATGCCACAGCAAAATAACCACAAATACAAGCTAAAATATGGTCTACATACACTTAGTAAAGATGCTCAAACATGAGACATATTAAGGCATGTATTGAAGATGCAAGGAGAGGGGATGGCCCTCCCCTTCTTAGGACCTTAAAAATCCATCCCCACAATTGAAATCCCTCTGGATTTCAGTGGTGAGGAGGGCAATTCAAGGTGGTCTCGAAGCTCACAAAAAAGGCTCAAAGACAAGGCCAAACAAGGCATAAGAGGGGGTAAACAACCCCAAACACAAAAGTGATCTAAAACAAACTTTTTAAGCATGCAAAAACAGAACTTTTATCAGTTATGAGCTAAGTTTAAAACAGCATGCAAGATAGGCTAAAATCTTAAGAAAGAAAAAGGGATTTAAAGGTCAAAAGCTCACCCTTGAAGACCCTCTTTATAACTGCAACTCCAGCAGGTTTTTCAAGCTCAAGGAAACCCAAGAACACCAAAATTAGCCCCTAAGCACCTCAGTAGCAAAAGGATGGTGTTTGAGTGTGTGTTTGTGTGTTAAAGTAAGATAAATCTACACTTTTGAAGCACAAAAATGAAGAACCAAGCAACATAGATACAAAACTATATGTATCTCTCTAAGGGCAATTTTCTGAACCTGGAGGAGGGAGGAGGAGCCTCCCTCTTATAGAAGAGGAAAGCCAAAGCTTCTTGGAGAAGCTAAGGTTGAATGCCATCCCTCCATACATGTGTATGGAGGATGGCTCAAATGCTCTCCAGCTGTGCCTGCTGGCCCAAAATATCTCCAAAAAGGTGCCAAAAAGCAAAAAATAGAGGGATGGCATAGGTGGGAGAGGTCAACACACTAAATGCAAGGTGGTGGTGTGGTGGTCGACCAGAAAAGATGGTACAAAGACCAAGAAAGCCAGTTATCTGAAAAGAAAACTAGTTGGAAAAAGGAAAAGTGGTCGGCCAGGAGGAATACTGGTATCCCACCCTTGTACCACCTTCCAAACAAGGAAAGCAAGGTTTGTACCAAAAACAAACCAAAGCGGATGCAAGACGAGAAATCGGGAGGCAAAACACGCGGCCAAAAGCCCCGAAAACTAGCCGACGAGCATCAAAAGTGGTATGCGACCACAAAAGTGGTCTCCCGGACCACAGTGTTCCTCTAGGCAGAGGCAACATGGTGTGGTTGAAAAACCACGCCAAACGGAGAATGTTAAGTGGTCCTGAGACAAGGCGCGCGACCAAAGGCTCCAAAAACCGGAACCTAGTCTCCAAACGGGGAAAGTGGTCTGCGACCACGAAAAGTAGTCTATGACCATAGAGAGATGGTCTACAAGACCACTCCCTCCCTCCGGGAAGGGAAAACAAGACTTGGTCCGTAAACCGAGTCAAAGCACAAAGAGTTCAGAGGCCCGGAGGCAAGGCTCTCAGCCAAAACTCCGAAACCTCTAACCGAGCACAACATGCACCATCACCAAGTGCTCAATCGATGACGTCTGAGTCTTAAGGTCGATCAAAAATGAGGTGTCTACAGTTGCCCCTCTTTGACAGAACTCGAAAGTCATAAGTGACAGGAGTGAATGTCAAAGCCCAGAGACGACCCATTTTTGACAAGGCTGAAGACTTAGACAAACGGGCAAGATAACAAAGAGATGTGCCCGCAGGTAGGGGCAAAATGCAAGTGACACGTACAAAGCTGAACATAACTTATGATCTTGCAAAGAAAGCTGTAATGAAACAATTATGCAAAAATAATTGCAACAGTTTAAGCAAGCGAAAACGAACCAAACTACATTACATGCAGAAAGGATGTAAGAGAATTATACAATTCTCACTACGTCTCACACGGAGTACAATACCGTCGGGTTCGTCTGGTCGTGCCAGCTTCAAATGAACCGTACATACAATATCGTGCCTGCAAAAGAGAGAAACTCAACAGGTACAATATTGTTAGAAATATGCATAGCAATGCAAGTGAAAAGCGCGTAATAACGCAAGTCGAGGGATGCATGACAATGCAACCTAAGTGTGATGCATAACAATGTGGTATGGATGCAAAACAATGCAGCCGAAATGAGCATGCCAACACAAGTAGTGAGTGTGTAACAAAGCCACAAGTGGTGTACATAACAATGCAGGTGAAACATGTGCGACAACGCGTGCGAAAAGTGCAAGATAATGCGAAAGAAATGCATAACTTCAGATGTATGTTTGAAAAGAAATGCCGAAAGAGAAAAGCGTAATTCAAACGTAACCCCCGATTTACCTCTCGGAGGGGGTCACAACATACTCAAAAAGGATACACCTTGCTCTTGAACTGTAAACGATGAACTACGCATCGAAGACTTGAATTGACGTTCCCGCGGGGACACGTTTTGAGCCGAAAAGTGTATTTTTCTTGTAATTTCTCGAGAGCCGAGGACTCCAATCATTATCAAAACAAATAGGGAGAACAAAGGGACCTTGGAAACCACCCAGGAGGGATGGCCGACCACCTAGAAAGTTGGCCGACCAGTTATTGATCACAAAGTGGTCGGTCGACCAGAAAAACTGGTTGGCCGACCAGTTTACAGAAATTCGGGGCAACTTGGTCTTTTAAGCTTCGGTTCTTTAAGTACACAACTCCAAATCAGTTTATATCACACCTTCATGGCCGAAATACATTCTTCTTGCTCCCTAGACCCTTTTCTCTCTCAGATCTGCACTTTATATGCGTTTTCCAAGGCCCCACGTGAAGTTTTTTCGCGAAAAGTTTCAATTTTCTTCGATTTGCACCGATTAGAATTTGTTTTTGGAGCCTCTTTCTCCATTTTCACCACTTGAGGTATGTTTGTCTCAAAGTTTAGCACCTTTTCTTGAGCGTTGACTTTTGTTGACTTTTTCTCTTCTCGAGAGTTGACTTTTGTTGACTTTTTGCGATTTTGGCTCATTTTGCTCATTTTTGCATCTTTTGCAGATTTCTTCAGATGGTCGACGATATTCCGTATGGTGGAGGCTTTCCATATGCAGAGGACGAGCCCGACATCATACCGTTGCCTCTGAGGATATGGCCATTCGACCCTGAGGGGTACGACCCGGAGGAGCACATCTTTCCTCCTAGCACCTTCTATCACTTCACGGACTTTGCGCAGCGGGCACCTGAAGACCTGCTGCTGCGGGAGCTGAAGTCCCATCTATCTCATCACGCGCATGACGTACGCACTACATTTGCACATTTTCTGCGATGTATTTTCGCCATGTATCCTGTCTGCTTGTCATGGACATATTCACGTAGACAGCACTTCACTCATTCTAAACACACAGTTCGTAGATAGCATTCTGCTGACTTGGCACACAGCTCACTACACAATGTTTGGTAAATTTGCACACAGCTCATTTGGGCACATAGCATATTTGGGCACACAGCATATTTGGGCACACAACTCATAACACTGCTCAATCTGAATACACAGTTAATAACACATCATTCTGTTTTGTTGGCACACAGCTCATAATACTGCTCAATCTGAACACACAATCCATAACACAGCATTCTATTTTGTTGGCACACAGCTCATAACACTGCTCAATCTGAACACGCAGTCCATAACACATCATTCTGTTTGATCGGCACACAGCTCATAATACAGTACAGTTTTGCATTTTGAACACACAGCTCAAACTTTTGAATTTCTGAACACGCAGCTCATACTTTTGTTGTGAACACGTAACTCACATTTTTGAAATTTAAACACGCAGCTCAAACTTTTGGTGGTGAGCACGCAGCTCACATCTTTTGAAAATTTTGAACACGCAGCTCAAATTTTTTGGTGAACACGCAGCTCACATCTTTTGAAATTTTGAACATGCAGCTCAAATTTTTTGGTGAACACGCAGCTCACATCTTTTGAAATTTTGAACACGCAGCTCAAATTTTTTGGTGAACACGCAGCTCACATCTTTTGAAAATTTTGAACACGTAGCTCGAATTTTTTGTGGTGAACACGCAACTCACATCTTTCAAGTTTTGAACACGCAGCTCAAACTTTTTGTGGTGAACACGCAGCTCACATTTTTCAAGTTTTGAACACGCAGCTCAAACTTTTGTGGTGAACACACAGCTCACATTTTTCAAGTTTTGAACATGCAGCTCAAACTTTTGTGGTGAATACGCAGCTCACATTTTTCAAGTTTTGAACACACAGCTCAAACTTTTGTGGTGAACAAGCAGCTCACATTTTTTGAAATTTTGAACATGCAGCTCAAATTTTAGTGAACACGCAGCTCACATCTTTTGAAATTTTGAACATGTAGCTCAAATTTTTGGTGAACACGCAGCTCAAATTTTTGGTGAACACACACCCACATCTTTTGAAATTTTGAACACGCAGCTCAAATATTTTGGTGAACACGCAGCCCACATCTTTTGAAATTTTGAACACGTAGCTCAAATTTTTTGGTGAACACACAGCCCATATCTTTTGAAATTTTGAACACGCAGCTCAAATTTTTTGGTGAACACGCAGCCCACATCTTTTGAAATTTTGAACATGCATCTCAAATATTTTGGTGAACACGCAGCCCACATTTTTTTGAAATTTTGAACACGCAGCTCAAATTTTTCGTGAACACGCAGCTCACATTTTTTTGAAATTTTGAACACGTAGCTCAAATTTTTTGTTGTGAACACGCAGCTCACGTTTTTTGAAATTTTAAAATTTTGAACACGCAGCTCAAGAATTTTGTTGTGAACACGCAGCTCACATTTTTTGAAATTTTGAAATTTTAAACACGCAGCTCACATTTTTTAAAATTTTGAAAATTTGAACACGCAGCTCAAGAATTTTATTGTGAACATGCAGCTCACGTTTTTTGAAATTTTGAACTCGTAGCTCAAGAATTTTGTTGTGAACATGCAGCTCATGGTTTTTAAAATTTTGAAATTTTGTTCTGAACATGTAGCTCACGTTTTTTTGTTTGCACGCAGCCCATACATTTCAATCCGAAACCACAGCTCAATATATTTTCATTTGCACACAGCCCATACATTTCAATCTAAAATTGCAGCTCAATACATTTTCATTTGTACGCAGCCCATACATTTTAATTTGAAACCGCAGCTCAATACATTTTCATTTGCACGCAGCCCATACATTTCAATCTAAAACCGCAGCTCAATACATTTTCATTCTGAAACTGAATATATCTATTCATTCTGAATGCAGGTATCTTCTCGTTTCACATGGGGTTATGGGTCCATCCTCGCGAGGGAGTGGTACATGGAGCTCCCAGACGCTGTCCGACATATAGTGGATGAGGCAGGGTTTGGCCTATTCTGTGCAAGATTGTCACGTCATCCAGCGAGTAGGGCCCTCCTAGGTGCACTTGTAGAGAGATGGTGAGACACCATCAACTCCTTCCATTTTTCAACTACTGGGGACATGACGATGCCCCCATATGACTTCTCCATGTTGACGGGCCTTGACGTGGCAGGCCGGTCGATCCCATATGACGCAGATATGGGTGAGTGGGAGGCCGCGTGGATTTATCTGCTCAGAGATCGTCCGCCAATCGACAGATCATCAGGTAGGGTCAGGTATACCTGGTTCTTCGAGCAGTACAGGGGGACTTCGCCCCAGACCATTGGGACCATACAGCAGCACGCCCGGGGATTCTTGATGTTCCTCTTCAGGACCACACTGTTCTCCGACAGGGGGAACTGTGATAACACTGTCCCTTATTATGCTAATTGGTCCTTAAAACAAATTTGATTATGTGTTTTGATATGATTTTGTGTGCCATTATGTGAAAATATGTGGTTTTGAATTTCTATCTGTTCACCGTAGGAATATCTGTTTGACTATCTGCTTTGGAATTTAAGTTGAAGGCCCTATCGGCCACCGAAACTGAAATTGATTACGCCATTGTGATTGGCATAATTTTTAGAGCCTACAGTGAAATTTAATTAGAAATTAATTTGGATCAGATTAAATTGATTTAATTAGCGAATTAGTGCCCTATTATTCGATAATAAAATAATGTGACCAAAGGGGCTTTTAATAAAGGCACTATACACTCAATTTCTCCCTTTTAACTTCATTTTGCCTGATTATAAACTCTAAGAAAGGGAGAGGGTCGGCTAGAGAAGGAGCAAGGGGGAAAATCATGTGTTTGGCTCAAGTTTGAACAATTGGAAGGTTGAACTCAAGAATTAAGCATATATTGGGAAGACTGGGCTTCTAGGTAAGCAATTGATTTTTGAATTCATGAGTTTAATGTGTAATTTTGTGTATTCAAGGTTGATTAATGATCAAGAGTAATAATTGAAATGGATTGAGTTGTGTTTGTTGAATTTAAAGTCCATAGATGCATGCATGTAAGAAGTCACTATGAATTTCCATAATTGAGCACAAAGTGTGTAATCCATGATGAATCTTGTTTGAAATCCATGTATTTGATCATTTCTTCACCAATTTAGTTGAGAATAATGAATATCTCTCACATGCAACTGAAGATCATGGAGGTGTAAGCTTTGCATGTTTCAATTTGATGTGTTGGTGATGAGTTTGGGTTAATTTGGGACATGCATGTGATTAAATTGTGAAATTGAGCTTCACAATGATGTAATTCGGTGTTTATACCATGTTAGTATATGTATATGTGAAGACTGAGCCAAAAACATGCATTTTGAACCTTTGAATATCAAGTTGAAGCTCAAGAACATATTCTGGAAAACCCAGAAAATTTGATGTCCGCTTGAGTGGGAGAACCTCTGCTCGAGCGTGAATTTCGAGCTCCCAGTATCTTCTGCAGACATGGTGTTCGTTCGAGCGGGGAAGTTCACGCTTGAGCGGGGAGACATGTAGAGAGGCCTTCCGCTCGAGCGCCAGAGTTCATGATCGAGCGTAAATTCGACATAACCAGTACTTTTGCAGGCCTCAAGGATCCGCTTGAGTGGGGAAGTCCACGCTCGAGCGGGGACCCTGTTTTCTGAAATTTTGAAAATGCATTATGTGTCCCGTTTTTCGTTCCCTTTCACTTTTAAGTACTCTTAGGCATACATTGAGCATCGCAAATGAGTTAGAAGAATAAGAATTAAGCCTAAAGAGGAATATGTGAAATAAGAACGGATTGAATCGGTTGTGACTCATATGTGTTATGTGATGTGTAGGGTCAAGCTCCAGGGCAAATCAATCAGCCGATCACTGTGAGTAATGTCTTAACAAGATATTCGAAATATGTTGTTGTCCAATTGTTTACTCCTATGTAAGTTTTGTAAGTTCATTAATTTGAATGGTGGTCACTGATTGACATGAATGATTGGGCCGGAGGCCGATTGACATGAATGATTGAGCCGAAGGCCGATTGACGTAAATGATTGGGCCGAAGGCCGATTGACATGAATGATTGGGCCGAAGGCCGATTGACATGAATGAATGGGCCGAAGGCCGTTTCGACAAGAATGAATGGATGGGCCAGAGGCCGTTTTGACAGGAACGAATGAATGGGCCAAAGGCCTGTTTGACCTTAATGATACTAAAGAATTGGGCTCGAGGCCGTATGATGCGTTTGGAACCACAGTTACTTAACTTACATATGTCTATGTATGTATGTACTAGTTAGAAATATAAATTGGGCCCAAGGCCGTTTGATGTATATTGTTCCAATGTATATTCTTTATTTGATATTATTCACTGAGCTTTCGCTCACACTCATTCATGTGTTTGTAGGTGAGCCAAGAGAGGTCCAGACCTAGCCTCAGTGAAGTCTGTATGGAACAACCAAAGTTTTGAAGAGTCAGGCCTTGCGTCTCACGCACGAGACATGTCTTCGCCCTTTTGCCTTTCTGTGTATTTTGTCATGTTGGCGAGGACTTCGGTATACGTCTGTGTATAGTTTTGTTTGGCTGACTTAGAGTTGTATGATCCTGTCTGTACAGAACCTTATGCTACTATACTTTCTGTTGTGAGTTATTAACATATGTAAAATGTGGAATGTTATGATGTGCATATAAGCACGGCTCTATGGACAAAGTTTTAAATTTTCTTCCATTTGGCCCCTTTACTCTGATGATTTTTATCTTATTTGGTTTGAGGCCGTAGGTAATCTCGTGATTACTGGCCGGTTATGGCCTTAACCCATAGGGGCGGGTTCGGGTCGCGACAGAGTGGTATCAGAGCACGAGTTAATAACTCACACACTTGTCCAAAAGAGCAATAAGCGTCTAGAAAAGATCTAGGATGCATTCATGTGATAAGTATGAATCTGAAAGCATCGAGAATACGCTTAAATGTTTAATATGAACGAATATATATTATAAGTTTGTGATTCGCTTGCATTGCAAATTGTTTGAATACGTATGCTTTTTAGTATATGCATACCTGTGAATCTTTTGTACAAAGTATAATGCAAGTTTAATCAAATATTGAGAACATGTGATAATATGAGATGTGGATTGTTGCACTAATGTGTACAACAAGTTTGTTTTGTTATAAGGCACATATATGAACATATGAATCAGGAAAAGTTGCTTATGTGCATTCGATTACGCCAATGGGTGTCTATGTGAAATATGAATGTGATTTGAGTATATTATTACTTAGTAAATGTTCAGCATGCGATATCTGATAAGTATGCAATCATCTATTATGTATGTGATTAATTGTGTCTTGTCGATACATAAAATGAGAAAATAATAATGTGCCTATGTGCGAATGTACTCCTGTGTATCTGTGTTTATCTTTGTATTAGGCATCCCGATATTTGGCAAGGCTTAATAAGAATTTGTGTAGAACATAGATAAAGTAAGGGCATACGAGTTGGCAGACTCTTCCATAGCCCGACTTGATAGACTGGAAAGAATAGTACAAGAAATGGCAGAGATTTTGAGACAACAACGTTAGTTGCCACTACGGTGAGAACCTTTGCCACCATCAGTGTAAGAAATGCCGAGGGGTTTGTTATCGGACTTCTGGGCTCATTTAGGTGAGGTAAAATGGACCATATGGTAAGGAATTGTCCCCGAACTGGACAAAACGTGAATAAATTTTCTGCCTCAGCTAGATTCGTACCAATGGTAGGAATTGCTAATCAGGATAGAGTAATTGCACTCATCCCAGAAAGCACTCAGAATACTGCGACCGTTATCCCAGGTATCTATACTGTTATAAATGAATGCTTATGTGATGATTGATTCTGAATTAGTACATGTGCACATCTTTGCTTGGGATATTAATTGATTTAGATCGGCATCTTTTTTTTTTTCGTATCTGCTGCATGTGTATCTAGATTGGTTAGACCCACAAGATCGAGACCGTATTCATTGAATGTATTGGGATATCGATTAACCTTGTACGTGCACATGTACGTTTGGACCTATGCTCGGGGTAATTTATTATATTATTGTCTTCAAAGATTGAACCACTGGAATTATGACTCTGTGATTGTTTGACCGGGTTGAGCACCCCAAATAATGAACTCTATATATTGTGAGATCATGTATTCTGATTGGTAGAAAATTGACTGAACTATGTGACGATATTAAGCTTGACTCGTCAACCTATGTTTTGTGACTGATTTGGAACCTCTGCGTGACAAATCCTATATTATGTGTAATCGAAGAACTTTGTTTAATGTGTTACTGTGTACCATGTGCTTGCATCTAAGACTTATTTGAGAACTGCTATGTTGATTATGATACGTACCTCCTGATATGAACAATTGCATGCATATGCGACTACACCTGAACTTATGTGGACAATGCTATATTGTACATGACTAGAAATACCGTGATATGAACGGATGTGATGAATGACTCCGGTATGACTTTGAGGACTGATGAACTTAGAACAGTTGTGAAACTATCAACCATGTATCTAAGCAAACGAAGTGTGCCTTACAGAATCAAATGTACTCTATTTGAGAAAATTTTTATCTGATTTGATCCGATAGAACCTTTGTCTGATTTGGCCTGGTAGAACCCTCATTGGATATAATTTGATGGGAGCTTTGTTTGACTTAATTTGGCAAGACCTTTGCTTGGATTGATCGATAAGACCCTCTATCTAATCTGATTTTGTAAAAAGCGGATTAAGAATCGTGTATAAATAAATGGCCAGATTATTCTTGGCAGAAAAACTGATAGACCCAAAACTTGAATCCGTTTAGAGCATTTGACTTATTTGAAAGACCTTTTGTGGGCTATCAACAGACCGATCTAACCATGAACACTATGAAGAACCGACCTATAGTTGTTGGAGACATACTTGTTACAAGTGAACGGGATTGAGCAAATCCAGTGATTGGGAGTTTTATGGAACAATGCTTGTGTATTGTCACATTCTTGTTTGTTTGACGCTATGGGAACCGATGGCGGTAGATTGATTTGACTATAAGCAGTACTGAACATTTATCCTTGATTGATCAGAATATGTTTTGTATAGGAGAGTAGTTGCTTCAGTGTTATCAGATTTTGGGAAATCAGGTTATGGTGAGTGGTATTATGTTTGTTTGATGACATTCTTGATGTGTCCTTTCGTGCTAGGGGACGTTAAGCCTATGTAGCACCTTTGTTAGGATATCTCTTTTGCCACCGACGATTTTGTACGGGTGGGTTTGTTTGATCGATCTCGAGTCGGTCACCGACGGTCGTGAACAGGTGTGCTTTGATTCTGAGACGATTATTCATTTGTTTTGTTCGGAATGTCATCCTTTGGTATTATGTGGGTGTTATTAACATCCAAGAAACTTTAAAAAACCCTGATTGTCCGAAAGTGTGTGAATTTAGTACACCTTGTGTAAATAACTACTCAGTGCTATTATATTCTGTAATTGGGACTCTTGGGATGTGTAAGTTGTGCTTAATATGTGATTGACTCCTTTGATATTGTCCTTGACATCGTGAGGATTTGTATATGCATTGCCTTATGCTTTTGATGATTATCAGATAATATGGAAAGACTTGATAGAACAGGGGATTGAATGTGGACTGAATTGTAAACCGTAAACTATTGAATGAATTGTGGACACATGTATTGTGTTAGAAATTGATTGCTTCAATGCTACCTTTGTTGATTCGGGAATCAATATCTAGATCCAATTCATATTCCTGGAGACTTTTGGTTAACCTTGGATAACTGTGATGAGTCACTAAACTAAGTATTGAATTGGGTTGTGAATTGCGAAATTATTGAGGAATGAATTGAACTTCTATGACAAGGAAACGGATCAAACTTATATGGTAAGGTTAGTTGGCATTTGAAACAAATATGTTGGCGACCTATTGTGAAGAAGCAAACTGTTGAATTTGTGTCTGAATGTTTTCGGTGCCAACGAGTCAAAGTTGAATAAAAGATATTGGCGGAACTACTGCAACCTCTCTCTATTTTGGAATGGAAATGGAAATATGTGACTACGAATTTCATTGTGGGACTATCTCGGACGCCCAAGGTATGAGTCCCGTTTGGGTTATTGTATACGGAATTACTAAGTTTGCTCGTTTCCTCCCTGTAAAATTTTCATATGATGCTTGTAGACTAGCCACTGCTTACATCGATAAGATTGCTTGTTTACATGAGGTCCCAGTATCTATTGTTTTAGACAGGAATCCTAAAATATGTTTGAATTTCGACAAGTCTTCAAGAGGCGATGGGAACTAAATTGGAATTCAGCGCTACTTTCCAACCGCAAATTAATATATGATTAGAAGGAACTTTTTAGACTCTGGGAGAAATGTTCCAAAAGTGTGCTTTAGATTTTCGGGGAATTGGAAAAATCTATCCATCGTTGGCAGGCTTCGCTTACAACAACAGCTCACACTCCAGTTTCGGTATGGCACTATACAAGCCTTGTATGGCGGGAAGGGTAAGTCTCTAACTGATTGAGAACAGAGTGTTGCTTGATTTTGAAACTAAACAGATAATTATCAGAAGGATTGGAACCGTTGAATAAGAAAGTATTCTGAATTGCTTTCAGCTAAAGGAAAAATAAGTTTGGAGGACCAAACTTCCCAAAGGGGGGAAGATTGTGATAACCCTGTCCCTTATTATGCTAATTGGTCCTTAAAACAAATGTGATTATGTGTTTTGATATGATTTTGTGTGCCATTATGTGAAAATATGTGGTTTTGAATTTCTATCTGTTCACCGTAGGAATATCTGTTTGACTATCTGCTTTGGAATTTAAGTTGAAGGCCCTATCGGCCACCGAAACCGAAATTGATTACGCCATTGTGATTTGCACAATTTTTAGAGCCTACAGTGAAATTTAATTAGAAATTGATTCGGATCAGATTAAATTAATTTAATTAGCGAATTAGTGCCCCATTATTTAATAATAAAATAATGTGACCAAAGGGGCTTTTAATAAAGGCACTATACACTCAATTTCTCCCTTTTATCTTCATTTTGGCTGATTATAAACTCTAAGAAAGGGAGAGGGTCAACTAGAGAATGAGCAAGGGGGAAAATCATGTGTTTGGCTCAAGTTTGAAAAATTGGAAGGTTGAACTCAAGAATTAAGCATAGATTGGGAAGACTGGGCTTCTAGGTAAGCAATTGATTTTTGAATTCATGAGTTTTATGTGTAATTTTGTGTATTCAAAGTTGATTAATGATCAAGAGTAAGAATTGAAATGGATTGTGTTGTGTTTGTTGAATTTAAAGTCCATAGATGCATGCATGTAGGAAATCACTATGAATTTCCATAATTGAGCACAAAGTTTGTAATCCATGATGAATCTTGTTTGAAATCCATGTATTTGATCATTTCTTCAGCAATTTAGTTGAGAATAGTGAATATCTCTCACATGCAAGTGAAGATCATGGAGGTGTAAACTTTGCATGTTTCAATTTGATGTGTTGGTGATGAGTTTGGGTTAATTTGGGACATGCATGTGATTAAATTGTGAAATTAGGCTTCACAATGATGTAATTCGGTATTTATACCATGTTAGTATATGTATATGTGAAGATTGAGCCAAAAACATGCATTTTGAACCTTTGAATATCAAGTTGAACCTCAAGAACACATTCGGGAAAACCCAGAAAATTTGACGTCCGCTCGAGTGGGAGAACCTCCGCTCGAGCGTGAATTTCGAGCTTCCAGTATTTTCTGCGAACATGGTGTTCGCTCGAGCGGGGAAGTTCACACTCAAGCGGGGAGACATGTAGAGAGGCCTTCCGCTCGAGCGCCAGAGTTCGCGATCGAGCGTAAATTCGACATAACCAGTACTTTTGCAAGCCTCAAGGGTCCGCTCGAGCGGGGATCCTGTTTTCTAAAATTTTGATAATGCATTATGTGTCCCGTTTTCCGTTCCCTTTCACTTCTAAGTACTCTTAGGCATACATTGAGCATTGTAAATGAGTTAGAAGAATAAGAATTAAGCCTAAAGAGGAATATGTGAAATAAGAACGGATTGAATCGGTTGTGACCCATATGCGTTATGTGATGTGTAGGGTCAAGCTTCAGGGCAAATCAATCAGCCGATCACTGTGAGTAATGTCTTAACAAGATATTCGAAATATGTTGTTGTCCAATTCTTTACTTCTATGTAAGTTTTGTAAGTTCATTAATTTGAATGGTGGACACCGATTGACATGAATGATTGGGCCGAAGGCCGATTGGCATGAATGATTGGGCCGAAGGCTGTTTCGACAAGAATGAATGGATGGGCCAGAGGCCGTTTTGACAGGAACGAATGAATGGGCCAAAGGCTAGTTTGACCTGAATGATACTAAAGAATTGGGCCTGAGGCCGTATGATGTGTATGGAACCGTAGTTACTTAACTTACATATGTCTATGTATGTATGTATTAGTTAGAAATATAAATTGGGCCCATGGCCGTTTGATGTATATTGTTCCAATGTATATTCTTTATTTGATATTATTCACTGGGCTTTCGCTCACGCTCATTCATGTGTTTGTAGGTGAGCTAAGAGAGGTCCAGACCTAGCCTCAGTGAAGTCTGTATGGAACAACCAAAGTTTTGAAGAGTCAGCCCTTGCGTCTTACGCGCGAGACACGTCTTTGCCATTTTGCCTTTCTGTGTATTTTGTCATGTTGGTGAGGACTTCGGTATACGTCTGTGTATAGTTTTGTTTGGCTGACTTAGAGTTGTATGATCCTGTCTGTACAGAACCTTATGCTACTATACTTTCTGTTGTGAGTTATTAACATATGTAAAATGTGGAATGTTATGATGTGCATATAAGCACGGCTCTATGGACAAAGTTTTAAATTTGTTTCCGTTTGGCCCCTTTACTCTGATGAGTTTTGTCTTATTTGGGTTGAGGCCGGAGGTAATCTCGTGATTACTGGCCGGTTATGGCCTTAACCCATAGAGGCGGGTTCGGGTCGTGGCAGGAACACATTTGGGCTTTATCTACTCAGTGCTCTGGTAGACCTATCACGGGTCAGTTAGTACGATTGGGGTGATGCGGGCCTTGCTACCCTTTACTGCTACATGAACGCGACCTCCCGTGAGCGGGGGACCATAGTTGGAGGCTCCTGGCGAGCCTGGGAGGTATATTCTGCCCTCTTAATTTACAGTTATGCTTTTCATTATCTGTACACCGCACACTGCACACATCAAATTCTATATTCTACATTCTGCACTCAGCATTCTACATTTCCTGTATTTTCTGTACATTGTACATTGCACCCAACATTCTGTATTTTGACATTCTGCACTCAGTATTCTGTATACTGTACACTGCACCCAACATTCTGTATTCTAACATTCTGCCCTCAGCATTCTGTATACTGTACACTGCACTCAGCATTCTGTATTCTGACATTCTGCACTCAGCATTTTGTATACTGTATACTGCATACAGCATTCTGTATTCTGACATTCTGTATACTGCACACAGCATTCTGCACTCAACATTTTGTATTTTCTGTACATTCTGTATACTGCACACAGTATTCTGCACTCAGCATTCTGTATTCTGATAGTCGTTGTCTTGCCTTTCATAGCTGTGGGTTTATGCATACTTCCCGAAGCAGGCTCTTGAGCTCGAGGTTGAGGCACCCCTTGTGATCCTTTACTCGCACAGATTTGAGGGTCGGTGTCCGCCCAGGCCCCGGGAGACTTTGCCCTCTCTCTGGCAGTTCTTCGATACTGTACGGGCGACGGAGGTAATCCAGAACTCTTAGTTCTTCATGCTTTCTGCTTTGATTTATCTTGCATATTTATGACATCTAATCAATTTATGTACTTGCTACCCGCAGGTGTCCTGGCAGCCTTGGATAGCCATGCCAGGGAATCCTCGGTTTCTGTTTGTTGGGGCATGGGGCACTTCGCGATACAGGGTCCTCTTTGAGGGACCAGTTGGCAGAGCTTGGTTCCTCGGAGAGCACTTCATGTGCCAGACGATGGGCAACTCCAATCAGGACATTCCCTCACCGCCTCCACCAAAGATGCGGTCCGCAGGGGATTTTACGCCCCGAAAGACGGAGGACCTCATGCTGGGTATTGATGCAGTCCTTTTTCTGGAGGAGGGGGATTACGTGACATATCGCCATACGCACCTGATGCCTCCGCTGTCAGATGTCCGTGCCTCCAGGAGGAGAGCTGCTGACGTGCCTTTCTCGAGTCGCGCTCGAGCTAGAGGCATTCCATCGACCAGCGGAGCCAGCACATCGAGGGGTGGGGCTAGATGGATGTCCTCTACTTGCCAGTATACCGGATGGCCAGATCTTTCGACCGAGCTGACAGGTTGGGAGTATGGGACACCATACCAGATCCCACTAGAGCCTCCGCGGCCAGATCACCGATACATCAGTGACCCTGACTCACCACCGGTATGCTTTACATTCTTCATTTATCATTCAGATATTTAGACATTCATTCATTCACTGATGACTTGAACTTGTGTGTGCAGCCTCCCAGGGAGTATATTGAGGGGTTACTTGGAGTGGTGGCTTCACTCGAGGGTATGGTTCTGAGGAGGGAGACGATGCTTTGTGCCTCCGGCGTTCAGGCACTTTTCAATTTCCTCGCATTTATCATGCTTCTGATGACATATGGAAGCTGAACATTTCACTGTATAGATTCATTATATGTATAGAGCACATCTAACACATCGCATGCACACACTATATCTGCATGCACCCACTCTATGTAATTCTCGCATCTGCATCTGATATACATACTAGCTGACGATTCAAACTGTCCTTTTCAGGTCCCGCCTCTACGGACTGGGCCATCCAAGCCTTCTCGAGCAGCTAGGAGAGGAGTCTCAGCACGCGGCCTAGGGGGGCATAGGGTATCTGTCAGACAGGACTGTAGACGCGCCCCGAGGGTTTTGTGCTGTGCTACAGTTCGGACTCAAATGTCACGGTTCTTAATCTGATCTCACAATGTGCAATGTGAGATTGATAAATCACCAGAGAGTCTAAATCTGGCAAATTGTTTTGGAAAACTGATTTTTGTAAAGAAGTGCCAAACATGGACTGCTTTTCCAGATACAGAGTCGCCACCTAAATATTTTTTTTTGGAGAATTTAGGAAACCCTGACTCGTGCCTGAGGCCACGTGTCCGTCATCACCAAAGTTGCCTCGGCTCGGGAACTTGGGTACGAGAGGGGAAGGTCATGCAATGAGCACCCCCGCTCGCCCGATCAAAGATCAGCCTTTACTAACATGATATCTTGTTTTTGAAAACACATGCGTTCTTATTCTGGTTATTAGCCTAGAATTACTATGTGATGCGCACAACACACAAGTATAGACTAGATCGCCTAAGTTGGAACAATTCATCTCATGTTTGTTTGTTTGAAAATGGTTTGAAGGTGCTACTTGCAAGTAGGCTAAGACGTGGATTTGCCACCCTCAAGTGGGCTTAGAAAACATGATTTTGCCACAATCAAGTGGGCTTCAAACTCGCATTTCGATGAATTGTTCCAATTCAAGTAATCTAACCTTCACCCACAGGCATTCAAGCAGTTAATCATATAAGCAGTTAGCCTCATGGTAAGCATGCGATCATGTTAACACTCATACACATGCAAGATGCCAAAGCATAAAAGCTTATCTAGTATTCCGAGTCAAAACAATAGCTAGTTAGTAATCAATGCATGATCCTAGCTATGTTAAGATGCCTAATGCAACACATGCAAAATGCAACTAGAAATAGGCTCGGCTATCTAAGAATGACATGTGAAATGCGACAACTCGATACACGTATTCAAGTTGGAATTGAAATACTATGTGGTTAGTATGATGCACCGAGCCCGGTGTATGCAATACAGATGAATGATGCAAACATGCGAGCATAAGGATGCTAATTGAATCATGACCTAAAATTAACCATTGAAAGCAGGTAAGTAAAAGGGAGAAAGACGTGGGGTTGGAAGACATTCACACACTCACGCACACTTATTACAAAATTCGCCCTCTCAACGGAGGGTCCGAATAAATAATACAAATCAACTAATTAATTAACTACCCTAGCTAATTAATTATTGCATAACTCTTAACTAATTTAAACAAATTAACTAAGCTATGAAACTAAAGAGGTCGTCGCAGCTCCACCTCGAAATGATTGAATGATGCATGCTCAATCGCCTCGCTCGGAAACCCGTTGCCAGGCCACATGTTGCCTCTGTTTACACTATTCTGCACCTTTGAAAACTACACAAGTCCCAAGGATGCTTCCGGACCACTCCCTGAGCACTGTGAGGTGTCACCGGCCAAAATATAGGAACATCGGCCATGTGGAATTGGTCATCGACCATTTGTGAGGATCTTGGCCAACAATGTTTAGTCGATCGGCACTGAAGATGGCCGGCCGGCCATATCTTCCTGCAGAATGCTGTTTTGCTGCAGCAGAGGATAAACAGAGCATGGCAATGCATTTTCAAGGCAATGTGTGCACAAATACCCGCCCTATCATGTCATGAGGTCAAGGGAGTGTAGTGCTCGACCCTCGGGCCATCAATCACGCATGTCGATGCATGATGGCCAAAGGAGCTAAGTGTGTAATTCGATATGGAATGAATGCACAAAAACACATGAATGCCTAGAACTCTATCATGTTGAATCAAGAGTGTCGGCGACCGAGGATTGAGGCACGTTTCGTCACTTCAAGTACGAACGTCCCTCGGTTCTCGTGTTTGGTTCGACACCCAAACCAAATATAATGCAATGCAAGTATGCCAAATACAATGCAGCATGGAAATGCAATGCAATGCTACATGAGCATGCCAAAGGCAATACAACGCAACCTAACATGTAAACAACATGGCATGCAACAAGTATGCAACAATACTATGCAACCTAAACATACAAACATGCAATGTATGAAGCATGCAAAATGCAATGTACCAAGTATGCAATAACGACGAAATGGAACAAGCATGCAACAACATGCAAGGATCATGCAAGATGGACTTAAACTGAAATGGGCAGACCTCGGCCATGCCCAAATCAGTGGCCAAAACACTAAAACTAAGGCACCAACATGCAAAACAAACATGTACACATATTGGTCCATCACTTAGGCACATAGAGGACAACTCTTGAAAGCACTCAAACAGTGAAAAGCATGCAAGCGTGACAACACTACATGCTCTGAAATGATGTCAAGGATGATGCCAAACCATACATACAAGTCAGGCATAACATGCAAGAAAGCTCAAGGCTTAAGGCTAGCCAAGGAGCTTGTACTAAGGCCACATGAAACAAGCTCCAAAGAGCCAAGGACAACCAAAATAGTCCTAGATCATGCTAAAGGGAGTCTAAAACATGCAAGGGCCAAAGCTAAAGCTAAAACAAGCCAAACTGAAGGGTCGAAGGCAAGATGCAAGTAAGGCCAACAAAGGGGATTACACTACACCCATTATAACCAAACATGGCATGACTCAACCAATGAAAAATGGAGATGTGGCATGAAAAAATAGGCCTAAAAACCCACTTAGATGGCATCCCAAAGACCTAATCATGGAGGCATGCACAATGACCCAACCTTAAGGCATAAGACACCAACTCTTCAAAGCTTTGAAACGATGACAAATGCAAGTGTAAGGCTGCACTACATGGACTGAAATCACATATGAGATGATGCCAAATCATGAAAAAAGGTCCAAGTAGTGCACGCTAATGACTTGGACATTCAAAGCTAATAAGCGAGGATGTATGGTAGCTATGCAAAGCAATGCATATATGATCAAAACAACACCAAACAGAGCTTTAGCATGCTAAAATATGACCTAAAGTTCCTTTGAGTTGAGCCAAAATATGCAAGTATGATAGTCCAAATGTTAGATGCATGTTAAGGAAATAGAGGGGATTACAAGGCAAGTATATGGTGCATGCAAGAAGCCATTGAACCAACCTAGAACAGAGGTATATCATGACCAAATGACATCAAAAACTTGCTGAAATGAAGCCAAAACATGCTATACAAGACTCTAAAACCACCTTTCCATCACTGAAAATCCTCTGGATTTCAGTGGTAGAAAAGTCAAGCCAAAGCAAGAACAAAGGCCAAAAGAGGTGGCTGAAAATAAGGCCAAACAAGGCCTAAGAGGGGGTAGACAACCCCCAACCAAAAAGTGACCTTAAACAATCATCTTAAGCACACAAAATAGAACTTTTTTCAGTTTATAGTTAAGCTTAAAACAATATGCAAATAGGTCTAAAACCTTAAGCCAAAATGAGAAAACAAAAGGTTAGTTGCTCACCCTTGAAGAACACCTTCAAGAACACAACTCCAGCCACTCCCTTGGATCAAAACCAACCCAAGAACTCTAAAACCAACTTCCTAGTGCCTTAGCAACCAAAGGAAGGTGTTCTACTAGGTGCTATAGTGCAAAAGTATGAACAAAATACACTTTTAAGGCACCAGCACACACACAAATATATATAGAGAGAGATATGGAGAGAGAGGGATATATGAACTCTATATCTATTTTGCTGAACCTCTGGAAAGGGAGGGGAGGGTCCCCTCTTATAGGAAATCAAATTCAAGGCTTCTTAGAGAAGCTAAGCTTTGGTTCAAATCTCTCCATACACATGTATGGAGGGGAGGGTCTGTGTTCACCAGATGGCATAGCTGGCATGCACAATGCCTGAAAAAGGCAAAGAAAAGGCCTCGGCCAGAAAATATGGCCGATCGATCAAAATAAGTGTCGACCGACCAACAAAAGTGCTGACCGGCCAATATTTATGGCTGATGGCAAGAAAGCAAGGCCGATGGCATCATGCTATAGCCGATGGGGTGTGGGGATGGCCAACAAGCCACCCTCTTCCCTCAGAAGCAAAACCACAAGTCCTTGGTCCACAACCAAGCACAAAACAAACAAGTTGAGAGATCCTAGGGCAAGGCAAGCAGCCGAGACCTTCAGGAACTCAAAACGAACACGAACATGGATGATCATCGAGTGTTCCAATGATGACGTCCAAGTCTTGAGGATGGTCAAAAATGGGGTGTCTACAGTTGCCCCTCTTTGATAGAACTCGAAAGTCATAAGATGACGGGAGTGAATGTCAAAGCCCAGAGACGACCCATTTTTGACAAAGTCGAAGACTCAGACAAGTATACAAGATAACAAAGAGATGCGCCCACAGACAGGGGCAAGATGCAAATGATATGCAGGAAGATTTTGATAATTGGACTTATACGCTATGCATAGTCGGTTTGAAAATTGGACTTATACGCTATGCGAAGCCGATTTGATAATTGGACTTATACGATACGCGAAGCCGATTTGATAATTGGACTTATACGCTATGCGAAGCCGGTTAGAAAATTGGACTTATACGCTACGTAAAGCCGGTTTGATAATTGGACTTATACGCTACGTGAAGCCGGTTTGAAAATTGGACTTATACGCTATGCGAAGCCGGTTTGATAATTGGACTTATACGCTACGCGAATCTGGTTTGAAAATTGGACTTATACGCTACGCGAAGCCGGTTTGATAATTGGACTTATACGCTACGCGAAGCCGGTTTGATAATTCATGATTTATGCAATGCAATGTAATGAAACAATGCAAATGATATGCAATGTATCGAAATAATCAAACCACAAGCAGTGCAAAACCACACAAATATCATAAAGGGATGGAGATGCAAAATCAAACTACGTCTAACATAGAAAAAGTGACGGAGTGCTCTAACCACAACTCTCTTAGTGGAATAGGTGCATGCATAGACAGAACTATGTGTTTCGCAGAGAGAATACAAGTAGTTGGGTGGGATGATATAAGCGAAGAATGATCTGCTGAGGAAAGATCGTGATCCTACATGCTGAATGCAATGAAACAAAATGCGATGCAATGGATGAAGTGAGTAAGAAGCGCGGCTAAACCACATTTCTACTTAGAAAAGGCATAGACACAAAACAGACCACATCTAACACAGAAATGGTGTCGACACCCTCAGACCACAATTCTCTTAGTGGAATAGGCACGTACACATAATCACAGAACCATGCTTTAACGCGAAAAGTATGGGCATATGCAAGGCTAAGCTTAACATGGAAAGGATGCAGGCGATACAATGGATAATGCAATAAATGCATGCGATAGATGCTATGTACAATGCAGTGTAATAGCTAAAATGCAATGTAGCTGGGAAGTGAAAGTACCTTACAGGGGCAATTGGTGATGACTCACCTTATGCTACTAGGGATCTTTTGCTTTTTCTTGGTTGAACCATTGGTACTACTTTTATCCCTGGCCATGGTCGCAGCTTTCCCTATTCTCCAATAGGGTTACATACTAGATTGGTTCTGTATCCAGAATTAAGGTGCATACACATGCTATCTCAATCTACGGGGCTGCTATACAGATTCCAAGCTGAGGATACACCCCTGGGTATTTAAACAAGACTTTAGTCTCGGAAATCCCAAATCTTTGCGTTCTAGGCATGAGCCATTCGAACTCTAGTTTCCACTGTCTCAGTTGGTCTCCTAGGAACTCACTGAAAACACAGGCAGGTGGCTATACCAGACCACCAGAAGTCGTTCCGGCACGACCAACACCAAAAGAAATTGCACATTTAGAGGATTTAAGGTCTCCTAGACCGGGCGATAAAACAGATATGATACAATAAACGTAACAGATAGAGCAGTAAATAAAAAGGGTGAACACACTACAACTACGCTGGAATCGTGAGAGGAGGAAGAACAAAGAAAACCAATCAGGAGTGCGTTCCACGCAACCTGAAATAAATTCCAAACACGTTGAAATCGTGTGAGGAAGGGGACAACCTAACCACGCTGAAATCGTGAGAAGAGGTCCAAAAATTGCTCGGGCTCATGCGTCACGCGTTCCAAGATAAAACCTACCCAGGGCCGCGCTTCACGCTTCCTGAGATAAAACCCGTCCAGGGCCACGCTTCATGCGTCCCGAGATAAAACCCGCCCAGGGCTGTGCTTCACGCGTCCTGAGATACAACTCCCCCAAGGCCGCGCTTCACGCGTCCTGAGATAAAACCCGTCCAGGGCCGCGCTTCACGCGTCCTAAGATAAAACCCGTCCAGGGCCGCGCTTCACGCGTCCTGAGATAAAACCAACCCAGGGCCGCGCTTCACGCGTCATGAGATACAAGAAATAGGTACGAGACTGTACCCCAAATACACAATTGTAATGAAATTGTGTGCTAGATTCACAAAGTGAATGAATGTGATAGATGCAAGTGCGGCGGTGCACAACAATGCACATGATACAGGCATAGCAATGCAAGTGAAAATGTGCATGACAATGCACGTGAGACATACATAGCAATGCAAGTAAAGTGTGCATAACAATGCAACTAAAAGGGTGCATAACAATGCAGCTGAAATGGTGTATAACAATGTAGGTGGATTGTGCATAACAATGCAAGTGAAGAGTGCATAACAACGCAGTTGGAATGGTGCATAACGATGCAAGTTGGAACGTGCGTGACAATGCATGTGAAGAGTGCATAACAATGCTGGTGGAAGGGTGCATAACAATGCGGGCGGAACGTGCATGGCAACGCAAGTGAAGTGGTACATAACAATGCAAATGAAGTGTGCATAACAATGCAACTGAAACGTGCATAACAATGCAAGTAAAGAGTGCATAACAATGCAAATGAAGATGCGTGACAACGCAAGTAAAGTGTGCATAACAATGCAAGTAAGGTGCGTGACAACACAAGTAAAGTGTGCATAACAATGCGAATGAAGATGGTGCATAGCAATGCAAGTGGAACGGTGCATAATAATGCAGGTGGAGTGTGCATAGCAATGCACGTAAGACATGAATAGCAAGGCAAGTGCAAGAAATGTATGCTCCATGCAACATTACGATGCACGCTTCATGCCAGGGTGAGAAGTGCACATTCTATGCAAGCAAGGTTAAAACGTGCTCCATGCAATGTATATACTCTATGCGAAAGGATCAACGACGTACATCCAATGTAATGTGTATATTCTATCCGACAACAAGAATAAGTATAGTACAAGATGCATTTATGCAATATGTGTGATGATATGATACATGTTACAAGCAATGCAGAGCATGATGTCTAGTGAATGCAATAAACCAACAAAGTGGCGCCTTTAGAAAGCACCTCCTGGGGTGAGTGGCGATGAACCGCTCTACTCTGATGGGGATCTCCCCTTGTGTTCCTCGAACACTTACCTCCAACTCGTAGTACAAAGATCTGGAAATACTGACAAGGAGTAACCTCTGCATGTAGAAGCCACGAATGTCGTTTTCCTTCCTAATCACATTCACAACTTTCCCTATTCTCCAACGGGGTGACAGACTAGGTTGGTTCAGTATCTAAAATTGAGGCGCGCACACGCTACCTCAACCTATGAGACTTCCATACAGATTTCAAGCCAGGGATACACCCCTGGGTATTTAAACCAGACTTTAGTCTCAAAAATCCCAAACCTTTGCGTTCTAGGCATCAAACATTCGAACTCTAGTTTTCACCGTCGCAGTTGGTCTCCTAGGAACTCATTGCGAACACAGCCAAGATGCCTCTGGCAGGGAAAGGTACTCAGGGAGAGCACTTCTGATCGCCATTCTGGCTTGAAGCAAACTTGATCTTGAACTTGAGGTAGAGGCACACTCATACTTCGGAGCATTGACCAGGCCTGAAGCGGTACACCCGGAATGCAATCTCGGGACTTTCTGAAGGTGAAACAAACTTAGATGCTCCAAATTTTTCCTCTTTTCTTTTGATTTGCAGTCTGGAACCTATATAGCTTCAGATAGGTCCTGGTTTTACTGTTCTCATATGACTTGGGTTGAACCCTGCAGTTTTATGAAAGAACAAATCCTGTTTTGCACAAATGTGGAGAACGACACAGCACTCCGAGCACAAAACGATTCCTTTTGAAATTTGAAGTTGAGAAATGAGTTCTTTAACCGGGTATTGAGTCTACGACTGATCACAGCAAAAACAACTCAACAAAGGAAAACAAAAGGTAAACAACCTAAACACATCGAGAAACACTCGAAATGACTCAAAATAAGAACCGAGACAAACAAAAACACACACACAACACTTAGATGTGTTACAAAGACGAGAGACCTCTCAGTTTGCGAGGAGCCAATTTCTTTCGGGTATTGTTTCCCACCCTTTCTCATTTTGTGATTCTCACATCACTCTGGCACTCAATCTCTTGTTTTCTGAAAAAAAGCCCTTTTCTCACTTTTTCTCTCAGCGCACATCTCTCTATTCTTCAATCTCTCATTTTTTATCCCTCCCCTGGGTGGTTGATGGATAAATAGGAAGTTGCAGGCTCTTGCCCCTAGCATTTTTCTAGATTCTTCTTCTTTCGCTCACAGCCAATGAGCTTCTCCCGCAGAGGGGTTGTGATGCGGCTGGATATGCAGCAGATCAGCAACTAACATCGGTTGACAATGCGCTTGGCCCACTCGGATGTGATCAGATCTGTCCAGATGAGGAAGTGGAATATCTTGATCGATTCCAGTTCGTGCTTCGCACTTAGCTTGATACCTCGTTGCTTAGAGAGTGAGAGAGCTTTCAGCCCTTTGTTGTTAGCTTCAGTTGTGCCCTTTCTGGTAAATACGGTGCCCTTTTAGGCAAGTATGGTGCCCTTTCTGGCAAATGCATTGACAACGGGGAAAAGAAACGAAGCTTGACTCAACTGTGCCCCTAGTTCGTTATCTTGACCATTTTTTTCTTTTTGAGCTTCTGCTAAAACAATTTTGATCAATGTGAGAGTTAGATTAACATGCTTATTCAATTTTCTAATTTGAAATCATGCAAGTCAGGTTATGAGCACTGAAAATTTTCCTTTTTGGGTCCAAGATATGATCCAGTTTTGGAAAAATTGAATAATTTTTGAGAAACTTAGTCAACTTCATTAAAAATTCTCAAAACTTGTTTTTGCAAATGACCACTGCTCGCCCAACGCGGAATCTACTCTTGAGATGCACAACCTCAGATCCAAAACAATGGAAAATTGCCCCTTGTCTGAATGGTACTGCATGGTGACGAAAAGTTACCCCTTGTTTGAATGGCATCACAGCGCACTGTAATCAGTCCTCAAAGTGACGATCACAACCGAACTCTCGGATACAGAGAAGACAAAGATGATTAGAACCATTACATGGACATAGTCGATTTGGAAGTGTTTATGGCTGGACTTCAGAATGAAGTCGTTTACGTATCCCAAACATGGGAATCAAGCCTGACGTAGTTCCGGGTTAAGGTACACTCGGGTATTAACCTCTCCTTTTACACTCTAACTTTTGCCAAGGTCGCCCTTCCAGGTTTTCAACCTTGTGAGCTCTGTTTTTCTTTTCTTTTCATTTTTTTTCATCTTTTTTCTTTTCTTTTCATTTTTGTTCTTTTTCTTCATTTTTCTTTTTCTTATTTTTTCTTCATTTTTTTCTTTTCTTTTTCTTGCTCTAACTTTTGCCTGGGTCGCCCTTCCTGGTTTTTGACCCAGTGAGCCTTTCAAGGGTAAAAGTGTAGCTTTGTCCATGTTGAATGGTTTTGAGATCTCGAAGCCATCTGAATCCAGGAGAATGGCTGTTGTTCGCTGATGATGTAAAAGTCCATCCAACCGGGTCTGAATTGCCCCCAGTGTTGTGGATAGGAACTCGATTTTCCTTCAACAAAACTCTCTTCTTTCCTCCCTTATGGGATTTGGCATTCTTACCGATCTTTATTAGCTTGAGCAATGTCCCAATTTTTGACTCTTCGAGCACATCTGACATTTTTTTTTGCCCCTTGTTCGAGGGGTGTTTCTCATCCAGCTTTGCAAGCTTTCTTTTGACCATATCTGACCTTCTTGATCTGAATTTCCGACCCCTAGTTCGTGGGCTGCTTCAAACCTGGCCACACAGGCCTCACATCATGATTGACCTTTGAACACTCTGAATCCAAGTTCAAGGTTTGAAAGCAAGGGGTCGAGTCTTGAGGCTGAGAGCGATCCTAAGCTGTACAATCCCAAGAGGGATTCTACACAGGTCTTCGCAGGACTGCACAAAACATTTTTTGAATTTTTTTAAGAGAGCGACTAGTCCCTCGCGCTGAAGACAATGTAGAACCAACCTAGATCAAGCTAGGATCCTTCTCAGTACTCATTTAACAAACATGATTTCATTCATTAAGGGCTTAGCATGCCTCTCTTTCTCTCAGTTGATCAAATTTTGTAGAACCTGAGGAATTTCTCCCTCTTCGTTTTCGTCACAATGTTCAAAATTTTTTGAAAAACTTAGGTCAATGCAATGACTTATAGGCACAGAAGAAGTAGGTGAAAAGTACTACCGTTTCATTCAAACTTCTGGCACAACTGGTGTAAGGCAGAAATAAGTACAAAAGCATGAAAACCACAGTTGTTTCATTCAGATCTTCTGGTGTAACTGGTTCCATAACAGAAACAAACCCAAAAGAAAGCAGAAAGACAAACACAAAACAAAATAGTGATATCCGGAGTAACACCCCCTGAATCACCCAACTTCTGTACAACAGGACTGACTCGATACAACATGACAGACCCAACTGACTTGGTAAGAAAAGACTGACTCAAAACAACGAGACAGACTCTAAGCAACAAAACAAAACTGACTAAGCAACAAAACAAAATTGACTCAATACCCAAGCCATAACACAAAACAAACAGCATTCGCAAATGCTCAAAACAGTGCATGCCAAACGCCACATCTGGAGTAAACTGAGCGCCATCGGCAGCTGGTTCATCCCCCGATCAAATGATCACATTATCCCCCAAGTTCACTAATCCAGTGTCGATAGACTTTGCAGAGCCTGGAGCGATGATGATCTTGTTGTCAATCAGATCTTGTATTTCATGGCGAAGACGGTAACAACTATCAGTGCCATGGCCGACTTGTTGATGAAAGGCACAGTACTTGGCCAGATCATGGGAGAGAGGAAGTTTATTCAGTAATGGCCGCGGCTCCTGGGGCTTCATATGCCCTTGTCCTATAAGGATTTGGAAAGCCTTGGACAAAGTCATGTAGAGGGAATTGAAGGCCCTCTGGCCTCGGGGTGGATACTTCGAGGTTTGTGGAGTTTTGCTAGATGCACCAGCAAAGGGATTGGTAGGCACTGACTGGGTTTGCTGATCTCTTCTGAGTACAGGATTAGAGCTGAAAGGGGTATTTCTGGTACGACATCCCTTGTCTTGGCTTGCCCCTTGATTCAAACTGCCTCCAACTTGAGTGGCGAAAGTGTCATCCACAGTTTTTGCAACAACTGCGAGTACTTGCTGTTTGTTCAGCCCTTCAGCTTTCAAAGCCTCAATAGCCCACTGAAGGTGTTCTTGAGGACCAATGTTTGCCCCTACCTTGTTCTTACCACTTGCCTCAGCTTGGCCAAAGGATCGGATCGCCATATCAGAGCGAAGCCCAGTTGTTGTCGACACGCCAACACCCAGATCTGAGATGGCTTCAGGTTGGCCTTTTTCAGTTGCAGCTTGCCCCAAGATCAGAGAACTTCTTGGTGTGAAATTTCTGGCATGTGATGTGGTCGATGATGGAGCCAAAATTCCAAAGGCTAAATCTGCCACAGTTCTTTGCAAATCTTCAATTATGCCCCCCAGCTCAGAAGTAATGGGTTTACGGGTTTGAGATGATTGGGGTTCAAATGCATCCCTCGTGCTTAAGCCCATGCTTTTCGGGATAAACACCTTGGGCTTGAGTATATGTGTCGAGGTGTATATACTGGGGTTGTAGGTGGGTGGTAGTGTATGGCCGAGGTTGAGATGTGGATGAGGCACTTGGTCCTTGGGGTTTTGAGGTGGAACTATTATCCAGTTGTCAATGAGATTTTGGATCTCATGATGAAGGCGGTAGTAACCATCGGTGCCATGGCTGCGCTACTGATGATACACACAGTATTTGTTGGGGTTATGTTTGGCAAGGAGTGGGTCAGGCAAAGGTTGAGGATTAAGGGGTTTGAGATGCCCTCTTTCCATCAGGACTTTTAATGCGCTGGTTAGACTCATATGGAGGGGGGTGAAAAATCTACCATGAGCTCGGGCTGGGTTGGCTATTTGTGGGCTGGCCTTGGCAAAGGGATCGGCTATGGAGACTGTGTTGTTTTTAGCGAGTTTGGGAACAGTGCTACCGCCAGCATTGGTACTCCCGACTGGGAGCCTTACGGCAACCTCGGTGTACCCATCCCCAATGTCGTGAATGGAGTTAAGGCCCTTTGCCATTTTGACCTGCTTCTCAAGGTTCACAATTTTTTTCAAGCTCGGATCAAGATCAGTAGTATCAAAAGGATAAAGCTTCTCAGTAGGCTGCGCCAAGGGTCTGAAAACTCGGGCTTAAGCCAACCCTTCTCGGGAATTCGGGCCATGCGAATCTTCAGCTGGCGGGAGTGGGTCAAAGTTCATTTGGGATCTCAAGGCTGGATGTGTGGTAGATGCCCCAAATGGGCGTTGTATTTCAGCATTGGCCTGACCCTGTCTGGGGATTCCCTGGTTTAATGCCGCTGTCATGGCCATAATTTCTTCGAAACTCTACATCATCGTGAGTCTGCTGAATTGAACAGAGGTGATGTGACTGGTGATTGACGGATCAGATGAATCGATGAGCCCTGACTGGCCTTTCTCTGCCTTGCCTCAACGAAGGAAAACACTAGTTGCTCTAAACTGAATCACTAACCTGGCAAAGTCTATCAACAGAGGTTCAATGCACCCGGGGGATATCGGAGCCTTCTGAAGCTATAGTTCCACGACTACCATGCAAAAGAAGAAAACAGACAACATCTCAGCCTGATTTCACCGGAATAGATATGAGCATAGCTGAATGACTGCACTCTCTACTAAATTCTGCCCAAAATTCTGCCTGTAAACTGATACCCTCAGGTAAAACTGATTCCCAAATACCGACGCCCTCAGGCCTGATACCCAGACTTCCAAACTGATGTGTGCATTCCTGTAGAGGCCAACTCTAAAAGCACATAACAAGCAAGAGAGAGCCAAAACACCCCTATGTTGGGATAGGGTTTCCCTGTCCTATTTTGTCAGGAGCTAGGGTTTCACTACGCACACAGCGGTTTCAAACAACCTATAATTGAGTAAGCAACCTGTCCTAGCTTGGAATAGTCACTATGGTTTCCGATATGCACTAGGTCGAATGGTCAAAAAGGGTGCCCTGGTAAAAACTGGGGTTTGTGTTCCCGTCGTGGCAGAGCCCGCAACCGGTCAGCCTTATAGCATGCTTCTCAAAGCGAGCCTCCGACAAACCGTTCAGGAATAGCATACGGAAAACACGGTGTCCTAGGCGCACCAATGCAAATGCAATGCAAAGAGACACATAAGCGTAGTAAAAAACAAGATATCATGAGTTCGAGTCAAGTTCTCTAAATCCCTAGCAGAGTCGCTAGAAGCTGTAGACGCGCCCCGAGGGCTTTGTGCTGCGCTACAGTTCAGACTCAATTGTCATGGTTCTTAATCTGATCTCACGATGTGCAATGTGAGATTGATAAATCACCAAAGAGTCTAAATCTGACAAATCGTTTTGGAAAACTGATTTTTGTAAAGAAGTGCCAAACATGGACTGCTTTGCCAGATACAGAGTCGCCACCTAAATATTTTTTTTAGGGAATTTAGGAAACCCTAATTCGTGCCTAAGGCCACGTGTCCGTCATCACCAAAGTTGCCTCGGCTCGGGAACGTGGGTACGAGAGGGAAAGGTCATGCAATGAGCATCCCTGCTCACCCGATCGAAGATCGGCCTTTACTAACATGATATCTTGTTTTTGAAAACACATGCGTTCTTATTCTGATTATTAGCCTAGAATTACTATGTGATGCGCACAACACACTAGATCGCCTAAGTTGGAACAAATCATATCATGTGTGTTTGTTTGAAAATGGTTTGAAGGTGCTACTCGCAAGTAGGCTAAGACGTGGATTTGCCACCCTTAAGTGGGCTTAGAAAACATGATTTTACCACAATCAAGTGGGCTTAAAACTCGCATTTCAATGAATTGTTCCAATTCAAGTAATCTAACCTTCACCCACAGGCATTCAGACAGTTAATCATATTAGCAGTTAGCCTCATGGTAAGCATGCGATCATGTTAACACTCACACACATGCAAGATGCTAAAGCATAAAAGCTTACCTAGTACTCCGAGCCAAAACAATAGCTAGTTAGTAATCTGTGGGAGCCGAATAATGGCAAAGTCAGAAGGCGCGCACTATAGAAGGCTGATATTAATCGGCTGTATCCTGCGAGAATAGGGGGCCGAATATAATATATGGGCCGAATAAGAGAAATGACAATGATTAAAAAGTAGGCCCTGGCCCCGAGGCCCAAAAGAAACAGGTATAAATACAGGAATAACAGATTTAGTAGGTATGTAACAATCACTTTCTGCTTAACTTAGAAGACAAGATATTTTGAGTACAAGAATTGACTTGTCCGTCGGAGTGCTAATTCCGACACCCCCGACCGAAGTGTTTGTGTCTTTTCAGGTGACTAGCTGAGGATCACTAGCGTCTCCCAGGATCTTGAAGAGTATTTCCAAAACCACTTCTCCACAATTGGCGCTGTCTGTGGGAATACTCAAATACATCCATGGCAGGCGTGACTGAAGATCCTCCGATAGCCACCGACGAGATCATACAGAGAGATGACCTCACTCCAGCAAATATGCTCGAAAAGGAAACCATCGCTGCAAGACGCACCTTGAACTTTGATTCACCAAGGACTTCAGCGTAACAGACAATGCAAGCGATCATGGAACAAGCAAAGTAGAATGAACAAAGGCTGGAGAACATGGCTGAAAATAAACGTCCCCGTCAAGACTTGGCCCTGGAAGTGGCAAAATCCAGAGAAGCCGTGCGCCAAGATCCCGAACATCCTCCAAAGGCAGGTGGACAACGACCTCGAGCCCGACCAAGGGATACCGATAGCGACTCCAACTCACTGTCCACGGAGCTCAACAAGAGGGGACGATCCAAAATTTCCAACTCCTCCGAAAAGAGTCTTCGTATAAGGAACAGGCGCAGAAGAAGCAGTTTAGACGAAGACGACCAGCATGATCCCTTTGTCCGACGGATTGCAAGAGCGGCCCTGCCCAAGAAGTCCAAAGCTCCGTCATTCACTCTCTACGACAAAAAATCAGACCCCACTGATCATATCCGTCACTACAAGCAGGCCATGACATTGCATGCAGACAACGAGGCCCTCATGTGCCAAATATTCCCCAGCAGCCTGGGGCCATTAGTTGTCAGGTGGTATTACAAGCTGGAGTCGGCTTCGATCAAAAGCTTTCATCAATTACAGAAATCCTTCAGGGCCAGGTTCATCACCAACGAGGTACAACCGAAATAGGCCGACTCTCTCTAGGCTATGCAGATCCAGTTAGGAGAAATGCTCAGAGCGTACTCTGTGCGCTATTGGGAGTGCTTCAATCTCGTTGACGACGCTTGCAACGACTCCATGGCCAACACCGCCTTCAAAATGGGACTACACCCTGATAGCACTCTTCGCAGTTCCCTGACCAGAAGACCCCCCAAAACAATCTGGGCGTTGGTGAAGAAAGTTGAGGAGCATTGCAAAGTCGAAGACGATGCCTTGAGAATTAAAGCCGGACAAATGTCCAACAACCAATAAGTTCCGTGCCACCTCCGAGCCCTGAGCCACGGCAACGCGCTAAAAGAGACAAAAGGCGGGACTCTCGCCGATCAAGCGATCAATGCTCCCACCGGACAAATGAACAACTGCAAGTCGACAGCAGACGCTTGAGGCGTGCGGACAAGAAGTACACAGAATTGTCCGAACCAATCACTGCGATAATGACCAAGGTCCAACACCTTCCATTCTTCAAATGGCTGTCGAAGATAGTGGGACCTCCCGACACGCGAAGAAGGGATAGGCGGTGCGAGTATCACAAAGATCAAGGCCACGAGACTGAGAATTGTTACGCATTAAAGGATCACCTGGAAAAACTAGTGCAAGACGGCCGACTGCAGCAGTACGTGAGAAACGGCAAGCCAATCAAGGCACTAGCCTTGAGGCATGACTCACCCCCACTTGGCATGATCCATATAATCTACAGCCTGCCAGCGCCCCCAATCGTGCATGCAATCTAATCGCATCCAATCCCCCAAAAGCAACATATTCCGACCGAATGGCCCAGAGAAGCTCCGACAATCACTTTCAATGACTCCGATCTTAGTGGTGCAATAGCCTCCTACGTCGATCCGTTGGTCATCAAATTATGCGTAAATCGGTTCACCATTGAACGCTTTCTCATAGACCTAGAGAGTACTTCAGAGGTTATGTATCACAAGACTTTCATCAACAAGTCAGATCTGTCTCCGGCTCCCCACCCACTGTTTGGCTTTAACACGAACCCTGAGTACCCGTTAGGAAAGATCACACTACCTGTTTGAGCGGGCTCCAGAATGGTCGAAGTAGAATTCCTGGTCGTAAAGCTCCCTTCGCTGTATAACGTCATCATGGGGCGAACCTGGTTACATATTATGAAGCAGTTCCAAGCACTTATCATCAGCTTGTACGCTTTCCGACAGCCCACGGCATTGAAGAAATCCGTGGCTCCCCGCAATCGGCACAAGCAGAGATTTTATGAAAACCTTATCACTGACCGGACCTGTGGGCTTTGATACTTGTATACATTTCACTTCTGCAATGCAAACCATTTTTCTTCGTCGCTCAAATTCATTTCCCAACTCCCATTGTAGCGCTCGTCATATCGCCGATTTAAAGCTCCCTTTTGGTGCATGACACCTTAGGGCTGATTAAAGTCTCCGGATTCGGAGCCCCCTTTGGTGCATGACACCTTAGGGCCGTTTAAAGTCTCCGGATTCGGAGCCCCCTTTGGTGCATGACACCTTATGGCCGATTAAAGTCTCTGGATTCGGAGCCACCTTTAGTGCATGACACCTTAGGGCCGACTAAACCCTCCGGATTCAGAGCCCCCTTTGGTGCATGACACCATAGGGCCGACTAAGACTCCGGATTCGGAGCGCCCTTCGTAGATATCACGATTGGCCAAACTAAGTCTCCGGATTCGGAGCCCCCTTTTGGTGCATGACGCCTTAGGGCCGATTAAAGTCTCCGGATTCGGAGCCCCCTTTGGTGCATGGCACCTTAGGGCCGACTAAAGTCTTCAGATTCGGAGCCTCCTTTGGTGCATGACACCTTAGGGCCGACTAAGACTCTGGATTCGGAGTGCCCTTCGTAGATGTCACGATTGGCCAAACAAAGTCTCCGAATTCGGAGCCCCCTTTTGGTGCATGACACCTTAGGGCCGATTAAAGTCTCCGAATTCGGAGCCCCTTTTGGTGCAAAACACCTTAGGGCCGACTAAGACTTCGGATTCGGAGCGCCCTTCGTGGATATCACGATTGGACAAACAAAGTCTCCTGATTCGGAGCCCCATTTTGGTGCATGACACCTTAGGGCCTATTAAAGTCTCCGGATTCGGAGCTCCCTTTGGTGCATGACACCTTAGGGCCGACTAAACCCTCTGGATTCGGAGCCCCCTTTGGTGCATGACACCATAGGGCCGACTAAGACTCCGGATTCGGAGCGCCCTTCGTGGATATCACGATTGGCCAAACTAAGTCTCCGGATTCGGAGCCCCCCTTTGCTGCATGACACCTTAGGGCCAATTAAAGTCTCTGGATTCGGAGCCCCCTTTGGTGCATGACACCTTAGGGCCGACTAAGACTCCGGATTCGGAGCGCCCTTCGTGGATATCACGATTGGCCAAACTAAGTCTCTAGATTCGGAGCCCCGTTTTGGTGCATGACACCTTAGGGTCGATTAAAGTCTCCGGATTCGGAGCCCCTTTTGGTGCATGACACCTTAGGGCTGACTAAGACTCCGGATTCGGAGCGCCCTTCGTGGATATCACGACTGGCCAAACTAAGTCTCCGGATTCGGAGCCCCCTTTTGGTGCATGACACCTTAGGGCCGATTAAAGTCTTCGGATTCGGAGCCCATTTTGGTGCATGACACCTTAGGGCCGACTAAGACTCCGGATTCGGAGCGCCGTTCGTGGATATCATGATTGGCCAAACTAAGTCTCCGGATTCGGAGCCCCCTTTGGTGCATGACACCTTAGGGCCGACTAAGACTCCGAATTCGCTGCGCCTCTGACGCGTAACACCCTAGGGCAGATCATACCTCTGAATTCGGAGCACCCTTCGGCACGAACAATACGAAACAAAACATGCCAACATTCGAAATAAGGTGCTTAGCTAAACATATAAAAAATCTAGAGTAAGACGCAAATGTTTGAAATAAAACTTTTTATTTGATCAAACAATTGTTGCATAGATGCAATCCGCATTCGAACATTACAATATCTATATTTAACTTCTAAGGCGAAAAGGGGAATTAATCACGTTGACACAGCGAAGGCCCCGAATCAATGCACGTCGTTTGGAAAGCCTCCGCGGCTCAAAATGCCTTGATCCAACCGTGCCCGAATTACCGTATCTCTGGACCTCCCTCTGACACCATTGACAATGTCAAGGCCAAGATCCAAGACAAGGAAGGTTAAGGGCAACGGTCGTTGTGTCTCCTTTCGGGGCGATCTGCTTCAACAACTTGGAGGCTGACGCGCCTCCCGTTTCTTTTTTAACGACCCACCTCCCACACCGGAGAATTCTCCGCTGCGATCCATTGCGGCATCAAGCTCGGCCAATGTTCGAGTTTGGCTGATTAAAGAAACTCTGTTTTACATCCACAATATTATATAACCCCACGCAACAAATGGCGTTATATTAATGAGGTCACTACCACGAAGAGTCCATTCCATTTATTTTTAAATGCTAGCAGTGACCCCGAGGCAATTTCATTAACGCCAAAACCCCAAGAGACGAACGTCGATTGACATTCACCACGGCCTAGGTACCCAAACGGCTTTTTGGAACACATGCACTGACTGGGACAGGGGCAGCGTTATCAATCCAATCGGCCAAGAATTTAGACCCTGCACCGACTGGAATTTGCCACAGCCACTCCACGTTCTAGTTTTTGGCCTCTTGAAATTACAGTGGCCACATTCAAGAATAAACGGCCATCACGATTGGGCCGACCCCGTCTATAAACCAGCGTATCATTATACGATCAATGTTTGTACATTCATTCAAATATCCATGTAATAAAACGAAACACGTATATGCCGAATACGAACTACGACGAAATATTTATAATAGAACGTTTTTATTCAATCCAACAATAAATTACATAGTTTTTATTGCGTTTCAACCTTACAATGCGTATTCTTATAAGGCGTCACCCTCATCCTCACTTTTCTCAACTTCAAAAGCGGAAAACAGAAAATGTTTACTGTGGTAGAGTGGCGATGCCAAATCAATGCCCAACGCTCGAAGAGCTTCTGCGGCTTGAGATGCCTTGATCCAACCGTCCCTAAATCCACGATTCTCACATCGGCAAACCTCTTCGGCGAGCTTCTCCTTGGTCTTTTCGATTCCAACTTTTCGGCCTTCATGAAAACCTTTTTCATAGGCCCTCCCCTTCGCAGACTCCATTGCAAACATACTTGCTGTCTCACGATTAGCGAGCGTGGTACTGATGAGCCGACTGGTAACCCTTTCCTCCATAATTGGGTTTCCCTGCCCGGCGGGTTGTGCTTGAGCCGCCCTGGTCTTCCTTAACTCACCCTCAGCTGCCTCCGTGCGAGCCTCCAAACTTCAGATACGTTCCTCCTTCTTCTCCAATTCTCAACGGGCAGCGCGCAGTCGCATGCCAATTTCATAGGCAGTGTAAAGCCCCTTCACCGCCCCGTGAATGCCTTCGCGAAATACGTCATAGTTCTGTCGACCTACCATTGACTGCTGAACCTCGGAGGAAAAATTTGTATACATTTGGGTCTCAAACGATCGAGTCCGCCTCTGTCATGGGTCTATTCCCCACAAATATCGCAAAGCTTAATGGGCACGGATTCGCGTCAGATCCCCTCTCGACTCGGGGTGGCAGAGATCTGCCTTGCGACTGCTTGTCCCACCTAGGTGACCTGCTTCGACATCGAGGAGACTGACGCCTCTCTCGATCCCTAGAACTCCTACTTCACCACCTCGATTCATGTCTCCGCCCAGCTTAGCTAGCGTCCTCGTTTCCCCTCTGCTGTTAAAGAAGAGTCTGTTCGACATTCACACGATAAATCTTCCTCCAGGAGCTGGAGTCAGCTGTTTACTAAGCTCATAAAGGCTATACCTTTGTTCATTTATCCTTTACAGAGGCAGCGCCCTCGAGGCAATCTCATTAATTGAGAAAACCTCAATCGTCCGGCGCCCAAATGATCATGCACCGCCTGGGGCAAGGGCAGATTCATCAATCTATTCGGCTCAACTGCCCCAGCCGGCTCATGAATCGATTATTCAAAATTCTTAAGATTCATCAATATATTCGGTTCAAATGCCCCAGACGGCTCACGAATCAATTCTTCAAAATTCTTAAGGTCGTCTCATCCGGTGTCGGAATGATCATGAACTAACTGGGGCAAGGGCAGATTCATCAATCTATTCAGCTCAACTGCCCCAGTCGGTTCACGAATCGATTCTTCAAAATTCTTAAGGTCATCTCATCCGGCATCGAAATGATCATGAACCCACTGGGGCAAAGGCAGATTCATCAATCTATTCGGCTCAACTGCCCTAGCCGGCTCATGAATCGATTATTCAAAATTCTTAAGATTCATCAATATATTCGGCTCAAGTGCCCCAAACAGCTTACGAATCGATTCTTCAAAATTCTAAATTTCATCTCATCCGGCGTCGGAATGATCATGAACCAACTGGGGCAAGGGCAGATTCATCAATCTATTCGGCTCAACTGCCCCAGCCGGCTCGTGAACCGATTCAAAATTCTTAAGATTCATCAATATATTCGGCTCAAGTGCCCCAGACGGCTCATGAATCGATTCTTCAAAATTCTTAAGGTCGTCTAATCCGGCGCCCAAATGATCACGCACCGCCTGGGGCAAGGGCAGATTCATCAATCTATTCAGCTCAACTGCCCCAGACAGCTCATGAATCGATTCTTCAAAATTCTTAAGGTCGTCTCATCCGGCATCCGAACGATCATGAACCACCTGGTGCCAGGGCAATTTCACCAACCTATTCGGCTTGAATGCCCACAATACTCGGCATATGAATGATAAATCAATATTGTCATAAGATATTCAATCTCTGAAAGCTTAAACACAACAATGATTTTATCCAAAGTAGTGAAAGGCAAAACATTCTTCATTAACATAACTTCACAAACTGTGTACAAGTGGTGGTGAAATAACAAGGAAATTTTCATTAATAAATTGAGCACAAATAGTAACCAATTTATACATGAAAACTATCCTGAACCAACAAAAGTCTACCGAACAAAAACTTACATCGGAATTAAAAATACTTAATAAAATTGAAATGTCTCCCAGATCAATCCTTGGGGTCAGATTCAAGTGGCTCAACGTCCACTTGCTCGTAGGGAATTGGCAAGGCCAACGTAATTCCAGCGACAGCAAGGGCTTTGAGCCACCCATGTTTGAACCCCCGATTCTCGAATTTGGGGACTTCATCTACATATTCCGTGAAGGCGGCGCTTTTTCCTGCCTCAAATGCCGTAGAAGCCTCAGAATCGGCTTTTTCCTTGGCCGCCTTGAGCTCTTCTAACTGAACCTCCACCTCGGAAAGCGCCTCCTTGGCTAACTTGAGCGATTCTTCACTCGCATTTGCCCTACTCTCAGCATTAGAGCGGAGCTGTTTAGCTGAGCGAGCCCTTTCCTCATCTGCTTCAGCTCGCGCACTCTCCATTGCGGCTCTCATGACTTCAAACTCGGCCCTACTCTTTTGACCGTTCGCCTCCGTTTGTAAACGATCAATCCTGCCAAGGGCATCATGCAAGCGACGACCTAGGTCTGCGATCTTGCCAACCGTCTGTAAAACAAGTTGGGATCGTTAGATACCTTAATGAAAACAAATTCAAGAGAATTTGAGATGGTCACTTACCAGGAGAGCCGACTGCGCAGATAGGGCTACGGCCATAACATCCGGCACGGCGTGAAAGGTTGCGTTGTCAGCCGGCAAGGAAATTGAAGCCGCCAGGCTCAACGCCACGGCTGGATCCTCAATGCCTGAAGCGTCAGAAGAGATTGGCGTATCTTTGATCTTTGGCCGAACAATAAAAGGAGCAACCACGTCCGACTCTTCTAAACGAGGCCGTTTGGAAGCAGGGCTAATCTCTGACCCAGCCTCTCCCTCACCACTACGCTTTTTTCCCCGCTCCTCCAGAATCAGCCGTTCGTTAATGATCTGTTCAACCTCTTTCCCCGCTTCGGCCGCAGCAACCTGGGCTGTCTCTTCAATAACGGGTACAAAAGTTTTAATCAAGGTGGGCTCAGAATGGGTGGCCTCGGCCTTCTTTCGGCAGCCATTCGCTCGGCATTTTTCTTTCGTGCCATCTGCGTAAGGTTTTCCCCAGCCATACCTTCGAAAAAATTGTCGGGTAGGTCTCCCAAATTCGTAAAAATATCTCCAGAAGAAAACTCTGCCTGACCCGAAGTGGATGGTGAAGGCTGGTTAAGTCCGGCAGCCTCGAACGCCGAGCGTATCGCCTCGTCGACCTCTTCGGCCTTCTCGGCGACCTCTCTGGTTGGTTTGGCAACTACCTCTACCACCGGCTCCGCGTCTTCCCCTGAATCCGAATCTTCGAGGCCAATTTTCCTAAGGCTCTTGAAGCTGGAAAAGAGAAGAGCCAAAAGGTGTTGATCACCGGATGGAATTGGAATGCCGTTCGCGGCCGAGAATGTAGTATAAGTAGGTTCGTATCGAAGGAGTATGTGAGCAGCTCTCCCTTGCTTTTGTATGTTTGGACGGCTGAAGTATCTAAGTGCAGACTTAATTTCCTCAAGGACTGTGTCGTCGGTTGAGGGAAGAATCTTCTTCAATCTGTTACCTGCAAAAAACAAGGGGTGATTAAAGGAAAAAAGCCGAATAAAAGGCAGATCAACAAACACGAGGCGTTACATGGCAACCTGGATCACCCTTCCGTCTGGGAATAGGGTCTAGGCGGTATTCGCCTTCACCGAACTCCCAATTACCTCGGACATTGACCATTACATCATCAACTCTCTTACTAGAACTGACAAGCATGGTTATAAAGTGATGGTCAGTGTCCTTGGCCCTGAGAAAGTATCGCCCCAGCCGACCGAAAGATTTTTCCAAAGCGTAGCAGTGCCGAATCGCCAGAATGCCAAGGTTGATCCTAAGGCGTCGGTTCAACTCTATCACCCCCATGATGATTCGAAAGAAATTTACATTGGGTTGAGAAGGAATCAGACTCCAATAGCGAAGAACGGCCCTAAGCAATGGATATAGGGGAAAACGGACTCCGTCCTCCGCTATGGATAAGAGAGGGAAGACGATCATATTTTGATCCTCCCTCTCCATATCAAGAGTACTGTCCATTAGAAGAGATAAGTGGACATCGTCGGAAATGGAAAAGTATCGCCAGAATCCAAAAATACGACCCTCAGAAAGGAGGTCTTTCAAGTGTTTAGCCATTTTCGGGGGGATTCAAGGTTCTGCCGAAATCAAAATGACAAACAGAAAATAGGATTGCAAAGAAGAGAGAAGAAGACTTACGAGGACTAAACGGGGCATGGATAGACGAAGAAGAATTGCAAAAAATGCGAGTCAGAGAAGGGATACCCGCTAGCGGTCGAAGAGTCACGAATACTTGACGAATTATGCATTCGAAAAGACTGAAGTTTCAAATCGTAATAAATGCGAGGGATGCACGAACGAGGCGGGAAAGTATAATGATGACCGAAAAGGTGTGCGCATTCTGACATCTATATCGGGGTATGCGAAGCCGTCTGACCTATTTTGACTTCTCAAATTCAAAACCAAACACGCCGATTAACTACCGTCAATGGGGAGTTCGGGGGGGCAATTATGGGAACCGAATAATGGCAAAGTCAGAAGGCTCGCACTATAGAAGGCTGATATTAATCGGCTGTATCCTGCGAGAATATGGGGCCAAATATAATATATGGGCTGAATAAGAGAAAGGACAATGATTAAAAAGTAGGCCCTGGCCCCGAGGCACAAAAGAAATAGGAATAAATACAGGAATAACAAATTTAGTAGGTATGTAACAATCACTTTTTGCTTAACTTAGAAGACATGCTATTTTGAGTACAAGAACTGACATGTCCGTCGGAGTGCTAATTCCGGCACCCTCGACCGGAGTGTTTGTGTCTTTTCAGGTGACTAGCTGAGGATCACTAGCGTCTCCCAGGATCTGAAGAGTATTTCCAAAACCACTTCTCCACATAATTAATGCATGATCCTAGTTATGTTAAGATGCCTAATGCAACACATGCAAAATGCAACTAGAAATAGGCTCGGCTATCTATGAATGGCATGTGAAATGCGACAACTCGATACACGTATTAAAGTTGGAATTGAAATACTATGCAGTTAGTATGATGCGCCGAGCCCGATGCATGCAATACAGATGAATGATGCAAACATGCGAGCATAAAGATGCTAATTGAAACATGACCTAAAACTAACCATTGAAAGCAGGTAAGTAAAAGGGAGAAAGACGTGGGGTTGGAAGACATTCACACACCCACGCACACTTATTACATAATTCGCCCTCTCGACGGAGGGTCCGAATAAATAATACAAATCAACTAATTAATTAACTACCCTACCTAATTAATTATTACATAACTCTTAACTAATTTAAACAAATTAACTAAGCTATGAAACTAAAGAGGTCGCCGCAGCTCCGACTCGGAATGATTGAATGATGCATGCTCGATCGCCTCGCTCAGAAACCCGTTGGCATGCCACATGTTGCCTCTGTTTGCACTATTCTGCACCTCTGAAAATTGCCCAAGTCCCAAGGATGCTTCCGAACCACTCCCTGAGCACTGTGAGGTGTCACCAGCCAAAATATAGGAACATCGACCATGTGGAATTGGTCATCGACCATTTGTGAGGATCTTGGCCAACAATGTTTAGTCGATCGGCATTGAAGATGGCCGGCCGACCATATCTTCCTGCAGAATGCTGTTTTGCTGTAACAGAGGACAAACAGAGCATGGTAATGCATTTTCACGGCAATGTGTGCACAAACACCCTCCCTATCATGTCATGAGGTCAAGGGAGTGTAGTGCTTGACCCTCGGGCCATCAATCAGGCATGTCGATGCATGATGGCCAAAGGAGCCAAGGGTGCAATTCGATATGGAATGAATGCACAAAAACACATGAATGCCTAGAACTCTATCATGTTGGATCAAGAGTGTCGGCGACTGAGGATTGAGGCATGTTTCGTCACTTCAAGTACGAACGTCCCTCGGTCCTCGTGTTTGGTTCGACACCCAAACCAAACATAATGCAATGCAAGTATGCCAAATACAATGCAGCGTGAAAATGCAATGCAATACAACATAAGCATGCCAAAGGCAATACAACGCAACCTAACATGTAAACAACATGGCATGTAACAAGTATGCAACAATACTATGTAACCTAAACATGCAAATATGCAATGTACGAAGCATGCAAAATGCAATGTACCAAGTATGCAATAACGACGACGAAATGGAACAAGTATGCAACAACATGCAAGGATCATGCAAGATGGACTTAAACTGAAATGGGCAGACCTCAGCCATGCCCAAATCAGTGGCCAAAACACTAAAACTAAGGCACCAACATGCAAAACAAACATGTACACATATTGGTCCATCACTTAGGCACAAAGAGGACAACTCTCGAAAGCACTCAAAGAGTGAAAAGCATGCAAGCATGACAACACTACATGCTCTAAAATGATGTCAAGGATGATGCCAAATCATACATACAAGTCAAGCATAACATGCAAGAAAGCTCAAGGCTTAAGGCTAGCCAAGGAGCTTGTACTAAGGCCACATGAAACAAGCTCCAACGAACCAAGGACAACCAAAACAGTCCTAGATCATGCTAAAGGGAGTCTAAAACATGCAAGGGCCAAAGCTAAAACAAGCCAAAATGAAGGGCCGAAGGCAAGATGCAAGTAAGGCCAACAAAGGGGATTACACTACACCCATTATAACCAAACATGGCATGACTCAATTAATGAAAAACAGAGATATGACATGTCAAAATAGGCCTAAAAACCCACTTAGATGGCATCTCGAAGACCTAATCATGGAGGCATGCACAATGACCCAACCTTAAGGCATAAGACACCAACTCTTCAAAGCTTTGAAAGGATTACAAATGCAAGTGTAAGGCTGCACTACATGGACTGAAATCACATATGAGATGATGCCAAATCATGAAAAAAGGTCCAAGTAGTGCACGCTAATGACTTGGACATTCAAAGCTAGTAAGCGAGGATGTATGATAGCTATACAAAGCAATGTGTATATGATCAAAACAACACCAAACAGAGCTTTAGCATGCTAAAATATGACCTAAAGTTCCTTTGAGTTGAGCCAAAATATGCAAGTATGATAGTTCAAATGTTAGATGCATGTTAAGGCAATAGAGGGGATTACAAGGCAAGTATATGGTGCATGCAAAAAGCCATTAAACCAACCTAGAACAGAGGTATATCATGACCAAATGACACCAAATACTTGCTGAAATGAAGCCAAAACATGCTAAGCAAACATGCTACCATTACAAGCCGTTAACATAAGCAAATGAGACACAAGGAGAGAGGGGTGTCCCTCTCCTATACAAGACTCTAAAACCACCTTTCCATCATTGAAAATCCTCTGGATTTTAGTGGTAGAAAGGTCAAGCCAAAGCAAGAACAAAGGCCAAAAGAGGTGGCTCAAAATAAGGCCAAACAAGGCCTAAGAGGGGGTAGACAACCCCTAATCAAAAAGTGACCTTAAACAATCATCTTAAGCACACAAAATAGAACTTTTTTCAGTTTATAGTTAAGCTTAAAACAATATGCAAATAGGTCTAAAACCTTAAGCCAAAATGGAGAAACAAAAGGTTAGTTGCTCACCCTTGAAGAACACCTTCAAGAACACAACTCCAGCCACTCCCTTGGATCAAAACCAGCCCAAGAACTCTGAAACCAACTTTCTAGTGCCTCAGCAACCAAAGAAAGGTGTTCTACTAGGTGCTATACTGTAAAAGTATGAACAAAATACACATTTAAGGCACCAACACACACACAAATATAGAGAGAGAGATATGGAGAGAGAAGGATATATGAACTCTATATCTATTTTGCTGAACCTCTGGAAAGGGAGGAGAGGGTCCCCTCTTATAGGAAATCAAATTCAAAGCTTCTTAGAGAAGCTAAGCTTTGGTTCAAATCTCTCCATACACATGTTTGGAGGGGAGGGTCTGTGCTCACCAGCTGGCACAGCTGGCATGCACAATGCCTGAAAAAGGCAAAGAAAAGGCCTTGGCCAGAAAATATGGCTGATCGACCAAAATAAGTGCCGACCAACCAACAAAAGTGCCGACCGGCCAACATTTATGGCCGATGGCAAGGAAGAAAGGCCGATGGCATCATGCCATAGCCGATGGGGTGTGGGGATGGCCAACAAGCCACCACCTTCCCTCAGAAGCAAAACCACAAGTCTTTGGTCCACAACCAAGCACAAAACAGACAAATTGAGAGATCCTAGGGCAACGCACGTAGCCGAGACCTTCGGGAACTCAAAACGAACATGAACATGGATGATCATCGAGTGTTCAAACGATGACGTCCAAGTCTTGAGGACGGTAAAAAATGGTGTGTCTACAAGGACGTGGAGTCTAGCGAGGAGGAGGAGTTGGCACATCCTTAGTTTGAGACATCTGCAGGTAGGGACGATGACTCTCGTTCGGGTTCAGAGGATAGAGGCAACACCGAGGAGGCTTCCGAGGACGGTGACTCCGATTCGGATGATGGTGCCGGTGCCGGTGCCGGTGGCGCGGAGGCTACTCAGCCGAAGAGGGTGAAGAGGGCCTCTCGGTCTTGAGCTTGATGGCACTGATGCTGATGTCCCTGCTTTATTTTTCTTTTTACATGTAGTTGTAGCACATTGTACAACTTAGGCAGTTTTATTTTTCTTCAAAACTTGTACCCTTTTGTAAAATGTTGTAAAAAGAAGCTATGATGGAATGAAATCAACTTTTCATTCAAAGAGTGTTGTATTTGTATTCTTAGCATCGCATCGCATCGCACCATTTTGCACAAAAATGAAATTTGAATGAAAATAGAACAACGCGTGTTGCCAAGTCAGGTAGTGAACCGACGTAACAAACTAAACAACTTAACTCACTAAGAAACAAAACCTCAGCAAGTTTATAACTCGATAAGCAACGAGCAACAACTCGATAAACAAACAGCAACAAATCGATAAGTAAAATTTAACAACCCGATAAGCAAAAACTTAACAACTCGATAAGCAAAAGAACTCAATAAGCAAAATTTAACAACTCAAAGAACGAATGCATTTTGAGACAAACAAATCGACAAAATGCATCCGAAACAGAGGTAAACTCGAACCTTCAGCACTCCCAGCACACGGGGAGGTTAAAGACTCACTCCTGGAGGCAAGAAACAGGTGTAAACCACTTTCATACTCATGGTCGACCACCAGAGGAGCCTGCCGATCAGTTTTTCTGTCTGCAGCCCAAAAAAGTAGCTGGCCGACCAGAAAAAGTGGTCGGCCAACCATTTATCCTGGGACCCTCCAGTTTTGTGACACTTGTCCTCCAAATAGTGTCTTATCCTTTATGAAGGTTCCAGCTTCGTGGTTCCCTCATTCCAACTTAGTCTTGCACCAAAATGGAGGCGTTTCTCATCCAAAATCTCTCAAATTGGATTGCTTCCTTGGATGGCTCGGAGAAGGTGAATTTCCGGGGCTTTGGCATAAATGCACTATTCATGCTGAGCCGCACCCCGCTACATTTTCTATTTCTCCATTCTGCGGTAAGGTTTTGGAACCCGGTAACACATGTCTTTAGCTTTGGAGGACAAGAGGTATGTCCCACTTTCGAAGACTTCCAAGTTTTGATGGAATTCGAACGTAATGAAGAAACTTTGCCATAATTCTGCTTTGGCCACGTCCAAGCCATAGGATGGATGTGTGGGCTCACTTTGCATCACGCTCGGTCATTGATTCGCGATGGAGTGCTGGATATCCACAGCTTGATTCGTCGATTTTCTGATGCCGGTGACCGCGAGAACCATGACTAACAGGGTTATCAGTGACATGCACTTTGATTGTGCATGTTGTCTCATTTCTTGCTTGCTCCAGGCTCTAGTGGGTTTAGCACTCGTTTGACCGAAGTCGCTCAAGGCTTAAGAGAGGGCAAAAGCTGCATCGCCATGACATTGGTTGAGACATTGATAGGTTTGGACGCTTTTCATTGCCGGGAGACGGCTAGCTTGGCGGGGAGTCCACTACTATTGTAGGTAATGTTTCCCACCCCATCTCACATATATTTCTCACATCACTCGGCCCTAAGCTCGGTTTTTCTCTCAAAACCCTTTTCTCACTTTTCTCTCAACATACATATTTCTATTCTTTAATCTCTCATTTTTAATCCCTCCCCAGATATGGTTGATGGACAAATTGAAGATTGTGGACTCCTGCCCCGCATATTCAGCTCGCAGCTATTTCTTTCGATGACGTCTAGTCGATGCCCCTGATGAGGGATGGTGGTTTGACTGGATGTGCAGTTTGTCCGCGGACCATATTGCTTGGTGTTGTCCTTGGCTCAATCTACCGGCAATGAGTTACAGTATGACTCGCCAACCAGGGATTCAGTTGATTAGCATGACACACTGTGTGTTCTATTTTCCTTTCCGGTTTCGGCGCCAGTTTGGACATGATCAGACTTATCCGGAGGAGGGGATAGAGTACCCTGCTGCATTTCCAGTCTGAGGCACTTAGCTAGCTCGATATGCCACGACATGGAGGACTAGAGAGCTTCCGGCCCCGCTCCCATTTTCAGCTGCACCCTCTCTGATGAGTGCATAGATTGATTTAATGAAGAGGCACATGTAGGGCCCACTTTGGCAGCAAAGGCTTTGACCAGCTCTGGGAGGGGACGCAGGAACACCTGACTATGCCCCGGATTTATTTGCTTTAATCAGAACTTTCAAGTTTTCTTTATGAATGTAATGAAAAGAAACTTCAATTTTGTATTCAAGAGTAGGATAACTCTGTATTGAAATCAATGAAATTGAAGGTTGTGGGTACTGAAAATTTCCCGTTTGGTCCAAAAATGGTCTAAGTTGTAAAAAGATTAATTTGAACAAAATCAACTTTTATTAAAACTTTTCAAAACCATTTTCGATATGGATCAGAACTGGACACGCCTGAGATCTGTCACTGAGATGCACAATCCCGGATTCCAGCAACTGGAAAGTTGCCCCTAGCCTGAGTAGCACTGCACCGGAGATCACAATCGAGCTCTTGAATGCTGAATAGACAAAGATGACCAAACATGATCACATGGAGAAAGTTGATCGAGGAAGTGTTTATGGCTGGACTTCAGGATGAAGTTGCCTATGTATCCTAAAGATCGGAATCAAGCCTTACGTAGTTCGGCTTGGGTTCACTCATGTATTAACACTCTCCTTTTGCGCTCTAACTTTTGCCAAGGCCGCCCTTTGCGAGTTTTCAACCTTGCGAGCTCAGTTTTTATAATTTCAAATTTTCTGTGCTCTAACTTTTGTGAGCCACTCAGGGAAAATATTTCTTCAACTTGTCCATGTTGATCGGTTAGGAGAACTCTAGGCCATCTAGGTCCATCAGAACGACAGCTCCGCCCGACCAGATAGACTTAATGATGTAAGGACCAGTCCAATTGGGTCTAAACTTGCCCCTAGGGTTGTGAATGGGAGCTCGGTTGTCTTTGAGCACTAGATCCCCTTCTTTCAAATTCCTGGACTTAACTTTCTTGTTGAAAGCCCTAGCAATTCTGCGTTGACAACCCTGAACATGGTACAATGCTTTCAGCCTTCTCTCATCGAATAGCATGAGTTCTTCGAACCTGCTCTGCTGCCAATCTGCCTCAACTATCTGATACTTAGCCAGTAGCCGTAATGACGGAACCTCAACTTCAATAGGGAGGACAGCCTCCATCCCATAAACCAAGGAATACGGAGTCGTCCCAGTAGAAGTTCGAATTGAAGTCCGGTAGCCCCACAGAGCAAATGGCAACTTATCTGGCCAGTCTCAGTAGGTTTCCACCATCTTCTGCAGTATGTGCTTGATGTTCTTGTTGGCGGCCTCAACAGCTCCATTGGTTTGCAGCCGATATGTAGATGACTTATGGAAAGCTACGTTATACTTATCCAACAGGTCGATCACCTCCTTCTTGAAGTGGGAACCATTATCTGAAATTATCTCGTTCGGAACCCCATAATGGCAGATGATGTTGTTCCTGATGAACTTTTCAACATGCGAAGCCTTCAACACCGCATAAGATTGGGCCTCTACCCACTTTGTGAAGTAGGCTATCGCTACCAAAATGTACTCATGCCCATTGGACCCCTTCGGAGTGACAGCTCCAATCACATCAATCTCCCAGACTGAAAAGGGCCATGGCGAGGTCATGTTGTACAACTTCGATGGCAGAATGTTCATGCGGTTGGCATGGATCTGACATTTGTGGCATCACCAGACAAAGCCAATACAATCCTCCTCCATGGTGGACCAGTAGTAACCTTGTCTAAGGATCTTCCGGGCTAGAATTACCCTGTTCATGTGCGCTCCGTACTCTTCTCCATGGATGGCCACCATCAGGCGCTTCGATTCTTTGGCATCAACACACAGCTTATGCATCCCGAGATGACCTCTCTTGTACAGTTTACCCCCGCAGATGATGAACTGAGTAGTCATTCTTCTAATTGCCCTCTTGTCTTTGGCATTTGCTCCTGGTGTATACGCCTCTTTTTCTAAGAAGTTCTAGACGTCGTAATACCAAGGATTCTCATCATGTACTTCATCTATGGCAGCAAGCAGCTCGTAGGCCGGCACAAACTTCTGTTCGATGATGATCGGACGCATCCGGACTCCGAAAGGGATGTCTATCATGGAAGATAGAGTTGCTAGTGAATCTGTGAACCTGTTGTTTTCTCTTAACAGATGGGCGAAATTCAGCTTCTCAAACAGAGGAATTAGCACGTCCAAGGCTTGGTGATAGATTTTCATCTTTTCTTCTTTGACTTTCCAATCTCCTTTAGCTTGAGATACAACAAGGTTCGAGTCCCCGATGACGTCCAACCGTTTTGCCCCTAGTTCTAGGGCGGCTTCTAAACCAGCAATGCATGCCTCATACTCTGCTTCGTTGTTCGAGACTTTGAACCAGAGTTTGAATGCTAAAGGTATGCGAGAATTGTCAGGCGCTATCAGTAACACCCTTATCCCATACCCATATTGGTTTGACGCTCCGTCAAAGTACATCGTCCAAGTTTCGTCTTCGATATGTAGAATGGCCTCATCTGGGAATAGGTACTCAACTGCTTCATCCCTTTCAACTGAGTGATCAGCTAGGAACTCCGCTATCGCTCTCCCTTTTACTAACTTGCGTGTCACATACTTTAGATCGAATTCGGAAAGCAGAAGCAACCAACAGGCTAGCCTACCCATAAGCGTTGGTTTCTCAAAGAGATATTTGATGGGATCTAATCTCGAAACCAGTATTGCGGAGTGAGCTAACAGGTAGTGCCGCAGCTTCTTAGTAGCCCATACCAAGGCCAGGCAAGCCTTCTCCAGCGGGGTGTAGCAGGTCTCATACTCCAGCATTTTTTTACTCAAATAGTAGATAGCCCTCTCTACTTTGTCCTCAGACTCTTATGTGAACATGCAGCCCATTGTAGTTTTAGTCACTGAAAGGTACAGAATCAACGGTTTTCCCAGCTCAGGCGGTGACAACACAGGTGGGTTCTGTAAGTATTATTTGATCTGTTCAAAAGCTGTTTGGCATCGGCCGTCCCATTGGAACTTTAACCAGAAAGCCTCGCACCTCCTTTTCAGTCCTTGGTGGTGGCATTTCTAAGACGGCCTTGATTTTGGAAGGGTCGACCTCGATGCCCCTCTGTGTGATCAAGAACCCCAGCATTTTCCCTGCTGTAACACTAAATCTACACTTTTGAGGATTCAGCCGCAGCCTATACTCTCTGATCCGTTGAAAGAACTTCTGTAAGGCAGTGTAGTGGCCCTCTCTTTCCTTGGACTTGACAATCATGTCATCCACGTACACCTCAACCTCCTTGTGGATCATGTCGTGCAATATTGTGGTCACAGCCCATTGATACTTAGCTCCAGCATTCTTCAGCCCAAATGGCATTACCCTATAACAATAGGTCCCCCACGGGGTGGTAAAAGTAGTCTTCTCCCGATCTTCGGGTGCTATCAATATCTGATTGTAGCCTGAAAACCCATCCATGAATCAGAGCAACGCATGCCTTGTAGTAAAATCCACTAACTCATCGATATGCGGCAGAGGAACGTCGTCCTTCGGACTGGCTTTGTTCAAATCTTTGAAGTCCACACATACCCGAATTCTGACATCCTTCTTCGGCACTGGAACTATGTTGGCCAACCAAGTTGGGTATTCAGATACTAACAGGAACCCTGCGTCAATTTGCTTGGTGACCTTTTCTTTGATCTTGAGAGCCCAGTCAGGGCGGGTCCTTCTGAGTTTTTGTTTGACAGGTCGGGCCTCTGGGTCAAGAGGGATCCGGTGCTGTACAATCTCAGGATCGATTCTAGGCATGTCTTCATAGGACCACACGAAAATATCTTTAAAATCTTTTAATAAAAGCGACTAAGTGCTCGCGCTCCTACGAAGACAACGTGGACCCAATCTGGACCAGCCGTGGGTCCTTCTCAATACCGACGTTAATTTGGGTGATTTCATCAACCAAGGGTTTAACAAATCTCTCCTGCTCTTGATCAAGCAAATATTGCAAAATCGGAGGAATTTCTTCCTCATCGTTTTCATCAAAATTTTGAAAATCCTGATTTATGCAATAAATTAAGGGCACAGAAAAGTAATCGAAGGCCACAGCCGCACAATTCCCATTAAGTACTTCCAAGTCGCCTGGTTCCTCTCTTACAACAGACTCAAAGGAAAAAGAAAAAGACGACCTAGACAGGACTATGGCATCCGGGTTATCACTCCCAGGAATACCGGACTCAGACTCAGATGAGTTGGAACCTGATTCCGACTTACAAGACTCGGTGGAATCAGATTCTGGCTCACTACCTGACCCAGTGTTGCTCGATAAAAAGCCTTCCTCGTATTGCCAGACGAGGGAAGGTGCAATGGACACATCCAAAATATTTGAAGATGGGCTTGCAGCCTTTTCATTCCCAATCATGAACACTGAGAGGTCATTCCCCAAACACTCATATATGATCGGAGGATCTGAAAGTAGACAAGCTAGTGCTACCCCCATTTCAATCTCTGCTTCCTCGGAAACCTCCTCTTTACACTGCTTAGCCTCGGCTATTGGGTCTGTTTGCTCCTCGGCAACGTCATCCCCAGACAATTGTAAGTCGAAGAAGATCTCAAATCCCGGCAAGCGCTGCCTCTCTGTATTCAACCATGGCTCTGGAAAGCCGCAGAACGGGAAGTCCTTCCCCTCCTGGACAAAGCGTCCGTTTAGGGTACCCCGGATTGGTCAGTGCATCAACTTAAAATGCCTTCCCATCTGCTTAGCTCTGGCCCTTCCGGCCATTTCTTTGCCTTTTCTCACCCAGTCCTCTTTGGTAGGCAGATAACCTAGACCAAAGGTATGTAGGTTATGCGGCACTCCTGCTGATGCTGCAACGCCTTTTCGGCTACTGCTCCCTAATCCCATCCCGGGGATGTGCTGTAACTTGTTCATGAGATACACTGATTGTGCACTGACATAGAGTGCCTCATCAATAGCCAGAATGTTCTGTACAACCTGAGCCTCGGCTAGGGTGAACCTTGACAGGAATACATCCTCCGCGCCATGTTCGATCTCCAGTACTGGTGTAGACACCTCTGGTGGCGGATGGATTGACGAATTCCCAAAAACAATGGCCACCCCCTTCCCATGGGGGTATTTCAACATCTGATGGAAGGTGGAAGAGACTACCTTCACCTGGTGCAGCCACGGCCGCCCCAAGAGTAGATTAAAGGTTGCAGGAACGTCCAAGACATGAAAGTCAATATCATGTTGTCCTGGACCAACCCTAGTCCGAATTTGCACAGTCCCCATCACTTCTCTGCTAGTATTGTCATATGCCCGAATCACCTAGGCAGTAGGTACAAAGTCCACGGGCTTAAATCCGATTGCATATGCTGTCCTCGACGGACACACGTTAATGGCGTATCCTGTGTCGACAAGAACCACTGGTATCCACTTGTCTCTACATTCCACAATGATGTATAGTGGTTTGTTATGGTTTGCACCCTCAGGTGGTAGTTCCTTATCAGCAAAGGTTAACGTCGAGGAAGTTCCTCCCGGATAAACCAACCCTACCAGCTGTTCAGGCGTGGTGTCAATTGAAAGTCTGGCTTTGTCCATTGCAGAAAGGACAGCTTGTCTGTGTACTCTTGAAGCCATAAGCAGTCCCCAGATGGAGATGTCTGCTTGTATCTTTTTCAACTGTTTCAACACAGCCTCCTCTTCGAGTAACTTTTCTTTCTACTTCTCCGCCTCTGTGTCCCTTCCAGACGCCTCTGGTTGGTCTAGGTGTGGGGGCTTGAAGTACCGCCCACTCCTGGTCATGTGGTCCACCTCTCCAAGATACCAGGTATCATTCGGTTAGTTGTTCCCCTAATCTTCGTCTGTGTGGGCAAGACATAGGTCGTCGTCTTCCCACCACATGCCATCGGCCATCGACAAGCAACTATCCGGTTTTGTCACAACTGTTCCTGTGCGCACAACACATTCCATTTCCATTCCTACAACACATTTTATCTCCACGAGGGCTTTGGCCTTGCGAGCCTTCTCCAGATCTTCGATCTTTTCCCGCTCAAACTGCTTTCAGCGCAGCTTGCTGTTCAATATCCTCTGTACTCAAAATGCTCTGATCCTGAACAAAATTCTTAAAACCGGTGCTCTCCGGCGATTGCTCTTGATTCCGGGCCATTCCGACCACTACTGATGATATTCCAACCCCTGATTGCCCCTAGTCTGGCTGACGTTGTTCAATAGCATCCGGCTCATCACTGAGCCACCCGGTAGCTTCTACTGCCCTTCTAAATCAAACCAGTTGACAGTTACATCCCTCAAATCCTGTTCATTGAAGAATTGAAGGTTGGCTATGTCCTCTTCCAATTCCGCTAGGTCATCTAGCCCCTGATTAGGTTCATCCTCTCGAACTACATAGATCTCTGCCCCAGCCGGTAGTTCCACCCTTGACTTGGTTTGCCCTGTTGGTGTAATGTAACCGCTCGGGCCATACACATATCTCACAGACCCCTCAGGCCCTGAATAATCATTTCTATCTGTTCCCGTAATCATCCCGGTTCTATCTTCGATAGTCACCACCACCAGCTCAGGTTGGGCTTGGGAGATGTCCAACATGCATAGATCCGTGCTTTCTGGAATGAACACCTCTGGCTTGGGTAGGTGAGAAGGGGTGATATATATGCTGGGGTCGTATGAGATAACCCCAGTTTGGATTAGGTTAATGCGTTTGGGAGGTGGAGCTTGGTTATGTGGTGGGAGTGGGTTGGTTGTGACATTTGGTTTTTTTGGGGGTGCGATCACCTTATTGTCAACAAGATCTTGGATATCATGACGCAGTTTAAAGCACTGGTCGGTGCCGTGACCATGCTGTTGGTGATAGGCACAATACTTTGCCAGGTTATGGGAAGGAGGAAGTGTATTTGGCAATGGCCGCAGCTCTAGGGGCTTCAAGTGCCCTTTCTTGATCAAAACCCCCAAAGCTTTGGATAGGGGCATGTATAGTGGGGTGAAAGCTCTTTGGCCTTTGGGTGTATATTTAGCTGGTTGTGAGCTACTACTGGACGCACCAGTGAATGGGGTAGCTGTGAGGGATTTGGGAAGGGTGGTGGTGACCATTTCGACATCTGAAGTTCTACTAGCTGCAGCACTACTTGTGCCTGCATTTGTACTGCGGTTGAATGCCCTCTTAGGTTACTCTCTTTCATTATCAATAAGGCCTTGTTTCATGGCGTCCTTTATCTACACCCCAATCTAATGTAGATCTGCAAAGGTGGGTATGGGGAGGACTATCATCTTCTGCATGAGCTTGGGCTGGAGGTTGCACACAACCATCCATATCTGATCTTTGTCCACAGGCCTAATGGTCATCATCAAGGCTTTGGCTCTGCAACAGGTTACGAAATCAGAGAAGCTCTGCTTCGGTTCTTGCCTGGTAGTCTCGAGGTCGCGAGTTGTGACCTCGATCTGTGTATTATAAGAGTATTGAGCTATGAAGGCCTCAGCCATCTCCTCCCAACTCCTCTTGATAGAGTCCTCCAATTTTGCATACCAAATAACTGCTACACTCAACAGAGTCCGGTCGAACAGAGAAAGCTTCTGCAACCTGGAGAGGCCCATCGGCCTTAGGATGTCTGAAAACAATCGCAAATGTACCATAGGATCCCCAGACCCATCAAAGCGGTCGATGTGTGGCATTTTAAACCGATCTGGCAGCGTCACGGTCGAGTCGGTATACCCATCCTCTATATCTGGAATGGATTTCACGCCTTGGGATTTCTTGAATAGCTTTTCAAGCTTGCTTACTTTTAACGCCGTTGGATCTACGTCAAACTCAAACGGCGAATCCACTAGGTTGGTGGGTGTTTTAGATAGCTGGGGTAGGACTGGGGGTGGAGCTGGCCCTGTGGGGATGTTCGTATCTTCTTGGATATTTGGCGTCTCCTCGAGTATTGGAACTCTGGGTGGGGGAGGAGGTGTGTGTGAAGCAGATGCTCCGGTTTGTTGTTGTAGTCTGGCAATTATATCTGCCTGTTAGGTTACTACCTCAGCTTGACGTGCAGATACTTCTGCCTGACGGGCAGCATCCTGCTGCATGGTTTCATACTTTCCTGGAGCTGACGCACCATCTCTTCCAAACCTGCCATATTGTCTGGATCTAACTGAACAAACGGTATATCTGACTCTGCAGTAAAAACTGAGACCTCAGCCTGACTGTTCAAGGACCGCTGATCTGACAACCTCTGCACTGATACACTGCGCCTTCTTGACCTCTGCCCAGTAACTGGGGGTAAAGAAAAAAGCACTGCTTGTCTGTCTATCAGATCCCTGGATCGATTAAGTCTTCGACCTCTAACCTAGAGTGCTCGGGAAATATCTGCCTGGTCAGATGCAATTGTGCTAAACTACCTTGTAAAAAGATAAATAAAGCATAATAAATAAATAAACGACCAGAAAAACGGACAGCATAACGGCTTTAAATAAACAAAACACACAGTTGATATTTGCGAGCTGAAGCACACTGTTCTCAAACACTGATCGTTGTTGCCCAAATAGCTGCCCCAAAACTGAATCTGATACCCGCAGTTATAACTGATTTTCAAAATACTGATGCCCTCAGGCCTGATACCTAGACTTGCAAATTGATACGTGCAACCTGTAGAGACACACTCTGGCAGCACATAGCAAGCAAATGAGAGCGAAAACGCCCCTATGTTGGGGTAAGGTTTCCCTATCCTATTTTGTCAGGAGCTAGGGTTTCACTATGCACACAGCGGTTTTAAACAACCTATAATTGGGTAAGCAACCTGTCCTAGTTTAGAATAGTCACTATGGATTCCGACTATGCACTAGGTTGAATGGTCAAAAAGGGTGCCCCAGTAAAAATCGGGGTTTGTGTTCCTGTCGTGGCAGAGCCCACAACTGGTCAGCCTTATGACATGCTCCTTAAAGTGAGCCTCCGGCAAACCATTCAGGAATAGCATACGGCAAACACGGTGTCCTAGGCGCACCAATGAAAATGCAATGCAAAGAGACACATAAGTGTAGTCAAAACAAGATATCATAAGTTCGAGTCAAGTTCACTAACTCCCCAGCAGAGTTGCCAGAAACTGTAGGCGCGCCCTTGGGCTTCATTGCTACAGTTCGGACTCAAATGTCACGGTTCTTAATCTGATCTCACAATGTGCGATGTGAGATTGATAAATCACTAAAGAGTCCAAATCCGGCAAATCATTTTGGAAAACTGATTTTTGTAAAGAAGTGTCAAACATGGACTGCTTTGCCAGATACAGAGTCGCCACCTAAATATTTTATTAGGGGGAATTTAGGAAACCCTGACTCGTGCCTAAGGCCACGTGTCCATCATCACCAAAGTTACCTCGGCTCAGGAACTTAGGTACGATTGGGGAAGGTCATTTAATGAGCACCCCCGCTCGCCCGATCAAAGATCGGCCTGTACTAAGCATGATATCTTATTTTTGAAAACACATGTGCTCTTATTCTGGTTAATTAGTTAGAATTACTATGTGATGCGCACAACAAAACAAGTATAAACTAGATCGCCTAATTTGGAACCATGCATCGCATATCCGTTTGTTTAAAAAATGGTTCGAAGTTTTACTACTCGTAAGTAGGCTAAAATGCGGATTTCAATGAATTGTCCCAATTCAAGTAATCCAACATTCACCCACAGGCATTGGGGCAGTTAATCACATAAGCAAATAGCCTCATGGCAAGCATGCTTTCATGGCAACATTAACACACATACAGTATGCTAAAGTGTAAACACTCACAATGTACTCCGAGCCAAAACAAAGAACTAGTTAGAAATTAATGCATGATCCTAGTTCATGTAAAAATGGCTAATGCAACACATGCAAAAATGCAATTAAGATAGGCTCGGCTATCCTAAGAATGTCATGTGAGATGCAACTTGGTACATGTATTCAAATTGGAATTGAAATACAATGTAGTTAGCAAGATGTGCCGAGCCCGGTGCATGCAATACAGATGAATGGATGCAGACATGCAAGCATAAGGTATGCTAAATGAAATATGCCCTAAAACTAACCATCGTAAGTGGTTAAGTAAAAGGGAGAAAGAAATGGGGATTGGTAGACATGTATCACACACACACACGCTTATTACAACAATTGGCCCTCTTGAGGGAGGGACCAAATAAGGAGCTAACTAGCTAATCTAAGCTAATTAAACTAATTATTACACAACAAATTAATTAACTAATCCTAGTTAACTAATTATTACAAAAACGAATTGAAATAGCTAACGCATTAACTAATTAAAGTACAAACCAAAGCAAAAGCTAGCTATCTAAGCATGGCAGCTAAGGAAAGAAATAAAAGGAAGGCGCCTCAGACGGAGAAGGCTAGATGCATGCTCGGTCGCCTCGTTCGAAAATCCAATGCGATGCCCCGATTTGCCTCTGTTTTCATTTGTTCTCAGAAACTTGCACCAAGGTCCAGAAAGCTGAAACTCCACCTTGGGAACCCTGTGGGATGGTGGCTGACCACTTTTGGTCCCTAGAAACACCGGCCGACCACTTTTTGTTGTTGAAAACCAAGAAAAGTGGTCGGCCAGCTACTTTTTCTGGCTAGCCGACTAGTTGTTGCTGTCAGACTCCAGTTTTCTGCAACAGAGAGCAAGAAAGGGCATGGCAATGTATTTACAAGATATGTATGCACAACCACCCTCCCTATCATGTTATGAACTCAAGGAGGTGTGGTTCTCGACCCTCGGGCCACCAATCGTGCATTTTCATGCATGATGGCCGAGAGGCGAAGTTGCACAATTCAATATGAAAATGAATGCACAAGTAAACACATAAGGCCTAAAACTCTATCATGTATGATCAAGAGCGTCGGCGACTGGGAATTAAGGCACGTTTCATCACTTTAAGTATGAAATGCCCCTCGTTTCCCGTGTTTGGACTAACACTTATTCCAAACACAATGCAAGCAAGCATGGCATACACAATGCGAATAAACTACATGGCATACTTAATGCAATGTGACATGATTAACTTAACAAAGCTAATGGCATGCGAACAATGCTAATGCGTGCATGCACAATGCAATGCTACAAGGACAAATTAGCAATGTTAGGGACATGCACACACAATACAAATATAAGTTAGCATGCGCAATGCAATGATGTAAACTAAGCATGCGCAATGCAAAGTACAAGGCATACATAATGCAATGAACAATGTGGCATACTCAATGCAATATACATGGCATGTTCAATTGACTTAAACTAAAAGGGGTAGACCTCAGTCATGCCCGAATTAGTGGCCATTGGTGATGAAATGAAGGCGCATAAAGCAAGACATGAATGCACAATGCATTAGCCATCAAAGAGGCCAAAGAGCACAACTCTCAGGAGTGTTCGATGAGTGACAAAAGTGGAAGTGTAACAACACTAAGTGCACTAAAATGAAGCAAGAAATGATGCCAAATCATTCAAACAACATAAGTAAAGCATGCTAGGGTCCTAAGGCATGAAAGCTAGCAAAGAGCAACACAAAGGAGGCATGCAATACATGGCACAAATGCATGAACTAAGCATGGACAGAGCTCAAGTAGGTCAAAACAAGGACCTAAACATGCTGAGGCGAGGGCTCGAAGGCCTAAGCATGCAAGCTAAGACCCTAACAAGGCCATAATGCATAACACTTAAAGACATTCAAAGCATGAATGAAGTGGGAACATAAGCATGCTATAAGCGCTGAAATGTCATGTTAGATGATGCCAAATCATGTATACAACACAAATGAAGCATGCAATGGTGCTCAAAGCTTGAGGCAAGCAAGAGCATTTGTACTACAAGTATACAAAACATGAAGCATGTGATCAAGGCAACCCAAAACAGTCCTAGTACGTGTTAGAATGAGTCTAAAACATGTATGGAAGTAGGCCAAAATATGCTAGCATAAAGGGCATAAGGCATGATTCATACAAGGCAAATAAGGCGGATTACACTACACCTATTAAGACCAAGCATGGAATGACTTAAGAAATAAAAATCAGAGTTATATCATGGTAAAATAACCCCAAATAAACACTAAAATGAGAGCTCGCAAGCTAGGCATGGGCAATGGTTCATGGTAAGACATAAAGGGGGAAACCCTCCAACGCATTGAATGAGTGATAAATGCAAGTGCATGGCCATGAAAAATGGACTAAAATCACATGACAAGTGATGCAAAATCATTCAAATAAGCCAAGTAGAGCATGCTAGTGGACTTGGTGTACAAAGCTAACAAGCTAGATTAAACTATGGCTATACAAAGTAAGTCATGCATGACCAAGGCAACCAAAATTAGAGCTAAAGCATGTTAAAACATGGACAAAAGCTTCATGAAGTTAAGCCAAAAGCATGCTAGAATGACATGTCACAACATGATGCATGTTAGGCTATTTCATGGAAATGCACTACAAGTGCAAGGAGCATGCAAAGGCTAACCAAACCAAACCTAAACAGAGGTATGACATGGTAAAAAAAGCCCAAGAACATGCTGAAATGGACACAACATAGGCTAGAAATACATGCTACATCATGAACATACAAAGCTAGTTTGTGTGATTTACACTACAAGTGTATTAACCATGCATGGAGTGACCAAAGAAAGTAAAAACAGTGGTATGCCACAGCAAAATAACCACAAATACAAGCTAAGATATGGTCTACATACACTTAGTAAAGATGCTCAAACATGAGGCATATTAAGGCATGTATTGAAGATGCAAGGAGAGGGGATGGCCCTTCCCTTCTTAGGACCTTAAAACACCATCCCCACCACTAAAATCCCTTTGGATTTCAGTGGTGAGGAAGGCAATACAAGGTGGTCCCGAAGCTCACAAAAAGGGCTCAAAGACAAGGCCAAACAAGGCCTCAGAGGGGGTAAAAAACCCCAAACACAAAAGTGATCTTAAACAAACATTTTAAGCATGCAAAAACAGAATTTTTATCAGTTATAAGCTAAGCTTAAAACAGCATGCAAGGTAGGCTAAAAGCTTAAGAAAGAAAGGGGGATTTAAAGGTCAAAAGTTCACCCTTAAAGACACTCTTTATAACTGCAACTCCAGCAAATTTTTCAAGCTCAAGGAAACCCAAGAACACCAAAATAAGCCCCTAAGCACCTCAGTAGCAAAAGGATGGTGTTTGAGTGCGTGTTTGTGTGTTAAAGTAAGACAAATCTACACTTTTGAAGCACAAAAATGAAGAACCAAGCAAGATAGATACAAAACTATATGTATCTCTCTAAGGGAAATTTTCTGAACCTGGAGGAGGGAGGAGGAGCCTCCCGCTTATAGAAGAGGAAAGCCAAAGCTTCTTGGAGAAGCTAAGGTTGAATGCCATCCCTCCATGGCTCAAATGCTCTCCAGCTGTGCCAGCTGGCCCAAAATATCTCCAAAAAGGTGCCAAAAAGCAGCCGACCACTTTATGTGGTCAACCAAAGCAAAAACTGGTCGGCCATAGGTGGGAGAGGTCAACACACTAAATGCAAGGTGGTGGTGTGGTGGTCGACCAGAAAAGATGGTCCAAAGACCAAGAAAGCCGGTTATCTGAAAAGAAAACTAGCTGGAAAAAGGAAAAGTGGTCGGCCAGGAGAAATACTGGTCTCCCACCCTTGTACCACCTTCCAAACAAGGAAATCAAGGTTTGTACCAAAAACAAACCAAAGCGGATGCAAGACGAGAAATCGGGAGGCGAAACACGCGGCCAAAAGCCCCGAAAACTAGTCGACGAGCATCAAAAGTGGTATACGACCACAAAAGTGGTCTCTCGGACCACAGTGTTCCTCTAGGCAGAGGTAACAAGGTGTGGTTCAAAAACCACGCCAAACGAAGAATGTTAAGTGGTCCCGAGACAAGGCGCGCGGCCAAAGGCTCCAAAAATCGGAAACTAGTCTCCAAACGGGAAAAGTGGCCTACGACCACGAAAAGTAGTCTACGACCACAGAGAGATGGTCTACAAGACCACTCCCTCCCTCCGAGAAGGGAAAACAAGACTTGGTCCGCAAACCGAGTCAACGCACAAAGAGTTTAGAGGCTCGGAGGCAAGGCTCTCAGACAAAACTTCGAAACCTCTAAACGACCACAACATGCACCATCACCAAGCGCTCAATCGATGACATCTAAGTCTTAAGGTCGGTCAAAATGAGGTGTCTACAGTCGGCAGAATCAAACTCAGATTGGAACTAAGTGCATTTCAGTAAGATTAACAGAGAAACTATGGTTGAGAACCTTGGCTAGTCTTTGTTTGAATCTAACTTTGGCAACAAGATCATAGGCACATGCATAATGTGAACATAAGTGAAACTTAAGTTCACATTAGGAGGCAGAGAGCTGGATAATGATGAATAAAGTTTAAAGTGCTTAGGGGTTGGAATTTTATAGAAAAATTTACAAGCTAGAGTTGGCTTAACACTTGTTGAAATTTTCAGAAAAATTTACAAGTTGAAATTAAGCCGAGATAATATTGCAAGAAGTACATATGTACTTGCCGAGATGACCAGGTTGCCAAACTTGGGGAGTATAGAAGACAGAAGTCTTGATAAACTAAGAATAAAGTGGCAAGTTTAAAACAACACTTGTGAAAATATTTTTACAAAGTTTTCAAGTGTTAAGCCAAGGCCGAGGTAAATAATTACAAGTTATGTCCGAGATATTTTACTCCGTGGAGATTATACAGTTAAAGGTATAAATTGAAGACATGCCAAATTATTCTAAGTATGAAAGAGGTAGAACACACATAAGAGAAAAGAAGACATTCAAACACTTAGAAGAAATGAGGAAGCTTGCATTCACAAAAGATTACTTGTTCGGATTACAAAAGCAACATGTCGGACAAATTTGAAACGAAAACATTGTTCAGGAAAAACAAAATACAAACAAAGAAAGAAAGAGAAAGAATACAAGGAAAAGAAGAAATATTCTAAGTGCTAGGATTGGCTTGATCGTTTGGTGATATTGCACTCTTGTCGGCCGCCATCTCGGCGTCAATCTCCAGTAGAGTCTGATCCAGACTTTTCTCGGTGCATTGGATCTTGGCCTCAGAAGTAGTTGGATTGGGAGAGACGCCCTTGGAAACCATGCCATCTTCCTCATCTTGAGTTAAGTCTATTTGCTCGTTGAGGGTAGGAGACTTGGGATCAGTGACAGCCTCCCCCTCCTTTTCGTCGGCCTCACCATCATCGGCATCATCTTCGGCTTCGTCGCTGGAGTCCTTGGGTTCTGGTAGGAAAGGCACTCCAAGCTGACTGATATCCACAAGATCAGAGTCCATGGGAACGGTCAACTTGTTGAGGCCCACCGTCCAACCGAGGTAGTAACCTCAGTTACAAGCCAAGTTGACTTACTGTTTGTATTGGTCACGGACGGCGGCCTGCACCTCTTCAAAGGCTTTTTCGTAGGCCGTCTTTATCTCGATTATTGGCAAGAACCTCCTAAAGCTTGGCTTCCATGTCAACTACTTTGGCATTGGCAGCTGTGAGGTCGGCTCTTGCTGCCTCGGCTACATCTTTTGCCGTTTTGGCCTTTTCCTCGGCCAAACATTGAGCAGTTTTGGCGTCCTTGGCCTGGTCCATTAGAGCGTGGTTGCTGGGCTCAGCCTTGTTGAGTGAAGAAAGGAATTTGGCTGCTTCTTTGGTCTTTTTGGCCAACTCCTTCCTCATCATCTCGGTTTTTACAGCATACGAATGGGCATGCTGTAGCTCGACTTTTTTGTGCCCCCTTTTGGAGAGCTCGAATCGGTCCTACAGTTTGGACTCCTATCACAGTTCTGAATCTAATCTCACAAAGTGCAATGTGAAACTGATAAACACCAAAGAGTCCAATCCGGCAAATCATTTTGGAAAATTGATTTTAGATCAAATAATGCCAAAACTGGACTACTTTTCCATATTACAGAGTCGCCACCTAAATATTTTGTTTTTGGAAAATTTAGGAAACCCTGACTCGTGCCAAAGGCCACGTGTCCGTCATCACCAAAGTTATCTCGGCTCGGGAACTTGGATACGAGAGGGGAAGGTCCTGAAATGAGCACCCCTGCTCGCCCGATCAAAGATCGGCCTCTACTATCATGATATGTTGTTTTATAAACATATGTGTTCTTATTCTGATTATTAGCTAACTTTACTATGTGACGAACACAAGCAAGTATAGACTAAAATCGCAAGATTTGGAACGAATTCAACTCATGTTTGGTTTCGAAAATGGTTTGAAGTTGCCACCCTCAAGTGGGCTAAAACGCGGATTCGCCACCTCAAGTGGGCTTAAAACATGATTTTCCACTTCGCAAAGTGGGCTTAAAACTCACACTCGTTGAATTGTTCCAATTCAAGTAACAAAGCATTCATTCACAGGCATTCATGCAATTTATCATATTGTAGACACCCCATTTTTGACCGACCTTGAGACTTAGACGTCGCCGATTGAGTGCTTGGTGATGTTGCATATCGCGCTCGTTCAGAAGTTTTCAGAGTCGCGGCCGTGAGCCCTACCTCCAGATTTCCGAACCCTCTTCTGTGCCTTGCCTTGGTTTGTGAACCAGACTCGGTTTTCTCTGTTTCTTTTCCTGAGGAGAGGGAGAGGTACCGTAGACCATCTCTCAGTGGCCGTGGGCTATATTTTGTGGCTGTAGGCCATTTTGCCCATTTCAGAGTCCGGTTTCTGGTTTTTTTCGGAGCCGTTGGCCGTGTGCCTCGGTTCGGGACCGCTTAACCACCTCCATTTGCTTCGGTTTTTGGCATACTTATTATTTACTCCCTTTTGAGGTACACTGAGGTCTGAGAGACCCACTTCGTGGTCGAATGCCACTTTTGGTGCTTAACAGGCAGTTTTCAGGGCCCTAAACTGCGCGTTCTGGCCCCCGAACATTCGTTTTGCATCGGTTTTCGTTCATTTTTGGCAGGTACCTCTGTTTTATCACCAGGAAGGCTGTAGAAGGGTGGGAGGCCAGCAATTGTTTCAGCAACCAGTTATATTCCTCCGGCGCCCTCCGACGCCCGTTTTTCTCACTTCCAAGCCAATGTTGACCACCCTAGGGTCACTTTCTTCAATCCTAACCCCCATATTTGTGTTGTACACACATGGGAGGACACCAAAAGTTGGTGGCCGGCCAGTAATTCCACCTGACCCTTTTGAACCCTTCCCAAAAATGGCCTATTCTCTCTCCTGTTTTACAGTTGACAATTTTAAACCACAGGGTTGTGTTGAGGGCACCTAGGAGGACACCATTTTGTGGTGGCCGGCCAGAAAATCTTCTTGACCTTTTTGACCCTTGGCCGGCCGGCCATGGGGGGTGGCCGGCCGGCCACCTGCAGCTCCAAAAACTGGCCGGCCTTGCTCCTCAGGGTGTGTATATTCCAGCTGTATACTTTTTTCCCCCCAAAAAATTTGCATCCGGGGGGGACAACTTTTGGGGGGAAACTTGATCCATTTTCCCCCCACTTTTTCCCTCCTTTTCTCCCCCTCTTTGGTCTATATAACTGGCCTCCAGCATTGGTCTTGAGGGTTGGAAAAATTACCTAAAAGCCTTGTATACACATCTCCCTCCATCTCTCTCTTTCAAGCTCAAACAACTAAGTTCTACCCCTTTTTCTTCATCACTACCTAGCATCACCACCACTACTCCATTTCCAGAAGCTTGGGGAGCTTTCCAGCAGCTAGGAGGCACCACTTCTCAAGCCAAGAGGCAACCAAGGGTTGGTCTTCAAGGGTAAATGTCAATTCCCTCTTTTTGAGCTTAATTTTGCAACATTTTTCTAGCTATTTTTCTTGCTGTTTTGAGCTCCGACCAAAACTGGAAGTACCCTTTATTTGAGCTCTATTTCATGTTTCATTAAGGGAATTTTGCCATTTGAGGTCCCCATCTTGCACTTCCTTCTTTATCTCTTCTTTAGGCCCTAATCTTGCATGTTATTTTTGGCCTGTATGTAATCTGTTTTGGGGCATGTTATAAACTGTAAGTGAGCTTATTTTGAACCCTTATTCAACATTGAAGAAGGGCTCATTACTGTTTGGGGCCTCCATGTGCCACTTGTCATTATACCCCTCTTTGGTCCCCATTTTTGCATGATTTATTAGCCTATTGTGTCTCTGTTTTTGGACCTTGGTCCGAACTGAAAGTGGCCATATTTTGACCCCCTTGTCATGTTTCATTAAGGGTCTTTGACTTTTTGATGAATTTTTTGTATACTTTGTGTTTTGACCTCTTTTGGGCCCTACCTTGCATCGCATTTTGAGCATACTTGTATATTTTTTGGGGGGTTTCCATAAACTGTAAGTAGTCATATTTTTGGTCCCTCTTCAGTGTTGTAGAAGGGTCTTTTTCTTTTTGGGCTTTGCATCTACCATTTGTTTCATTGCCTCCCTTGCGGAGCCACTTTTGTATGCTAATTTAGCCCAACTTGTGCTCACTGTTTGGCCATGCTTTAAACTGTAAAAATTCTTTTCTAGGGGCTTCCTTGCTTTTGTATTTTCATCTCATGTTCAAATTATGTTTGTATTGTATAGTTATAAGCCATTTCATGCACCAAAATCCATGTTTCGGGGCTCGTTCCATGCATCGGGTTTCATTTTACCGGGTTTTGGGGCTGTTTTGCATCTCATTTTACTTCTGATTTTTGCATGTTTGCATATCATATTCCATGTCTTTGCCATGTCTCATTAGAGTGGCATTTCGGTGCCTGAGGGTCGGTCCTCGGTTTGCGTGCACGCGTGCACGCATTTCGAGTTGTCTTGTTTTCATCTGATGGCCTCCTATGTGAGTGTGACTGAGGTCCACTTGTGTTGGTGTAAGTCCACATTGCATTGTGTATGCCATTCCATTTCATAGCATTGTGTATGCTAGGTTGTATATTAGTGCATTGTGTATGCCATGTTACCTAGTGCATCGTGTATGCCATTTCATAACATTGTGCATGTTAGGTTGTATCTTAGTTGCATTTCATGCATGTCATGCATATTGCATCGTGTTCAGGATAGGAGTTAGCCCGGGCATGGGAAACGAGGTACGTTTCGTACTCCGAGTGACGGAACGTGTCTCAATTCCAAGTCACCGACACTCCGGATTATCCATGATGGAGTTAGGTTTTAGTTTTGCTTTCATGTGCATTCATTCTATATTGAGTTGCACAATTCAACTCCTCGGCCATCATGCATCGAGATGCGTGATTGGTGGCACGAGGATCGAGGCATGCATACATTTGTGAAAATACATTGCTATGTCCCTTTCCTGCTCTCTGTTGCAGCAAATCAAGAATCAGCGTTCTTCCGAGACTTGGCACGCATTTTAAGAACATGTGCAAACAGAGGCTAATTGGGGCATCGTCATGGATTTCCGTGCAAAGGCAACCCGGGCATGCATCATTCATCATCCGGAATGGAATCAAGGCAGTCCCTGGCTTGCATGCCAGTTTATTTATTTTCTTAGTTAATTTGTTAATTAATTAGGAATTTGTACATATTTGGACTGTAATATTTATTTGGACTGTACTACTCTTTTATTCGGGACTGTATATTTATTCGGACCCTCTGCGCGAGGGCAATGTTGTAATAAGTGTGCGTGAGTATGATAGCATGTTTGCATTCATTCATCTGTTTTGCATGCACCGGGCTCGGCGCATCATACTAACTGCATTTGTATTTCAATTCCAAGTTGAATACATGTTAGCTGTAGCATTCCATATGCCATGTTTAGAATAGCCGAGCCTGCTATAGTTTGCATTTTTGCATGTGTTGCATTAGGCATTTCTGTAGACTTATGATTCATGCATGATCTCTAATGAGTTTTTGTTTTGGCTTGGAGTACTCGGTGAGTTTTATGCTTTAGCATCCTTGCATGCGTGTGAGTGACTGCCATGAATAGCATGCTTACCATGAGGCTAATTGCTTATGTGATATAACTGCCTGAATGCCTGTGGGTGAAGGTTGGGTTACTTGGATTGGAATAAATCATCAACTGTTTGTTTTAAGCCCACTAGATAGTGGCAAAACCATCTTCTCTAAGCCCACCCGAGGGTGGCAAAATCTGCATTTTAAGCCTACTTGCGAGTAGCAAACCATCTTTCAAAAACAAACATGAAATGTTTTCTTCCAATTCAGGCGATCCAGTCTATACTTGTATGCTGTGCGCATCACATAGTAATCTAGCCTAATAACCGGGATAAGAACACACAATGTTTTCAAAATTTGATATCATGGTTAGTAGAGGCCGATCTTTGATCGGGCGAGCGGGGGTGCTCACGAAGTGACCTTCCCCAATCGTACCCAAGTTCCTGAGCCGAGGCAACTTTGGTGATGACGGACACGTGGCCTTAGGCAACGAGTCAGGGTTTCCTAAATTTCCCAAAATAAAACATTTAGGTGGCGACTCTGCATCTGGCAAAGCAATCCATGTTTGGCACTTCTTTCAAAAAAAATCTGTTTTCTCAAAACGATTTGCCGGATTTGGACTCTTTGGTTTAGATTACGAACCGTGACAATTTGAGAGTCCTGAGCTGTAGTGACCCCAAATGAACAGAACGGGAGCTCACCCTCCCGGGGCGTTCGGGGACGTCTACACATATAAGCACATAGCCTCATGTCAAGCATGCGAAACATGGAAACACTCACACTCATGCAAGTATGCTAAAGCGTAAAAGCTTACCTAGTACTCCAAGCTAGGAAAACAAAGTTAGAAAGAATGCATGATCCTAACTATACAAAATGCCTAATGCAACACATGCAATATGCAATTTAATAGGCTCAGCTATCTAAGATGGCATATGAATGCAACAATTTGATAACAGGCTTTGAAACACGTATTAAAATAAGTATTGAATTAACAATGCAGTTTGAATGATGCGCCGAGCCCTGGTGCATGCAATATAAATGAATGGATGCAAACATGCAAGCATAAGGTATGCTAATCAAAATGTGTCCCTAATCTAACCATCGAAAGCGGATAAATAAAAGGGAGAAAGACGTGGGGTTGGAAGACATGCACACACGCACGCACACTTATTACAACATTACGCCCTCGCTGTGGGAGCCGAATATTGGTGTAAATCAGAAGGTGCGTACCTTAGAAGACTGATATTAATCGGCTGTATCCTATGAGAATGGGAAGCCGAATACAATATATGTGCCGAATAAGTGTAGATCCTTAGAGCCGAATAATAGAAAGGACAATGATTAAAAAGTAGGCCCTGGCCCGAGGATCAAAAGGAACAGGTATAAATACAGGAACAATGGATTGAGAAAGGTATGTAAGAATCACTTCACTTAACTTAGTAAAGAAGCTATCCTGAGCGTCTGAACTGACTTGTCCGTCGGAGTGCTAATTCTGGCACCCCCAACCGGAGTGTTTGTATCTTTTCAAGTGACTAGCTGAGGATCAACAGCATCTCCCAGGATCTGAAGAGTATTTCCAAACCACATCACCAAAATTGGCGCCGTCTGTGGGAATACTCAAATACATCCATGGCAGGCGTGACTGAAGATCCTCCGATAGCCACTGACGAGATCGCACAGGGAGATGACCTCACTCCAACAAATATGCTCGGAAAGGAAACCATCGCTGCAAGACGTGCCTTGAACTTCGACTCACCAACGACTTCAGTGCAAGAGACAATGCGAGCGATCATGGAACAAGCAAAGCAGAACGAACAAAGGCTGGAGAACATGATCACTGAAAATGAACGTCTCCGTCAACATTTGGCTCTGGAAGTAACAAAATCCAGAGAAGTCGTGCGCCAAGATCCTGAACGACCTCCGAGGGCAGTGGACAACGACCTCGAGTCTGACCAAAGGAGACTGATAGCGACTCCAACTCATCACCCACGGAGCTCAACAAGAAGGGATGATCCGAAACTTCCAGCTCCTCCGAAAAGAGTCTACATACAAGGAACAAGTGTAGAAGAAGCAGTTCAGACGAAGAAGACCAGCACGATCCTTTTGTCTGACGGATCGCAAGGGTGGCCTTGCCCGAGAAGTTCAAAGCTCCGTCATTCACTTCTTACGATGGAAAATCAGACCTCACTGATCATATTCGTCACTACAGGCAGGCCATGACACTGCATGCAGACAACGAAGCCCTCATGTGCCGAATATTCCCCAACAACCTGGGGCCATTAGCTGTCAGGTGGTATTATAAGCTGGAGCCGGCTTCAATCAAAAGCTTCCATCAATTACAGAAATCCTTCAGGGCCAGGTTCATCACTAACGAGGTACAGCCGAAACAGGCCGACTCTCTCTGGGCTATGCAGATCCAGTCAGGAGAAACGCTCAGAGCGTATTCGGCGTGCTATTGGGAGTGCTTCAACCTCGTCGACGACGCTTGCAACGACTCCATGGCCATCACCGCCTTCAAAATGGGACTACAACCCGATAGTGCTCTTCGCAGTTCCTTGACCAGAAGACCCCCCAAAACAGTCTAGACGTTGATGAAGAAAGTTGAAGAGTATTGCAAAGTGGAAGATGATGCCTTGAGAATAAAAGCCGGACAAATGTCCAACAAAACGGCCCCTCTTGAAATTGCTCAACCAATAAGTTCTGTGCCACCTCCGAGCCCTGAGCCACGGCAACGCCCTAAACGAGACAAAAGGCGGGACTCTCGCCAATCAAGCGATCAATGCTCCCACCGGACGAATGAACAACTGCAAGTCGACAGCAGGCGCTCGAGGCGTGCCGACAAGAAGTACACAGAGTTGTCAGAACCAATCACTGCAATAATGACCAAAGTCCAACACCTTCCATTCTTCAAATGGCCGTCAAAGATGGTGGGGCCACCCGACACGCGAAGATGGGACAGGCGGTGCGAGTATCACAAAGATCACGGCCACGAAACCGAGAGCTGTTACGCATTAAAGGATCACCTGGAGGAACTGGTGCAAGACGGCCGACTGCAACAGTACATGAGAAAGGGAAAGCCAATCCAGGCATTAGCCTTGAGGCAGGACTCACCTCCACTTGGCGTGATCCATATAATCTATAGCCTGCCTGTGTCCCCAACAGTGCACATAATTCAATCGCATCCAATCCCCCAAAAGCAACGTATTCCGACCGAATGGCCCAGAGAAGCTCCGACAATTACTTTCAATGACTCCGATCTTAGCGGCACAATAGCCTCCCACACCGATCTGTTGGTCATCAAATTACACGTAAATCGGTTCACCATCGAACGCATTCTCATAGACCCAGGGAGTACTTCAGAGGTTATGTATTACAAAAATTTCATCAAACTTGGCTTCACCGAGTCAGATCTGTCTCCGGCACCTCACCCATTGTTTGGCTTTAATACGAATCCCGAGTACCCATTAGGGAAGATCATACTACCTGTTCGAGTGGGCTCCAGAACGGTCGAAGTAGAATTCCTGGTCGTAAAGCTTCCTTCGCCGTATAATGTCATCATGGAACGGACCTGGTTACATATTATGAAGGTCATTCCAAGCACTTATCATCAGCTTGTACGCTTCTCGACAGCCCATGGCATTGAAGAAATCCGTGGCTCCCCGCAATCGGCACAAGCAGAGATTTTATTAGAACCCTATCACTGACCCGACCTGTGGGCTTTGGTACTTGTATATATATCACTTTTGCAATGCAAACCATTTTTCTTCGTCGCTCAATTCGTTTCTCGGATCCCCCTTTGGTGCATGACACCTTAGGGCCGATTAAAGCGTCCGGATTTGGAGCGCCCTTCGTGGATATCACGATTGGCCAAACTAAGTCTCCGGATTCGGAGCCCCCTTTGGTGTATGACACCTTAGGGGTGATTAAAGTCTCCGGATTCGGAGTGCCCTTCGTGGATATCATGATTCGCCAAACTAAGTCTCCGGATTCAGAGCCCCCTTTGGTGCATGACACCTTAGGGCCGATTAAAGTCTCCGGATTCGGAGCGCACTTCGTGGATATCACGATTGGCCAAACCAAGTCTCCGGATTCGGAGACCCCTTTCGTGCATGACACCTTAGGGCTGACTAAGACTCCGGATTTAGAGCGCCCTTCGTGGATATCACGATCTGCTAAACTAAGTCTACGGATTCGGAGCCCCCTTTGGTGCATGACACCTTAGGGCCGACTAAGACTCCGGATTCGGAGCGCCCTTCGTGGATTTCACGATTGGCCAAACTAAGTCTCCGGATTCGGAGCCCCCTTGGTGCATGACACCTTAGGGCCAATTAAAGTCTCCGGATTTGGAGCCCCTTTTGGTGCATGACACCTTAGGGCTGATTAAAGTCTCCGGATTCGGAGCCCCCTTTTGGTGCATGACACCTTAGGGCCGATTAAAGTCTCCGCATTCGGAGCCCCCTTTGGTGCATGACACCTTAGGGCCGACTAAGACTCCGGATTCGGAGCGCCCTTCGTGGATATCACGATCTGCCAAACTAAGTCTCCAGATTCAGAGCCCCCTTTGGTGCATGACACCTTGGGGCCGACTAAGACTCCGGATTCGGAGCGCCCTTCGTGGATTTCACGATTGGCCAAACTAAGTCTCCGGATTCGAAGCCCCCTTTGGTGCATGACACCTTAGGGCCGATTAAAGTCTCCGAATTCGGAGCCCCCTTTGGTGCATGACACCTTAGGGCCGATGAAAGTCTCCGGATTCAGAGCACCCTTCGACACGAACAAAACAAAACAAAACATGCCAACATTCGAAATAAGGTGCTTAGCTAAGCATAAAAAAAAATAAAAAAAAAAAATCCAGAGCAAGACGCAAATGTTTGAAATAAAACTTTTTATTTGATCAAACAGTTGTTACATAGACGCAATCCGCGTTCGAACATTACAATATCTATCTTTAACTTCTAAGGAGAAAAGGGGAATTAATCACGTTGATACAACGGAGGCCCCGAATCAATGCACGTCGTTTGGAAGCCCTCCGCGACTCAAAATGCCTTGATCCGACCATGCCCGAATTAGCTTATCTCTGGACCTCCCTCTGACACCATCGACAATGTCAAGGTCAAGATCCAAGACAAGGAAGGTTAAGGGCAACGGTCGTCGTGTCTCCTTTCGGGGCGATCTGCTTCGATGACTTGGAGGCTGGCGCGCCTCCTGCTTCTTTTTTAACGACCTACCTCCCACACCAGAGAATTCTCCGCTGCAATCCATTGCGGCATCAAGCTCGGCCAAAGTTCGAGTTTGGCTGATTAAAGAAACTCTGTTTTACATCCACAATATTATATAACCCCACGCAACAAATGGCGTTATATTAATGAGGTCACTGGCACGAAGAGTCCATTCCATTTATTTTTAAATGCTAGTAGTGACCCCGAGGCAATTTCATTAACGCCAAAACCCCAAGAGACGAACGTCGGTTGACATTCACCACGGCCTAGGTATCTGAACAGCTTTTTTGAACACATGCACTGACTGGGATAGGGGCAGCGCTATCAATCCAACCGGCCAAGCATTTAGACCCTGCGCCGACTGGAATTTGCCACAGCCACTCCACGTACTAGCTTTTGGCCTCTTGAAATTACAGTGGCCACATTCAAGAATAAACAGCCATTACGATTGGGCCAACCCCGCCTATAAGCCAGCGTATCACTATACAATCAATGTTTGTACATTTATTCAAACATTCATGGAATAAAATGAAACACATATATGCCGAATACGAACTACGACGAAATATTTATAATAGAACATTTTTATTCGATCCAACAATAAATTACATAGTTTTTGTTGCGTTTCAACCTTACAATGCATATTCTTATACGCCGTCACCCTCATCCTCACTTTTCTCGACTTCAAAAGCGGAAAACGAAAAATGTTTACTATGGTAGAGTGGCGATGCCGAACCAATGCCCGACGCTCAAAGAGCTTCCGCGGCTTGAGATGCCTTGATCCAACCGTGCCTAAATCCACGATTCTCACATTGGCAAACCTCTTCGGCAAGCTTCTCCTTGGTCTTTTCGATTCCAACTTTTCGGCCTTCATGAAAACCTTTTTCATAGGCCCTCCCCTTCGCAGACTCCATTGCAAACATACTCACCGTCTCATGATCGGCGAGCGCGGCACTAATAAGCCGACTGGTCACCCTTTCCTCCACAATTGGGTTTTCCTGCCTGGTGGGTTGTGCCTGAGCCACCCTGGTCTTCCTTAACTCACGCTCAGCCACCTCTGCACTAGCCTCCAAACTTTGAATATGTTCCTCCTTCTTCTCCAATTCTCGACGGTCAGCACGCAGCTGCATACCAATTTCATAGGCAGTGTAAAGCCCTTTCACCACCCCGTGAATGCCTTCGTGAAATACGTCATAGTCCTGGTGACCTACCATTGACTGCTGAACCTTAGGAGGAAAAATATGTCGGGCAAACTCGACCGCTACATTTGGGTCTCGAACGATCAAGTCTGCCTCTGTCATGGGTCTATTCCCCACAAATACCGCAAAGCTTAATGGGCACGGATTCGCGTCAGATCCTCTCTCAACTTTGAGTTGCGGAGATCTGCCCTGCGACTGCTTGTCCCGCCTGGGTGACCTGCTTTGACGTCAAGGAGACTGACGCCTCTCTCGATCCCTAGAACTCCTACTTCTTGTGCGCGAAGGTTCACCACCTCGATTCATGTCTCCTCCCAGCTTAGCTAGCGTCCTCGCTTCCCCTCTGCTGTTAAAGAAGAGTCTGTTCGACATTCACATGATAGATCTTCCTCCAAGAGCTGGAGTCAGCTGCTTACTAAGCTCATAAAGGTTGTACCTTTGATTCATTTATCATTTACAGAGGCAGCGCCCTCGAGGCAAACTCATTAATTAAGAAAACCTTAATCGTCCGGCGCCCGAATGAACATGCACCGCCTGGGGCAAGGGCAGATTCATCAATCTATTCGACTCAAGTACCCCAATCGGCTCATGAATCGACTTGAAAATTCTTAAGGTCATCTCATCCGGTTCCCGAATGATCATGCACCGCCTGGGGCAAGGGCAGATTCGTCAATCTATTCGGCTCAAGTACCCCAGCCGGCTCATGATTCGACTTGAAAATTCTTAAGGTCATCTCATCCGGCTCCCGAATGACCATGCACCGCCTGGGGCAAGGGCAGATTCATCAATCTATTTGGCTCAAGTACCCCAACCGGCTCATAAATCGACTTCAAAATTCTTAAGGTCGTCTCATCCGGCTCCCGAATGACCATGCACCGCCTGGGGCAAGGGCAGATTCATCAATCTATTCGACTCAAGTACCCCAGCCGGCTCATGAATCGACTTGAAAATTCTTAAGGCCGTCTCATCCGGCTCCCGAATGACCATGCACCGCCTGGGGCAAGGGCAGATTCATCAATCTATTCGGCTCAAGTACCCCAGCTGGCTCATGAATCGACTTCAAAATTCTTAAGGTCGTCCCGTCCGGCTCCCGAATGACCACGCACCGCCTGTGGCAAGGGCAGATTCATCAATCTGTACGGCTCAAGTACCCCAGTCGGCTCATGAATCGACTTCAAAATTCTTAAGGTCGATTCATGAGCCATCCGAACAATCATGAACCACCTGGGGCCAGGGCAATTTCACCAACCTATTTGGCTTGAATGCCCACAATACTCGGCATATGAGTGATAAGTCAATATTGTCATAAGATATTCAATCTCTGAAAGCTCAAACACAGCAATGATTTTATCCAAAGTAGTTAAAGGCAAAACATTCTTCATTAACGTAACTTCACAAACTGTATACAAGTGGCGGTGAAATAACAAGGAAAATTTCATTAATAAATTGAGCGCAAATAGTAACCAATTTATACATGAAAACTACCCTGAACCAACAAAAATCTACCGAACAAAAACTTACATCAGAATTAAAAATACTTAATAAAATTGAAATGTCTCCTAGATCAATCCTCGGGGTCAGATTCAAGTGGCTCAACGTCCACTTGCTCGTAGGGAATTGGCAAGGCCAATGTAACTCCAGTGGCAGCAAGGGCGTTGAGCCACCCATGTTTGAACCCTCGATTCTCGAATTTGGGGACTTCATCTACATATTCCGTGTAGGCGGCATTTTTTCCTACCTCAAATGCCGCAGAAGCCTCAGAATCAGCTTTTTCCTTGGCCGCCTTGAGCTCCTCTAACTGAGCCTCCACCTCGGCAAGTGTAGACACCCCATTTTTTACCGTCCTCAAGACTTGGACGTCACCGTTTGAACACTCGGTGATTATCCATGTTTGTGTTCGTTTGGAGTTCCCGGAGGTCTCGGCTCGCGCGCCCCGCCTCAGGATCCCCGAACTCGACCGTTTAGTGTCTGGTTTTGCACCAAACACTTACATCTTGCCTTTGAGAGGCAGGGTGGGGCTTGTAGACCATCCCCACCCATCACCGGCAGTGGCTAGATGCCACCGGCTGGTTTTTGCTGCCACCGGCAATGTAGTTTGCCGGTCGGCACTATTTGTTGCCGGTCAGCACTTTTTTGTGCCGGTCGGCACTTTGTTTGGCCAAGATGGCATTTTTTGCCGGCCGATTGCTGTTCACCTGCTTTTGCAGATATTTTTGGACAGCTGTATTGATTTTGCCCCCCTCCATACACGTGTATGGAGGGATCTCCCTCTTGCAAAGCTTGTCTTGTAAGCTTTACAAGAGGCTTATAGAGAGGAACTCTCTCTAAGGCAAAAGAAAAGGCTTTAGACATTTTTGAGAGAGAAAATACAGAGAAGAGCTCTGGTTTTCTAGGGTTAGGGTTAGACATACACAACCTATCTCTCTTTTCCTCTCATTTTGCATACTAGGTGTTTTGTGTCTCACTATTGCACACAAACACCTAGTGTTTCACCTTCCTCTAGGAGCTGAGGTTCTAAAGAGTGTGTTTTGAAGTTTTTGTCTTGGATTCAAGCTCAAGGAGGCCATTGGAGCATCTTTGTTAAAGAAGGCATCAAGGGTGAGAAACTAGTCCTTTTTTTCCCCTTTTTTGCATCAATTTTCTACTAGTCTTAGAGCTGTTTTTGTGATTATTGTATAACATAAAAAAGTTCTATTTTTAAGCCCTCTTTATTGTTTATTAAGAGTGTTTTGTTGTTTGAGGGTTGTTGACCACCCTTAGGCCTCAAAAGGCCTCATTTTGAGCCATTTTGTGCTAGCTCCGGGATTTTGGTGTTGAGGTCTCTTCACCACTGAAATCTTGAGGGATTTCAGTGGTGAAGATGATGCTTTGAAGTCCCAAGAAGGAGAGGGCCAACCCCTCTCCTTGTTGTCCTTGAAAAGGGCATATTTTGGCCTCTTAAGGAAGCCTATGCTTGAGTGTGTGTTGAGCATGTTTGGTTTGTTTTTCATGCTTATATATCCATGATATAACATGATTTCAAGTTGGTTTTGGAACCTTATGCATGTTTAGCATAGTTGCCATGTAATGTCTCATTTGTGGCTTAACATGTTCTAGGTTGTTAGCCTTTGTTAGAGCATGTTTTAGGCTTGCATTTGTGAAGATTAGGTGCTTATTTTGCCATGTTTTAGCTCTGTCCATAGTCGTTTGGGTTGATCTTTGCATGCATTATATAGCTCCTTTGTATTTGGGCTTGTTGGCCTTGAGTATGTGCATGTGTAGCATGCAATCTTTGCATTGTTTTGATGATTTGGAATCATCCTACATGCCATTTCAGTCCCATTTCCATGCTTGTTTGATTGCCTTGCATGCCTCTTTAATGCTTTGGAAGCATGTGTTGCAATGCTCCATGTTTTGGCCATGGTGTATGCCTTTGTATTTGGGCCACTTAGATGCCATCTAAGGAGTCTTTTAGTCTTGTTTTAACATGCTAAGAATCTGTTTTTAGTTGTTTAATGCATGCCATGTTTGGTCATGATAAGTGTAGTTCAATGCATTATTGATTTGCCTTGAACACTTGGACTATTTGTTGCATGCTTGACTTGATTTATAACTTGATTTGGCATCATTTTATAACATGATTTTAGGGCTCATGTTGCATGCTAATTTGTCCATGTTTCCTTCTTTCAAGTGTGCTTGAATGTTGTTTGATTTATGCTTAAGTGTTGGTCCTTATGTGCGTGTGTGTGTGCATGCCATTTAGCCCTCACCTTTTAGCACAATGGCTACTGTTTTAGGCCTATTTTAGAGCTGCCTAATTCATGTTTAAGTCCATCTTTGCCATCCATTTGCATTGCCATATGCGTGCTTGCATGATTGCATAAGTGCATTGCCATGTCATGTTGCATTCCTAGCTTGTATGCCTAGGTTGCATTGCATCTTGCATGCGTACCTTGTTCCTTGAATTGGTGATAGGAATAGGGCCTTGTTTGTTTGATTGGTTTGCATGCATTTGAAATCAAAGTTGCATACTCGGTTCTTTGGGCCATCATGCATGGAAATGCGTGATTGGTGGTCCGAGAACCGAGGCACATGTCCCTTTGAGTCATCACAATGATAAGAGACATGGTTGATGCATACATGCCTTGAAATATGCTGCCATGCCTTGTTTTGCCCTCTGTTGCTGTGAGTTGCAGGTTCTGCAGGAATACTCTGCCGACCGGCAGTGTAATGTGCCGACCGGCACATTTTTCTCTGCCGACAGATCCTATTTTGTGCCGATGGCCATACTACACTGCCGGTGGAAGTTTCATTCAGCCGGTGATGATTCCCTCTGTCCAAGGATGCAGTCCTGAGGTTTTGACAGCCTCCAGAGGAGGAAAGGAAGGAAAACAGAGGCAGCTTGCGCATGGTGGCGCGTTTCCCGAGACGTTTTCCTGCTTTAATTAATTTAATTTAATTTGTTAATTAAATTAGTTAATTTGTAATATTAATTAGCTTGCGTAGTTAATTAATTTGTAATATTTATTCGGTCCCTCCGAGCGAGGGCAAATCTGTAATAAGTGTGTGGGTGTGTGAATGTCTTCCAATCCCCACTTCTTTCTTCCCTTTTACTTACCTGCTTTGATGGTTAGTATTAGGGCACGTCTAATTTAGCATACCTTATGCTATGCATGTGTGCATCCATGCATTTGTATTGCATGCATTAGGCTCGGTACATCACGCTAATTGCATCAATACTTCAAATTCCAAACTGAATATGTGCGCATTTTCACGTGACATATTTAGGATAGCCGAGCCTATTCTAGCAACATTTTGTATGTGATGCATTAGGCACTTCACATGGACTTGGATCATGCATATTTGCTAACAAGTTCTTTATTTTGGCATGGAGTACTGTGTAAGTATTTTAATGCTTTAGCACGTCACATGTGTGTGAATGCTACCATGACAGTATGTTTACCATGTGGCTAGATGCTTATGTGTTAAACTGTTTTGAATGCCTGTGGGTGAAGGTTGGATTGTTTGAGTTGGAAAAACTCGTTGAAATCCGTATTTTAGCCTACTTGCGAGTAGCAAATTCCAAAGCATTTTCGAAATGAACGGATATGCAATGTTTCTTTCCAAATTAGGCAATCTAGTCTATACTTGTTTGCTGCGTGCATAACATAGTAATTCTAGGCTAATAAATGGAATAAGAACACATAACGTTTTCAAAAACGGATATCACGGTTAGTAGAGGCCGGTCTTCGGACCGGGCGAAAGGGGGTGCTCATAGCTGACCTTCCCCGATCGTACCCAAGCTCCCGAGCCGAGACAACTCCGGTGATGACGGACATGTGGCCTTCGGCACCGAGTCAGGGTTTCCTAAATTTCCCCATTTTAAAAAATATTTAGGTGGCGACTCTGTATCTGGCAAAGCAGTCCATGTTTGGCACTACTTTTTCAAAAATCTGTTTCTCAAAACGATTTGCCAGATTTGGACTCTTTGGTTCAGATTAAGAACCGCGACAACAAAAATCGAGAGTCCGAACTGTAGTAGCACGAGGTCCCACGCGGGCGCTGTTACAGCAAGCGCCTCCTTGGCTAACTTGAGCGACTCTTCGCTCGCATTTGCCCTACTCTTAATGTCAGAGCGGAGCTGTTCAGCTGAGCGAGCCCTCTCTTCTTCTGCTTCAGCTCGCGCATTCTCCATTGCGGCTCTCATGACTTCGAACTCGGCCCTACTCTTTTGACCGTCCGCCTCCGTTTGTAAACGATCAATCCTGCCAAGGGCATCATGCAGGCAGCGGCCTAGGTCCGCGATCCTGCCAACCGTCTGCAAAACAAGTTGGGATCGTCAAATACCTTAATGAAAAAAAATTCAAGAGAATTTGAGAATGGTCACTTACCAGGAGCGCCGACTGCGCAGATAGGGCTACGGCCATAACATTCGACACGGCGTGAAAGGCAGCGGTGTCAACCGGCAAGGAAATTGAAGCTGCTAGGCTCAACGCCACGGCTGGATCCTCAATGGCTGAAGCGTCAGAAGAGATCGGCGTATCTTTGATCTTTGGCCGAACAATAAAAGGAGCAACCACGTCCGACTCTTCTAAACGAGGTCGTTTGGAAGCAGGGCTAATCTCTGACCCAGCCTCTCCCTCGCCACTACGCTTTTTGCCCCGCTACTCCAGAATCAGTCGTTCGTCAATGACCTGTTCAACCTCTTTTCCCACTTCGGCCGCAGCAACCTGGGCTGTCTCTTCAATAACGGGTACGAAAGTTTTAATCAAGGTGGGCTCAGAATGGGCGGCCTCGGCCTTCTTTCGAGCAGCCATTCGCTCGGCATTTTTCTTTTGCACCATCTGCGTAAGGCTTTCCCCAGCCATACCTTCGGAAAAATCGCCGGGTAGGTCTCCCAAATTCACAAAAATATCTCCAGAAGAAAACTTTGCCCGACCCAAAGTAGACGGTGAAGGATGGTTAAGTCCGGCAGCCTCGAACGTCGAGCGTATCGCCTCGTCGACCTCTTCGGCCTCCTCAGCGACCTCTCTGGTTGGTTGGGCAACTACCTCTACCACCGGCTCCTCGTCTTCCCCCGAATCCGAATCTTCGAGGCCAATTTGCCTAAGGCTCTTGATGCTGGGGAAGAGAAGAGCCGAAAGGTGTTGATTGCCGGATGGAATTGGAATGCCGTCCGCGGCTGAGAATGTAGTATAAGTAGGTTCGTATCGGAGGAGTATGTGAGCAGCTCTCCCTTGCTTTTGTACGTTTGGACGGCCGAAGTATCTGAGTGCAGACTTAATATCCTCAAGGACTACATCGTCGGTTGAGGAAAGAATCTTCTTCAATCTGTTACCAGCAAAGAATAAGGGGTGATTAAAGGAAAAAAGCCGAATAAAAGATAGATCAACAAACACGAGGCGTTACATGGCAACCTGGATCACCCTTCCGTCTGGGAATAGGGTCTAGGCGGTCTTCGCCTTCACCGAACTCCCAATTACCTCGGACATTGACCATTACGTCGTCAACTCTCTTACCAGAACTGGCAAGCATGGTTATCAAGTGATGGTTAGTGTCCTTGGCCCTGAGAAAGTGTCACCCCAGCCGACCGGAAGATTTGGCCAAAGCGTAGCAGTGCCGAATCGCCGGAATGCCAAGGTTGATCCTAAGGCGTCAGTTCAACTCTATCACCCCCATGATGATTCAAAAGAAATTTACGTTGGGTTGAGAAGGAATCAGAGTCCAATAGTGAAGGACAGCCCTAAGCAATGGATGTAGGGGAAAACGGACTCTGCCCTCCGCTATGGATAAGAGAGGGTAGACGATCGTATTTTAATCCTCTCTCTCCATATCAAGAGTACTGTTCGTTACAAGAGATAACTGGACATCGTCGGGAATGGAAAAGTGTCGCCGGAATTCAGAAATACGACCCTCAGAAAGGAGGTCTTTCAAGTGTTTAGCCATTTTCGCGGGGATTCAAGGTTCCGCCGAAATCAAAATGACAAACAGAAAATAGGGTTGCAAAGAAGAGAGAAGAAGACTTACGAGTAGATGGGGCAAGGATAGACGGAGAAGAATTGCAGTAAACGCAAGTTAGAGAAGGGATGCCCACTGGCGGTCCAAGAGTCTCGAATACTCGACAAAATGTGCACTCGAAAGGACTGAAATTTCAAATCGCAATAAATGAGAGACGCACGAATGAGGCGGGAAAGTGTAATGGGGACCGAAAAGGTGTGCGCATTCTGACATCAGTATTGAGGCACGCGAAGCCGCCTAACCTATTTTGACTTTTCCAATTCAAGACCAAACACGCCGATTAACTACCGTCAATGGGGAGTTCGGGGGGCAATTGTGGGAGCTGAATATTGGTGTAAATCAGAAGGTGCGTACTTTAGAAGACTGATATTAATCGGCTGTATCCTACGAGAATGGAAAGCCGAATACAATATATGTGTCGAATAAGTGTAGATCCTTACAGCCGAATAATAGAAAGGACAATGATTAAAAAGTAAGCCCTGGCCCCGAGGATCAAAAGGAACTGGTATAAATACAGGAACAATGGATTGAGAAAGGTATGTAAGAATCACTTCACTTAACTTAGTAAAGAAGCTATCCTGAGTGTCTAAACTGACATGTCCGTCAGAGTGCTAATTCTGGCACCCCCGACCAGAGTGTTTGTATCTTTTCAGGTGACTAGCTGAGGATCAACAGCGTCACTCAGGATCTGAAGAGTATTTCCAAACCACATCACCACACTCACGAAGGGGGGGTCCGAATGAATAAGTTAAGCTACACTAAGCTAAGCTAAGCTAATTATTACAAAACAACTAATTAACTATTCTAGCTAATTAATTATTACAACACAATTGAATAACTAGCTATGCTAAGCTAATTAAAGCAATTAATCTAATTAACTATCTAAGCTAATTAAATAATTACAACACTTGAATTGAAAAGATTGGCTACGCTAACTAACAAAGCAATTAAGGGGGCCTCGTAGGCGAGGGATGCATGCATGCTCAGTTGGCTGCCTTCTGAAAATCCACTGCCTTGCCTTTGGATGCCTCTGTTTGCACTTTGCTTTGATCTCTAAACATTGCACCAATTTCCAGATTGCCACTGCTCCAACACATGAACACTTGTCATGACCCAAACCCGCCCCTAAAAGTTTGGTTCATGACTGGCCCGTACATAGGCCTCAAACAGAATTTAGAATAATATTTAAACACGTACGGGGCCTTAAGCGGAAGCAATATCAATAAAAGACAACATCTATTGAGCTTGTGCATACATGATGGTTTAATTAGATTCGAGCATTTAAATACATTCCCAGAGTTACACATACAATCACAGAATTTATATAGATCTCACACACACTTACATAAGACTTAATAATTTATATGACTCCCAACACAAATTAAGGCCTCAATACGGCGGCGTACCCCAGGCGGCTTGTCAATCTCCGACGGCTCACGTACAGAAATATTCATAAAAACGAAGTGAGCAAGGCTCAGTGAATAATAGCAATGTAAGGAGGTTAGTTAATTGAGCATAGATGTAGAGAATGTAAATATGCATATCAAACTGTACACAGATCTTATACATAATCATATTTCAAAACGGCCTCAGACCCACATATAACACAAAACGGCCTTAGGCCCATATATAATACAGAGCGGCTGTAAGCCCAGATATGATACAGGACGGCTGTAAGCCCAGAGATAATACAGAACAACTATAAGCCCAGATATAATACAGAACAGCTGTAAGCCCAGATATAATACAGATCGGCTGTAAGCCTACAGATAATACAGAACGGCTTTGGGCCCAACATATTATGCAGAGTGGCCTCAGGCCTAGATATTAATAGATTGGCCTCAGGCCCATTATTAACAAAGCAGAATGATTCTAGATACACAAAGATATCATTGTTCCATAATACACATATGTTCCATTTGTTCATCATGAATTCGGATAGTTAACTTGCAAATAACAGAACGTCAGTATTAACTATTAACAGTAGGCGAATGTATCACTGCATTAATAGGGACAAAATAATTCACATCATAGCGGCCTCGGGCCCACGTCTATTACTAGGGACAGAATGACCTTAGGTCCATATCAATGCCATTATTCAAGCATATTCATTAATTGAATCAAAGCACAATATTAATGGAACAGGCCATTCACAAATAACAATACATAGATCATAATCACAGGAAGTAAATGAAACATATCGATACACTACTATTACTCACAGTGATCGGCTCCCGGTAATAATGGGACGCTGTCCTCGTCTCGACCTACAAGTACAGTGCACAACACATAATATGAGATTATACTCGATCCTTTACTTATTGTCTTTGATCATTCAATCAATTAGCCATAGTGGTACCAAGCTCATTATTCCTTAATAAATTATAATCCATGTCTCAGAAAACAGGAGAAATCGATGGGAAATGGTTTAGGTGAAGAAATGGTACAAAATTGGTTGACAGAAAGTGCACAGTCGTCACTAATTTGGGCATAACCATTTTTGTATTTATAATTTGAGAGTGAGATTACCACCGATGGAAACTAGACTTCCGAGGCTTGATTTTAGGCTCAAGAATCACTCAAAATGGAGTCTCGAGGCAAAAGATATGCTTATTCAAAGTTGGCTGAACAGAGTTGTCTCCCGCACATGCAGGAAACAGAGTCGCACGTGCGGCTCTGGGCAGTTTGCAGTCCGAAAATGGCTCTTTTTGCTCCAACACTTGCTTTTCCATTTTTAAGCTTGGTTCTTAACATAAATCACTCAAAAACATGTAAAATTGCCTCATAACATGATAAACTAAAATCAACCAAGTGTAATCTCATCTCAAATAAATTAATCTTTGCCTCAAGTTAGGAATCCAAGTCTCATCTTTTCCATATATTCAAACTTTCATAATATATGCTCATAATCATGCAAATACATCTTACCCATGGTTGATTCTCACATCAAATCTTGTTATTCTATAAATCATTCTTAAGATTGAACCCACATCAAACAAATTAAAGGAAATCAAGGTTCAATTCCTTGAATTCAACCCAATCCACTCATAACCCAACACACTTATTCATTTACATATCAAACTTCCAAGTTAATCTTTGATCTCATGTAGTAGATGAATTATCTACAAAGATGATAGTTAGAGCCCCATACCTTTAACCTTTCCTTTTTCCCTTTGATCTCTTCAATCTTCCAAGCTTTAAGGTTGATCTTCTCTCTTTAATTCCCTTCAATCATCCATGAATGTCGAGCTTTCTTAAAGAATTTGTCTCTCCTTCTCTCCCTCTCTCTTTCACGGCTCTCTCTCTTTCTACCTTAGATATTTTTGGCTTAAATATCTTGAGTTCCCAACTCACATAACATGTCTCCAAATATATAAATATACACACACTTAAGTTTTTCACAATAAGGAGGGCCAAACACGCCCTTACGAATCGCACAAAATCAAATTTCAATTAAACTTCCCAGATGACTCTAAAAATTATGCTGATCATAAATATGTCCTCTGTTCCGGTTTCTGAAGCCTTTAGGCCTTCAATTTGTAGTACAAAATTAACCACCCAAGCGTGCATTAACAAATCAGACAAATTAGAATTCCAATTAATTTTCCCAAATTGTTCTAAAAATTCTCATTAACATACCCAAATACTCAATTTTGATTTCTGAACCCATAAAGGTCGGTAATGTCAATTTTAAAGCCGTGGCTCAATAGATAATTCCTCAATTTGAATAGATATCATTAAATTAAAATACTTTAACCCACAAGGACTTAAAAGTAATTTCGGATATAGATTTTGGGGTTGTTACAACACTTTTGCACAAAAATGGACTGGTGGCCGGTCGGCCACAAAAAGTGGCTGCCGACCACCTTAACTGGTCGGTCGGCTACATCAAGTGGACGATCAGCCACCCCTTTTTCCAGACTTTTGTTTTTGCTGCAACAAAGAGCAACAGAGGCAAAGCAATGCACTTTTCAAAGAATGTGTGTACTGCTACTCTCCTTATCATTTCTCAAGCTCAAAGGAGTATGGCACTTGGCTCTCAAGCCACCAATCAAGCATTTTCATTGCATGATGGCCAAAGAGTCAAGCTTGTACAAAGTCAATGAATGCACAAATAAGACTCAAAGGACCACCACCCTATCATGTATGATCAAGGGTGATGGCGACCAAGAAACATGACACGTTTCATCACTTTGAGTATGAAACGTCCCACATATCTTGTGTTTGGATTAACGTCTGATCCAAATACATGCAATGCAACATAACATGCTTATCTTGCTCAAGTTTTACTTGGTTCATTTTAATTACACATTTTACATTACCGATTAGTCCTTTAACCGATTAAGTCCAAAGTGAGAGTCCTCTAATTGGAAAGAGGGTCTAAGCCACAAGAGCCTTGAGCATGAAAGAGACCTCATGCTGTTGGTTAGTAGAAACCCTCAAGAGAGGATTAAAACCATTAGGCATGATAGCCTCAATTTCGCACTCAAGCCAACAAGGGGCTCAAGGCCACTTTCAAAACAAAATAAAAAATGAAGAATAGAGGGAGGTTGCAGACTTTTTAGTGCTGAAATGGCATGAAAGATGATACAATAACATGTAAGCAACTCATGCACAACATGTTTAAAGCCTCAAAACAATAAACTAGTGAAGAGCACTACACTAGAGGCATGCAATACCAAGGCCAACTGACCAAACCAGCTCAGTATAGAGTTAAAACATGCCAAACTAGTGGCTAAAACATGCTGAGATGGAAGTACAAAAGGCAAGAAAAACATGCTCACATGTTAGGCTACAAACAAGGCTCAAGGCACAACTCTCAAAAGCAATGAAAGAGTGAAACAAGTGAGAGTGTGACAGAGCTATATGCACTGAAATCACATGCTAAATGATGCTACAACATGGAATCATCTCAAGAAAAACATGTTAGAGGCCTTAAAACACTAAGCTAGTGAAAGAATTTGCACTACAACCATGCAAAACAAGGCTCATATGACCAAGACCACTCAAAAAAAAGTTAAAGCATGTCAAAACATTAGCAAACATGTGCTGGAGTCAAGCTAACACAAGCTAGAATAATAAGCTAACTCATTAGGCATGCTAGACTAGTAAGCATAATTGCACTACAAGTACAAAGAGCAAGCTTCAAGTGCACCAACCAACCCAAAACAGAGTTGAAACAAGTCAAAACAAAGCCTAAAACATGCTGAGATCAAGTCACAAAAAGGTAGAAAAACATGCTCACATGTTAGGCCATCTACACTTGCAAACAAGACACAAGGAGGGAAGGCCACCCCCTCCCATTTTGGACCTCAAACCAAGTTTTTACCACCGAAATAACTTAGAATTTCAGTGGTTTAAAGGGCCAAAAATTTTGATTTTAATATGCTAGAAGATGGCACAAAAGCTCACACAAACAAACAACAAGAAGGGTGGACAACCCCTTAGCACAAAATGACTTCAAACCAACATGTTAAGGCCCAAAAATCAGAGTTTTTTGTAGTTGAAAATGAAGCCAAAAATAGTGTAAAAAGATGGAAAAGCAAGCAACTAAAACAAAGCTTAAAAGATGTAAGATTTATACCTTTGAAGCACAGCAACAAACTGCCAAAATTTTGAGCTGCAACCAACCTTAGAAGCTCAAACAAGGCCTCCAAGAACCTCAGCTCCAAGGTGAAAGTGTTTGGTCAAGGGTCTCTATGCAAAAGTGTAAAGAATTCTTACTTTCAAGCACAAAATAGGGAGAGAGAGAGAGAGAGAGAGAGAGAGAGAATTCAAGAGAGAGAGAGGGGAAATTTTTCTCATAAAATTTTCTAACCCCTCAAATGGGGGAGAGACCTCTCCTTATATAGAAATGCAAACCAAAAGCTTGCCGTCATCCCTCCATACATGTGCATGGAGATCGCATCAATGGACAACAGCTAGCAAATAGATATCTGAAAAATGAGAAAAATGGCCGTCGGCCACTTTAGGTGGCCGGCCAGCCACCTCCCCTAGCCGACCGACCACTTCAAGTGGCCGACAAGAGAGAACAGTGGTCAACAAATACCAAAAGTGGCCGGCAAGGCCCTTCCCCCCTCTAGGCAAAAGGCACCAAGGTTTGGCTTAGAAACAAGCACAAAACAATGAGAGTTTAGAGGCTCAAAGACAAGGCGCTCAAAACAAGCACAAACAAGCATAATCATCGAGTGCACAAACGATGACATCTAAGTCCTGAGGTCAGTAAAAAATGGGGTGTCTACGCATGCTGAATAGCCTGCAAGAAGCAAAACAAATTAGTAAGATTTTGTCTAAGTATTTAAAGAACTATGAAGAGATGAGTAGTAAAGGATTACCAAAACTGAGTGTTGCATCATAAGAGCAAAATTCTCATACTCATGGAACTCGACCATGCGGTTCATGTCTTTGGGCAGAAGAACTGCCGTGGACAGGGATGCACTAACCTCAAGGTTCGCAGTACTGTCACCGGCGGTAAGAGGTCTGTCGTCGAGCATGATCTCGAGCGCCCAGAACGTGCTTCAGAAGTAGCTGCTAGCTTTTTGGTGGTCAGACCTCAGTTTTTTGGCCGGAGGGGCCTCGGATGCTAGATCCTCGGTTGGACGTTTTTTGGTGAAAAGGGTACTCTTCTCGGCCTCAGCCAACTTCGAGATGGGCACAGTGTCCTCAGAATCGATCTAAGTCACTGTGGCCTTTGCCTTGGCCTTCTTCACCCGCTTTGGCTTTGGGGTTGGTTGGGAAGGAGAGGGTGAGGATTGAACTGCCACCACCCTGGGGATGTTAGCGAGCAGATCTTCAACCACTGCTGGTTTGCATCCCATCTCGTCGGCGATGGTAGCGACAGTGACTTTGGTGCCAAAGTGAATTGCTGGTAGTGCAGTGGGTGGATTGGCTGGATCGTAAGCCAACGCCTTAATTCTTTGGCATTTTCGGCTACGGGTCCTACCAGTAGGAGTGTTGGCAGGAACTCGGCGATGACATCGGCGATTAGGTAGAGGAATTAATTGCGGAGTAGAAATAGACAGTTGCTCTACAGGACCAAAGGTTGATCCCTAGTCTAGTCTTAATGATGATTCAGCTTGTGGAGTCGTAGCAGAAGGAGGGGACTTGCTCTTTTTAGGGATGCCGGGCAAGGTAGATTTGTAGGTTGGGATGTAGTTGAGCAGTAGGGGGGCTTTGTGCTGGTTGACTGGCAAGTCTAGCAGCCTTTTGAAGTCTTTAATAGGGAAGAAAGTCTTGCGAAAGTCTTTTAGTGGCCGAGGGCGAGCTGCAATTACAAAACACATACATTAGAACATATAGAGGAATAAATTAATAAAGACTTAAAGAACATGTAAAGTGACACTTGGTTCTTACCATTACCCTCTTTGAACACTGTTCGGCTCAAAGGATAGAGGTGGAGGTTGTCATCAAGTGGGAACTCCCAGTTATCCGAGACGATGAAATAATCATCTCCAACACCTTTGTTGGAGTCTGCGAGGTCGGCTATGAGTTTGTACACAGTGGATCTCGGCTTGAGGTAATAGATGTAGCCCTTTTCGGATTTTAGGCCACACATGGTATAACAGTATTGGATGTCGGCTAGTGTTATCCTAGCGTTCTCTCGGCTAGCTAGGGCAATTATACCGTTAATGACTTTGTAAGAGTTAATGGCCAGCTGCATTGGGTTAAGTTTGTAATAATGAAGGACTTGGTAGAAAAGGATGTCGAGAGGGAACCTAAGTCCGCACTCTATAAAAGCAACTACTAGGAAGGGCATGAAGTTGTCATTGGGTATGATAGAGTCCTCCTCCCCAGCCAACCTAAGTTCGACATCGGCAGGGATGGAGAACTCTCTTCTAAAGTGCTCAAGCTTTTCTGGGGTGTCCACCCTCTATCTAAACATACCCATGACGTCGGCTAAAGGGGGAAGGTGCAAGATTTTAGAAGAGAGTGGTTTGTGTGGGTTTAAAGGACCTCGGCTGAATCCTAGAGAGCACAGTAGTAAAGGTTTCTGAGGATCTAAGGGAATTTTGGTTCGGCTTTCCTAAGGAACAGAGTTCTAGATCAAATTCCAAGCCTAGGTCTACAGAAACAAGAATTGAGGGCAAGAATCTGGAAAATGCAACAAGAAAATAGGAAAATAGCATGATTCTGACTCAAGAAAACAACAGAAATTCAAGAACACAGATTAAAAACCAAGAACAGTGACAAATTGCTAAAGTATTAAGTATGTGAGCAATATGAATGTGTATACATAAACACAGAAACAGATTGAACAAAACAAAGTCGTAAAACAAGCATGCTTGACACCCAAAATGATGAAATTCGAAGAACAAGATAGATTAAAAAACAAGGGGCGATAGCCAAAGTATGGAGATACAAACGGAGTACAACTACGAATGCAAGATCACAAGACTAACGAATGCAGTACAAAGAGCATGGGGCAAATTCAGATGCATTAAACAAACAGTACAGAACGGGGAATGAAAATAAGAAGCTGAGGACTTACAAAGTAATGTCGACGGAAAGGACGCCAGAATGAAGATCACCAGAGTCAGACGGCATGAGTAGTCAGAGCCAAATGACGAAATACTCACCGGAGGAGATGATTAGAGCAAGTTACAGAAGCTTTAAAGCACGAAAATTGAGGATTTGGGAGAGAAGCGTTAGAGAGAGAAATTTTGATTGAAAATTAAATTCTCAAAAGTAAAGAGACGGAGAGAGAGGGAGATGTTTTGTTACAAACACGAAAAGGCGGCAAACCATAATTATATACCTTGGACGACATGTCTGTTAGGCCGTGTGCACAGAAGCGATGCGACCTAATGGTGTGTGTTAGGTATGAATCAATAATAGAAGGACGCATGGCTGAAACGGGTAAAAAATCGTGCGTGACAGCTCATGCGCAGATAAAACTCTTGAAGTTCTTGATTTAATGGAGCGAGAACCTCAGCTAGAGGGACGATCTTGGTTAAAGAACTTGAAAAACTTGGTTCTTGGTTCTTGGGCATTGGTAAAGCAGACTGCAGTCTTGGTCATATGGAGTCGACGTGTAATGACCTCAGTAATGGAGGGTGGAGTAAGTCTTAGCTGACGTTCTATGTGGACAAACGATGTAGGTTCCATCACCTCAAGATGCCGAGGTAATAGAACCTAGGGGGCCGTTGTGGGGACATATTTTGTAAATGACAACATGTGGCCAAGGTGGCAGCGAAGTGTCAGCTGAGGTGCCACATGTCCTAGTCATGGCGCCGAGGTTATCTGCGGAGATACCAGAATCTGGGATGAGCGAATAAGGAACAGGAGTCCTAGAATGGGGGAGGATCTCAGTCTAGGTAAAGATAAAGCCTATAGGAATTAATCCTTATCTAACTGAGGGTCCAGGATAGGTGAGCCTGAGTCCAAGTGAAGCTAGGCTTCTACAAGGATTAGGTTAGTAGTGGCTATAAAAATAAGGCACCCTCATGAGTCTAAGGTACACTTTTTGTATTCTGGCTAGTGAGTCAAGCACTGTTTGCTATCTTTGAGAGATAATTGAGTATTGACTTGATCGTCGGAGTGCCCCCGGGTGGACAAACCACCATCGGAGTCTTATCTTTCTATGACAAGTTGTTCAGGCACAATCTATTCTGTCGGTGTTCTCCAGCCGAGTACCTGTTTGGCAGTGTGGTCAGAAATCGGCACCCACACTTTGGTTTCTATTACAGAAAACCAAACCACTTTGGGAATAATAAAATTAATCTCAAAGATTTTATTTAAACCTGAAAGTTTATAATTTCTTTCTTTCCTCATTTCCTTTCACTATGGTGAAACTGTTATAAATTAGAAATTAAAACTACTACAAATTGAAATGCAACTATTACAATTAAAAATTATCCAAATCTGCAAAAATGGAATTCACGGTTGTATCCGTAATAGTTTGTTTAGCCAATAACATACTCTTTCACTTTTTTAGGGGTCAAAACGTAACTTCATAAACTTCGAAGGGCTAAATTGCAAATACCATAAGCTCGAAGGGTCAAACTACAATTATCATGTACTTTAGGGGTTATAATGCAAATACTAAAAAAATTTAGAGGCCAAACTACAATTTCAAAAAGTTTTTGGGTCAAAATGAAATTATCTAAAATTCAGGGACCAAAATACAATTTTTAAAAAAAATTGATGACATGGCAATCTTGTTGACGTGTTGCACACTGGTTTGCCACATGTCACTGATATGGCTCTTGACTAGGCTACTACATGACACTGACATCATCTTTGAATCAGGATGATGTCATTATTTATAACAAAAATCATCAAACTTTCCAACAATCGTGTGGGTTCATTTGGACTCCATTTGAGACGTTCTTTATATCGTCGGAAAGCTCTCAACGAGACAAAGCTCTTGAAATTCTCAAAACATAAATTCCAGCACTTCTTTTTTTTTCAGAATTTAATTAATTGAATTAAATCAAAATATTTACCAATCTTTCAAAACAATATACGAAATAAATCCGAAATAAAACTCAACATTAAAGCGAATATTTCAATTCACAGATATGTCCCCAAAAAAAAAAAAAAAAACTAAAAGCCCCATCTTATTCTTTGTTTCACACAAAGGTAATCCTGTTCAAATCACAAATTAGTAGTCCAACATATTTGTTCCAATTTGTTTTGTTCATTTGTTTCATCCTTTCGCGTTTAGATAAACTTATACAGAAAGTTAGTTACAAAATAAACAAATAAACAAATAAAATAAATTAGTACGAACTTTAAGAAATAAACTTCTTATTTTATGTTTATAAAACTTCTACCAACTTAAACTCCAACAATCAAATAACTTGTGTAATAATAACTAATTAACATAAAATAAATTGCATGAATAATTTACTAGAAATAAACAACTCAAAATAATCCAATAAATTTAGGTAATTAAATTAATTTTAATTCCAAGAGTCACTAGAATAAAATAAAATAAAAAACCAAATTTTTTTATTTAAACTGCTTATATAATTTAGTTTTAAAAAAAGCCTATTATTATTAACACAAATAAAGAACTAGCATAGTGTATATCCTAGGTTCTCAAGAAACAATAGCATGCAATTTTTGTTTTAATAATTAATCATTAATCTTCGAAAATTACATATGAATCTGTTTTAAGATTGTTGGTATTTTTTCATAAAAATACAAGAAAAATATATAAAATGAATTAAATAGAAATGACAAAACAATTTTCTTATTAAAGAATGGAATATAGAATAAACTACACAACTAAAAATACATAAATGAATTTGATTACATTACTAATAGAACAAATTATTTACATAGATAACTAAAGATTAGAGCTTATCGAGGTAAACTAAATTCTAAAAAATTTAAGAACAAATGATAAAAAAATAAGCAAACCGAAACATGTGTGATATCACAGTTTTCTTAAAATAGATTCATTGCCTTCCAATGGATGCTGGAGGTATACCGGGGTCTGTGTGAAGACCCAAATATAAAAAAATTAAGTAAATAATTAAATAATAATAATAATAATAATAATATTACAATTTCAAATATTTTGATGGTGAATTCTAAAGTGCAAATTAAATATTTGGAGGGTCTTTTAATTAATTTTAAAACCTAAAATAAATTTATGGTGAAAGTCTTCAATTTAAAGGCAAGATTTATTATTTTAAAAATAAATAAATAAAATAAAATTAAGTGTCAAATTAGTAAGCATATTTTGATCTAATAGTAGTCGTATTTTATTTAAATTAATGGAGAGATAAAATAAAACAAAGGACATTTTTGTCTAGAGTCATTTATGTTATGTATAACAAAGAAAAGAAAAGAAAAACCCTAGGTTCCTAATACATTCTATAGCAGCAGCCACAACAGCCACGGGGAGGAAGAAGTTTGAGAGAAAAGAAGAAGAAAAAAGGGGATTGCAAACAAGGAGTAATTTTTGGGTGTGGTAGGTATCTTTCTTCTTTCTTTTTTTTTTTCTTTGTTTTTGTTCTTTATTCTTACTCTATTATTATTTAGATCATTGATGGAGAAGTTGTAGGTTTATGTATTTTGTATATATATATATATACTGTTAAGAAATTTGAGGAGTTAAATTCATGTATAAAGAATGGTGTAATTCTTAGTCCAAAAATTCTGCACAGAATCACAAACTTTAAAAATCAAGAAACCATATCAAATGGATGAATTTTGAACTGAAATTTTTACAGTAGATCAACTACATATTGAATTGTATATCTGAATTTTTTCATAATTTTTGGGAGTCAAAATCCATATAAATTGAGGTATTCAAATCTGTCCGGGAAACCAGTCCGAAATAGTAAATTCGGGAGTGTTGTTCTCTTTGGGTATAAATCCAAAACTTATCAAATTAGTGTCATTAGAACCGGTTACGAGTCTAGTTTCGTACATTTTTGGCCTTGCATTGATTGCTCGTGTATATTAAGAGAACCGTCAATTTCTTTAAAGTGCTGCAGAAAACAACCTGTTTGGATATAATAAATTGTAGATAATTATTTTGATAAGCAAATCAAGTGAAACCATTTGGGTTTGAAACTTAGGATACATTAGATCATATCTGGAGGTTATTGGAATTTTTTGAATAGCGTGGAGTGGGTTTTTGTAATTTTCAAAGTTAGCGAATAGGTTGGGAAGGCTTGTTTAAAATTCTGTTTTATCTTAAAGTCACAATTAATTAAGTTTTGACCGGAACCCATGTCTTGGGCGATTTTAAACGTTGAAGAATATGAACTTAGGTAATATTTAAGAGTAACGGTGAGTTGGGTTGAGCCGTGTTGGTGCGCTTTAGTTTGAGGTTACTTAGTTCCTATTTTTTTTTAGTATTTTTAAATTAGTTGTGACGCGTAGTTTTTATACTTGGTTCAGGCCACTAGTTGGACTTTTACACTCTATTCGAGGATTATATTATTTCGATTTCAGGTGAGTAGTTTCATGCTACATATTTTTATAAATGTTCCCCTACCCTAAACTGTTGGAAAAATTAAATTGTTGTTTCATGATTAAACTGTTTTGATAAATTATTATATTATCGATTGAATCAAATTATTTCTGAAACATTTGTGAACTTGGCATACTGTAAACTATTTGTTTTGGTCTCATGTTTATAATGATGAACTACCATGTTTTGCGAAACTGATGTGTATTGACTATTGGGACCATGTGTGTATTTAGTCCAGGGAAATTATTCCACTGTGTGTGGTGACTCTGGCCACTAGGGAACAGATCCGGGTTGGGCCGTGATGACTCTAGTGCTCAACGATTGTAAGGAACAGACCTTTAAAAACAACTAGGTGACCTTCAATCGGATCGTCTTTGAGAAAAGGCCCAGGTGCCACCCTGAGGATGACTCTTAGTTCGGTATTGGATCCAACGGGGCTTATAGCCTGAGAAATGTGTGGCAGATTATTTGTTTTTATTGGTACCCAGAAAAGTATTGGTGTTCATGTTATAATCTGTTTTAAGTGGAAAATGTTGTTTATCATGTTCTTGCGAGACATGAGTATTTTAAGTGTTGAACTGTGGAACCATCTTTTTGAAACAGATTGTATTTACCAAACTGTATGCCAATCTAGTTTCTGTGATATATATCTTATTTTGGAATTGGACCCTGTTTTCAAAACTGTATTTACTATCCATGTTGCTACTCACTGAGCTATCAGCTGACTTAGTTGTTTACCATTTCCAGGTGTTAGAAGGACTTAGAGTGGACTCATGGCGTAGCGGGGACTCAATTGCATGGACCTCTAGGGCATTTATTTAATTTTCTTTTAGGTTGCTTTGTCGAGTTTTGTGCATACTTTGTGATTGGGTTTTATTTAGAATTATTTTATTTTGTGAGTTGTTTATATCCCATAAGTTTGGATGGTTTTTTTATTACGGTTGATTTTGCCGTTTAGAATTAAGTTTTGGTGATTTATTATTGGACTATTGTTCAGTTGTTCAATGTGATTGGATTCGTGTTTAGGCTTACGTGTGCCTTGGGCTAAGTCCCTGTGGGCCACGGCCGGTCATGCCCGGATTTGGGGTGTGACAGTCTGTCTCTTTGGATACAGCGGTCGAAACCAGGTAATGCAGAAGCACCTTTTGAATAGCTTCGGCGAACTTGACAATGGTTGGACTCTCTCTAACAAGAACCAAAGAAGGGGCTTGCAAAAGAAGATAGGAAAAAAATTTCTTTGGTGTAAAAAAAAAAAAAAAAACATTTCCAACTTTTTATCTCAAAACACCATCTCCATTTTCAATTAAAAATCTCTCCAAAATTATCCTACCAAGTTGGAGGGAAAAAGCCTCTATTTATACAAATAGGGGAATCTCAGCCACGAAGGCTATAATAGGCCTATCAAATGCCATTAACCAAAGCCATCAACTCTAGCCATTAGGGTTAGAAAACCTATGGCCACTAATATGGTCATCAGCTCTATCATTAAAAGATGAGAGTTACAAAAATCTATATTTCTTATGTGCTTAATAGATACAAATAAATATGTATATAATGATGTTTGAATAAACCAACTAGATGGGTCACAAAATAGATACTAATGTTGGGTCACAACCCGATACAAGCTCAATTCTCAGACACATGTACGAGCTAAGCCCAACACAACATAGTTTAGCCCAAGCTCAAGATTAAGTCAAAGTCCAAGTCCAAAACCAAACTCAGCACATGCACAAGCACAAGCCTAGGCTCAGTCTAAATCAAGATTAAGTCCAAATTTAAGCCCAACTTTATTGATGCCTACCTTATTAGACAATTCTTATTCACAGTTTCGACCTATTATTTTTGTATTACAGTCTTCTCACTTAAAATAATACAAATTCACTCAGACCCACCTGAACTGGCAGTTAGATCCCACTTTAATTTCAAATTAAAATTGTCAAAAAATCATTATCACCAACGAGGTACATTTAGAATTTAGAAAAGTATGCTTTTCTAAACAATGACGCAACGAGGGGGAAATGAAGACTTATTGCAAGAGATCTTGAGTCTTCCTTTTTTCTGTTTCTTTTTTATTTATTTATTTATTACATTTCTTATAAATTGAATAAATAATGTAAAAACAAAGGTAGTCCATGAATTGAAGATGAGACTGTCTATTGGAAAGCCTTAAAATACGTTTTTTTTTTTCCTCTTTATTTTCCATCTTAATAGTCTCCAATACAGTAGACACCATAACTAAAACTCACTCCATTACAGGAAGCAACACCATAGTGTCTTCTGGTGGAAGCTTTGAGATGGGTTTTTTCAGCCCTGGCAGTTCCCGGAATCAATAATTAGGAATGTGGTACAAGAATATTTTTCCTAGGACCGTTGTATGGGTTGCCAATAGAGAAATCCCACTCCTCAATTCGTCAAGCTTCTTAACTATAATCAACCCTGGAATTCCTGCCCTTGTCAATTGTACTGGCGGCGTCATTTGGTTTCCCAATATGACAGGATCTACACGGGATCCTGTTGCACGACTGATGGAGACTAGAAATCTTGTTGTGCAAGATGCCAACGATAAGTCTGGGCATTTTCTGCGGCAAAGTTTTGATTATCCATGTGATACTCTTTTACGGGCATGAAGCTTGGAAAGAACTTTTTAATGGACCTAGAGTGCCACCTCTCCTCCCAGAAGAGTAGCGATGATCCAGCTCCAGGTGAGTTTACATACCGGTGTGATCCTCAAGGATACCCACCAAATATCCTGAGCAGTGGTTCTACTGAGGTGTTCCAAGCTGGGCCATGGAATGGTATCAAATTCAGTGGGAAACCAAGCCGTCTATCTAATTCAACCTACACATTTGAATTGGTTTACACCAAGGAGGAGGTGTATTATGATTATAAACTCATCAGCTCAGTTGTTTCAAGGCTTTCTGTGAATCATTCTGGCGTTGTGCAGTGCTGGACGTGGATTGATCGAACCCAGAAATGGGTCATTGTCCTGACTTCACCGACAGATAACTGTGATAACTATAAACTGTGCGATCCGAACGGTAACTGTAACGTTGGAAACTCATCGGCCTGTGGTTGTTTGAGTAAATTTGTGCCTAAAAACCAAATGGAATGGGGAAATGGAGATTGGTCTAATGGGTGTGTCCGGAGGACACTGTTGGATTGCCATAATAGAGATGGATTTGTCAAGTATTTGGGCTATAAAATGCCAGACACACGGAACTCCTGGTTTGACAGGAACATGACACTTGGGGAATGCGAGATGGTATGCTTGAAAAATTGCTCTTGTATTCCCTTACGCAAATTTAGACATAAGAAGAGGTGGAAGCGGCTGCTTGCTTTGGTTTGATGAATTGATTGATATGAGAGTTAAATACAAATCAACAAGACGTTTACATAAGGATGGCTTCCTCTGAGTTAGGTAAGAATTCGTACCAAACCCATAGATTAGTGAACATAGATTGATTAGATTATACCTCTGTAAGAACCATGTAGTTAACTATACTGAACCTTTGCATTTCTTCCTTAAAAATTTCCTCACCATATTACTTTTCTACATCTAACTACAGTTTAGCAAACGGAGAGTTCATTTTGGTTTCATCTTGAATGTTGAACTTTGTTGTGGGAATTAAATCTGGATGATACTTATTACCCATCTAAACCCACATGCCGACCACAGTAGGTTCTACTTGTATTTGTATTTGTATTTGTATTTAAGCCAATTTTGACAACGATTTATTGTCGTTTGGATTTTTGTTTATATTGTGTTACTTCAGAGTTCTAGAGTTATGATGATCTTTGATCTCCATGCTCAAAGTGAAACTGCATCATTCTTCGCCATGGATGTAGGCTTGGCAGCAGAATTGTGTAGGGACGGGAGGGGCCATGGCACCCCCATTTAAAAAATGAAACAATAATAATAAAATATTTATATTTTTTTTTAAAAAAATAGACCCTTAAAGTGACCTCCACTTACGGTTGTGTTTGGATCAAAGATTTGAATGAGATTTGTGAAGGGGAAGAAAAAGAAAAGGGGAAAAAAAAAAAAAAAAAACTTATATTTCATTTACTTTTTTCTATCCTTCACTACAAAAAAATACACTTTTGGCGACTAAAAACTTAGTCGCCAAAAGTATTAAATTTCGTCGCCAAAACACATTCCCGACTAAATCATTTGGTCGCTGGCTTCGTCGGGGATACATAGTCGCCTATGGAATTAGCGACTAAACTACATTTAGTCGCCATAAGTAGTATACAATACCGACTAACCTTTTAGTAGGCAAAAATAATAGGTATTAGCGACTAAAAGATCCGTAGTCGCTGATAAGGGACATTTGCGACTAAAATGTTAGTCGCCGAATCGGTTGATTAATTCCTTTAGCTGACATATTTAGCTACTAAATGTTTTTGTCGCAAAAAGGAAAAATATCTTCGGCGACGAAATTCTTAGTCGCCAATAGTGTAACTTTCACCTACTACATGTTTAGTCGCCATAGTTACTTAATATATTTTTGGCGACGAAAAACTTTAGTCGCTAAAAAGATTGGATTTTAGCTACTAAACACCTTAGTCGGCCATAGTTATTTTGTTATGTTTTCGAGTTGTTTGCCTACTAAATATTTAGTCGCCAAAAGCCTTTCGATTTTTAGCTACCGCACATTTAGTCGCCATAACTATTTTGAAGTTGTTTTGACTACTAAATTATTAGTCGCCAAAAGTCGTTTGAGTTTTAACTACCAAACATTTAGTCGCCAAAAGATTTATTTCTTTTTAACTACCAATTTCATTGTCACCAAAAACGTCATTTATTTCATTTTGTCGAGTTTTATTTTATATTATATATCCACCGCAACCTATACGTATACAACCTATATATATTATCACCTATTCTGTAATATATGTTTCACTTAGAACCATGAAACAAAAATGAACACCTGCTATTCCAACTACAAATAATAATATAAACTTATGTACGAACCAACTATATATATTTCAATTACAAATAATGTCATACATTCCAAATACGTTACCAAAACAATGTCCTCTATACACAACATTTTTACTATATACTATGCATTGTAATGACCATTTGACAAGGTACAAATTACTATGATAATATGTACCACGACAAAAGGTAATCTATATTAATTAATACTAGAGCCATTAATACAAGCTCCAAAAAAAATTTGTACCCCGCCAAAAATTGTATGTTCCATGCATCCACAGTCCACACAAAAAATATAGGACGACAAAAAACTTCCCAACTTCTCATAAGTGTGAATTATCTTCCAGGCCAAAAAATAGAAGATCCACATGTCAATGTCAAAAGCCATCTACACAACAAAAATTGCACCCATTAGTTCCATTGTAAACAGAAAGTTATAGCCATCTACACAACAAAAATTGCACCCATTAGTTCCATTGTAAACAAAAAGTTATAGCCATCTACACAACAAAAATTACACCCATTAGTTCCATTGTAAACAAAAAGTTATAGCCATCTACAAAACACAAATTGCAAGCATGTCAATTGTAATTGCAATTGTATGTAAATATTGTTTGAATTTAGGAATTTCAATATAGTTTCTTTACACGTTAAGTTGTATTGAAAGTGCAAAGAAATTTCCAAGTGAACTCCAAGTCAAGTTTAGTCTAATGTGTAAACATATATATATTTTACTCATAACTGTACATATATAGGGATGCTTATAGAACATATATATATATTTGTATAAGCTTTATGCGTTTTTCACGCCAACTCGCAACGTACACGTGGTAATTGCGTCCCGTCTATCCCCACAGGTCATCTTTCACACGAGGAACGTCCCATCAAATGCTTGTTCGGGGCTGCTCTCAATTTTCGGCCCTCAAAGGCCTTTTTTCGGCTAAGTTTATGACGTTTTCACGCCAACTCCCAACGTACACGTGCTAATTACATCCCGTATGTCCCCACAAGTCCTATTTGACACGAGGACGCTACCCGTCCCATCAATATAGTGGTTCGGGGACTGATCTCAATTTTCGCCGTCAAAGGCCTTTTTTCAGCTAAGTTTATGACGTTTTCACGCCAATCCCAACGTACATGTGCTAATTACATCCCGTCTGTCCCCACAAGTCCTATTTGACACGAGGAAGCTACCCGTCCCATCCCGGCAATGGTTTGGGGGCTGCTCTCAATTTTCGGCACTCGAAGGCCTTTTTGCGGCTAAATTTGGTTGTTTATTCCTCTGGCTATATTGTAACCGATTTCCTTGATTTGATTCCCTAGTCTGAATATATACATTGCAACAAGCACATGACTAGCTTATTCATTAACATATTACATAAGCAACATAACCAAGCGTGACGAATTTGAGCAAACCAAAACAGAGACTAGGGCACACAAATTACGACAGTTAATATGTTTTCAGAAACTAGAGCCCAACAAAATCAGAGATTTCCATTACAGCATAGAGAGAGAGAGAGAGAGAGCGAGAGAGAGAGACAGAGAGAGAGAGAGAGAGCACTCACCGGCTGACATGGCTGTTCGAGTCTTCGCTGATGATCGCTAGTAAGAATATCAACAGTTTTCTTCGAATATTTCTCCACTGCCTTCATTTAACAGGTGCAGCGATTAGGTTCTACAAATATCTTATGTCAAGAACTCAATGGGAATGGAAAATATCAGTCACCTTCAGGGTACTATCATGTGTTCTGATTGTGTTCATCAAAATCAAGGGAACATTGCATCCATGCTTAGAATTGAGGGACTGCAAACAATGAAACCAATGGTTTTCAGAAAGCAAAGATTAGACAAGAAAAACAATATACAACAACAGAGACCAAAAGCCAACCTCGATCTGATTAACAATCAAGTCAAGATATGTTTGATCGTTCCAGCTCGATTGGTTTGAGTATCATCGTTTCGCATAGTAGGATGAGCACGAAACATAGGAACACGTTCCCCGTGGTGGACCCAAGTTCGATAAGAACATGCGATTCCTCTTCGAATCAAGTGCAACCGTACAACATGTCGAGGTAATTTCGTGCCGTTCAAGCAATCAACACAAGGACAACAAATTTCATCCTGCGGCCCTAAATTCTTCGTAGCGAACTCAATAAATGACTGAACACCTTGTACATACTCTTTACTTTTTAGCCTATCCGTTATCATCATCCAACTCTTGTCCATTATTAGAACAGTAGACATGAAGCGAAGATGAACCTGCGAATGGACGGCAACTTCGAAAAATACTCTGTAATGGAAGAGAGCTTAAGTAAGTTTAGGGGTTCGATTAGCATTGTTTTTTGAAATTAACAAAATAGTAATAACAGATCGGAATGTTTTGCCAATTTGTCAATTGCATATAGTTGGCTAATTTCACTACTAACTTGGCATGTATTGACATACATTCACAATTCTATGTGGAGTCATCTTAGAGGGAGAGAAATAATCGTAACCAAATTTAATAAAATTTACTAAAATCAGTGAGATTAAAAATTATTATATATATAATTTTCATAATACTTAAATTGTCTCTAAGGACAAAAGCTAAATTTCCATCATCCAAACAAAATGACAAAGCTTATAAGAAATCATTAATATTTATCAAATTTTCTTCTCACTCTAGCTTCTTGGATTAGTATTTGTATCTTTATTCTATTCCTACCAAATGAAGCTTTAAATCGTAAATATACATATATGAACTTTATAAAACGATTTATAAACAAAAAATGTATATAGAAACTAGATCCACAATAATCTATCAATGACATTTATAAAATTATGAAAATAATTATGGATATTTTGATTGAAAATAAAATGATTACAAGAAGTTACATCATTATGAATATTTTTATTTAATTTTATAAAAACATTGTTTATATATCATTATTCTAAGTACATAAACTAGAAGTTCAAAACACACATGATGCACTTGTAGAAATGGAGATCCTTTTAACTATCATCTAACAAAAAAATTACAACATCAGAAACGAACAATAAATTTCATCAATCTCAGAAACAGTTTGTCTGTTACTTTTAAAACTCTTTCTCACATATTTTGAAAATATTTTCACTTTCATTTTGATATTAAACAATATCTCAAGAACTAGAGACAAGCTGATTTTTCACTCTAATTTTGACACTAAACAATATCACAGGAGCACTCAAGAACTAGAGATGGCCCAAGCCTATTGAGGGCCTAGACAAATGAAATCTAGTTAGAATATGGTTTGGTGCCTTACATTGGCCATTGCCATTCTATTATTGTCCCATTCTACAGTAAGATAGTGCAACTTCTTGTGCAACTTAGATTGTCAAGTTAGGTGCTTTCAAAATCAACGGTATGGTTAAAAGGGTACAGCTATCCCAGGAGATCAGAGAGATTATTTTTCATCTGTTTTCAACGAATTATGCGTGAAAGGACGACCATGTTCTTTAATCATCATATTGAGCAGATTATCCTCTATTGTTTCTATGGAGTTCCAAAGGTTTGCAGTAGAAAGATGTGACAATATTTAGGCTAATGATTAATCACACTTTGTAATCCTAATTTCTTATGTGGTGGCCACAGAAATCAACCTCAAGTGTCTGCAAGAGAAGAGGGGTAAAAACTTATGAATATATAAGTGATATTGATCAAATACTTAAATGTGACAAATAATGCCAACACAATGGAAATATCAGCGTATAGTCAATATGGCATGAGTTCCACATAGTATACGTATACAAAATTCCCAAACGTTAATGCTAACACAATGCAAACATTTGAAACCATGGTACTACAGCAAATGCAAAGCACCATTGATGATTCTGAAGAGATACAAAAAATTCAAAGCTACTTTACCAGGTTAAATAAAACATCTTGGATACATATCAATTTGTAAACAATTGGGGATTTGGAATTTGTCTTATAAGTTAAGCATGATATAAGAAGTACCTTCAAGTTAATCCATGCATATGGCAATCCAGTGGGGGTATCAAAAGCAGGTAGAAAGCGCGGCCGTAAATCTTATGGCAGGATAAGAAGTTGATTCTTATAATTTCTTTGGACCAAGCTATTTGTAGAATCAGTTGCAAGAATATGAGCAGAAACAAGTCCTCCAAGAACTCTTATGTTGCACTACACAATAGTGAAAACACCATTAAAGACAATCTGATACTTCAAATGCAACTTGATTTAGCACTCCCTGTTAAAGAATAAAACAAAAGAAAAAGAAAAAGCGACATTGCTCAAGCTTTATTTCATTAGCAAACTGAGGCCACATTAAATGAAACTTTGACTCAAACAACTTCACTAAATCCTAAATTAAAAAAATTAAAATACCTCAAAAAGATGTATCCTCGCATCAACATCAAAAGTTAGACTTTCAGAAAGCCAAAGAACAGCCCGTTTCAAATTCTGTGTTGTTCCCCAATGATAACAAGGCTGAGAAACAGAAACAGTATTAACATATACTCTGTAACAAATACTTCAGTGGCACAATCAGTAATAATATTGAAATAAAATGAAATAAAAAGATATTTGGTGACAGCATAAGAAGGGCATATAAGATAAAAATACAACTACATTGATTTTTAAGAACTTGTCTCTAAGAAAGAGTATATCATACCTAGATAGCGATTCTACAAGTGTGAGGGCAGATCCATGATGCTGTTGTGGCAAATGTTCGAGTTAAAATTTGAAACAGTAGGTATTTTAAATTATCCATTTAAAGCTGAACACTGCAACAGATTTAAAAAATAAATAATTACCTTCAAATTTCGTAGCTGAACAAGGGAGTCGGTGAATGTTTTGGCTACAGGCTTTAGTTCATCATGCTATAGAACCAATAGACCACAACTTCATAATATGCATCAAATATAAATAATATCTCATATAGTGGGAACTAGAACTGACCGGAAAAGCATAAGTCATATAGTTGTCATAAGCATGGTAAAACCTGAAAGGGAGAAAAAGCAGAGGCACATTTGGAACATAGAAATCGCAGAAACAGAGGCACATTTAAATGATACAAACAGAATCCAAAATCAACAATCCAAAATCCAAATGGACAATCGCAATTTCAACCACACCCATTCACGAAATCAGGAAAAGCCTGAAAATTTGTGTACGAAATAAATGGGAAATGAAAGGACAAACCCTAAAATTTGTGTACAAAATAAAGGGAAATGAAATGTCAAACCCTAAAATTAATCGTGAGAGAAGGGGATGTGAGAGACATCGACAAATAGATAGAACCAGATCAACAGAGAAGGAAAGAGACGACAGAAACATACCTGCGATGGTGATGATGGCCGGTGGTGCTGATCGCCGATTTGCAGCGGTGGTCGTGGCGAGCGCCGGTGGCCTGCGATGGTGATGATCGCCGGTGGTGAGCGACGGGTTTGGTAGGGACGGGTTTGGTATGTTGATGTCATTGTGTGAGACAGAAGAGAACAAAAAAAATGTGTAATATATATGTACTGGGCGCGAAATTACTTATTTTCCCTCTAAAAAATTTTTCGAACATTTGGCGACTAAACGCTTATTTGTCGCCAAAAACCTTAACGGCGACAAACAATTGGTCACCTAAAGATGCCTCTTTGGCTACTAAATTAAAAAAATCGTCGGTAATACTGAATAAACAACGACTAACCCATATTTGGTCGCAAAAAGTAATCACACAAAATTCCTTTTTTTGGCGACAAAAAGTGTTTAGTCGCCAAATGGTACAATATGGCGACAAAATTAGATGTTAGTAGCCTAAACTTCTATTAAACAGCGACTAAATGGAAATTTGGTCGCCAATTATAATATATGGCGACTAAACTACTTTAGTAGCTAAACAGGTTTAATCAATGGCGACTAAATATGTTTTTTTGTCGCTGAATGAGGTGTTTTTGGCGACTAAAATTGGTTTGGTCGCCAATTTTAGTCGCCAAACATGCATTTTCTTGTAGTGCTTTTTCTTTCTCTCCACAAATCTTTTGTTATATTCTTGATCAAAACCAACCTCACTTTTATTTTAGCAAAGACCCAGGTTTAAAAATGAAGGCTCAAAATCAACTAAGCTAGTTAACTTAAAAATAAAATGAAATAAAAAATTAAAAATTCATTGGCTTAAAATAAAAATAAAAAAAACATGACTACCAGATTTATTTATCAATACAAGAATAGCAATATAAAAATCCAATCAGCCGCCATTTTCTCTTGTCGGCACCTAAACTGTCTTTCTACTACAAAACTCTCTTTTTGGTCAACTTTAAATCGTAAAATAAATTTTCAAAACCTTATTATCATCAATGACCAAACTTATGTTGTTGAGATAATTTACTATATTAGTTTTATAACTTTATGTCTATCTTATGAAGAATCTAGAAATCCGCTAGATATTGATTTGTGATTATGTATCAATTTAAAGCAATACAACAATCTCAATCAAACAATCAAAACAAATCGATACAACGATTTTAACGTGGAAAAACCACAATTGGTGCACCTCCAATTGTGATAAAAAAACCATGGGCAATAGCCACAAAACAATCTACTAAGAAGACATAAAGGAATTACACAGGTATACTCTCAATTACCTAGCGAATCCACGCCCGAATTGAACCAACCTTTATGTGCCTCTTCCAACCCCGTCTTCACCTCGAAATTGTCTTGACGATGAGCCACTCCAGAATCCACCAAAGCTTCAGGTTCGAATTCTTTAGAATCCATCGAAGAACAACTCTCTCTTTTGTGTAGAACAAACAAATAATCCTTTGATGTATACTCTTTAAACCATGAGTTGAATACTCAATCAAGAAAACATCAAAGAAAACTAGCAAAATATCCCCAGATATAAACTCTAGAACCCAAGAAGAAGATCTGGAGAAGTAATCTTAAAATCTGACAGAAACACGTACTTATAGAAATCCGAATCACGACGCTCACTCGAGTGCTCGTGTGAAGACTCTCTCGCTCGAGCGAGGAACAAAAAACGCGTGTTTTCCATAAGTGGCTTCGCTCGAGCCAAACAACCTGCACTCGAGCGTAAAATCATCATTTTCAGGTTTTTTGCTAGACGCAGCCTTCGCTTGAGCGAGAACTCCTTTGCTCGAGCGAGCATGGGCGGACATGCAATTTCGAATGCAAAATTGCATTTTGCTTCGGGGGCACTGCCCCTCGACCCCGCCTAGGCGCTGCCCCGGACCCGCCAAGGGGCTCTGTTCCCTCGACCCCCACGAGCTGATCGGGCAGCTCGATCCCCGTCATAATTAGTGAAGTGGCAATCTTAAAAGTATTAACATCACAAACTTCTCTGCAAGGCATAATTCGGATTAGATTCACATCTAAAAACTCATAACCTTACTGAAATAAAAATGAAAAAACAAATACAACTGAAAGGAGTTTTGTCAAACGGGATTGCCAAGAATAAAAACCTAATAATACCCCCTTTGGCAATGCCATGACAAAACACACCTAACAAATAAAATCCTAATCACCCCAACCCATTACAACCAACAAAAACAAACTTTTTTCTGACAGTTAAGATCTGCAAAACAACTATTAGTGCCATAATCTCCAAAACAACTATTAGTCCCACAAGAGTATATGAAAAAAACAATAAACATATGACAAGATTATCTTGAAGCATGAGATAGAAAACACGAATAAATGCGACTTGGAGACTTTAAAAACATGTAGCATGAATAGATGAAAACTAAGACACATGCACCCAACCGACCCATGGCATGAAAACTTGAAATCCTAAGACATGGATACATGAAATCCTAAGACATGAATACATGAAATCCTAAGACACATGCACCGGACAACATCACTCCCCCTTTTTGTCATGAATTGACAAAGGAAGCTCAATCAACTAAACCAAGATCAGAAACCACACAAGCAATGACATGATGACGTAAATAACAGAAGTATGCAAGAAGGAAACAATAAAGCAGCAAAGCATAACAACAGGCATAACAACAGGTAAACCAACTAATGCCAAACTCCCTTACAAAACCAATTAAAGTGTTCATGCTAACAAACTCTTGCAGTGATAAATCAAACTCCCTCTCTCTCAAAGCAACCACAAACACTGAAAACAATGAACAAGAAGAAAACAACAAAAAATAATATGGTGGAGCAAGCAAGGAATTTCAGATGTACCTTGAAACACACAAGATTATCCAAGAAGCACAATTACTAGTAAACACAATGTGCACAGTCTGTAGAAGATTCCTCATCAAAGAAAGTGATGCCACATGTGAAAAGCATAGATCCCATGATAAAAGTGTGTGTGTGACTCTTGGAGTTCAACAAACACAAGATTCAAATCCTAGTAGTGATTTGATAGCTGGACCTCCGAAAAAAGAATCTAAGCACAACTAAGGAAAGTCAAACCACTAGGAATCAAGGGGTATTTGGTGAGTAAAGGCAGAGGCTCCCCCTCAATCAATGAATCCTTTATTTATTTTACCCTTTTTTTTCACACCTTTTTCTTTTCTTTCTTTTGCATATCTTTTTTTTGTTTCTTTCTTTAGCACATTTTTTCATTCTTTTGCATACTCATTGGTGGCTGATACGCTCAAGACTATGGAAACCGAACCAGAGAAGCATGGATGTAATAAGGATGGCCTGGTTGGTGACTCTGAGGTAGCCTTTTCCTCATGCCTGGACTACAAAGAACAGAGGGGAAAGCCGTGGAGATGCAAAAAGATGGAAGATGGTGAAGAGACTCAACAACACCCATGATATGCTAGTATAGGTCAATTCCTCTAGAAAAACAAAAGATACCATGCCAGAAGTCCATAGAGAAAAAATAATCACTAAGGCGGAAGACTCCAATATTTGCTAATCCAAGAGTGTGTACAGAATGGGACATACTAATCAAAGACCACAGAAAGCACACACATATTAACATGTAATGGATATTCTCATCAATTCCAATATGCACCAAGGACCACTCAAAAATTTCAAGCTTGCTAAACCATACTAAGAAAATCTTTTTGGTTTTTGGTTTTTATTATTATTTTTTTCTTTTCTGAAACAAAGCAAGACAGAAAACAAACATGCACACATTAAACGACTCAAAAAGAAAAAAACACACAGAAACCCAAAAACTAAAAAGAATAAACAAATTAACACAAGTCAAGTTTTCTCACCCAAACCGCTTTAGTATGAAAAAAGTTATGAGAATTGCAGTTCTTGGGTGGTGTCTTGACGTTACGGTTCCCTTATCCTTCAATGCGAACCCGTCTAGACTTGGTGTCCAACTTTCTACTCCTAGGTCTAGACAAACAAAACCTTTGTTCATGTTTGGTCTCAAGCAAATCAAAATAACGAGGTCTAATATTACCTTTAACCTCATTACTACCAATGAAGTGTCTCCTACCCCACGAGATGTTAGAATTTCTTCCATCTCTATGAGACACTCTCCCATGCAACTTATAACAATAAGGGCGAATATGACCATGCATACCACAATGATGACAAATAAAAACAGGTGTACCTTCTTTTCTTTTACCTTACCAACTCTAGGAAGTTTGAGAAGTCCATCCTTATGTTGAATTTTTTGTTCTCTCTTTCCTTGAGTTCTTATATCATGAGATGTAGATGCACTCTGTTTTTGCTCTTTGTTATCACCAAAGCCAATGCCACTCTTGTCACAACACATTTGTTGAGACCCAATGATATCCTCCAAAGTCTTTGATCCTTTGTTCCAAAAACCAATGGTAGCCATAGCACACTTGAGTTCTTCCTCTTTCTTAATCATTAGTTCTTCTAAAGCAACTTGAGACATCACAAGAGTTTCAATCTTTTCTTCATATGTTGCATAGATTTGCTGTAGCTCATTCCTTTCTGTCTCATAAGTCAAGAGTTTTTCACAAAGAGCTTGTCGATCATTAGAAATCTTAAGGGCATCATTCCTAGCCTCGGAAATCTCTTTCTTTAATTTGACATTCTCACTTTCACATGCTTTGAGTTTCATAGTGAGTTTGTCATTCAATTTGGATAAGTTAAGAGATTCCTTATACAACTTTTCATAAGCTTGCTCAAGCTCTTCATCATCACTTCCCGAGGATTCATCATCAGTGGCATTCTCAACCGGCCTCTTCGGATACTCTGTTCGTCCTTCAGTTTCAGAAGCCGCCATGAAAGCAAGGAATTGTTTATGTCCCTCTTCACCTTGATCTTCATTGTCGCTTTCATCTTTATCAGATTCTGATTCATCATCCCAAGTGATAGCGAGGGCTTTCTTCTTCCTCAAACGAGTGGGGCATTCTTGAGAAAAGTGACCAAATCCTTGGCATTCATAGCATTAGACTCTTTCGGAGTTCCCTTGTATCTTTCCTTTCTCCTTCTTGGCTATAGAATTAATTTTTAGTTTATCTTTGCCTTTAGATTTATGAGTATGAGTAGATTTCAAAAGTTTAGGATTCTTTTTCAAAAAAGATTTTTTAAATTGTTTTACAAAAGCATCCGTAATCTTGGAATCTATCTCACAATCCTCATCAGAATCCTCTCCAGCTCTGAGCACTACTAAAAGCAACATCTTTTTGTTTCTTTTTGAAATTCCTATGTGCCTCATAAGTTTGGAGATTTCCAACCAAATGATCTATAGCTTGAGGTTGTCAACATCTTGGGCCTCCTCAATAGTCGTAACTTTTGGTTGGAACCGATCGGGCAAGGACCTCAAAATTTTTCCTACAATGTTGGATTCCGGTATTTTTTCACCTAAATTAAAGCTGGAATTTACAATGTCACTCAACTTTGCATAAAATTCATCAAAGGTCTCACTATCTTTCATTGAAAGGCTTTCGAAACTAGACGTGAGCCTTTGAAGTTTTGAGTGTTTAACAGAAAGAGTGCCCTCATGAATAGTTTGTAAAATATCCCAAGCCTCTTTTGCGACTTCACAATTGCAAATACGACTAAACTCTTCAAATGTGACAGTGCAAAAGAGAGAATTGATAGCTTTACTATTCCAGCTACTATTTTGGTAATCAATTGTGTCCCACTTTTCGATTGGTTTGGGGAAAGTTACTCCATCAACGGTAATCATCGGTTCAGTCCACCTATACATGACAGATTGCATAATTTTTTCATCAATAGATTTTAAAAACGATCTCATCCGAGCTTTCCAAAACGAATAATTGGATCCGTCAAGTAGGGGTGGTCGAACCATAGAATTTCCCTCACGAATTGAATCCATTATCACAAATCAAACAAGATCTCGCTCAAAAGTTTTAAAAAACAAAAGATCAACCCGCTCTGATACCAATTGAAAAATCTAGAAATCCGCTAGATATTGATTTGTGATTATGTATCAATTTAAAGCAATACAACAATTCCAATCAAACAATCAAGACAAATCGACATAATGATTTTAATATGGAAAAACCACAATTGGCGCACCTCTAATTGTGATAAAAAAAACCACGGGTAATAACTACAAAACAATCCACTAAGAAGACATAAAAGAATTACACAGGTATACTCTCAATTACCTAGCGAATCCACGCCCAAATTGAACCAACCTCTATGTGCCTCTTCCAACCCCGTCTTCATCTCAGAATTGTCTTGACGATGAGCCACTCCAGAATCCACCAAAGCTTCAGGCTCAAATTCTTCAGAATCTACCGAAGAACAACTCTCTCTTTTGTGTAGAACAAACAAATAATCCTTCGATGTATACTCTTTAAACCATGAGTTGAATACTCAATCAAAAAAAATCAAAGAAAACTAGCAAAATATCCCCAAATAAAAATCCTAGAATCCAAGAAGAAGATCTGGAGAAGTAATCCTAAAATCTAACAGAAACATGAACTTATAGAAATCTGAATCGCGATGCTCCCTCGAGCGAAGACTCTCTCGCTCGAGCGAGGAACCAAAAATGCGTGCTTTCCATAAGTGGCTTCGCTCGAGCCAAACAACCTACGCTCGAGCGTAAAATCATCATTTTCAGTTTTTTGCTAGACGCAGCCTTCGCTCGAGCGAGAACTCCTTCGCTCGAGCGAGCAAAGACGGACATGCAACTTCGAATGCAAAATTGCATTTTGCTTCGAGGGCGCTACCCCTCGACCCTGCCCGGGCGCTACCCCGGACCCGCCAAGGGGCGCTGCTCCCTCTACCCCCGCGAGCTGACTGGCAGCTCGATCTCCGTCATAATCAGCGAAGTGGCAATCTTGAAAGTATTAACATCACAAACTTCTCTACAAGGCATAATTCGGATTGGATTCGCATCTAAAAACTCATAACCTCACTGAAATAAAAATGCGAAAACAAATACAACTAAAAGAAGTTTTGTCAAACAGGATTGCCAAGAATAAAAACCTAACATCTTATATAAAATTATAGAAAGATTTGCTCATAGTAATGTTAAAATTAAAAATGATAAAATTCTAGCTAAATTGTCTATCACAAGAAAGATTAAGTGAATTAGCCATATTATCAAGTAAAAGAATATATTAATGAAATTTGAATAGGAGATTTAATTATTAGTTATTTTTTCATCTCAAAAAGAGGATAAATTTTAAATAAAAAAATTAAAACAATACTGAAAAATGTAGAGAACCTCATTTAAAATGATCCCTTTAGACCTCAAATTATCTCGAGTCGCCGTAACCAAACCAAATCTTAAATCCCATCAAATAGAGTCGGCTATATGAATCATTTTTCTCCTTTCGACTCTATCAAAGGCATCTTGAGTCACCCTGATTGGTGAAAAAACTTTCTTCTGGTTTGGTCCCCTCAAGTCACAATTTTGATTCTGCCCCTGCATAAGCTTTTAAATTCTTGCATGCTTGTGTGTTTGTTTTGTTTAGCTTTTTTCATCCTTTTTGCCATAAACAATTTCGATACATCAAGGGTTTGAAATCTAAAGCAATCCCTTTAAGTTTGTGCTTTCATGATTGTATTATCTAACTGATCAATTGCCCAATATTGTTAAGTAGATTGAGGATTCAACAGAGAAGGTATATATCCATTTGTGTCATTCTGTGTTAAACAATGTACTAGTATGTTACATTTTTAGAACTACTTGTCATATTGATATCCATTTTTGTCCTGGCTTTATAGGAATTTTGATGCACAAGTCTGAACAAGGTTACACTAACAAAACCCAAAAGGAAGATCTAGAGTTACCATTGTTCGACTTAACTGTAATAGTTGATTCCACAAATAATTTTTCAATCAATAATAAGATTGGAGAGGGTGGATTCAGACCTGTTTACAAGGTAACAATGTAAAGACACTCTTGTGTAGTCTATAGGAATGTGATTGATGCCCAATCTCATGGAGCCTATCCAAAAGCCTTAAAACCATTCAACTTTTTTATCACTGCTTTTTCATAAATAGTAATGTTACAAAACACATAAATTTTTCTACAAAAAATTGCATAGAATGTTGTTCTGCTTGCTGTAGCATTGCATTCATCTTGGTGTTTGGGCCTACTTTAGAAAAACAAAATCGTGTTCCTAAAGTTACTATTCAAAATTTTTCAATACAGGCCCTACTATTCCGAAGCAAAAAATTTTATAAATATGTCTACTTTTGAGAAGAGGAATTTTATATTTAAAGAAGACAATTGGTTTGAAGCATCCTTTCTCCCTATGAAACTTAATAAATCTATGTAATTTTGTCTTTTAAGTAGTTGTAACATAAATCATTGGTCATGGCTACACCTGTTAGAACAATGTTAGCCAGAGCAACATAAAAATAGTAAGTAAAGATACAATTAATAAGAATGGCAACAAAAAAAAAAAAAAAAAATTGTTTGCTTTCAAGCAAATTCTAGCAGAAGATCATTCTATCAATTATAATGCTAATTCTCAGGGTACACTGGAAGGAGGACAAGAAATAGCTGTGAAATGACTCTCAAAGAATTCTAGCCAAGGACTTGATGAGTTCAAGAAAGAAGTTATCTGTATTGCCAAACTTTAGCACCAAAACCTCGTGAAGCTTCTAAGATGCTGCATTCAAGGAGAAGAAACGATATTAATCTATGAATCCATGCCCAACAAAAGCCTGGACTATTTTATATTTGGTTTGGCTCTCTTCAAAACTATAATACTATATATACTGTAACTATTCCACTCCAAGACCACAACCAGCAGTCGTTTTTTCTTTCCTTTTTCCTATACTTTTTTTTTTTTGTTTATTTTTGGTTTCATATAAATCTTGTGCTTTATTTGATGATGGAAACACAATTATATGTGGTTTTTATTACATGTGCATTTGGATGAACATGGTCTTCCAAAATTTGGGATTTTCCATTGAGGAATCCAATTAAATTTATCCATCGGATTAGCAGGAGTGTGGACTAAATCAGACAAAAAATTTGGACAGATCAAAGCCAAAGCACATTATTGGATTGGTCAAAGCGCTTCTACATTATTAATGGGATTGCACGGGGGCTTCTTTATCTTCATCAAAATTCTAGGCTGAGAATTATTCACAGAGATCTCAAAGCTAGCAATATTTTGCTAGATATTGACATGAACCCAAAAATATCAGATTTTGGAATAGCTAGAAGTTTTGGAGGAAATGAGATAGAAGCAAATACAAATAGAGTGATTGGAACATAGTAAGAATCTCTATAATATGTTTTGTCTAATTCACTTATATTGTTGCTTCAAAATCCAGTTTTTCATCCTGTGCTTTGTTGCAGTGGGTACATGTCTCCAGAGTATGCAATAGATGGGGTATTTTTTGTAAATTCGGATGTATTCAGCTTTGGTGTTTTGGTGTTAGAGATTGTGAGTGGAAAAAAAAAAAAAAGAGGTTTCTATCTTCTAGGGCACCGCCTCTACCTACTTGGCCATGTAAGTGTACCAAGTTTAAAAGTATTCTTATATTATATGCATGTGTTCCAATAAGGTTCAAGGATCTTGTGTCTTCAAAGTTTTATGTCCTATCATTTCAAAACTCTCGTAACTGAGTATTTTGAGACAAAGGAATAGTTAGATTTGGGGAGAGAGGATCTAATAACTCCCTCATACTGCTAATGTTGTAGTGGATTGTTCAGGCATGGAATCTCTATAAAGAAGAAAAGCCATTGGAATTGATTAATGAGGCTCTATGGGAATCATGCTACCAAATTGAAATATTGTGATCAATCCATGTGGGTCTTTTTATGTGTGTGAGAATGTCTAGCGGATAGGCCACGCATGTCATCTGTGGTTATGATGTTAGGTAGTGAAGTTGCATTGCCTCGGGCCAAATAGCCCGGTTTCTTCACTGCAAGAAATGTTGTTGAGCCTGGTTATTTGTCAAGCAAGGAAGCAACAATTACGGGCAATGAAATCACTGTTACTTTGTTAAGTGGTCGATAGAAATTATACCATGATTAAGGTGAAACCTTAATCATTGTTTCTGGTTACAAGTTTACATGCACACAAAGTATCAAGAATATACATATTGACAACATGCGCACTCTTTTCTGTAGACAAATTTGTCACATCATTCTATATAAATGTTCTTTATAATTTTTATGTTTGCATGTCATTACTCTTTGTTTCATAACTAATTATTGTTTGTCTATTTGTACATGTGAAATGGAACTTCATTTCAACATTTTTATTTCTCAATTTGCTTAGCCCAAGCACATTACAATGTCATATCTTTAAGGATTAAAAGATATGATTTCACATTCTCTATATTCAGATACATATGTAAAACACCATTCAAAGGCTACAAATATCCTTTAAGTTTTATGAAAGAACAAGACATATTATATATTAACACGGATCTCTTTACAACAATTATAACACCCATATGTAGAAGACAAAAACCCTAAAATTTACATACTATATGGAAAACTTCCAAAAACAAACATTCCTTTCACATTGTGTTCATTAGCTAAACAGACTCAAAGGTCTTCAACCATAACGATTAAAATATCACTAGGAATTGTCTTCTATAGTGCCTCTACCTGTCACACCCCAAATCTGGGCATGACCGGCAGTGGTCCACAAGGACTCAGTCTAAGGCACAGTACGTAAGCTTAAACATGAATCCAAAATCACGAAGAATAATGTGATGATAGCCCATAAATGAATAAATCAAAACTCGATCCAGTGACAAGTCACAAGTATAAAAAGTAAAACCAACCATAACCAACTTCCAAAAATTATATACTAAATGGAACACAAATCGCCCACAAAATAAAATAATTCTAAATAAAAAAAATCCAACCATAAAGTATGCACAAAACCCGACATAACAAGCTAAAACAAAATAAATAAATGTCCTAGAGGTCCATGCAATTGAGTCCCCGCTATGCCATAAGTCCAGTCTAAGTCCTTCTAACACCTGGAAGTGATAAACAACTAAGTCAGCTGATAGCTCAGTGAGTAGCAACATGGATAGTAAATACAGTTTTGAAAACAGGGCTCAATTTCAAAATAAGATATATATCACAGAAACTAGATTGGCATACACTTTTGATAAAGATAATCTGTTTCAAAAAGAAGGTTTCGCAGTTCAACAGTAAAAATACTCATGTCTCTCAAGAACATGATAAATGACATTTTCACTTAAAACATTTTACAACATGAACACCAATAATTTTCTGGGTACCAAGAATAACAAGTAACATGCCACAATTCTCAAGGCAATAAGCCCGTTGGATCCAATATCGAACCAAGAGTCATCCTCGGGGTGGCAACCCATGCCTTTTCTCTAAGATGATCTAATTGAAGGTCACCTAGCCCAACCCAGGTCTTTTCCTTACAATCGTTGAGCACTAGAGTCATCATGACCCAACTCGGATCTTTTCTCTAGTGGCCAGAGTCACCACATGTAGTGGAATAATTTCCCTAGACTAAATATACAGATGGTCATGATAATCAATACAATTCAGTTTCGCAAAATATGGTAGTTCACCATTATAAACATGAGACTATAGCAAATAGTTTACAGTATGCCAAGTTTGCACTTGTTTCAGAAATAATTTAATTCCATTGATACTATAATAATTTATCAAAACAGTTTAGTCCTGAAACAACAATTCAATTTTCCAACAATTCAGGGTAGGTAAACATTTATAAAAATATGTAGCATGCAACTACTCACCTGAAAACAAAATAATATAATCCTCGAATAGAGTATGAAAGTCCAATTAGTGGCCTGAACCAAGTACAAAGACTACACGTCACTACTAATTTAAAAGTACTAAAAAGAATAATAAACTAAGTACCCCACACTAAAGTGTACTAACACAGCTCAACCCCACTCACTGCTACTCTTAAATAATACCTAAGTTCATGTTCTTCAAGGTCTAAAATTACCCAAGACATGGGTTTCGATCGAAACTTAACTAAAAGTAACTTTAAGATAAAACAGAGTTTTAAACAAGTTTTCCCAATTTATTCGCTAACTTTGAAAATTAAAAACCCACTCCATGCTGTTCGAAAAATTCCAAAACCCTTCAGATATCAACTAATATATCCTAAGTTTCAAACCTAATTGGTTTTACTTTATTTGCTCATCAAAATAATTATTTACAATTAATTACACCCAAACAGGTTGTTTTCTGCGACACTTTAAAGAAATTAATGGTTCTCTTAGTATACACGAGCAATCAATGCAAGGCCAAAAATATAAGAAACTAGACTCGTAACAGACTCTAATGACGCTAAGTTGATAATATTTGGATTTATACCCAAAGAGAACGACACTTCCGAAGTTACTATTTTAAACCAATTTTCTGGACAGATTTGAACACAGCAGTTAATATAGATTTTGAATCCCAAAAATTATGAGAAACTTCAGATATGCAATTCAATATGTAATTAATCTACTTTAAAAATTTCAGTTCAAAATTCATCCATTTGATATGGTTTCTTGATTTTTAAAGTTTGTGCTTCTGTACAGAATTTGTTTTTTTTTTGGATTAAGAACTACACCCAATTTCTCATCACCAATCACTGACTTAGCACCCAAACAACACACCCGTTTCTCCTATTCCTTCCCAACAACAAGCATATTATACATATGAACCATCACAATATATAGATATAATAAAATAGGACAATACGTTAGAGTTGTTGACCACTAATGTTGCCAAAAGTTTCTCTCATCTCTCTCTCTCTCTCTCTCTCTCTCTCTCACATGCTGTGAAGAACAAATAAGAAGGTAGGGTTTTATGTATATTTTATTTAATACTAGTGGTTGGGTACACCTATAGCATGTGTAGGTCGAATAAATAAATAATATACAAAATGTATATATAAGTTATATGCAACTCAAATGGTAAGAGCCTTATTTATTAATTTTATGGTCTAGAGTTCAAGTCACACACCCTCTTCTCTATTTTTTTTTTTTTTTTTTTAAATCTTACCTCTAAATTAAAGACTTTCACCATGAATTTATTTTAGGTTTAAAATTAATTAAAAAACCTTCTAACAATATTTAATTTGCACTTAAAGATTTACAAGCAAAATATTTGGGATTTGTAAAATTAGTATTATTTAATTATTCATTTTATTTTCATATTTGGGTTCTCACACTACCACTGTTGTGCTAACCATGTTGGTTGAACATTGTTCAACCTCGCTTCCTGTTGACTCTGTTTTGAGCGTATTCCTTTCAGTGAAAAAACCAGGTTGTTTGGGGTGAGTCAGTGCACCCTCTCCGCCCAACATCAGAACCACACTTGCCATTTTAGGCCTATCCTCTGGCCGTTGTTGCACACACAATAGACCAACATGAATCGAACGTAACACCTCGGGTAGATTACATGAGTTTTGTATTGGTTCATCAATCAATTCTCTGGTTCTATCTTCCTTGTATAATCTCTTGCCTAAACAGTTAGAAACACTTTTAAGCTATTATTTTAATTTTTATACAGAATAACGTTGTTGAATTGAGCCTTTGTATTAAACACCCTTTGAAATGGCTCTAAATTAGTTTTAGAGATATCATTGCTACATCATTTTGTAACTTTCTTTTGTAAGATTATATTATTAAACTCTATGCTTACATGCCTAAGAAGGTTGAGGTGGTGGTCTTGGTGATAGAATCCCTGTTTCTCTTCCCACTCACTATTTCTAATACCAATTTTTACTAAGAAGAGTCCTTCAATTGCATATTCAGGAGACATGTAGCCACTACAGGAAAAAAAATGAACAAATAAACCAATTTATACAGTTCAAGGAGGAAAATTTTGAATTGGTTTGAAGATTCTTACTATGTTCCAACCACTCTTCTCGTATTTTCTTGCGTTTCGTTTGCTCCAAAGATTTTGGCTAAGCCAAAGTCTGATATTTTTAGGTTCATCTTATGATCTAGTAGAATATTGCTTCCTTTCATATCTTTATGGATAATTCTCAGTCTGGAATCTTGATGAAGATAAAGAGGCCCCCGAGCAATTCCATTAATGATGTGGAAGTGCTTAGGCCAATCTAGTAGCATCTTCTGTGATTGATCTGTTCAATTTTTCACCTAAGTTAAACCAAGCTTCTAGTTAGTAGTTAACTTCTCGAGTATGTATAAGAAAGCCATACCGAAAATGAAGGAGTCCAAGTTATTGTTCGGCATGAATTCATATATTAACATCCTTTCATCTCCTTGAATGCAATATCCTAGAAGCTTTACAAGATTTTGATGCTGAAGCTTGGCGATACAAATCACTTCATTCTTGAACTCATCAACTCCTTACTTGGAATACTTCGAAAGCAACTTCACAGCTATTTCTTGTCCCCCTTCCAACATACCCTGGAAAATTTTACACCATTTTTGTTTGTTAAAACAAGTTCAGATATTGAAAACTCTTGGTGTATCTATAATATTGTTACCTTGTAAACAGACCCAAATCTGCCCTCTCCAAGCTTATTGTTGATTGCAAAGTTATCCATAGCTTTACTGATTGTAACCAAGTGGAATAATGGTAATTCTATATCTTCATTCTAGGATTCTTTGTAGTAAACTTGTTCAAGATGATCTATTGTTCTTCCTGCAGAAAGCGGGTGTCAAGAACATTTAAATGAAGCAATTTGTTCAAAATAAGTATATGTACACGCAGGAACACCTACAAAGGTGAGATATTGAAGAATTAATGACTAATTTTTATTACCTTCTCTCTTTGTCCAACCCTTCTTCGAAATGTACAATGAAATGCCAAGGTCCATAATAAGTGTTGTTGTTGAGACTACTGAGATGACTATGCTCGTCTTTGCCTTGTTCCAATTGTGGCCAGCTTGACGTAATACCGAAACGATATAGTTAAAATCATTTAATTTGGGGAAACTAAGAAATTCTAGGTCGATTATAAAGGATTTATGGTGATTTCTGTTGGAAAATTTGGTTTTATAGGCTTATTTTCGGCCATCTTTGAGCCCAAAATTGAGTGGGCTCCAAACGTATTTTCAGGTGGGTCTAAAGAGGTGATGCGTTCCTTGCCACGTGACAAGTCACACGGTGAATATGGTTCGTCAAAACCATTTAAGAGTGAATGGGAAGTTGACGTCGTTTTCGGGTTCGTGGAATGGACAATTAAATAAATGTGGGTTTCCTTGAAATGGGTTGTACCACATTGAAAGTTGAAGAGAACTTATGTATGTATATAAGCTCTTGGTGTACTAACTTGGGTTAGGCCCCAAGGGGCATCCCAAGTTTGTAGAAGGGAGGAGTTATGGACAAAGTGAACCTTAGCCCAAACCACCACACGCGCGTGGCGCCGTCGTCCGACCGGCCAGACCGGGCGTGGTTGTGGGTCTGGTCGGTTGTTATATTAATTTTTTGGACAAAATTTATTTCAATTTTTTATGAAATCAAATTTAAAATTTTGTGCCAAAAATTGAATTAATTTTCTGTCCATTTTTATCTCCTTTAGTCTGAAATTTCCTAACAGATTCAACTAGTTTTACAGTTATTAAACTGCCAGAAACTACTGCAGTTACACAGATGCAAACTGCACAGTTGTTGAATTTTGGACTGTATCTGTTCATTCAAAATTTGCACTTATTCGGTTCAAAATTGAACTTGTTCAGGCAGATCATTTTGCCTATAAATACTTGCATTGTTCCAGAAGTCTAGACATCCGAAAAACAGTTTGAAATTACTTTTTTGCTGTCCAATTTTCTACTCTGTTGCATATATTCTTCATATTAGTTTTTTAGGAAAATTAACAAATTGTTTGGAGTGCTACTACAATTTGTGAAGATCATTGTATCCTAGGAGATAGACACCATAAGTCCGTAAGCACCAAAGCGGGGTGAATCTGTTTTAAGGGTAGAGTGTCACACACTCGACTTAATCTTTTAATTTTTCATTCGGTTTGGTAAAATAAATTTTGTAAGTTATTTATTTTATTTGTTTGATTTAGTTTCAATTTATTTATTGTACACAGAAGATTGTTCCAACAATCTTAAGACAGATTCGAAATATTTTGTTTATACATAATTTTTCGTTTGTTTCCTTTCTTCTTTCTTCTTCTTACAGAAATTAATTTCTGTATTTTTACAAAATAATATTCTGGTTGGAAAACAAATAGCAGTAATATACTGTTTGACAAATAGTAGTAATATACTGTCTATTATCTTTGACAACTAGTAGTAATATACTGGTGTCATTAACAATTCAAAATATTTATTTGTGAAATTTTGTCAGAAACTAATTTTGGTTTTCAGAAATTATTTTCTGAGTGTTCATTAATTAAAATTCTATTTCAGTATTTTAATTATTGATGTGCTACAAAAATTTAATTTTCTATGTGGAATTAATTTGGTTAAATAAAATTTTATTTTGTTTCCAAATTAATTGAAAAATAAAAGTTACATTTCTTGTTTCTTTTATTTTTACAGAATTTAATTATGTAGTTTTGGTTTAATTTTTTTGTGTAGTATAAAATTCTAATTATAATTTTGTTTTATAATTTAGAATTCATGATTACAAAAACTGGTCAGACTTATGTTCAAACCAGTACTGGTATGGTGGCTGCAATTGCATCAACCCCGCCTTATGTTGGGACTGTGCCAGCGAATCTTCACTATAGGAAATGACAGTTTTGGCGACCAAAATATTGGTGGCCAAAAGTCCCATTTTTGGTCGCCAAATCTAATTAGCGACTAAATTTTTTTGTCGCCAAGTTCATCGCCTATACCCTGTCGGCGTTAGTATTGGCGACTAAACTTTTTTTGGTCGCTGAAAGTTAAACATTTGGCTACAAAACTTTAGTTAGTCGGGAAAGGTGTTCTTTTGGTGACTAAATTATTGGTCGCCGAAATTGAACTTTTGGCTACTAAACTTTGGTTAGTCGACAAAGGTATCTTTTGGCGACTAAAATATTAGTCGCCGAAAGTTCTCACATAAAACTAAATTAAACTATTAGAGACTAAAATTTTAGTTGCTAATAGAATACATACATTTAGCGACCAAACACTTTAGTCACCAAAAGATGTCGTGTTTTTAGTGACTAAAATATTTAGTCGGCAATTAAACTTCCCTCATTCTGATTTGTTTTAGCTACTATGTGGTTTGGTCGCAAAAATTCATTTGGTTATTTTTTGCTACTAAATTATTGGTCGCCAAAACATTTGCTTACATTTTTGGCTACCAACATATTTAGTCGCAAATACTATATTAATTTTTTTTTTTTTAAATTTCTGAACCACCTATATCCATTATTAGTGCAACTTGTACCCTGTATAAATAATATAATCCATCAATACTGAATATATTATCAACCATTCAACAACGTGCACACATTTCACTTCCAACCATCCAAAAAAATTATATTCAACGTCTAATTCTAAATGTAATACAAATTCCATACGAACCAAGTATAATCCAACCCCAATAATTTAATTCCATACATAATTGAGGATTAACCAAATTTAATATCCAAAAGGAAATCTGTACCACCCCAAAAATTTATTCTGTACCGCCCCAAAAACTAATTTGTACCACGTCCAATGCTAATTTCTATCAGGCCAAATTTTGGATATTTACCACGCCAAAAAACTAATTTGTACGTACCACTATATATACGAATGGAGATATAAAAAAAGTGCCATTTTGTACTTGTCAAAAAAAGTCATATCCACATTTGTACATCAAAAACCATCTGCAAAATAAATAAAAAAATAAAAATAAATAAAAAATAAAAAATAATCATTAGTATTGACTAAATATTGACCAATTTAAAATTATTAAAAAAACATATAAAACTCGAAATTAAGTAATCTTTTCAAATTAATCATTAGTTTTGCATACTCGAATATATATGAAATAAACTTTTTGATGTTCAATCTGAGTACATACAACATATGAATCTAGTTGCTCTATTTGATGTTGCTAATATATTGATGTTCCTAATAAATTGATGTTGCTATAAAAGTAATCCTAATAATAATTGGAAATTCAAACACTTGAATCTAGTTGCTCTATTTGATGTTCAATCTGAGTACATACAACATAGATTAATATATACATATTAGTCCTTCAAGAACCCATAATAACTGAAACATCAGTTCAAAAAAAACATGCCACAAACCCATATGTGCTGCTCCCTGTTGGCATTCCATAAATCATGAATCAAGCAGCATTACAAATGCATCTCATAGAAAATCATAAGCTTATGGAGAGCTATCGAATAACTAATACTTGATCAAGTATCTAGATACATGTAACTACGAGGCCAGTAAGATTTCTGCAGTGGAAAACTGTGAAGGTTTCTATCCACATACTCTGCACAGTTATACAGATCCACAAAACTTTTGAATAATTGGATTTTAAGGTTTAATAGCATTATTATGTAATATTAGCCAACTCCCCATCATAGCCAACGCAGAGAGAAAGAAAGAGAAAAGTACATAACAAGGACACTTACATTTCTTCTTGTCAATCTGGAGCATGTCTACAATTCTTTGTAATGACACCATTATTATGTTCGATGACCAAAAAAATACCATTATTATGTTCAAATATCTCCATGCTTTTTGATGCCTTTCTCTAATAAATTTACTTGTCAAAAAACAAAGATGAATCATGGGAAGAGAAAAGCATAATCATGGGAGAGAAAGTAAAACAGATAACAGAAAGTAAAAGTTTTCTAGAATAAGCATTTTAATTTTAAGGAAAATGACAAAACAAATACTTTAGGGCCAAAAAAAAAAATTCACTAGTTGAAGTCAAACAGCTCAAGGATTCCAGTAAGCAATGGAAGCTCAAGACCTTCAATAGAGCATATCGAACAGCTCATTGAAGATACTGTGATGCCCGTTTATCAACATAAGATCCGTCTTATCACTAGTTGAAGTCAAAATACAAAATAGCATCACCTCCAAGGCATTGGACATCTCCTGAAAGTTATTGAGGGGCCTACTTGAAAGAACTTAAAACAGCAAGTGCAATTTGATGTTGGTACCTTACAGCATACTTTTGAAACACACAAAATTTGTTCGTGTAACAAATAAATGAACATCACAACACAGGCAAGGAATAATTGGGAAAAGAGAAAAATGTGAAACCCACGTACCTGGAGCTTTTTGAGTAGCTTATTCAGAGCCTCATATTGTTTCTCAATATCTTGAACCTAACAAAGAACAAAACAGGCAAGCTTGATGACATTGGATGAAAGATGGTTTAAACATATTCTTTTATTCCAGATGCAGAGAAACTTGAGGAAATAATAAAAGGGAGGAAACAGGAGGCAGAAGAAGAAATGCCATCATCTTCTTGATTGGCCAACAAAGGAACGACAACAATTTATAGTCACCTGCTTAAAAAAGTTATCCAGGCCCAATTCTCCTGAATTCACTGGACGATGTCTTCCCATTTCAATATCTCCACCTGTACCTTGGCCACGAGGGATCTCAAATGAACTCTGCAAAAGTGTCATCCATTGAATATGTATAAACAAATAAAAAGAAGAATAAGAACATAGGTAATCTCATTCACACTAAAATTCATACTAATATACTAAGAAGGAAAAACTGCTGCGGTTCTAACTCCTTCACCTCTAATATTTATCAGCATCAAAAAATCATGTCAAGACAACACAAAATCTCAGATAAATTAAAGTCACAAGCAAAAAAAAAAAATTGCATTATAAAGGAAAGAAAATTACCTACAAAATATCCAGCTTTGTGGCCAAACTAAACCAAACCTTTGTAGCCAATACCATTAAAAAAAAAATTTACAAGCCACATAAGTAGCAATTCATCAGTTAGTTTCTCAATCTCATGAGTTCTATATTCCCAATCATTTCAAAGCCTAGACACCAACAGCCTTCTGGACTCAGTGAAGCCACAAATAATCTTTCTAGACAACGTAAGAGCCCTTCTTCCAAACACCACAGACTGTAGGAGGTTAATTTAAATACTGGAAATCTGATGTTAAGTAGTACATCAGCTACAATATTACAAAGAATAATTGTTTGTTTAAGGAGAAAATCATGCAATTATATATCTATCATAACACAATGAACAGATTTTTATATATAACCCAAGCAGCTCAAGTAAGCATCAAAAGATATTGCAGTTTCCCTCACAAGGGCATCATCAACTTTTAAGCAAAAGATCAGTAAAGAGATTTTTAAGGTCATGGAATCTGTTAAAGATGGATTAATCTTTTAATGGAAGGAAAGCAGGGGATAGCACAGCATTGAGAAGACCTCTAGACAGACAACAATTTCAAGTCACAGTAAGCCTCATCCCCTTCATCATTGAGCGTAGGACCTACAGTGAGTAGTGCTAACAAACAAACTTTTCATATAGATTGATGCAGCAATTGAGTTGAGGGAGCTTCTATTTCCACACACCACATTATCTCAGTTCACACACTTAATTTCCAAAATTTTGATTCGGAAGATGATTTCCGAATCTTCCGAACCAATAAGGTTCATTTGGAAATCAACTTCCGAATAAAAGATACAACTGAACCAAATAGTTTTGTTTAGAAGATACAACTGAACCAAATAGATTTATTTGGAAGTTGATTTCTAAACTAAAAAGATGTGTGCACTAAGAGAAAACCATGTGTGGCAGTCAAGTTGTTCCAATAATTTGATTTCAGTGGGTCCATTTCAAATTTTAATGCTTTATTATTGCACACCACATCAGTTTGTAAAAAAAATTGTTTATATAGCATTTTCCAGTCTACCGTTAACAAGTCTTGGTCTACATTCTTCCATAATTTTGACTAGTCTTTTTGGGAAGTATTTAGCATTTAATACGAAGTTTGGATATTCCAATAACTTTCAGACTGTGTTCCTATACAAACTTGATGTATCATGTATCTAATCAAGTGGGGAGGTTGAAGTAATCAAATATTTAGTAATATCAGAAGCTATATTCAGCTGTATCTTGGGTTGCTTGATTTCAAGTATATTCAGCTATATTCAGTTAATCAATTATATTTAGCTATATTCAGCTATATTCAATTAATCAAATATTTAACTTTTTGATTTTTAGCTAAAACTATTACTTTCCAAACGAGGCCTTAGTAATGCGCAACACTTGGATCAAATGGTTCTTTAAGAAACCACTCAGGTAACAAACTTGAACCTTTCTACTGAATCAATTGGATAAATATCATTCTCTTGTAGGAAGGGTATGGGTTTGGACTTTGGATAGTGTGATTTAAAGTTTCATCTATGTACTTTTCAATAATACTACATCACAAAACCATTGCCAGACCATCTATAGTGTAGAAAGATGCTGCAAAAATATCCTATCGAAGAAAATAAAATCCTTAAAATGATAAAGTCCTACATTATGACCAAAACTAGGTTAGCTGTAGTTAAGAAACATTGTTCTTCACAACATATTCAATTGAATAGATGCATTTGCCTATACATGATTATAAAAATCAGAATTAGATCAAGCAGATAACCAAATCTTATCTTCATGCATACATATATAAGTTTTTTATCTGTAAATGTTTAGCACAAACAAAACAGTACGAGAAATGAAAATATAAATAAATAAATAAATAATCCATAAATTAGTTTGAGGAAAAAAAAGGGAAAAGAAAATTTTCACTGCTTCAAATCAAACCAGCCCAGCTTAAAGTAGTGAAATTGTAATAACTTCTAGGCTATGTTTGAAATAGGGGTGAGTGATAAACAAACCAAACAGCTCAAGCTCAACTCATGTTCAACTCATTAAAAGCTTGTTCGAGCTCAGTTTGTTAAGTAAATAAACTAATCTTGAACACATTTTGGAGCTTGTTAAGCCTAAAACTATATAAAAATACCAAGAAGAATTCAACTACGACTAAAACATGTAACCAAGAAGAATTCAAAGCAGAACAACAAGATTATAAACTTGAAAAATATTCGAAGATTAACCAAATTATGCTATGTTTGGTTGCTAAAATTAAAGAGAGCGTAAATTAGGAGAAATTCTTTGCAATTCTAAATGGCTCTATGTAGTTAACTAATGACAGTGGTGTATGGTTATGCATCTAAAGTTTTAGCAGATGGGACCAGTTTACTGGGTAAGCCCAAAAAAATCTAATTTAAAACCTCCATATTCTTTCCATTAATATAAATAAATAAACAATCACAAAACAAAAATAAAGAACATGTTCAAAGATATGAAATGAAATACCTTCAACCAGAGAAATGCAGAGCAGCCTTCTCTTGTTTATGCAATGGAGTGATCTGCACAAGAGAAGAGGATGTGAAATGAAGAACATGTTTAAAGATATATATACCTGGAAAGCAAAGTCCCATGTCTAAGAAGACAAAAAAACAAACCCATGTTTGAATAAATGCACACATCACATGGATGAAATGCACACATCACATGGATGACATAGATAAAAGATCAAATGCACACATCACACAGCACATGTTTAAAGATATATATACCTGGAAAGCAGAACATGTTTGAATAAATGCACACATCACATAGATCGAACTCATTGTGCTCTTGATAGTAAATATATATGTATCACTGTCAGTCACCAATCTTAGATAACGCACAATAGTTCTACCAAACTAGATTGGGAGGAGAGAGAGGGGTACCTGAATAGAGGTGTTCAATCTGACGCCATTGAAATCAGAGAGAGAAGAAGGAATGAGAGAGAGAGAGAGAGAGAGAGAGAGAAGGTTGTTATTTTTCTTAGGTTCAATGCAACAAAAATGCTGGTTTTGATCAGAGGGAAGAGAGTAGTTTTTGTGGGTGATTCAATGAATGGAACTCAATGGGAATCGATGCTATGTTTGTTAATGGGTCATGACCAACATCCTCATAGATGGAGTATGGAAAAGAAGCTTGGGGCTGCGTCGATTTGGGGCTAGGTCGATTATTAAACTCCAATCAATTCAGCAAGGTCTGTTCATCATCACCAAACGACAATGCTTCGAAAACTAGTGGTTTGATTGTTGGGTGTAGTGTGGTTTTGTAGTGAATTAGATGGATAATACACAAGATCTCTATGATGAAGAGGTCGATGGAGATGGAAGGAACAATACTTGTTCCACTTCTTCAACATATGGCGCCTCACAGTTCCGAATGGAGGAAAACAGAGAGAGGAAGACATAGAGACAAATAGAGAGAGGGCGAAATAGAGGAGATACCTGGAAGTGACTGTGGTGTTCGTGTAACCCTTGCGGTGGTGCTCGTGTAACAAACGGAGAAAAATTGACAGAGAGGAGGGCAAAGGCGAGAGTGAGAGAGAGAGAGTCACGGAGGCGTGAGGCACGAGTAAGAGAGACAGTCACACAGAGGCATGAATGAGAGAGAGACAGATCGACCTTGGACTTAATTTCTTAGGTTTAGTTTTTTCCCGACCAGTGTCTATTAGTTGCCAAAAAGAAATAAAACTAGTTTTTCCCGATGAACTGAATAATTTAATCACTAATTATTTTAGGAATCCCTCTAAAATTGGAAATCTTCCCTACAGAACTTAATTACAATTGCCGACCACATAGTTTGGTCGGTAGAAGTAAGATAAATAGCGACTAAATTATTCTTAGTAGCTAAACATTGTACATTTAGGGACCAATTTTTTTTTTTTGTAGCCTTAAATCCTATTTTCAACGACAAAACTTAAATTAGTCGCCAAAAGTAATATGTTTAGCTACTAAATTATTCTTTGTAGCTAAAGATTGTACATTTAGGGACCAAGATTTTTTTTTGCAGCCCAAAATCCTATTTTCAACGACTAAACTTAAATTAGTCGCCAAAAGTAACATCAGTACCGACTAAAAAATAATTCTTAGTAGCTGAAAATAGAACCTTTCCCGACCAAATTTCTTTTAGTAGCTAAAGTGCCTATCTTTGGCAACTAAATTTATTTTGGTAGCTAAAGTGTATATCTTTGGCGACTAAATTTGTGTTAGTCGGCATTTTTAGTCGCCGAATGTGTAAATTCCTGTAGTGCTTGGTAAAATACCAAAAAAGTTCTTAGGAACTAATTTTTGCAAAGGCAAAGGAAGATCAAATAAGAAGCCTACTCAAGCCGATATGACCGAAGTGGATAAATTTCCAATGGTGTAGATGTCATAAATCTTTATGCAGTTGTTTCCAAGGCAAACCTTGTCAGAAATCCTAAAGAGTGGTGGGTAAACATTGGAGCTACTCACCATATCTGTGCCGACAAAAAGATGTTCACACCTTATTCTATAGTGGACAACGGTGAACAACTTTTTATGGGCAACTCTTCGACTTCTAAAGTTGAAGGACAAGGAAAGATTATTCTGAAGATGACATCTGGAAAGGAACTCACTCTCAACAATGTGCTGCATGTACCGGACATTCGCAAGAATCTTGTTTCCGGATCTTTGTTGAGTAAAAATGGGTTTAGGCTAGTTTTTGAAAGTGACAAGTTTGTACTTACCAAAAACGGGATGTATGTAGGAAAATGTTACATGTCTGATGGCCTTTTCAAAATGAATGTAATGACTGTTATACCCTCTGTTATTAACAAAAATATATCTTCTTCTTACTTGCTTAAGTCTTCAAATTTATGGCATGGTAGACTTGGACATGTTAATTATGGATCTTTGCGTAGGTTAATTAATATGGAATGTTTACCTAAATTTGATATTGATTTAAATCACAAATGTGAAATTTGCGTTGAGGAAAAATTATCCAAAACTCCTTTCCATTCAATTGAAAAAAGTACGAAACCACTTGAATTAATTCATAGTGACATTTGTGATTTTAAATCAATTCAAGCTAGAGGTGGGAAAAAGTATTTTATCACTTTTATGACTATACTAGATATAGTTATGTTTATTTAATTCGAACCAAGGATGAAGCTTTGGAAACTTTCATTCAATATAAGAATGAAGTTGAAAATCAACTTGGTTAGAAAATCAAAAAACTAAGAAGTGATAGAGGTGGTAAATATGAATCACCTTTTGGTGAGTTTTGTAAAGAACATGGAATAATTCATCAAATCACCGCTCCTTACTCACCTCAGCAAAATGGAATTACTGAAAGGAAAAATAGGACTTTAAAAGAAATGATGAATGTCATGTTAATAAGTTCTGGATTACCTCAGAACTTGTGGAGGGAAGCAATACTTTCTACTAATTATATACTTAATAAAGTACCCGAAAGAAAGTGAATCAAACACCTTATGAATTGTGGCATGGGAGAGTATCATCCTACAAATATTTAAAAGTGTGGGGGTGTTTGACTAAAGTAGCTATTCCTAGTCCTAAAAAGACTAAGATAGGTCCTAAAATTATTGATTGTATTTTCAATGGTTATGCCATAAATAGTAGTGCATATCGATTTTTTATTCATAAATCAGAACATTCCGAAATACATGTAAATACTATTATTGAATCTTGAAATGCATTTTTCTTTGAACATGAATTTCCGAATAAGATTGGACAAGAGACTAGTAATAAGAAAATATATTTTGATGCTATAACTTATAATGATCGAGAACATAATCAAGAACAAGAGCAAGAAATAGATCAAAATGAGGAAGATGAACCTAGGTGTAGTAAACGTGCTAGAACCTCAAAATCTTTTGGTCCAAATTTTCTAACATTTTTGTTAGAAAAAGAGCTTTTAACTTTTAAAGAGGCTATGTCTAATCCCGAGGCTCCTTTATGGAAAGAAGCTGTAAATAGCGAAGTTGAATCAATCTTGCAAAATCACACTTGGGAATTGGTGGATTTGCCACCAGGGTGTAAACCTCTTGGATATAAGTGGATTTTCAAAAGAAAAATGAAAACAGATGGATCAATTGACAAATACAATGAGAGACTTGTGGTCAATGGTTTTAGACAAAAAGAATGTCTTGATTACTTTGACACATGCTCACCGGTTACTAGAATAACATCCATTAGAATGCTAATTGATATTGCATCGTTGTACAATCTAGAAATTCATCAAATGGATGTGAAAACCGCTTTCTTAAATGGTGAGTTAGATGAAGAAATTTACATGGAACAACCAGAAGGATTTTCTGTTCCAGGAAAAGAAAAAAAAGTGTGTAAATTGGTTAAATCATTATATGGTTTAAAACAGGCGCCAAAGCAATGGCATGAAAAATTTGATAAGGCAATTATGTTAAATGGATTTAAAATTAATGAGTGTAACAAATGTGTTTATATTAAAAACACAGACAAAGGTTATGTCATTGTATGTCTTTATGTGGATGATATGCTCATCATAGGTAGTAATAATGAAATGATTAAAACTACCAAGAAAATGTTGAATAAACATTTTGACATGAAGGGCATGGGCATTGCTGATGTAATTCTTGGTATGAAAATTACCAAAACATCAAAATGATATGCTTTGTCACAATCTCATTACATTTAGAAAATCCTTGACAAATTCAGCAAAGATGATGATCATCTTGCTAGAATGCCTGTGGATGTTAATTTGTTTCTTTCTAAGAATGTACAGGAAAATATTTCTCAATTAGAGTATGCCCTAATTATTGGAAGCTTAATGTACTTGATGAACTGCACTCGCCCAGATATAGCTTATGTAGTAAGTAAATTAAGTAGATATACAAGTAACCCAAGAGTAGAACACTGGAAAGCAATTATAAGGGTTCTAAGATCTCTCCGATTTACTCGTAACATTGGGCTAAATTATACTAGATATCTAGTAGTCTTGAAGGATATTGTGATACAAACTAGATATCGGATACTAGAGACTCAAAGTCTACCAGTGGGTATGTCTTTACTCTTAGTGGTGCAGCTATGTCTTGGAAATCTTCTAAACAGACTTGCATAGCTAGGTCTACTATGGAATCAGAATTCACAGCTTTAGATAAAGCTGGGGAAGAAGTAGAATGGATTCATCACTTCCTTAAAGATATTCAAATATGGCCAAAACCGGTGCCTGCTATATGCATACATTGCGATACTCAATCAGCAATAGGTAGAGCACAGAGTCATATGTATAACGGTAAGTCCCGACACATTCGTCGTCAACATAGCACCATGAGACAACTACTCTCTAATGGAATTATTTTCGTTGAATATGTGAAGTCTAAAGACAACATAACGGATCCACTAACCAAATGGTTAGCAAGAGAGTTAGTTGAGAACTCGTCGAGGGGAATGGGACTTAAGCCTATTAAATAAGAGTTACCACAACGGCAACCCAACCTAGTTGACTGGAGATCCTAAGATCTAGGTTCAAAGGGACAACCGAGTTGTGTATGACTCAGAAGGATCACTGGGGAGTCAAACTCCTACCCATTTCTATGATGAAATAGTGATGTCTGCAGCGTTTCAGGTTAAGTAATACTTTTAATAATTCTTATATCTAGGTAAACCTAGTGGAGTATGGCAAGATACTCTTCATAAGAATCACCTATGTCAGTGTGAACTGGATCAATTCTATGAGATTTGTGAAGGGCTACAATTCTCTAGAGTACTCATGAAAGACCAGGTTGTTCGGGGCCAAAATGAACACAATAGTGAGAACTAAACTGTGTCTGGAGATATACTGTGTGAGTTCTATTGTCTTGGTTTACACAAACGGCTGCACAGTTCAAGACATCATGTTCACTGGTTGACTAGTAAATCTGATAGTGTCTCATAAGGGAAGGTTCAAAGCCAAAAGCTACATATCCTTTGCAGAATATTTCCAATTTCTATACTCTCTGTAATTAGATCATGTTGTTGCATTTTCTCTCCGTCAAATTCCATTCATGTGGGGGATTGTTGGAAAATTTGGTTTTATAGGCTTATTTTGGGCCATCTTTGAGCACAAAATTGAATGGGCCCCAAACGTCTTTTGGGGTGGGTCTGAAGAGGTGACGTGTTCCTTGCCACGTGGCAACTCACACAGTGAAAACGGTTCGTCAAAACCACTTATGAGTGAATGGGAAGTTGACGTCATTTTTGAGTTCATGGAATGGACAATTAAAGAAGTAAATGTGGGTTTCCTTGAAATGGGTTGTCCCACATTGAAACATGAAGAGAACTTATGTATTTATATAAGCTCTTGGTGTACTAACTTGGGTTGGGCCCTAAGGGGCACCCCAAGTTTGTAGAAGGGAGGAGTTATGAACAACGTGAACCTTAGTCCAAACCACCACACACACGCGTGCGCCGCCGCCGTTCGTTAGTCCGACTGGCCGGGCGCGGGTGTGGGTTGTGGGTCAGGTCGGAACTGCCAGAAACTGCTGCAGTTACATAGATACAAACTGCACAGTTCAATCTGTCCAACAGATTTGTTGAATTTTGGACTGCATTTGTTCATTCAAAATTTGCACCTGTTCGGGCAGATCATTTTGCCTATAAATACCTACATTGTTCCAGCAGTTTGGACATTCGAAAAATAGTCTAACAATTACTTTTTTGCTGTCCAATTTTCTTCTCTATTGCATATATTCTTCGTATTAGTTTTTTAGGAAAATTAAAGAGATTATAGAACACATGTTCTAGTTCGCCGAACAAATTGTTTGCAGTGCTACTACAATTTGTGAAGATCATTGTATCCTAGGAGATAGACACCATAAGTCTGTAAGCACCAAAGCGGAGTGAATCTGTCTTAAGGACAGAGTGTCACATACTCGACTTGATCTTTTAATTTTTCATTCAGTTTGGTAAAATAAATTCTGTAAGTTATTTATTTTATTTGTTTGATTTAGTTTCAATTTATTTATTGTACACAGAAGATTGTTCCAACAATTTCATCCCAATTTATCTACTCAAGTGAAATGTGTGATCAATAAAGATGATGCAAACTTATTATAACTCTCCATTTTTTCCTAATTTGAAACCAAATTCAGACATGAAATTTTATATATCAAAATTCTTTGTGGAAATTAATATGCATATATTAGCATCAGTTGTGATTGTTTGCGTTATGTGTAGTGTTAGATGAGTATAGAAAACTAAGAAAAGCACAGGTTACATAGCATGATATACGATTGAGAATGAGCAAGATAATGAATTTGATCATGCAAATCTCGATTCAATGAGACCTAAAATGTATGGAGGACTAAATTTGAAGAGGGCTAAAAATTTTATAGCATCAATGCTCTTAATGGGTAAGAATTCTTACCAAATTCAGAGGCAGCCATTCTGACATAAAGATCTTGGTCATTTTCAATGACTCTAATATTAACAAGTTCATCAAACCAAAGCAAACACCCACTTCCCTCTCCACTTGCATCTGAATTCGCATAAGACATACACGAGCAATTCTTCAAACACATGGTCTCACATTCCTTAAGGGTCATGCTCACATTGAACCGTGAATTTTCTGTATCCAGCACTTTAACACCGGAGTACTTCTAAAACTTATCTCCATTAACACCACTGCAATTCATGGGTGTTCTTCGAACACACCCATTTGACAACTCCGTACCCTAATCTTTAGGAAATTGTGGTTCAAATCCTTGCAAACAACCGCATTCTGGGGAGTTACTAACAATACAGAGACCATAAGGACCACAAAATGCGAAAGTATCGCAATTTGTTATCTCTGTAGTCAAGTGTCCAACCCAACTAGTGGATGATCCTTCTATTTCTTGTAACAACCGAGCTATTGAGAAGATCATAATTGAAATAAGTCTCATTCTGATTCAACACAAAAGTGAAATAGTAAATGGGGTTTGAAGCTATAGTAGGCATTCCACTGAACCGGACACCATTCCATGGCCCTGATCGAAACACCTTGACAGTGTCCTTTCTGAGAAAATACTGTGGAAATCCATGAGAATCCATACTGTATGTATAATCTCCTTGAGTTGGATTTCCACTGCTCTGCCACGACCACAGGCTCATATTAAGCCCAGTTTCATAGTGAATTCCAAACTTCACACCCGGTAAAAAGGTGTCAGTCGGATAGTCAAAACTCTGGCACAAATACTTCTCTGGGTTATCATCATCAGCATTTCTCAGAACAAAATTCCCTGACTCCAGGAGCTCTGCAACTGGGTTTTTTCCGGGTTTTGTCAAATTGGAATGTAAAAATATATGTATTATTGATTGATATTTCTGTGTTTACAAGGATTCATATATATAGAAGAGAAGAAGGTAGTAGGTGAAGGGGAGTAGGTGGTGGTAGGTGATGGTAAATGGGTGGTAGGTGATGGCAAATTCTAACAGCCCCCCCGCAAACTCAAGGAGGATAGAAACTAACCAACTTGAGTTTGAAGAGAGGAACAAAACAAGAAAATACATAAAAATAAAAAAAGATAGGAGACACTGTATGGTCGTGTCAGACCGTTGGTGAAGACACTGAAAGGTGGTGTCATAACGTGGTAGAGGACACTGGATGGTGGTGCCATAACATTGTAGAGGACACTGTATGGGGGTGTCATAACGTGGTAGAGGACACTGTATGGTGGTGTCATAACGTTGTAGAGGACACTGTATGGTGGTGTCATAACGTGGTAGAGGACACTGTATGGTGGTGTCATAACGTTGTAGAGGACACTGTATGGTGGTGTCATAACGTGGTAGAGGACACTGTATGCTAACCGGAATCAATGTCGGGACAGTTTATGGGGTCATGTCGGACCGTTGGAGATGCTAACCGGAATCAAATGTCGGGACAGTTTATAGGGTCATGTCGGACCGTTGTAAAAGTTGCACCCTCAAAAGGTGTGCCCAATTTTTCAAAAGACGTGCCATCAAAAGGCGTGCCCAATCCATAAAAAGGTGTGCCGGACATGATGGCGAGGCACGTGGGCGCCTTGGCTTGCGCGCCCGTTTTGTCGTCTGGTGGCAAGAGGCGCGCAATGCGCGGATCGGCCTTGGCTATTTAACCAAGACGAAGGCTGAGGCTGAGGCAGAAAAACCTGCGAAAAACCTCTGAAAAACTCTTCGTTTTGCTGAGAGAGATAGTTTGTAACACTCTGTTGCCCCAGAAAATGGCCTCGTCCTCGTCTTCCCGTGGACTGCTCACCCTCTTTCCCGACCTCAACGAGTCAACAAGAGAGAGAACTGGTGCGGTGGCACTGGAACCTCAACCAAGTGCCCCGGAGTTTGCTCCGTTGAACTTTCCGATGCAGTCTGTGGAGCAAAGAATGGCAGTGCAGTCGGATGTGGAGGCCAATCAGTATACTTTGAAGTCATGTGTGGAGAGCATGACGGTGGTTACAAACTTGTCGCACCGGCTGCAGAGTAGGACAAATGAGGTGCAGCAGTTAAATTCCCAGCTGGCTCTGCTCCAACGCATGTATAAGGATGCGCGAGCAGAGATCAGTGTGCTAAAGGCAGAGAATAAGGAGCTGAAGCGGAAGGCCACCGTGATGTTCCGATTTGGAGGGCCGCCATATGCTGCAATGGAGGAGCAGGGGATAGTGATCGTGCCCAGTGGAGTGGGAAACATGGAGGCAACACCGTCAAGGACCGCCCAGGACGGAGGCAAAAAGAAGAGACCTGCAGTAGAGTAGAGAAGTGAAAAGGAAAAAATCCCGCCGGGGGGTGGGTGTTTGTGGGTGATGTTTGTTTGTTTGTTTGTTTGTTTGTTTTTTTTTTTTTTTTTTGTGTAAAATGGTGATCAGGGTTGATCCCGGAGATGAATAAAATATGGGTGTTGTGCAAATTTGTAAATTGTTTGGTTTTGTTTGTTTGTTTGTTTTTTTTTTTTTTTTTTGTGAAAAGTAAGGGAATCGAATAATAATAAAAATATGGAGATGGTGATGAAATGATAAGCATGGTGATGATGAATATACAATAATAAATAAAAATAGAGCACCAAGTAAGTTTTATAATAAAAAAGAAAATTGGGGCGGTGGATGGGTGTGATTAAAAAAGAAAAGTGAGTGGGTGCAGAGGTGAAGATTGATTTAAAAAATGAAAAGGGGTATGGGTGTGTGCAAAAGGTGGGGAACAAGAGTAAGTGGTGTGGTGTATGGCCCTCTCCCTCCATAACCCGAGAGAGAGAGAGACGATGGATGATTTGGTGGGTTCATCTGGATCGTTGATGAAAAACACAGCCACAACGACTTCTGATCTGTCTTCATCTGCTTGGTCGATATTTGTCAATTATCCTCTCATTTCTGCTCTCGGCGGATGTGAGGCGGAACCAGTCGGTGAGCGATTTCAGGAGCGGCGGTGGCGGCGGAGGGGTTCCGTCGAGGTCGAGATCGACCGATAATATTTATACGAAGGCGCAATTAGAGGCTTCGGCGGCGAATAAGGAGAGTTTTTTTTTTTTTTTTTCGCTAGTAAGATTGCGGAGAATGAATCGAAGCCTGAAGGTTTACATCCATCGCAAGGTGGGAAGTATGTTGGTTTCGGATCGAGTCCGGCCCCAATGCCCAGAAATAATTCTCAAGGCGATGTACTTTCTGCCGTTTCTCAAGAATTTGGTAGGCTATCTATGGTTGCTGCATCGGCGGCACAGTCTGCGGCAAATGTTGTTTCAAGTTGGCACAAAGGAGTTCAGTTCAAAGGTGAGAGAGGGGGACTATGATACCAAGGTGAACGAAACAGTCAACGTTGTAATCTCTTTCTACGGAGACAACGACGAGAAGTTGTACTACAAGCTCAGGAGCCATCGGCGGCACAGAGAAATCGTCAACGGGACTTACTTGAATCACGTAATGGAAGAAGGGAAAGCGATTGGGGTGAAGTCTTGGCAGAGGAAGATCTTCACCAACAACAGAGGCGAGCAATGGCGTGGAAGCGAGGGTATCTCCTCTTCGGTCCACTGGGGACTGGGAAAGCTTGGTCTTCGTTGGCAGCCGTTGTAAAGGCAGAGAAGAGCTTAATTATGGAAGAAGGTATGTGTAGAAAAATAAGCAGAATAGGTTGAGGTCCGGCGGGCGGCCAAGGCGAGGCTGCCGCCCGCCGGTGAAGCAGAATGATCAGGTTCTTAACCTTGCTCTGATACCATGTAAAAATATATGTATTATTGATTGATATTTCTGTGTTTACAAGGATTCATATATATAGAAGAGAAGAAGGTAGTAGGTGAAGGGGAGTAGGTGGTGGTAGGTGGTGGTAAATGGGTGGTAGGTGATGGTAAATTCTAACAGACCAAATGATACTTTCTGTACTGTTGAGGAGGATGAGAACGCCTTGTTGGGTAACCATTAAAATGCCCGAGGAATCGGTGACAGGGGTTTCTCTTGTTGTACCATATGCCAACGTATTGGTTTTTGGAACTTCTAGGGATGAAAAACCCGAGCGCGAAGCTTCCTTCAACGGATACTACTGTGTCACCATCTTTAGTGGATTGAGTTGTGGATATGGTGTTCACTGTAGTGGTGGAGACTACTAAGATGGAACAGGGAAAAGATGAGAGTAGTAGATTGGTAATGGAATCCATTGAGGACTAGTTTAGTTTCTGCACAATTATGATATTCTATAGAATCAATCAAGCAATCCATTTCAGTTTAAGTCAAAAAGAGAAAATTCAAATTTACACCAAGTCTTCCTCATATTTTTCTCCATTAGACTTCCAATTTGGTGAGTTAGACAAATTAGCTTCTAACTTCTCTTGGTGGGCCAACTAAGTTTATTATGAGAAAACGACAGGCGTTGAGTGAATCTCACTCTCTATGGGAGAGGGGAAGAGAGAGAGACTTGTTTAGGATTCGTTAACGTTTATATTTATATGTATTGAATTTTTAGGTACTGTAAAAAAAATTCATTTGACTTCTATTTTTATTTTCAAATTTCATAAACACAAAAAAATGGTTTACACCTGTTTAATATATATATATTTTTTCATTTATTATTGTTATTAATTTTATTTTCTCCCTCTATTCTCTCGCGCTTTCTAATGATCATCTATTACTCATCGTCACCCATTATCAATTGTGAGAACCCAAATATACAAATCAAGTAAATATTTAAATAATAATAATATTACAATCTCGAATATTTTGGTGGTGAATCCTAAAGTGCAAATTAAATATTTGGAGGGTCTTTCAATTAATTTTAAAACCTAAAATAAATTTATCATGTTCTTGAGAGACATGAGTATTTTAACTGTTGAACTGTGAAACCTTCTTTTTGAAATAGATTGTCTTTACCAAACTATATGCCAATCTAGTTTCTATGATATATATCTTATTTTGGAACTGAACCCTGTTTTCAAAGCTGTATTTACTATCCATGTTGCTACTCACTGAGCTATCAGCTGACTTAGTTGTTTATCATTTCCAGGTGTTAGAAGGACTTAGAGTGGACTCATGGCATAGTGGGGACTCAATTGCATGGACCTCTAGGACATTCAGTTATTTTGTTTTAGAATGTTATGTCAAGTTTGTGCATATTTATATTTGTTTTTATTGAGGTTCATTTAGGATTATTTTGATATGTGGGTTGTTTATATCCCATAAGTTTGGATGGTATTGATTACGGTTTGTTTTACCGTTTATACTTGTGGCATGACATTGGATTGAGTTTTGGTTATTTATTAATGGACTATTTTATAGTTATTCAATGTGTATGGATTCGTGTTTAGGCTTACGTGTGCCTTGGGCTGAGTCCCTGTGAGTCACGGCCGTTCATGCCTAGATTTGGGGTGTGACATCGATGGCTTCATCTGATAGCTTACCTCTTGCCGAACCAACTTCTACGAGTGGTAATCACCTTTGGTTACCACCTTGAACGACTGACTTATCCCTATTTTCGACCATTGCCAACCACTTTTAACTATCACTTCACATAGCCAACAACGACCTCTCTTTAGCATCTCTAACACTTTCACCAACCACCCATTTACTTTCTTTTTTTTTTTCAAAATGAAATTTTAAAACACTTTTATACAAAACATATTTTCAATTTTTGTTTTTATTCAAAACAAACAAAAACATGTTTAATATTTTTTTTTATAAATTATAAATATTACCAAACTACACTTTAATATCAATACTAATGATTACCAAACAACGCCTTAATTATAAATTACCAAACCACATCTTACTCTAATGGCACGAGTTAGGACTAATGATTATTTTGTTAATGTGATTTTTTGCCTTAATTCACACTTTTGAGATGTCAAATTTTAGCTAAAATAATCAATAAAGACAAAAGATTAAAATAATTAATAAAATAAAATATTATATCTAAATCATAATTATTTTATTTTTCTCTCACAACTATCAAATTAACTGAAAAAAGGCAACTATCGTTCCAAATAATTTTTTTTAATTATATTAAAATAGTCATAAAAAAAATAATTAAAATAGTCAAGTTTTAAAGCGGATAGTTTTCTCTGGTAATTCTCCCTCTATAACCATGACGGCTAAGGGCACGTGATTGAGTTTTTTTTTTTTTTTTTTTACTTTTCAATTTAAGGTGTTTGGAATTAATTATATTTAAAAATTGACTAAAGAAATTATTAATTTTTTTAATAAAAAACTACTACTTCAACCTCTTTACTCTTCCCTATCATCATTTTCTCTCATTACAAAAAAATTAAAATTTTAGAGACTAAAATTTAGGAATAAAATTATTTTTTAAGGACCAGATAATTTTGTTACGAGAAGTGTTGTTATTATATTTTTAGCAATAAAAATTACACATTAGTAATGAATTATTATCCTTTTGGGATTAAATTTTTTAGCTCAAAAAATAAACCATTTTAAGACCAAATTATTGTCCCTAAAAGTTTATTTTTTAGTAACATTTTCAAAATTTTGTCACTAAATGCCTTGTTTTTTACATTTCAGGACGACCTTTTAGCAACTTTCATTGTGACAATGGAAATTGGTCCTTAAAACAAATAATGACACAGTGAGGGGGAAAGGAAGACTTATTGCAAATAGTAATTGTGCTGCAAGAGTTCCTGAATGTTAATTTATAAATTGAATAAATAATGGCAAATCGGATGAACTCCATGAATTTGGACATTAGACCATCAATGGAAGGCCTCAAACTTTCTTTTTTGTTCACCTCTTTATTTTCCATCTTAATAATGTCCAGTGCAGTAGACTTATAACTAAAAACCCAGTTCATTACAGGCAGCTAGACCATAGTTTCATCTGGTGGGAGCTTTGAGATGGGATTTTTCAGCCCGGGCAATCCCCAGAATCAATACTTGGGAATATGGTACAAGAAAATATCTTCTGGGACTGTTGTATAGGTTGCCAACAGAGAAATCCTACTCATCGATTCATTAGGTGTCTTGAAGGTAATTGACCCTCGAATTCTGGCCCTTCTCAATGGTACCGGCAGTGTCATTTGGTCTGCCAATGTGACAAGATCCACAATACAGGATCCTATTGGTCAACTTTTAGAGTCAGGAAATCTTGTTGTGAGAAATGCCAATGATGACAACCCAAAGCATTTTCTCTGGCAAAGTTTTGATCAGCCATGTGATACTCTTTTACCAGACATGAAACTTGGAAAAAACTTTGTAAGTGGCTTAGAGCGGCACCTTTCATCATGGAAGAGCTCTGATGATCCAGGTCAAGGTGATTTTGCATTTCTGTGTGATCCCCAAGGATATCCACAACTTATTCTGAGCAATGGTTCCATTCAGCTGTTCCGGACCGGACCATGGAATGGTCTTGGATTCAGTGGGACTCCAAGCCTGAAACCAAATTCCATCTACACATATGGATTGGTTTTCACCAAGGAGGAGGTGTATTTCGGTCATGATCTCGTTAACAGCTCAGTTGTTTCAAGGTTGGCTCTAAGTCATGATGGCATTATGCGGCGCTCGACATGGATTGATCGAACCCAGGAATGGGTCCTTTACCAGACTGCGCCGATAGATAATTGTGATTATTATAAACTGTGTGGTCCATATGGTAGCTGTAACGTTGGAAACTCGCCAAGATGTGGTTGCTTAAGTAAATTTGTGCCCCGGAATCAAACAGAATGGGGAAATGGAGATTATTCTAATGGGTGTGTTCGGAGGACACCATTGGATTGCCATAATGAAGATGGGTTTCTCAAATATTCGCGATATAAAATGCCAGACACACGAAACTCGTGGTTTGACAGGAGCATGACCCTGATGGAATGTGAGACAGTGTGCTTGAAAAACTGCTCTTGTATGGCTTACACAAATTTAGACATGAGAGGAGGGGGAAGTGGCTGCTTGCTTTGGTTTGATGAATTGATTGATATGAGAGAGTTCAGTGAAAATGGGCAAGACATTTCATAAGGATGGCTTCCTCTGAGTTAGGTAAGAATTCATACCAAACACATAAGACTAGTGAACATAGATTAATTAGATTATACTATGCAAGAACCATGTAGTCAACTATACTGAACATATACATTTCTTCCTTAGAAAATTCCTCACTACAGTTTAGCAAAAAGAGAGTTATTTCATCTTGAAGGTTGATTTCTATTGTCGGTGTGTCTTGAATTCGATCCTAATGATGCTCATTACCCGTCTCCATGCACATGCCCGACCCAGTAGGTCTGTTTGTATTTGAGTTTATTTTGGCCCTGTTTATTATTTTTGGATCTTTCTTTATATTGGATTATTATTGAGCACTAGGCATTCTGATGATCAAAGTTTTTAAAGACAAATGTGTAACACGAGACATTTTTTCTCTTGTGAAACGAGAGGTAAGCACTTCAAATTTGAAATTTTTATATTTGTAAATAAATAAAATATTTTAAAGTAGCAAAAAATATTAAAATTAAATATGTATGCGTAGATACTTTTTTTCCTCAAGGCCTCAAACATTTCATTGTAGACAACAAGGAAACTTACCTTCATCGAAGTGAAATCGACATCCTTTAACTTTAGTTGTCAAGTTTCTCACTTGAACCTTAATTTTATTTTTTTCTTAATTGGTCATTTACTTGATTTTTTTTCTATGAATATAATTGCAAAAGAGGTTATTGTTTTCTTATGTTTAAACCATCTACTAGATTAAGTTTAACAAGAGCCTATGACAAGCTCTTATTATGCGTAATCCTCATATACTTACGCATAAAAGGCGTACAAGGTGCAATTGAGGCGTAGACCTTAGACTATGATTCTCAAGTATTTAGGGAGTATCGTCTCAAAATCGAAGCCTCAATGCAATTTGCTCATGATTTCAAAAATGAAGTGCAATTGTTATGTAAAATTGTTATGTAATTATGTGGGCAGTCACTACCACCTGTTACGGCTGCTATGACGGTATGATTGAATTTCACAAGTGTAACCGTCGTTAGTAACAATGGCGACAGGGTCAGCTACATTTAAAAGTCATTTTTTTGATCATTTTCTTCTTTTTCAATTTCTATGTTTATTTATTGACTCAACATTAAAGATTGAGCGTAATTTTTATATGTAGTTATATGTTATGTTACTTTTATAACTTGATAATTTTAATTTGTTTAATAAAATAACAATGGTGTAGACACCCCATTTTTGACTGTCCTCAAGACTTGGACGTCACGATTGGAACACTTGGTGATTACCCTTGTTTGTGTTCGTCTTGAGTTCCCGGAGGTCTCGGTTGCACGCCTTGCCTCAGGATCCCTCGACTCGACCGTGTTGTGTCTGGTTTTGCACCAAACACAAGCCATAGCCGGTGATGTGTGGGGATGCCTCACAAGGCATTCCCTGCCCCTCCAAGGTGTTTTGCCTTGAAGGGGCAGGGAATGCCTTGTGAGGCATCCCCACACATCACCGGCTATGGCTTGAGGCCACCGGCCAGTGATTTTATGCCATCGGCAATATATATTGCCGGTCGGCACTCTTTGTTGCCGGTCGGCCATTTATTTTGCCAAAATGGCAATTTTGAATGGCCGATCACTGTTCATCTACTTTTGGTAGATATTTTGTGCCAGCTGTGATAGCTGGCACCCACTCTGCTCCCTTCCATACACGTGTATGGAGGGATTTCCCTCTTGGATGGCTTGTTTTGGAAGTCTCACAAGAGGGAATTGCCTATAAGAAGGGGGCTCCTCTCTTGGCATTAGAGTTACAAAAAAAATTCAGAGGGAGCTCTGGATTAGGGTTAGGGTTGATACATATTTCCTATCTCTATCTCTCTCTTGTGTGTGTCTAGTGTGTGTTTGTCCTTACTATTGCACACAAACACATAGTGTTACACCTTCTCTTGGTTGTTGAGGGACCAGAGGGTTGTTCTTGGTGTTCTTGACTGGATTTGAGCTCAAGGAGGCAACAAGATCATCATTTGTGAAGGAGGACTTCAAGGGTAAGAAACTAGTCCTTTTTACGCTATTTTTGCACACTACTTTTACCTATCTTGCAACTGTTTTTTGGCTTTCCATATAATACATAAAAGTTCTATTTTTAAGGCCTCTAAATAGTTTGTTAAGAGTATTTTAAGCTTTGGGGTTGTTTGACCCCTCTTAAGCCTTGTTTGGCCCATGTTTTGTGCTATTTTGTGTGAGCTCCGGGACTTTGGTGTTTGGGCCTCCTCACCACTGAAATCTTGAGGGATTTCAGTGGTAAGGATGGTGCCTTGAGGTCCCAAGAAGGAGAGGGCCACCCCCTCTCCTTGTTGTCCTTGAAAAGGACCATTTTTGCCTCTTGAGGGAGCACCTAACTTAGGCTCTTGTTGACCATGCCTTAGCTGTTATTTATGCTTATTTTGCCATGAAATAGCATTGTTTTAATTTGGTTTTGGTAGACCATGCTTGCTTAGCATACATGCCTTGTAATGCCATTTTGTTGCCTTAACATGTCTTAGGTTGTAAACCATTGTTCTAGCATGTTTTAGGCTTGGCTTTGTGAAACTTTCATGTTTATTTTGTCATGATTAAGGTATGTCCTAAGTTGTTTGGGTCGACTTTTAGCATGTATTGCATAGTCCCTTTGCATTTTGGCTTATTGGCCTCAAGTGTGTGATTGTGTGGTATGCATTACTTGCACCATTTTCAGTGGTTTGGGACCACTTGCCATGCTATTTCAGTCCTCATAACATGCTTGCATGCTTGCCTCTTGATGCTTCTTTGATGCTTTAAAGCCTTGTGTTGAATGCTCCATGTTTGGTCTCTTTTGCATGCTTCCATTTTTAGGATACTTAGATGCCATCTAGGTGTTCCCTTAGCATTGTTTAGGTCTCCCTTGAACATGTTTTAGGCCTTCTTGGCCTTGTGGGGCTTGGTTGGCTTGGCCATGGTTTAAGTCTCCTTGCCTTGCCTCAAGTATTTGGACCAATTGCATGCTTTGTTTGTCTCGTTTACTTGGTTTAGCACCATCATTAACCTGATTTTCAAAGCTCGTGTGCATGCCATATGTCCATGTTTGCATCCTCTTGAGTGTGCTTGAGAATTGCTCTTTAATGCTTGAAGTGTTGGAGATCATTTGTATGCATGTTTGTGTGCCTATTAGTCCTTCATTTTTGAGCACCTTGGCCACTGTTTTAGGCCTAGTGAGGGCTGCCTAAACCATGCTTAAGTCCATCCTTTGCTTGTTTGCATGCTTGCCTTTCATATTTGCTTGCATACTTGCATAAATGCATTGCATTGCCATGTTGCATCCTTAGCTCGCATGCCTAGGTTGCATTGCATTGTGCATGCATTGCCTCACTCTTGAAGTGAGTCATGATAGAGGTGGAAGCCCTTTGGTTTGACTATGTGCATTGCATTACATTTGAAATCAACATGCATAACTTGGTCTCTTGGGTCATCACGCATTGAAATGCGCGATTGATGGTCCGAGAACCAAGGACCATGTCCCTTTGAGTCATAAACATGATAAGGGATATGGTTGGTGCATACATTGCTTGAATTGCATTGCCATGCAAAGCTCTGTCCTCTACTGCTGTCAAACAGATTCTGCAGGAGCTTTTTGCCGATCGACTGCAATTAGTGCCGACCGGCAATCCATCGGTGGCCGATGGATTCATTTTTGGCCGATCGCCACCAAATCACAGCCGATGATGATTCCCTCCAGCCGGTGGCATCCCCCAATGTCCAAAGAAGCAATTCTGAGACTTTAGCAGTCTTCAGAGGGGCAGAGCAGGGAAAACAGAGGCAGCCTACGCATGGCAGTGGACTTCCGAGCAAGACCCGAGCACGCGTGCATTGAGCTCTCTTTGCGAGGCCCTTTTTCTTGCTTTCTTAAATTAATTAATTTGTTTAATTAATTTAGTTGGTCTGTAATAATTAATTAGCTAGGTTAGTTAATTCATTATTTGAGTTGTATTATTCTTTTGGTCCCTCCGAGCGAGGGTGAATTTGTAATAAGTGTGGGTGAGTGTGTGTATGTCTTCCAACCCCCACTTCTTTCTCCCTTTTACTTACCTGCTTTGATGGTTAGTAATAGGACATGTTTAATTTAGCATACCTTATGCTATGCATGCGTGCATCATTCATCAGTATTGCATGCACCGGGCTCGGCGCATCATGCTAACTGCATTAGTATTTCAAATCTAACTTGAATACATGCTACTTGTGCATTTTCACATGTCATTCATAGAATAGCCGAGCCTACTCTAGTGACATTCCGTATGCGTTGCATTACACATTTAAACATGGACTTGGATCATGCATTGATTGCTAACGAGTTCTTTGTTTTGACACGGAGTACGATGTAAGAATTTATGCTTTAGCATTCTTGCATGCGTGTGAGTGTTGCCATGATAGCATGATCACCATGAGGCTAGCTGCTTATGTGATATAACTGCTTGAATGCCTGTGGGTGAAGGTTGGATTGTCTGAGTTGGAATGGCTCATTGAAATCCGTGTTTTAGCCTACTTGCGAGTAGCAAATTCCAAAACATTTTTTCAAAACAAACAGATATGCAAAGTTTGTTCCCAAATAGGCAATCTAGTCTATACTTTTTTGCTGTGCGCATAACATAGTAATTCTAGGCTAATGATCGGGATAAGGACACATAACGTTTTCAAAAACGGATATCATGGTTAGTAGAGGCCGATCTTCGGATCGGCGAGAGGGGGTGCTCATAGCTGACCTTCCCCAATCGTACCCTAGCTCCCGAGCCGAGTCAACTTTGGTGATGACGGACTCGTGGCCTTTGGCACCGAGTCAGGGTTTCCTAAATTCCCCCTTAAAAAATATTTAGGTGGCGACTTTGTATCTGGCAAAGCAGTCCATGTTTGGCACTTCTTTTCAAAAATCTGTTTCTCAAAACGATTTGCCAGATTTGGACTTTTTGGTTCAGATTAAGAACCATGACACAAATCGAGTCCGAATTGTAGCGGGGTCCCTCGCGGACGTGTTACAGTTTCTGGCGACTCTGCTGAGGATTTTAGAGAGCTTGATTCGAACTCGTGATATCCTGTTTTGATTACACTTATGCGTTTCTTTGCATTGTATGTGCATTGGTGCGCCTAGGACACCGTGTTTGCCATCTGCCATTCCTGAACGGTTTGCCGGAGGCTTGTCTTGTCAAGACATGACCATAAGGCTGACCGATTATGGGCTCTGACAGTATGGGAACACAAAACCCGGTTTTACCGGGGCACCCTTTTCGACCATTCGACCTAGTGCATATCGAAATCCATAGTGACCGTTCCAAATTAGGACAGGTTGCTTACCCGATGTTAGGTCGTTTGAAAACTGTTGCGTGCATAGCAAAACCCTAGCTCCTGACAAAATAGGACAGGGAAACCCTACCCCAACATAGGGGTGTTTTGGCTCTCACTTATCTGTTATGTGCTTTAGAGTGTATCTCTACAGGAACGTACATACCAGTTTGCAAGATTGAGTATTAGTCCCGAGGGCACCAGTATTAGTGCTGTTGAGAAGTCAGTTATCCGCGGGTATCAAGTTTAGTTTTGGGGATAGTGATTCTGGGGAACAGTGATCAGTAATAGAGTGCAGTTGTTCGGCTACACCTGTGATTAATCTGTTTGGGCTGAAATGCTGTTTGTTTTTCCTTTCAGTTCAGAGTGTCCAGAAAATTGATACAGAATAGCTAGTGTTCCCCCTTGCTGAGGCAGGACTTATGATGACGCAGAATTCAGAAGAGATTGTGGTTATGATAGCTACACTAGATCAAGGGATCACCCTGCGGGATGAAACCAATGTTGATGTATCGCATCCGCCTAGGTCGCCTGTCGCACACCCAGTCTGGACCCCCCAGTTGTATCAGGCTCGCGAGCCCACCATATTTGAATTGATGGGAATGATTGGTGACCTCCAGAGATCCGTGGCCGATCTGGCCTATGGAATGTCGACTTCGCCACCAGCGGCACCGTATGCCGGGAATTTCATGCCAGAGGAGTCCCCGCTACTGGGGCGGATTGTGATAGAGCTCAGCCAACCAGAGGTTGCCTCCAGCTACAGCAACGACGTGTCAGCAATAACCGGGCTTCGTTCTGATGTAGTAACCCAAACCCCCGATCAAGCTGAGGCCAGAGATAAGAACAAAATGAAGGCAGATGCCGATCCCATTGAACAGTTGCTACGGGCAGTCGAGGCTTTGAAAGCCGGGGGGATGAACAAGCAACAGATATCCGTAATTGTGGCAAAAACTGTGGAGGATGCTTTCCCCACTCCACCTGAGGGTAGTTCAAGTCAGTCAGAAAATCGGATAGGCCCCGTCATGCCAGAACAATTCCTCTTATTCCCAACCCTACACCTGGGAAAGATCAGAAAACCAAGGCGGTGCTTGCCGACCCTTTTGCTAGTACGTCTAGTAAGAATATTCAGACTTCAAAGTACCTGCCCCGAGGGCGCAGGATCTTTCATGCTCTCTATATGCCTCTGTCTAAGGCACTTCAGATTCTTGCCAAAAGGGGGGCACCTCAAACCCCTTGAACCTCGGCCTCTCCCAAAGAATCTCCCTCTCACCCATAATGCTGCTTTGTACTGCGCATACCACCAACAGACCGGTCACGCCACCGATAACTGTTTCCGCCTTCGCCATGAAGTGCAGGATCTGATTGATAATGAGGTCATTCTTCCACCTACCTCAGCGAAGTCTGTTACCACCGAGCTGTTGGACTTTGAGGATACTGCGAGTATGTGATCAGGGGTTGGACCACCTGCCGGCGGCGCTCGGTGTATTTCAGATGTGGCGTCTGGCACGCACTTTTTGAGCATTTGTAAATGCAGTTTTGTAGCTTCTGGCTTGGGTTTTGAGTCAGTTTTCTGTTTTGTTTTTGAGTCTACCTCTTTGCTTTAAGTCAGTCTTTTTGTTTTTGGGTCTGTCTTGTGGTACCGAGTCAGTCCCGTTGTATAGGATGTTAGGTGGTTCTAGGGTTGTTGCCTTGAACACCATTTTGGTTTTGTAAATACCCTTTTGTTTTAAGTTTGTCTCTGTTTTGGAGCTAGTTACAATCAGGGAATTTGAATGGAGCAGCTGCGGCTATCATGTTTTCGTGCTTATTGTTTGTTTTGGGCTAGTTGTGCCAGAGGATTTGAATCAAACGGCCGTGCATTCCACCTGTTCTCTTGTTCCCTGAAAATCATTGCATTGACCTATGTTTTTCAAAACCTCTTTAACACTGCGGTGAAAACAAAGAAGAAGGGATTCCTCGAGTTTTGCAAAACTTTGATCAATTTGAGAAAAAGAGAGGCATGCTAAGCCTTTAATGAATGGAACCATGCTTGTTAGCGTGAGTACTGAGAAGGACCCTGGCTTGATCCAGATTGGTTCCACACTATCTTCGGCGCGAGCGATTTGTTGCTTTCTTAAAAACTTTCAAAAACAAATGTTTTACGCGGCCCTGTGAAGACCTGTGTGGAATCGCTCTTGAGATTGTGCAGCCTAGGAACGCTCTTTGCCTCAAGATTCAACCTGTTTGTTTTAAACCTCGAACTCATTCGGAACATTCAACGGTCAACTGTCAGAGGAGGCCCGTGTGGCCAGTTTTGAAGCTGCCCTCGAACAAGAGGCACCAAAGCCGAATCAAAAAGATTAGATCTCACCAGAAGAAGCTCGTGGAGCAACCATGATGGATTCTTTTGCAAATCATTGCAACAACCGTTCTCCTAGATATAGAGAGGCTTCAACTTCAAAAACCATTTGGCATGGACTTGTTAGACTTTTACCCTTTGAGAGGCTCGCTGGGCCGAAAACCCGGAAGGGCGACCCAGGCAAAAGTTAGAGCAAGAGAAAAATACAAAAAAAAGAGAAGAAATAAAATCAAAAAAGAAAGGAAAAAAAAAGAGAATGAAAAGATACAAAAATCGAAAAAAAAAGAAAAATAAAAAGAAGCTCGCAAGGTCGAAAACCCGCATCGGGCACCTTGGCAAAAGTTAGAGCCTAAAAAGTGAAGGTTAAAATACCCGAGTGTACCTTAACCGGAACTACGTAAGGCTTGATTCCCATGTTTGGGATACGTAGGCAACTTCATCCTGAAGTCCAGCCCTCAACGCTTTCATAGCGCCTCAGTCCATGTAATGGTTTTGATCATCCTTGCTTTCTCTGAATCCGATAGTTCGGTTGTGACAACCGGATACATAGGCAACTTCGTCCTGAAGTCCAGCCCTCAACACCTTCAAAGTGACTGTGTCCATATATTGGTTTTGACCATCTTCGTCTTCTCCCTATCCGAGAAAGTTCGGTCATGATCATCACTGGTAAGGACTGTTTACAATATGCTGCGGCATCATCCAAACAAGGGGCAACTTTCCATTGCCATGAGTCGCCGTTTAAACCAGGGGCAACTTTCCATTGCCGTGCAGCGTCCTTCAAACAATGGGCAATTTTCCATTGCCTCTGATCCAAGGTTGTGCATCTCGAGGATAAGTTCCGCGCTTGTTAAGCATCGGCCATTTGCAAAAATAGTTTTTGAGAATTTTTACTGAGGTTGACTAATTTTCTCGAAAATTGTTCCATCTTTTCCAAAACTGGACCATTTCTTGGACCCAAAAAGGAAAATTTTCAGTGCTCATAGCCTGACTTGCATGATTTCAAATCAAAGATCGAACAAGTGTGTTAATCCGACTCTCATTTTGGTCAAAATTGTTTTAGCAGAAAATCAAAACAAAAAAAAATGGTCAAAATGATGAACTAGGGGCACAGTTGAGTCAGGCGTTCTGTCTTTCCCCCGTTGTCAACATACTTGCCAGGAGGGCACTTTACCCGCCAGAAGAAATAGCTGTGAGCTAACGGCGTTGGGCATGAACCCGCAACTTCCTATTCATTCATCAATCACCTTGGGGAGGGACGAAAAATGAGAGAATAAAGAATAGAGAGGTGTAAGTTGAGAGAAAAGTAAGAAAAAGGGTTTTGAGATAAAAAAAAAGAAAAAAAAAACCGAGCCTGGGGGCCGAGTGATGTGAGAATCACAAATCAGAAAGGGTGGGAAACATACCCGGAGGAACTGGCTCCTCGAGATTTGAGGTCTTTCGTTAAACATGTCTGTGTGTCGTGTCTTTCATTTTGTTCACCTCAACTTTTGTTTTGGGTCTTTTCCGAGCGTGTCTCGTTGTGTTTAGGTCGTGTACCCTCTTGTTCGAGTCCTTCCCGCTGTGTTCAGTTCTAGGTTCGATACCCCGGTTGAAAATCCTTTTTTATTTCAAAAATCGTTTATGCTCAGAGTGCTGTGCCATTCTCTACATCTGTGCGAAGCAAAAGAAGAAGAAAAAAATTCAGGGCATTTGAGCGTGCTTCAACTTCAACTGGTTCCATCTTTGTGTTCCGTCTTGTCAGATTGGGCCGTTTGTTCAGGATTTGCTGTATGCAGAATGAACCGAGTGTGGTGTTAGGGGCTGTATGCAGACTAATCCCCAACAGAGTATGGGCTGTGCGTTCAGTTTGAGCAGTGTGTTGCTTGGGCTATTTTGCTATGAGGCCATTTGGTTATCTGATCATTACAGCACAAATGCTCGATTTTTCAGACAACAGGTCAATTCCATTCACATTGAGGTGTAACATGATGTGATGCGATGCAATACATGAGATATGTAAATGTAACACTTTTTAAGCAAAAAGTTTGTTCATTTCATTATTTTTTCAAGTACATAGCTTTGAAAACAAAAATCTGCCTGCGGCAGTACAGGGTAATCTAACTACCAGCAAAGAAAAAAAAAAGGTACAAAAAAGAAGAAAAGCAGCAATCTGGATCGTCATCAGTAGTCTTGGGCCCGGGGATCTGTCCTCGCCCTCTTCCTGGACGAAGGTCCAGGGGCATCGTCATCAGCGTCGCCATCTGAGCCTGAGTCTGAGTCATCTCCAGCCTCCTCAGATGACCCAGTCCCTGCCTTTGCCTCGGACTCATCATCGTCATCATCAGGGGTCGGCGCCCGAGAGCTACTCCCGACATGAACACGCCCCGCCCTGGTACGGGGACGTACAGTGTCTCCACGCCCTCCTCGAGCAGGAATAGAGGGCCCAGCCGGAGCACCACCCACCGGAGGAATCTGGAAGGGAGGCTGAAAAGCACAAAAGGCAAATACATCAGAATACTGTGAGCAGTGTATCAGTGCAGAATGCAGTGTACAATGTGTGAATGCCATGAGCAGTTTATTAGTGCAGAATGCGGTGTATGAGTATAGTGTATGAATGCCGTGAGCAGTTTATCAGTGTAGAGTGCAGTGTATGCAGTGTATCAGATGCTGTGTGATCAGTGTGTCAGGTGTTGTGTCGTGCATTAGATTACGTGAATCAGCTTATGAATGGTTTGAGACCGTCGTCAGAAGGACATACCGGAATAGTATAGAGGGCCAGGAGGTCGAAGGTCTGCTGTAGCATCCCCATCATAGAGGCATTCAACTCCACGGACTGCCGGGTGTACTCGGAGGACGCCTGCAAGAGTACAAGATATATCAGTATTCCGCGGAATATCAAATAAACTGAAATGAAATGCCAATGCAAGATGCAAAATGAAGTAATACATACCGGAGGCAAGTCGGGGATACCAGCTAACTCATGATCAGCCGGGGGAGGAGCAAAGGGGATCTGGTAGGTCGCCCCATCCTGCCCTCTGTATGTCAGTAAAGGGGGCAGAGCAGGCTAGCTGGTCCCCCGCCCTCTCTGAACTCCACCCCTGCCGCGGACTCGAGCTCTCCTTGACGCTCCTGCTCCAGCCCCTGCTCCCACTCCAGCTGCCGGCGCCGCTGGCCTCTCCCTCTCAGCTCGACTACCACCGCTCAAGGGTCGCATAATGTAGGTCCGGATGTACTCTGCGTAGTCGCCCTCACCTCTGTGATGCTCTGCACCCTAGCCAACGGTGTAATCCCCCATCTCCTGTGCGGCAAACCTCTCAGTATCTCTCATATGGGTAGGAGGTGGACCCGGGACTATCTGCTCCGGTAAACCCAGGGTTTGACGCAAGAAACGCTCGCCCAGGTACCAAGCCCGACAGACCGGGCCCTCCAACAGAATCCAACAACGGGCAGTCTCCCCTGCGCCCTCATAGTGATCCCTCACCACGACCGGCAACGGAACCCAGGGCTGCCAGGTGATCTGCGGGTAAATATGCAGTTTGTTATCTATCTGTTATTGAAAACATACAGTGCTAAGCGAAGCCTAAGCAAATTCTAAAGATGAACATACCTCCGCGGCGGTGATGGTGTCGAAGTAGCGGCGGAAGAAAATAAAAGATTCTCATGGCCTCCGCACGTATCGCACATCACAGCGATGAGAAAAGGGGACGCCGAGTGGGGTCTCCACATCAGGTACTGGGGCAAGCCTGGAAAAGTAGGCATACACCCACAACTGCAGAATAGATATAAGTATGACCATCAGATAAAGCAAAATACAGAACAAAGCAGAAATGGCAGAACCGTGTGTTGTGCAGTGTATTGTACAGAGTATACAGTGTGTGCAGTATACAGTCAAAGTAAAACAGAGTATATGTGTGCCGCGTGTGCAGTGTATAGTCAGTGAGTGGCAAACCGTGGTGTGTGCAGTGTACAGCATACAGAAAACGTGAAGCAGAAATGTAAAAGGGGGAGAAGATGTACCTCCCAAGCTCGCCAGTAGCCGCCGAGAAGCTGTCCGCTGAGGCGGGAAGAAGAGCTCATATAACCATACAATGTGGCCAAGCCTGCACCACCCCAGTCATAACGGCGGATCCACCTGACATCCACCAGTGCGCTCAACAGACATAGAGGCACGGTGTTCGCCCGGTCGGCGAAAAAGGTCATCCCGAGCAGAAACATGATGAAGCCCTGTGCGTACTGATCCACCTCCTCTGGGGTCATCTGCGCCTCCTCCGCCAAGGCTGGCTGAATCCGGAAATGGCTCTCAAACTAAGAGTACCTGACAAACCCTGCTCGAGTGAGGGGAGGCTGAGTGCCGAGCAGGTACAGCTAGGCGGTGTCCCACTCATCCATATCGGTGTCGAAGGGGATCGGATCACCCCTACCCCGATGCCGGTGAGCATCGAGAAATCGTAAGGGGTCATCGTCATGTCCCTCGCGACGGAGAAGTGGAAGGAGTTGGTGGTATCCCACCACCTCTCCACTAAAGCGGCAAGCAAGGGCCTGCAGGTCGTAAGCCGGGAGAGCCCCCTGCAAAAGATGCCAAAACCGGCCTCGTCGACGATATGACGAACCGCGTCTGGAAGCTCTATGTACCAATCCCGAGCGACGATATTCCCATACCCGCGGATGGTATGGGAATCCCCTTGTAATCAAAAACAACAATTGCAAGGCAATATTCAAAATACAGTTTTAAGAAGCATACAGGTATACAGCATGTGTGCATGTTTTCAAATTCGAATAGACATCGGTTGCCGGTGTACTTACAGTGAACTACAACGTGTGATGTGTCAACGTGTTTGAGTGGTTCAGGGCAAATACAGCATGTGTGCATGTTTTCAGACTCAAGCAGATATCGGGTACCAGTGTGTATGCAGTGAAATATAGTGTGCGCTGTGTGTTTGGGTGATTCAGGGTCAATGCAGTGTGTGTGCACGTGTAAGTTTCAAACAGATATCGGTTGTAAGTTTGTTTGCAATCAACTATAGTGTACAATGTATTGGTGCATCCGGGCTAAGCAGTTAGAGAACAGAATCAACTAATGGCAGTTATGTTCTACATTGCGGAAAATAATAAAATAGAAGAAAGAATGTTACCTCGGAAGCGCCGAAGGACAGATGGGAAGTAGGCTCACGCAGGAGAAGCTCGGGTGCCATGCTCCTCTCGAAGCTCCGGAACTGGCGTAGTCCATCGGGGAGCATCACATGAACTGCAGGCCTGTAGGTCTCCGGATCGAACGACCGGATGTGAAGTGGCAAGGGGTCGGCCTCGGGATCCATCTCGAGCTCGGGAGGGGCCCCGCCCTATGGAAGATCGTCCGTCATCTCGAAGAGAATGTGAAAATGACCGGAAGACGAAAAAACGGGCAAGAATGTGAATAGTCAACAAAAAGTCAACCCCGAGAGGACCGGAAAAGGCCGGAAAAGCCAAAGTGCGGAAAAGGCACAGATATCGAGAAAAACTCGAGGGAAACAAGCCCCGAGTGGCGGAAATCGAAAAAACAACACCGAAATGAAATTTCAATCGGTTCAAAACGTTCGAAACGCAAGGGTGAATGCGAATCGAACGACGAAACGGAGCCAAAAACCAAGGAAAACGAGGAAATAAGGCTCGGAACATCTTAGAGAGAGAGATGAGGAGATTTTGAGCAAGGGGAAGTGAAGAAAATAGGGCTAGAAGCCCTATTTTAAAAGGCCCGTAGTGAAATGACTGAACTGCCCCGATACAGGGACTCTTTGCCGGTCGGCCACACTCTTTGCCGGTCGGCAAAATAGTTTGCCGATGGAAATTTTATGATGGCCGATGGATGGCCGGTGATGCATTCTGATGGCCGGTGGACATCCGGTGGCCTCCTACAGTGGTTTTGGAGCCTCCTACATCCTTTTTGGGTTATATGTGTGGTTCAGGGCCTTTATTGCTCAAGACGGTGCAAGAAACGTGCATCTCCGACGCTCAACCGGCCTTCGTTTTGACCCCGGATCGTGTCTTCTGTGCGTGGCACTCGAATTCGTGCAAGGTGTATCCTTTCCGTATCCTTTTGGCTTTTACAGAACTCAAAAGTTGCCCCATGCGCATCACATGTCAATTGCACTGTCTTGTGCATTTCAAATCAATCGCATTATCTTATGCACTCGCGTTGTCTAAACGCATCACGCGGTTTTGCGCATCTCATTGCATTTTGCATGCATTCAATCACGCTATCTTGCGTAGACCGCATGTTTTACTTGTGTGGACCGCATTCTTGTGTTTTGCCTGCGTAGACTGCATGTTTTGCTTGCGTAGACCGCATGTTTGTAATCAAATTCATTACTTGCGTAGACCGCAATGCTTTCTTTGCGTAGACCGCGTGTTTTCCTTGCGTAGACCGCATGTTTTCCTTGCGTAGACTGCATGTTTTGCCTGTATAGACCGCATGTTTTGCTTGCGTAGACCGCATGTTTGTAATCAATTTCATTACTTGCGTAGACCGCATGTTTTGGTTGCGTAGACCGCATTCTTGCGTTCAATTTCATTACCTGCGTAGACCGCATGTTTGTAATCAATTTCATTACTTGCGTAGACCGCATGTTTTGGTTGCGTAGACCGCATTCTTGTGTTCAATTTCATTACTTGCGTAGACCGCATGTTTTGCTTGCGTCGACCGCGTGTTTATAATTAATTACGCTACTGGCGTAGGCCGCATGTTTGTAATCAATTTCATTACTTGCGTAGACCGCATGTTTTGCTTGCGTAGACCGCATGTTTATAATCAATTCCATTACTTGCATAGACCGCATGTTTTGCTTGCGTAGACCGCATGTTTATAAATTCCATTACTTGCGTAGACCGCATGTTTTGCTTGCGTAGACCGCATGTTTTACTTGCATAGACCGCATGTTTGTAACCAATTTCATTGCTTGCGTAGACCGCATGCTTATGATCAATTTCATTACTTGCGTAGACCGCATGTTCTGCTTGCGTTGACCGCATTCTTATGTTCAATCTCATTACTTGCGTAGACCGCATGCTTATGATCAATTTCGTTGCCTGCGTAGACCGCGTGCTCCACTTACATGTCTGTACCTTTACAGCATTGTTATGCTTCCCACTTGCTTTGCGTTGTCACGCATTTTCACGTACATTAATATGCATGTCGTTAATAACATCGTACCTGTTAAGTTGTTTTCTTTGCAGGCACGATATTGTATGTACGGTTCATTTAAGGCTGGTGCAACCAGACGAGCCGCACAGGTATGGTATACTCCGAGTGAGACATATCGAGAATTTTACACGGTCTAGGAGACCTTAAATCCTTGGAAGGTGCAAGACCTTTGGCGCATTGATGTGCACAGTTCGTTTGCATTGTCATGCATATCTTAAGCCACACGTTGTTGCGCATTTCAAGTTCACTTGCATTATTATGCATTTCTTGTGCAATATACACGGTCTAGGAGACCCTAAATCCTCTGAAGGTGCAAGTCCTTCAGTGTTTGTCGTGCCCGAACGACTTTTGATAAGTTGCATTATACATGTATTTCAAGCGACTCGCGTCGTCGCATATTCAAGTTCACGTGCATCTTAAAAGCCGCGCATTGTCGCGCACTTCGAAATCATGCATCATCATGCATTTGCATTTCAAAAATAAAAACAAAACAAAAAAAATATAATTGCATTATCATGCATCATCGTAAATAGTTGCATTGTCATGCACCATCGTAAATAGTTGCATTGTCATGCATCATTATAATATAGTGTATATTGCATTGTAGCTTGCATGCATTCATTGCATCACCTTCCATTTATGGCTTGCGCCTTTCTATGATTGAGCTTGGTCTGGTATGTGCCCATACTTTTCACGTCGAAACATAGTTCAGTGGACCGTTCTATGTTAGACGAGGCTTGTACGTGTACATGCTTTGCCTAGGCAAGATTTGGTTTGGCCCGCAGGCCATATCCATTGTATCCATTTCCATTGCATATTTGTAGATATTGCATTGTGGCTTCCTTGCATTCACTGCATCACCTCCGCCTATGGCTTGCGCCTTTCCATGTTGAGCTTGGTCTGGTATGTGTCCATACTTTTCACGTCGAAACATAGTTCAGTAGACCGTTCTATGTTAGACACAGCTTGTATGTGTACATGCCTTTCCTAGGCAAGATTTGTTTTGGCCCGCAGGCCATATCCATCGTATCTTTTCCATCCCAGTGCACATTGCATTGTAATTTGCATGCATTCATTGCATCACCTTCCATTTATGGCTTGTGCCTTTCCATGTTGAGCTTGGTCCGGTATGTGCCCATACTTCTCGTGTCGAAGCATAGTTCAGTGGACCGTTCTATGTTAGACGCGGCTTGTATGTATACATGCCTTTCCTAGGCAAGATTTGGTTTGGCCCGCGTGCCATATCCATTGCCATTTCCCCAGCATTTTCATTATATATTACATTGTAGTGTAATTATTGCATCCAGCATTAGGATCGTAGTCCTTTCCCCAGCGGGTCCTTTCCCCACCTTTGTCATCCCCCCCCAATACTTGTTCTTGTGTCCGTCTACATTACTCATAGTTCTGTTGACCGTTCTATGGTAGACGGACTTGTTACCTCCATCAATCTATTTGACATAGGTGTGGTTTCGAACCGCTCATGATTGGATTATGATTCAATTACATTACATTTTCATTTGCATTGTTCATACATAGTTTTGTATATATTGCATATCATTTTGCATTCATTTTGCATATTCTGCAGGTTGCTAACGATATTGTACCTGTTAAGTTTGTTTTCTTTGCAGGCACGATATTGTATGTACGGTTCATTTGAGGCTGGTGCAACCAGACGAACCGCACAGGTATTGTATCCTCCGAGTGAGACGTATCGAGAATTGCATAATTCTCTTACATCCTTTCTGTATTTGTAATGTAGTTGCATTGGTGTATGCTAGCTTAAAACTGTCGCATGTGTGCTTCATTACAGCTTTCTTTGCATGATCATAAGTTATGTTCGGCTTTGTGCATTGTCTTGCATTTTGCCCCTGCCTTCGGGCGCATATCTTGCTTGTCTTGCATGTTTGTCTAAGTCTTCGGCCTTGTCAAAAATGGGTCGTCTCTAGGCTTTGACATTCACTCCGTCATTGTTATGACTTTCGAGTTCTGTTAAAGAGGGGTAACTGTAGACACCCCATTTTTGACCGTCCTCAAGACTTGGACGTCACCATTGGAACACTTGGTGATTACCCTTGTTTGTGTTCGTCTTGAGTTCCCGGAGGTCTCGGTTGCGCGCCTTGCCTCAGGATCTCTCGACTCGACCGTGTTGTGTCTGGTTTTGCACCAAACACTTGTGTTTTGCCTTGGAGGGGCAGGGAATGCCTTGTGAGGCATCCCCACACATCACCGGCCATGGCTTGAGGCCACCAGCCAGTGATTTTATGCCATCGGCAATGTATATTGCCGGTCGGCACTCTTTGTTGCCGGTCGGCCATTTATTTTGCCAAAATGGCAATTTTGAATGGCCGATCACTGTTCATCTACTTTTGGTAGATATTTTGTGCCAACTGTGATAGCTGGCACCCACTCTGCTCCCCTCCATACACGTATGGGGGGATTTCCCTCTTGGATGGCTTGTTTTGGAAGCCCCACAAGAGGGAATTGCCTATAAGAAGGGGGCTCCTCTCTTGGCATTAGGGTTACAAAAAAAATTCAGAGGGAGCTCTGGATTAGGGTTAGGGTTGATACATATTTCCTATCTCTATCTCTCTCTTGTGTGTGTCTAGTGTGTGTTTGTCCTTACTATTGCACACAAACACATAGTGTTACACCTTCTCTTGGTTGTTGAGGGACCAGAGGGTTGTTCTTGGTGTTCTTGACTGGATTTGAGCTCAAGGAGGCAACAAGATCATCATTTGTGAAGGAGGACTTCAAGGGTAAGAAACTAGTCCTTTTTACCCCATTTTTGCACACTACTTTTACCTATCTTGCAACTATTTTTTGGCTTTGCATATAATACATAAAAGTTCTGTTTTTAAGGCGTCTAAATAGTTTGTTAAGAGTATTTTAAGCTTTGGGGTTGTTTGACCCCTCTTAAGCCTTGTTTGGCCCTTGTTTTGTGTTATTTTGTGTGAGCTCCGGGACTTTGGTATTTAGGCCTCCTCACCACTGAAATCTTGAGGGATTTCAGTGGTAAGGATGGTGCCTTGAGGTCCCAAGAAGGAGAGGGCCACCCCCTCTCCTTGTTGTCCTTGAAAAGGACCATTTTTGCCTCTTGAGGGAGCACCTAGCTTAGGCTCTTGTTGACCATGCCTTAGCTGTTATTTATGCTTATTTTGCCATGAAATAGCATTGTTTTAAGTTGGTTTTGGTACACCATGCTTGCTTAGCATACATGCCTTGTAATGCCATTTTGTTGCCTTAACATGTCTTAGGTTGTAAACCATTGTTCTAGTATATTTTAGGCTTGGCTTTGTGAAGCTTTCATGTTTATTTTGTCATGATTAAGGTCTGTCCTGAGTTGTTTGGGTCGACTTTTAGCATGTATTGCATAGTCCCTTTGCATTTTGGCTTATTGGCCTCAAGTGTGTGATTGTGTGGTATGCATTACTTGCATCATTTTCAGTGGTTTGGGACCACTTGCCATGCTATTTCAGTCCTCATAACATGCTTGCATGCTTGCCTCTTGATGCTTCTGTCACGACCCAAACCCGGCCCTATGGGTTTAGCACCGTAACCGGCCAGTAATCCGAGATTACCAAAGGCCTGCTTAACAGTAGTACAGTAAAACAGAGTACAGGGCCTGGCGGAAGCCAAAACAGTAAAGAAACAATGCCCAATAAGCTGTGACAGTCTGCATGCAAAAAGACTTTCCAAACATATTTACATTCAGTGGAAAGGTATACACAATATATATACAATCATTTAGAATAGGGACTCAATCCCTATATAACGGTACAGTAAACATTCAGTCCATACAATCCATTCAGTTAACAAAATAGCAAGACAGTGCAGAAGGGGGAGTCCTAAAACACCCCTAAGCCTTAGCATGATAGGCTTGGAACCTCGCAGTGAGGCACGGTAGTTGGCTTGACGAAACTGGAGTAACCCTGACGCTCCTAGCCGCGGTCCGGTGCCTGTACACCTACATATATATATGAGCAGTGAGCTAAAGCCCAGTGAATAACATAATGCATAAAGAGGTTAAGAATGAATGTCCTTACAGTAATGAAAACAATTCATTAAATCAGTATTTCAATCGTTCAGTCAGTACAGTCATATGTGGTACATCCATTAGCATGACAGTACAGTAAACAGTAGGTCTTAAAAGACCGAGCAGTAAATGATGGCCATCAATCAGTAACAGTAGTGGTTCCAACAAGGGAACCGACAGAGATCTCTGTAACAGTAACAGTAAACAGTAGGTGCTAAGGATACCACAATACAGTTCAGAATATAGGACATAAATTCATTCTGTTAACAGTAATCAGTTCAGAAAACAGTACAGTTCAGTTGTTCAGAAGATAATCATTTGTGAACATATCTTTACACAATCGTTACTCACAGAGTTTGGGCTACAGTATGCTAGAGCGTGTCTCCCCAGTCGCCAACCCTACACAGTTAACAGATTGAACACACTAAGCTATACAGCTGGGAAAGATAATAACTTAATCCCTAATTGCCTCGGTGTGTTCTACATCTATGTCCTCATTAAGATGCTATAAACTAGGCCTAAGAATGCCTAGAATGAGATGAGGATGCAAAGATGTACTTTTAAAAGCATTTCAGATTTTTCAGAAAACAAGGGTCTCGCTCGAGCGTAGGTCACTCCGCTCGAGCAGACATGCAGACAAAGGTACCCGCTCGAGCGGCAAATCCACCGCTCGAGCGTACTGCAAAAGTACTGGATGGGTGAAATCTCCGCTCGACGGACGCTCGACGCTCGCTCGAGCTTGAGACACATGACTCCGCTCGGGCGCCCAGTCCTCCGCTCGAGCGGATTGTAAAACAGTGCAGAGATACTGGATGCTTGGATTCCACGCTCGAGCGTCACTTTGCACGCTCGAGCGGGAGTGCAAAATCTGAAAATTCCAAATTGCACCTCCAAGCTCAACTCAAGTTCAAAAGCATAATTTTCGATCCTCTTGGGCCCATTTTCTGGAAAACTCTTATAAACTCATAGTTAAACATGATTCAAAACTCAATTTGAGAAATCAAAGCCCAAGGGTGTTTAATTCAAACCCAATTTCAAACCAATTTCATGAACATGGAGAACATGCAAACATGCAAGAATTCAAATCAATTCAAAGCTTCAATTTGATGCTCTAAGGAGCCAATTGTTTCCAAAACATGATGAAATCATGGACTTAAACATAATTGTGAACATGCATGTAACATTTTTCCATGAAAACAACTCAACATCTACAATACAACCATGCATGCGAGGAATGAGCTTCAATTCAACAACAATGAACCAAAACATGACTTAGTTCTACAATGAAGCATGAATCATGCAAGAACTAGCTCGATGGCAACAATAAGAAGATGAGTTTCCTACCTTAGTCTTGTATTCAAGATTTAGGAGCTCAGATTAACAATCAACCTTCAATTAGCAAGCAAAACCTAAGATGGAATCCAATTTCTCTCACTCTCTCCCTCTCTTCTCTCTTGGTCGGCTATGGCAAGGAGAAAGGCTGAGCAAATGTGTTATGTGGTCAAGTGTAAGGCTCAAATATGTTATATTGAGTGGGCCACTAAGGGTTAGTTTGGTAATTAAGTCAAACTTTGCAATTAACCCAATATTTAATCTAATTTAATCATACCTAATCAGTTTTCAGATAAATACACTATAAAATCACATTAATTCTAAGGATCGTAGAACGTCGATCAATTCCGGATTCGGCCGCCGATAGGGCCTTCAATTAACAGTTAAAAGCATAAAACATGAACAAATAGTCAAACAGTCAAACAGATGGATTATGCATTTAAATAGATACAGTCAGTTAATTAATTCCGGATTCCAGTCAGTCAGTTCAGTATCTTTAATCAGTTCAATTATCAGTCGTAATCAGTTCAGTTTAACGGTAATCAATGTTTATCAGTAAGTAGTGGTGAGGGTTATTACAGTCTTCCCTCTTTAAAAAGAGTTTAGTCCTCTAAACTCGGGTTACCTTCGTTTTGGAAGAAAATAGGATTCAGTGGAAATAGTTCAGGATATCTTTTAGCCATGTCATCTTCCCTTTCCCAAGTGGCATACATGCCACCGTGGTTCTGCCAGTCGACTTTTACCAGCGGGATTTCTTTGTTTCTCAGTTTCTTGATCCGTCTGTTTACAATCTGTATAGGCCGTTCCTCGTAAGTATAGTCATCACTCAGCACTACACGGGTAGGCTCTATTACATGGAAAGGATCCTGGAGGTAGTCTCTCAACATAGAAATGTGGAAGACGTTATACATATGCTCTATTTCAGGAGGAAGTGCAACTTGATACGCCACCGGATTGATTTTCTCAATAATCTCATATGGTCCGACGTATCTCGGTGCTAATTTGCCTTTGACTCCAAAATGAGTCTGGCTTTTCATCGGTGTCACTTTCACAAACACGTGATCACCCACTTCATACTCTCTGTCTCGTCTTCTGACATCAGCATAACTCTTTTGTCTGCTCTGCGCAGTTTTCAGTCTCTGTTGTATCAGTTTCACTTTCTCGGTTGTTTCATAAACAATCTCGGGCCCAAGCAAAGGCCCATCTCCAACTTCTGCCCAGCAAATCGGAGATCTACATTTTCTGCCATACAATGCCTCGAAAGGCGCCATACCAATACTCGAATGGTAGCTGTTGTTGTAGGCGAATTCAGCCAATGGTAAATGGCTTTCCCAGTTTCCCTGAAAATCAAGGACACACAATCTCAGTAAATCCTCCAGAGTTTGGATGGTCCTTTCTGACTGGCCATCTGTCTGAGGATGGTAGGCACTACTCAGTCTTAGTTCTGTACCCAGTGCAGTCTGTAGGCTTTGCCAAAATCTCGATGTAAACTTCGAATCCCTGTCAGAAACAATGGATATAGGTACTCCATGCAGTCTAACAATTTCGTCAATATAGAGTATAGCCAATTTGTCCGCATTATAAATTGTCTTAACAGGCAAGAAGTGAGCAGATTTCGTCAGTCTATCGACAATAACCCAAATCGAGTCCATACCTTTACTAGAGCGAGGCAATCCCACTATAAAATCCATGGTGATATGCTCCCATTTCCACTCCGGTATCGGTAAGGGCTGCAATAAGCCTGCGGGTCGTTGATGTTCGGCTTTAACTTGTTGGCAATGAAGACATTTCGATACAAAATCAGCAATCTCTTTCTTCATTCCCGACCACCAGAAGTTCAGTTTCAGGTCTTGGTACATTTTCGTATTCCCCGGATGGATAGAAAATCTTGAGTTGTGGCCCTCTTGCAGAACTCTTCTTTTCAGTTCAGTATCATTTGGTACGCACAGTCTTTCTTGAAATTTCAGTACATTATGCTCAAATTTGAATCCCGGTCTCGGTTTAGATTCTCTTTCCTCGATGATCTTTTTCAAGAAGTCATCCAGTTGCTGTTTCTCTTTAATCTCTTCAATCAATGCTGGTTGAGCAAATATAGCAGCTAAGGTTCCACCTTGTTCTCGCAAAACAATTTCAATCTTAGATTTTTCAAGGTCACAAAGCAACTCTTTCTGTCCGGTAAGCAAACATGCTAAGTTTCCAATCGATTTCCGGCTCAATGCATCGGCAACGGTATTGGCTTTTCTCGGATGGTACAAAATCTGTAGGTCATAATCTTTAATTAGTTCTAGCCATCTCCGCTGTCTCATGTTCAGTTCTTTCTGTGTGAAGAAATACTTTAAGCTCTTGTGGTCGGTGTATACTTCACATGTCACCCCGTATAGATAGTGACGCCAAATTTTCAATGCAAATACCACTGCAGCAAGTTCCAGATCATGGGTCGGGTAGTTCTTTTCATGCGGTCTCAGTTGTCGGGAAGCATAGGCAATTACTCTCCCATTCTGCATTAAAACACATCCCAAACCCTTATGAGAAGCATCACTAAATACAGCATAACCATCCGTACCTGAAGGTAATGTAAGAACCGGTGCAGTCACTAATCGAGTTTTTAACTCCTGGAAGGCAGATTCCCTTCGGTCAGTCCAGTCAAATGATATCCCCTTCTGAGTCAGTTGAGTCAACGGTAAAGCAATTTTGGAGAAATCTCTGACAAATCTTCTGTAATATCCAGCCAAACCCAAAAAGCTTTGGACTTCAGTCACGTTGGTTAGTCTAGGCCAGTTCACTACAGCTTCGATTTTTTGCGGATCAACAGAAATTCCATCTTTGCTAACAACATGCCCCAAAAACATAACATGGTCAAGCCAAAATTCACATTTAGCCAGCTTAGCATACAGTTTCTGTTCTCTTAAGGTTTGTAGGGCAAGTCTCAGATGATGTTCATGTTCCTCTATATTCTTGGAGTAAATCAATATGTCATCAATAAATACAACAATGAAATTGTCAAGGTATGGTTTAAAAATTCTATTCATAAGGTCCATAAATGCAGCTGGTGCGTTCGTGACTCCAAAAGGCATAACTAAGAATTCGTAATGTCCATACCTCGTTCTAAAAGCAGTTTTATCAATGTCATCTGATTTAACTTTCAACTGATGGTATCCGGATCTGAGATCAATCTTCGAAAATACTTTAGCACCCTGTAACTGATCAAACAGGTCATCAATACGCGGTAATGGGTATTTATTCTTTACAGTTACCTTATTCAGTTCACGATAGTCAATGTACAGTCTCAGTGAGCCGTCTTTCTTCTTTACAAACAAAATAGGTGCGCCCCACGGTGAGGTACTAGGTTTGATGAACTTCTTATCTAACAGTTCTTGCAGCTGCACTTTCAGTTCTTTTAGTTCAGTTGGAGCCATTCGGTAAGGAGCTTTAGAAACTGGCTGTATTCCGGGAATCACATCAACGGTAAATTCAATCTCCCTGTCAGTCAAATCTCCTGGAAGATTATCTGGAAAAACATCTGTGAATTCTCTGACTATAGGAATACAGTTCACATTAGCATTATCATCAGTAGACACAGTCAATACAGAACACAGATATCCCTTACAGCCCTTTCTAATCAATTTTACAGCTTTCACAGATGAAATCAGATACGGGGGAGGTACTACTCCAACCCCATTAAACACAAATTCAAGTAGACCAGGTGGATGGAAAACTACTTGTTTCGTTACACAGTCTATGGTGGCATGATATTTCGTTAACCAGTCCATCCCCAATATTACATCAAAATGATCAATGTTCAATGGCAGTGAATCGATAAACAGATGTGCATCTCCAACAATGATTTCACAAGTAGGGTACATGTATGCACAGGTCATAGATCCCCCAACGGGTAATGATACAGCTAACAGATAATTCATAGGTTTTAAGGGTCTATTCAATTTACGCGAAAAAGCATGCGACACATAAGAATGCGTAGACCCCGAATCAATCAGTACATAAGCATTCTGAGTACAAATAGAGAGAATACCTGACACAACGGTCTCGGTATTCTGGACGTCTCCCGATACTAGGGCGAACACTCGGCCCTGCCTCATAGGCTCTTTCCCGGTAGCTTTGGGGTTCGGTTTTGGTGTAACAGTTGATGCCGCTACGCTTGGTGTAACTTTACTACTAGCTTGTGGAGCAGAGGGACAGTCTTTAACCATGTGGCCCACTTTGCCACACCTATAACAGGCTCCTGATATCTTGTAACAAACTCCCTTGTGATTTTTACCACACTCAGAACAGGGCGGTACGGTTCCCTTGACTAGACGTAGTCGTTGACCTCGTATTCTGTTTCTTGTTCAATGGACTATGCTTGCCTTTCTTAAACTTAAAACTCTGCCTTTTACCCCGCCATTCAGGCAATGGCGTTTCAGTTTTCAGTGCTTCAATATTTGATTTAGCCATCAAGGCTCTGTCAAGAACATTTACATAATTCGGTAGTTTCAGAACATTTATTCTGTCAAGAATTGCAACATTAAGGCCGCCTTCAAATTTTCTGGCCTTCTTATACTCAGTATCTACCATATGCTATGCATATCTAGCAAGCTCAGTGAATTTCGTCTCATATTCAGCCACAGACATTGCCCCTTGTCTCAGCTGTTCAAACTCAGTTACTTTTCTGTCCCTAACACACTGAGGGAAGTACTTTTCAAAGAAGGCTCCTTTGAATTGAGCCCAAGTCAGAACGGTATTTTCATCACGGATGAGCATCCACCACCTTCTAGCTTCTTCTTGCAATGTAAAGGTGGCTAACAGTACCTTGTGTGCTTCAGAGCACGGGAAAACTTCAAACAATTTTTCAGTCTCCAGAACCCATGCTTCAGCTTTCAACGGTTCTAGGCCTCCCTGAAAGGACGGCGGTTTCATTTTGCTGAACTTATGGGTCAGTGCAATTATGTCCCCATCATTATAATTCATATTTTGTACATTCACATTTACATTTTGTTCCGGTACAGCCGAAAGAGGAGGAGGTAGGGGCTGTTGGTTCAGTTGTTGATCCAGTCTCGCAGTTATCAGTTCCATCATTTGCTCCAGTCTGGCCATTCTGGCCTCAGAGGATGAGGATTCAGTTTCATTTGCAGTGTTTGCGTTATCCATTTCACTATAAGCAGTTATAAGAGTTTTAAACATAAGTAGTCATTTGTTTAACAGTTTAACACGTTAGCATATATTCAGTTATAACATAACTACACACTTATCATGCTCATGAGTGTAGACACCCCATTTTTGACCGTCCTTAAGACTTGGACGTCATCGTTTGAACACTCGGTGATCATCCTTGTTCGTGTTCGTCTTGAGTTCCCGGAGGTCTCGGTTACGCGCCCTGCCTCAGGATCTCTCGACTCGACTGTTTAGTGTCTGGTTTCACACCAAACACTTGTGTTTTGCCTTGGAGGGGCAGGGAATGCCTTGTGAGGCATCCCCACACACCACCGGCAGTGGCTAGAGGCCACCGTCTGGTTTTTACTGCCATCGGCAATCTTTTCTGCCGGTCGGCACCTTTTGTTGTCGGTCGGCATTATGTTTGGCCGGCCGGCCACTGTTTTTGATCAATCGGCCACTTGTCCTGACCGAGACCTTTTCTTGAGGGAGCTTGACCCTTTTGAACCTTTTTTTATGCTTCTCCAAGAAGCTTGACCTTTTTTAGCTTCTCCAAGAAGCTTGACCCTTTTTTAGCTTCTCCAAGAAGCTTGGCCCTTTTGAACCTTTTCTTTTTAGCTTCTCCAAGAAGCTTGACCCTTTTTTTAGCTTCTCCAAGAAGCTTGACCCTTTCGACCCTTTTTTAGCTTGTCCAAGAAGCTTGACCTTTTTTAGCTTCTCCAAGAAGCTTGACCCCCTTTTTTCAAAAGCTTCTTGAAGAAGCTTGACCCCTTTTTTTTTTAAAAGCTTCTTGAAGAAGCTTGAACCTCTTGACCCCTTTGCCTAGCTTCTCCAAGAAGCTTGGCCCTTTTGATCCAAGCTTCTAAGAGAAGCTTGGCCTTTTTGCTCAAAGCTTCTAAGAGAAGCTTTGCCCTATTGGTTTCTCTATATAAAGAGAGCCTCTCCTCCCCTTTAGAGGGTTAGAAAAATCTGATATATATCATATATATATCACTCCCTCTCTATATCTCCCTCTCTCTCTACATTTGGGTGGGTTGGAAGGTCCAAAAGGGTCTAGTTCTTGGCCATTTGAACTACACCTCCTAGCACAACACTTCCATCATCACTTGGAGGTCCTTGGGTCTTGTTTTCAGAGGTTGAGGGTTGCATTTTTGGGTCTAGAGGTTGCTGTCCCCTTTTGGCTACAAAGGTAATCCATTTTCCCTCTTTATTCCCCGTTTTTGCACACCCTTTTAGCCTGTCTTGCTTTCGGATTTGGGCTTTGTGTATAACATAAAAAATTTCTGTTTTTTTGTGTTTAAGATACTTCATTAAAACCACTTTTGTGTTTGGGGTCGTTTACCCCCTCTTAGGCCTTGTTTGGCCCCATTTTGTGCTATTTTTGGTGAGTTTCGGGACCACCTTGTTTGGGCCTCCTCACCACTGAAATCTTGAGGGATTTCAGTGGTGAGGATGGTGGTTTAAGGTCCTAAGAAGGAGAGGGCCATCCCCTCTCCTTGTTGTCTTGTTTGATGCCCTTTTTGGCCTTACAAAGGGGCCTATATTTGCACACTTCTTGAGCTCAGTTCAGGCATTTTTTAGTGGGTTTTAGGATCCCCATAAGCCATTTCCAGAGTTGTTTTGGTCATATTGAGTGTCCCTCTTGCATGTGCTTAATAACTCCTTGCATGGCCCTCTAAAGTAACTCATCATTTTTGCATGCCATGGTTGCATATCAGTGGTTATTTGGGCTTATTTTCACATGTTTTATTCACTGATTTTTGATGGTTTGGTGAGATTCCATGTGCAACATATACTTGCCATACAACCCATGTTTGCTAGTCAAAGTTGCATGCTATTTTAGCCCATCTTGCTAACACATTTTGGCCATGCCTTGAACTGATTTCATGCATGTTTTGGACTGCCTTAGCACTGTTTTCATGCCTCATGGTCCAATAATGCCTGTTATGCATGCTTGTAGTGCAATGCCCTTGTCTAGCTTTGAGTTTTGAAGCTTCTTGCATGCTTAAATGGTAGTGTTTTCATGTTTTGGGGTCATTTTGGAGTCATTTGGTATGCCATTTCAGATCTGGAACATGCACCATTGTATGCCATATTTCCTCCTTGCCATGCTTTGGTAGAGTTGCATTTTTGTGCCTTAAGCTTGGTTAATGCATTGTGCATGCATTCCATGTATTTCGTTGCCTCACTTGCATCATTGTGGCCATTGATTTTGGCATGCTTGAGAGCTACCTATATTAGTTTAAGTCCATCTTTGCATGATGTTGCATGCTTGTCTTGCATATTGTCACATCCTTGCTCCATTTTGCATGATTGTTGCATGCTATACATATTCCCATGTTCATGTTGCATACTTAGCCTCCATGCCTAGGTTGCATTGCATAGAGCATGCATGCTTTGCCTCTTGAATTGAGTATGATAGAGGTTGGGCTTATGTGTTTAATTGGTTTGTATGTCATTTGAAATCCAAATGCATAACTTGGTTTCTTGGGCCATCACGCATTGAAATGCGCGATTGGTGGTCCGAGGGTCAAGCACCTTCCTCCTTTGAGTCATAAACATGATAAGGAGTGTGGTTGGTGCAAACATTGCTTGAAATGCATTGCCATGCCATGTTTTGCCCTCTGTTGCTGTCAAACAGGTTTCAGCAGGAAGAATTGGCCGGCCGGCAGTGTTGGGTGCCGACCGGCAAAACAGGTCTGGCGGAGAGTATAATGTTTAGCCGATGACCATTCTAAATGGCCGGTGATGATCTCACTCAGCCGGTAGTATTCCACAACACTCAGAGAAGCAACCTTGGAAGCTGTGCAATTTTCAGAGGAGCAGAGTAGAGAAAACAGAGGCAAACTTGTGCATGGCGTTGGATTTCCGAGCAAAGCCGAGCATGCATGCATTCATTCTTCTTCCCGAGGCCTTTTACTGCTTTCCATAGCTTAGTTAATTTATTAATTAATTAAGGGCTTGTAATATTTAATTAGCTTGTAGGTTAATTAAATTGTATATTCTTTTGGTCCCTCCGGGCGAGGGCGAATTTGTAATAAGTGTGGGTGCGTGTGTGTATGTCTTCCAACCCCACGTCTTTCTTCCCTTTTATTTACCTGCTTTCAATGGTTAGTATTAGGGCATATCTAAATTAGCATACCTTATGCTATGCATGCGTGCATTCATACATTTGTCTCGCATGCACCGGGCTCGGTACATCATGCTAACTGCATTTGTATTTCAAATTCCAAATTGAATACGTGCACCAATTGATTGCATTTCACATGCCATGTTTAGGTTAGCCGAGCCTATTCTAATTGCATTCTGTATGCGTTGCATCAGGCATTTGAACATGGACTTGGATCATGCATTGATTACTAACGAGTTCCCTGTTTTAGCTTTGGAGTACTATGTAAGTATTTTCATGTTTTAGCATATCGCATGTGTGTAAGTGCTATCATGACAACATGTTTACCATGTGGCTAGATGCTTATGTGATAAACTGTTTGAATGCCTGTGGGTGAAGGTTGGATTGTTTGAGTTGGAAAAACTCGTTGAAATCCGTATTTTAGCCTACTTGCGAGTAGCAAATTCCAAAACATTTTCCAAAACAAACGGATATGCAATGTTTCTTTCCAAATTAGGAAATCTAGTCTATACTTGTTTGCTGCACGCATAACATAGTAATTCTAGGCTAATAATTGGTTTAAGAACACATAACGTTTTCAAAAACGGATATCACGGTAAGTAGAGGCCGATCTTCGGATCGGGCGAGAGGGGGTGCTCATAGCTGACCTTCCCCAATCGTACCCAAGCTCCCGAGCCAAGGCAACTTTGGTGATGACGGACACGTGGCCTTTGGCACCGAGTCAGGGTTTCCTAAATTTCCCTATTTTAAAATATTTAGGTGGCGACTCTGTATCTGGCAAAGCAGTCCATGTTTGGCACTTCTTTTCAAAAAATCTGTTTCTCAAAACGATTTGTCGGATTTGGACTCTTTGGTTCAGACTTAGAACCGTGACACAAAATCGAGTCTGAACTGTAGTAGCGAGGGCCCCACGCGGGCGCGTCTACAATGAGATGCCCTAATTACTTTTCTAGGACACCCTATAGCTCATTTAGACACGTGTGTGCGGTATAACTCGTGGTAAGTATCGCTCTGATACCACTCTGTCACGACCCAAACCCGGCCCTATGGGTTTAGCATCGTAACCGGCCAGTAATCCGAGATTACCGAAGGCCTGTTTAACAGTAGTACAGTAAAACAGAGTACAGGGCCTGGCGGAAGCCAAAACAGTAAAGAAACAATGCCCAATGAGCTGTGATAGTCTGCATGCAAAAAGACTTTCCAAACATATTTACATTTAGTGGAAAGGTATACACAATATATATACAATCATTCAGAATAGGGACTCAATCCCTATATAACGGTACAGTAAACATTCAGTCCATACAATCCATTCGGTTAACAAAACAGCAAGACAGTGCAGAAAGAGGAGTCCTAAAACACCCCTAAGCCTTAGCATGATAGGCTTGGAACCTCGCAGTGAGGCACAGTAGTTGGCTTGACAAAACTGGAGTAACCCTGACGCTCCTAGCCGCGGTCCGGTGCCTGTACACCTACATATATATATGAGCAGTGAGCTAAAGCCCAGTGAATAACATAATGCGTAAAGAGGTTAAGAATGAATGTCCTTACAGTAATGAAAACAATTCATTAAATCAGTATTTCAGTCGTTCAGTCAGTACAGTCATATGTGGTACATCCATTAGCATGACAGTACAGTAAACAGTAGGTCTTAAAAGACCGAGCAGTAAATGATGGCCATCAATCAGTAACAGTAGTGGTTCCAACAAGGGAACCGACAGAGATCTCTATAACAGTAACAGTAAACAGTAGGTGCTAAGGATACCACAATACAGTTCAGAATATAGGACATAAATTCATTCCGTTAACAGTAATCAGTTCAGAAAACAGTACAGTTTAGTTGTTCAGAAGATAATCATTTGTGAACATATCTTTACACAATCGTTACTCACAGAGTTTGGGCTACAGTATGCTAGAGCGTGTCTCCCCAGTTGCCAACCCTACACAGTTAACAGATTGAACACACTAAGCTATACAGCTGGGAAAGATAATAACTTAATCCCTAATTGCCTCGGTGTGTTCTACATCTATGTCCTCATTAAGATGCTATGAACTAGGCCTAAGAATGCCTAGAATGAGATGAGGATGCAAAGATGTACTTTTAAAAGCATTTCAGATTTTTCAGAAAACAGGGGTCTCGCTCGAGCGTAGGTCACTCCGCTTGAGCGGACATGCAGACAAAGGTACCCGCTCGAGCGGCAAATCCACCGCTCGAGCGTACTGCAAAAGTACTGGATGGGTGAAATCTCCGCTCGACAGACGCTCGACGCCTGCTCGAGCTTGAGACACATGACTCCGCTCGGGCGCCCAGTCCTCCGCTCGAGCGGATTGTAAAACAGTGCAGAGATACTGGATGCTCGGATTCCACGCTCGAGCATCACTTTGCACGCTCGAGCGGGAGTGCAAAATCTGGAAATTCCAGATTGCACCTCCAAGCTCAACTCAAGTTCAAAAGCATGATTTTCGATCCTCTTGGGCCCATTTTCTGGAAAACTCTTATAAACTCATAGTTAAACATGATTCAAAACTCAATTTGAGAAATCAAAGCCCAAGGGTGTTTAATTCAAACCCAATTTCAAACCAATTTCATGAATATGGAGAACATGCAAACATGCAAGAATTCAAATCAATTCAAAGCTTCAATTTGATGCTCTAAGGAGCCAATTGTTTCCAAAACATGATGAAATCATGGACTTAAACATAATTGTGAACATGCATGTAACATTTTGCCATGAAAACAACTCAACATCTACAATACAACCATGCATGCGAGGAATGAGCTTCAATTCAACAACAATGAACCAAAACATGACTTAGTTCTACAATGAAGCATGAATCATGCAAGAACTAGCTCGATGGCAACAATAAGAAGATGAGTTTCCTACCTTAGTCTTGTATTCAAGATTTAGGAGCTCAGATTAACAATCAACCTTCAATTAGCAAGCAAAACCTAAGATGGAATCCAATTTCTCTCACTCTCTCCCTCTCTTCTCTCTTGGTCGGCTATGGCAAGGAGAAAGGCTGAGCAAATGTGTTATGTGGTCAAGTGTAAGGCTCAAATATGTTATATTGAGTGGGGCACTAAGGGTTAGTTTGGTAATTAAGTCAAACTTTGCAATTAACCCAATATTTAATCTAATTTAATCATACCTGATCAGTTTTCAGATAAATACACTATAAAATCATATTAATTCTAAGGATCGTAGAACGTTGATCAATTCCGGATTCGGCCGCCGATAGGGCCTTCAATTAACAGTTAAAAGCATAAAACATGAACAGATATTCAAACAGTCAAACAGATGGATTATGCATTTAAACAGATACAGTCAGTCAATTAATTCTGAATTCCAGTCAGTCAGTTCGGTATCTTTAATCAGTTCAATTATCAGTCGTAATCAGTTCAGTTTGACGGTAATCAATGTTTATCGGTAAGTAGTGGTGAGGGTTATTACAGCTTCTTTGATGCTTTAAAAGCTTGTGTTGAATGCTCCATGTTTGGTCTCTTTTGCATGCTTCCATTTTTAGGATACTTAGATGCCATCTAGGTGTTCCCTTAGCATTGTTTAGGTCTGCCTTGAACATGTTTTAAGCCTTCTTGGCCTTGTGGGGCTTGGTTGGCTTGGCCATGGTTTAAGTCTCCTTGCCTTGCCTCGCCTCAAGTATTTGGACCAATTTCATGCTTTGTTTGTCTCGTTTGCTTGGTTTAGCACCATCATTAACCTGATTTTCAAAGCTCGTGTGCATGCCATATGTCCATGTTTGCATCCTCTTGAGTGTGCTTGAGAATTGCTCTTTAATGCTTGAAGTGTTGGAGATCATTTGCATGCATGTTTGTGTGCCTATTAGTCCTTCATTTTTGAGCACCTTGGCCACTGTTTTAGGCCTAGTGAGGGCTGCCTAAACCATGCTTAAGTCCATCCTTTGCTTGTTTGCATGCTTGCCTTTCATATTTGCTTCCATACTTGCATAAATGTATTGCATTGCCATGTTGCATCCTTAGCTCGCATGCCTAGGTTGCATTGCATTATGCATGCATTGCCTCACTCTTGAAGTGAGTCATGATAGAGGTGGAAGCCCTTTGGTTTGACTATGTGCATTGCATTACATTTGAAATCAACATGCATAACTTGGTCTCTTGGGTCATCACGCATTGAAATGCGCGATTGATGGTCCGAGAACCAAGGACCATGTCCCTTTGAGTCATAAACATGACAAGGGATATGGTTGGTGCATACATTGCTTGAATTGCATTGCCATGCAAAGCTCTATCCTCTACTGCTGTCAAACAGATTCTGCAGGAGCTTTTTGCCGATCGACTGCATGGAGTGCCGACCGGCAATCCATCGGTCGCCGATGGATTCATTTTTGGCCGATCGCCACCAAATCACAGCCGATGATGATTCCCTCCAGCCGGTGGCATCCCCCAATGTCCAAAGAAGCAATTCTGAGACTTTAGCAGTCTTCAGAGGGGAAGAGCAGGGAAAACAGAGGCAGCCTACGCATGGCATTGGACTTCCGAGCAAGACCCAAGCACGCGTGCATTGAGCTCTCTTCCCGAGGCCCTTTTTCTTGCTTTCTTAAATTAATTAATTCGTTTAATTAATTTAGTTGGTCTGTAATAATTAATTAGCTAGGTTAGTTAATTCATTATTTGAGTTGTATTATTCTTTTGGTCCCTCCGAGCGAGGGCGAATTTGTAATAAGTGTGGGTGAGTGTGTGTATGTCTTCCAACCCTCACTTCTTTCTCCCTTTTACTTACCTGCTTTGATGGTTAGTAATAGGACATGTTTAATTTAGCATACCTTATGCTATGCATGCGTGCATCATTCATCAGTATTGCATGCACCGGGCTCGGCGCATCATGCTAACTATATTAGTATTTCAAATCTAACTTGAATACATGCTACTTGTGCATTTTCACATGTCATTCATAGAATAGCCGAGCCTACTCTAGTGACATTCCGTATGTGTTGCATTGGACATTTAAACATGGACTTGGATCATGCATTGATTGCTAACGAGTTCTTTGTTTTGGCACGGAGTACGATGTAAGCATTTATGCTTTAGCATTCTTGCATGCGTATGAGTGTTGCCATGATAGCATGATCACCATGAGGCTAGCTGCTTATGTGATATAACTGCTTGAATGCCTGTGGGTGAAGGTTGGATTGTCTGAGTTGGAATGGCTCATTGAAATCCGTGTTTTAGCCTACTTGCGAGTAGCAAATTCCAAAATATTTTTTCAAAACAAACGGATATGCAAAGTTTGTTCCCAAATAGGCAATCTAGTCTATACTTGTTTGTTGTGCGCATAACATAGTAATTCTAGGCTAATGATTGGGATAAGGACACATAACGTTTTCAAAAACGGATATCATGGTTAGTAGAGGCCGATCTTCGGATCGGGCGAGAGGGGGTGCTCATAGCTGACCTTCCCCAATCGTACCCTAGCTCCCGAGCCGCGGTAACTTTGGTGATGACGGACACGTGGCCTTTGGCACCGAGTCAGGGTTTCCTAAATTCCCCCTTAAAAAATATTTAGGCGGCGACTCTGTATCTGGCAAAGCAGTCCATGTTTGGCACTTCTTTTCAAAAATCTGTTTCTCAAAACGATTTGCCGGATTTGGACTCTTTGGTTCAGATTAAGAACCGTGACACAAATCGAGTCTGAACTGTAGCGGGGTCCCTCGCGGACGTGTTACAAATGGCACTCAAGTTTATTTGTTGAACATACATAATCTACAAATTTGAAGCACAACATAACATAATATTATAAGTCTATAACTATCAATAATAAAATAAATAACAGCAAAGTACTAGTGGTGCATTATAAATTTATGGCGCATGAAATCATTAAATATTAACCAAGCGAAGTGTCTCCTACGATTGGGAGTGGAATGAGAGACAAAACTTAAAGGGCTTGTAAGGATAGGGTGGGAGTTCATGTGAGAACCCGAATATATAAACCAAGTAAATAATTAAATAATAATAATATTACAATCTCAAATATTTTGGTGGTGAATCTTAAAGTGCAAAATAAATATTTGGAAGGTCTTTTAATTAATTTTAAAACCTAAAATAAATTTATGGTGAAAGTCTTTAATTTAGAGGCAAGGTTTATTATAAATAAATAAAAAAAAAAAAAAATAGAGAAGAGGGTGTGACTTAAAATCTAAACCACAAAATTAATAAATAAGGCTCATACCATTTGAGATGCATATAACTTACACATATATTTTGTATATTTATATATTTATTTGACCTACACATGCTTTAGGTGTACCCAACCACTAGTATAAAATAAAAACAAAACAAAACCCTAGCTCTTTGTCACGCCCCAAGCTCCGTGACAACGCCGCACACTCATATAAGTGAGCATGCAAGGCTAAGAATCCAATCACATAACCCACAATGTAAAATACTCAAATTAAATCCTTAATTGTCATAATGCCAAAATCCATAAAAATAAATAGTTCTTATATGAAAATGTCCGCTAAGTCCACTAATTTAATCCACTAACAAAACAATAATCCAAGTACTTAAATCATGGTCCTACTCTCGGCACTCTCACATGTAGAAAAAATCCCGCGCAGCTCTACTCATCAGAATCTGAAAAAAAATAAGGGTAAGCTAGATAGCCCAGTAAATAACCAACCATCACTGCTAGCTGGATCAAGTATACAAAAGTAAATAAATAAATAAATAAATCGATAACCAATAAATATAATTTTTTCTATAGTTCAATAAATGAACAATTATTTGTAAGGTGGTTTCATAGCTAAAAATAAACAATGTACAATACATTTTAAATGAAAAGCCAACAAGATAATTCAAAGTAATTCGTTGTTCAAATCGATGGTTCGATATTCAGATGGTTCAATGATTTGATTCACAAAACCCAAGTCTTAATGACTACGGTCACTTAGCCCGTGACAAGGCCCAAAACCACACATAGGCCGGTGGTAAAGCCCCAAAAAAAACTAGTTTCTATGCCAATAAATAACCCCCATTGGCTAGGGTCCAAATCATAGCCAGACTAGAGTGATATTCAAAATTCAAACAATACACAACTTTTAAATAAAATATTCGATATTTTCAGAATAAACATTTGGTACAATTTTCAGAATAGTTTCACAAAATAGTCAAATAACTTTCATAATAATATTCGATATTATTTTATACTTGACCCATATTTTATTTTAAGAGAACATGAAGGCTATAAATAAATAGTTATAATTTTAAACGATTCACCAGGAATAAAAATGAACCAACAGTGATAGAGGGTTACTTACCTTCAAACAGCTAAAATAATATTTTCCAAGCTAATCTCAAATTACCAAGATCCACCTCAATCTCACAAACCTAATAAAATATTACACCGCTTAAACAATTATTATGTGCACCCATCCATCTCTTCTTGTAACAACAATAGAATAAATTATCCCAATAGTCTATTAGGAACTCCCACGATTTAGCATCAAAACAAAGTCATCACGGCTTCAGAAATTCTCAACCCATATTATTCTATTGTTGTTTATATACATGTAAAAATTTGTAATTGCTTGTAGTCAATCGTGTATCCCACAAATACACCACCATTAAACTTAACCCATCACATATCAATCTCAAAATATGAACCACCCAAACGGGATGCAAAATACACTCTAAAATTGAGCAAAATCGAGACCCCCAACATAGACTACATCAATATATCTATTTAATCATATATGCCCATAAAATCATCTATTGATATATTAACACCAAAATCATAGATAAGAATGCAATAAAATAAATCTTACCTTAAGTGATGAATAAAGAAAAATCACCACTCTATGAATCCTCCTTCTTCACTTTGGTTTTGTTTTGTTTTCTTTAATTTTTCTTTTACCTTCTCAAACCCTAGCCGCCTATGGAGCAATTCCCAGCCTCTATTTTGTTTGTTTCCCAAGACTTAAAGCCACAATAGGTGGGCTTATTAACCTAATTTCTCAAAGTTACAAAATTACCCATCTAAGTAATAGAAAATATAATGCCATCTCATAACTAATTCTTTGATATTAATAAATGACCCATATAAATTAATTTAATTACTAATCTATCCAATAAAATAATCCTACACACAATTTGGGTTTTACACTCTTCTAACAATTTCCCTAGCAGCCGTGGGTTATGAAGGAAAGTGAGGGATGATTCAATCATCAAGATTATTGTTGTAGCCAAGGAGAGCTTTGTGTGTGTTGTGCCTTGTGGCCTCTTAGGTTTTCTTTGCTTCTTTCTTTGTTCTTTATCCTTATTCTATTGTTATATAATTCATTTATGGAGAGGTTGTAGGTGTATGTATTTTGTGTCTGTATATATATATTGCTATGAAATCTGAGGAGTTAAATTCATGTATAAAGAATGGGTATTATTCTTAGTTCAAAAATTCTGTGCATAATCACGAAATTTAAAAATCAAGAAACCATATCAAAAGAATGAATTTTGAACTGAAATTTTTACAGTAGATTAATTACATATTGAATTGAATATATGAATTTTTTCATAATTTTTGGGAGTCAAAATCCATATAAACCGATACGTTGAAATCTGTCCAGAAAACTGGTTTTAAACAGTAAGTTCGGGAGTGTTGTTCTCTTTGGGTATAAATCCGAAAATTATCAAATCAGTGTCATTAGAACCGGTTACGAGTCTAGTTTCTTACATTTTTTACCTTGCATTGATTGCTCATGTATACTAAGAGAACCGTCAATTTCTTTAAAGTGCTGCAGAAAACAACCTGTTTGAATATAATTAATTGTAAATAATTATTTTGATAAGCAAATCAAGTGAAACCAATTTGAAACTTAGGATATATTAGTTGATATCGGGAGGGTTTTAAAATTTTTCAAACAATGTGGAGTGGGTTTTTAATTTTCAAAGTTAGCGAATAGATTGGGAAAACTAGTTTAAAATTCTATTTTATCTTAAAGTCACTTTTAATTAAGTTTCGATTTGAACCCATGTCTTGGGTGATTTTAGACCTTGAAGAACATGAGCTTAGGTAATATTTAAGAGTAACGGTGAGTTGAATTGAGCCGTGTTAGTGCGCTTTAGTTGAGGTTATTTAGTTCCTATTCTTTAGTATTTTTAAATTAATAGTGACGTGTAGTTTTCATACTTGGTTCAGGGCACTGGTTGGACTTTCATACTCTATTCGAGGATTATATTATTTCGTTTTCATATGAGTAGTTTCATGCTACATATTTTTATAAATGTTGTGAACTGTTGGAAAATTTAATTGTTGTTTCAAGACTAAACAGTTTTGATAAATTATTATATTATCAATGGAATCAAATTATTTGTGAAACATGTGTGAACTTGGCATACTATAAACTATTTGTTTTGGTCCCATGTTTATTATGATGAAGTACCATGTTTTGCGAAACTGATGTGTATTGATTATTGGGACCATCTGTGTATTTAGTGCAGGAAAATTATTCCACTGTGTGTGGTGACTCTGGCCACTAGGGAACAGATCCGGGTTGGGCCGTGTTGACTCTAGTGCTCAACGATTGTAAGGAAAAGACCTAGGTTAAGCTAGGTGACCTTCAATCGGATCGTCTTAAAGAAAAGGCCCAGGTTGCCAACTTGAGGATGACTCTTAGTTCGGTATTGGATCCATCGAGGCTTACAGCCTTGAAAACTGTGTGGCATGTTACTTGTTATTTTCTTGGTACCCAGAAAATTATTGGTGTTCATGTTGTAACCTGTTTTAAGTGGAAAATGTCATTTATCATGATCATGAGAGACATAAGTATTTTAACTGTTGAACTGTGGAACCTTCTTTTTGAAACAGATTATCTTTATCAAAACTGTATGCCAATCTAGTTTCTGTGAGATATATCTTATTTTGGAATTGATCCCTGTTTTCAAAACTGTATTTACTATCCATGTTGTTACTCACTAAGCTATCAGCTGACTTAGTTGTTTACCATTTCCAGGTGTTAGAAGGATTTAGAGTGGACTCATGACATAGTGGGGACTCGATTGCATGGACCTCTAGGACATTCATTGATTTTGGTTTAGATTGTTATGTCAAAGTTGTGCATATTTATTTTTATTTTTATTGAGGTTCATTTAGGATTATTTTGATATGTGGGCTATTTATATCCCATAAGTTTGGATGGTATTGATTACGGTTGGTTTTGCCGTTTATACTTGTGGCATGTCACTGGTTTGAGTTTGGTTATTTGTTATTGGACTTTTGTATAGTTGTTCAATGTGATTATGGATTAGTGGTGAGGCTTACGTGTGCCTTGGGCTGAGTCCCTGTGGGCTACGGCCGGTCATGCTTGGATTTGGGGTGTGACAGTTCAACTCCACAGGTGCTAATCTAACTATTAACCACTTATTTTCGGTTTCAATAAGTTTGCATCTTCTTTATTGATTGGACATTTCATACGAGGTGGGTAAATTGGACTCTTTGCGGGAACAAACAACTCTTCCACTTGAGCTCCCATGCTTGATGCAGTTTGGATGGAAGATTGAGCATCTTTGCCCGGCTTTTAAATGATTTTAATTAAATTCCTTCGGTATTAGGTCAAGCTGGCCACAACTGGAAGGCAGGAAAGAGGATTGTAGTCATCTCAGTAATCTTGACAGGAACACTTGCCTTGGGCATTTCATCGTACATTTGGAAGAAAAAGTGGCAGCCAAAGAGAGAAGGAAATAAAAATTAGTCATTGATGCTTCAGTATCTCACGTTTGTAGGTGTGCTTGCTTGAACGTTTACCTGTTTTGAACAAGTTGTTTCATTTACATCTTCTCAACGGCTCCCTTCTGCAAGACAAATAAGACATCATTCTGGAGCAGCTTGCTACAAAGAAGCCAAGAATGAAGATATAGAATTACTGTTATTTCACTTTTCTACAATCACTAAAGCTACAAAAAACTTTGCAATTAACAATAAGCTTGGAGAGGGCGGATTTGGACCTGTTTACAAGGTAAAAATATAACTACACTTCCAGTTTTTTGAAAACTAACTGATGCCCAACCACATGAACTTTTGACAGTAGATTGCCTAATTCAATGACTGATTCAGTATTTTGCCACAAACTTCCCATTATGTCATGCAGAATTAATAACTCTACATTTTAAAATTTTTAAGAAGCACACATATTTAATAGTGTTATTATCTGAACAAGCTCCAATGAAGATGTAGAGTGACTTTCAACATAGACTTTATGCTAAGCATGGGGTAGAATCAAACATAAACATTATACAGAAGAAAAAGCATAAAGGAAAAATGCAGAAAAATTGATGTGGCTTCTTTCAATGGCACCATATTGTACCTAACAAACAAGATTATTTTTAATTGTCAGGGTATGCTAGAAGGGGGACAAGAAATTGCTGTGAAGTTGCTTTCGAAGAATTCAAAACAAGGAGTCGATGAGTTCAAGAATGAAGTCATCTGCATTGCCAAGCTTCAGCATCGGAATCTTGTAAAGCTTTTAGGATATTGCATTCAAGGAGAAGAAAGGTTGTTAATATGAATACATGCCCAACAATAATTTGGACTCCTTTATTTTCAGTATGGCTTTCTTAAAACCATTAGCTAGTTTCATTCTATTTCATTTTTTTTTTAATCGGCTAAAGAAAATAAATTTTATTGATGGAAACAAAATGCATTACACATTAAATACATCAATAAAGAGGGCAAGAGAAACACGCATCATAGTGAACCTCCTAATCCTAACTAGGTTGGCACCAAGAAAAACACCGAATCATATGCAAGCTCAAGCCAAAAAAGTTGGTGAGAGACCAACATAAAGACACCAAAATCAACAACCCACCATATATGACACAATATCAGCACAGTACCAAACTAACCTACTAAATCACACTGCCAAACTAACCTCCCAAATCCTCATATATCACACAGCAATATCAGCAACAGCATAATGAACAATGATGTACTCCTTCTCTACTTCACCTCTGTCATTACTAGCATGGAGCAACCATCAAGCTTCAGACCACCCAGATTCCCAACTCCATCAGTCCACCAAGTCCTTGAAGATCACGATGCGTGGCCCCTAATCAGCTGCAGATTATGAACCAGATCATGCACTGAAAAAGCAAAGCTTGGGTTATTATACTTAACTCACAAAGCAATCATAATTTTTACCATCTCACAAAGATCTATCACCTGTGGCTGAACTCCTCTAAAAACACAATCATTCCTGCACTTCCAGATGGACCACAGCAAAGGCATAGGAATTGTTTTCCAAATCATCCACTCAAGCTTCTTAAATTTAAACCCAGCCCACCAATGAAGCAATCATTTTATTTCATATTGGAGCAACATTGTGACCAATGTCTCATTGTAAAAGGTGAATTACGAGGTTCATAGCCAAAAGGGAGGCACTTCTACTTTACAAACCAGTGACATTTTTGTCTTTTATGCCCCCTTCAATGGGAACCTTCCCATTTTATGAATCAAGGATGAAGGTCTTACTAATTGACCTCTTAGACTTCCTCCAATGCAAAATTATATTTTTATTTATTGGAATCATTTTGCATTTATAATCGAGAAACCATCTAGCAGCTTTGTTTAACTTGGGCGAAAAATTGGACAGATCAATCACAAAAGATCCTACTGGATTGGCCTATGCGCTTCCACATCATCAATGGAATTGCTCAGGGGCTTCTTTATCTTCATCAAGATTCCAGAGTGAAAATTATCCATAGAGATTTGAAAGGTAGCAATATTTTACTAGATCAAGAGATGAATCCAAAAATATCAGACTTTGGCTTAGCTAGAATATTTGGAGGAAATGAGACGGTAGCAAATACGAAAAGAGTGGTTGGAACATAGTAAGAATCTTCTAACTAGTTCAAAAGTTTTCTTTTTTCAACTATATAAATTTGTTAATTTTTTATTGCTTTCCTTTAGTGGGTACATGTCTCTAGAATATGCAATGGAGGGGCTATTCTCAGTAAAGTCCGATATATTTAGCTTTGGTGCTTTGGTATTAGAAGTAGTGAGTGGGCAGAGAAACAGGGGATTTTTTCACCCAAGTCACGACCTCAACCTTCTTGGGCATGTAACCATAAAGTTGAATAATTTTTCTTTTGAAAAGGAAAATCGTGATCTTACAAAAAAGGGTTATATACAGAAAATTTATCTATAATGATGTAGCAATAATATCTCTAAATCCAATTATGAGCCACGTTGAAGGATATTTTATTTTAAAATAAAATGCCTCAATTCAACTGCATGATTTTGTATAAAAATTATGTACAATACTTTCAATGTCACTTTTTGAATAATTCAAATGACAACTTGAAAGTGTGTTCTACTATTCAGGCCTGGAGATTATACAAGGAAGGCAAGGCTACAGAATTGATTGATGTACAACTACGGAACTCATGCAATCTAACTGAAGTGTTGCATTCAATTCACGTGGGTTTATTGTGTGTGCAACAACGGCCTGAGGATAGGCCTAGCATGGAAAGTGTGGTTTGGATGTTCGGCAAAGAGGGTGCTCTGACTCATCAGCCTAAACAACCTGGTTTTTTCACTGAAAGAAATCTTCTTGAAATAGAAAGAAGAGAGATTGAACAATGTTCCGCCAATATGGCCACCATAACATAGTTAGAGGCCCGATAGAAGACAATTCTTGTTGATGTGTAATTGTTATGATCCAAGCAAGACCTTTGAGTTTGTTTAGCTAATGAACATAATGTCAAAGCTGTCTTTCTTGGCAACCAGCTTCAGAAATCTTGGCTGATAAACAAAATGTTAAGCCCTGTTTTCTATGCTACAATCTGGCTTACCTATGTCTTTTACTTGGTTTGGTTGCTTTTCCTTGTCTTGTGTTGGCTATTTGCAGACTTTGAATGTTGTTTCACATGTGTATCTAAATATAAACAATGGGTAATCATATCTTTTAATCCCAACAGATATTGTATATAACACAAGGTTTTGAATACCGTAATGACTTTGGTTTCATTTTTACTACGGAAAATTGACCAATAGTCCGTCATTGTTAGAATTGATGTATTATTGATTGATATGTTCTATTTATTACAAATGGTGAGGGTTCTTTATATAGAAGATGTAGTGGAGTAGGTGGAGGAGTAGGTGGTAGTAGGTGGTGGTAGGTGTAGTAGGTGTGGTAGGTGAAGGTAAATTTTAACAACCCCCCGCAAACTCAAGGAGGATAGGAACTAACCAACTTGAGTTTGGAGAGAGTAACAAAACAAGAAAATACATAAAAATAAAAGAGGATAGGAGACACTGTATGGTCGTGTCAGACCGTTGGTGAAGGCACTGTATGGTGGTGTCATAACGTTGTAGAGGACACTGTATGGTTGTGTCATAACGTTGTAGAGGACACTGGATGGTTGTATCATAACGTTGTAGAGGACACTGGATGGGTGTGTCATAACGTTGTAGAGGACACTGGATGGTTGTGTCATAACGGGGTAGAGGACACTGGAGGGGTGTGTCATAACGTTGTAGAGGACACTGTATGCTAACCGGAATCAAATGTCGGGACAGTTTATGGGGTCATGTCGGACCGTTGTAAAAGTTGCACTCTCAAAAGGTGTGCCCAATTTTGTCAAAAAGCGTGCCATCAAAAGGCGTGCCCAATTTATCAAAAGGTGTACCGGACATAATGGCGAGGCACGTGATTACATTGGCTTGCGCGCCCGTTTTGTCATCTGGCGTCAAGTGGCGCGCGATGCGGGGATCGGCCCTGGCTATTTAAACCAAGGTTGAGGCGGAGGCTGTGCAAACCAGTCTGAAACCGCTGAACATTTTCATTCGGAAACATCGGAATATTTGCATTCTGAAACATCTGAACAATGGCCTCTTCTTCCCGTTCAGCTACCCAGAATATGGCCTCTTCATCCCGTGGTCTACTCACTCTCTTTCCCGACCTCAATGAGGCAACAAGAGAGAGAACTGGTGCGGTGGCCAGTGAACCTCAACCAAACACCTCTGTGTTTGCTCCGTTGAACTTTTCGATGCGGTCGGTGGAGCAAAAAATGGCGGTGCAAACTGATATTGAGGCCAATCAGTATACTTTAAAGTCATGTGTGGAGACCATGACGGCGGTCACTAACTTGTCGCACCGGCTGCAGAGTAGGACGAATGAGGTGCAGCAGTTAAATGCCCAACTGGCTCTGTTCCAACGCATGTATAAGGATGTGCGAGCAGAGATAAGTGTGCTAAAGGCAGAAAACAAGGAGCTGAAGCGGAAGGCCACCGTGATGTTCCGATTTGGAGGTCCGCCATATGCTGTAGTGGAGGAGCAGGGTGGAGTGAACGTGCTCGGTGGCGGGGGAAACACGGAGACAACACCGGCAAGGGCCGCTCAGGACGGAGGCAAAAAGAAGAGACCTGCAGTAGAGTAGAGAAGAAAAAGCCCACTGTGGGTGTGGTTGTTTTGTTTGTGTGTTGTTTTTTTTTTTTTTTTTTTTTGATATAAAAATGGTGAACGGGGGTGAGCCCCGACATGAATAAAAGGAGTTTGGTGTGCAGATCGTCTTCGTCTGCTTCTTTTTTTTTTTTAATTGGTAGAGAATAGTAAAAGAAAAAGAAACGAAAAGAGGGGACAAAATCCATGTGAGAAAGTGGAGTGAAGGGGAGAGAATCTAGAAAGAAGAATGGGTTTGTGTGTATGATGCTCTGGGAGAGATGATTATGTTGGAAAAAAGAAGAGAGAGACTTGGGACCCTATGGGTTGTCAAAAAAGTAGAATAAAAAAAAATGCACATGGGTTGGAAAGTAAAAAAAAAAAAAAGAGAGAGAGAGAGAGGTGTAGATTAATCCAAAGGTCATCACGATCTCAAACATGAAAGCGTTCCATACGCTCACTCCGGAGGACAACGAAAATGCCGATGTTGACATGCCATTGGTGGAAAACTTGAGTAATAAACAAGCCACGATGGAACCAAGCAACTGGGCAATCCAGTAGAGGATGCCACGTAGGAGGGTGATGTGGCCGCCGATGAAGGCGCCGAAGGTGACGGCGGGGTTGACGTGGCCGCCGGAGATGTTAGCTCCGATCGAGACGGCGACGAAAAGAGCAAAAACATGGGCGATGGCAGCAGAGAGGACACCGGAGGGGGTGGCGGCGCCGTCGCCAGTCAGCTTGTTGAAGGCCATGCCGGAGCCTTCTCTTGCGAAGACGAAGATTAACGTTGAGATGAACTCCGCCAACAGATTATCAGAGAGAAATGGATGACATGAACCCGTTCTTAAGGCAGCTGCCTCGTCTCGAGCTTGATGATGAAGGAAAAACATATAGCAACGGCTCCTATTGAGCTTCTTCTTAGTCTTCTTCTTGCTCGGAGCCGGCGATGGAACAGCCACAGCCGGAGGAGAAGAAGCCGGAGACTGAGCTCCGACGCCGGACACTATGAAGAACAGAAATGGAAAAACGAACGCAGGGTTTCGAGCCCAGGCTTGTTCTAGAAAGAGAAAGTAGAGAGAGAAAGTGTGAGAGAGGTCTTGCGAGTTGATGGAGGTCTCAAATTGGTTGAGGTCCGGCGGGCGGCCAAGGCGAGGTTGCCGCCCGCCGGTGAAGCGAAAAATACTAAATTCTTAATCTTGCTCTGATACCATGTTAGAATTGATGTATTATTGATTGATATGTTCTATTTATTACAAATGGTGAGGGTTCTTTATATAGGAGATGTAGTGGAGTAGGTGGAGGAGTAGGTGGTAGTAGGTGGTGGTAGGTGTAGTAGGTGTGGTAGGTGAAGGTAAATTTTAACAGTCATTTAGAAAGTTTTGTCACGGAGGTCCAAGGAATGGTCTTTGTTAGTAATAAGAACATACGCAAGCTACTTACTGGTTGTTAAATCCAAACATGATGCATCAACAAGGGGATTATGGTGTGAATACATGCCTAACAAAAGCTTCTGACTTCTTTATTTTTGGTTCTTCTCTCTCAAGCTTAACAACTCCACTCTTTATTTTAGTTCTCTCAACATTGAAGTGGTTTTATATTTAGAAGTTCATTTCTTGATATATTCAAAAATTCAACGAGCAAAGCATGGATTAACAAAGCCAAAATGTTGCACAAATCTAACCCGTGGCACATTATTGGATTGGACTAAGCACTTTCACATTACCAATGGTATCTCTTGGTGGTTTTTTTTTTTTTTATCTTCATCAAGATTTCAGACTCAGAATAATTCATAAAAATGTCAAAGCTAGCAATTGCTAGATGTTGACAATGGCCTAGATGTTGACAATGGCTTCATTTGGGATGTGGGTTGGCTCTTTGGCTCTTTTAAGTCTTGAACTAAAAAGTCTTATTTGGGATAGGCTTTTTGCTTTGTCTCCGTTTTCTTTGAATTCTATAATTTAATAAATTTATTGTTGTATTGTGTGCTTTACAACAATTCTGGTGACGGGTTTCTGCTCGTTTTTTTTTTTTTTTTTTTTTTTGTTTTTGTTTTTTGCAATTGGTGATTTGTAGATCAACAGATTTCCCCTTAAGTACTCATGGCTGGTGAGCCATAATCTTCAGTCAGTGTTAATGGATTGGTTTTATGGCTTTATTTGGTAAATTGGGCTTTACGTCTTTGATACTTTTCATAAAATTGGGTGGTTTGAGATTGTTGTGTTATTAGCTTTGGGGAGAAGCAGTCTTTTTGTTGCGTTTTTATGCCTGTTGTTAGTTTGTTACAAGGCAGTGGAGTGACAGATCAAAGGGAACACGAATATGTTAATAGAGTTAAAATTGGAATTTTAAAATTCTTAATAGCTGACATCATCCCTATGTATTAGTTAACCTAACAGCTGATTAACAGATGGAGGAAATTGTAGTGCGACTAAAAAATATAGGGAGGAGTATGTAATTTCCAAAACTACAGGGGTACCAATGTATTAGCTAGAAACCTCGAGGGAAATTCAGTGGAATTTACCCTGTCCATAACAGACTTCTAATACTAATCTTTCTTTGTCCCTCTTATTTTTATGGTGAAGGGAAAACAATAGGCCTACTATATTACTAAACAGCCACATAGAAGGTGAAAGAATTTGGTGAAATAGAATCAATTGATGCTCCTTTTATCTCATACATAATCCTTAGGAAGCCCCTGTTTGAAGAAGCTGCACATGATGAGATGTCCAAAAATCTATGGTAATAAAGAAGGCGATAGTGATAGCAGACTGGACTTTTATTTTCCAGTATGCATGAAATGGAGTTGTTCAGTTGAGAAGCTAGACTACTCTGTTAAAAGAAAAGTAAAAGAAGAAGAAACAAGACTATTGAAGAGTTGTTGGAATGATTTTCATTCTATTTACTAGCTTACTTTTCCTGTCTTATGAATTTGCAAATGCCTTGCTTTTCTAAAAATGTCCAAATCGATTGTTAATTTGGTCAGTTGAATTTAGTGCCAAGTTGGTTTAGACTATTCTGATGGGCATGACTGATTGTTTATACGCAATGGGATTCCCTCAATGGTATTCCAACCCTTTGGACCAATAATTGAAAGGAATCTTTACCTGCTCTCCAATTTAGTGTCTAATAGAGAGAAAAAGAAGGGCATGGTGTGCTGATTGTGATATCAGAGTTTGTTATCTGTATGCTTATCCTACAGATTAAATGAAAATAAATAAATAAACTGATCAGTAGAAAAAAAAAATGACAATTTCTGAAGTTGACATTGCAGGGATGACTGAATATGTGTTTGAAATTTCTTCAGTTTCAGTGAGAGCAGCTTCTCCATGCTCCATCAGAAAAGATATCAAGCCATTTATGCAATCAACAACAGACAAGCAAACAAGGAGACACAAAAAATCGCATGGTCTATGAATTTTGTTATCCAAGATTCCCAATATCTAGCTGTTCCAATCGAAAGGTACACTTAAAATTTAGAAAATTATGCTTTTCTAAATAATGACTTAAGATTTATTGCAAATAGCAAACCAATGTGGGCCAAAGGAAGACTTACTGCAAGAGGTCTTGAGTCTTCCTCTTTCTTTCTTTTTTCTTCTTCTTTCTCTGTTTCTTTTTATTTATTTATTTACTACATTTCTTTTAAATTGCATAAACAATGGAAAAACAAAGGTAGTCCATGGATTGAAGAGGAGACTGTCAATGGAAAGCCTTAAAATACCTCTATTTTTTTCCTCTTTATTTTCCATCTTAATAGTCTCCAATACAGTAGACACCATAACTAAAACTCACTCGATTACAGGCAGCAACACCATAGTCTCTTCTGGTGGAAGCTTTGAGATGGGTTTTTTCAGCCCTGGCAGTTCCCGGAATCAATACTTAGGAATATGGTACAAGAATATTTCTCCTAGAACCGTTGTATGGGTTGCCAATAGAGAAATCCCACTCCTTGATTCGTCAAGCGTCTTAACTATAATCAACCCTGGAATTCTTGCCCTTGTCAATGGTACTGGCAGAGTCATTTGGTATCCCAATATGACAGGATCTACACGGGACCCTGTTGCACGACTGATGGAGACTGGAAATCTTGTTGTGCAAGATGCCAACGATAAGTCTGGGCATTTTCTGTGGCAAAGTTTTGATTATCCGTGTGATACTCTTTTACCGGGCATGAAGCTTGGAAAGAACTTTGTAACGGGCCTAGAGCGCCACCTCTCCTCCTGGAAGAGCAGCGATGATCCAGCTCCAGGTGAGTTTACATACCAGTGTGATCCTCAAGGGTACCCACAAAATATTCTGAGCAGTGGTTCTGCTGAGGTGTTCCGAACTGGGCCATGGAATGGTATCGGATTCAGCGGGAGACCAAGCCTTAAATCTAATTCTATCTACGCATTTGAATTGGTTTACACCAAGGAGGAGGTGTATTATGATTATAAACTCCTCAGCTCAGTTGTTTCAAGGTTTTCTCTGAATCATACTGGCGTTGTGCAGCGCTGGAACTGGATTGATCGAACCCAGCAATGGGTCCGTGTCCTGACTTCGCCGACAGATAACTGTGATGCCTATAAACTGTGTGGTCCGAATGGTAACTGTATCGTTGGAAACAATCCGGTATGTGGTTGTTTGAGCAAATTTGTGCCCCATAACCAAAGGGAATGGGGAAATGGAGATTGGTCTAATGGGTGTGTTCGGAGGACACCGTTGGATTGCCATAATGGAGATGGATTTGTCAAGTATTCAGGCTATAAAATGCCGGACACACGGAACTCCTGGTTTGACAGGAACATGACACTCGGGGAATGTGAGATGGTATGCTTGAAAAACTGCTCTTGTATGGCTTACTCAAATTTAGACATAAGAAGAGGTGGAAGTGGCTGCTTGCTTTGGTTTGGTGAGTTGATTGATATGAGAGAGTTAAATACAAATGAGCAAGACGTTTACATAAGGATGGCTTCCTCTGAGTTAGGTAAGAATTCATACCAAACACATAGATTAGTGAACATAGATTGATTAGATTATACCTCTGTAAGAACCATGTAGCTAACTATACTGAACCTTTACATTTCTTCCTTAAAAAATTCCTCACTATATTACTTTTCTACATCTAACTATAATTTAGCAAACGGAGAGTTCATTTTGGTTTCATCTTGAATGTTGATCTTTGTTGTGGGAATTCAATCTGGATGATACTTATTACCCATCTAAACCCACATGCCCACCACAGTAGGTTATACTTGTATTTGTATTTGAGTCAATTTTGACCCCGGTTTATTATCGTTTGGATTTTTGTTTATTTTGTGTTATTTCAGAGGTCTAGAGTTATGATTATCTTTGATCTCTATACTCAAAGTGAAACTGCATCATTTACTTTTTCCTACCCTTTTCCTTTCTCTCTACAAATCTTTTGATTAGAACACAACCTTACTTTTATTTTAATGAAGACCCTGGTTTAAAAATGAAGGCTGGAAATCAACTAAGCTAGTCAACTTTAAAAAAAAAAAAAATGCATTGGCCAAAAAAAAAAAAAAAAAAGACATGACAACCAGATTTATTTATCAATACAAGAATAGCGATAAAAAAAGTCCAATTAGTTGCCATCTTCACTTTTATCAACACCTAAACTGTCTTTCTACTACAGAACTCTCTTTTTGATCAACTTTAAATCTCAAAATAAATTTTCAAAACCTTATCAAATGACTAAACTTATATTGTTGAGATATTTTATTATATGATTTTTATAACTTTATGTCTATCTTATATAAAATTATAGAAAGATTTGCTCATAGCAATTCTAAAATTAAAAATGATAAAATTCTACCTAAAATTGTCTGTCACAAGAAAGATTAAGTGAATTAGCCATATTATCAAGTAAAAGAATATATTAATGAAATTTGAATAGAAGATTTAATTATTAGTTATTTTCTCATCTCAAAAAGAGAATAAATTTTAAATAAAAAAATTAAAACAATACTGAAAATTGTAGAGAACCTCATTTAAAATTATCCCTTTAGACGTCAAATTATCTCGAGTCGCCCTAACCAAACCAAACCAAGCCTTAAGTCCCATCAAATGAGATCGGCTACATAAATCCTTCTTCTCCTTTCGGCTTTATCAAGGGCATCTCGAGTCGCCTTGATTGGTGAAAATACTTTCTTTTGATTTGGCCTCCTCAAGTCGCAATTCTATTTTTGCCCCTGCATAAGCTTCTAAATTCTTGTGTGTTTGTTTTGTTTAGCGTTATTCATCCCTTTTGCCATAACAATTTCAATACATCAAGGGATAGAAATCTAAAGCAATCCCTTTAGGTTTGTGCTTCCTGATTGTATTATCTAACTAATCAATTGACCATTTCTGTTAAATGGATAGAGGATTCAACAGCCCATAGCAAGAAAAGAGAGATAGTGGTAGTGATCGTGGCATTGTTAATTGGACTTCTTCTGCTGGGTATAAGCCTGATCGTGTATCTCCGAAAAAGGAAAAGGAGGAATTCACAACTGAACAGAGAAGGTATATATCCATACATGTCATTCTGTGTGAAACTATGTACTGGTATGCTACATTTTTTGAACTACTTGTCATCTTGATATCCATTTTGTCCCCGCTTTGTAGGAATTCTAATGCACAAGTCTGAACAAGGTTACACTGACAAAACCCAAAACGAAGATCTAGAGTTACCATTGTTCGACTTAACTGTAATAGCTGATTCCACAAATAATTTTTCAATCAACAATAAGCTTGGAGAGGGTGGATTTGGACCTGTTTACAAGGTAATAATGTAAAGACACTCTTATGTAGTCTACAAGATCAATGCCCAATCTCATGGAGCCTATCCAGAAGCCATAAAACCATTCAACTTTTTTATCACTGCTTTTTCATAAATAGTAATGCTACAAACACATAAAATTTTCTACAGAAAGGTGCATAGAATGTTGTTCTGCAGGCAGCAGCACTGCATTCATCTTGAAGTTTGGGTCCCCACTTTCAGAAAAAAAAAAAAAAAAAAAAATTGTATTCCTAAACTTACTAAATCTTTTAATACAAACCCCACTATTCTAAAGGTAAAATTTTTATAAATATGCCTACTTTTGAGAAGTTGAATTTTATATTTTTCTTTCAACTTTCAAAGAAGACAATTGGTTTGATTCATCCTTTCTCCCTATGAAACTTCATAAATCTGTGCAATTTTTTCTTTTAAGTAGTTGTAACATAAATCACTGGTCATAGCTGCACTTGTTGAAATAATGTTAGCCAGAGCAGCATAAAAACAGTAAGTAAAGACACAATTACTAAGAATGGCAAAAAATAAATATATAAATAAATAAATTGTTTGCTTTCAAGCTAATTGTAGCAGAAGATCATTCTATCAATTATAAAGGTAATTCTCAGGGTATACTGGAAGGAGGACAAGAAATAGCTGTGAAACGGCTCTCAAAGAATTCTAGCCAAGGACTTGATGAGTTCAAGAATGAAGTTATCTGTATTGCCAAACTTCAGCACCGAAATCTCGTGAAGCTTCTAGGATGCTGCATTCAAGGAGAAGAAATGATGTTAATCTATGAATACATGCCCAACAAAAGCTTGGACTATTTTATATTTGGTTTGGCTCTCTTCAAAACTATAATACTATATATATTGCACCTATTCCACTCTAAGACCACAACCAGCAGTCATTCTTTCTTTCCTTTTTCCTATACTTTTTTTTTTGTTTATTTTTGGTTTTATATAAACCTTGTGCTTTATTTGATAAGGGCAACAAAATTATATGTGGTTTTATTATATGTGCATTTGCATGAACATGGTCTTCCAAAATTTGGGATTTTCCATTGAGGAATCTTGTTAAATTTGTCTGTCAAATTAGCAAGAGTGTGGACTAAATTAGACAAAAAATTTGGACAGATCAAAGCCAAAGCACATTACTGGATTGGTCGAAGCGCTTCCACATTATCAATGGGATTGCACGGGGACTTCTTTATCTTCATCAAGATTCTAGGTTGAGAATTATTCACAGAGATCTCAAAGCTAGCAATATTTTGATAGATATTGACATGAACCCAAAAATATCAGATTTTGGAATAGCTAGAAGTTTTGGAGGAAATGAGACAGAAGCAAATACAAATAGAGTGATTGGAACATAGTAAGAATCTCTGTAATATGTTTTGTCTAATTCACTTATATTGTTGTGTCAAAATCCAGTTTTTCATTCCGTGTTTTGTTGCAGTGGGTACATGTCTCCAGAGTATGCAATGGATGGGTTATTTTCAGTAAAATCAGATGTATTCAGCTTTGGTGTTTTGGTGTTAGAAATTGTGAGTGGAAAGAAAAACAAAGGTTTTTATCATCCAGGGCACAACCACAACCTCCTTGGCCATTTAAGTGTACTGATTAGAAGTAATCTCATATGCATGTGCTCCAATAACGATAAAAGATCCTCTATTCCTAAATTATCTCTCTCTTCTATTTTGAAACACTCAATCATTGGATCCTTGAGAATCTTGAGGTACGGGTATCTTGGGGTGTAATCTAACTGTGAGTGTCTTGAGAAAGGAGAATAGAGAAATTTTGAGATAGAGGATCTTGTGTCTCGTACTGCTAATATTGTAGTGGATTATTCAGGCATGGAGACTCTATGAAGAAGGCAAGTCATTGGAATTGATTGATGAGGCTCTATGGGACTCATGCTACCAAATTGAAATGTTGCGATCAATCCATGTTGGTCTTTTATGTGTGCAAGAAAGTCCAAATGATAGGCCGAGCATGTCATCTGTAGTTCTGATGTTGGGCAGTGAAGCTGCATTGCCTCAAGCCCAACAGCCTGGCTTCTTCAGTGCAAGAAATGTTCATCAGACTGGTTCTTCGTCAAGCAAGGAAGCAACAACTACGGGCAATGAAGTCACCAGTACTACGTTAAGTGCTCGATAGAAATTATACCATGTACAAGGTGAAAGCTTAATCATTGTTTCTGGTTACAAGTTTACATGCACGATTCACCCACAAAAAAGTTCACATGCACGAAATTAAATCAAAAAGTATCATGAACATGTACTCTTTTTGTGTATACAAATTTGGTTTTCATGTTTGCATTCATTACTCTTTGTTTTATGTAACTAATTCTAGTTTGCCTACTTGTACATGTGAAAGGGAACTTTATTTTGAGAACGAGCATGTGTATCTACAACTTAGCACCAAATCTTTGTTTATTCGTGAATTTGCCCAGTCCAAACACATTACAATGTTATATACAATTGCTATAGGGATTCAGATATGTACGTGGAACAACATTCAAAGGCTTCAAATAGTCAACACGGGACAAGGAAAAACAACCAAACCAAACTAAGCAAATGACCTAGCTAGGTAAGGTTGTAAGAGAAGAAAATAGGGCTTAACATTGTTCTTATACAAGATCTCTGAAGCTAGTTGCCAAGAAAGATAGACAGCCTTAACATTGTGTTAATTTGCTAAACAGACTCACGGGTCTTGGACCATAACAATTAAACATCATCATGAATTGTCTTCTGTCACAAAAAAAATTTCACATCAAAAGTGGTCATTTCAAAAATAGATTTGAACTATTTATTTATAAATCTATGTAAATGGGCGATTTAGATCTACTTGTGGCACGATTACATTATTATCACATGCGACAGTGAATAATTGTTTTTCCTACCAAATATATTGGGTAGTTTCTACAAACATAATAAATCAGAGATTGAATTTGGCACCTATTCATTACCTAAAGCTAGAGAAGTGTATCTATATTGCTTCCTAGTAAACATGTCCAAATTCTTTTTATCTTCATTCATACAATAAATGTTATATATATGTATAAAACTTATTATATTTAGAAAGATAAATTATATTTATTTCTCTCAAAATTTGTGTTAGAATATTTTGGCTTGAAAATTTGACTTATTTTCATTTAAAAAAAGAGAAATATTAGGGACACAAATTTTGAAAAAAGAGAAATAAGGGTATGAGTGGAATTTTGCAGTGTAATAAAGAGATAAAATACTTTTTAATTATTTTTTTTAAAGGTAGCAGAATTAAAAAGGGTGTTTTTGGCAAAAACCCTCTCCTTGGACCATTTTTGTGATGTAAAAATTTTATTTAAGTTTCGTTTAGTGACAATCTATTTATAAATGACGGTAGACTTACTTTGGCCAAAACTCCCTTATTTATTAATTATTATAGTGACTACTGTGCTTAGTGTTGATGATAATATTTTACTATGTAAATATTAAAATTTTATAGGAATATTATTGTAAATTAGAATAAAATTTTACTATGAGATAGAGTAAAATTTTACTGTTGACATTAATTTCGATGGTGAAAATTATATTTTACTTTTTTAAAAGAAATTCATAACCAACATAAAACTTGTTTAATAGATATTGATAAGAAAATTCTAAAAATACTAATTTTATAAAAAAACCAACATTTAGATAAAAAGTTATATCATTTTAAAATTTTAAATTTTAAATTACTTACTAAGAATATTTTGATAATAATGATGCGTGCTGAACTTTTGAAAGAAAAAAAATTTGTGTTTGTACTTAATGTATGAAATTTTATTATGAAGAGGTTTTGATTAAATTCTTTAATTAAACAATAGATAGAAAGAGTTTTATTTTTTTTAGAAGCTACCAAAAGAGAAATTGGGAGAGACAAAGGAGCAACAGTCATCTTAATAAATTAACGAAATAAATGAAATTACTATATTACAATCACCTTCATTCCTTAGTCTAAGTTCTTTGCTTTACAGGGTGGGCTTGGGATGGGTTATTTTCAAAGTAGGTTAAAAGTCAGTTATTTGATTTTTTTTTTTTTTGCCTTTTTTTTTTATAAAAATAATGCATAAAAAAATAAAGAGGTGATGTGACTCAAAAAAGCCAAAAAAACTAAAAAGCTGACTTTTAACCCAATTGATAAAATAGGCTTTTGTGGTAATTTACTTTCGTCCCGTATCATATTAAGGAAGGGACAAATCGGGAGTGGTGGGTGCGGGACAAGAAATGGATTAATTTTATAAGTTAAACAATAGAAATATTAATAAAAATTATGAATAATATAGTATATTATGGATAACAATTTATACTTAATAAGAATTTTAAGATACAAGATATGAGCAAAAAAAATATAAGATAAAAAATAAATATGTAAAAATTAATATTAAGTATAATATTTTAATATTATTATAATTAAAAAAATATATATATTATCTATATTATTATTAATATATTTAATAATCAGATAGTCGAGAAAACGGGACGGGTAGCAAAATTGGTACCTACCCCACTTCCATATTGGGTCGGGTAGAACAGGGCTGGTAGCAAAACTCGTGCCCCACTTTCTCTCATCACTCTCTCTCTCTCTTCAATGCCACCACTGTTTACCAGGCCAAGCTATAATACCCATTTTAATGTAAGCTTCTTTAGCTTTGCCTCCTTTTCATTTGAATTCCATAATTTTGTTGTTATATTGTGTGTTTTTCAAATGCCTTGCTTTTCTCAAAAAGTCCAGATCAACTGGGATTTAAGTTGTTTAATTCTAGTGCCAATTTGGTTTAGAGTATTCTATTGACCATAACTGATTGTTCATACTCAACCACTTTGGACCACTAATTGATAGGAATCTGTATAACTTTTCCAAAAAAATAGTATGCTCTCGAATTTGATAGTCTTTAAGAGGGATGACTTGATATGTGTTTGAAACTTCTTCAGTGTTAATGAGAATAGCTTCATCAGGCCCCATCAGAGAAGAACATATCAAGCCATATGGGGTGGCCAACCCTTTGGCTGGTTGGATGCAAAATTTTAAAAATGAGACATTTTATATTTAAATATTAATTTTTATTATTTTAGTTTCATCAAAAATTAATTTTTGTTAGTTTTTGTGATGCAAAATTACTAATTAAGCTTTTGTAATCAGGTTTCTAAACATATCATTTTCAAGGATAAATTTCAAATACATTTAATCTTTCTTGTGATATAATTAACCATAGGTAGAACTTTATAAATTTTAGAAATACTTTTTTTCTATTGAAGCAATCACTACAACAAAAAACACCTTTGGCGACTAAATTTTTAGTCGTCAAAAGTCCTTTTTTAGTCGCCAAATGTCGAATTTTCACTTTCCCCGACAAAAACTTTTAGTCGCCGGTTTTGTTGCGAATACATGGTCGCGAATACCTGTGCCGACTAAAAAACTGTTAGTCGGCAATATACAGGTCTTCAGCGACGAAAGAATTTGTCGCCAAATGCAATTCCATTTTTGGAAATTATACATTTTGTGACTAAACTTTTAGTCGCCAATACTGATTTTTTTTATTATTTAAACATTTGCAGACTAAACTTTTTGTCGCCAAAAAGTACACCTTTTGGCGACCACAGACTTTAGTCGCCAAAACCATTTTTTAGAAAAAAAAAAAAAATTGCCTCTGCTAGTCCCAAGTTTCGAACCCGCAACGTCCCAACATTCTCAACCTTTACCAACACTTTCTCCCCACTACGCCACTACAACATCACATGAATATTAATGCAACATTTATTATTTATATACTATATTAACTGGTATTAATACAAAATTATATATATAAAAATAATTATTTTTATTTAATATATTTTATGTATAAAATAAATTATTTACTAAAAAAAATAGGATAGCACTTTTGGCGACTAAATCTGAATTTTAGTCGCCAATTCTCCATTTTTTGGCTACTAATTTGTTTTCTGTCGCTAAAAGAATTAAATCCCGCCTAAGGATAGCACTTTTGGCGACTAAACTGAATTTTAGTCGCCAAAACCTCTACTTTGGGCGACTAAACTGCATTTTAGTCGGCAATTCTTGACCTTTAGCTACTATTTTTTTTTTTGTAGCCAAAAAGCTTCACTTTCAGCGACTAAACTGTTTTTAGTTGGCAAAACACCTATAATCGGCGACCAAACTGCCGTTTAGTCGCCAAAACCATCACTTTTGGCTACTAAATCATTTTCAGTCGCCAAAAACCGTGACTTTTGGCTACTAAACAACCTTTAGTCGCTAAAACCCCTACATTCGGCGACTAAACTGCCTTTTAGTCGCTAATATCCTTATATTTGGCGACTATACTCTTTTAGTCGGCAAAAGTGATCAATTTTAGCGACTAATTCCATTTTAGTCGCCAATTCTATTACTTTCAGCGACGAAAAATGCAATTTTGGTTGCCAAAATTGCTTTTTGTTGTAGTGAATTGTTACGCATATTGTTAATAATATTTTGTAAGCAATACATGCATTTGAAAAAGAATCTAGATTTTTTAAAATATAATTTAGTATGCCAATTGGTATATTTTCCTTTCCTCATATTTGTGTGAATTCTTTGAAAACTTTTAATTTGGAAAATAAATCTAAACCGTCAATTTTATAAAAATCATCAAAACTTTCAAAATGAAGACAATATTTTTTTTCAAACTACCATCTAATGATTTTAATTTTTTTTAAATTAAATAAAAAAGTAAAAGGATAATTAAAGCTTGTCACAGATAAAAAAAACTTGGGATTTACAAAAGATGCATTAAAAATATGAATTTTGCAAACAATTTCCCTAAAAACACTTGTTAAGAAGTTTGAAATGGTTATACATTATTTATAAAAGTGTATCAAATAAAATTCCCTACCATTTTAAATTTTCTTAACTAACTATTTTCGAGCACTCATTAACAAGACTCAACAAACATATAATTATTATATGAGCATTACACAAAATAAGGACTTCCCAAGCCATTTACCCAATCAACAACGAACAAGCAAACAAGAATTTATATGGTCAATGAATCTTGTATTCCAGTGAATTTTGAAATGTGCATTTAGAATTTAGAAAACTAAATGCTTTTCTAAATAACGACCTAATGAGGGGGAAAACAAGAACTTTATACTAGATTAAATAGTAAGATGGAGAAAAGAAAGTAATGTTTACAATCTTGCTAAAATAAGAGAAAGGAAAACAAAGTTGTGTTTGGTTATGTGTTCCAAACACATTTCTATCTACTAACTTGAGTGTGGTGTTTGTTTTGAGCTTTCAAATTATAATTGCACACCTACTTTTGAAAACTCCTTTCCAGGCAGGAAAATTTGGCTAATTTAGTCGTCCTCCCAGATGTCCCCCTGACATCTGGCCAGTTGACCGGAACAGTGTTCGGTATTTTTTTTTTGGCACCTATTATTGTTATATTGTAAATAAAAAATATTTTCAGAAATTTTTTAAATTTTTATACGAGCTTTAAATAGAATTTTGAGTTGTGTGTTTGGTTATGAGTTGTAAGTTTTTGAATCAAATAACTTTTCTAATTTCAAAAACTTCCTCCAAAACTCAATTCAAAACTTTTTTCAAAACTCATAACCAAACAAATTTCCACACTCAAATCATAATTCCAAAACTTACAAACTCAAAATACAGATCTCAAATCATATTTAGAAAATTCTACCAAACACTACCAAAAACTTTCAATCGTGTTAAGTGTATTATAAGAAAGGATTTGAAAGAGTTAATGAACGATTAGGAGATTAAGAAAAGTTGAAAAAATTATTTTGAGTAATTGTACTTATTTTCAAAAATTATGCAGCTGCTAGACTCATGTTCTGCGGCCACCAGCTGTGAGTGTGATATCTACTGTGGAAATTCTCCCACAATGAGTAAGCATTAACCAGTCTGCATCAGAGGTCAAGCTATAATACCCACATTTATTGTAAGCTTCTTTAGCTTTGTCTCATTTTCTTTGAATTCTATAATTTTATAAATGTGTTGTGTTGTGTGTTTTACAACAATTCTAGTGATAAGTTTCTATTTTTTTTTTTTTTGGCAATTGGTTGTGTACGAGCACGAAATAATGTTCTCGTATAATCCTGTTGATCAAGTCTGCGCTCCTCCATACGTCGTCGCTTTACTCTCTCAAAACACAAACGTGAGCTAGCCGGCGGGTGTGTGCCGGATACCTCTCCGATGCCTAAGTCAGCAAAATAGACAAATAGACAAAAAGCTCAGTGTGTTCGAGAATCAAAGTTATGATACCTGTACAGAGGTCCTACTAGGAGCTTTTATAGATTTTGTCTAGCTCAATCCTAGTAGGATTCCAACTCTTCTTCTAAGAGTCCTTCTAGGAATCACACACCCTGCTCACTACTAACCAAGTGAGATGGTTTGCACAATCCTAGTAGGACTCTACTCTCCTTAGCAGAGTCCTCCTAGAAGTCTCGTGCCCAAGGATGATGCTTATCCTTCCAACACCCTCATCACTGTAAGCCGAGTGAGATGGCCGCACTCTGTTCGGCTGCTGATGCCTAACTGAGATAACATGCTCTGAACCGCACCGCGTTTTACCTCAGTAGCATGACAAGACAACCAAGTGAATACTGCCATGCTTACGTGCCAGTTTTAACCGAGCTTCACCTAGCTCGGTTTCCACCTTGTTCTCGTAATTCAGCTCCCTGCACCTCGGTTTAGCATACTCAAACCGGGCTACCTCAGACTTATGACCGGGCTAGCTAGGCCCAATGAGGAAGTCCACTCTACTCAGCCCACAGCTCGGCTCGCTTCTTCCCATTCCTAACTCGGCCCAAATTTACACATTTTACCCTCTCAATTGCCCCTTCATGCCATCTACAACGCATGATTTGGGATTATACTTCTCCTGCCGAGCTAAAAATATTCAAGCCAACCGAGCTCACCTTCCACTGAGCTACCGACAAGTTCGGTCCACAAACGTCTTTTCAATTGCTCTGCACGTCTGAACCATTTTTTATTCTCTTGGACACGTGGCAAGCTCCCATTGGCCAAGCACAGCTGTTACAGCCATCCTCGTACCTCGCAAATTTTGAACAGTCCCCCCCAAATTTTAGCTTTATACAAAAACTCTACTTTTCGAACCAAATACACCACTGTTCATCTTCTTGCTCTTGTCCTCTGAACCTCCATTTTCACGACTGTACCTCCTGTAAGGCTTGCACTTTCACCACCATCCTTACGATCTTGATCTCCATCACTTCATCTCCAAGCTGTAAGTGGCCCTAATCTTTTTCCTTTTCGTTTATTTTGTATAATATAGCAACATATAGCACAGTAGCTTTTCAAAACACATACTAGTATAGTTTTCAAATCAATGGGTTTGGAACCACTTGGTCCCAAAAACCACGTAATAGATCCTCCGCTGGATTCACAAACAATCTGTAAAATGATGCTTTTGATCCAAAATAATACTACGACCGCGATAGGAACTTGTTTGTCATAGATGCGTATTAGACCGAACTAGAACCCTTACCCATGGATCGAGCTAAAACTTGGAGCCATCCCTTGTGTCACAATCGAACTAAGAACGGGCTATATTCCATTCCACCGTACTAGGGTTTTATTATTTTTTTTTATCCTTCTTTTTTAGCCCGGCTCCATGATTTGGGCATAACACTTTTCATCTCCACTCTGCAGACTTTGACTAGGTTGGCCAGGCACACCCTTGCACACTCAACCGTGACACTCAACGTCATCTCAGCACCGAGCTAAGATCCCGAGCTATTTTATACATTAGTTTATTTGAAATGGGTAAATACCGGTTCTTAGTAAACTCACCTGGGGCCATTGTCGAATTCCGTAAGGACTACAACATCCCTGATGATGTTCATCTCTCTTTAGCCGAACTAGATACCATGCCCTGGGGAAAACAAGGTTTCGTTCCATTTACCATAACATCCATTGTTGAAGCCGGTCTTCGATTCCCAATCCAGCCACTCCTTTGTGAATTCCTTAGGCAAACAAGACTCTGCCCCACTCAGCTCTCCACAAACTCATATAGAATAATAAATGGCATCGCCGAGCTAAACCGCCGGCTTGGCCTCAACCTCGGTTTAGCCGAGCTATATCATCAATACTCGCTTGGCCAAAATGAAGACGGCTGGGTATATTATTTAAGAATAAAAAGATGCCGAGAGAAAATAATTAAAAACACACCGGACAAAGACGTGAATGACGACGACTTTTTTTGGGTTTCTGGTAATTTTGAAGACCAGGAAGCCCTAATACTAGGATACAGTATTAATTGGAATAAAGGAGGAGCCGGTATGAATACCTCGACTTAGCTTGTGCGTTCTTTACTCCTACTGTTTATAAGTTTTACATCGTGCTAACAGTTGCCTTTGTCTTTATGCAGACTTGAACCAGCTAAAGTCGCAGTGCCAATACCCCAATTTAGACGCACTCCGCGCCGCGCTTCAGTACCGCGATCGAGGTTGGGCCGAGCTACTCAATTTTGAACCAACATACAGATACAGTGGTAGGAGGAAGACCAGGGTAACTGACTTCCTCCTCGAACCATCTCCAGAGCTGGACCCAAACTTGCCACAAATCAACCTCATCCCTTTGACCGAAGAGCAAGAAATGGCCAAGTGCCGACCTGTTCTGGCCTTAATCACTGAACAAAAAACCGCTCCCATTGCTGATGTTCAGACTGAGATTCCACAAGTAGGTCAGACACATGAAGTAGTGGTGGCCCTCCCCTCAGCCCAAGCTACTTCATCCCAACCCCGCAAACAGCCGCGCGCACAAAGCCTGAGGGATGAAGATGATCCATCCCAAACCGAGCTTGAAGATGTGACAATCTCCCAAGGCCGCAACTGACCTAGCTCTTCAAGATTCCCCTCTCTGCCAGTCTGGACGCAAACAGCCACACTCAGGGGCCGAGCTATTACGGCTTCAGACTCTGTCAGTGCTGAGAAGGACCATCTGCTAGCCTTCAATCTAACAAAGATTGTCTGCCTTCCTGCCGACATGGAGCAGCATGAGAGTCTAACCGAGCTGAAGGCTATTCCCTCGGCGTCAAAATCAATGATTCTGGTAAGCCCCAAAAAATCCCTTCAAACTTTTGAACATTTCTTACGGTCTAAGTGTATTGGTTGTCTCCTAACCGGTCTTAAACAATGCAGGCTCTGCAAAAGAGCCAAGTAGCTCATAAACGAGTTCTTGAGCTCAGGAAGATGGCACAATCAGCCATTGCCGAGGCAGAATCCAAAGTAACCGAGCTGAAGGATTTACAAGCCAAGCTGGCCGAACTGGAGGCCGAAAATTCAAGACTCACAGGACTGGTTAGCACGGCGGAGGCTGACAAGCAGAAGGCGCTAGCTGAGAAGGAAGACTGCTACTTATGCGAGTTGGCCAAGCTGGAGAGGAAGAAAAATGCCGAGCTGGAAGACATGAAGAAAAAGATGCAAGACGCTAAAGACCGAGGTTTCAAGGAGGGCGAAGAGACATACGTCCAACAGTGCGAAGCTGCGAAGGATATTTTCTTCAAGTGCGGTTGGAAAGCTGCTACAGAAAAGCTCGGTTGCGGACATGACTCCAACGTCTTCCTAAATCCTCCTCCCCACTTCATACCGGGCTACATGGCGGTCCAACAGAAGTTTCTTCAGGTGGGGGTGGAAGAGGTCCCAGCTCCTGAGAAAGTTGCGAACACCCAGCTCGACCGTCAGTCTTTCTCCACTTTTCCAGTGGAGTCCAGCCCCCCCTTGAATGCTGTGAGTGATGAGGTGCCTTCAACCGAGCCCAATCAAGCGGCTAACCTTATAGCTGAGCTACCAGTAGGTGATATTCGGGTTGACTTGGATACCAAGTTAGATGATATGTTTGCTTGATTTTGCATTTTCTTCTTTTGATACCAATTTCTGAAAGCACTTGTAACCAGGCTGAAGTCGTAGTTTTTCAAACTTAAATGAAATCCACTATTTTGCCTGTCTTTTTGTTCGGTTTACTCCATTCTTGCATTTATTTTTCAACTTATAATTGTATGAGACCGTGAAACCCATCATGGTTCAATGAGCCCAGTAATCTCTTGCTTCTTCAGCCCAGATCCTTATCTCGGCTGAAGAGAGCTAAGTGTTGGTTACTCCTGCCAACCTTCTTCAGCTTAGATCCTTATCTTGGCTGAAGAGAGCCTAATGTTGGTTATTCCTGCCAACCTCTTCAGCCTAGATCTTGATCTCGGCTGAAGAGAGATAAATGTTGGTTATTCCAGCCAACTTCTTCAGCCTAGATCCTGATCTCGGCTGAAGAAAGATAAATGTTGGTTGTTCCAGCCAACTTCTTCAGCCTAGATCCTGATCTCGGCTGAAGAGAGATAAATCTTGGTTATTCCTGCCAGCCTTCTTCAGCCTAGATCTTGATCTCGGCTGAAGAGAGCTTAATGTTGGTTATTCCTGCCAACTTCTTCAGCCTAGATCCCGATCTCGGCTGAAGAGAGATAAATGTTGGTTATTCCTGCCAACCTCTTCAGCCCAGATCCTGATCTCAGATGAAGAGAGCTCAATGTTGGTTATTTCGGCCAACATTCTTCAGCCTAGATCCATATCTCGGCTGAAAAGAGCTAAATGTTTGGTTATTCCGGCCAAACTTTATGATTGCCCCTTGCTGGCAATGACTGAGGACAACTTTTACAGTAGAAAGAATTATGTTAAAAAGGAAACTACTTATTTTATTTAAAAAAGAAAAATTACAAGTACTCTAAGAGAAAGCTAAAAATAAAATAACTTGAGATTGGCAGTGTTCCATGGCCTGGAGATAGCCTTGCTGTCTCCATCTTCCAAGTGATATGCCCCTTTTCCAGCCAAACCAACCACTTTGTATGGCCCTTCCCAGTTAGGTCCTAACTTGTCGTCTCCGGGTATCAAAGTGTTGCCCATTACTTTGTGTAATACCCAATCCCCAATCTTGAATTGCCTCGGATGCACCGTTTTGTTATATTTTCTGGATAACTCCTGCTGGTATGAGGCAATGTGAACTAGAGCTTTTTCCTTTCTCTCTTCTGCAAGGTCGAGTTCCAAGGCTATGGCTTCTCCGTTCAAGTCTGGGTCAAAATTTTCACTTCTAATTGTGGGGAGACTGACTTCCAGAGGGATTACTGCCTCCATGCCATAAGCCAAGGAAAAAAGCGTCTCTCCAGTTGACCGCCGAGGTGTGGTACGTAAGCCCATAAAACATGAGGAAGCTCCTCTTCCCGCTTGCCTTTTGCCTTCTCCAAACTTTTCTTCAATCCATCTAAGACGACTTTGTTTGATGCTTCCACCTGGCCATTTGCTTGGGGGTATGCTGGTGTAGAGTTGTAAAATTCTATCTTGTATTCTTTACAAAAGCCTCTAAAAATTTTGCCATCGAACTGGGTGCCGTTGTCAGATTTTAGAGCCTTGGGTATGCCGAATCGAGTGATGATATTCTGCTAGATGAACTTCTTCACATCTTTCTCCTTTATTGATGCGAGTGCTTTTGCCTCCACCCACTTTGTGAAGTAGTCTGTTGCTGCAAGAAAGAACTTTCTGTTGCCGGGTGCTGTTGGAAGTGGTCCTACTATGTCCAAGCCCCACATTGCGAAGGGCCATGGGCTAGTTAATGGTAGAAGCTCTCTGGCTGGTTGATGTATCTGGTGTGTGAACTTCTAACATTTCTTGCACTTTTTGACATACTTCTCAGAATCTACCTGCATGTACGACCACCAATATCCTTGTGAAATTGCTCTGTAGGCCAATGATCTTCCCCCTTCGTGACTTCCGCATACGCCTTCGTGTATCTCGAACAAGAATGCTTCGACCTTGCTGGGATGAACACATTTCAGGCAAGGTCCTGTGAAGGATTTCCTGTACAAGGCCAGTGATGAAGAGAGCCAAAATCGCTGTGACTTTGCTTTTATTTTGTTGGCCTCTTTCTTCTCTTCGGGTAAGATGCCGTCTTTTAAGAATACTATAATGGGATCCATCCATGAAGGGCCTAGTTCGACGCAACATACCTCCGCTACTTCGGGTTCTTCAATGCTTGGTCTTGGTAGGAAGTCAATCAGTAATGGATGTGGGATGGATGTATCTGCCATTGAAGCAAAGCCAGCTAGTTCGTCTGCTCTACTGTTTTCTTCTCGGCTGATCTGCTCTATCCGCACTACTTCGAATTTCATGATTTGCTTTTTGACTAACTCTTGGTACTTAGCCATCCTCTCATCTTTCATCTCGTAGTCGCCTGAAATCTGGTTTACTACCAGCTGGGAGTCACTGTAAACCATTAGCTCGGTGGCCTGCATGAAAATTGTTGATTTTAGGCCTGCTAAAAGCGCTTCATACTCCGCCTCATTGTTTGATGCTGGGAAGCCAAGGTTGATTGCTTGTTCCACTATTAGGCCATCTGGTGAGATGAGGACTATGCCAAGTCTTGCACTGTGCCTGTTGGATGCTCCATCCACAAAGAGTTTCCACATCTCTCCAACGAATAGCTTCCAGCAAGTAGATGGATCGGACGATGTTTTGAGATCATGAGTGTTACTGGTGTTTTCTTCCAAGTCCATACCAGTTGTAGGTGTTGTATCTTCACTGTCAGACTGCCTCAAGTCTTTGCATTTTGATGAGTCCTCATTGGGAATAACATGGTTCATTCATTCCTTCTGATCCTCAAGCCTGTGAGGCTTGCAATATGGTTGGGTATCCTGTATCAGGGGTTGCGCATTTCCTGCGGCACTTTCCATCCCCATTTCGGTTGTACCAGTCAAGTCAACTGGGCAGATATGATGACTTCCTGGTGTGAACTCAACCACAAAGTCTGCCAAAGCTTGGGCTTTTATTGCGGTTCTGGGTTAAAACTTGACATCGAACTGTCCCAATTCCACTGCCCACTTCAAGATTCATCCTGAAAAATCTGCTATCTCAAACAAAGCTTTTAAGGGAAAAGCTGTTAGGACATTTATGGTGTGGGCGTGGAAGTAATGCGATAACTTCCTTGAAGCCATCATCAAAGCTAAGGCCAGCTTTTCTAATGGTAGGTACCTGGTTTCTGCACCCAGTAAGGTTTTGCTAACATAAAAGATAGGCATGTGTTGGATTCCTTCTGCTCTAACTAACACTGCGCTGACTGCGTGCTGCGAAACTGCTAAGTACAAGAAAAGCTCTTCTCCAAGTAGTGGGGTTACTAGAAACGGAGGAGAGGCCATATAGTCTTTCAAGCTCTCTAGGGCGCGGTCGCATTCTTCATTCCACTCAAATTTGGCCTTCAGTGCTTGGAAGAACGGTCGACATCTGTCTAATGGCCGGCTTATGAACCGGTTGAGTGCGGCAGCTAGGCCAGTGAGATGTTGCACCTCTTTAACTATGTTGGGCCTCTCAAGATCCTAAATTGCTTTGATCTGAGAGGGGTCTGCTTCTATACCTCAGTTGGTCACCAGAAAGCCTAGGAATTTACCTGATCCTACGCCGAATGCACACTTGGATGCATTTAGGCGCAACTTGTTCTTCTTCAAAATTTGGAACATCTCATCTAGATCCCTGAGATGGTCCTTCTCATCCTTGCTTTTGACCACCATGTCATCTATGTAAGCCTCCATTGTTCTGCCTAACAATGGTTCAAACATTTTGGTGACCATTCGTTGGAACATAGCCCTTGCGTTTTTTAGGCCAAAGGGCATGACCTTGTAACAATACAATCCTCTAGGCATTGTAAAAAATGTGACCTCCTGGTCTGGTTCATACATAACGATCTGATGGTAACCTCTATACGCATCAAGAAAGCTAAGTCGGCTATGTCCTGCCGTTAGGTCCACCAGTTGGTCTATCCGTGGTAAGGGAAAGCTGTCCTTTGGGCACGCCTTGTTGACTATTTTGTAATCCACGCAGACACGCCATTTTCCGTTCTTCTTTAGTACTACTACAGTATTGGAGATCCACCTGGGATAGTGCACTTCTCTGATGGGTCTTGCCTCCAGCAAGTTTCCCACTTTCTCTACCACTATTTCTGCGTGGTGGAGTGCTGATCTACGAGTACGCTGTATAATCGGTCTGGCAGTTGGGTGGACGTTCAGTTGATGACAGATGAAGTTTGGGTCAATGCCAGGCATGTCGCATGGTGTCCAGGCAAACACTTTGATGTTAGAGGTTAAGAATTCCATGACCTCTAACCTCTTAGTACTAGACAGAGATGAGCCGAGCAGAAATAACTTTTCTGGGTTCTTTTCATCTATCCTTACCTCAACCAGGTCTTCCACTGCCTTCTGTTCAGCTGCCTTGCCAACATCCGCAAACAGTTCATTGCTTTTAGGCTCTTCCACCATCTGTACATACCCTTTGGCAGCCCGGCTGCCATTTACTGTGACGAAGCACTATTTTGACATAATTTGGTCTCCCAAGACCTTTTCAATTACTCCAGCTTCGTTGGGGAACCGCAATGCTTGATGGTAGGTCGATGCTACCGATCGCATGGCGTGCAACCATGTTCTCCCCAGGATTATGTTGTAAGTGGAAGGGACTTTCAATACCTAGAATTCCACCTGTTTTGTCACTGTTCCTGCTTTGACTGGGAGGATTATCTTGCCTACTGGCCACTCTAGCATTGAGTTAAAGCCGACTAGGGGAGATGTTGTAGGGCCAAGTCTTTGTCCTTCAACTTCAGCTGTTTGAAGGTCTCGTAGTACATTATCTCGCATGAGCTTCCTTGGTCAATCAGAATCCGTTTAATATCGAAATTCTTGACGCGCAACGTGACCACTAGTGCGTCATTGTGGGGGCAATGTAGCCTTGCTAAGTCTCTATCAGAGAAGGATATGACGTTTGCGAATTCTGTTTTGCCTTTTTTGACAGTTAGTTGTGCACTTAGTACCTCTTTCAAGTGCTCTACCTTCTTTATCATCCCCCTGAGTTCACATATCTGCTCAGGTTCGATGATCCCATGAATAACGTTGATTATGCCTTGGGGTGGACCATCGACTGGCATCCCGTTCGGTCCGTTGAGGTCCTGGGGGGCTGGCTGTGTTTCCCCTTCTATGTACTGATCCAAGTGTCCAGCAGCCACTAACTCCTCCAGATGTTGCCTCAATGGCGTGCAATTTTCAGTGCGGTGCCCCTTTTCATCATGGAAGGTGCACCGGGACCTCTCGTCATAGCCTTTTTGTGCTTCTCCCAATTTGGCTAGCCACCGGACGAAGGGTTCATTGCGTATCTCGCTGAGAACTCGATAGATCGGTTTATTGAACACTGTGGTAATGGCAGTGCGGACTGTTAACCACTTTTTGTCTGGGTCCTCTCTGTTAGCCCACCTGGCTCGCCCATTCCTGCTTGGTTGTTCTACTGTGTTGACTTTTGTTGTAGTCTTTTTATCTGGTATTGCTGTTGTGCCAGATTTTGCTTTGGCACGGGCGCTTTCTTCCTCTATGCGAATATGTTGATGCACTCTCTCAATTAGGGCCTCCATTATGAGGGGTGGCATCATTGTTATTGAGTCCCTTAGTTTGTTTCTGACTGGTAAACCTCGTTTATATTGTGCAATGGCTAGATTGGTAGGGCAATCCCCAATCTGGTTGAAGGTCTCCCAATAGCGACTGTTGTAAGATCTCAATGTTTCTTTTTCACCCATGTCAATGGAGAGTAGCTGATCAATCTCCACCGGTGTCTTGGTGTTCGTTCTGAATCTAGTCACGAACGCCTCTGCCAATTGTGCCCATGAGGCGATGCTGCCTTCTGGTAGCCTTTCGAACCAGGTCAGACCTAGGTCGGCAAGGCTAGATGGGAACAGGATACACATCAAGGCCTCGTTCCGCCGGTATACTGCCATAACCTGGCGAAAGTGGCTTAAGTGCATGTAGGGGTCTGTCTTCCCCTCATAAGTAGTGAATTTGGGCTGGTGGAAGCCTGAAGGTAGTGTTGCGTTCTCTATTGCTGAAATAAATGGCAAGCTCTGTAACCTTGCTAATGCTTTGTCCGCTGGTTCGTAAGCAAGGTGCGGCATTGTCATTCCTACCTCGACACTCCCATGTGCCCTAAAGGCCAATCACTGTAGTGCTGAGACTCTGCGTGGGTCGCGAGCCCTAGTGTCCTCCTTCTATTGGGCCCTTTCTTCATGCACAGTTCGCAAGTCAGATGATCTAGGCAACTCCATGTGCCTAGATGACGTCTGGTGCGTGTGTGAGGGCCGATAGGTGCTTCCCTCAGTACACGACCTCTTAGTTCTCGTTCTCTCAGACCTGGAGTAACGAGTCCTGGAAGTCCTCGATTGACTGTCGCCTGTTCTAAGGCTCCTACTTTCTGCTTGCGATGGTGTGATATGCCTATCATGATCCTCCGAGTGGCGAGGGGGCGTGTTGCCTTTGCGCCCCTCTCCTGTCGCCACTCCTTTCCCATTTATCTGGCACTTCATTGTCTCCATGTCTGCCGCCATCCTCTTTATTAACTCATCCTGCTCCCTTACACGATCCTCTAGAACTTGAGGATCTAGCCTCCGCGTCTGTCTTTCAGGACTTTGAGAGCAACGGGGACTAGCACCCCGTCTCTCCCTTGTGTCCCTCCAGGAGTTCCGTCGCTAGGGTTCCAAGTCCGCCATTAGTGGGATAGAAGGCAAACCTTCGCGCCTCCCACCTCCCTCCGAGGTCTACCCATCAATAGCAGATTCCGGCAAGTCTTCATTGTGCGCCATTGCTTTCAACTAGAGAGGAAAACTTGATCAAAAGGTTTTGTTCTTTGTGTAATTCCCACAGACGGCGCTAATTGTACGAGCACAAAATAATGTTCTCGTATAATCCTGTTGATCAAGTCTGCGCTCCTCCAAACGTCGTCGATTTAGTCCTTGAAAACACAAACGTGAGCTAGCTGGCAGGTGTGTGCCGGATACCTTTCTGATGCCTAAGTCAGCAAAATAGACAAATAGACAAAAAGCTCAGTGTGTTCGAGAATCAAAGTTATGATACCTGTACAAAGGTCCTGCTAGAAGCTTTTATAGATTTTGTCTGGCTCAATTCTAGTAGGATTCCAACTCTCCTTCTAAGAGTCCTTCTAGAAATCACACACCCTGCTCACTACTAACCAAGTGAGATGGTTTGCACAATCCTAGTAGGACTCTACTCTTCTTAGCAAAGTCCTCCTAGGAGTCTCGTGCCCAAGGATGATGTTTATCCTTACAACACCCTCATCACTATAAGCCAAGTGAGATGGCCACACTCTGTTCGACTGCTGATGCCTAACCGAGATAACCTGCTCTGAACCGCACCGCGTTTTACCTCGGTAGCATGACAAGACGACCGAGTGAATACTGCCATGCTTAAGTGCCAGTTTTAACCGAGCTTCACCTAGCTAGGTTTCCATATTGTTCTCGTAATTCAGCTCTCTGCACCTCGGTTTAGCATACTCAAATCGGGCTACCTCAGACTTATGGCCAAGCTAGCTAGGCCCAATGGGGAAGTCCACTCTACTCGGCCCACAGCTCGGCTCGCTTCTTCCCATTCCTAGCTCGGCCCAAATTTACATATTTTACCCTCAAGGGAAATATAGGGAGGGTGAGAGTGCAGACGCAAAAAATATAGGGAGGGTGAGGGTGAGAGTGCTCAAGCGTAAAAACACACCACTCAGTATTTTTGCAGGCGCACAAAATACTGTGAGAGTGCAATCTCCGCTCGAGCGCCACTTTGCCTGCTCAAGCGGGAAGACCAAAAACTGGAAAATTACAACTCAATTTTAAACACAAGTTTGTCTATGGAATTTGACAACAAGTAGGGTCCTAACAATTCTTAATAGCTGAGATCATCTCTATGTATTTGTCAACCTAACAGTTGATTAACAGATAAAGAAAATTGTAATGCGACTAAAAAATATAGGGAGGGGCATGTAATTTTCAAAACCGAATTTATTAGCTAGAAACCTCAAGGGAAATTTAGTGGAATTTACCCTATCCATAATAGACTTCTAATACTAATATTTATTTGTCTCTCTTATTTTTATGGTGAAGGGAAAATAATAGGCCCACTATTTAAGCAGCCACATAGAAGGTGAAAGAATTCGGTGAAATAGAATCAATTGATGCTCATGAATAATTAGAAAATATTTTCTGGAAATTGAAAAGTTTGTCAATTGAGGGACTTCCAATTCAAAATTGTGAAACTTCTCAAAATTATGAAAAATGTGTGAGATATTTTATTTGTTTTAATTTTCAATTGACTATTGCAAACTAAGAAGTTCTAAAATGAAAATTTTCTTAATTTCATAGAAGTGAAATTTATAAAATTTAATTGAGAAATTTTTAGTTTTCTAAAATTCAGAAATTTGAATAATGTTTCCCAATTTTATTCCAAATTTTCCTTTTCGAGATGAAATTTCTCTCTTATTAGGATGAAATTTACAATTTTTTGGTAAGAATTTCTCATTTTCATTTGTCAAATTTACTAAGTTTGTACAAAATTTCCATGTTTCTAAAATCATGGAGAAAATTTTCAACTTCTTGATCTTTTTGCAAAAATATCAATAGGATGAAATTTCACAGTTTCATCCCAAAACTTATATGATAAAATTTACTATTTTTGGATTTTTTTTTTTTTGGTGTGTTATTTACACGAAGACTCCTTAAAATATTGAGAAATATTATTTTGACCCCTACATTATAAAAATGTATAAATGGACTCAGTACTGAGAAGTATCACTTCGTCCTCTAAACTATAAAAACGTGGTCAAGCAAAGGTGTCCGACCAACAGAGTGGCCGACCATCATGATGGCCAATCAATGGGGTCCAACTGGCGAGGTGCCCGACCGTCAAAATGACCGACTGAGCATGTCTGACTGGCGAGGTGTCTGACTGAGTCACAACGCCGACTGGTCGAGGGTGGCTGAGTGGTAGACCGAATTGCCCAAAAAATGGGGAGGTGAAGGGTTAAATGTTTCGGCAAGGTGCGGGGCTAAAGGAGCAGGAATGCATGTGAGTATGTTAAGCGGATATGAGGTGGGAGTGGAAAAAGAGAGATGCTCGGTGGGGGAATTAATCCCGACTGTCTACATGGAGCAATCTAGATCGTTGATGGAGATTTTTAATTATTTCGGAGGTGAAAAGTCGCTAAAGTGCGTGGAGTTGAAGGGTTTCAGGAATAAACCCTTTTGGCTTTCCTCTTTTCCCTCAATCCTTGGCAAAGTTCCAAACTAGCAAATCTAAATTGTGACTGCGACCCATGGAAAACAGGCAAACCTTGGGCCTTTGCATTTGTGCGTGTCACATATCATATTGCAAAAAATTGACACATTCTAGACTTTACCTCTTTCAGTTTGTGTGATTCTCATATCTTCCATATTTCTGACTTCTTGGCTCCCGCAACAAAAGCAATCTCCAGAAATGAGAGAGAGATGGCCTGAAAGAAAACTCCCGTCCTGAGGACTGAAGCACTGGGGGATGATGATAGGGTTGCCTTGGCCGAGAAATACAATGTGGAGAAAATGGTGGAGAAAAGAACCAAAAGGCCTCCTTGTCGGATACCGTCAATAATGAACTGTAATAACCCACATTCTTGCCTTAGTAATGCTCATGTGCATTTGCATGATTTTGTCTTGTTAAGCTTGCATTTGTAGACTTTGACTTGTTTTGCCTAAGTGAAGGTCCCTGTCTTGTTTTGTGCTTATGTGTTTTGCCTAAGTGTTATATGCATGCTTTGTTCCTTGCTAGCTGTCTGAAGCCTAGGTCATCTCAAGCCTAGGTCACTCCTTTGAACCTCTCACACGTAGGCCATTGAGCACCAACACCTAGGACCATCTTGGAACCACCTTGGTTGACCTCCCTCGTCACCTAGGTATATTGGCCGAGATGTGCATAATCTAGGACGAGGTGTGCATCACCTAGGCCAAGAGTTGTATCATCTAGGCTGAGATGTTATCATCTAGGCATCCAACATCTTTGATCCTTGCACCTAGCGATCTTGTTTCGGGACTGGTATGACCTAGACCGAGGTGTGGCACATCTAGGCCAAGGTGTGGCACAACTAGGTCAAGTGTTATCCTTCCTAGCCGAGATCATTGAGACCTTACTTGTTGAAGCCTATGTCTTGATCCGAGATCCTTGCCTTGTCTGAATGCCCTTGTCACCTTACTTGTTGTACACACTTTGTCATACTCTTGTCTTGTCATTCTGGCACCTTTTTGAGGAGATCCAACCAGACATTGCCACGTGTCCCAGAAGTGGGTAGTAGCCAGCTAGCAGTGATAAACCCATATCATTTTGTCATATCATACCCTTGAAGAGAGAGAAGCTCTAGGAAGAATAGGAAGAAGTTCTTAGAGAGAGAGCTAGATTTCCAAGCTTGATCTTCACACGTTGAACCGTTAGAGTCGTGTTTTGAGGTTAGATTATTGATCTACTCTTGTTGTTCTTTATATTGATCCGATCACATTGCATGGTCTAGCATGATTCATGAGCCATGCATTGATTTAAAGTTTGTTTTAGAAAGAGAAAGTGATGTTCATGTGTTCTTAAAGAAAAACCATGTTTTGATCTGAAAGTTTGTATCAAGATCCATGTTTTTGTGTTTGTTTTCATGAAATCTTCAAGTATGGGTACCCAGGTCCATGTTTTTGAACTCATCTCATGAAATGTCTGATTTTGGAATAAAGGTTATGATTTTAGCATTCATGTTCTTCATGTTCTTCAAGGAAGGAAACCCAGATTTCCAGACTTCACTGTTCCCTAAGTGTGGTCACTGAGACCCACTCTTGCCTAGATCACACACCTAGGCCAAGCATCGTACCTCACCTTGGCCTACCTTGCACGATCACTTGCATTTGGTTTATCTTGCATGCACACCTAGGCCGACCCCTGCACACCTAGGCCGACTATGGTACACCTTTGCCGGCACCTTGTAACACCTCAGCAGGCAGCTGCACACCGAAGCCTAGGAGACCACACCTCAGCCAAGACCTCCCGAGTTCACCCAGCTAGGTCATTTTGGCCTAGATCATCTCTGTGCATCCATTCCAAAACCTGGTTGGTACCCAGCATGTTTTCCCTAGATGAAAAATAATAATTTAACTCCCAGCATATGTTTTCTTTGTCTTGACTTAATTTTGGAAAGAAATGTCGGATCATTTACACTCATGTAAAGCTTGTTTTGAGAATGCGTTACATAGCCATCTTTGAGCATTCCTTCTTGTCTTCTTGAAATGCATTTAATAGACTTTGCCATGTATTTGTAGGTCTTGGATCCTTGCCTTAATCCCTACACCCGAAGAGCTATGTGAGTGGTATTTTTAATAAAGTTATGTTATAATGTTTTGATAAAAGCTTTGCTTTGTTTTGTTTTGGAAAAGTATTTGACCAAGTATGAATGATTATCCCTTAGTTTTTGTATCAAGTATTACGTTTGTTTTGGTGACATTCTTGAAAGGTCCTTTCGTGCTAGGGGACGTTAAGCCTATGTAGCACCTATGTTTGACATATCTCTTTGCCATCGACGGTCTTGTACGGGTGGGTTTTGTCTAATCGATTCCGGGTCGATTATTCTTTTGTTTTGTCAAGAATGTCATCCTTTGTATTATGTAGATGTTATTAAACATCCCAAGAAGCTTTGAAAGAATTTGATTGATGAACTTGATTCATCTCATATTTTGTTACAAGCTATGATATGTATTGTTTTGATAAAGATCTCGGATATCATTCATTCAAACCTTTATTACTTATATCATTCACTGAGTATCCAAGCTCACCCTCCCCTTTATATATATGTAGGTGATGAGCAAGAAGGCGGTGACACCTCGATGTCATTTGCAAGTCGTTTTTGGATTCATGTTTTGCTAGCATCTTGAAGATTATGCTTCTTAGTTTGTAATTCATGTCTTTTGCATATGTCAGCTTGAGAAGCCTTTTGATCAAGATGTAAGATGTATTTTATTTTGTATCTAAGATGTAAAACCATGTTAAGATGTATGACATTTCATTTGATCTATGCACAGCTCTTATGGACTATTTAGATTTAAATTTGTTGATTCCGCAGATGTAGGGTTCATATGTATACTCTGATTGTGTGTGAATTTTTTTGTAAGTTGGCTTTTGGTAACCTCGGATTACTGGCCATCACAGCACCATTCTACTAGGGGCGAAATGGGGTCATGACATGATCTCTGCCACATAACCAATTAGCCAAGTGGTTCCTGATCACTGGCATACAATTGCCAACAAGTCGACGTTGACGGTTGAAGATTTAGAGAAAATTTGAAGTAAGTATCAGATCCCCGAGAACGTGGAGTTGAGGGCTCCGACAACAGAGGAAAGGACGTCAGATTCTAGACCCATATAGTTCACCCTCTACGAAGAGGCGTTGTTCGGAGAGTTGAGGTTGGCGCTCTCCCTACTGGTTGTGGACATATTGAATCGGCTGGAGGTGGTGTTGGGCCAGTTGGTATCGAACGCGTGAAAATACTATTTGCCAGTGCGATTTCCTGCCTACATGCGATCGAAGGGCGACAAATGATGGTCAACAAGTTCTTCTCGTGCTACAAGGCGTCGGGCCAACAGGTGGCCTGGGTATCGCTGCAAATGGTGCCAGGTAGAGGATTGGTGGCTAGGCTCCCCTTGTCAGTTAAAGGGTGGAGGACGACGTGGTTTTTTGTTTCAGAGAATAGTGGGAAAGGGGCAAGGACAATCTGGAAGATCCCCACTAGGTCAGTAGAGCCGAAGTTAACTGCGGCAGAGAAGAGGGAAATGAAGTAGGTGAAGTAATGACAAGAGAAAGAGGGGCTTAAATGAGATGATCTAGTTAAGCCCTCTGTCCTCTTTGTAGCTGGTTTCAGCCCTAAACATGTAGGGGAGACCCCACCCCAGAGGAGATTAAGGCCAAGAGGAAGGCCCAAGAGGCTAACAACTGTTGAGCGCTCTTCGCAGCAAAAATACTGAAGGAGTAGGAGCTGGGCCCAACTCCCAAGCTATATATGTACATGGTCGCTCGTCAACATCCTAAAGCCTTAGGGGAGCGTGACCTAGAAGGTGTTGTGCCATTGAAGGCACTGGTTGATCCGATCAAGGAGAGGAGCAGAGCTGAGATAAAGCAAGCAAAAAAGAAGAAGAGGAGCACTACGAGGGGCGGGGAGGATGGAAGAAAGGCAAAGAGGGCCAAAGAGAGCGTGCTTGAGCCAAGGGTTAAGCTAACAGGGGAGATAGAGATGGTGCTGGCAAGGCCAGGAATGGTCATTGTGGGAGGCGAGACTGATCCCCCATTACAGAGTTGGTAGACTTGGATGAGGCAGAGGAGGGGAAAGCAGAGGATCAAATGATTGGCTGGCCTCCAGCAAAGGAAACAAGGGATGCAGAGCACATGGTGGAGGAGGAGCACCCAGCCCCAGTAAGGACAAGTAGAATTGGAGAGAGCTTTGCCTTCGGATTAGTGAGCACTGTCGCTCGCCATCTAAGTGCAGTTGTTGGTTGCTCACTACCTGAAGTGAGCGAGTGAGCCAACATCTTGCACGATGCCAAAGCCGCTATTGAACGCCAATTAGGCACCATAAATGATGTGATCATCAGGGACGTTTCTCGATTTGGGGAGGCCGATCTTATGAGGGTGTTTTGCTCGGCCCAAATGGAGTCACTGACCTTGGTGGCCGCTCTGCTGGGCAAAGGAGTGGTGGTGAAGATGGAGACTAAGCTGCTAAAAGCCCAGTTAAAGAAAACGTGCTCTGAGTTGGAAGTGGCCAGAATAGAGATTTTTAAGTGGCGAAAGGCGGCGCGAAGTGCCTGCACCAAAGGGCTTGTGTATGAGCAACGTTTAAAAGGGATGCAAGTGCTAGCCTTGGTGTAGGGCCACGTAGTCGACTAGGCGAAGATAGATCAGTCTGAGACTGCGGCTGAACTGGCCGGTGTTAAGGCTCAGCTAGGCCAGGCGAAGCGTGAACTAAAGGGCACTCGCTGACGAACAGGGTTGCTAGAGTCCGAAATGGCGAGTGAGCAAAAGAAAGTGTTAGACGCCCATCAGGCCTGTACCATGGCTAACGAAAGGCTGGAAGAGGCTCTGACCAATAATGAAGAGCTACGTGAGTCATCTTTGAAGGAGAAGGAAGAGGTTGACACGTGAGTCATTGAATTGGAGAGGGCGCTTAATGCAGAGATGAAGGCTCTTGAAGAGAAGAGGAGCAAGGCTGCAGAGTTGGCTAGGGCGATAGCATCTGAAAGAGCGGCTTACCCCGACCTCTATGCCACATCAGTGGCACAATTCAAGCAGTCTACCAAATTCCAAATAGCGATAGACGTTGCTATGGCCTTAAGCTTGGCCAGAGATGGAGGATATGAGGTTGGTCTATCTGGCTCGAGTGCAGCCGATCGGGTGGAGGGGCAGATGAAAGTGGAGATGATCCAGAACTTCCAATAGTCCGACTATTACAAGCACTTGTCGAGCGAGTATTGGGATAGCGGCTAGGTGAGGTTTAAGCAAATAGCGCATGTGACCTTCCCAGATATTGACTTTACCGTGGTGAAGCCAGGGGATGAAGACATTGTCGGCACACCGCTAGATGATGGGGTTGAAGAAGAAGACCTTCTGTCCAGTAAGGCAGAAGAAGACTAAGGGGGGCGAGCTCAATAGCAACTTATCCAATGTAATTAGAGTGTTATTTGAATTTTCATTGTAAAGACTTGTACATTTTGTAATAAACTTGTGTATAATACAAAAAATGGTCTTGGAAATTGTTGAGTTATAACAGTTTGTTCAAAGTTGTGTGTCCATTGAAAAATGAATTACTTGAAATGAAGGATGAAATGGAGTTTGAAAATTGTAACATGTAACATGTAGAATGTAAGGGTGAAGGTAAGGGTCCAAACTTGAAAGTAAAATAAAACAAAACTTCGAGTAAAACTGAAAAGTGAGAGTTTATGGTGCTCTTTAAGAAGGTTGGCCAGGGTGGCCATCAATCACACAATTGCATAAAAACTGGACTTGTGCAAAAAGCAGAGTTGAATTGGTGAAGTTGGTCAACTAGCACTACTGAGCACTTGAACTCGTATAAAAGGAAATGGCATTGCCAACATTGAATTTGAACTTGAAAAATGTAATCTTAAATGAAAAGTAGGTTGGGCCGACCATCGAGTGGGCAAATTTCAATTAATGGAATAATGTTGTAACTGAGGAAAATTTTGGTTAAAAAGGGAGATTTAAAACTCGCAAAAAGGACTTAAACTAACGGTGCAGATCCTGCTTGTCATTGTGCTATTGGATTTAAGGATGGCCGGGCGTCTTGGCCAACGGTTGAGCATCCTGATCAGTCGGCTAGCCTATACCGAATGTATCTCTGCAAAATGTTCCTAATCGACCGTGCTGGTTCGGACATAGTCCGACTAAGACTTGTCGAACTCAGTCTGGCTGTGGTCTTCATGCTCAGTCTAGCTAAGGCTTTATTGAACTCAGTCTAACTGAGGTCTTCATGTGCAACACATATAACAGAGGTTGGATATCTTTTTCATTAATATGAAGTCCTACCATGGTGAGCTTATACATTGCATTGAAAAGACAAAAATTAAACAAGCGGTCTGGATTGAACAAGATAGCAAAATAAATGTCATGAGAGAAAAAGACTTTATTTTACTGAAAATATTGCTTCAAATGCTCGATATTCCACGGGTAGAGGAGATCTCTGCCTTCCATATCTTGCAAGCGGTAAGTGCCTGAGTGTGGCCTAGATTTGACAATGTAAGGCCTTTCCCACTTAGCTGCTAGCTTGCCTTCGGCCGATTTTTGGTGGCCAGAGTTGCCTCCCGCAAAACTAGATCCCCTACGGCGAATTCTTTGGGTTTGACTCCACTGTTATAATGTTTCCTCATCCTCTGCTGATATGAGGCCAATCCGATAGCGACTGACTCTCGTAGTTCCTCAATTAGGTATAGTTCAGCCCGTTGTAGTTCTTCGTTTAGTTCCGAGTTCTGATGCATTACCCGGGGGGTCGACAGGCTGATCTCCACGAGGATGACCGCCTTAGTGCCATATGTTAAACGAAAAAGGGTCTCCCTAGTGGGGGTTCTTGCTGTTGTCCGATAGGCCCAGAGTATGTTTGGTAACTTCTCTACCTAGAATCCTTAGCGGCCTCCAACTTGGTCTTGATAATCTTCAACAGAGAACGATTGGTGACTTCAACTTGCCCAGTAGCTGGGGGATGGCCTGGAGAGGAAAAACATGTCCTGATGCTAAGCTCCTCATAGAATTCCCTGAATTTGGCGTTGTCAAACTATTTGCCATTAACTGATACAATGGCTTGAGGAATCTCGAATCAGCACACAATTGATTGCCATATGAACTTGGTAGTTTTTCGTTCGGTGATCTTGGCAAGAGGCTCTACTTCTACCCACTTAGTGAAGTAGTCAATGGCAACCACAATGAACTTGACTTGGCCTTTTCCAGTGGGCAAGGGACCTATCAAGTCGATTCTCTATTTGGTAAAGTGATAGGGACTGCTAAGTGTGATCAGTTCTGTTTGAAGGACATGCGATATGTTGGCGAAGCGTTGGCATTTGTCACATTTGAGCACAAAATCATTGGCATCTTGGCTGAGCGTGGGCCAAAAGTAGCTCGTAAGAAGAGTTTTATAGGCCGAAGACCGTCCTCCTAAATGGTTTCCACAAACTCATTCATGTATTTCTCTTATCACAAAAGTAGCTTGATCAGCATTTAGACACTTGAGGTATGGCCGTAAGAATCCCCGCTTGTACAGGATGCCTTCAATGATAACATAATTAGACGACCAAGCTCTGATCTTGTCGGTCTCCTTATTTTCTAGCAATGCTTCCCACTCTAAGAACGAGATATAATGTGTTGTGCCCATGGAATATGCTCGTTCTAGAGTAAGTGGACCTCTTGTTGATCTTGTGGAATTGTTGGGTGGGATAAGTATTCGATTCTAACTCTGTGACTGAGGTTTGACTGGTCTGCCGAGGCTAACTGGGCCATTTCATCTTCTTGGGAGTTCTTTGACCGTGGAATATGTTTGATGTGGAAATTGTTGAAGAGGCGGGTGAGAGGAAGATCAACGTCTCTGTATGATCTCATTTTTTCCTCCTTTGCATCAAACTCCCCAGTTATTTTCCCGACAACTAATTGGGAATCACTGAACACTTGGAGATGGTCTACTCCAATGTCTTTGGCCAGTAAGAGACTTGCTACTAGCGCCTCATACTCAGCCTCATTATTATTTGCGTCAAACTGGAATTGGAGGGCACACTTGAATTCTTCACCCTCTAGGGTGGTGAGGATTTAGCCAGCTCCATTGCCTTCTTTTATGGATGAGCCATCAACAATAAGAATCCAGGAGTGGAGGTCAACCTCCTCAGGAATGACGTGTGCCAATGGAGGAGATATGTCTAGGGTGAGATTGGTGAACTCCAGGATAAAGTCTGCAATGGCTTGGCCTTTCATAGATGTTTGAGGTCGGTAAGAGATTTCATACTGGCTCAATTCAACAGACCACTACATGAGCCTGCCTGATGACTCTGGTTGTTGCATAACTTTTTTCAAAGGATGGTCGATGAGGACCACGATAGAATAGTGCAGCTTGCTTTTCGTGCTCCTTTCGGATACGATAGCCCTACAGTTCGAACTCCCGTAGTTCTGAATCTAATTTCATAAGTGCAATGTGAAATAGATAAACACAAATGAGTCCAAATCTAGCAAATCTTTTGGAAAATCGATTTTGAATCAAAATGCCAAAAATGAATTACTTTGCCAGATTACAGAGTCGCCACCGAAATATTTTTGGAAAATTTAGGAAACCCGTGACTCGTGCCAAAGGCCACGTGTCCATCATCACCAAAGTGTCTCAGCTTGGGAATTTAGGTACGAGAGCGGAAGGTCATGAATTGAGCACCCCACTCGCCTGATCAAAGATCGACCTCTACTAATCATGATGTGATTCTTATTTACATTATATGCTCTTGCTCCAATTATTAGGCTAATTTACTGTGTGATGCATACACAAATATAGAATAATTTGCAAAATTTGAAACACTTTGATTTCATGTCTATTTAAAAATTGTTTTGAACACGTGTCACTTAAAAAGTGAGCTCACATGCACATTAATCAAATCAATCCAATTTAAGCAATTGGCCTTCATTTACAAACATTCAAACAGAGATATCACTTAAGCAGTTAACCTTATGGTAATCATGCTCGATATGTGAATAATCACACACATGTGATATGCTAAAGCAATAAATGCTCGCCTAGTACTCCAAGGTGAGCTAATCAAAGCAAAAGATTTAGAAAACATGCACGACCCTAACTAATGCAATATGACTAATGCAACACATACAATATGCAATTTAAATTGGCTCGGCTACTAATATGGCATGTGAATCAATTTGATATCATGCAGTTTAAGCACATTTTCAAAAAGGTAATAAATGACAATGTTGTTAGAATGATGAGCCGAACTTTATGCATGCAAGACAAATGGATGCAAATCATGGAAAATGCTAAAAGAAATTAACATGATGTTCTATTCTATCCATCATAAGCAAATAAATAAAAGAGAGAAAGAACGGGGGTTGGAAGACATACACGCATTATTACATATTGGCCCTCGCACAAAAGGATCCGAATGAAACTAACTAGCTATTTTAGCTAACTAATTATTACAACACCGCAATTAACTAGTTTATTCTATCTATTCTAATTAATTAATTACAACACAAATTAACTAGCTATTCTAACTTGAAATACTATATTACTCCCCTAATCTATTACCATTATCGGTCGTCACCAGCCGTTAATGTTAGCGTTAACGATGAGTTTCTGGTGACTCATTGAGCAACAGTGATTACAATCGGCAATAGTCAGTAATTGATAATAATGTGTGAGTGTTACAATATAAAAATACAAATTAAAAATAAAAAATTCTTCAAAATAACAATTTCTATTTCTCACTAATATATATGTTTTAACAGTATCTTAATGTTATATACATCAATAAAAATGGTTTTTTTTCAATTTTTTTAAAATTTTATTTTACGTGATATCCTTCTTCTGTGGTTGTCAAAGATTTAAAAGAAAAAAAAAATTGTTTACATTATTTATTATAAATACAAATTATACCAAACAATAAACTTTTAAAATAATAATAAAAAATTACAAACAATATCAAACAATCCCATTGATTGATTCATCAATTAAATTGAATGGTGTGTTGTAGGAATTTTAAAAGGTAGAAACATAACAAAATAGTACGAGGTTAAAAGGAGGTGTTGGCTGCCTACCAGAGTTAGGATACTATTGTGCCGTAAGACACTGTAGCCTGAGTGTCCTTCGTGGTCTGTATCGAGTCTATTTTGATGATTCAAATTATTATATTGTAATATTCATAAAATGATTAGTATGATTTTAATACTTTTTTAAAAAAATAATAAAGACTTAATCATGAGATTATATATTTATAATTAAATTAATTCTTTTTATGAATAATATATTTCACAAACTTTATAATATAAATAAGGAGGATTTATGCACAAGTCCTAATTTATGAATTTATACTTTATTAAGTCTTAATTAAGATATTTTGAACTTTTAAGTCCCATTAAATTTTTAATAGTTGGAATTACTCTTCAAATAATGATTGTTTATCATTTGTGATTATCTATAATGGAATATGATGATTTGACATTTATTTTGATTTTCAAAACTTTAAAATTGAAAAAACTAAATAATAATAATAAATTATGTGCAAAAAAAATTTGAAAAAATTAAAAAAACTGAATCACTTTTTTTGTTCATTATTGAAAATTTTATGTCTGTAAAAGAGCATGATGATAGAAAATTGATGTGCAAAACTGAAAAAAAAAACTTTAAAAATGAAAAGAGTAATAATGTTCTTAGTTTTAAAACTGAAAAAAAAAAACTGTTAATATTCTCGATTTTGTTGGATAGTTGAAACAAACCAATAAGTAGAAAGGTAAAAATGTTTAATCTTATGCTCTGTTTTTTTTTTTTATATCAGTTAGTAAAACAATTATCTTAAATATTACTATGCAAAAATTGATAATATTCTTAATTTTACAAATTGGAAAAAAATTGATAATATTTTTAGTTTTACTAAATAGGGCTTATTGATTTAAAAAATCTTAAATAGGAATTGAATTACCATAATATTTGCAAATAAAATTTTTAAATTATTAACTCTAAATAATTTAAATTATCAAAATATGTTTCGAAAAAGCTTTTAATTAACCTCATAGCAGCATCCCCTACCCCTGGCTACCACGATAGAATAGTAGTAGTTAGAAGATAGCCTCATCACCATTTATTAGTGTTTATTTAATTGTATCACCATCATCATGAATTAAATCGCCAAACAACGACCAACATTCGTTCACGTGGATTCACTAAATCTCCATCCACCAACCACCACAACGCGGTTTTACCCACTTCCTGGTTCATCTCATTTCTTCATTAGGGGATCTGCATGCTTTGCCAGCTTGTAAAAAATTCCTATTCTATTAATCCTTTAGACAAAAATGTTATTATTATTTTTAAAGTACTTTTTAGTATTTCATATAACAAAAAATAGAAATTAAATTTATTTAGGTAATGAATATTTTCGAAATTAAAATTTTATCAATGTCACTCACTGCACTATAACTTTCTTTGTGAGTTTTTGTTAAAAGTTAATGGGAACTATTATTCTTACTTCATTTTACTTTAAATACACTTCTTTATTTGTCTTTATTATACGTAGTTACATTAGAACATTTTTTACTTTTACACCCACACATAATTACTAAAATAGTTCAATAATTGAGGTATATGTACAAAAGTAAAAAAGGTTACTAATGTAACCATGTATAATAAAGATAAAGAAAGAAATATATTTTTTGGAGTAAAGTGAAATGTGAATAACAGCTCCCAAATTAATTATAGATTAAAAAGTAAACCAATAAAAAAAGTAACACTAAAAAAAATTAAGGAGGAATTACAACTCTATGTTCCTTTTGAAAAAATAAAATAAAATCAAATTAATGGTAAACTTTATAAATATTAATAATTAAATTTATAAACATTTCATTCATCATTTGTAAATATCCCACTTATGTGTAATTTTTTCAAAAATTAATTCGTTTGTCACCACCATTGTTGTAGTTGCTTCCACCAATTCCACCCCAGCATCATTTCGTCATTGCCGCCACTACCACTACCAACTCCACAACATTTCCACTATCAACTCCATCACTGTCATCGTTACTATCACCAGCACTTCCTCCTCCTCCACTACCAACCACACCACCATCACCCCACGACCAGCCTGCCACTACCACTATTAATATAACAACTAGTACTACACTACAAAAAAATTGACTTTTTGCGACGGTAAAATACCGTCGCTAATGCTCCTAATGCCGTCGCTAATACTTTTTGCGACGGCAAGAGGGGGTTGCAAAAGAGTTTTTGTGACGGCACAGTGTCGTCGCTAATGTTTTGCGACGACGTTTTTGCCTTTTTGCGACGACACTGTGAAGTCGCTAATAACGTTTGAAATTTCTTGACTTTTTTGCGACGGCACTATTTTACCGTCGCTAAAAATGTTATTTGAGACGACAAAAAATACCGTCGCTAATAGTCTTTTTTTTCAATGGCAAAACACTGTTTTTGCGACGGTGTTGTGCCGTCGCAAAAAGTATTAAAAAATAATAAAATTTCTATTTTAAATAATAAAATTTCTATTTTTTGCGACAGTATAATGCCGTCGCAAAAAGTAAAACCTGTAACAAAATTAATAAAAATATTAAAATTTTCTATTTTTTGCGACAGTGTAATGCCGTCGCAAAAAAGAAAAAAAACATCCTACGATAAAAATATTAAAATTTCTCCATAATAATATAAAAAAAACAATTTCTTCATAATAAAATATTTTTCCATTCATATAATTACACATCAACAAAATTATCCCACTACATAATGTTCCATAATACATATATAATGTTTAAATACATGATTTTGTTCATAATTCAAAATAATATAAACCAAATTTCATTACTAAAATAATAAAACAAATTGTATTTAAATTCTCACTTTCATAAATAAAATTGAGGTCTAAACATATGAGCCATTTACTTTGGGACCCATATTTTACATGCTGAGGATTCAAGTCATTGTGAAGGCATTATGACACACAAACCCTCCTTGCCTAACTGTCACCCCCTGTCCGGCCATTGCACTGCAAAATTGTGGGTCTCCATGCCAAAAAACGCTTCAAGTACACCTAGAATATAAAAGGCAATTTGATCAGTTGCAGCTATAACCGTGGTGGCCTTGTATAGAAATTTTTTAACAGAATCGGAAATGTTCAGTACAATGTTGAAGAGGGGATAGTGAAAATAAATTGCATAACTTTGGGCACTACAATGAAACTTCTTGGACACTTGCAACATATCACCTATGTAGTGCAAACATCTCTTAGTAGGACCCATGATCAACACTCTTGCGAGTGAGTCCAGTAAGCAAAAACATTCTTTACTTACAAGCCCTCATACAAGCAAACCTCCAGAAAGCAAAAAAAAAATCCATTAATTTGCACATATTCCATGTAATGAAAACAACAAAGAAAGAAATATTGACATATTTTCGAGATACCAAATTAGAATCCTCAACATACACAAGCAACCTGAGAAATAAAATTTCATTGCAAATAAAGTTGTTTTGCCGATTTATAGACTAACAAGTATCCTTTAAAGAAATTTATTTATGATATTATTATAATAAATTTACTTGACATGTAAATAGTTATTATAATAAATTTACTTGACATGTAAACAGTTTTAACAATTCAATTTACCTACTTACATGGTTCTTGAGACAATTATGAGGATCCCCATAAGTTCGATTTAGAGCATCTGCAATGGCAGTTACAAAGCAAGCAGCAGAAAAGCTGCTAGTTTCTCGGTCATGAATACCATTCAACAAAAGTACCTATAAAGGAAGTAAATGCATTGATACAACATAACAATGTTGAAAACCCTACATAATAAGAGCCACAATAGGTGTTTAATAGCTAGAATCTTCGAATATAATTAATGTCATCCGAACATCAAAGGAATTAAGGGCCTCAACTGAATATTTTCAGCAGAGCCAATCACAAAGGAATTAGTAACTTCCTGAACTATCAACCAAATTTACAACAATTACTTGACACTCTTTTCTAGTCAAAGAGCATACACATGATGCCTTGATAGAAGATTACCGTGGGGCAAGACCTTGAAGCGATGATCTCCCCAATGCCAAGTAAAACCTATGTATGGAGAATGATCAGTACAAGATAGAAGTTAAAAACTTTCTTTTGTTTTCCCAATTAACAAACCACTGATCACAACTGTTTCATATCAACAGAAAAAACAAGATTAGAGAACCATTACCCACAACAGTGATCAAAGTAAGGCAACAGAAAGAGTTCCAAGAACATATTTTCATTCAAATTTTAGATTAGTAGATAAGCTTAGATATACAATGCATAATTAGTACAACAACTAATTTAAATAAGGTGAACATAAGAATATGCCTCTGTTTATTTATGGATTCCAAGTATCTTTGTCAATAATAGTTCCGTTCAATTGTGAACAAATTAAAACATGGAGTAGATAAGCCACCAAACCTCCATCATGTGATAGGAGTATGACATAGCAAGTAGCAACCATAGAGATTAAAAATCCTTTAAATGACTGACAAGTTTTAATAAGAGAGCAAAGAAGCAATGTTCATGTATTTTCAGCTGCTTTAATAGCCCAAGACTCACGTTTCTATAATAACCCCATAATATTATAATATCACAAAAAGATCTCTGTAATGGGCCTTGACAATGATCCTTCTGGTGACAAAAATGATTTGTATATCCACTTCACCTTTTTCTAGTTTTTCTTAGTAATACAAGCTTGCCTACTGAAAAAAAAAAAATAACTAATTAAAATTGCAAAGACTATCCCGAAAAAGTTTCAGTTTGGTTGATAGTGTTACCAGAGGTGGCAGATGGAAGTGAAAAGGGATCCCATAGCATAAATGATGCAGTCAATAGTCCTGAACTGATCCAGGATAGTTGGGTTTACATTGGGAAAAACCTATTCAATAGAAAGCACAGACATTATTTAGACAGCAGACAAAATAAGTCATAGATATACTAACATGAACTTTTACAATGAAGTATTAATATCAAAGAATATGCAACTCAAAAGAAAATCTGTGGATTCTGATACACCACACTCTATTGCTGCTGTTCAATAAGTTCAGGGCTACGCTGCAACATCTTAGACCAAATATGTAATACTGAAAAAATAAAAATTTCACTCCACTAGACATATACTCCACACTCTATTGCGGTTCAATAAGTTCAGGGCTATACTGCAACATCTTAGACCAAATATGTAATACTGAAAAATGTAAGACAAGCCACAACTGAAAAAATAAAAATTTCACTCCACTAGACATTTCTGGTTCATCAAACTGCACTTGCTTTAAGCACAGGCCATAAGAAGGTAACCAAAGTATGTTTGCTCAGTACACATCAGAACTAGTGGAATAGGATCAATTGCCTTAGCATGCTGGCAAAGAAGGTGGGGTTTGACATGAGGTTCTCAAACAAACAGAAGTTGTAAAACTAGATGAGGATTAAAATGAAAGCTCAAAATTAAAAATAAATAAATAAATCATTGAAACAAGAAAATCACGATAGTTGTAGCATATCACATGGCTTATTGTTCGAGAAAATATTTGTCACATAACCAACATAGTTCTCTAGGAAAAAGAAGAAAAATTAACCATCACATTACTTGACAGATTCAGTATTGGGCAGAAAAATTAACCATCACATTACTCAGGGTGAAGGGAAAAGGATGATTTTCCAAAATATGACGTCTAATTTCTATGATATTCATATCTTACATAAAAGTGAAAACTTGGACTTTCAAAATATCCAATATGTTATTGATGTGTCGATCAATCCAACAAGGAATGCAACAAGAACATCCTTTGCAATTCATAGTGTACAAATGTAATCATAGTAAAATGACACTCATTCTCTTCATTTTTTTATTTTTTTATTTTTTTATTTTTCAATCATTGATTTCTCACACTGAATAAAATGAGTTCCAGACACATAGGACCTTTGTAGCATAGTAATGACTAATGGCAAGTATACAAGAATAGGTCTTTTTTGTTAAGTGAGGAATGGATATAAAAATAATACATTATGAGTACAACATCTGTTCCACTATGCAAAGTATAACGAACAAGCATGTGATGTACTATTTACCTCATGCAATAAATTGTTGCCTTCACTTGACATGTAGAACACCCGCTTTATTCTTGAAGGAAGTGCCGGAGTTGAAGAGCTTACATATCCATAAGCAGTTGAATGAATAAGAAATCTGGAATATGAATGCCAAAAATGAATCAAAACTAAGATTATAGAAAGTAAAGCAAGTACAGAGTCACGAAATCAAAATAAGATTATAGAATCTAATCAAGAAAACATGAATCAAAACTACGATGAGATGAAAATAGGTAGATCAGCAACAGAGGTATGGAATGAAAGAATGAGAGGAAGAACGACAGACTGAAGCCGTCTTCGACGAGATAGTTGAAGGTGTGGCCATCGCAGTTGTAGGTGAACTTGTTGTTGGAGGAAGGGAGTTTCTGGAGGCACTGAGAAGCGATGCTCGTGAAATTTCCAGTGAATTCGGCGAGAACCACTGTTCCTCTAGCCACGAAGCTGTAGATCAAAGACTGTTGCCCCATCTCTCTCACACTCAAAACCCTAAAACCTAGAGAGACAAATGGGCAGAGAGATAAACGGAAGGAGAGATTGGGGTTTTGGGGGGGGGGTGCGGGGGAGAACCCGATTGGGGATTTTGGTTGAACAGATTGGGGATTTTGGGTTTTTGAGGAGAGGGGGAGGGCGGAGTGGGAATGGAAAACAAGAAACAGATTGGGGATTTTGGGGAGGGGGGGAACGGGAATGGAAAGAGGGGGGGAATGAGAATTTTTTTATTTTTATTTTAATTTCCATCATAAATGAATATTTAAATAATAAAATGATTTTTTTTTCACAACGATAATAAAATTTATTTTTTGTTAAAATAAATTTTTTTTATAGTTAATGAATTTATTTATTTATTTTTTATTTTTTTTAGTTATTAAGGTTGAAAATTTATTTGTTTCATTTTATTTTAATGAATAAAAAATTATTATTATTATTTTTATTTGGTAGAAGTAGGGATAATATTTTAATGAAAAATATTTTCCATTAAAATAAAGTTAATTTTTTATGGTCAATGAAATTTTTTTTTTTGCGACTCATTTTTTTTTTTTTGTTACTAAAAATCAAGAACTAATGTTTTGTGGTAGAGGATAGGGAGTGGGAGTAGTGGTGAAGGTGGTGGATAAGAGGTGATAGTGGTGGTGGCATTGGTGGCGAAGGAGATTAGTGGTGAAGTTGTGGTAATAGTATAGGAGATAGAGTAGCGGTGGTGGTGGAGAGGTAATGGTAGTAGTAGTGGTGGTAATAGAGTGGTAGCGATGGTGGTAGTAATGATAGTCGTAGAGGTAGAGTGGCAACAGTGGTAGTAGTGGAATGACATTTGCAGTAGTGGTGAAGGTGGTAGAGGAGATGGGTGGTGAGATACAGATAGAGAGAGAGAGAGAGAGAGAGAGAGAGAGAGAGAGAGAGAGACAAAGACAGAGTGATGAGCGAAAGAGAGACAAAGTGGTCGCTAAAAGTGCATTTTCTTGTAGTGGAGAGCTCGGTAAATAGAGAAGATGAGATGGAGAGAGTGAGCAAGGTGAACACAATGGAGGAGAGAGATAGAGAGATAAAGAGAGAGAGAAAGAGAGAGAGAGAGAGAAAGAGAAAGAGATAGAGAGTGAAAGATAGAAAAAGAGACAGAAAAGAGAAGAGAGATGAACGAGAGAGACATAGAGAGAAAATAGATGAACGAGAGAGACAGAGAGAAGAGAGATAAACGAGAGAGAGGTGAGAGAGATAGAGAGAAGAGAGATGGGTGAGAGAGATAGAGAGAAGAGAGATGAGCGAAAGAGACAAAGAAAGAAAAGAGATGAGAGAAGAGATAGATGAATGAGAGAGAGAGAGAGAGAGAGAGAGAGAGAGAAATAGACAGACAGAGAGAGAAGAATGATGAATGAGAGAGAGAGAAAGAAAAGAGAGAGAAGATGATGAAAAAATAGGTGAAAAGATATAGACAAAGAGAGAGAGACAGAGAGAGAAAAAAAAGAGCGAAAAGAGATAAATGAGAGAGAGACAGAAAGAGATGAGCGAGAGAGTGAGAGAGAAAAAAAAAAGAGAGAGAAGAAAGACAGAGAGAGAAGATAGATGAAAGAGATAGAGAGTAGAGAAATAGACGAGAGACACAGAGAAAAAGAGAGAGACAGACAGACAAATAGACAGAGAAGAGTGATGAGTGAGAGAGAGAAAGAGAAGAGAGATAGAGACACAGAGAGAAAGAGAGAGACGGACAGACAGAGAAGAGTGATGAGTGAGAGAGAGAGAGAGAGTGAGAAGAGAGACAGAGACAAATAGAGAAAGGGAGATACAGACAGACAGAGAAGAGTTATGAGTAAGAGAGAGAAAGAGAAGAGAGACAGAGACAGAGAGATAGGAAGATGAAAAAATGGGTGCAAAGAGAAATGCTCAAAAGAGTAAGACGACGTCGTTTTTTTTTTTAATTTTTTTTTGTGATAGAAAAATACCGTTGCATTTATTTAAACCATTTTGTGACTATATATATGAAGCCGTCTCAAAGCCACAATATATATATATATATATATTTATTTATTTTTTGCAATGATACCTATTAAAGTCGCATTTTTTTTTTTGCGACTACAACTTGTACCGTCGCAAAACCTCTACTTTTTTGCGACAACAATCTCTACCGTCGCAAATACTTTTTTTTTTGGCGACAGCATTTTATGCTGTTGCAAATACTCTATTTTTTGCGACAGCAAGTTGTGCCGTCTCAAAAAGTTACATTTTTTTGCGACGGCAAGTTGTGCCGTCTCAAAAGGTCACGTTTTTTGCGACGGCAAGTTGTGCCGTCGCAAAAAGTTCCGTCTCATAAACCCAATTTTCTTGTAGTGCTAATTAGTTTTAGGGACATAACTAAATAAGAAAACATTTTTTACCAACAATTTTCAAATGTTTTCGATTGAAAAATCTTTTATACTTCAAACAAATAGAGTGCTATATTCAATACACTTTCCGGCATATAATTATATTTTGAGTTTTGTTACTATTATACGATTGAAAGTATATTAAGGAAAATACTTAAAACCCTCAAATTTTGTGACCCCCACAACCTCTAATTGATTGATGATCACTCATTTTGTTTTTTTTTTTTTGTTTTTCCTCTCTCTCTCTCCTCCCTATCTCTCACAAATATGTGGGGGTGTGGAGATCCTGGGAGTCTGTAGCGGGGCTGGTATAATAAATACAGAGAAACATGATTTTTGAGTATTTGCGCGTTTGGCATGCCTAACTAGATTCCCAATGCAACCTCAATCTATTTACTTTTGAGTGCCTCATATTTTGTGACAAATATGGAGTGGTTCAGTCCCAAGTTTCTTTAAATCTGTTTGGCAAGACTTGAGCATTTTGATATTTTTCTATATTAGACCACACTAAGCAGTAGCAAAATATGTAGGTCACCACGTATTCCAAAAAGATTTCCTTTCAATATATTATGATTCAACCATGGATACAACTCAGCATGTCCTATTATTTGTTAGCATCAATGCTGCAATCACTATCACTTGAACACCCAAAGTGAGTGTGGGTTCTACGTAAATGTATGGGGTCTAACACACTCGATTTTTTTTTTTTTTTTTTTTTTTTTAAATGTGTTCGAGGGTAAATAATTCTGATTGTATCATTTATCATTTGTTAGAGTAATACTATTCAAATTTTGAATAAAATACGTGCCATCATTGGAATCTTAAATTTTAAAATAAAACATCTATCAAGATTGAATTGTTAAAATGCCATCATCATATAATTTTGAATTAATTTTGTAGCACTATAAAATATAAAATTTAATGCTATACAAATAGAATATTGTGCATAACTTTTGTATAAAATGAAATAGCTTACTTTGAATCTTTCACTCTTAAAGACCCAAAACCCATATAGGGTGCGTTTGATTAGAGAGACTATTTACTGTTTGGATTGTAATTTATTGGAAGTGGATAATCTGGCATTTGTTTCTTTTTTAATCTGTCGGATATGGAGTCCGACTGGACTCCTTATCCCCCATATGTGAGATTATACTTTCTCGGGGGTCGGGGGGGGGACAATTTTCATGAGACAATTTACTATTGGGATTAGGTGGTGAAATGACCATTTTGGGGGGGAGGGATTGGGACAATTTACTGTTGAGATTAGATGGTGAAATGACAATTTTGACCCTCTACTATTTAATTATGTATTATATTTAGTAAAATTCAATAAAATTTAAATGTCTCAACTTAAAAATAAAATAATTTTATTTAACTTTTTATTGATGTTTTATTTATTTAATTTTTATAGATATTTTATTGATGTTTTATTTTAAATTTTTGTTTATATTTTGTTTGATTTCATTATTTTAATTTTAATAAATGTTTTATTTAATTTCATTATTTAATTATTATTATTTTTTAAAATAAATTCGTTTAAAATTTTGATTAAAAAAATAACATATATTTTTATTGATAATTTATTTATGTAATTTTTAAAAAATAAATTTATTTAATTGTGTAAAAAATAAAATAAAATAAATTTTTATTTAATCTAGCTAAAAATAATTAAAATATTAAAGATATGTTTAATATTGCTATTACTTGGTAAACAATTGAAAATGGGTAAAATAGTCTTTTGTTCATTTATCCTATCTAGCATGTCCAACCAAATATTGGATTCACTAAAAATAATTATTTCCAAACATCTAATCCCACGAGAAAACAAACACGGGATGTACATCCAATCCAACCAAATAGTCCGGGAGATTTACAATCTTAAGATTCAAGTCCGATGGATTCTAATCCCCTCTTATTCCCTCCGTCCAATCAAACACACCCTATGTTTACAAGTTTTCTACTATCACATTGTTTTGGAAATAAATTCTATATAAAAATTTTGATAATATTTATTTTCCTTTAAAGTTTTCTATTTCTTATTGTATTTTTAGTATTATGCTACAATTATTTATTTTTTCAGTCAATCAATTGCAAATTATTTGCAACTATCAAACTGAACAAACAATTATATAAGAAAATTTAACGATGCATACCCGCAAACCCAATATATTATATCAATATAAGAATTTATGCAAAACAAAAATTTGGATTAAACAAAGTAAAAGAGATTGTGTTCTGGGATCATTAACACAATAATTTAGGAGACAATAATAGAGCATGGTGGTGGGAGGGTCTCATTCTAAAACAGAGAGTTCAACATGTCATAAGATCACAGGTTCGTAGTTCAAATCCATCAAGAAAGTTGGAATCACTATGTTACTTTTTTATTATTTTATAATAAAAATTAAGTTGGAATCAGCATAGCTTTTTATGATATTCTCCCTCACCAAAAAAGGTGAGAGAAAAGGGATAGTATGCCCTTACTTTTATTTTTCTTTAGAAAACTACTAGCCAATCAAACCTAAAAGAAGAGAGTGCGAAAGCTGAAAGAAACAATTAGATGGGTAATGGAAGACATCCCATCCCAGGACCTGACAAGGTAACAAAAATCAATGGGGAAATATGGGGGTGTTAACCATTTTATGTTTTTGTTTTTTAATTTAAAATTAAACAAATAATGTACTATTATACTTCCAAAAAAATGTTCTTATTGTTGCTTGGTTTTCTTCTTTATTACAGAATTTTGGACCAAGTCTTGACAACAATTTTACTAATCTCGTTTTTACTTAACGCATAACACTATGTGAATTATTTTATTTTATTTATTTATTTAGTCTTTAACAACTTATTTATTGTAATTTAGATATAATATTTGTCCGTGCAATTGCTTGATTATGTTAGTGGTTGGATGTTTATGCTATGTTTCTAACCCTTTACATTTTAAAAATTATCCAGTGCTCATAAAACATCATGTGTCTCATGTTCTAAAACAATCATCAAATGTTATGACTTCTTATTGTCTCTTAAATCTCATATCATAACTTATCTAGGAGCTACATTTTGCAATCTCGCATGCACATGAAATACCTTTTTCCTTAAATTTCTTGGTAAAAAAATTATGAGAAAATATAGTGTAAATTTTAAAAAAAAATATTTTCGTATTAATGATGAACTTTGCAACAACAACAATAAAATAAAAGTCATATATTTTTTCATCAACTACTAATTTTTTTTTGAAGTACCACTTAAATATAATTTTTCTCAAAAATTATTATGAGCAGGGCCATGTTTTTTTGGTGCTGGGCTGAAATGACATTTGCAAAGGCACTTCTAGCTGCAGAGGTCTGATCTGATGGTCATCCTGCCATGTCTTTATCTACACATCATCATGTTCATTGGATTCCTTTCTCTGAAGGTGGAGAAACAAACAAGAATGGTGGCCTCCTACCTCCCCTCTCTGATGGAGGACCATCTTTGCTGCTGTCATCAACTCAGGTTCACCACCCTACACATACGCCCCATCAAATTTAAACTCTCCAGAATTTTATAAACTCCCTACATTATTATTAATTGATGGATGGATATATAATTGGAAAAATGCTTGGGACCCGGTTTTTTTGAAAACCTCACAATCCTCTTTGGATCTCAACTATTGATGTATGTGTGGGACCTACTCATATATATGTGGGGTTCACATCATCAATGGTTGCAATCTAAAAGGAGTTGTGGAAGTCTTCAAAAAAAGAGAGGTCTCAATCATTGTTGATATAATTGACTAAGCTACGAGGAGTTCAGCCCAGTCATATATGTGCGACATGTCATATGAGGCCCACCACAGTTAAATAGTCAAGGTCGGATAAACAAAAGGGATTTTTATCAGTTGGTCCCAATAATTGAATCTATTACCCATTAGGTCTTAAGTTTCTATCTCATGCACTAGGAAGTCCTGTTATATTTTTTTTTATCCCATTTCGCCCCTGCTATCCCAAGCACTTTCTAAATATTTAATTATTTATAATATTTATTACTCATTAATTTTTTTCAATTTGTATTAACTTCACTCTTGATCATTTTTCCAAAACTCATCTTCTTTCTCATCCCTCTCTTTCTCTCTCTAGAAAATACCACCATTGTAGCTATGGCCATGGCCATCCACCCGCAACCACCATCGTCGTCCATCACTAACCACCACCACCACCTCTATCGGTCACCACCACCACCTTCGCTGACCACTACCACCACCGTTGTTCACCAACCATCTCCACCGTCACTGATCTATACTTCACCGTTTCTCAACCGTTTGACTCGCTAGCCTAATATTGTCGTCTTCCTTTCTATTTGCCATTACTGTCGCTCTTTCTCCATCCTGCATCCTTCATTTGCCATCACCGTCGTTCTTCTTCAATCATCGATCCACCATCTTCAATGTCAAACTTCACCAACGGTTTCAAATTTCAATGCCGATCTACCATCTTCGGCGCCAATTTGGTACTTTACATGGTCCCCGATGAGATCGAGACTCTTTCTACAGTGTATTGGTGAAGATCTACATTTGTAAAACATATTGAACTAATCTAATGAATTTATCACTTAATGAGTGATAAATTTATCATTGATTTGTTTAATATGTTGTGAACGGTTGCTGCTGGAATTTTGATATTAATACAATGATAAATTTATAACTGATTTTTTTTCATGTCATATTTGTCACCTTTGTCTTCCTTACTCCCTCTCTCTCTTTTTATTTCTCTTAAACCAAATCTGTTGTATCAGTGATAAATGTATCACTAATATATTTATTTGAATCTTGTATTGATTTGTGATGATGATGACAAGATTTATTTATTTTTTTTGTAATATTTTAACAAACAACTAGTGAAAAATTTATCAGTGAATGTGTTTATCATTGCTAAATTTATTATTGAATATGTCTTTAAATCTTGTGTTATTTTGTGATGATGATGCAAAAATTTTCTTTTTGTAATTTTTTAACAAACAGTCAGTGATAAATTTATCACTGAGTATGTCTTTGAATCTTATGTAGATTTGCGATTATGAAGACGCGATTTTCTTCTTTTAATTTTTAACAAACAGATAGTGATAAATTTATTATTGAATGTGTCAATTATAAATTTTTTTACTGGATTTGTCTTTGAATCTGTGTGTTGATCTGCAAATGTGAAGAATTATTTTCTAGTGAGGACTCCTTATCCCCCTCCTTCATTTTTTTCATCCTTTTTCTTCTCTTTTTCTCTTGTTGCCAGCATGGCGGTAATGACATAGTGGATGTAACGTCCTGAAATAAATACAACAACCCATCCACAATATCAACAAGTGACAACAATAATAAAGTAATTATCTTCCATTAAGTCCAATTGAGTTTACAAAAGAGTAACATATACAGGTATACATTCACAAGTCGGGCCCTGAATCTATAGCATTTGTTGTAAAATATAGAAATAGAATAGAAGTTGAACAAATAAGAAATGCCCTCCGGACTTACATCTTTCCAAGTCAATACTTGGTTACAACAAAAATGGATTAGATCCAATACAATTAAAGCCCTTGCCTTGTACAAAAATAAGTATGACAAATACATAAAATAAAGCCCATGCTCCAATTCCTCCCAAGTTATTGCCTTGGTGGAGGTATATCACCAGCACCTGAAATATTTTTCCTACATAGGGTGAGCCAAAACCCAGTAGAAATAACTCAACACAGTCTAACAAATCTCATTCATACAAAGTAAGTTGGTCGGCATTAAATATAGTCTTATCATACAGAAAGTGTGCTGACTTAGTTAATCTATCAACTATAACCCAAATTGAATCCATACCTTTTTGTGTCCTCGGCTGTAGACACCCCATTTTTGACCGACCTTAAGACTCAGACGTCATTGATTGCGCGCTTGGTGATTGCGTATGTTGTGCTCGTTCTGAGGTTTCGGAGTCTCGGCTGAGAGCCTTGCCTCCGGACTTCGGGACTCATTTGTGCTTTGCCTCGGTTTGCAAACCAGGTTCTATTTTCTCTTCCTGAAGGGAGAGAGAGGTCTTGTAGACCATCTCTTAGTGGCCATAGGCTACTTTTCGTGGTCGTAGACCACTCTTCCCATTTGGAGACCAGTTTTCGGTTTTCGGAGCCGTCGGCCGTGCGCCTCGGTTCGGGACCGCTTAACTTTCTCCGTTTGCTCCGGTTTTTGGCACACACCTTGTTTCCTCTCTCTAGAGGGACACTGTGGCTCGGGAGACCACCTTTGTGGTCGCACGTCACTTTCGATGCTTAACAGTCAGTTTTCGGGGCACCCAGCTACGCGTTTTGGCCCCCGAACCCTCGTTTTGCATCCGTCTTGGTTCATTTTTGGCATGGACCCTATTTTCATTGTTTGGAAGGTGGTACCAGGGTGGGAGACCACCTTTTCTTCTTGGAGACAACCTTTCTCTTCGTCGGCCGATTTTCTTGATAGGAGGCTGGTCTCCTTGGTTTTTGAGCCACATTTACTGGTCTCCCACCATACCACTTGCTTGCAATTAGTGTGGAGACCACCCTAGGAGGCTGCCAACCACTTGAACCTTTTGACCTTGATCGGCCGACCAGGGCAAGCGGTCGGTCGACCACTTGAACTGGTCGGCCTACCTCCCCTAGTCTTGTCTCAGTGAGTTGATTCCAGCTGTGCCAGCTGGGAGGCACAGACTGGATCTTCCATACACGTGTATGGATGATCTTCCACCTTGGTTTGAAGCTTCTTGGAGAAGCTTTAGTCCCTCTTGTCTATAAAGGAAGGCCTCCTCTTCCTTTGCAAGGGTTTTGAATTTTGGCTGAAGCATACACACATACATCCCCCCCTTGTCTCTATATTTTGTGTTCAAAAGTGCTAAGTTCTTGCCCCTTTGCACACTACCTCTTAGCCTAACACCTCCAACACCAACCTAAGCTTCTTGGAGGGTCTTGAGAGGTCCTAAGGAGCTGCATTTTTGGTCCATAAGCTGCTGGAATTGCTGTGCTACAAGGGTAACACCCTATTCCCTCTTTTGAGTTTTATTTTGCTCCATCTTTTAGCCATACTTGCAAGCATTTTTGAGCTTTGGTGTAAACTGAAAAAAGTCTTATTTTGAGGTCCTTAACCTGTTTGTTTAGGTGATTTTGTTGTTGGGGATCATCTACCACCTTGCATGCTTCATTTTGCATTGTTTTGAGCCATGCCCTAAGGCTTTTGTATTGAGATTTGCTTGGCCCTTTAGCCACTGAAATCCAGCGGATTTTTAGTGGTTTGGATGTAGTTTTGAGGGCCAAAATCAGAGAGGGGTGACCCTCTCTCTCCTTGTTTTGTTTTCTTGCATTTTTGGCCTTACAAAGGAGCCCTCATTTGCATGCTTCCAAGCCATGCTTCAGGCCATTTTTAATGAGTTTTAGGACCTGCATAGGCTCTATCTAGGGCTTGTTTTTCCATATTGGATGTCCATCTTGCATGTGTAGAATAACCCTCTTCATAGCATATCAAAGGAGCATCTCATTCTTGCATGCATTAACCATGTTTCAGTGGGTTTTTGGGCTTTATTTGGCATGTCATACCTCTGAATTTTGCTAGTTTAGTGGCCTCTTGATTTCCTCACATGCTTGTAGTGCAAATCCTCTTTACTAGCTTACATTGCATGCTATTTTGGCCTTTGATTCTAGCACTTTTTGGCCATGCCTTAAACTGATTTTGTGCATGTTTTGGATTGCCTTAGCTCTGTTTTTGGGCCTCATGGTCGAATGATGTTTGCTATGCATGATTGTAGTTCAATACCCTTGCCTAGCTTTGAGTTTTGAAGCCTATTGCATGCGTATTTTGAGGTGTTTCCATGTTTTGGCATCATTGTGAATCATATTTCAGAGCTTATATGTATGCCATATTTCCATGTTTTCCACTCTTTAAATGTGTTTGAGAGTTATGCATGAATACCTCATTTTTGGACCATTGCATGAGCTTCATTTCCATGCTTTGCGAGCCATCATTTTAGTCCATATTTGCTACTGTTTTGGCCTGCATAGGGACTATTTGGGGCTGGTTTGGCCATTTGAGTAATGCTTTGTGTACCTCTAGTGTAATGCACTTCACTAGTTTCGGTATCCAGGCCATCTAGCATGCATTGTGTGAGGTGTTTACACGATTCGGGACCATCCTGCATGTCATTTCAGAGCTGGAAAATATGTGATTGTATGCCATATTTCATGCTTACCATGCTTTGGTGGAGTTGCACTTTGTGCCTTAGGTTTGGTCCCTTGCATTTGTGCATGTTTGCATGTGTGTTGTTGCTTCATTTTCATCATGTATGGCCACTGATTTGAGTGTGGCTGAGGCCCATTCATTTTAGTTTAAGTCCATCTTGCATTATGTATGCCATATCCATGTTGTCGCATGCTTAATCGTCGCATTGTGTATGCCTTATTCATGTCTTCGTGCATGTCCATCTTCGTATGTGCATTGCGTATTCCATATAGTTCATATGCATTGAGTATGCCATTCTTAGTTCATAGCATTGTGTATGCTAGTTGCATGTTTGCATATCATCCCTCACATGCTAGCATGATTAGGTTGCATTGCGTTTAGGGTTGCATGCTAGTCATATTGTTTATGCCATGTATATTGCATTGTGTTTGGAATAGGGTTTAGTCCAAACACGGGAAATGAGGGACGTTTCGTACTCCAAGTGACGAAACGTGCTTTGATTCTCGATCGCCGACACTCCGGATTACCCATGATGGAGTTTAGGCCTTGTTGTGTTTATATGTGCGTGCATTCATTTTACATCGAGTCGTGCAATCTAACTCCTCGACTATCATGCATCGAGATGCGTGATTAGTGGCACGAGGATCGAGGACTCCTGGAGCTTGTGCAATGATGGGGAGAGTGGTCATGCACACATATGTTGAAAATACTTTGCGATGCCCCTTTCTCGCTCTCTGTTGCAGCAAACCAGAAACCAACAGCAAAAATTGGTCAGCAGCCTTCTGGAGCTTTGTACAGTGTTCTGGGACTAGTTGCAAACAGAGGCAAATCGGGGCATTGCGATGGATTTTTCGACAAGGCGACTTGAGCATGCATGCATCCCTATCATTCGGAACAGAGCTGAGGCAGTCCATTTCATTTAATTTGCATGCTAGTTTCCTTACTTACTTAGTTAATTCGTTAATTAATTAATGTTGTGTAATAATTAGTTTAATTAGCTTAGATTAGCTAGTTTATTCTGTACTATTCATTCGGACCCTCCGAGGAGGGCAATGTTGTAATAAGTGTGCGTGTGTGTGTGATGCATGCCTTTCAACCCCACGTCTTTCTCCCTTTTATTTACCAGCTTATGATGGTTAGTTTAGGGTACGTTTCAATTAGCATACTTATGCTCGCATGTTTGCATCCATTTATCTGTCTTGCATGCACCGAGCTCGGCGCATCATACTAACTGCATTGTATTTCAATTCCGAGTTGAATACGTGTATCAGTTGTTGCATTTCATATGCCATTTTAGAATAACCGAGCCTATTATAGTTGCATTTTTGCATGTGTTGCATTAGGCATTCTTAGCATAGTTAGGATTCATGCATGATTTCTAATTAGCTTCTTTCTTTGGCTCGGAGTACTCGGTAAGTGTTTATGCTTTAGCATCCTTGCATGTGTGTGAGTGATTGCCATGATAGTATGCTTACCATGAGGCTATGTGCTTATGTGATATAACTGCCTGAATGCCTGTGGGTGAATGTTGGATTATTTGAATTGGAACAATTCATTGATTGCGAGTTTTAAGCCCACTTAAGAGTGGCAAATCACCATATTTTCTAAGCCCACTTGAGGGTGGCAAAATCTGCATTTTAGCCTACTTGCGAGTAGCAAACCACTTTCAAAAACAAACATGAGATGTTTTGTTCCAACTTAGGTGATCCAGTCTATACTTGTATGTTGTGCGCATCACATAGTAATTCTAGGCTAATAAACCGGAATAAGAGCACATAATGTTTTCAAAACTCGATATCATGGTTAGTAGAGGCCGATCTTTGATCAGGCGAGTGGGGGTGCTCATGAAGTGACCTTCCCCAATCGTACCCAAGTTCCCGAGCCGAGGCAACTTTGGTGAAGAGGAACACGTGGCCTTAAGCATGAGTCAGGGTTTCCTAAATTCCCCCAAAATAAAATATTTAGGTGGCGACTCTGTATCTAGCAAAGCAATCCATGTTTGGCACTTCTTTCTAAAAATCTGTTTTTCAAAACGATTTTCCGGATTTGGACTCTTTGATGATTCATCGGTCTTGCATTGCACTCCGCGAGATTAGATACAGGACCATGACATTGAGTCCAAACTGTAGTAAGCCCCAATGAACAAAATGGGATTCCCTCCTGGGACGTTTGGGGACGTCTACAGTTTCTGGCGACTTTGTTGGGGAGTTAGTGAACTTGACTCGAACTCATAATATCTTGTTTTGATTACACTTATCTGTCTCTTTGCATTGCATTTGCATTGGTGCGCCTAGGACACCGTGTTTGCCATTTGCTATTCCTGAACGGTTAGCCGGAGGCTCGCTTTGTGAAGCGTGTCATAAGGTTGACCGGTTACGGGCTCTGCCACAATGGGAGCACAAACCCCGATTTTTACTGGGGCACCCTTTTTAACCATTCGACCTAGTGCATATTCGGAATCCATAGTGACCATTCCAAGCTAGGACAGGTTGCTTACCCGATTGTAGACTGTGTGAAACCGTTGTGTGCGTAGTGAAACCCTAGCTCCTGACAAAATAGGACAGGGAAACCCTACCCCTCCATAGGGGTGTTTTTGGCTCTCACTTGTTTGCTATGTGCTTTTAGAGTGTGTCTCTACATGAATGCATATATAAGTTTGCAAGTCTGGGTATCAGGCCTGCAGGCATCGGTATCGGTGTTTTGAGAATCAGTTATATCTGCGGGTATCAGATTCAGTTTTGGGACATAATTCAGTGGAGAGCACAGTCATTCAGCTTTGCTCATATCTGTTCTAGTGAAATTGGGCTGAGATGCTGCTTGTTTTGTCTTTTGCTAGGTAGTCTTGGGAACCATAGCTTTAGAAGGCTTTGATATCCCCCGGGTACATTGGACTTGTGCTGATAGACTTTCTCAGGTCAGAGATTTAGTTCAAGGGAAATCAGTGTTCCTTTGCCAAAGGCAGGGTAAAAAGGCCAGTCAGTCACAGATCATCAGTTCAACAGTCTTCAGATCAGTGATCATTATCCACCTCACCTGTGCGCAGTTGGGCTAAGATATCTGTTTCCACCTCAGAAAGGGGATACACACTTGTTCAGTTAGATCAGTAGTTTGCAGTTGGCATGGAAGAGATGATGCATTAGCTCCAGGAAAGTATGAAAACCATGCAGTAGGACACTGTTCGTCAAGCAGAATTTTCCAAACAACAGGCCGAGATCATGGCTCAACAGGCAGAGTTAATTGCCAAGCTACAATAGCAAACCGGAGCATCCGCTTCACACCAAGCTCCTCCCCCACCAAGAGTGCCAATACTCGGGGAGACAGCTAATGTCCAGGAAGATATGGACATTCCAACAGGGCTGGCTCCACCTCCAATCCTACCCCAGCTATCCAAAGCACAAACCAACCCGCCGGATTCTCCCTTTGAGTTCGAGGTGGACCCCGCGCCACTAAAAGTAAGCAAGCTTGAAAAGTTATTCAAGAAATCTCAAGTTGTGAAGTCCATTCCGGACATAGAGGATGGATACACCGATTCGGCGGTGACATTATCGGATCGGTTCAAGATGCCACATATCGATCGTTTTGATGGTTCTGGAGACCCAATGGTGCACCTCCACCTATTTTCTGATATCTTGAGGCCAATGGGTTTGACCACAGCCCAAAAGCTGTCACTATTCAGTCGAATCATGTCTGGGATAGCCGCAATCTGGTATGCGAAATTGGAGGACTCTATGAAACAGAACTGGGAAGAGCTGGCTGAGGCCTTTATTACTCAATACTCCTATAATACACAGATCGAGGTCACAACTCGTGATCTCGAAGTCACCCGCCAAGAGCCAAAGGAGAGTTTCTCAGAGTTTGTGGCGAGATGGAGAGCAAAGGCCTTAATGATGACTACAAGGCCTTCCGACAAAGATTAGATCAGGATGATTGTTCAGAATCTACATGGCAAGCTGTTGCAAAAGATGGTCGTCCTACCTCTGTTTACCTTTCCAGGCCTTCATGAAATGGGGGTTCAAATCGAGGATGCCATCAGACAAGAAATCTTTGTGGAAGATGATGAGCCTTTACGGAAGAATGTTGTTCGCAGTTCTAATGCTACTACTGATGGTAGCACAGCTGCAAAATGCTCAGAAGTAGACTCTATCACCACTTCCCTCAATGGCCAAAAACCAGCCACTTCAAATCGGCCCCAAGCCCGAAAGTTCAATCCTCTTTACATGAGTCTCTCTCAAGCTTTGAAAAAGCTGCGAGAAGAAGGGCACCTAGAACTCCTAGAACCCCAACCCCTTCCAAATCCTCTTCCACCAAGATATGACCCAGCTAAATACTGTGCTTATCACCAACAACACGATCATGATACGAACCGTTGCATCCGCCTCCGTCATAAGATTCAGGATCTTATTGACGAAGAGACCCTAGCTCCACCCAAATGACATCAGGTTAGTACTGACTCGTCACCTCCCCGCCTCAACCTCATCCATATACTACCATTCACCTTCGACCCCAGCATATACATCACCCCAGCCCATCTACCCAACCCTGAGGTGTTCATTCCGGAAAGCATGGACTTATGCATGATGGGTGCACTTGAACTCTAATCATCTCAAACCCGTGAACCCACTACTTCTGAGTTGATGAGAATGATTGAAGATCTTCAGAGAACTGTGACAGATCTGACCTCTAGGACATTAGCTCCATCATCGGCCACATTACATGCTAGGAGTTTCACGACAAAAGGCTCCCAAATCTTGGGATAGGTTGTATTGGAAGAAGGCCAATCCCTTGGCAAAGTGGAGGCCAGTGGTAAGAACAAGGTAGAGGCAGGCATTGATCCCCATGAACACCATTTGTGGGCTGTGGAGGCTTTGAAAGCGGAAGGGCTAAACAAACAGCAAGTGCTCGCAATTGTTGCAAAGATTGTGGAGGATACTTTCGTCACTCAGAATGAGAGCAGTTCGAAGCAAGGGGAAAACCGAGAGAAGGTTCGTCGTACCAGAAATGATCTTTTGAGCTCTAATCCTACACTCGGAAGAGATTGGAAAACTAGGCCATCACCTGCCAATCCCTTTGCTGGTGCGTCTAGCAAAAATCCAGAAACTTTGAAGTACCAACCCCGAGGTCAGAGGGTCTTCCATGCCCTCTATATGCCTTTGTCCAAAGCTCTCCAAATCCTTGTTGAACAAGGCCATCTCAAACCTCTTGAGCCTCGGCCTCTCCCGAATCCTCTTCCGGCTACGCATGATGCTGCCCAGTACTGCGCCTTCTATTAACAAACCGGTCATGGCACCGACAATTGCTTTTGTCTTTGCCACGAAGTGCAAGATTTGATTGACAACGGGGTCATTGCCGCGCCAAGCTCAGCAAAGTCTATCGGCACTGGATCGGTGAACTTGTGGGATAATGTGACCATGTGATTGGGGGATGAACCAGCTACGGGTGGCGCTCGATTTACTCTAGACGTGGGAATGGCACGCACTGTTTTGAGCCATATGCAAATGCTAGTTTTTGCACTTTCTGACTTGGGTATTGGGTCAGTTTTGTTGTTTTGTATATAGTCAGTCTTTTTGTACTGAGTTAGTCGGGTCTGTCTTGTTGTATCGAGTCAGTCGTGTTGCGCTGGAGTCGGGTGATTCCGGGGATGTTACCTCGGACATCACTATTTTGTTTTGTGTTTGTCTTTTCGCTTCCTTTTGAGTCTGTTTCTACCGGAGAGCCAGTTACACCAGAAGATCTAATTGAAACAGCTGTGGTTTTCATGCTTTTGTGCTTATTTCTGCTTTGAGCCTGTTGTGCCAGCAAATTTGAATGAAACGGCAGTGCATTCCACCTGCTTTCTGTGCTTTGAAATCATTACATTGACTTGAGTTTTTCGAAACCTTTTTGAACATTGTGATGAAAACAAAGAGGAAAGAATTCCTCGGGATTTGTAAAATTTGATCAATTGAGAGAAAGAGAGGCGTGCTAAGCCCTTAATGAATGAGATCATGTTTGTTAATGTGAGTACTGAGAAGGATCCTGGCTTGATCTAGATTGGTTCCGCATTGTCTTCAGCGCGAGCGACTAGTCGCTTTCTTAAAAGATTTCAAAAAATGTTTTGCGCGGTCTTGCGAAGACCTGTGTGGAATCGCTCTTGAGATTGTGCAGCTTAGGATCGCTCTCAGCCCCGAGACTTGACCCCTCACTTTCAAACCTTGAACTTGAATTCAGAATGTTCAACGGTCAACTACAATGTGAGGCCTGTGTGGCCAGATTCGAAGCAGCCCATGAACTAGGGGCAGGGAAGTCAGATGAAGAAGATCAGATGTGATCAAAGGAAGCTTGCGAAGCTAGATCAAAAGCAGCCCTTGAACTAGGGGGCAAAAATGTCAGATGTGCTTGAAGAGTCAAAAATGGGGTCATTGCTCAAGCTAATGAAGATTTGCTAGAATGCCAAATCCCAGAAGGGAGGAAAGAAGAAAGTATTGCTAAAGGATAACCGAGTTCCTATCCACAACATTAGGGGCAAATTCAGCCCCCCATTGGATGGACTCCTACATCGTCAGCGAACAGCAACCATTCTCCTGGATTCAGATCATTTCAGGATCTGAAAACCACTTGACATGGACAAAGCTACACTTTTACCCTTGAGAGGCTCGCTGGGCCGAAAACCCGGAAGGGCGACCCAGGCAAAAGTTAGAGTAAGAAAAAGAAGAAAAAGAACAAAAAAAAAGAAAAATGCAAAGAATGAAAAAAAAAGAAAAGAAGAAAAATGAAGAAAATGAAAAGAAAAGATGAAAAAGAAAAAAGAAGAAAAGAAATGAAAAGAATTGAAAAGAAAAGAAGAACAAAGCTCGCAAGGTTGAAAACCTAGAAAGGGCGGCCTTGGCAAAAGTTAGAACGCAAAAGGAGAGGTTAGTACCCGAGTGTACCTTATCCCCCGAACCACGCAAGGCTTGATTCCCATGTTTGGGATACGTAGGCAACTTCATTCTGAAGTCCAGCCGTAAAACACTTCAAATTCAACTGTGTCCATGTGACGGTTTTGGTCTTTGTCTTCTCTGTATCCGAGAATTTGGTTGTAATTGTCACTGTGAGGACTGGTTGCCATGTGCTGCGGCGCTATTCAGACTAGGGGCAACTTTCCGTTGCCGTGCAGTGCTACGGTGCTATTCAGACTAGGGGCAACTTTCAATTGCCATGCAGTGCTGTTCAGACAAGGGGCAATTTTTCATTATTTTGGATCTGAGGTTGTGCATCTCAAGAGTAAATTCTGCGGTCGTTGAGTAGTGGCCATTTGTAAAAATAGTTTTGAGAATTTTTAATGAAGTTGACGAATTTTCTCGAAAATTACTCCATTTTTCCAAAACTGGACCATTTCTTGGACCCAAAAAAGGAAATTTTTCAGTGCTCATAACCTGACTTGCATGATTTCAAATCAAAAAATCGAACAAGCATGTTAATCTAACTCTCATTTTGGTCAAAATTGTTTTAGTAGAAAGCCAAAAACAAAAAATGGTCAAAATGATGAACTAGGGGCACAGTTGAGCCAAGTTTTCTGTCTTTTCCCCATTGCCAACATACTCGCCAACAAGGGCACTCATACCTGCCGGAAAAGGGTACCACTGAAGCTAACCGCAAAAGGGCAGAAAGCTCTCACATCCTCTAAGCAGCGAGGTATTGAGCCAAGTGCGAAGCACAAACTGGAATGGATCAAGATATTCCACTCCCTCATCTGGATAGATCTGATCACGTCCAAACTCCTCAGCAGAGCATCGTCAATCGATGTCAACCACAGATTTGCTACACACCCAGTTGTAGCGCAACCCCTCTGTGGGAGAAATTCACTGTTGTGAAAAAGAACAAGAATATGGTAGAATACCAGGGGTAAGAGCCCATAACTTCCTGCTTATCCATTAACCACCTAGGGGAGGGATAAAAATGAGAGATTGAAGAATAGAGAGATGTGCGCTAAGAGAAAAAGTGAGGAAAAGGGCTTTTTCAGAAAAACAGAGCTTGAGGGCCAAGTGATGTGAGAATCACAAGTGAGAAAGGGTGGGAAACAATACCCGGAGAAACTGGCTCCTCGTGCACCGAGAGGTCTCTTGCCTTTACAACACAGCTGAGTGTTGTGTTTGTGTGTTTTTGTTTGTTTCGATTCTTGTTTTGAGTCATTTGAGTGTCAATAGATGTGTTTAGGTTGTTTTACCTTGTTTTTCCTTTGTTGAGTTGTTTTTAGGTTGCTTTACCTTGTTTTTCCTTTGTTGAGTTGTGTTTAGGTTGTTCTACCTTTTGTTTTTCGTTGTTGAGTCGTTTTGGCTGTGGTCAGTTGTAGGCTCAATACCCGGTTGAGAACCCTTTTCTCATCTCACTTTCAAAAAATCGTTTTGTGCTCAGAGTGCCGTGCCATTCTCCATATTTGTGCAAAACAAAATTTGTTCTTTCATAAAACCGCAGGGTTCAACCCAGGTCATATGAGAACAGTAAAAACCAGGACCTATCTGAAGCTATGAAAGTTTTGGGCTGCAAAGCAAAAGAAAAGAGGGAAAATTTGGAGCGCCTGAGCTTGTTTCAACTTCTGCAAGTTCCATCACTACATCCCATATGTTCGGAATGAGCTGTGTACCGAATAAACTGAGTACTGTGTTATGAGTTGTGTGTTCAGAGTGAGCAGTGTGCTGTTACGAGCCGTGTGTTCAAAATGACCAGAATACTATGTTATGAGCTGTATGTTCAAAAGAAACAGAGTACAGTGTTACGGGCTATGTGTTCAGAATGAGCAGTGTGCTGTATGAGCTGTGTGTTCAAAGTGAACAGAATACTGTGTTGATTGTTTCAAAGCTAGAATGGCAATCAGATGTGCTCTTCCTGAGTACCATTTCCTGCCGGAGGCATCTTGGTTGTGTTCCCAGGGAAAGTTATGAATATGATCAGGACGAAAAACGACATTTGTGGTTTCTACATGCAGATGTTGCTCCTTGTCAGCATTTCAGAACCTTTATACTATGAGTTGAAGGTAAGTATTCGAAGAATACAAGAAGAGATCCTTGTCAGAGTAAAGCGGTTTACCGCTACTCACTCCATGAGGTGCTTTCTAAAGTGCCGCTTTGTCTGTTTATTGCATTCCCTAAACATCATGCTCTACATTGCTTGTAACATGTACTGTATCATCGCACTTATTGCGTTTATTTGCATCTTGTGTTATCTTGTATCATTTATCCTTTTACGTCGAGCTGCGTTTAGGATCGTTGTCCTCCGGGACTTTCTCAGGTTGCCCCGAGCACGCACCTGATAGTTTGTTGGACCTCCTCTCACGATTTCAGCGTGGTTTGAGTGTCCCGTTCCTTACGTGATTTCAGCGTGTTTGGAATTTATCTCAGGACGCGTGATACGCGGGCCTGGGTGGGTTTTATCTCAGGTTACGTTGTAGACGCATTGGGCGGGTTATTGGACCTCCTCTCACGATTTCAGCGTGGTTTGAGTGTCCCGTTCCTTACGCGATTTTAGCGTGTTTGGAATTTATCTCTGGTCGGGCCTAGGCGGGTTTTATCTCAGGTTGCGTTGTAGACGCACTGGGCGGGTTGTTGGACCTTCTCTCACGATTTCAGCGTGGTTTGAGTGTCCCGTTCCTTACGCGATTTCAGCGTGTTTGGAATTTATCTCAGGACGCGTTATGCGCGGGCCTGGGCGGGTTTTATCTCAGGTTGCGTTGTAGACGCGCTAGGCGGTTTGTTTTGGACCACCTCTCACGATTTCAGCGTGGTTTGAGTGTCCCTTTCCTCATGTGATTTCAGCGTGTTTGGAATTTGACTTAGGTTGCGTCGTGTGCGCGCCTGATTGTTTGTTTTTTCTCTTCTCATGATTCCAGCATGGTTGGAGTATTTTCCTCTTTGCATTCACCATTGCATTTTGCATGCATTGCATCGTGCTATGTTGCGCACCTTACCGGCACTTGTTAGTGCATTGCATTGTTTGCGCTTTCGTGCGCATCTTACCTGCACTTGTTAGTGCATTGCTCGCGTTTTCTTGTGCACCTCACTTGCACTTGTTAGTGCATAGCATCACACTGTCTTGTGCACTCTCTAGTCTGGGAGACCTTAAATCCTGCATCTTTATTCGCATCGTCTTGTGCACTCTCTGGTCTAGGAGACCTTAAATCCTCTAAACGTGCAATTCCTTTGGAGTTTATCGTGCCCGAACAACTTCCGACAGTCTGGTATAGCCACCTGCCTGTGTTTGCTGTGAGTTCCTAGGAGACCAACTGAGACGGTGGAAACTAGAGTTCGAATGGCTTATGCCTAGAACGCAAAGGTTCGGGATTTCCGAGACTAAAGTCTGGTTTAAATACCCAGGGGTATATCCTCGGCTTGAAATCTGTATGGCAGCCCCATAGATTGAGATAGCATATGTATGCGCCTCAATTCTGGATACTGAACCAACCTAGTCTGTCACCCTGTTGGAGAATAGGAAAAGCTGCGACCATAGTCAGGGAGAAAAGTAGTACCTACGGTTCAACCGAAAAGAAGGGGAAGGTCCCCGGCAGCATGAGGCACGATATTGTATGTACGGTTCATTTGAAGCTGGCGCGACCAGACGAACCAGACCGGTATTGTATTCTCCGTGTGAGACGTAGCGAGAATTGTACAATTCTCTTACATCCTTTCTGCATGTGATGTAGTTTTGCTTTGCATTCTTGCTTAAAACTGTTGCATTTATTGTGAATATTTGCTTCATTACAGCTTGCTGCTTTGCATGATCATGAGTTATGTTCAGCTCTGTGCATGCCTTTTTGCATTTTGCCTCCGCCTGCAGGCACATCTTTTTGTTTATCTCACCTGTTTGTCTAAGTCTTCGGCCTTGCCAAAAATAGGTCGTCTCTGGGCTTTGACATTCCCTCCCGTCACGTATGACTTCCGAGTTCTATCAAAGAGGGGCAACTGTAGACACCCCATTTTTGACCGACCTTAAGACTCAGACCTTAAGACCCAAATTGAATCCATACCTTTTTGTGTCCTCGGCAAGCTTACAAAAAAATCCATGGAGATGTGTTCCCATTTCCACTCAGGAATTGGCAAAGGTTGAATTGACAAGGATGTGTGTTCACATACTATTTCAACCTTTATCTAAAACATTCTAGGATGTGTGTTCACAAACTATTTCAATATTATGGCTTCAGAATATCAGTTGCTAAGCATGTTCATGGCCCGACTCGAGGCAAAGAGGTTCAAGGCCTTGTTGATAGAGATGGAAAGCTTAGCGTGCCTATCCCTCCAGAATTTTGTGCACCGGTAGGGGACTATGCCTCAAAACTAGCCTCGAAGATTGGTATAGAAGTGCGAACTCGTTTACCAGATCCAAGTGTTCGTAGGTGGAAGTATGTTGATGCCTCCGTTAAGGAGGCGATGTTTCAACGCTTGAATGTAAGTTCGTTGTCTACTCTATTATTGGACATTTTACTCATTTTTATAATAGGTCAGAAATCTTAATTATTTATTACAATTATTTTATTTTTTATAAGAATTATCTATGACTTATCTATTTTTTGCAAGATCAATTTGATTTACAAGGAGACCCTGTTGATATAGAGAAGGCAATGAACATAAAATTTGGTCGGAGATTGAGTAACCATACCTATAGGCTGCACAAACAATTCATGGAGCTGAATGAGGCTAAAGGGGGGGAGTATGCAAGAAACTACCCACTGAAGAATGTTGATCCTACCAAGTGGATAGATCTTATTGATAAAAAGTGGAATACTAAAGAATTTCTAGTAACATTTTCATCTTTTCTTTTTTCACTCAGAAAAACCATCTTATGATGAAATCTCAACAAGTACTCTAATATATTTTTCAAAGAATTGCACGAAACTAGTGAATAATTTGAAATATCTTTTAAGTTGAAATGATATATAGGAAAATGATAGAGAGGAACAATGCAATTTCTTTATTATCAAGCATTAAATTTGTTTTACTAGTGATAGATTTCATTGTTATATTGGTTCATTATTCCTTACAAGAACAATCAAAAGCCAACATATTTGTCTTACTAATGATACATTTCATTGTTATATTGGTTATTCTTCCTTATAGGAACAATCAAAGGCCAACATCGCGAACAGAGAAAGGATGTATACAAAACAATTAAAGCACAAGGATGTACAAAAATAAGTATGACAAATACATAAAATGAAGCCCTTGCTCCAATTCCTCCCAAGTTATTGCCTTGGTGGAGGCATATTACCAGCACCTGAAATATGTTTCCTACATAGGGTGAGCCAAAGCTCAGTAGAAATAACCCAACACAGTCTAACAATCTCATTCATATACAACAAAGTAAGTCAGTCGGCATTAAATGTAGTCTTAACATGCAGAAAGCGTGCTGACTTAGTTAATCTATCAACTGTAACCCAAATTGAATCCATACCTTTTTGTGTCCTCAGCAAACTTACAAAAAAATCCATGGAGATGTGTTCCCATTTCCACTCTGGAATTGGCAAAGGTTGAATTCAATTCCCATTTCCAGTGAAGCTACATGTAATTTTTTTTTCCTTCTATATTTGTAATGGAACACACATCCTAGAATGTTTTAGATAAAATTACATTTTTTATTTTTTATTTTTTTGGGTTTGGCCTCAAAATAATAATGTGTGCTAAAAGTCTAATTAACCTATATGAAGATTAACATTTCCTCTCTATAAAGTTAATTATAATTAAGAGTTAGTAGGATGATGTATGATGCGCAATGACTGTCTTATCTTGCCCAAAAAAGGGATAGAAGTAAATCGATTAAAAATATTATAAACTAAAAATTATGTTAGAAAAATTAAATAATAATTATTTAAATTAGTATTTAAATGTGAAAGGCCTTCGTTTGAGATTTTGTTTGGGTCTCAAAAATAATTCATTGAATTGTGTCTTTAAACGGAGGGTGTTTTCATTGGTTAAGAGTCTTGAGATAATTACTTTGGATGGATATTAAATAAATTATTGCACTAGATTATCAAAAAAAAAAAGAAAAGAAAAAGAGAAAACTGATTTTATTGAAGTCAGGGATGACATCCCGATTAAAAAAAAAAAAAAGGGGGAGAGGGATCTTGTTTTTTATAACAGTCACATGCCGACTTCACTTACTCGACTCTCTCGTCGAGCTCTTCTTTTTTTTGTCGCCTTGAGAGACCCTTGAAGGCTCCGCCTTAGTGTGTACAGGACCGCCGAGAGAGTTGACTCCCTGCTGGTTGTCAAAGGTGAAGTACGAAGGTGCTCCGAATCGAGTCAAGATGGCAGTCTTTCGTTTCAACTCCTTATTCTCCGCCTTCAGGGCACAAATCTCAGCCCGCGCATCTTTGTACATGCGCTAGAGCAGAGAAAGTTGGGAATTTAACTGTTGTACTTCACTAGTCCTATTCTGCAACCGATGAGATAATTTGGTAACCGTAGTCACTGTTTCCATGCAAGAGCTCAGTGTGAAGTGGTTGGCCTCAATGTCAGATTGAGCAGCCATGATTTGCTCAACTTACATCATGGGAAAGTTAAGAAGAGTGGGAGTAGGGACACTCGGTCCAGGAAGTTTAGGAAGAGTAGGAGCAGAGGCACTTGGTCCAAGAGAGCTTGGATCATTGAGGTCCGGAAAGAGAGTGAGAGGACGAGATGAGGCCATGTGTAGTGAGAGATGTAAAGAGAAAGACAGGAGAGTTAGAGAAATAGCAGAGAATAGACTGAGTTTGGGGAAAACTTTTCTCCTCTGTTCAGTCTCTCTTTTTCTCTCGATGAGGAAGAAGAAACAGAAGCAAAGTGATGAAGAAGAAGGAGATAGAAGAGAATGATGAAGAAGAAGGAAAAATGAGTGAACAAGTAGAAGAGGGAAGATACTGATTCAGAAGAATGCAGAAGAGAAGAAGACAAGAGGGAGAGAGAGCTGAGGCGAGCTTACAAATCGAGGAGGTCTGCTTTTGTCGGCCAACTAATGCAAAAGCAAGGCCGTGTGTCAGACGCAGTTTTTAAAGGAAGAGAGAGAAGCGGGAAAATTGTATACATATATGTATCTATATTGTATATTTACGCATTATATACCTTTATTCGACAATATCTGGTTACAAGAGTGACTTGGGTTTAGTGGTTTGGCTCAGCGGTTGAGGGACAAAGGGACAAAGCCTGAGGTCAGGGGTTCGAAACACTGTATCCCCGCATTTGTGTTTTATTTCCTTTTTGCGTGTTTTGCTTAAGGGATTAGATCCTATTTTTGTTACTTTAGGGTATTGATGTGGATAGAAGAATCACTTGATGGTTTATACTAGTAAGGGTTTTTATAACCAATTGTGGTGCAAAAGTAATGATTTAGTTCGTTACCGGTGTGACTCGTTGAGACTCATGTAGTAGTCGAAGAATTTTTGTTGATGCATTGGTAAGTACCTGAGATAGTTTGTGAGTGACTGTAGAATGTATTACATTACTTGAGTTAATTTCAAGGACAAAATTTCTTTAAAGAGGGTAGGTTATAATGACTAAAAAAAATATAAATAAATAAATAAAAGAAGAGAATACATGCACGATGATGTTTCGATGGTGGAAATAAAATAAACAAAAGATGGAATATATATTATGATGATTTGGGGGAGTTCACAGATGGACATTGATCAAAAGGAAATTGAGTGGTTGACAGAAAGAATCTCTAAAAGAAAAAGAGAGAGTCATAATAATAAATAAATAAATAAATAAAAAGGTAAGAAAGAGGGAGAGACATGTAACGCCCCAACTTCCGGGCCATTAAATACGTACAATAATACAACATAAGTAGGATAGATAACCAAAACATCTTAATATACATATATTGTCACACTCGAAATCCGGGTATGACCGGCCGTGGCCCACAGGGACTCAGCCCAAGGCACATGTAAGCCTAACCACTAATCCATAATCACATTGAGCAACTATACAAAAGTTCAGTAATAAATAACCAAACTCAATCCAATGACATGCCACAAGTATAAACGGCAAAATCAACCGTAATCAATACCATCCAAACTTATGGGATATAAACAGCCCACATATCAAAATAATCCTAAACGAATCTCAATAAAAATAAAAAAGAAATAAATAAATATGCACAAACTTGACATAACACTCTACAACAAAATAAATGTATGTCCTAGAGGTCCATGCAATTGAGTCTCAGCTATGCCATTAGTCCACCCTAAGTCCTTTTAACACCTGGAAGTGATAAAAAGTAAGTCAGTTGATAGCTTAGTGAGTAGCCACATGGTTAGTAAATACAGTTTTGAAAACATGGCTCAATTTCAAAATAAGATATATATCACAGAAACTAAATTGGCATACAGTTTGGAAAAAAAAAAAAAAATCTGTTTCAAAAAGAAAGTTCCACAGTTCAACACTTAAAATACTCATGTCTCGCAAGAACATGATAAATGACATTTTCCACTTAAAACAGATTATAACATGAACACCAATAATTTTTTGGGTACCAATAAAAACAAATAATATGCCACACAGTTCTCCAGGCTATAACCCCCGTTGGATCCAATACCGAATTAAGAGTCATCCTCAGGGTGGCACCTGGGCCTTTTCTCAAAGACGATCTGATTGAAGGTCACCTAGCTTTTTTTTAAGGTCTTTCCTTACAATCGTTGAGCACTAGAGTCATCACGGCCTAACCCGGATCTATTCCCTAGTGGCCAGAGTCACCACACACAGTGGAATAATTTCCCTAGACTAAATACACATATGGTCCCAATAATCAATACACATCAGTTTCGCAAAACATGGTAGTTCATCATTATAAACATGACACCAAAACAAATAGTTTACAGTATGCCAAGTTCACACATGCTTCAGAAATAATTTGATTCCATTAATAATATAATAATTTATCAAAACAGTTTAGTCATGAAACAACAATTTAATTTTCCAACAGTTCAGGGTAGGGAACATTTATAAAAATATGTAGCATGAAACTACTCACCTAAAAACGAAATAATATAATCCTCGAATAGAGTATAAAAGTCCAACTAGTGCCCTGAACCAAGTATAAAAACTACACGTCACTACTAATTTAAAAATACTAAAGAATAGGAATTAAGTAACCTCAAATTTAAAGCGCACTAACACGGCTCAACCCAACTCACCGTTACTCTTAAATATTACCTAAATTCATGTTCTTCAAGGTCTAAAATCACCCAAGCCATGAGTTCCGATCGAAACTTAACTAAAAATAACTTTAAGATAAAACGGAGTTTTAAACAAGTTTTCCCAATCTATTCGCTAACTTTGAAAATTAAAAAACCCACTCCACGCTATTCGAAAAATTCCAAAAACGTCCAGATATCAACTAATATATCCTAAGTTTCAAACCCAATTGGTTTCACTTGATTTTCTTATCAAAATAATTATTTACAATTTATTATATCCAAACAGGTTGTTTTTTGCAGCACTTTAAAAAAAATTGCCGGTTCTCTTAATATACGCGAGCAATCAATGCAAGGCCAAAAATGTAAGAAACTAGACTCGTAACCGGTTCTCATGACGCTGATTTGATAATTTTTGGATTTATACCCAAAGAGAACAACACTCCCGAATTTACTGTTTAAAACCAGTTTTCTGGACAGATTTGAACGCATCAGTTTATATGAATTTTGACTCCCAAAAATTATAAAAAAAATTCACATATGCAATTCAATATGTAATTAATCTACTGTAAAAATTTTAGTTCAAAATTCATTCGCTTGATATGGTTTCTTGATTTTTAAAGTTTGTGACTCTGTGTAGAATTTTTGGACTAAGAATTATACCCATTCTTTATACATGAATTTAACTCCTCAAATTTCTTAACCGTATATATATATACAAAATACATAAACCTACAACCTCTCCACGAATGAATAAAATAATTATAGAATAAGGATGAAGAACAAAGAAAGAAGAGAAGAAAACCTAGGAGGGCTATCCTTTGATGATCACCCACAACATAACACACCCAATTCCATCCTTAATTAGTTGCAACCTTTTGTTTCTCTTCTCTCTCACGGCTGCTGCTGCTGCTGCTGCTAGGGAAATTGTTAGAAGAGCTAGGGTTTTGTTTTGTTTTTATTTTATACTAGTGGTTGGGTACACCTAAAGCATGTGTAGGTCAAATAAATAGATAAATATACAAAATATATGTATAATTTATATACAACTCAAATGGTAAGAGCTTTATTTATTAACCTTGTGGTCTAGAGTTCAAGTCACACCCTTCTCTCTCTCTCTCTCTCTCTCTCTCTCTCTCTATATATATATATTTTTATAAATCTTGCCTCTAAATTAAAGACTTTCACCATAAATTTATTTTAGTTTTAAAATTAGTTAGAAGACCTTCCAAATATTTATTTTGCACTTTAGGATTCACCACCAAAAATTTGAGATTGTAATATTATTATTATTATTTAATTATTTACTTAATTTTTATATTCGGGTTCTCACATATATAGTCAGAGTTAAAATCACAGATAATTCGTTTATGTTCCACTACAGGATTACCAAAACATTGCCAAGCCAAAAGTCAAAAGGAAAAAAAACAATTAGTCTATGTCTTCAAATGAACCATAGCTCCAACACTTCATCTTATTTGCCTTCGAAATAACCTTCACCATTGTAAACTGCTTCACCACCTGGCATGACACGCCATGAGCTTGGAATGCCCAGTAAAAACACACACACACCCCCATATCTTCTATCAGCCAATCAATCATACACAGAACAAATTGGGTAACATAACATACAATAGTTCTATAAATTAGTAGTTAGACTAGACATCAACAATCCCCCAAAGAGATCCTTTTACCCAACCACAAGGATTGAATACCAGACTATTCAGAACTCCCCCTTTTGCTGCTTTGCAGACCTTACCACATATGCCCACCTTCCGGTTGTTTACCGGTCAGTGACATTGATGGACCTCAAAAGGGACGGCCAAACAAGTGGGCTCGCTTACACCCAAATCGTGCCTAGGGCTCGCTTACACCCTGCACATACCATACCAAAGGGCTCGCTTACACCCTACACATGCCATACCAAAGGGCTCACTTACATCCTACACATGCCATACCAAAGGGCTCGCTTACACCCTGAAACCACCGCATAGAGTCTGAATACATCCGTGTCAACCTAGGAGCTCGCTTAGACCGCTTGCGCAAGACTTAACTCATTTGGTTTTAATCTCATTCACATGTATATTACATAAATCATTCTGAAGCACAAGGGTGAACGTCACCCATTACCAACCCCTTTCCATTTCCCATTTATTAGATCTTTTGCCAAGCAAGTTAGTCACATTTGGTAATTCGATAATATAAAAGCGCATGAGACAAACATAAGAAAGGAAATATAGCTCATGATAGTCATACATAGGTATGGTAAGGCAAGAAAATAACATTAGGAATGCTTTGAAACACTTAGAGACAAATAACACAATAAAACACCATTTCCAGCACTGTTCGATTCTGCAAGGCTAACAAGAGTACTTTGAGAAAAATGCTTCTAGGTAAAATTAGGGGCTGGGATTGCACAGAAATAATAATTAACCTGTCTAATTTCAACTCCAGTTCTCAGAATTTGCACATCACCTCCGGAAATTCATCTACAAGCTATATTCGAAAACATGTCTAGATTTGTCACCCTTTGGGAAAACTAGCTTTCTTCTCAATCTACCCAATGATTTTCACCCAAATAAATTCCATTGAAAAGAGGACTCAAGATCCTAAATTTTTATAAAAGAACCAACCGGAGATGAGTTTTTTGGAATTTTATAAAATTACAAGAAGTGGATTGTTTTTCAGAGATTCAGGACCAGATTTTTAAACAAAATAGCCAAGACCTAAAAGCATACAATTAGGGGCTAATAAAATTATCACAAGCTCTAAACACACCAAATAGCCTACACTAAATTAAGATTTGAGAAATAAATAAATTTGATATTTCTTTTAAATTTGAGAACTTACAACAGTGCCTAATTTGACAGATTTGCAAGACAATGTTACTAACTCAAACCCACACTTTTATATACACCAAATGCTCTATTTCTTATTAATATGAAACACAAGAGGGCATCTAAACAATAGGATGAGATGGTGAAAGAATTGGAGAAGACAAGAGGAAGAGGTGTTCTTACCTTCTTGAATCACTTTTCCTTCTTTTTATTCTTCTTTTTTTTTTTTCCTCTACTTCCCTTGATCACCCTCTCCCTCTCTCACCTTCTCCTTGAGCTGCTAAAAACGTGAGAGAGGAGTTGAGACAATGCTTCTCAATTTTATGGGCCATGAATTGGGTTGAAAGGACCATTCTACCCTTCTAACTTAATGCCTAAGCAACTTATAAATATCTAGATTTTTTTTTCCCCACTAATTTGCTCAAATAAAGAATAAAATAAATAATAAAGATTCAAAGAATTAGTAAATATGCAACTAGGCTAAAATAAATAAATAAATAAAATGTATGAATTAATTTAGAAACTAGGAGGTAAAATAAATAAAAGCCAAGTGTTAGGGTTTTTCCAATTATAAAGTGGTGTTCTAGGATTTAATTATAATACAAAATAAAATACAGAAAAATTATTCTTTATTGGACCATTTCGTACAATTTTATGAAATTTGAGACTAAAATGCAATTAACCTGAGGCTTAGGGTTCAAGTGTAATTACCAAAAATTAGGGTCTCTACAACCTATCCCCCTTAAATAAATTTCGTCATTGAAATTAAATCGTACCTCACGTCTCAAATAGTTGTGAATAATTTGCCAACATCACGTCTTCACATTCCCAGGTGAACTCTTCAATATTATGGTGATGCTAGAGTATCTTAAGAGGTTGAATTGTCTGTCCATAATTGCTGTTGGTCCCTTCTCGAAGGTAGCGTCTTCGTTGAGTTGGATTTCTTCCCAGCTGATGATGTGAGAATGGTGCATAATGTACTTCCGCAACATAGATATGTGGAAAACATCATGTACTCCAACCAATTGCGAGGGTAAAACCAATTTGTATGCAACCTCTCTAATTTTCTAAAGTATCTCGAAGGGTCTGATATATCGAGGTGATAATTTTCCTTTCTTTCCAAAACGAATGATACCTTGGCAGGGCTGAATTTTCAAGACAACATCACTGAAAATGAAAGTTAGAGGTCTTCTTTATCTGTATAACTCTTCTGACGATCTTGAGTTTTCACCAATCTTTGTTGAATAAGTTCACCATTTCTGTAATTTCTTTATTCTGTTCCACCAATATTGGTGTTTTAAGTCTTGGTACACTTTCGTCCCTCCTGTGTGCACTACAAACAACAAATGATGGAACTTTTTCAGAACTTTTTCTCTAAGCGACTCATTGTATGGCCCAAACACACTGCCTTGATGTCTTAAACTTCCATCTGAGTGAATTGTCCAATTAGGTATAGGATCGCCGGATGCTATTCGCTCTTTTATACATGTCGCCTCCTGATCATACTTCTGTGACTCTATTACCTCGTTCAGTAATTTGGGTGTAACAATTTGAGCACCAAGGTATACCTTCTTGTCCTAGGCTTTCATCTGTATTCCAAACTCATTAAGTGTTCCGACCATGTTCCATTCCTTGAGTGCGAGGCTAACAATAATCCTTTGGTTCTTGTAACTTAGGGCATCTGCCACCACATTAACTTTGCTAGGATAATAAGATACAGTAAAATGGTAATGTTCAAGATATTCCATCCACCGTCTTTGTCTTATCTTCAAGTTCTTCTGTGTGAACAAATACTTCAAGCACTTATGATCCGTGAAAATCTCAAATTATTCACCATACAAATAATGACGCCATTGCTTTAATGCAAAAAGCATCGCTGTCAACTCTAGATCGTGTGTTAGATAATTCCTTTCATGCGGTTTTAGTTGCCTGGAGCTGTAAAACACCACCGTCCCCTTTTGCATTAACACATAGCCTAACCCATCCTTAGACATATCGCAATATACCGTATATCCTACGTCTCGCTCCGGAATGATGAATATTGGCGCACTAGTCAATCTCCTCTTGAGTTCTTGAAAGGATCATTCACGTGCTTCATTTCAATCGTATTTTACCCCTTTTTGCGTTAGGCGAGTCATCGGCTTGGCCAGCTTGGAAAAGTCTTGAATAAACCGTCGGTAATAGCCAGCCAACCCTAAGAAACTGCGAACTTCGAATATTGAGGTTGGCTGCTTCCAATCTAATACTGCTTCTACCTTGGCCGGGTCTACTGCAATCCCGTGCTCAAACACAACGTGTCCCAAAAATTTGACTTCCTTCAACCAGAACTCGCAGCAAGTTGATTATACTACCGCATTGTCGTGCGCAGACCCTCCTCTCTATCCCCCTTAAATTGGAAACACCTCCCATCAGGTGTGTAAGTCGTCACCCTCTTCTAGTAGCAATCAATCACCGCTCAGTGGGCAGATAGCCATTCTATACCTAAGATTATGTCAAAATCGAGCATGTCCCTGACCACAAGGTTGCAATCAATTGTAAACCTAACACTTTTAATTCGCACTGACACTTCCTCCCAAAGGTGATGCGATACTTCAAGTAGTTTTTAAAGGTTCACATGTAAGACCTAACGATTTAACACATGATGTTTTTATTTTAAAAAAAATGGTGCACCATAATCGAATAGAGTGTGAACCCAAGAATTATAGAGTACGATGTTACCTCTAATTACTAACGAGTCTTCGTCCTCTTCCTTTGATCGTAGGGTCTAGCTCCCATTCGAACTTTCTTGCATTTTCCCTCTCAATTGACCCAATTCTTTTAGAATCTCGTTTCCAATGCGACTCAAGATTTCAGGCGCGGGTATTGGTCCATTCTCAGGATTTCAATTATATGATACTTCATTCTTATTGCTTTATTGCTTGCGAGCTCGTGTGTTATCGCTTGTCTAGGTGTAGCCGTTGGCTCGAGTGTGGTTCACTATTTTTTTTTTTTCTTTCTACTCATAGTACAGGGTGAGGCATAAGTTGGAGTCTAATTATGGAGGCAATTCTCAAGGGTAATCAACTAATCTTAAAGTCATGGTTTAATTATCCTACGGTGTTTAAAATAATAAGATCAAGTAGTAAATAACAAATATAGGGGAGCACACAACACAACTTCACATATATATATATATATATAGGCAAAATAACAACTACAAGAGTGTGAAAACTGGATTAATAAAAGGAATACAAAGTGGAGATGAAAGAATATTATAGTAATTGCATCAATTAATATAAGGATTATCTGAAATACGAATGGATTACGATTTACGACTTTTATGTGGTCAAGGTCATAGAGATAGTGACTAAGTTAGATATTTAACTTGAAACTGTGTCGGCCATTCACATTTCAAATTGAATATCCAAGATTCGTCACCGAATAAAGAAATTGAAATTTTCAAAAAAATTCTCGTACAAGATGGCATAATCAAGGCTCAAGGTTGCAAATGGTATAATTAAAAAATATAAAGTAAGACCAGATGGTAATGACTTAATCTTGAAGTGAACGACATCAAACAAGGTTACAAATATGAAATGAGGGTATGACGATCAATAGAAGACTCGTAGACCCCTACTTCTATATTGTATCTAATGTTCAACATGTTGCCCTATTCAAAGTTAAAACTACTTCCCTTCGTAGGCGATCGTCAAATCGTTTGAAGTCGAAACGCGTGGGTAAGGGTTGAACCTAAGCCCTGATACCATTCTGTAACGCCCCAACTTCCGGGCCATTAAATACGTACAATAATACAACACAAGTAGGATAGATAACCAAAACATCTTAATATACATATATAACCAGAGTTAAAATCACAGATAATTCGTTTATGTTCCACTACAGGATTACCAAAACATTGCCAAACCAAAAGTCAAGAGGGAAAAAAAAAATTAGTCTATGTCTTCAAATGAACCATAGCTCCAACACTTCATCTTATTTGCCTTCGAAATAACCTTCACCATTGTAGACTGCTTCATCACTTGGCATGACACGCCATGAGCTTAGAATGCCCAGTAAAAACACACACACACACACACCCATATCTTCTATCAACCAATCACCCATACATAGAACAAATTGGGTAACTTAACATACAATAGTTCTATAAATTAGTAGTTAGACTAGACATCTACAATCCCCCAAAGAGATCCTTCTACCTAACCACAAGGATTGAACACCGGACTATTCAGAACTCCCTCTTTTGCTGCTTTGCAGACCTTACCACCTATGCCCACCTTCCGGTTGTTTACCAATCAATGACATTGATGGACCTCAAAAGGGACAGGAAAACAAGTGGGCTCGCTTGCACCCAAATCGTGCCTAGGGCTCGCTTACACCCTGCACATACCATACCAAAGGGCTCGCTTACACCATGCACATGCCATACCAAAGGGCTCACTTACATCCTACACATGCCATACCAAAGGGCTCGCTTACACCCTGAAACCACCGCATAGAGTCTGAATAGATCCGTGTCAACCTAGGGGCTCACTTAGACCGCTTGTGCAAGACTTAACTCATTTGGTTTTAATCTCATTCACATGTATATTACATAAATCATTCTGAAGCACAAGGGTGAACGTCACCCATTACCAACCCCTTTCCATTTCTCATTTATTAGATCTTTTGCCAAGCAAGTTAGTCACATTTGGTAATTCGATAATATAAAAGAGCATGAGACAAACATAAGAAAGGGAATCTAGCTCATGATAGTCATACATATGTATGGTAAGGCAAGAAAATAGCATTAGGAATTCTTTGAAACACTTACAGACAAATGACACAATAAAACACCATTTCCAGCACTGTTTGATTCTGCAGGGCTAACAAGAGTACTTTACGAAAAATACTTCTAGGTAAAATTAGGGGCTGAAATTGCATAGAAATAATAATTAACATGTCTAGTTTCAACTCCAATTCTCAGAATTTGCACATCACCTCCAGAAACTCATCTACGAGCCATATTCGAAAACCTGTCCAGATTTGTCACCCTTTGGAAAAACTAGCTTTCCTCTCAATCTACCCAATGATTTTCACCCAAATAAATTCCATTGAAAAGAGGACTCAAAATCATAAATTTGTATAAAATAAACAATCTGAGATGATTTTTCTGAAATTTTATAAAATTGCAGGAAGTGGACTGTTTTTCAGAGATTCAGGACCAGATTTTTAAACAAAATGTCCAAGCCCTAAAAAGATACAATTAGGGGCTAATAAAATTATCACAAGCTCTAAACACACCAAATAGCCTACACTAAATTAAGATTTGAGAAATAAATAAATTTGATATTTCTTTGAAATTTGAGAAGTTACAGTAGTGCCTAATTTGACAGATTTGCAAGACAATGTCACTAACTCAAACCCACACTTTTAAATACACCAAATGCTCTATTTGCCATTAATATGAAACACAAGAGGGCATCTAAACAATAGTATGAGATGGTGAAAGAATTGGAGAAGACAAGAGGAAGAGGTGTTCTTACCTTCTTGAATCACTTTTCCTTCGTTTTCTTCTTCTTCTTTTTTTTTTTTTTTCTTTTTCTCTACTTCCCTTGATCACCCTCTCCCTCTCTCACCTTCTCCTTGAGCTGCTAAAAACATGATAGAGGAGTTGAGACAATGCTTCTCAATTTTATAGGCCATGAATTGGCTTGAAAGGACCATTCTACCCTTCTAACTTAATGCCTAAGCAACTTATAAATATCTAGATTTTTTTTTCCCACTAATTTGCTTAAAGAAAGAATAAAATAAATAATAAAAATATTTATTTAAAGATGTTTATGGCTATTTATTTTCTCAAATAAATAATAAAGATTCAAAGAATTAGTAAATATGCAACTAGGCTAAAATAAATAAACCAATAAATAAAATGTATGAATTAATTTAGAAACTAGGAGGTAAAATAAATAAAAGCCAAGTGTTAGGGTTTTTCGAATTATAAAGTGGTGTTCTAGGATTTAATTATAATACAAAATAAAATACAGAAAAATTATTCTTTATTGGACCATTTTGTACAATTTTATGAAATTTGAGACTGAAATGCAATTAACCTGAGGCTTAGGGTTTCAAGTGTAATTACCAAAAATTAGGGTCTCTACAAGACACGCACATGGGGAGATAAGGGTCAGCATTGTTTTAAAGTTTTAAAAAAAAGATAAAGAAGAAAGAAAAGAGCAACACACAACACCCACAGTACACTGAACCCTTGCAAAACCACTAATCAGCCCCCTGTTTCTACAAAACCTTGGCTATTAGAAACCTCAGTAGATAGGAAAACTGATTGCACCCTTCTATTTCTAGTTACAAATGTTCCTATCTACAGCACTGCTATTTGTTTACTCTGTGGTGGTGTGTTTATCTTTCAAGCTTTGTTGTTTGGGAAGGTGTAGATTGGATTTCTTGCTCAGCAGACTACACAGTGTAGATGGTGGTTGTTTTGCTGCTGGGCTAAGGGCTACTGATAAAAGGAGGGAGGTGTTGGGGCAGGTTTGGTTTGTCAATCTATTTACTCCGTGGTGGTGTGTTTCTCATTCAAGCTTTGATATGTAAATGTGTTTTGGGTGGTGTATCTCTATATTTCTATGCTGTTTTGGCTGTTTTGGGGTGTGGGTTGTATCAGGTTTGGGTAGTTCTTTTTTGGATGAGGTTGTTGAGATGATGTGGTTGGATCCTCACCAACTCGTTTACATCCGCTTTGTTTCGTTTTGTTCTCATCCTTCTTTTCTTGTTTTGATGTAATAGGTCTCTGTTTCATCAATAATATATCTCTTCTTTGCTGATAAAAAAAAAAAAAAAGTTTTCCTATTACAGTCTCAGCAATGCAGGTCCATATGTGATAATTTACTCACTCTCAACTTTTCAATCAACATCTTCAAGTGGACACATGAAGTGTTGCTCTCATTGTAGCATGTAATTTTAGAGTAGTGATACTCTAATTTAAAAATTAAATTTATTTTTTAAGTTTAATGATGTGACAGACTATTAGGAATATGTACGGCAATTTTATCTTTTTCATATTTTTTTATCATTAATCAATTATTTTATTTACATATTATTAAATTTAAAAATAAAAAATAAAAAATAATTTTATATGTCTTTTTTCATAATTTTAAGGGTCCATCATCAAAAGACTAGCCAACGAAGTAGGTGTAGATATGAAAAATCAAAGTTCCAATAAATGGGTTGCTTTGTTTGTGAAAGAATTATTTGAGAATCAACCACGCTACCTACTTTCCATAAGACTCAGCATCCTTGATATTACGTGGTCATGTCACTCATTAATTATCAAATAATATATATTTATTTGTTTATTTATTTGTTATTTTTTATATCTCCATATAAAATTATGAGTCTTTACTTATCCATCAATTATAATTTCCCTAAACAAATTACCTAACCATGTCGGAAGATTGTTGAATAATGTTTTAAAAAAAACTCTGTTCATACATAGAATTCATACAAATTTTTTTATAAGAATAATGTGACGATATTATTGTTTAAAAAACTATTTTTTATGGATATTTTGCTTTAAAATCAAAGGTGCACATTAAATTACATCATTCTATATAAAAATTTTATATAATTTTTTTTGTGTATATCATTACTTGTTAGGCTAAGTACTATTAAAAAATGTTGTATAATATTCAAATAATGTTAAAAAAAATTTACAATTTTGATGCATATTATATATATATATATATATATATATATTTTAGTAAATTCTATTGATTTTTCTTTAGTTTAAAAAATATATAGAATAAATCCTACAAGTTTGACATAATTATATCAAACCTTGGCTATTAGAAACCTCAGTAGATAGGAAAACTGATTACACCCTCCAATATTCTCGCACCTGCACCTTTCCCCCCAACGGTTTGGCCCATTCGAGGCGCACTACACATGCACTCAGGATCAGGAGGATATGCAGATGAGGGAATTGTACGAGAAGTCTGTTAAAATGGAAATGGATCGTGGTGGAGCAGAAACTATGGGGGTTGAGCTACAACAAGTTCATGCTGACGTTAAGGAGTTAACTGCCACAAGACAAGAGCTTACAGCTCAGGTCCAAGCAGTGACTCAGAATTTAGCCAAGGTTACTGCAGATTTACAATAGGCCCCAGCTCTTAAGGAAGAAATTGAATTTTTGAAACAGCTAATATACACACTAAAAGTTCCCCAGGTTGAAGGGGGTTCAAATATTTTTATGAAAATCCGTTGGTCTCAGAAGTTACTATATATAAGATTGAATCTCAATGAGCTAGTTACAAATGTTCCTATCTACAGCACTGCTAGTGGTAAAGTTTTCCTATTACTTCGTAGAATTTGGTATTTCTGTAAATTGTTGGTTTGTTGCTTTATTGACCTTTCTATTACATTTAATTTAGATGTTACCGGAGGAGGATTGAGTTTCACATTCAGGTGCTGGGCTACTAAAAAGATAGCAGGATCCACAAAGAATGGGCGAGACTCGAAACCAAAGAATCTTGGGGTGAAGAAGTTTGGTGGAGAGGTAAGTCAAATACTGATATCATATTTTCCCTATTCGTATAAACCTTTGTCACATCATTAAGTATATTCTCATCATTGTGCAGAGCGTGATTCTTGGGAATATCATTGTTCGCCAAAGAGGAACCCGCTTCCATCTAGGAAACTATGTCGGAATGGGGAAGGATCACACCCTCTATGCTATGAAGGAAGGTTGTGTCAAGTTTGAACGACATAAGTTGAGTGGACGAAAGTGGGTGCATGTTGAGCCCAAGGAAGGCCATCTGCTCCACCCTGCCTACTCTTGTAACGCCCTCAAAAAAACACATAAAACCCATCACTTTAAACATGCATTGATATAAAAGAAACCAACCATTTCTATTCATCAGAGTAATTCTTACAACTGTATTACATGTTAACAACAAAAGCAAATGCCCTATGGGCTTACAGCTTTCCAAGTCAACACCTGGTTACACAAAAGGAGAGTACTAACTCTATACAAAATAAGCCCTTGGCTTGATATACATGTAATACAAACAAAATAAACAAAAAGTGTCTTCAACTCTCATCATCATCCAAGCTATGTCCTTGGAGGTGGCATACTACCTGTACCTGAAAATAATGTCCCATATAGGGTGAGCCAACGCCCAGTAGAAATATGCTAAACACAGTATGAGCAATAACTAAGACATTAGCAATTGATAAATGTTCAATTTCCATAAATCAATTCATAACCCATTTCCATTTCATGACCACTATATTCATGTTTCATTACAGTTTCCACTTCTTATCAATTTCACAATTTACATCAACGGCTCAAAACCTGGCCAACCACTTATATGAGACAATGACTCATATTAGACATTTCCCATTTTACAATAGATAAACATACTAGTTGTATCAACATTTCAACAGATAAGCATACAAGTTGTATCCACATTTCAACAAATATGCATATTAGCTATATCAACACTTCCAAAGATAAGCATATGAGCTGTATCAACACTTCCATAGATAAGCATATAAGCTGTATCAACACATTAACTGACAAGCATATGAGCTGTATCAGTGGAGTCCATCCCCTATCTCCTCCCAAACAACATCCGGTTTAGAGGTCCATCCCCTATCTTCCCCTAAACCGTGGAGTACATCCCCTATCTCCTCCCATACACACACCGTATATACACATAGGTCATATACACAATCAATCAATACATAACGTTAATGTATTCTATCAACCGTCATACTCTATGACATATCCAATTGATTAGTTTTAGTTTGCCTAATCATCATGCATTGTCTACAATAATCAAAACTACCCTCCACCGGTAGTCCAAGCAATTATTTCTAAACAGATAATAAAAGCTCCAACAGATAAAATATCAATGTTTTCAAAAGTGAGCAATTAACAAATCCAACTCCACAATTCTACTATATAATGAGCAAATTTCATTATGTCCAACTCAATTCCATATAACCACAATTTTTTCCAAATTAATCATACCAATTAATTTATACAACCAATTAGGGTTTTCTACTCCATTTCCCAATATTGACCCAATGGTCTATATATCAACAACCAACAATAATATCATTATTTTGAAACTCATAATACACATTTTTAGAATGAAAATAACAAAACCCTCTTTTAGCATTTTGAAACCCTAAGTCCCAAAATTACCCAACTTCAACACTTTATCAAAACAACCAAAAATCTATGTCAAAGACCATAAGAGTGAGTAGGAATCTCTACCTCAAATTCGGAGCTCAAGGAAAGAAGATGAAGAAACTCAACGTGCTCCAAAACTCAATATTCTCGGATCAAAATGTAGCCATCGACGATCAACCCAACTTTTACAAAGGCCGAAGGAAAAGGAAACACTCTAACTAGATCAAACCCTAGAGAGAAGGGAGTTTCCAGAGAAAGGAACTCTCAAAATGTCTTTTTAGAAAGTAAGAGAGAGAGAGAGAGAGAATGTAAAAAAGTAATTTTAAAATGCCCAACTGCCAACTGATATACGACATTCCCGCTCGAGCGGAGAACACAACGCTCGAGCGTCAAGAACAAAAAACTAGGTCTGCTCGAGCGCAATAAAGGCCCGCTCGAGTGCCAAGACACAAAAATAAAGTACATTCGCTCGAGCGTAGATTTCCCCCTCCCAGAACTTACACCAAAAAGTACTACCCGCTCGAGCGCCAGAGTACCCGCTCGAGCGCCACCGCTCGAGCGTAAAGAAACCCGCTCGAGCGTGAAAAACATGCTTGTAGAAGTTTTGCAGAGCATCAAAATACTGGGGGTGTGCAATATCCGTTCGAGCGCAAGAAGACCCGCTCGAGCGGACCTCCTAAAAACTGGGCAACAAAGAATTGAAACCAAAGCCCAACCAACCTGTAACAACTCTGCCCAATACATCCTAAAACTCAATCAAACGGAATTAGAGGATGACAACAAGGTATACCACCACCAACATCACGGAACCGAGTCCGGAATACAACAGAACAGTAAAGGGACAACCGGGATCGCTATAACCTCCCCCCTTAAAGAATTTCGTCCCCGAAATTAAACACAAGTTTTTCAAAAACAGGTTTTCTCCATTCTCAACAATGCTACAACATAATATTAAACAATCCGACCCATTATCGGTCAATCCCATCTCTTTCAAGAGGCATTCCACATTACACATAACAACCTGCATTGTCAACATGCATTCCTTTGAAATTTACCAATTTCAACTCATTTTCCACAATTCCATAATACATGCAACATTAACATCATGCCTGCATTTCCACAATACATTGAACATATGCAATGTTATAACAAATTTCCATTAACCAAAACATTCACAATGTTTTACAACTTAAGACACATATAATGTTCTTAAAGTTCAACGATATTACAAAATTACCAATACATGGTTACACATCAACAAACAAGTCCGGATATTTCTCGCGGACTTCCAACTCACGTTCCCAAGTGGCTTCCTCCACTCCATGATGTTTCCATAAAACCTTTACCAAAGGAATGGTCTTGTCACACAGGACTTGATCCCGCCTATCCAAGACCCGAACTGGTCTCTCCTCATAGGAGGCATCCTCATCAACCTCTAAGTCGGTCCAATCCAATACATGGGACGGATCTGGCTCATACTTCCGAAGCATACTCACATGAAACACGTAATGCACTCCGGACAACTATGGAGGCAAAGCTAAACGATAAGCAACCTCGCTAATCCTCTCAAGGATCTCAAAGGGACCAATAAACCGAGGGGATGACTTCCCACTCTTCCCGAACCTCATCAAACCTCGCCTAGGTGATATTTTCAAGAAGACATGATCACCTACCTCAAACGCCAAAGGCCTTCTTCTACGGTCGGCATAACTCTTTTGGCGATTCTGGGCTGTAACAAGCCTCCTACGGATAAGCTCAACTTTCTCCGTCGTCTCCCTAACCAACTCCGGACCCAACAAAGGTGCATCACCCACCTCGGCCCAACACACTGGAGACCTACACGGTCGACCATACAAGGCCTCAAACGGTGCCATACCGATGCTAGCCTGAAAACTGTTATTGTAGGCAAACTCCACAAAGGGCAAGTGCCTCTCCCACGTCCCACTAAAGTCAAGGACACAACCTCGAAGCATATCCTCAAGGATCTGAATAGTACGCTCAGACTGCCCGTCAATCTGAGGGTGATAAGCCGTACTAAAGGTCAACTTAGTGCCCAAGGCACTCTGCAAACTCTGCCACAACCTAGTAGTAAAATGAGGATCTCTATCTGAGATGATCGTCACTGGGACCCCGTGCAATCTCACTATGTCCCGAATATACAAGTCGGCGAGATGATCTACCGAATCTCTCATGCGCATAGGAATGAAGTGCGCCGACTTAGTCAACCGGTCTATAACCACCCAAATGGCATCAGTACCCCGCTGAGTCCTTGGAAGACCTACAACAAAGTCCATAGTGACATGCTCCCACTTCCACTCGGCAATAGGCAAGGGTTGCAACAAACCCGCTGGCCTCTGATGCTTGACCTTCACTTGTTGACAAGTAAGGCACCTTGATACAAAAATAGCCACATCTCTCTTCATATCCCGCCACCAAAACTGGCGACCCAAATCCCGATACATCTTAGTGCCTCCCGGATGCACCGCAAGGTGTGAATGATGGAACTCTCGGAGTACTTCCTCTCGGCAAGACTCCGGCACAAACAAACGGTCTCGGTATCTCACACTCTGGTCGGGATACGCCATCAAACCCTTCTCAACCTTCCCACTGGAGATCTTCTCTCGGAGGGACTCTACCTTAAGGTCACCTCTCTGTGCCTCTAACACTCGTGTGACAAGTGTAGGTTGCGCAACAACAGAAAACAAGGCCGCAGCCTCAACAGATTCGCCCAGAAGCAAATCAAACTCGCCAAGTGTACCCAACATCTCCCATTCCCAGATGGCTATACAAGCTACATCACTAATGGATTTCCTACTAAGGGCATCGGCCACAACATTGGCCTTTCCCGGGTGATAGTGCAACTCAAAATCATAGTCCTCAATGAACTCCATCCACCTTTTCTGCCTCAAATTCAAGTCTCTCTGTGTAAACAGATACTTCAAACTCTTGTGGTCCGAGAACACCTCGAACCTCTCACCATAAAGATAATGCCTCCAAATCTTCAAGGCAAAGATCACTGCTGCTAACTCTAGGTCGTGTGTAAGGTAATTCTTCTCATGTATTTTCAACTGACGTGAGCCATAAGCTACCACTTTCCCCTCTTGCATCAACACACAACCCAAACCCTCTCGTGAGGCATCACAATAAACCGCATAACCCAACCCTCTCTCCGGAATAATCAAAACCGGAGCGGTGGTCAATCTAACCTTCAACTCTTGGAACGACTTTTCGCAAGTCTCACTCCACACAAACTTGACCCCTTTCTGCGTCAATCTCGTCAGCGGCGAAGTTAGCCTGGAGAAATCTTTCACAAACCGACGGTAATACCCAGTTAATCCCAGAAAATTGCGGATCTCAAATACACTCTTAGGCTGTGCCCAATCTTGCACTGCCTCTACCTTGGATGTATCAACAGACACCCCTTCCCCGGATACCACATGGCCTAAGAATTTGACCTCTCCTAGCCAGAACTCACACTTCCCAAACTTGGCATACAGCCTATGGGCTCTAAGCAACTCAAGCACCACTCTCAAGTGTTCCTCGTGCTCCTCCTCAGAAGGCGAATGGATAAGAATGTCGTCCACGAAAACGACTACAAATTGATCTAAGAATTCCCGGAAGATCTGGTTCATCAAGTCCATAAAGACTGCCGGTGCATTGGTAAGCCCGAATGGCATCACCAGAAACTCATAATGGCCATACCGCGTACGGAATGCCGTCTTAGGAATATCCTCCTTCCTGACCCTCAACTGGTGGTAACCCGATCTCAAGTCTATCTTAGAGAAACAACGGGAACCCTTCAACTGGTCAAACAAATCATCTATACGGGGCATAGGGTATTTATTCTTAACCGTAGGCTTTAATTAAAACATTCAATAGTAGAGTTCACATTAGTGACGGAATATTGGTGACGAAATATTTTTGTCTTCCACAAAATAACCTTATGAGACAAAAAATATATTCGTCGCGCAATCAATCAGAATTTATTAGTGACGAAATATTTTCGTCTCCCACAACTTATTCTTCCGAGACAAAAATATATTTGTTGCCCATTTAATAGAAAGATGAAACAGCATCGTTTGCATGATGGAGTGTTTATTGATGACGAAATATTTTCGTCTTCCATAACTTATCATTCCTAGACAAAAATATATTTGTCGCCTAATAAATAGAAATATCCAACGACATCGTTTAATAGGTAGGGAATTTATTGGTGACGAATTACGTTCGTCGCAAAAAATATATATTTTGTGACAAAAAATGTTTGTCTTTAATGAGCTAAAATAATTCATGCCAATGTAAATGAAATTGGTGCCTGAATTTTGGAGACGAAATTTTTTTTCGTCTTCTATACTTTTGAGAAAAATTAAAAAAAACGACAAAATTAATGTTTTGTCATGTTTGGGTTAAATTTTAATACAAAAAAAAAAAAAAAAAAAAAAATTCGTCACCAAAATTTGTCATAATAACCTAGATTTCTTATATTTTGTTTCCTTGTTTAATTATTATTATTATTTTTTTCTTTTTGTGAAGAGGGGTTTACTGTGAGAAAGAATAGTAGCTTTGCACAAAATGTCCTCTTGGATAATAATGTTTGCATGCACAAACGACTTAAATGTGAGAGAGAATAGAGGAGCTTCAGTGCGAAATAGAAGAGATGGTTTATACAGATTGTTTTCTCGAGTCACAGCTTCAATACTTGTGAGAGAGGAGACTCAAGTACAAGAGAAAAATGAGGGTTAGTAGAGGGTGTCTTTTCGGGTCACGATTTTAGTATTTGTGTGTGTGTGAAAGTAAGTGATTAAGGTGAGAGTGCCTCTTAGTTTCTGACGACATTTTAATAAAGAGAAATAATTAGTGATAAAATATTTTCGTCTCAAACTCATATATTCGTTGCTTAATCAACAAAAATGCAAAAACAACGTTGTGTGGGGATGGAGAATTTATTGGTGATGAAATATTTTCGTCTCCTTCAACTTAACCTTATGAGACGAAAATATATTCGCCGAGCAATCAATCAAAATGCAACATGACACATGGAGAATTTATTAGTGATGAAATATTTTCGTCTCCCAAAACATATCCTTCCAAGACAAAAATATATTTGTCGCCTAATTAATAGAAAGATAAAACGAGCATGAAGAGTTTATTGGTGACGAAATATTTTTGTCTCCCATAACTTATCATTCCCAGACAAAAAATATATTTGTCACCAAATAAATAAGAAAATGAAACGACATCGTCTTATAAGTTTGGAATTTATTGGTGACAAATTCCTTTTGTTGCAAAATCTTTAAATTTTGTGACAAAAATGTTCGTCTCCAATGAGCTAAAATAATTAGCGCCAACAAGAAAAAAAATTGGTGACTCTTTTTTTTCTGACGAATTTATTTTTTCGTCTCCTATAGTTTTGAGAAGAATTAAAAGAAACGACAAAAGTAATATTTGGTCATGTTTGGGATACGTTCTAAAACGAAAATAAATTTTATCACCAAATTTTAAAAATTAATTATTGAAAACTCCATACTAAACGAGGTAACGTTTTCTATTAATTTTGAAAATTACAAATTTTTTATTATTTGTTTCTCTGCATTTTTTCTCACAAAAAAAAAATAGCTGCATTAATTATCTTATTTTTTTATTTTTTTATTTTTGGGGAGAGAAGTTTTGACCTTCGATTTTTCTGAAATGGGTGTTCTAGACGAAAAGGGTAGAGTTGGTTCAAACAATGAGAAAAAGTGCTTGCGTGCAAGAGGGGCCTTCACCGTGAGAAAGAATAGTCTGTTTGCATAGGGTGCCTTCTTGGATAATAGCGTCAATGCTGACATGCACGAAGGGTGAGACAGGAGAGGGGCTTTAGCGCGAGATAGAAGAAATGGTTTAAAGAGTGTTTTCTTGAGTCACGACTTCAATACTTGTGAGAGAGGAGTAGACTCAAGTGCGAGAGCCAAATGAGGGTTTGTAGAAAGTGTCTTCTTGGGTCACGACTTCAAGGTCCGTGTACATGAAAATGAGTGATAAGCGTTAGAGTGTATCTCTTGGGGCACAGTTTCAATGCTTCGAAACACAAAACCACGGCATTTTAATAAAGAAAAATGATTAGTGATAAAATATTTTTGTATCCTTAAATACCAGAACAAAGAATTTATTATTGGTGATGAAATATTTTTGTCTTCCACAACTTAACCATATGAGACAAAATATATATTCGTCATGCAATCAATTAGAATTTATTACTGACGAAATATTTTCGTCTCCCACAACTTATTCTTCCGAGACAAAAATATATTTTTCGCCTATTTAATAGAAAGATGAGATGACATTGTCTGCATTTATAGGTGACGCAATATTTTCGTCTTCCATAACTTATCCTTCCCAGACAAAAATATATTTGTCGCCTAATAAATGGAAATATGCAACGACATCGTTTAATAGGTATGGAATTTATTGGCGACGAATTACGTTCGTCACAAAAAAAAATTATATTTGGTGACAAAAATGTTCGTCTCCAATGAGCTAAAATAATTCGCGCCAATGCAAATGAAATTGGCGCCTCATTTTTGCAGATGAAATTTTGTTTTCATCTTCTATACTTTTGAGAAAAATTAAAACAAATGACAAAATTAATATATTTCGTCATCTTTGGGTTAAATTTTAAGACAAAAAAAAATTTCGTCACCAAATTTTGTCACAATAGCCTAGATTTCTTGTAGTGACTTGTGGCATCCATTGCATATTGCTATTGCTATTGTTATTGTTACAGATATCTCTATCAGTTCCAATTCTTGGAACTATTGTTATTGTATTGATGGCCATCAAATGATTGTTCAGTCTTTAAGACCTATCGATTGTTCTGCTATTGGATGTACCACGTATGAATCGAAATGATTGATATGATATGATATGAAACATTGATTGAGAAATTGATCTATTGATGAATTGACTGTTTCAATTATTGTAAGGACATCATTCATAAGCACTTTACACAGTTGTTATTCACTGGGCTCTAACTCATTGTTTATTATATGTATGTAGGTGATCGAGCACCGGATCAGAGTTAGCAGCGTCGACCCGAAACTTGTTTTTGTCAAGCCAACTACTGTGCCTCATTGCGAGGTTCCGAACTTTTGCATGTCAGGGCTTATTGGGTGATTCAAATTCACCCTTTTTGGCATTGTGTTTAAGAAACAAGAATGTTTATTGAGTTTTCTTAACTATTTTTGGCAATGGGATTTAATTCCCTAGCTTGTACAGGTGTGTTATGGACTTAAGTATTTGTGCAATTACAAGTATGTGAAATTTGTTTTGTTCATTTAAGTCTTCACAGCTCATTGGATGATATTGATTGGCTTCTGCCAGCCCCTTTTATTAGTTTATTGTCTTATTGATGAGCAAACCTTTGGTTATCACGGATTATTGGCCAGTTACGACGCTAAATCTATAGGGGTGAGTTTGGGTCATGACACAAAACTAGAGAATGAGTTGGATGGATTCAAACAAGCCACATAAAGTAGCAACGCAATGTTTGACTCAGTGAAACGAGCATTTAGTTCTTGAATTTGCATATCCAAAATAGTGTAGAATAACTCGGCGCGATAGCGATAAAAATTTGTAATTTCTTGAGCTTTATGTCTTCTTCTCCCTTGAGCTACAAACATATCATCCATTTGGGGAATATCAATTTCATGCTTTTCACAAAAAGATGAAACATCATCAAGTAAAGAGGTCCACCCACTATCCCTCATCATTTGGAGTCGCCTTTTAGAAACTTGAACTAAATTCATAGCATTAACAATGTCTTGATCTCCCCTTTGTAATGCTTGTGATAACTCACTTGTAATAGCTAATATCGTTCTCATCAAATGAAGATTGAATACAAATTGAAAAGACTGAATTGAGTCCAACAACACATTTGCTTCTACTCGTTGTTTTGAATTTGAACCATCCTCTGAAATCATTTCAAGCACATCGATCACTATTGAAAACATACCAGCCAAGCTGACTAAAGTACCATAGTGTGAACCCCAACGTGTATCACCGACACGTTTGAGATTGGTTTCCTGATTTAAAGCCTTGCCCATTTGATAGCTCTCTCATATTAAGTGCCTCAAAAACTTTTGTTGCTTGTTTATCCCTAAGATTATCTCGATGTTTACATGATGCTCCAACAACATTCACCACATTAGTAACCAAAGTGAAGAGTAAGGCAATTTGATCATGATTATTTGCGACGACTATAAGAGTCAATTGCAATTGATGAGCAAAACAATGAACATAATATGCACAAGGATTCTCCCTCAATATAAGTGTTTTAAGACCATTTAACTCACTTTGCATATTACTAGCCCCATCATATGCTTGACCCCACAATCTAAAAATACTCAATCCAAGTCTAGAAAATAAATTTCCCATAGCTTGCTTGAGTGAAAGAGCAATAGTATTGGCAACATGCTCGATACCAATAAAATGCTCAATCAGTTGGCCTATTTTGTCTACATATCGTATTATAATTGCCATTTGCTTGATTGATATGTCACGGGCTTCATCAATCAAAATAGAAAAAAGTGCATCACCAAGCTCTCTACAAATCACATTGATAATTTCAAACGCAGCCACACTAACAATATCTTTTTGAATATCAGGAGCTGTCAACTTAAGATTTTGTGGTGCATTGTTTAATGCAACTACTTTGACATCTTCATTGTGATCAGCAAGAAACTTCAAAAGTTTAAGAAAATTTCCTTGGCTACTTGACTTTTCAAATTCATCATAACCACGAAATGCAAGTCCTTGTCTTAGAAGAAACCTAACACAATCAACCGATGCATTCAAGCGAGTTCGATACTTAATTCGAACTTGGTCATATTGTTTGGAAAAAAGCGTTTGAATATGTTGCTTTTGGTTTAACAAGTCTGGACATTTACCCTAAGCTTGATTATGAGCACTATTGGGGCCTCCCACACGAGTTTGAATTTTTTTGTTTTTTCTTCCAGTTTGAGAAACCCTCACCAACAAAAGTTTCACCACCCGCTTGTTCTCCAATATCAGGCTTGAAAAGATAAAAACATAGGCAAAATGCCGTATCTTTCGCTACACTATACTCTAACCAATTAGGAAATTCACTAAACCAAGCTTGATTAAATCGTCAAAGTTTTTGTCCAAATATTTTTTTGTGGGAAATTATGATCACGAGGTTGACAAGGGCCTTTTTGTAGATATGCTCTACGGATTTGGTCTTGATCATTAGGGTTATAGTCCATAATCCGAGGTCGTAATCCTGGATCTGCAGGAAGGTCTGTCAAGTTGATTTCTATACGACTTCATTTTGCGGAGGAAGAATTATCATCTTCTTTTTTAGGAATAGAAGACTCCAACTTTGATTTTCTTTTGAAATATTTCTCCATGTCTATTTTAAAATAAAAATAAAAACCCCTAATCAAAAACCCTAATCTCCAATTTTAACACAAATCAAAATCCCTAAATTTAACACAAATAACAATAAATCAAAATCCCTAATTTTAGTACAAATCACAACAAATCAAAATCCCTAATTTTAATATAAATCACAGCTAATCAAATCCCTAATTTTAGTATAAATTAAATACGTAATTTTAGTACAAATCACCACAAATCAAATCCCTAATTTTAGTACAAATCACAACAAATCAAAACTCCAAATTTCATATAACTCACCACAAATCAAGATTCCTAATTTTATTGTTAATTTTAAATCCTTAACAAATCACAACAAATAAAAAACCCTAATTTTAATATAAACCACCACAAATCAATACTCTTAATTTTAGAATATCAAAATCTCTAATTTCAACATAAATAATCACAAATAAATCTTTTTCTAAATTTAACAAATCAAAACATATCATTTTAACCACAAATAACCATATAAATCAATACATTTATTTTTCATTTAAGAGTAAAAGATTAGAGAGAGAGATTGCTTGTAAATAATGGAGAGAAAAGGTTGAGAGTTGTAGTGTGGTCCCCTGTGTGGTGTGGTCCCGATTCGCCGTGAGTCGAAGTAGCAGTGAGTCGAAGAGTTGAAAGGAAAACTATAGCAATAGCATAAGTGATGTGATATGAATAAAGAAATAGGGGTGTATGTATATACATCTTAGAGTTAGAGATTGAGTGGAGGGCAGGGCCCACTTCGTGTGTTCAGTAAACACTTTTCTTTTTGCATTTTTTTTAAAAGATAGAGCCACATTTGTTTTGTGTTAAAAAAAAAAAAAAAAAAATAATTCTGAAACCCCCTTGGTCCCTTCTTAAGTCCGTCTTTGGTCGCATTAAAGGCATTCCTTCATTTGAATGTAATCAATATCTCTTTTGGTTGCACCATACTCTTTGACATGTTAACTAACAAAGATGTTTCCTCTTCAGATAATCTATCAGCAAATGAGTGCCCTTTAAGATGTTCAGTAGTCGGATGATTGTACTTGCATTGCTGTAATGAATAAAAGTATAATCCTTTCTAGCAAAAAAATATAAAAAATAAAATATAAAATAAATAAATAAAAAAACTGAAACTGGAAATGCACGGTAATGAGTAACCAAACAAATTAAAAAAAGTTCAGCCTTGGGTTATTTGAAATGTATCTTTTATTTTGGCCGTGGATTATCGAACATATATTTTTTGTTCAGCAATGTAATTCCGAACTATTTTATTTTATTCAATTTTGACACACCAAACAAAAGTCGAAGAACTTTCTCAAAAAAACGAAACGAAAACATACTAAACAAATAAAAAAAATTCACCATTTCACTTTTTTGATGGTTCTTTACTACCATTTTTTCATCCATTGCTTCCTTCTATGATTAAAACACTGATTTTCACTTTTTGAAAAGAGATATGTCGCAGAGAAGAAAAACTGAGCCGAGAAGAAAAACTGAGAAGAGAAGAAGAGTAGTAAGAATTGAAGAGTAATGGGTGTAAGGGGATAATTAAATATATTCAATTTTAGTCTTTTGTCCTTAAAACTAATTTCACACATGAATAAAATTGGGGGAAAAAAATCTCATGTACAGGGTATAAAGAGATAAACTAGTGGTGTAAATAGAATCACTCAAAATAAAATTTAAAAAATGCTCATTTTTTTAAGGGGGAATTACATTCACTTGAGAGGGAATTTTTTTTTTTACAGACTTGCACTCCACAACTTTTCACTTGCACCTTACATATTCTTGTAATTTTTTTTATCTGTCCCATTATTTTAAAATTTTTCCTTTTTAATTATCATTCCTTTTAAAATTTAATTTTTTTTTTAATTTTATCTCATCGCACTTTTCCAAATTCCACTCATACCCTTATTTTTAATCCCCAACTTCTTATCCTACTCCTATTCTTTTTAACAAAAATATTCTCCAAGAAAAAAAATAAAATAAAAAAAATAAAAACGAAGAGTAACAAATTAAAATATAAATGAAAAAAATTGGTGAAAAATTCATCCTTTGGGAGTATAAGACATTAGATCTAAAGTAAAATATTGTTAGGTAATAAGGACACGCCGAAAAGGTCATCAGAAAAGTTGGAAAAAGTCATTGGTGCTAGAAAAGTCACCACTAAATTGGCCGAAAAAGTCGCCGGCGGCGACAGGTGGAGGTCGTATGGTAGAGAAATCTGTGATATTTGACAAATAAGTTGTTGAATGAGTGATATGCGCCACATTTCAATATATAGTTCGGTAAATTTCAATAGATAGACAAATAGATTGATTTCAATAAATAGTTATCCTTTTGGCCCAAAGAGATTAGTTATGGCCTGAGTGCCCAAAATAAATTACAAATTAGTGAAAATTTTTATTAAGAGCGATCATAAATTTTGAGAGAAATAACTATAATTTATCTTTTTAAATATAATAAATTATATATATGGGGGAAATTACAAATATATATATATATGTTAGAGTTTGACCCTTGTAACAAAATAAACCTTGAGTTTTTAATTTTATCAATTTAAACCCTATATTTTTTTATTTTTTTATTCTAAACCATTTGCAAGTTTTCGTTAAGTAAAATTAATTAAAAAAAAATGAATATTTTAGTCATTAACTCAATAAAAAATAATATTTTAGACATTTTATGTACAGTTCCGGTTTGTAGCTCGAAAATATTGAGGCTCGAATGGCCCAAGTTCCAAAATGATGTCGTTTTGGAATTATTTTTTATTTTTTTTTCTTTTCTCTCTGAAGCAGAGGTGAAGATGAAGAAGAAGAAGAAGAGATGAGAGAGAGAGCATGAACCAACTCAGATCATCATCATCAACCAAGAGAGAGTATCACCATCAAACAACAACACATCATCATCGTCATCATCACACATCATCATCAACATCAAACAACAACACATCATCATCATCATCATCATCATCACCACCACACATCATCTTTTCTTCCTCTGTTTTTTTTTTTCTTTTCTTTTCTTCTTCCATAACTCAGAACACAGAGAGAGAGAGAGAGAGAGAGAGAGAGAGAGAGAACATCAACATATCGGGGAATAGAGAGACATACACACACAGATCATCAACAGGTCGAGGAACAGAGAGAGAGAAAGGTACACAAATCAGTGTATACACACAGAGGATGGCGGAGCCGGTGATGACGCCGATAATGGGTGGAGCCTCTCTCTCTCTCTCTCTGTGCCGTCGTCCTCTCTCTTCTCTCTCTTTCTCTTTTTCTCTATCTTCCTCCCTTTGTTTCAGAGATATAAAATGGAAAAAAAAAAAAAATGCCCAAAACGACATCATTTTTGGCAGTCAAGCCATTCGGGCAAAGAAATTTCGAGCTACGAAGTGTTATTGTTTTATGTAAATCTATGTTGAGTTTAATAATTAACAATTGAGGGAGGAGCTGTAAAGAAACGATTTGGAGCTTGTTGAACTTGCGGGTCATTCGGCTAGTCACTTGAGGATTTGACTGCTAACCTATCGGTCGTATTGATTGGAGGGACTACACAGGATTGTTGGCTCGAGGCTTGAGCATACATGGTTAGATCTTTTGTAAAATACTATTTTTTTTTTATCGGTTTTACTTGACAAAAATATGTTAATGATTTAAATTGAAAATAAATAAAAAGATTAGGGTTTAAATTGACAAAATTAAAAATTCAGAGTTTATTTTGTTAAAAGATTCAATTTTTGAGATTTATTTTGTAATTGTCCCTTATGTATAATAACATTTATTGTATACATGAGAGAGAAAATAATTTCGACATGTTTACTAAGAAACAATATAGATATACTTTCTCAGTTTTCAAAACTGACTGATGAATGAGTGTCAAATTCTATTTGTAGTTCATTATGTTTCTAGAAACTACCCAATGTCTTATAAGAAGAACAATTATGCATTGTCATATATGACGATGATGTGATCATGTTACAAATAGATTTAAACCATCCTTTTATATGACATGACGACTACTTATATTATGTGAAATAATTTTCGTGATAGAAGACAATTTGTGGTGATGTTTAATTGTTATAGTCCAACCCTTGAGTCTTTAGCAAATTAGCACAATGTCAAGGCTATCTTTCTTGGCAAACAGCTTCAGAGATCTTGGCTAATGAACACAATGTTAAGCCCTGTTTTCTTTTCTTAGAATCAAGACTTTAGCTATGTCTCTTCCTTAGTCTGGTTTAGTTATTTTTCCTTGTCTTGTGTTGACTATTTGAAAACTTTGAATGTTGTTTCACATACATATCTGAATATAAAGAATGAAAATCCCAATAGCAATTGTATATAACATTATAATGTGTTTGGAATTAGCTAATTCGCAAATAAAAAAACATTTGGTGCTAAGTTGTAGAGACACATGCTTATTCTCAAAATGAAGTTCCCTTTCACATATACAAGTAGTTAAACAAGAATTATTACATCAAACAAAGAGTAATGATATGCAAACATGAAAATTATATAGAAAATTTATACCGAATGATGTGACAGATTATACAAAAAAGGGTACATGTTCTTGATACTTTTTTATTTAAGTTTGTGCATGTAAACTTGTTGCAAGCAGAACAATGATTAAGCATTCACCTTGTACATGGTATAATTTCTATCAAGCACTCAATAGAGTATTCGTGATTTCATTGGCCGAAGTTGTTGCTTCTTTGCTTGACGAAGAACTAGGCTGAAGAACATTTCTAGCAATGAAGAAGCCAGGCTGTTTGGCTCGAGGCAGTGCAGCTTCACTGCCCAACATCAGAACTATAGATGACATGCTTGGCCTATCCTCTGGACTTTCTTGCACACATAAAAGACCCACATGGATTGATCGCAACATTTCAGTTTGGTAGCACAAGTCCCATAGAGCCTCATCAATCAATTCCAATGACTTGCTTTCTTCGTAGAGTCTCCATGCCTGAATAATCCACTACAATATTAGCAGCATGAGACACGTTCGTCTATCTCCAAATTTCTCGGTTCTCCTTTCTCAAGACACTCACAGTTAGATTATGTCTCAAGATTCTCAAGTGATCCAACAACTGTGAGTGTTTCGGAACAGAAGGCGCAGAGAATTTAGGAACGAAGGATCTTTGACCCTTATTGGAACACATCCATATAAGATAACTTCTAATCTTAATTAGTACACTTACACGGCCAAGGAGGTTGAGGCTATGACCTGGGTGATTAAAACCTCTGTTTTTTTCCCACTCACAATCTCTAGCACCAAAACGCCAAAGCTAAATACATCCAATTTTACTGAAAATAGCCAATCTATTGCATACTCTAGAGACATATAGCCGCTGCAACAAAACACAGAATGAAGAACTGGATTTTGAAGAATAAGTGGACTAGAAAAAACAAGTTATAGAGATTCTTACTATGTTCCAATCACTCTTTTTGTATTTGCTTCTATCTCATTTCCTCCAAAACTTCTAGCTAATCCGAAATCTGATATTTTTGGTTCATGTTAATATCTAGCAAAATATTGCTAGCTTTGAGATCTCTGTGAATAATTCTTAGCCTGGAATCTTGATAGAGATAAAGAAGCCCCCGTGCAATCCTAATAATATGGAAGCGCTTTGGCCAATCCAGTAGCATGCTTCTTGTTTGATTTGACCAAATGTTTGCCATATTTAGTCCATGCTCTTGCTAATTGGATGCATGAATTTAATAGGATTCCATAATGAAAAATCCAAAATTTAGGAAACTAAGTTCATGCAAATGCACATGTAATAAAAACCACATATAATTTTGTTCCCATTATCAAATATATCAAAAGCATTACATGAAACCAAAAAAGAAAAAAGAAAGAAAGTCTGTTGGCCAGTCTGAGAGTGGAATCGTTGTGGTATATATTCAAGAGAGCCAAACCGAATAGAAAATAGTCCAGGCTTTTGTTAGTCACGTATTCATAGATCAACATTGTTTCTTCTCCTTGAATGCAACATCCTAGAAGCTTCACGAGATTTCGGTGCTGAAGTTTGGCAAGACAAATAACTTCATTGTTGAACTCATCAAGTCCTTGGCTAGAATTCTTTGATAACCGCTTCACAGCTACTTCTTGTCCTCCTTCCAGTATACCCTAAGAATTACCATTATAATTGATAGAATGTTGTTCTATTAGAATTATATTGAAAGAAAACACATTTTTTTTCCTTCTTTTTTTTTCCTGATTCATTTTATTTATATCTTTTACTTACTATTTTTATGTTGCCCTGGCAGACATTGTTTTAATAGGTGCAGGCATGACATATTAATGATTTATGTTACAACTACTTGAAGACATAATTACACAGATTTATGGAGTTTCCCACATGAGAAAAGATGCATCAAACCAATTGTCTTCTTTGGAAGTTGAAAAAAAAAATATAAAATTACTCTTCTCAAAAGTAGGTGTATATATAAAAATTTTACAACTAGAACGGTGGGTTCTGTATTAAAAGGTTTTACAAAACAATAAGTATAGGACCATAGAATTTTATCCAAAAAGTGGGGGCCGAAACACCAAGATGAATATAGTGTTGCAATCTACAACACAACATTCTATGCACCTTTTTGTGATATATATACATAGCATTACTATTTAGGAAAAAGCAATGATAAAAATGTTAAATGGTTTTGTGGCTTCTGCATAGGCTCCATGAGATTGGGCATCGATCACATTCCTATAGACTACATAAGAGTGTCTTTACATTGTTACCTTGTAAACAGGTCAGAAACCACCCTCTCCGAGCTTATTGTTGATTGAAATGTTATTTGTGGAATTAACTATTACAGCTAAGTCGAACAATGGTAACTCTAGATCTTCCGTTTGGCTTTTGTCAGTGTGACCTTGTTCAGAGTTGTGCATCAGATTTCCTGCAAAGCCCGGGATGAATGGATATCAATATGACAACTAGTTCCAAAATATAACACACCATTACAGAGTTTGCCACGGAATGACACATATGGGATATATTCCTTCTCTCCTCAATTGTGAAATCTTCTTTTTCCTTTTTCGAAGATACACGATTAGGCTCATACCCAGCAAAAGAAGTCTAATTAAAAAGGCCAAGGTCACTGCTACTATCTTTCTTTTCTTGCCATTCAAGCTGACTTGTTGGACTGTTGAATGATTAATCCATTTAAAAAGAAATGGTCCATTGATCAGTTAGATAATATGATCATGAAAGCACAAACTTAAAGGGATTGATCTCAATTTCAAACCCTTGAAAACCTTCTATATTTTGAAATTGTTATGGCAAAAGGGATGAGAAAAGATAAAACAAAACAAGCACACAAGAATTTGCAGGCTAATGCAGATTGAGGTTTTGCTTTCTGGACGATATTCCCCATACACTTGCGCATCAGTCTAAGGTGTGCGCCTCAGGTGCACTTTGTATGCCTTTTGCACATAATCATATGAAGAGCTTGTCTTAGGCTCTCTTTAAACTTAGTCTAGTAGATTGTTTAAACATAAGAAAAGAATAACCTCTTTGACAACTATATTCATAGGAAAAATCATGTTAAAAAAAACGAACAAAAAAAGAAGAAGCAAAGTTAAGGCTCAAGTGATAAACTTGATAATTTAAATTAAGGATGTTGATTTCGCTTTCGACGCCTTGGGAAGAACCGTATTTACACCTTTATATTTAACTTTTAATATTTTTTTAGCACTTTAAAATATTTTATTTATTTACTAAATATAAAATTAAAATTAGAAATGCTTACACCTTCTATCACTAGGGGTAAAACCCATCGCGTTATGGATTCAGCTTTATAAAATTTGATCATCATAAACCCTAGAACTCCGAAACAATCCAATACATACAAAAATCCAAAAATAATAAACTGGGTCAAAATAGACTCAAATACAAATACAAATACAAGCTGGACCTACTAGGAGGCTAGGCACGTGGATTGAGACAGGTAATAAGAATTATTTGCATTGAATTTGAGGCACACCCACAACAGAAATCAACGTTCAAGATGAAACCAAAATGAACTCTCTTTTTGCTAAAGAGAAAAGTTAGGGATCATGAAAATTTTTTCATGAAAATGATCATGAAAGATTTATGATCCTTGGATTACCTTGATTAGTGTGTGGTGCTTTATTCTAAGTGTAATCCAAGGGTCACAAAGCTTTCTTGATTATTTTCATGAAAGGTTTTTCATGATACCTATCATTGTTGTTTGCTAAATTGTAGTTAGATATAGAAATGTAATATAGTTGTTGGAGGAAGAAATGTAAATGTTTAGTAAAGTTAACTACACGGTTCTTACGTACATATAATCTAATTAATCTTTGTTTGAATTCTTACCTAACTCAGAGGAAGCCATCCTTATATAAATGTCTGGCCCATCTTCACTGTACTCTCTCATATCAATCAACTCACCAAACCAAAGCAAGCAACCACTTCCACCTCCTCTGATGTCTAAATTTGTGTAAGCCATACAAGAGCATTTTTTTAAGCATACCATCTCGCATTCCCTTAGGGTCATGTTCTTGTCAAACCAGGAGTTTCGTGTATCTGGCATTTTGTATTGTGAATACTTGAGAAACCTATCTCCGCTTTTGCAATCCAACGTTGTCCTCCGAACGCACCCATTAGACCAATCTCCGTTTCCCCATTCTGTTTGGTTCTGGGGCACAAATTTACTCAAACAACCACATGATGGCAAGTTTCTGACATTACAGCTGCCATTCGGACCACACAGTTTATACTTAGCACAGTTATCAGTTGGTCCAGTCAAGTAAAGGATCCATTCCTGTGTTCGATCAATCCATGTCTAGCGCTCGACAACACCATCATGACTCAGAACAAACCTTGAAACAACTAAGCTGAGGAGTTCATAATGATAATGCACCTCCTCCTTAGTGTAAACCACTTCTAAAAATCCTAAGTGATTCGTGATTAGATCAAGATTAAAATATTTCAATTCCCAATCCTTCAAAACACACAATCTAAATCATCAAGTACTTACGAAAGTGATTTAGATTGTCGTTTTCGTAATAAACAATAAATCGACCCAAACGATTTTTACGTGGAAAAACCACAATTGAAGAACCTTCAATTGTAATCAAAAACCACGAGCGAAACGCCACTAATCAATCCACTATTGAAGAAAGAAAAATTACAAAGCTGACAAACAAATTACCCAACTCATCCAATTTGTCTTCAAACCTTCTGTAACTCTTTCACCAAGCCTTCGTCTCAGAACTGATTAATCTGAAGTTGAATCCACAACTTCACTTGTCGAATCAACAATTACGTACAGAATCAAACTCCTTTGAAACTCCACATTTGAATCTTCGGAATCCACCAAAAAAGAACACTCTTGAATCTGAAGTAACAAACTCCTTGATGTATGTTTCTTAGATCATAAGTTTAGAACTCACTCAATTCATCAAGGAAAACTCAACAAGACTTTCAGAAGAAAACATCAAACAAAGCCCTAAGACCTTTAAACCAGATCTAGGAAAAGTAACCCTAGAATTGAACCGACACACGAATATATAGTAACTAAGATCGCGCGGTCTGCTCGAGTGTGGGAATGCCCGCTCGAGCGAAGACTCCATATTGCGTGTTTCATACAGGGTTCACGCTCGAGCGTACAATCACAACACTCAGTATTTTTGTAGACGTAACAGATGCTGTGAGAGTGCAAACCCCGCTCAAGCGTCACTTTCCCCGCTCGAGCGGGAAACCAAAAACTGGAAAACTAAAAAATTACAATCTTATTTCAACCTTGGTTTTTTCCATGGAATTTGACAATAAAGGGTCCTAACAATCTCCCCCTTTGTCAAATCCCAGACAAAACCATTCTAAAACAATTTTCCTAACAAAATCACCAAATAAAAAACAAACAAAAACTAATCCCAAAAACCATGCACTTCTGTAATCAAAGTCTTTGAACAATCCACCTGAAAGAAAAGCAACCACACACGCCAACCAAAATCTGTGAAACTATATTAAATAACAAAATATAAAATAACTGAGAAACATAAACATGCTATCCATCCATAAAAAAACATACTATATACCCATCTATCTAACTGTTTCAAGTCAATAACCAAGTATGTAAACAAGTATATAAACTGTATCCAAAAAGTCTATCCGGTATCAAGTATATGAACAAACCATATGAACAAACCCCAACAAACCATATGAACAAACCCCACTCCCTCTTTTTGTCCGGGAGGGATAAAAAATCAAGAGAAATAGAACTGGACATCAAAGATCATGGAGCAGGTGCGGGTGGCTGTGATTGCATCTGAAGCATAGATAGGATCTGATCCAGCTGAGAAGAAGACTAGGCCACAGACTCCTCAATGCACTGTGAAAAAGCCTCCAATGCACTGAACCGAGCATCAGCAGTGATCTCAAGATCCGTGAGCCGTGCCTCAAAGATATCCATCCGCCCCTCAAGTCGGTCAAACTATGAAGTAATAGACCGCCCAAAAGACTGAAGCTGGCCACGAACCGTACGAACCAGAGGGGTTTGCTCCCCCTCACCAATAGCACCACTGGCATCAGCTGCATCGAACTCAACTTCTTCTGCCATAGCAACAGCATCATCTGTAACTGTACCAGATCGACTGACAGTCTTTTTAGTAAAAGGCCAGGTAGGGGAAGCAATTTCATCCTCATCAAAAGAAGGGACCTCAAACTTGGCGAGAAGCATGTTTATGAGGCACCCATACGGTAAACCAAGATTGTTGCGCTCATAAGCAGTAACCATCTTTTGGATGATTAGAGTGGCAAGATCAATGGACCGATGTTGAGCAAGACACTGGAGGATAAACCCTTGGTCCTGGTTGATTTCTGAACTATGGGTGATGACGATAACATTGGCACACACAATGAGGTTGAGCAACCTAAACTCGGGAAGAAGCTCATATTGTTTGATTAAGGAGCCGAAGGGCTAAGGACGAGAGGTACCACACAAAGCATTGGCAACCTCATTGAAATCGCAGGTTGGACGCACAGGAAAGGGGTAGAATATGGGGAAGACTTGACTAATCCCTAACAACTCTCGAATAAGATCTGTGGTAACAGTGATTGGCTTGGACCTGACCCAAGTCTTGAAGAATGGACCAATATCATCAAGACTGTCCATGTTACAATAAAATTCACGGACCCAGCTGAGGTTTTTGAGGACATGAGAAAGAAAGGACATTATCTCCACCCAAGAGATCAAAAAGAGGACGGATAGGAATAGACTCAAAGGTATTGGGTTGAACATTGCATTTGAGATGAATGGTTCGGGAAGGGTAAGACTCTCGAAACAACTTGGCTTTCTCAGCTGAGGGGAATCGGTCAGAGTTAAAGGCAGGACGAGGGGCAGTAGACTTCCGTCTCTTGAAGGCAGACATGACTAAACCAAGGGAGAAAAAAAAAAAAAAAAGACAGAGAACACACAACCCCCAAACCAAGATAAAAATTAAACCAAAAACGAACAACAAAGCATTAGTAGCAGAGATTAATATGACAACATAACTCAAGCAGATAAGGCTATAAAGCAATTTAGTCAATGCAAAGGAAGCCCAACAAATCAAAATGCAATAGAGATGAAGCAAGATGAGAAAAGCAACCGTATCCCAAAAGGCACAAATGGACGCAATGAAAATCAGTGAAGCGTGCAACAATAGAAGACCTTAACTCATCTCAGAGTGCCAAAGACTCACTTAAAACAGGCCAAAAGACACACTATTACAAAAAAAAAACAAAACAAAAAAAACTACGACCATGGGAGAAGAAGTTAACAATAAAAAAAAACTACTGAAAATAACCATTAATACAGAGAGGAGACAGAGAATGGGCATACCTGAGGTGTGTGAGAAGGACTGAACACAACAATGAACAGACCTAGAAAGACGATGTACTGAATCACCAAGGATGCCCTAGGAGAGAGAAATCAATTTGGGAAAAAAGGAACTGAATGGTCGAATGAGGGAGAATTTAAACCAAACCAGTCCGCTCGAGCGTAAGATTTAACGCTTGAGCGGGAGCCAAAGCACGCAGAGACCCGCTCGAGCACGAAAATGGATGCTCAAGCAGCAAATCAACCCTTACAGAACTGTAAAGCATGGTGCAAAATGCTACAAGACCCAAAACCACGCTCGAGCGTGGGATTGTCCGCTCGAGCGGAAACAAGACAATTTTTATTTTTTTTTATTTTAGAAAAAAAAAACAAAAAACAAAAAACAACTAAGATGTCCTGGAACTAGCGGGGAGTTCAATTGGAAGACTGTAACACTGGGATAAGATAGTCCATCAATCATGAATCCTGGAAACTTGTACAAAAAAATGAATCACAAGATCATGAACAAAACAGATAGAATTTAATCAAGGACATAAGCAACATGAGAATGCATAACTCAAAAACACACATGAGAGCTCACAAATAGAATGTGTGTGTGCAATCCTTGAGAGCCACAAAGCTAGAGTTAATCCTCGTAGTGATCGGATGGCTGGACCTCCGACAAGAGTAACTGAACATCACAGAGAAAAGTCAAACCACTAGGAATCATGGGGTATTTGTTGAGTAAACGCGGAGGCTCCCCCTCAATCAATGATTCCCCCCGCCCCCTTTTTTTTTTTTTTTGAAACTTTTCTTTCTTGTGGGCACTCACTGGTGGCATGCACGCTCAAGAGTATGGAGACCAAACCAGAGAAGAATGAAATCAAAAAGGATGGCCTAGTTGGTGCCTTTGAGGTGGCCTTTTTCCTAATGCCCGGATTTCAATGAACTGAGGGAGAAACCATGGAAGTGAAAAAAGATGGTAGATGGTTAAGAGACTCAACAGCACCCATGATATACTAGTATGGGTCAATTCCTCTGAAATAGTACAAGAAACACTGTTAGTGGTCCATAGAGAACTTTGATCACTTGTGCGGAAACCCCTGCAACAGTTTATCTCAAGGATGTGTACAGATTGAGATCATGAAGTTAATGAGTATGGGCATTCAGAATGAGCTATGAACAAAGAAAAATTTTTGTAAGCAACATAAGTAGTGTTCATAAAATTTTAGATACAAAGAGGACAGGAATCAATGACAATGAGATTATAACATCCAAGTATACAAAAAGCCAATCACTCACACCCACTTAAAACAGAAAACACCCTAGTTACTGAGCACCACACCCAAGGTCTTTCTAAGAAACTCAAACCGAAGAAGATCAAGGGGTTTTGTAAAAATATCAGCTTTTTGATGCTCAGTGGGTACATGTTCAAGAACAACAAGGCCTTCTTCCACTAACTCTCGAATAAAATGATAATGAATGTCTATGTGTTTGGTGCGAGAGTGTTGGACAAGATTTTTTGAAATGTTTATGGCACTTGTGTTATCACAGAAAAGAGTGAGAGTGTTTTGTTCTATCCCATAATCATGAAGCATTTTCTTTATCCACAACATTTGTGCACAACAACTCCCTGCAGCAATGTACTCAACCTCAGCAGTCGAAAGGGAGATGGCATTTTTCTTTTTACTATGCCAGGAAACCAAATTATTCCCAAGGTAAAAACACCCCCCGGATGTACTCTTCCTATCATCAGCACACCTTGCCCAGTCGGCATCAGAAAAACCAGTAATTTCAACTGTAGTATCAGTAGAAAACCAAACCCCATACCCCAATGTCCCATTAACATATTTAATGATGCGCTTGACAGCAAGAAGATGAGACTCTTTAGGACTGGCTTGGTAACGGGCACAAACACCTACACTGAAAGTAATATCAGGACGACTGGCTGTGAGGTAAAGAAGACTCCCTATCATACTCCTATACAGGATAGGATCAACATCAGTACCAGAGGAATCTTTGGAAAGGTGAAGATTGGTGCTCATGGGAGTGCGTGCATGTTTGGCAGACTCAAGACCAAACTTTGACACAAAATTTTTGGCATACTTAGACTGAGAAACAAACATACCTGAAGGAGACTATTTAATTTGAAGACCCAAAAAATAAGACAACTCTCCCATCATGCTCATCTTAAACTCATGTGTCATGCAATCCGAAAAATATTTCACAAGATGATCAGCAGTGGATCCAAACACAATATCATCAACATAAATCTGAGCAACAAGAATATGAGACTTAGTATATTTCACAAATAAATTTTTATCCACACTACCCCTTTGAAAATCATTATCAAGAAGAAAGGTAGTAAGTCTATCATACCAAGCCCGATGGGCTTGTTTCAACCCATACAAAGCCTTGTCTAACTTGTAGACATGATTTGGACATTTAGGGTCCTCAAATCCTTTTGGTTGCTCAACATATGCCTCTTCTTTCAAGTACCCATTCAGAAAGGCACTTTTCACATCCATTTGAAACAATTTGAAACCAAGAAAACATGCAACACTAAGTAAAATACGAATAGATTCGATACATGCAACTGGGGAAAACGTCTCATCATAGTCAACACCCTCTACTTATGTGTAGCCTTGAGCCACCAACCTGGCTTTATTTCTAACCACGGTACCATTCTCATCAGATTTATTTTTAAAGATCCACTTGGTACCTATCACATTCATGTCTCTAGGTCAGGGAACTAGAGTCCAAACATTGTTACGTTCAAATTGACCTAATTCTTCATGCATAGCATTGACCCAACTATCATCTATCAAGGCCTCTTTAAAATTCTTAGGTTCAATTAATGAAACATAACACATATGTGATACCTCATCCCGAATCTGTCTTCGGGATTTCATTTGATCCGATACACTTCCAATCACCTGTTGAGTTGGATGATTCAGTTTCACCCTTGTTGATGGTTTGAACTCAGGACTTGAGATGACAGATGCATCAGGAGTGATGTCTCTTTGTGCATTCTTTGGACTTTGACTTACCTGTGAGGATGGTGCTGTCTCAATTTCTTGTGCTTGGACCTCAGCTTCTCTTTGACTTTGTGGTTCAGTATCCAGGATTGGAGACTCACCATTGTCATCCTCATTTGTTGCTAGAGTAGGGGGACCTATGTCATCTATAACCACATTGATTGATTCCATTAGAGAAGAAGTTCGCAGGTTATAGACTCAAAAAGCTCTACTAGTGGTTAAATACCCTAGAAAAATACCATCATCACTTCGGGAGTAAAATTTTCCCAAAGGCTCTCTATCTTTGAAAATGTAACACTTACTCCCAAAAGTTTTGAAGTATTTTACATTAGGTTTCAATCCCTTCCACAATTCATATGGAGTTTGTAAAGTGCCGGGCCTTAAATACACTCGATTTATGACATAAATAGCAGTATTTAGGGCTTCAGCCCAAAACTTTTGAGGAAGTTTCTTACTAAGGAGCATGACCCTAGCCATCTCTTGAACAACCATGTTCTTCCTCTCAATTACTCCATTTTGTTGTGGAGTAATAGGTGCAAAAAATTCCTGCTTAATTCCATGCATATCACAAAAATCCGAAAACGAACTATTTTCAAACTCACGACCATGATCAGTTCGGATTCTTATGATACGCCCATTGGAAACACCCTGTTCATTTTGGATTTTAAAGACTAAGGCTTGGAAAGCATCAAACGTATCGGATTTTTCCCTTAAAAAATTTGTCCACGAAAATCGAGTAAAATCATCAACAATTAAAAAAAATGTATCTTTTACCTCTGATGCTTTCAGTGCGAGTAGGTCCCATTAAATCCATGTGAACCAATTCAAGAGGACGTTTGGTTGTAAAGTTGTTCACCTTTTTATGAGGGGCACGGGTTTGCTTTCCAAGTTGACATGGTCCACACACATGGTTCAAATTCTTACCCAATTTAGGTACTCCTCTCACAAGCTCTTTGTTGGCTATCTTAGTTAGGTCTTTGAAATTCATGTGACCTAATCTTTGATGCCACAAATCAATGTTACTTATGATGGCAGAGTGACAAGTGAGATCATTAGTAGTAACAATCCCATAGCAGTTATTAGATGTGCGAACCCCATGCAAGACAGTATTTCCCTTTTTATCCAAAATTTCACATTTATTTTTTGAAAACAATACTTCACGGTGGGAATCACACATTTGACTAATGCTCAAAAGATTTTCTTTAAGACCATCAACAAGTAAAGCATTTTCCAACTTGGGAAGACCAACAACACTTGTAGAGCCCTTACCAATGACTCTAGAAGTGCCGCCATCTCCAAATGTAACAATTCCTCCTTCATATTTTTCAAGGGAGGTGAAGTAGGATTTGTTACTAGACATGTGACGAGAGCACCCACTATCAAGATACCACATGTGTGAGTCACGTGCTTTTAGAGCAGTGTGAACAATTAAACAAGTCAAATCATCTTTTCTCACCCAAATCTTTTTGGTCTTAACAAAATCAGGTCTAGCGGTGTTGGTAAATGTCTTGGCGTTGTGAACACCCTCATGAATCTTGGTATTCCACCTAGACATGTAAGGTTGTCTCCTAACCCAAAAAGTATTAGAATTTCTATCCTTTTGAGACACCTTACCAAACAATTCAAAGTAATAAGGACGAATGTGGCCATACCTACCACAATGATGACAAATAAAAACAGGTTTTACCTCCCTTTTGTTAATCTTACCCCCTTTAGGTAGATGAAGAGAGGGATCACCCTGGTCTACCTTCAACTTTTCCTTTGCTTGAGTCTTCAGGTCATGTGATGTAGAGGCCTGTCCCTTGTGAGCTATTGCACCATATCCTAGCCCACTTTTGTCACAACTCATTTGTTGAGACCCGAGAATGTCTTCTAATGATTTGGAACCTTTGTTCCACATGGCAATTGTGGCTCTCGCAATACGGAGTTCTTCATCTTTTTGATAGACTATCTTTTCCAATGTAGCTTGTGACATCTCAAGGCTTTCAAGCTTCTCTTCATATGTGGAACACACTTTCAGAAGTTCATTCCTTTCAGTTTCACAGGATAGAAGTTTTCCACATAGGTCTTGTCTGTCACTTGAGATCTTGATGACATTCTCCTTTGCTGCTACAAGTTCTCCTTTTAGCTTGAGAGTGAGTTTGTCATTGATTTTAGACAGGTTCAGAGATTCATCGTAAAGCTTTTCGTAAGCTTGTTGTAGATCATCACCAGTAATCTCATCATTGTCTTCTAATGTTTCATCATCATCTTTTTGCTCCTTATTCTCCTTGACCTCATCCAGTCGGGCAACTAAGGCAGAAAAGGTGATGGATGGTGGTGAAGATGACTCTCCTCTTTCATGAAATTGGCTCAGAATGTCCCATGCATCTTTAGCCTTTGTGCAGTGAGCAACCCGTTGATGTTCTTCATCAGAAATAGCTCCACGAACAGTAGTTAGAACTCTCTGATTGCTTGGATTGTCAACACTTTCAACATCCTCTTCAATGGCTTGCCAGCCTTCTGGATCGAAAGCTCTCAGAAACGCCCTCATTCTAATCTTCCAATACAAATAGTTACTCCCATCAAAGGTGGGAGCATGATACAGGTTCTGACCACGAGCTAATTCCGCTGGCTTTGGAAGAGGTTGAGTGAAAGTGGACCAAAATGCCATGAAAGCACTATCCCCACCTTCACCGGATTCAAGTTCTTCGGGTTCTTGCTCCAACCCTCTTTCATCATCCCAAGTCACTATGTAGACTTTCTTTCGATTCTTTTTTAAAGGACATTCAAGGGCAATATGGCCAAACCCTTGACATTCATAGAACTTGACCCCTTGCCCCTTTACAATCTTCTTTTCAGTTTTTGGAGCAAGTTTTGGTGGAAAAGTTTTGCGTTTTTCATTACTCTTGTCTTTTGAAATAGGGTCTCTGAAATTAGGCTTCTTTTTCTTCAAATTTTTTAAAACTGTTTAGTAACATAGCCGTCATCTCAGACTCTAAATCAAACTCAGTCTCCGGAGTTTTTGCAGTCTCATGAGCATTAGTGAAAGCCACGCTATCTTTTTGTTTTTTCTTAGAAATCCGGTGGGCTTCATAAGTCTACAAGTTTCCAACCAACTGATCAAGCTTGAGGGCATCAACATTCTGAGCCTCCTCAATGACTATCACTTTTGATTGGAACCTCTCGGGTAAAGACCTCAAAATTTTTTCAACAACTTTAGCTTCAGGGATTTTTTCACCGAGTGTGAAACAGGAATTCACGATGTCACTAAGTTTTGCATAGAAATCATCAAACGTCCTATCATCACGCATAAAAAGGGTTTCAAAGGCAGAGGTGAGACGTTGAAGTTTTGACCTTTTGATAGAAGTAGTACCTTCATGAATTGTTTCAAGAATGTCTCAAGCCTCTTTTGCTACCTCACACGTGCGGATACGACGAAACTCTTCAGGTGTGAAGGAGCAAAAAAGGGAATTGAGAGCCTTGTTGTTCCAACTCGAGTTTTGATAATCGGTTGTGTCCCATTTATCAAGGGGTTTGGGAATCTCAATACCATCAACGGTGACAGTAGGTTCACTCCACCCATAGAGCACACAGTGCCAAACTTTCTCATCGATGGATTTCAAAAATGCTCTCATACGAGCTTTCTAATAAGAATAGTTTGTACCATCAAGTAACGGAGGTCTATGGGTCGAGTTACCTTCATGAATTGAATCCATATCACCAATCACACAAAATCACACTCCTATAGTTTTGATAAAAAACAAAGAGTGACCTGCTCTAATAGCAATTGAAAATCTTAAGTGATTCATGATTAGATCAAGATTAAAATATTTCAATTCCCAATCCTTCAGAACACACAATCTAAATCATCAAGAACTTACGAAAGTGATTTAGATTGTTGTTTTCGAAATAAACAATAAATCGACCGAATCGATTTTTATGTGGAAAAACCACAATTGAAGAACCTTCAATTGTAATCAAAAACCACGGGCGAAACGCCACTAATCAATCCACTACTGAAGAAAGAAAGATTATAAAGCTAACAAACAAATTACCCAACTCATCCAATTTGTCTTCAAACCTTCTGTAACTCTTTCACCAAGCCTTCATCTCGGAATTGATTAATCTGAAGTTGAATCCACAACTTCACTTGTTGAATCAACTACTACGTATGGAATCAAACTCCTTTGAAACTCCACGTTTGAATCTTCGGAATCCACCAAAGAAGAACACTCTTCAATCTGAAGTAACAAACTCCTTGATGTATGTATCTTAGATCATAAGTTTAGAACTCACTCAATTCATCAAGGAAAACTCAACAAGACTTTCAGAAGAAAACTGCAAACAAAACCCGAAGACCTTTAAACAATATCTAGGAAAAGTAACCCTAGAATTGAACCAACACACGAATATATAGTAACTGAGATCGTGCGGTCCGCTCGAGCGTGGGAATGCTCGCTCGAGCGGAGACTCGATATTGCGTGTTTCATATAGGGTTAACACTTGAGCATACAATCACAACAGCCAATATTTTTGCAGACGTAACAGATGCTGTAAGAGTGCAAACCCCGCTCGAGCGTCACTTTCCCCGCTCGAGCGGGAAGCCAAAAATTGGAAAACTGGAAAATTACAATCTTATTACAACCTTGGTTTTTTCCATGGAATTTGACAACAAAGGGTCCTAACAACTTCATATCTGCAGATTGTATTAGGTGTAAGGTTTGGTCTCCCGCTGAATCCGATACCATTACATGGTCCAATTCGGAACGGGTCAACAGAACCCCTACTCAGAATATTTTGCGGGTATCCTTGAGGATCACACCGGTATGTAAACTCACCTGGAGCTGGATCATCGCTACTCTTCCAGGAGGAGAGGTGGCGCTCTAGGCCCGTTACAAAGTTCTTTCCAAGCTTTATTCCTGGCAAAAGAGTATTGCACGGATAGTCAAAACTTTGCCACAGAAAATGCTTAGACGTATCATTAGCATCTTTCACAACAAAGTTTCCCGACTCCATCAGTTGTGCAACAGGGTCTTGTGTGGATCCGCTCACATTGGGAGACCAAATGACACTGCCGGTACTATTGACAAGGGCGATAATTCCAGGGTTGATTACCGTTAAGACGCCCGACAAATCGAAGAGTGGGATTTCTCTATTGGCAACCCATACAACGGTCTTGGGGGATATTTTCTTACACCATATTCCCAAGTATGTATTCTAGGAATTTTTTTGGGTGAATATATTCGGGGAATTGCCAAGGCTAAAAAAACCCATCTCAAAGCTTCCACCAGATGAAACAATGGTATTGCTGCTTGTAATGGAGTGGGTTTTGGTTATGGTGTCTACTGCGTTGGAGACTATTAAGATGGAAAATAAAGAAGAAAACAAGAAAGGTATTTGGAGGCCTTCCATTGATGGTCTAATGTCTACTAATTTCATCTGCTTTTACCATTATTTATTCAATTTATAAATGAAGACTGAAGAACTTTTACAAGTAAGTATTCAGTGGGACTTTTCTAAAAGAGATAGGTGTATTTATAATCACATAAAGAGAAAAATAAAGAGGAAAACAAGAAAATGTACTTTATAGCGATCCCGGTTGTCCCTTTATTACTCTGTTGTATTCCGGACTCGGTTCCGTGGAGTTGGTAGTTGTATCAATCTTGTTGTCGTCCTTTAATTCTATTTGTTTGAGTTATAGGATGTGTTGGGCTTCTTTCGAACAGGTGGGTTGAACCTTGGTCTAAAATCTTGTTGCCAGGTTTTTCGTCGTTCCGCTCGAGCAGGTCTTGTTGCGCTTGAGCGGATATTGCACACTCCCAGTTTTTCGTGTCCCTGCAAAACTTCTGCAGGTGTGATTTTTACGCTCGAGCGGGTTTCTTTACGCTCGAGCGGGTACTCTGGCGCTCGAGCGGGTAGTACTTTTTGGTGTAAGTTCTGGGAGGGGGGAATCTACGCTCGAGCGGACTGGTTTTCGCGCTCGAGCGGATGTGCTTTATTCTTGTGTCTTGGAGCTCGAGCGGGTCTTTTTGCGCTCGAGTGTACCTAGTTTTTGTTCTTGACGCTCGAGCGTTGTGTTCTCCGCTCGAGCGGGAATGTCGTATATCAGTTGGCAGCTGGGCATTTTAAAATCACTTTTTACATTCTCTCTCTCTCTCTCTCTTACTTTCTAAAAAGACATTTTGAGAGTTCCTCTCTCTAGAAACTCCCTTCTCTCTAGGGTTTGATCTAGTTAGAGTATTTCCTTTCCCTTCGGCCTTTGTAAGAGTTGGGTTGATCGTCGAGGGTTACGTTTTGATCCGAGTATATTGAGTTTTGGAGCACGTTAAGTTTCTTCATCTTCTTTCCTTGAGCTCCGAATTTGAGGTAGGGATTCCTACTCACTCTTATGGTCTTTGACGTAGATTTTTAGTTATTTTGATGAAGTGTTAAAGTTGGGTAAATTTTGGGACTTAGGGTTTCAAAATGTTAAAGGAGGATTTGTTATTTTGAGTCTAAAATGGGTATTGTGGGTTCAAAATAATAATATCGTTGTTGGTTGTTGATATTTAGACCATTGGGTCAATATTGGGAAATCGGGTGAAAAACCCTAATTTTGGGAAAATTGTGATTTTATGGAATTGAGTTGGAAATAATGAATTTGGTTCATTATATGGTTGAATAGTGGAATTAGATTTATTGATCGCTCACTTTTGAAAACATTGATATTTTATCTGTTGGAGCTTTTATTATCTGTTTAGAAATAATTGCTTGGGCTACAGGTGAAGGGTAGTTTAGATTGTTGTAGACAATGCATGATGATTAGGCAAACTAAAACTAATCAATTGGATATGTCATAGAATATGGCGGTTGATAGAATACATTAACGTTATGTATTGATTGATTGTGTATATGACCTTTGTGTATATACGTTGTGTGTGTGTGGGAGGAGATAGGGGATGTACTCCACGGTTTAGGGGAAGATAGGGGATGGACCTCTAAACCAGATGTTGTTTGGGAGGAGATAGGGGATGGACTCCACTGATACGGCTCATATGCTTGTCAGATAATGTGTTGATATAGCTCATATGCTTATCTTTGGAAGTGGTGATATAGCTCATATGCTTATCTTTGGAAGTGGTGATATAGCTCATATGCTTATCTTTGGAAGTGTTGATATGGCTAATATGCATATCTGTTGAAATGTGGATACGGCTTGTATGCTTATCTGTTGAGATGTTGATACAACTAGTATGTTTATCTATTGTAAAATGGGAAACGTTTAATATGAGTCACTGTCTCATATAAGTGGTTGGCCAGGTTCTGAGCCGTTGATGTAAATTGTGAAATTGATAAGAAATGGAAACTGAAATGAAACATGAACATAGTGGTCATGAAATGGAAATGGGTTATGAATTGATCTATGGAAATTGAACATTTATCAATTGCTAATGTCTTAGTTAATGCTCATACTGTGTTTAGCATATTTCTACTAGGCGTTGGCTCACCCTATATGGGACATTATTTTCAGGTACAGGTAGTATGCCACCTCCAAGGACATAGCTTGGATGATGATGAGAGTTGAAGACTTTTTTTTTTTATTTTTTTTTTTATTTTGTTAGTGTTACATGTTTATCAAGCCAAGGGCTTATTTTGTATAGAGTTAGTACTCTTCTTTTGTGTAACCAGGTGTTGACTTGGAAAGCTATAAGCCCATAGGGCATTTGCTTTTGTTGTTAACATGTAATACTATTGTAAGAACTACTCTGATGAATATAAATGGTTGGTTTCTTTTATATCAATGCTTGTCTAGTGATGGGTTTTAATGTTATTATTTTGAGGGCGTTACAACTTGGTATCAGAGCGTACCGGGTTCAAATACTTTGGGTACGTGGGAAGTGATTAGTATCACAATGGGTTTGTCTCGCTTGTTAGAGACTTATGTGTGACATTATGTGTTTATTTGATAACATGTTTATGTGACTACTTGGGTATGGGATTTAGTTTCTAGGATGTTTATTGGATCCTTGGGTTTCTGGGAGTCTTGTTGGAAAAGCACTTGATCAATGCTGTTTCTAACCGGAACTCTAGTAACGCCTTGGGACTATCATTATCCGGAAATGAAATTCGTAAGTGCTTATGTGTTTATGTGCTTACGTGGAGTGAATTACAGTTGTCCATGTATTAGGACGCGAGTGTTTAGTTTTGGCACATTTATGAATGTGTTAACGTTCTTCGTTACCTTTATTAAGATGTCAGGACGAGGACGTGGTAGACGTGGCAGACGTGGTAGGCAAGAGATGCCTTTACCGGATGATATTCCGGCACAGCAGGAGGGGGTTGGCCAGTCCAATGTGGCCGAGCCAGCAGGTCAGGAGGCTATGGGCGCTTTAGCCCAAGGGATAGCCGATGCTTTGAGGGAGTCTGTGGGTATTTTCCGAACTGAGAATCCAGTTCAGGCCCAGGTTGTTGAGGCAGGGCCTTCCTTCTTGAAGAGGGAGTTCTTCCGGTCCAATCCAGACGAGTTTATTGGGGATCCGAAGGAGCCACTTAAGGCTGACGAGTGATTGGAACAGATGGAGAAGACATTCGAGATGCTTGGCATCGAGGACGGGACTTTGAAGGTGACCTTGGCATCCTTCCAATTGAAGGGAGCTGCGGGTCAATGGTGGAAGTACGAGAAGGGCAGTGTTGGTGATGCATGGGAGGCGTTTGTGAATGCTTTCCAGGAGAAGTTTTTATCTTTAGCTGCTAGGAAGAAGCTGAGGGAGCAGTTTTGCCAGCTTAGACAGCAGGGCTTGTCAGTGGCCGAGTTTGAGGCTACTTTTACTAGTCTGTCCAGGTTTGCACCTGAACTGGTAGCGTCCGAGGAACGCCGTTGTTTTAAGTTCGAGCGGAAGTTGAGGCGTGGACTCAAGTTGAGGGTTGAAGGGTCCTTTATTCGAGAGTACAGACGTTTGGTTGATGTTGCTGCTCATATGGAGATTATGATGCAGGAGGAAGACGAGGGGCAGAGAGGCTCCAAGAGAAGCCAAGATGGTCAGGGTGACAGCAGGAGACAGAGGGGTTCTAACCCTCAGCAGTCTCAGGGTGGTTTGGCTAGATCGATTTTTCCTGTGCCGAGTGCCGGCTCTGGGAGAGGCAGTCAGGGAGGCTTGACTTGTTTTGCGTGTGGCCAGCTGGGTCACAAGTCTTCGGTTTGCCCGCAGAAGGGAGGGGGTCAGTGAGCTGCTTATTCTTCAGCTAGACCTCAGGGCCAGAGTCAGGACAGGGGCCAGCCTTTGTCTTGCTATCAGTGTGGTTAGCCTGGGCACCTGAAGAGGTATTGCCCACAGTTGAGTGCTACTTCAGGAGCGTCTGGTTCTAGGCAGACGCAGAGTTATCAGCCAGCTTAGTCTGTGCAGGCCTCGAGGGCCAATCCAGGAGCTTCGTCATCCCAGTCAGTGCAGTAGTCTTTTGCTCCTAGAGGTGAGCAGGTAGATCAGGGGCCTCCAGGGCGCGTGTATGCTGTTACCGCGCAGGACCTAGTACTGGCTCCATCAGTAGTGAGAGGTACCTTTCTGTTTTGTAACTCGGTTGCTAGTGTGTTGATTGATACGGGTGCATCTCTTTCCTTTGTATCTGCTGCATTTGCATCTATTTTGGAATTGGAGTTGGCACAGTTAGCATCTCCTATATGTGTAGTATCGCCTGTTGGTGGTGAGTTGATCTTGAAACAAGGTGTTAGAGGTTGTGATATAGAGGTCGTCGACCATAGGCTCCCTTTTCCTTTTGTTGTCATGCCCATGAAGGGTTTTGATGTTATTTTGGGTATGGACTGGCTATCGTCATACCGGGCTGTTATTGATTGCTACCGCCAGAGGGTCACGGTTTGTACCTTGAGCAGGAGTGTTTCCATTTCTTGGGGGATCGGGTTGGTAGTGTGTTGCCACCGATGTATGATCCGCGAGGGCAGAGTAAGCTTAGTGGTCTACTTGCTAGCTTTATAAGTGGTGAGTGTGATGAGACCCAGATTGTATTGCTGAGGGTGGTTTGTGAGTATTCGGATGTTTTTCCCGAGGATCTCGTTAGTTTGCCACCTCACCGAGAGATAGAGTTCTCTATTGATTTAGTGCCCGGCACAGCGCCGATTTCTATGGCACTTTATCGTTTTACCCCAGCCGAGTTGAGTGAGTTGAAGACTCAGCTCTAGGAATTGCTAGATAAGGGTTTTGTTCGCCCTAGTGTTTCGCCGTGGGGAGCACCGGCCCTCTTTGCTAAAAAGAAAGATGGTGCCTTGAGACTGTGTATAGACTACCGAAAGTTAAATCGGGCTACGGTCAAGAATAAGTACCCTATGCCCCGTGTAGATGATCTATTTGACCAGTTGAAGGGTTCCCGTTGTTTCTCTAAGATAGACTTAAGATCGGGTTACCACCAGTTGAGGGTCAGGGAGGAGGATATTCCGAAGACGACATTCCGTACATGGTATGGCCACTATGAGTTCCTGGTGATGCCGTTGGGGCTCACCAATGCACTGGCAGTCTTTATGGATTTGATGAACCGGATCTTCCGGAATTCTTAGACCGTTTTGTAGTCGTTTTCGTGGACGACATTCTTATCTATTCGCCTTCTGAGGATGAGCGCGAGGAACACTTGAGAGTGGTGCTTAAGTTGCTTAGAGCCCATAGGCTGTATGCCAAGTTTGGGAAGTGTGAGTTCCGGCTTGGAGAGGTCAAATTCTTAGGCCATGTGGTATCCGGGGAAGGGGTGTCTGTTGATACATCCAAGGTAGAGGTAGTGCAAGATTGGGCACAGCCTAAGAGTGTATTTGAGATCCGCATTTTTCTGGGATTAGCTGGGTATTACCGTCGGTTTGTGAAAGATTTCTCCAGGCTAGCTTCGCCGTTGACTAGATTGACGCAGAAAGGGGTCAAGTTTGTGTGGAGTGAGACTTGCGAAAAGTCGTTCCAAGAGTTGAAGGTTAGATTGACCACTGCTCCGGTCTTGATTATTCCGGAGAGAGGGTTGGGTTATGCAGTTTATTGTGATGCCTCATGAGAGGGTTTGGGCTGTGTGTTGATGCAAGAGGGAAAAGTGGTAGCTTATGGCTCACGTCAGTTGAAAATACACGAGAAAAATTACCCTACACACGACCTAGAGTTAGCAGCAGTGATCTTTGCCTTGAAGATTTGGAGGCACTACCTTTATGGTGAGAGGTTCGAGGTGTTCTCGAACCACAAGAGTTTGAAGTATCTATTTACACAGAGAGACTTGAATTTGAGGCAGAGGAGATGGATGGAGTTCATTGAGGACTATGATTTTGGGTTGCACTATCACCCGGGAAAGGCCAATGTTGTGGCCGATGCCCTTAGTAGGAAATCCATTAGTGATGTAACTTGTATAGCCATCCGGGAATGGGAGATGTTGGGTGCACTTGGCGAGTTTGATTTGCTTTTGGGCGAATCTGTTGAGGTTGCGGCCTTGTTTTCTGTTGTTGCGCAGCCTACACTTGTGACACGAGTGTTAGAGGCACAGAGAGGTGACCTTGAGGTAGAGTCCTTCCGAGAGAAGATCTCCAATGGGAAAGTTGAGGAGGGTTTGGCGGTGTATCCCGACCAGAGTGTGAGATATTGAGACCATTTGTTTGTGCTGGAGTCTTGCCGAGAGGAAGTACTCCGAGAGTTCCATCATTCACGTCTTGCGGTGCATCCGGGAGGCACTAAGATGTATCGGGATTTGGGTCGCCAGTTTTGGTGGCGGGGTATGAAGAGAGATGTGGCTGTTTTCGTATCGAAGTGCCTTACTTGCCAGCAAGTGAAGGCCGAGCATCAGAGGCCAGCGGGTTTGTTGCAACCCTTGCCTATTGCCGAGTGGAAGTGGGAGCATGTCACTATGGACTTCGTTGTAGGTCTTCCGAGGACTCAGCGGGGTAGTGATGCCATTTGGGTGGTTGTAGACCGGTTGACTAAGTCGGTGCACTTCATTCCTATGCGTGTGAGAGATTCGGTAGACCATCTCGCCGACTTGTATATTTGGGACATAGTGAGATTGCACGGGGTCCCAGTGACGATCGTCTCAGATAGAGATCTTCGTTTTACTGCTAGGTTGTGGCAGAGTTTGCAGAGTGCCTTGGGCACTAAGTTGACCTTTAGTACGGCTTATCATCCTCAGACTGACGGGCAGTCTGAGCGTACTATTCAGATCCTTGAGGATATGCTTCGGGGTTGTGTCCTTGACTTTAGTGGGACGTGGGAAAGGCACTTGCCATTGGTGGAGTTTGCCTACAACAACAGTTTTCAGTCTAGCATCGGTATGGCACCATTTGAGGCCTTGTATGGCTGACCGTGCAGGTCTCCAGTGTGTTGCGCCGAGGTGGGTGATGCACCTTTGTTGGGTCCGGAATTGGTTAGGGAGACGACGGAGAAAGTTGAGCTTATCCATAGGAGGCTTGTTACAGCCCAGAGTCGCCAAAAGAGTTATGCCGACCGTAGGAGGAGGCCTTTGGTGTTTGAGGTAGGTGATCATGTCTTCTTGAAAATATCACCTAGGCGAGGTTTGATGAGGTTTGGGAAGAGTGGGAAGTTATCCCCTTGGTTTATTGGTCCCTTTGAGATCCTTGAGAGGGTTGGCGAGGTTGCTTATCGTTTAGCTTTACCGCCGCAGTTTTCCGAAGTGCATGACGTGTTTCATGTGAGTATGCTTCGGAAGTATGAGCCGGATCCGTCCCATGTGTTAGATTAGACCGACTTAGAGGTTGATGAGGATGCCTCGTATGAGGAGAGACCAGTTCGGGTCTTGGATAGGCGGGATCAAGTCTTGCGAGGCAAGACCATTCCCTTAGTAAAGGTTTTGTGGAAACATCATGGAGTGGAGGAAGCCACTTGGGAACGTGAGTTGGAAGTCCGCGAGAAATATCCGAACTTGTTTATTGATGTGTAACCATGCATTGGTAATTTTGTAATATCGTTGAACTTTAAGAGCATTATATATGTCTTAAGTTGTAAAACATTGTGAATGTTTTGGTTAATGGAAGTTTGTTTTAACATTGCGTATGTTAAGTATATTGTGGAAATGCAAGCATAATATTAATGTTGCATGTGTTAAGAAATTGTGGGAAATAGGTTGAAACTGGTAATTTTCAAAGGAATGCCTGTTGATAATGCAGGTTGATTTGTGTAATGTGAAATGCCTCTTGAAAGAGATGGGATTGACCGGTAATGGGTCGGGTTGTTTAATATTATGTTGTAATATTGAATGAGAATGGAGAAAACCTATTTTTGAAAAACTTGTGTTTAATTTCGGGGACGAAATTCTTTATGGGGGGAGGTTATAGTGATCCCGGTTGTCCCTTTACTGCTCTGTTGTATTCCAGACTCGATTCCGTGGAGTTGGTAGTTGTATCTATCTTGTTGTCGTCCTTTAATTCCATTTGTTTGAGTTATAGGATGTGTTGGGCTTGTTTCGAACAGGTGGGTTGAACCTTGGTCTGAAATCTTGTTGCCAGGTTTTTGGTCCTTCCGCTCGAGCGGGTCTTGTTGCGCTCGAGCGGATATTGCACACTCCCAGTTTTTCGTGTCCCTGCAAAACTTCTGCAGGTGTGATTTTTACGCTCGAGCGGGTTTCTTTACGCTCAAGCGGTGGCGCTCGAGCGGGTACTCTGGCGCTCGAGCGGGTAGTACTTTTTGGTGTAAGTTCTGGGAGGGGGGAATCTACGCTCGAGCGGACTGGTTTTCGCGCTCGAGCGGATGTGCTTTATTCTTGTGTCTTGGAGCTCGAGCGGGTCTTCTTGCGCTCGAGCGTACCTAGTTTTTGTCTTGACGCTCGAGCGTTGTGTTCTCCGCTTGAGCGGGAATGTCGTATATCAGTTGGCAGCTGGGCATTTTAAAATCACTTTTTACATTCTCTCTCTCTCTCTCTTACTTTCTAAAAAGACATTTTGAGAGTTCCTCTCTCTAGAAACTCCCTTCTCTCTATGGTTTGATCTAGTTAGAGTGTTTCCTTTTCCTTCGGCCTTTATAAGAGTTGGGTTGATCGTCGAGGGCTACGTTTTGATCCGAGTGTATTGAGTTTTGGAGCACGTTGAGTTTCTTCATCTTCTTTCCTTGAGCTCCGAATTTGAGGTAGGGATTCCTACTCACTCTTATGGTTTTTGACGTAGATTTTTAGTTGTTTTGATGAAGTGTTGAAGTTGGGTAAATTTTGGGACTTAGGGTTTCAAAATGTTAAAGGAGGATTTGTTATTTTGAGTCTAAAATGGGTATTGTGGGTTCAAAATAATAATATCGTTGTTGGTTGTTGATATTTAGACCATTGGGTCAATATTGGGAAATCGGGTGGAAAACCCTGATTTTGGGAAAATTGTGATTTTATGGAATTGAGTTGGAAATAATGAAATTGGTTCATTATATGGTTAAATAGTGGAGTTAGATTTATTGATCGCTCACTTTTGAAAACATTGATATTTTATCTGTTGGAGCTTTTATTATCTGTTTAGAAATAATTGCTTGGGCTACCGGTGGAGGGTAGTTTTGATTGTTGTAGACAATGCATGATGATTAGGCAAACTAAAACTAATCAATTGGATATGTCATAGAATATGACGGTTGATAGAATACATTAACGTTATGTATTGATTGATTGTGTATATGACCTTTGTGTATATACGTTGTGTGTGTGTGGGAGGAGATAGGGGATGGACCTCTAAACCGGATGTTGTTTGGGAGGAGATAGGGAATGGACTCCACTGATACAGCTCATATGCTTGTCAGATAATGTGTTGATATAGCTCATATGCTTATCTTTGGAAGTGTTGATACAGCTCATATGCTTATCTTTGGAAGTGTTGATATAGCTAATATGCATATCTGTTGAAATGTGGATACAGCTTGTATGCTTATCTATTGAGATGTTGATACAACTAGTATGTTTATCTATTGTAAAATGGGAAACATTTAATATAAGTCACTGTCTTATATAAGTGGTTGGCCAGGTTCTGAGCCGTTGATGTAAATTGTGAAATTGATAAGAAATGGAAACTGAAATGAAACATGAACATAGTGGTCATGAAATGGAAATGGGTTATGAATTGATCTATGGAAATTGAACATTTATCAATTGCTAATGTCTTAGTTAATGCTCATACTGTGTTTAGCATATTTCTACTGGGCGTTGGCTCACCCTATATGGGACATTATTTTCAGGTACAGGTAGTATGACACCTCCAAGGACATAGCTTGGATGATGATGAGAGTTGAAGACTCTTTTTTTTTTTTTTGTTTATTTTGTTAGTGTTACATGTATATCAAGCCAAAGGCTTATTTTGTATAGAGTCAGTACTCTTCTTTTGTATAACCAGGTGTTGACTTGGAAAACTGTAAGCCCATAGGGCATTTGCTTTTGTTGTTAACATGTAATACTATTGTAAGAACTACTCTGATGAATATAAATGGTTGGTTTCTTTTATATCAATGCATGTCTAGTGATGGGTTTTAATGTTATTTTGAGGGCGTTACATACTTTGAGGCCTACCATTGATGGTCTAATGTCAAATTCATGAATTTCCTTTGTTTTCCATTATTTATTCAATTTATAAAAAATGAAGACTCAAGAACTTTTACAGCAGAGCAAGTCTTCAGTTGGACTTTCATAAATGAGATAGGAGAAGTTACATTCTATGTTACATGGAATCTATGGAATCTGGTACAGTAAAGTTCAGGAAAAAATATATATATATATATATATACTCGGTTAAAAAAGGGTCAAAATTTTAATCTATTATGTGAGATAAAATAATTTTATGTATAATATGCAGTGTGAAAAGGGCATTTTACTCATTTTTATTGAATCATATGAAAATATATTCATACAATGATATTGTTAAATACAAAGGTCATGTTTGTTTGGGTGGACATGAGCTTGGGATTGGACTAATAGTCCAATAAAATTATTAATCCGATGTTAGGTTAAACAATTGAAATACGGACTAATTATTTTAAACTTAACTATTAATTAAGATAGGATACATAATCCAACAGATTGGTAGTCCTAGGACTATTAGTCATGAAAATGCTAATCCAGTCCGCCCAAACAAACATGGCCAAAGGGTAAATTACACCTACCTCTCCTGAAGTTTAGAAAAAATATAATTAACCTCACACTTTTGACATAATAACACTAACCTCGCTAGAAATTTTAATTCATATAACACTTGGTCATTTTCATCCGTAATTCATGAGCCCTGTAGATGAAAAAATAATGTTGTCGTGTCTTTTATACCAAAATATATACCATCATCTACATTAGTTCCGACGGTTATACCAAAAGCAAAATCAGCATAATGTTGTAGGATTAAACTGAGCGGTCAATTTAATTTACTCAAATATAAATATATGACAAGATAACAACCGTCAAAATCATATGCTAAAAATAAAACCCACAAAACACCCAAAAACTAGACGAAAGCAACCCAAAATACTGACCTCTACATATAAACATTTTAACAAACAGATGACAGGCATGGCACAAATTTGATGTTCACTCCCTCCTACTCCGATCCCAACCATTGCAACTCTAGGCCACCACATCAACGCCCCAGATATCAGATTTTGATCACAAGCAAAACAATCCAAGTTTTTCATAATCTTGCATTTGTAGCAATTCCATTTCACAATAATGCTGCTGTGTTTTGATCCGTAACCGAAAATAGTGAGAGACAGTCACAATAAACAAATCACTCTGTTCGTTTTCATTTCCAGAATTCATCTTTTAAAAAATTGTACTTTTTACTTTTTATTTTTATTTTTTTCGTTTTTCGTATTTTTTTTATTTTTACTGATATTTTTAATATTTTAAGCAATTTTTTAATTTTTAGACATATCTAACATAAATATACTTAAAAATATTTTTGAATTTTTTTTAAAAAATTCATTAAATATCAAAAATACAATAATTTAATACATTTTCATATTTTTCTATATTTATTAATTTTTTAAAATATTTTTAATAAATATTTTATTATTTAGATACATCTAAATAAGGTACATATAAAAAATTGCTTACAATTTCAAAAATATTCACTAAAAATAAAAAATACAAAAAATAAAAAACTCAATTTTAAAAAAATTGAATTCAAAAAATTAAAACCAAATACACTAAATATTTTTTATTTCTCATTAAAAGTGATCAAATTTGGTAAGAAATTAAAATAATATTGTTAAAGTCGACAACATCTTATATACATATATATATATATATATATTTAATAATTAACAAATTACCACAAGCCAAGACCCGGTGATCGACAACGATGTGTACACACCAACACCCACTTTCTCCATGCTTTGGTCTTAAAAAAGAAAAAAAATATATATATATATATTTTTTGAATCAGTGGCCCTGAACTAGCTAGACTTGGAATTTTGTTGAGTACTAATACTAATTGGCATTATAAAAATAGACAAATTCACCATCCGTATACAAAAGAGGACTTATAATTGCTTTACAACACCAAAAAAATTCAAAACGCTAAAATTAGTCAAAAAAATAATCAGATTCAAATGGTAGTTCAAGGGCATTTACGTGTCATTATGTTCTAGTTAAGTCAATGGAGTAGCATCGGCATGTTGTAGCAATCTAACTCTATGAACTTATTGTGCGAAAAAAATGGTGTAGGTCCTAATAGGTGAAATTATTGTCTAATAAGTCTTATGATAATTAATGACATTTTTTATTAAATACTATTAATAAACATCACTAATTATTAATTTTCAGCGACAGTTTGAAAATTTCATCACAAAAAATGTCACTAATTATAAATTTTTGCGACAGTTTTAAAAAATCGTCACTAATTTTCAACTTTTAGCAACAGTTTAAAAAATTCTTTACAAAAAATGTCACTAATTGTAAGTTTTAGCGAGAATTTATAAAAACTATGATGAAAAAAAATCACTAATTATCAATTTTTGAAGACATGCAAAAAATTGTCACAAAATATCATATTTAGTGACAATTTTAATAGGATTTATTTTCAATAGGACTTGAGAGGAATTAAGTCTAACTATTAAGATCTATTTCCATTATCTATCTAATCAAGAGGATCAGGTCTCTCTATTCATTGACAATTGATTTTGAATTTGATGCCTTTAAAAATAATATGCATTTCTTTTTAAATATAAAAACATGAGTTAATAAGCTAAAAGTACTATTTACAAATGTTGTAGCTTAAGCCTCTGTTTGGCAAGTTAGTTTTCAGGCTTTTTTGGCTATTTTAGCCACAAAAAACAAAATAGGCTATTTTAACCATAACAAACAAAACATCACATCCAACCTATAATTATTACATTCTTCTCTCACAAAAAAAGTCAAAAAAGCCAAAAAGCCAAAAAGCCCTTCCCAAACCAAGCTTTTTAGCCCAGACTAAAATAGCCAAAAAATTCAAAAAGCCAAAAAGCCAACCTACTTCCCAAACCAAGCCTAAGTCATATCTGAGATTTTTTGAACTAATAAGTCCTATTTAGTAAAACTGAGAATTTTTTCAGTTTTTTTTTTTTTTTTTTGAACGAATTGTTAAAACTAAGAACATTGTCAATTTTGCATAGTAATGTTCCAGATAATTGTTTCACTAACTGATGAAAAAAAAAAGATCATGAGACTAAACGTTTTTGTTTTTCTACTTATTGGTTTAATTCAACTATCCAATAAAACCGAGAACATTATCAGTTTTTTTCATTTAATTTTTTTTTCAGCTTTGCACATTAATGTTCCATCATCATGCTCCTTTATAGATACAAAATTTTCAGTTTTGCACAAAAAAAAAAAATTCAATTTTTAAATTTTTTTAAAAAAATACTAGTTTTTTTTTTTTTTTTTTAGTTTTTTTCAATTTGAAAGTTAATGTTTTAAAATTTTGAAAATTAAAATAAATATTAAATCATTAAGCTCCCTTATAGATAATTATAAATGATGAATAATCATTGTTTGAATGGTAATTCTGATTATTAAAAATTTAATGGGACTTGAAGATCCAAAAAATCTTAATTAGGACTTAATAGAATGTAAGTTCATAAATTAGGACTTGTGTGTAAATGTCCTAAAAACATTTCAAACCCCATACCAATACATATTATAAAGAGCCAGCATTAATATCAACACATCTTTGAATGGAAATGAAAAGATTAATAAGCCAATAAGGCTTAACATTGTGTTCATTGGCCAAGACTTCTAAAGTTATATAAGCAAGATGAACAAACCCACTTGAAGAAGAAAGACAACCTTAAACATTGTGTTCAGTAGCTAAACAAACTCAAAGGTCTTGAAGCATAACAATTAAACATCAACAATAATTGTCTTCTATCGGGCCTCTAACAGTGTTACGCTGACCATGTTGGCTGAACATTGTTCAATCCCGATTCCTGATGACTATGTTTCAATCAGATTCCTTTCAGTGAAAAAACCAGGTTGTTTGGGGTGAGTCAGTGCACCACCATCTCCGCCCAACATCAGAATCGCACTTGCCATGTTCGGCCTATACTCTAGCTGTTGTTGCACACATAATAAACCGACATGAATCGAACACAATACTTCAGGTAGAATGCATGATTTTTGTATCGATGCATCCATCAATTCTGCAGTTTTGCCTGCCTTGTATAATCTCCAGACCTGAACAGTTGGTAACAATTTTAAGTTCTAATTTTTCACAGAGTAATTCTAGATAAACTATACAAAATGATGGGATTGAATTGAGGTCTTTTATTTTTTTTTAGAACTTTTTTTTCGTAACATTATTATTTTCCTTTTTTAAAAGAAAATGACTCAACTCCTATGCTTACATGGCCGAGAAGGTTGAGGTGGCGGTTTGGGTGACAAAATCCCTTGTTTTGCTTCCCACTCACTCCTTCTAATATCAAAACACTAAAGCTAAATATATCGGACTTTATTAAGAAGAGCCTCTTAATTACATATTCAAGAGACATGTAACCACAAGAAAACAATGAACTAAACCAATAAACCAATTTATATAATTGATAGAAGTAAAATTTTGAACTGCTTAGAGGATTCTTACTATGTTCCAACCACTCTTTCGTATTTCCTTTTGTCTCATTTCCTCCAAAAATTCTGGCTAAGCCAAATTCTGATATTTTTGGGTTCATCTCATGATCTAGTAGAATGTTGCTTCCTTTCATATCTCTATGGATAATTCTCAATCTAGAATCTTGATGAAGATAAAGAAGCCCTCGAACAATTCCATTGATTATGTTGAAGTGCTTAGGCCAATCCAATAGCATCTTCTGTGATTTATTAGTCCAATTTTTTTGCCCAAGTTCAACCTGTAAGTTTAGAGAAGAGAAAGAGATAGGGAATGAGTGAGACCTCATCCCCTTTTATATTGATAATAATGTGTAATTACAGGAGTGCCATAAGGCATAAATTATGGGCCAGCCCATTACATCAATCAAGGGAAAATAAAATCAAATAAGAATAAAATATAACAAATATTATTTCCCATTCTAACACTCTCCCTCAAGCTGGTGCGATAATATCTCTCATATGGTTTGGTCATATACAACGGAGACCAACAAAGGCAATAGTGAAGAGATGCGATATAGTGACGGTAGAGGGAAGTGTTAGGGAAAGCGGGTAAACCTGATTTGGCATGGATTAGTGTAGTAAATAGAGATATGAATATCTTTAATTTAACTAACAAAATGGCCTTTGATAGAGTCGAGTGGAGAAGAAGGATTCATGTAACTGACCCCATTTGATAGGACTTAAGGCTTGGTTTAGTTTGGTAAAAAACAAAAACAAAAAAAAAATTACGAAAACAATTTTCTCCTCGAAATAGCAATGCCCAACCCAAAACAGGATGTTGTTCCTACATTGGCAACACAGTTGACACAACACCGTTTGTTGGATTCATTGGGCCTGCCGATGAAAGGTTTCCACCCTCCTTTTCTTGCTAGTTTCTTGGCAACCAAACTGAAAGGAAAAATGTAGATTGACTGAACAGACTGCTAATTGCAGAAGTGGATGTTTTGATTCCACAAGTACGGTTTACCTTCCTTTTCTTGAACTCGCAAATATAATTTCTCATAATGTTCTTACGTATGTGTGTTGACATTTGTGTATGTGTGTGTGCGTACATATACATACACATGTTGTCTACTCTCTCTCTTGACCATTTTAATTTCTGGAAACCTATTGTTGGTATTGCTAATTATCTTCGTTCCTGTAGCTTTGCATTGTCATCAAATATTTAGTTGTCTTTTGCACAATTGATGTTTGTAAATATATCATGGTATAAAATTGATGTTCAAGAAATCAATGTGAATACGAATTTATATTTGTATGTAATGGAAATTAGTGTCACTTGTCAAGATGTTTTTAACTACAGAAGCATAACCACTTATTCATATCTAATGGAAACGACATTGGTAAACCACTAATTTCAAACTGAAATATTACTTAGTTTTGGTATATAGTTATAAGAAATTCTTTATTCTCCTGATTTTTTTTGTCATTTTAGTTTTATGTAGTTCTAAACCCCCAAATAATTGGAATCAAGCCTTTGTGTAAGTGATTTGAGCTATGATTTATGTTGTTTTAGTAACTACTTGGTTAATTTCTATGAAGATTGTTTGAGGTTGGTTGAAGTGGAATCTTTTTTTTTTTTTTTTTTTTTTGGTATGCTAAGCTTAGCAAGTGTGAGTTTTGGCTTTCCATCATTTCGTTTTTAGGTCATGTGATTAATGAAAAGGGTATTTCTGTTGATCCTAGTAAAATCAAAGCCATTGTGAAAAGGTCGAAACTGACTAATGTGTCTGAGGTTCATAGTTTTCTAGGTTTGGCAAGTTATTACAGAAAGTTTGTGAATGAATTATCAAAGATTGTAGTACCATTGACACAGTTGACTCAGAAGGGAGTGACATATGAATGGACCGAGGATAGGGAATCAGCCTTCCAGAAGCTAAAAACGAGGTTAGTCACAGCACCAATTCTGGTACTACCATCAAGTAATGAGGAGTTTCAGATTTATAGTGATGCTTCATATAAGGGTTTGGGTTGCATATTAATGTAAGGGGGTAAAGTCATAGCATATGCATCTCGTCAGCTGAAACCTCATGAAAAGAATTAACCTACCCGTGATTTAGAATTAACAGCCATGGTATTAGTTTTGAAAATTTGGCTTCATTACTTGTATGGAGCTTCTTGTCAAGTTTTCATAGGTCACAAGAGTCTGAAGTGCTTGTTCACTCAGAAAGAATTGATTATGAGATAGAAAAGATAGCTTGAGTTGTTGAAGGATTACGACATGCAAATTTAGTATCACCCAGGTAAAGCTAACTCAGTGGCTGACACATTGAGCAGAAAATTTGTAAGGAGTTTGGCATGTTTACTAACCGAAAAGAAAAGCATACTTCAGGGTTTGCAAGACTTAGATATTGATGTTATACTTCGCCGAGATGAGGGAATTTCAACAATGATTTCAGTGGAGTCGACTATTATTGAGGAAGTAAAGACAAGACAGATGGAGGATGAATTTTTTAAGAAGGTAATTGATGAGATCACCACAAAGCCGAGACCAGGATATACCATTGATCATAAAGTACTAAGGTTTGAGGGAAGATTGTGCATGACCGACATTCCAGAGTTGAAAAGAAGAATTTTGCGAGAAGCCTATAGTTCTAGATTTGCCGTTCATCCAGGAAATACCAGGATGTATCAAGATGTGAAGCAAACCTTTTGCTGGCCGAATACGAAAAGAGAAATAGCCGTGTTTGTATCACAGTGTTTACATTGTCAGCAAGCGAAAGCTGAACATCAAAGACTAGCCGAACTTCTTCAACCTTTGTCGATTCCTGAGTGGAAATGGGAACACATCTCTATGGATTTTTTTGTAAGTTTTCCAAGGACACAAAAAGGTATGGATTCAATTTGGATTATAGTTGATAGATTAACTAAGTCAGCACACTTTCTGCCTATTAAGACTACATTTAATGCCGACTGACTTGCTTTGTTGTATATGAATGAGATTGTTAGACTGTATTGGGTTATTTCTACTAGGTTTTGGCTCACCCTACATGGAAAAAATATTTCAGGTGCTGGTGATATGCCTCTACCAAGGCAGTAACTTGGGAGGAATTGGAGCAAGGGCTTCATTTTATGTATTTGTCATATTTATTTTTTATAAGCCAAGGGCTTTAATTGTATTGGATCTAATCCATTTTTGTTGTAACCAAGTATTGACTTGGAAAGCTGTAAGCCCTGAGGGAATTTCTTATCTGTTCAACTTTCCATTCTATTTTTGTATTTTACAACACATGCTATAGGTTTAGGGCTCGACTTGTGAATGTATACCCGCATATGTTATTCTTTTGTAAACTCAATTGGACTTAATGGAAGATAATTACTTTATCATTGTTGTCACTTGTTGATATTGTGGATGGGTTGTTGTATTTATTTCGGGGCGTTACATCCACCATGTCATTACCGCTATGCTGGCAACAGGAGAAAAAGAGAAGAACATGGATGAAGAAAATGAAGGAGGGCGATAAGGAGTCCTTACTATAAAATAATTCTTCACATTTGCAGATCAACACAAAGATTCAAAGACAAATCCACATTCAATAATAAATTTATCACTATTTGTTTCTTAAAAACTAAAAAAAGAAAATCTCGTCTTCATAATCACAAATCTACATAAGATTCAAAGACATACTCAGTGATAAATTTATCATCCACTGTTTGTTAAAAAATTACAAAAAGAAAATCTTATCATCATCATCACAAATTAACACAAGATTCAAAGACATATTCAGTAATAAATTCAGCAGTGATAAACACATTCACTGATAAATTTTTCACTAGTTATTTGTTAAAATATTACCAAAAAAAATAAAAAATCTCGTCATCATCGTTACAAATCAACACAAGGTTCAAATATATTAGTGATACATTTATCACAGATATAACAGATTTGGTTTAAGAGATATAAAAAGAGAGAGAGGGAGCGAGGAAGACGGAGGTGACAAATATAACATGAACAAAAATCAGTTATAAATTTATCATTGTATTAATATCAAAATTCCAGCAACAGCAGTCCACAATATATTAAACAAATCAGTGATAAATTTATCACTCATTAAGTGATAAATTCATCAGATTAGTTCAATATGTTTTACAAATGTAGATCTTCATCAATGCACTGTAGAAAGAGTCTCGATCTCATCGGCGACCATGTAAAGTACGAGATTGGCACCGAAGATGGTAGATCGACATTGAAAACAACTAGATTTGAAATCATTGGTGAAGTTTGACGTTGAAGATGGTGGATCGATGATTGAAGAAGAACGACAGTGATGGCAAATGAAGGATGTAGGATGGAGGAAGAGCGACAATAATGGCAAATAGGAAGGAAGACGACAATATTAGGCTAGCGAGTAAAATGGTTGAGAAATGGTGAAGTATAGATCGGCGACGGTGGAGATGGTTGGTGAACAATGGTGGTGGTAGTGGCCGGTGAAGGTGGTGGTGGTGACCGGTGGAGGTGGTGATGGTTAGTGACGGACGGCGATGGAGGTTGCGGGTGGATGGCCATGGCCATAGCTACAATGGTGGTATTTTCTAGAGAGAGAGAGAGAGAGAGAGAGAGATGAGAAAGAAGAAGAGTTTTGGAAAAATGATCAAGAGTGAAGTTAATACAAATTGAAAAAATTAATGGGTAATAAATATTATAAATAATTAAAGATTTAGAAAGTGTTTGAGATAGCTGGGGCAAAATCGGGATAAAAAAATATAACAGGACTTCCTGTGCGTGAGATAGAAACTTAAGACCTAATGGGTAATAGATTCAATTATTGGGACCAACAAAAATCCCTTTTGTTTATCCTACCTTGACTATTTAACTGTGGTGGGCCTCATATGACACGTCACACATATATCATTGAGCTGAACTCCTCATAGCTTAGTCAATTATATCAACAATGATTGAGACCCTTTTTTTTGGAGACTCCCACAACCCTTTTGGATCTCAACCATTGATGGTGTGAACCCCACACATACATGAGTGAGTCTCACGCATACATCAATGGTTGAGATCGAAAGAGGATTGTGGGGTCTTCAAAAAAAGGAGGTCCCAAGCATTTTTCCAATTATAAATCCATCCATCAATTAATAATAATATAGAGAGTTTATAAAATTCTGGAGAGTTTAAATTTGATGGGGTTTATGTGTAGGGTGGTGAACCTGAGTTGATGACAACAGCAAAGATGGTACTCCATGATTGGCAGAGAGGGAGGTAGGAGACCACCATTCTTGTTTGTTTCTCCACCACAGGAAGAAGATAACTCTTCAGAGAAAGGAACCCAATGAACATGATGATGTGTAGATAAAGACAAGGCATGATGACCATCAGATCAGACCTCTGCAGCTAGAAGTGCCTTTGCAAATGTCATTTCATCCCAGCACCAAAAAAACATGGCCCTGCTCATAATAATTTTTGAGAAAAATTATATTTAAGTGGTACTTTAAAAAAAAAAATAGTAGTTGATGAAAAAATATATGACTTTTATTTTATTGTTGTTGTTGCAAAGTTCATCATGCGAAAATATATATATATTTTTAATTTACACTATATTTTCTCATAATTTTTTACCAAGAAATTTAAGGAACAAGGTATTTGATGTGCATGCAAGATTGTAAAATGTAACTCCTAGATAAGTTATGATATGAGATTTAAGAGAGAATAATAAGTCATGACATTTGATGATTGTTTTAGAACATGAGACACATGATGTTCTATGAGCGCTGAATAATTTTTAAAATGTAAAGGGCTAGAAACATAGCATAAACATCCAACCACTAACATAATCAAGCAATTGCACGGACAAATATTATATCCAAATTAAAATAAACAAGGATAGTTATCATGCAATCATTTTTTAAAGACTAAATAAATAAATAAAATAAAATAATTCACATAGTGTTATGCGTTAAGTAAAAACGAGATTGGTAAAATTGTTGTCAAGACTTGGTGCAAAATTTTGTAATAGAGAAGAAAATGATTGTAATTAATGTTACAAAAAATTTCACCAAGCAACAATAAGAACATTATTCCCCATAGAATGGTTAACACCCCATATTTCCCCATAGATTTTTGTTACCTTGTCAGGTCCTGGGATGGGATGTCTTCCATTATTCATCTAATTGTTTCTTTCAGCTTTGCACTCTCTTCTTTTAGGTTTGATTGGCTAGTAGTTTTCTAAAGAAAAATAAAAGTAAGGGCATACTATCCCTTTTCTCTTACCGTTTTTTGGTGAGAGAAAATATCATAAAAAGCTATGCAGATTCCAACTTAACTTTTATTATAAAATAATAAAAAAGCAACATAGTGATTCCAACTTTCTTGATGGATTTGACCTAGAACCTGTGATCTTATGACATGTTGAACTCTCTGTTTTAGAATGAGACCCTCCCACCACCATGATCTATTATTATCTTCTGAATTATTGTGTTAATGATCCCAGAACACAATCTCTTTTACATTATTGTAAGCCAAATTTTTGTTTTGCATAAATTCTTATATTGATATAATATATTGGGTTTGCGGGTTTGCATCGTTAAATTTTCTAATATAATTGTTTGTTCAGTTTGATAGTTGCAAATAATTTGCAATTGATTGACTGAAAAAATAAATAATTGTAGCATAATACTAAAAATACAATAAGAAATAGAAAACTTTAAAGGAAAAAAAAAATATTATCAGAATTTTTATATAGAATTTATTTCGAAAACAATGTGATAGTAGGAAACTTGTAAACATAGGGTGTGTTTGATTTGACGGACTGGATAAGAGGGGATTAAAATCCATCGAGCTTAAATCTTGGGGCTGTGAATCCCCCGGACTATTTGGTTGGATTGGATGTGCATCCCATGTTTGTTTTCTCATTGGATTAGATGTTTGAAAATGACTATTTTTAGTGAATCGAATTTTTGGTTAGACAGATTGGATAGGATAAATGAGCAAAAGACTATTTTACTCTTTTTTCAATTGTTTACCAAGTAATAGCAATATTAAACATATCTTTAATATTTTAATTATTTTTAGCCAAATTAAATAAAAATTTACACTACAAGAAAAAACACTTTTGGTGACCACCTATTTTTTTTGGTCGCAAATAGTCCACTTTCTGCGACTAAAATTTAACTTTTGGCGACCACATTTTTTTGGTCGCGGAAAATCACCTTTTGGCGACAAAAAAAAAAAGTTGGTCGCGGAAAGTATACTTTTGGCGACCAAAGGCTTTTTTGGTCGCGGAAGATCATTTTTTGGCGACCAAAAAAAAAGTTGGTCACGGAAAGTATACCCTTTGGCGACCAAAAAAAAAAGTTGGTCGCGGAAAGTATACTATTGGCGACCAAAGGCTTTTTTGGTCGCGGAAGATTACCCTTTGGCAACCAAAAAAAAAAGTTGGTCGCGGAAAGTATGCTATTGGCGACCAAAGGCTTTTTTGGTCGCGGAAGATCACCTTTTGGCGACCAAAAAAAAAAGTTGGTCGCGAAAAGTATACTATTGGCGACCAGAGGCTTTTTTTGTCGCAGAAGATTACCCTTTGGCGACCAAAAAAAAAAGTTGGTCGCGGAAAGTTATGGCGGGATAAATTTTAAAAAAAATAATACTACAGTAATTACATGCTATTTTTCTCTTTAGGCATTAAAAGTTTTATAAAATAATATATAACCCAATTTTTATGAGTTATATATTTTTTTTGCCAAATATGAACAAGAAGTATGTTATTGGCAGAGTGGCAGAATGGATTGGGTGCATGGTGACTCCTTGGTCAAGAGTTCAAGTCCCAGGGAGCACAAAAGAATTATTTTTTTTGGGTCAAGGCGTTGACTTTTGGCGACCAACTTATCTTTGGTCGCTAAAAGTTTACTTTTGGCTAATATGAATTGGACTTTCCGCGACAAAAAAAGTTGGTCGCGAATGGTCACTTTTAGCGACCAAAGGCTTTTTTGGTCGCAGAAAACTATCTGTGACGAGGCTTTAGCGACCAACTCGCGACCAACATATTTTGGTCGCGAAAAGGTTTTAGCGACCAAATATGGTACTTTTCACGACCAAAATGTTGGTCACGGAAAGTGTTTTTTCTTGTAGTGTTATTTTATTTTATTTTTTACACAATTAAATAAATTTATTTTTTTAAAATTAAATAAATAAAATATCAATAAAAATATATGTTATTTTTTTAATTAAAATTTTAAAAGAATTTATTTTAAAAAAATAATAATAATTAAATAATGAAATTAAATAAAACATCTATTAAAATTAAACTAATGAAATTAAATAAAATATAAACAAAAATTTAAAATAAAACATCAATAAAATATCTATAAAAATTATTTTCAAAAATTAAATAAATAAAACATCAATAAAAAGTTAAATAAAATTAGTTTATTTTTAAATTGAGACATTTAAATTTTATTGAATTTTACTAAATATAATACATAATTAAATAATAGAGGGTCAAAATGGTCATTTCACCACCTAATCCCAACAGTAAATTGTCCCACCCCCTCCCAAAATAGCCATTTCACCACCTAATCCCAACAGTAAATTGTCCCACGGAAATTCCCCCCTCCCCCCGAGAAAATATAATCCCACATACGAGAGATAAGGAGTTCGGCCGGACTCCATATCCGGCAAACTAAAAAAAAACAAACACCGGATTATCCACTTCCAATAGATTACAATCCAAATAGTAAATAATCCTCCCAATCAAACGCACCCTATATGCGTTTGGGTCTTTAAGAGTGAAAGATTCATAGTAAGCTATTTCATTTTATATAAAAGTTATGTACAATATTCTATTTGTATAGCATTAAATTTTATATTTTATAGTGCTACAAAATTAATTCAAAATTATATGATGATGGCATTTTAACAATTCAATCTTGATAGATGTTTTATTTTAAAATTTAAGATTCCAATGATGGCACGTATTTTATTCAAAATTTGAATAGTATTACTCTAACAAATGATAAATGATACAATCAGAATTATTTACCCTCGAACACATTTATAAAAAAAAAAAAGAAGAAAAAAAAAATCGAGTGTGTGAGACCCCCATACATTTACGTAGAACCCGCACTCACTTTGGGTGTTCAAGGGACAGTGATTGCAGCATTGATGCTAACAAATAATAGGACATGTTGAGTTGTATCCATGGTTGAATCATAATGTATTGAAAGGAAACCTTTTTGGAATAGGTGGTGACCTACATATTTTGCTACTGCTTAGTGTGGTCTGATATAGAAAAATATCAAAATGCTCAAGTCTTGCCAAACAGTTTAAAAGAAACTTGGGACTGAACCACTCCATATTTGTAACAAAATATGAGGCACTCAAAAGTAAATAGATTGAGGTTGCATTGGGAATCTAGTTATGCATGCCAAACGTGCAAATACACAAAAATCATGTTTCTCTGTATTTAATATACCAGCCCCCACTACAAGAAAACAACCCAAATAACACGGAACTTTTTGCGACGGTATAGGTACCGTCTCAAAAAATGGTCTTTTGCGACGGTGGTGACCCCGTCGCTAATGAATATATCACAAAAAAAAACATAAAACATTTGTGACGCCTAATATACCGTCGCAAAATTTTTTTTTTGAGACGGGAACATTTACTGTCGCAAAAGTATTGTTAAAACAGCGTCGTTTTATTTGTTAAGATTCATCATTTGTGACGGTTTAAGTATGCCGTCGCAAAAAATAATGAAATTTTTTCTATCCCGCTCATTTTAAGCCTTTTCGCGGTCATGTGTTTCCCTAAAATCCCCAGACCTTTCCGAACCAACCCAAAATCCCTAAAATCTTTAAGACCAAAATCCCCAAAACCATTTTGAAGCAAAATCCCCAAAACCATATCAACTTTGATTATTGTATAAATTTGCCGGTGGCGGAAGCGAAGATCCATGACCTAGACCGATCTGAGTTCTAAAACTGAGAATACCTCCCAATCCATGAACCGCGATGTTTCGGCCGAAGAACAGACCAGGCACAACATCAACGCCATTGGCGGTAAACTTTTCCGATTCGGGCCTCCTCTGAACTTGAATATCGTGAATCGGCAATAGCGTGGGCAAAATGGAACTGGAGGTGAGATTCTGGAGATCCGCGAGGGATAACCGGAGAGGAACGACATGGTAGCAGAGGGCGGTGATGTAAACAGAGGCCGAAGAAATCATGTCGAGAGCGAAGAGAGAAGAGTCGGTGGAGACGAAGACGGTGAAGGAAGTTCCGGCGAGGAGATCGAAGTAGAGGTTGGAGGTAGTGAGTGCATTGCAGAAGAGGTTGTAGCCTCTGGTTCTCAACACCGCCAGCGTCGATTCGAGTTCTTGGTCTTGTATAGCGATGACGGTGACGGTGACGGTGACGATGGAGAGGAGGAAGAATATGAGGAGGATGTTGCAAAACCCCCAACTTTTGGTAAATATTTTCCAAATAGTACAATTTTTTGTAGTTTGTTATATTGTTATATGTGTTCTGAATTGATAGGGGAAAATGGAACAAATGAATGACCACATAAGAAAACTTAAGCTCTGTTTAAAGTGGTTTCAACAAGTTGAAGAAGGCCATATCAAGGAAAAGGAAAAGCTATGTAATACATTGGAATCTGCCGAGAGAAAATGCACAGAAACAGGTAAATTTTGCACCTTAAGTTTTTACAAAACTCTAATGAGAAATTAATCTTCTAATGTACCTCATGTTCTTTCAGAGATGGCTATGAAAAAAAATGGAGGTGGACGGGACTCCACCTTGACCAGCATTTGAAATATGTTTGGTAAAAGTAATTCAAGGATAAATATGTTTGGAGTTGGAAATGCTATTTTTTCCCCCGGTATTGGACCTATTTTATTGAACCTACAGAATTAGAAGTTTTAGAATTTAGGGTTCATATATATAAAATCTTAAAGTGGACGTTTTGATAGGTAGAAATGCACTTTTATTTTAATCATTCGTTCCAAGCTATTTTCATCAAAACTTGCGATTGATTTCATGCATGTTTAAACACTAAGCACATGTCTACTAAGCATCTAAAGTGTAATGGTACATGTTTGGAATTGTCAGTGTCTTCACGTATTCGGCATTGTCTTATGTGTGTATTTATTAGTTTGTGATATTGGGTCCATTAATTCACTTTCAAATCTCAAATTGCTGTGTCAATTCTGGTTTGATGTTGTATGCATGTTTGGTTAGGTTATTAGATTTTTGTCCTTTATTAGTTTCAATTCACCTCATAAATTATTAGGTTGTCAATCATAGAGCTTTGAGTAGTATGATAATTGGTGCTTATCATGTTGCTGTTTTGGGCTGAAGGTGACAGGCAAATATTGAAAGGAAAATGATTTAATGTTTGTTAGGTACAACTTATGTTTGTATGTTATGTGCATGTGGTCAGTGACTTTGTGACAGTGCTTGAAGAAATCAATTGGTTCTAGTTGAGTTTGCAGTGCTTTTGGTTTCTTTAATAAAATTTTAAGTTTGTTCCCACTTGCCATTGCTTCAAGGTCATTTTGACTTCTTTATCCATTTTTTAAGATTTCATTCACGTAGATTGATTATTCATTTAAAAAAAAAAAGAAGAAGAAAAAACTACTAGAAGGTAGGTTTATATGATTGAATACAAATGGTGGACTAGTGTGGATGCTGAAATTTGATGGATTTGCGGTCCTGTTCTAGATGAAGTCAAATATTGTCTTCATGTTTAAATTGTTGACATCCTTTTTAGACATATTTCAGCACCTGCATCTTGGAAATTTTGATTTGTATGTGTTTTTTGCTTTTTATTTTTATTTTTTAGTAGTACAATATTATATTTATTCATTACTAATCCTGGATACATGTAGATCATACATGGACTACACTGTCTTTCTTTTCTGTAGTAAGATTATAATTTCATTTCTGGGTGGAATGATGTATGGCATAAACCATGTTAAAGGTTATGGTGCTTCGTTTGAAGAACATTACTTTACAGTGTTACCTTATTTTAACTGCATGTGTTGAACAGAGTTGGCATGTCTTGAGTTGTTTGAATAATTGAATCTTTGCCTTGAGATATGTACAATTTGGTATTGTAATTAAGGTTTTTATTTTCAATTTATGGCACCGAGTATTTACTGAAGTGTTCTATTTCTATCCTATGAAAGACGTGGAATCCATATCCCCATTTAAGACGAAAAATTATTAGGCAATGTTAAATCTGCAGCCATTTTGGCAGTATCAACAAGCCACCCTCTCACATTGGTGGTGCCCACATTTTGAGAAATGAGGCCGTGTATACAACCATAATGGTTACAAATTAGCAATCTCCAATTATTTTCATGGGTACCGTATAGAAATCTTTCAGTAGTAATTTGTTCCATCTATATTTGGAGTGGGGGAAGTAAATGTTAGTCCTTCATTTAATACAATCTTATATAGCCGTGGTATGCTCTGTTTGCGTCACTGTGGGAGCTGGTGTATCTTCTTTGTTGTTATTCCTAACTGATAACTCTCTACGTCTCTTGTGCTGTTTTAGCAAATTAATTTGTGCTGTAATTTTTCAGCACTTTTCATTTGCGAGGATGGTGACAGTTAGTGTCCTGAATGATGCTCTCAAGAGCATGTACAATGCAGAGAAGATAGGAAAACGACAGGTCATGATCGGGCCATCCTCAAAAGTGATAATCAAGTTTCTTATTGTCAGGTAGAAGCATGGTTTGTCCTCTTTGCATAATTCATCTCCATCAATTTTAAAATTTTAGTCTTCTTTCTCATGAAAGTTGAAACAAGTTTGTTTGAAATATGTAAAGATATGTTTATTCGACTTTCAATTGGTGTTGTAGGTTACATTGGAGAGTTTGAGTATGTTGATGATCACAGATCTGGAATAATTGTGGTTGAATTGAATGGAAGGCTGAACAAATGTGGAGTTATTAGTCCTTGTTTTGATGTTGGGGTCAAAGAGATTGAACCTTGGACGACAAGATTGCTCCCCTCAAGACAGGTTAGCCTTGGAAAATATTTGTTATTTAGTCTATGAATGAGGTGTTCTTGCTCATTGAAATGAAAATTAGAGGCTACAGTTACTGAATTTTTTGGAATTGATTGGAGAATTATACTTTGTTCATGCCTTTGTGAACCCTTTGAATTTGAGTGATATGCAACATTCACAATGTACACCGTGCCTATATTTTTCTTATGCTTCGTTTATGATCTCACTGTATAATTTACATTTTGGGTTATGTGATAATGATGGATGCTTAATGATCTTGCAGTTTGGGTACATTGTGCTGACAACATCTACAGGTATTATGGACCATGAAGAAGCTAGGAGAAAGAATGTTGGTGGCAAAGTACTCGGCTTCTTTTATTGAAACTCGTTTCAGAATTTGTGGTTTAGTGTTATTTTTACCCCTTTTACGTTATTTTGAATTGTGAACAACATTATATATTTAAACATTGTGTATGTATTATGCAATATTATGTAGTGGGATAATTTTGCTAATGTGTTGTAATGAATGAATGCAAGAATATTTGTATTATGGATGAATTGTTATTTTTGTACTGGATTTTTATATTATTATGTAATTATTGGTTTCTTTTTTAATTATTTTTCATTTAATACAGGTAATTTTCATATTTTTAATAATTTTACTGCAGTTTTATTTATTTTTTTTTTTTGAGACGGCACCACATTGCCGTCGCAAATGATAGTGGCAGATTGAGACAAAAGTTTTTTGCGACGGTACTTTTTGCCGTCGCAAATGATCTTTTAGCGACGGCGCATCGTGCTGTCTCAAATATTTTTTAGCGACGACATTTTTTGCCGTCGCAAATAACACCTTTAGCGACGGCAACACAGTGTCGTCTCAAAAAATATCAGATTTTTTCGTATTAATGGCGACAGAAAAATGCGTCACAAAAAGGCAACTTTGCCGTCGCAAAAAAAAGGCGACGGCAACGTCCCGTCGCTAAAACCCTTTTGCAACCCCCTTTGTTGCGACCCCCCATTTGCCGTCGCAAAAAGTCATCTGCCGTCGCAAAAAACCTTTTGAGACGGCATTTTGAGTATTTGCGACGGCATCTTACCGTCGCAAAAAGTCAAATTTTTTGTAGTGCCCGCTACAGACTCCCAAGATCTCCACACCCCCACACATTTGTGAGAGATAGGGAGGAGAGAGAGGGGGGAAAAAAACAAAAAATAAAATGAGTGATCATCAATCAATTGGGGGTTGTGGGGTCACAAAATTTGAGGGTTTTAAGTATTTTCCTTAATATACTTTCAATCGTATAATAGTAACAAATCTCAAAATATAATGATATGTCGGAAAGTGTATTGAATATAGCACTCTATTTGTTTAAAGTATAAAAGATTTTTCAATCGAAAACATTTGAATATTGTTTGTAAAAAATGTTTTGTTATTTAGTTATGTCCCTAAAACTAATTAGTACTAGTTGTTATATTAATGGTGGTGGTGTTAGTGGTTGTGGTGGCAGGCTGGTCGTGGGGTGATGGTGGTGTGGTTGGTAGTTGAGGAGGAGGAAGTGGTGGTGATAGTGACGATGACAATGATGGAGTTGATAACGGAAATGTTGTGGAGTTGATAACGGAAATGTTGTGGAGTTGGTAGTGGTAGTGGCAGCAATGACGAAATGATGGTGGGGTGGAATTGGTGGAAGCAACTGCAACAATGGTGGTGATAAACGAATTAATTTTTGAAAAAATTACACATAAGTGGGATATTTACAAAATATTTACAAATAATGAATGATATGTTTATAAATTTAATTATTAATATTTATAAAGTTTACCATTAATTTGATTTTATTTTATTTTTTTTGAAAAGGTACACAGAGTTGTAATTCCTCCTTAATTTTTTTTAGTATTACTTTTTTTATTGGTTTACTTTTTAATCTATAATTAACTTGGGAGCTTTTATTCACATTTCACTTTACTCCAAAAAATATATTTCTTTCTTTATCTTTATTATATATGGTTACATTAGTACTTTTTTTACTTTTGTACACATACCTCAATTATTGAACTATTTTAGTAATTATGTGTGGGTGTAAAAGTAAAAAGGGTTCTAATGTAACTACGTATAATAAAGACAAATAAGGAAGTGTATTTGAAGTATGAATAACAGTTCCCATTAACTTTTAACAAAAACTCACAAAGAAAGTTATAGTGCAGTGAGTGACATTGATAAAATTTTAGTTTCGAAAATATTCTTTACCTAAATAAATTTAATTTCTATTTTTTGTTATATGAAATACTAAAAAGTACTTTAAAAATAATAATAACATTTTTGTCTAAAGGATTAATAGAATAGGAATTTTTTACAAGCTGGCAAAGCATGCAGATCCCCTAATGAAGAAAGGAGATGAACCAGGAAGTGGGTAAAACCGCATTGTGGTGGTTGGTGGATGGAGATTTAGTGAATCCACGTGAACGAAAGTTGGTCGTTGTTTGGCGATTTAATTCATGATGACGGTGTTTTATTAAAATAAATACTAATAAATGGTGATGAGGTTATCTTCTAACTACTACTATTCTGTCGTGGTAGCCAGGGGTAGGTGATGCTGCTATGAGGTTAATTAAAAGCTTTTTCTAAACATATTTTGATAATTTAAATTATTTATAGAGTTAGTTATTTAAAAATATTATTTACAAATATTATGGTCGCTCAGGTCCTATTTAAGATTTTTTTTTGCACCAATAAGTCCTATTTAGTAATTGAGAATATTATCAATTTTTTTCAATTTGCAAAACTATAAGAACATTATCAATTTTGCATAGTAATGTTCAAGATAATTATTTCACTAACTGATATAAAAAAACAGAGCGTAAGATTAAACGTTTTTGCCCTTCTACTTATTGGTTTGTTTCAACTATCTAATAAAATTGAGAATATTAACAGTTTTTTTCAGTTGTAAAACTGAAAACATTATTAGTTTTTTTTTTCTTCAGTTTTACAGATCAATGTTCCATCATCATGCCCCTTTATAGACATAAAATTTTCAATAATGCACAAAAAAATATTTCATTTTTTTTTTTTAGTTTTACAGATCAATGTTCCATCATCATCCCCCTTTATATACATAAAATTTTCAATAATGCACAAAAAATAATTCATTTTTTTAATTTTTTCAAAAAAAAAAATTTTGCACATTTTCTTTTAGTTTTTTCAATTTTAAAATTGATATTTTAAAGTTTTGAAAATCAAAATAAATGTCAAATCATCATATTCCTTTATAGATAATCATAAATGATGAACAATTATTATTTGAAGAGTAATTCCGACTATTAAAAATTTAATGGGACTTAAAAGTTCAAAATATCTTAATTAAGACTTAATAAAGTATAAATTCATAAATTAGGACTTGTGCATAAATGCTCCTTATTTATATTATAAAGTTTGTGAAATATATTATTCATAAAAAAAATTAATTTAATATATAATCTCATGATTAAGTCTTTATTATTTTTTAAAAAAAGTATTAAAATCATACTAATCATTTTATGAATACTACAATATAACAATTTGAATCATCAAAATAGACTTGATACAAACCACCAAGAACACTTAGGCTACAGTGTCTTGTGGCACAGCAGTATCCTAACTCCGATAAGCAGCCAGCACCTCCTTTTAACCTCGTACTTTTCTATTATGTTTCTACCTTTTAAAATTCCTACAATACACCATTCAATTTAATTGAAGAATCAATCAATGGGATTGTTCGATATTGTTTGCAATTTTTTATTATTATTTTGAAAGTTTAATGTTTGGTGCAATTTGTATTTATAATAAATAATGTAAATAAGTTTTTTTTCTTTTAAATCTTTAACGACCACGGAAGAAGGCTGTCACGTAAAATAAAATTGAAAAAAATTTGAAAAAAAACCATTTTTATTGATGTATGTAACATTAAGATACCGTTAAAAAATATATATTAGTGAGAAATAGAAATTGTTGTTTTGAAGAATTTTTTATTTTTAATTTGTACTTTTATATTGTTACACTCACACAATATTGTCAATTACCGACTATTGTCGGTTGTAATCACCGTCGCTCAGCGTCACCAGAACCTAATCGTTGCTAACATCGAAGGCTGGTGACGACCGATGATGGTAATATATTAGTGGAGTAATATAGTATTTCAAGTTAGAATAGCTAGTTAATTTGTATTGTAATTAATTAATTAGAATAGATAGTTAGAATAAACTAGTTAATTTGGGTGTTGTAATAATTAGTTAGCTAAAATAGCTAGTTAGTTTCATTCGAATCCTCTTGTGCGAGGGCTAATATGTAATAATGCGTGTATGTTTTCCAACTCCTGTTCTTTCTCCTTTTTATTTATTTGCTTATGATGGATAGAATAGAACATCATGTTTCTTTTAGTATTTCCCATGATTTGCATCCATTTGTCTTGCATGCATAAAGTTCGGCTCATCATTCTAACAACATTGTCATTTATTAGTTCTTTGAAAATGTGTGCTTAAACTGCATGTTATCAAATTGATTCACATGCCATGTTAGTAACCGAGCCTATTTAAATTGCATATTACGTGTGTTGCATTAATCATATCGCATTAGTTAAGGCCATGCATGTTTTCTAAATCTTTTGCTTTGATTGGCTCACCTTGGAGTACTAGGTGAGCATTTATTGCTTTAGCATACCGCATGCATGTGATTGTTCACATATCGAGCATGATTACCATGAGGCTAATTGCTTAAGTGATATCTCTGTTTGAATGTTTGTGGATGAAGGCTAATTGCTTAAATTGGATTGATTTGATTAAATGTACATGCGAGCTCACTTTTTAAGTGACACGTGCTCAAAACAATTTTTAAATAGACATGAAATCAAAGTGTTCCAAATTTTGCAAATTAGTCTATATTTGTGTGTGCATCACATAGTAAATTAGCCTAATAATCGGAACAAGAGCATATAATGTAAATAAGAATCACATCCTGATTAGGAGACGTCAATCTTTGATCGGGCGAGTGGGGTTCTCAATTCCTGACTTCCCCTCTCGTACCTAAGTTCCCCAGCCGAGACACTTTGGTGATGATGGACACGTGGCCTTTGGCACGAGTCACAGGTTTCCTAAATTTTTCGAAAATATTTAGGTGGTGACTCTGTAATTTGGCAAAGTAGTCTATTTTTGGCATTTTGATTCAAAATCAATTTTCCAAAAGATTTGTCAGATTTGGACTTATTTGTGTTTATCTATTTCACATTGCACTTGTGAAATCAGATTCAGAACCACGGGAGTCTGAACTGTAGGTCTATCGTATCCGAAAGGGGCACGAAAAGCAAGTTGCACTATTCTATCGCAGTCCTCGCCGACCAACCTTTGAAAAAAATTATGCATCAACCAGAGTCATCAGGCAAGCTCATGCAGTGGTCTATTGAATTGAGCCAGTATGAAATCTCTTACCAACCTCAAACAGCTATCAACGGCCAAGTCGTTGCAGAATTTATCCTGGAGTTCACCAATCTCATCCTAGACATACCTCCTTCATCGGCACACGTCATTCCTGAGGAGGTTGACCCCCACTCTTGGACTCTTAGTGCTGATGGCTCATCCATAAAATAAGGTAGTGGAGCTGGCTGAATCCTCACCACCCTAGAGGGTGAGGACTTCAAGTGTGCCCTCCAATTCCAATTTGACACAAATTACAACGAGGCTGAGCATGAGGCCCTGGTAACAGGTCTCCTACTAGTGAAAGACATTGGGTAGACCATCTCCAAATGTTCAGTCATTCCCAATTAGTTGTCAGGCAGATAACTGGGGAGTTAGATACAAAGGAGAAAAATATGTGATTATACAGAGACATCGATCTTCCCCTCACCCGCCTCTTCAACAATTTCCACATCAAGCATATCCCACGGTCAGAGAACTCCCAAGCCGATGAAATGGCCCAGTTGTCCTCGGCAGACCAGTTAGATCTCAGTCACGAAGTCAGAATCGAATACCTAACGCACCCAACAATTCCACAAGATCAACAAGAGGTCTACGTACTCCAGAACAAGCATATTCCATGGGCACAATGCATTATCTCGTTCTTAGAGTAGGGAGCATTGCTAGAAAATAAGGAGGCCGTCAAGATCAGAGCTCGGTTGTCTAATTATGTTATCATTGAAGGCATCTTGTACAAGCAGGGATTCTCACGGCCATACCTCAGGTGTCTAAATGCTGATCAAGTTACCTATGTGATGAGAGAAATGCATGAAGGAGTTTGTGGAAACCATTCAGGAGGACGGTCTTTGGGCCATAAAATTCTCTGTACGAGCTACTTCTGGCCCACGCTCAGCCAAGACGCCAACGATTTTGTGCTCAAATGTGACAAATGTCAACGCTTCACCAACATACCTCATGCTCCTCAAACAGAACTGATCACACTTAGCAGTCCCTATCACTTTGCCAAATGGAGAATGGACCTGATAGGTCCATTGCCCACTGGAAAAAGGCCAAGTCAAGTTCGTTGTGGTTGCCATTGACTACTTCACTAAGTGGGTGGAAGTAGAGCCTCTTGCCAAGATCACCGAACGGAATACTATCAAGTTTATATGGCAATCAATTGTGTGCCGATTCGAGATTCCTCAAGCCATTGTGTCAGATAATGGCAAACAGTTTGACAATGCCAAATTCAGGGAATTCTATGAGGAGCTCAGAATCGGGACATGTTTTTTTTCTCTACAGGCCATCCCCAAAGCTAATGGGCAAGTCGAAGTCACCAACCGTTCTCTGTTGAAGATTATCAAGACCAAGTTGGAGGCTGCTAAGGGATTCTAGACAGAGGAGTTACCGAATGTACTCTAGGCCTACTGGACGACAACAAGAACCCCCACCGGGGAGACCCTTTTTCGTCTAACATACAGCATTGAGGTGGTCATCCCAGTGGAGATCGGCCTACCGACCCCCCGGGTAATGCATCAGAACTCGGAACTAAATGAAGAACTACAATGGGCTGAACTAGACCTAATTGAAGAACTACAAGAGTTAGCCGCTATCGGACTGGCCTCATATCAACAGAGGATGAGGAAACATTATAACAGTGGAGTCAAACCCAAAGAATTCGCTGTAGGAGATCTAGTTCTGCGGAAGGCAACTCTAGCCACAAAAAACCGGCTGAAGGCAAGCTAGCAACTAAGTGGGAGGGGCCTTACATTGTCAAATCTAGGCCACGCCAAGGCACTTACCGCTTATAAGATATGGAAGGCGGAGATCTCCCCCACTCGTAGAATGCCAAGCATTTGAAGTGTTATTTTCAGTAAAACGAAGTCTTTTTCTCTCATGACATTTATTTTGCTATCTTGTTCAACCCAGACCGCTTGTTCAATTTTTGTCTTTTCAATGCAATGTATAAGCTCACCATGGTAGAACTTCATATTAATGAAAAAGATATCCAACCTCTGTTATCTATGCTGCACATGAAGACCTCAGTCAGACTGAGTTCAATAAAGCCTCAGCCAGACTGAGCATGAAGACCACAGCCAGACTGAGTTCGACAAGTTGTAGCCGAACTGAGTCCGGACCAACACGGCCGATTAGGAACATTTTGCAGATATACATTTGGCATAGGCTAGCTGACTGATCAGGACGCCCGACCGTTGCCTAAGACGCCCGACCATCCTTAAATCCAACAGCACAATGACAAGCAGGATCTGCACCCTTAGTTTAAGTCTTTTTTGCGAGTTTTAAATCTCCTTTTTTTTTAACCAAAATTTTCCTCAGTTACAACATTATTCCATTAATTGAAATTTACTCGCTCGATGGTCGGCCCAACCTACTTTCCATTTACGATTACGTTTCTCAAGTTCAAATTCAATGTTGGCAATGCCATTTGCTTTTTATATAAGTTTAAGTGCTCGGTAGTGCTAGTCAACCAACTTCACCAATTCAACCTTAGCTTTTTGCACAAGTCTAGTTTTTATGCAGCTGTGTGTTTGATGGCCACCCTGGTCAACCTTCTTAAAGACTACCATAAACTCTCACTTTTCAGTTTTACTCGAATTTTTATTTTATTTTACTTTCAAGTTTGGACCCTTACATTCACCCTTACATTTTGCATGTTACATTTTTCAGACTTCATTTCATCATTCATTTCAAGTAATTCATTTTTCAATGGGCACACACATTGAAACAAACTATTATAACTTAACAATTTCCAAGACCAGTTTTTGTATTAGACACAAGTTTATTACAAAATGTACAAGTCTTTACAATGAAAATTCAAATAACACTCCAATTACATTTGATAAGTTGCTATTGAGCTCGCCCCTCTCAGTCTTCTTTTGCCTCGCTGGATAGAAGGTCTTCTTCTTCAACCCCCTCATCCAACGACGTGTCGGCAATGTCTTCATCTCCTAGCTTCACCGCGGTAAAGTCAATGTTTGGGAAGGTCACCTGCATTCTTTACTTAAACCTCACCTAGCTACTATCTTAATACTTGCTTAGCAAATGCTTGTAATAGTCGGACTATTAGAAGTTCTAGATCATCTCCGTTTTCATCTGCCCTTCCACCCAATCGGCCGCACTCAAAACTGATGGACCAACCTCAGATCCTCCATCTCTGGCCAAGCTTGAGGCCACAACAACGTCTATCGCTATTTGGAATTCGGTAGGCTGCTTGAATTGTTCCACTGCTGTGGTATAAAGGTCAGGGTAAGCCGCTCTTTTAGATGCTATCGCCCTAGCCAACTCTGCAGCCTTGCTCCTCTCCTCTTCAAAAGCCTTCATCTCTGTGTTGAGCGCCCTCTTCAACTCAGCGACTCGCGCATCAGCCTCTTCCTTCTCCTTCAGAGATGACTTACATAGCTCTTCATTGTTGGTCAAATCCTCTTCCAGCCTTTCGTTAGCCATGGTACAAGCCTGTTGGGCGTCTAACACTTTCTTTCGCTCACTCGCCATTTCGAACTCTAGGAACCCTGTCCTTTAGCGAGCGCCCTCCAGTTCGCGTTTCGCCTAGCCTAGCTGAGCCTTGACCCCGGCCAGTTCAGCTACAGCCTCAGACTGATCTATTTTCGCCCGGTCGGCTACATGGCCTTGCACCAAGGCTAGTAGTTGTATCCCTTTTAAATGTTGTTCATACACAAGCCCTTTGGTTCAGGCATTTCACGCCGCCTTTCGCCACTTAACAATCTCTATTCTGGCCACTTCCAACTCAGAGCGCGCTTTCCCTAACTAGGCCTTCAGTGACTTAGTCTCCATCTTCACCACCACTCCTTTGCCCATCAAAGCAGCCGCCAAGGTCAGCGACTCCATTTGGGCCGACCAAAATGCCCTCATAAGATCGGCCTCCCCAAATCAAGAAACGTCCCTAGTGACCACGTCATCTATGGTGCCTAATTGGCGTTGAGCAGCGACTTTGGCATCATGCAAGATACTGGCTCGCTCGCCCGCTTCAGGTAGTGAGCAACCAACCACTGCACTTAGATGGTGAGCGGCCATGCTCACTAATCTGAAGGCAGAGCTCTCCTAAATTCTACTTGTCCTTATTGGGGCTAGGCGCTCCTTCTCCACCATTTGCTTTGCATCCCTTGTTTCCTTTGCTGAAGGCAAGCCAAACATTGGCTCCTCTGTTTTCCCCTCCTCTGCCTCATCCAAGTCTACCAACTCTGCAATGGGGTGTTAGCCTCACCTCTCTCAATGACCATTCATGGCCTTGCTTGCACTATCTCCACTTCTCCTGTTGGCTTAGCCCTTGGCTCAAGCACGCTCTCTTTAGCCCTCTTTGCCTTTCTTTCCTCCTCTCCAGCCCTAGCAGTGCTCTTCTTCCTCTTTTTTCTTGCTCTATCTCAGCTCTGCTCCTCTCCTTGATCGGATCAACCAATGCTTTCAATGGCATAACAACTTCTAGGTCACGCTCCCCTAAGGCTTTAGGGCATTGACAAGCGACCATGTGCATATATGGCTTGGGAGCTGGGCCCAGCTCCTGCTCCTTCAGTTTTTTCACGCTTGTGTAGACGCGCCCGTGGGCCTCGCTACAGTTTGGACTCGATTTGTGTCACGGTTCTTAATCTGAACCAAAGAGTCCAAATCCGGCAAATCGTTTTGAGAAACAGATTTTTGAAAAGAAGTGCCAAACATGGACTGCTTTGCCAGATACAGAGTCGCCACCTAAATATTTTTCATGGGGGAATTTAGAAAACCCTGACTTGGTGCCAAAGGCCACGTGTCTGTCATCACCAAAGTTGCCTCGGCTCGGGAGCTAGGGTACGATTGGGAAAGGTCAGCTATGAGCACCCCCTCTCGCCCGATCCAAAGATCGGCCTCTACTAACCGTGATATCCGTTTTTGAAAACGTTATGTGTTCTTATCCCGATTATTAGCCTAGAATTACTATGTTATGCGCACAGCACAAAAGTATAGACTAGATTGCCTAATTTGGGAATGAGCATTGCATATCCGTTTGTTTTGGAAAAATGTTTTGGAATTTGCTACTCGCAAGTAGGCTAAAACACGGATTTCAATGAGCTATTCCAGCTCAGACAATCCAACCTTCACCCACAGGCATTCAAGCAATTATATCACATAAGCAGCTAGCCTCATGGTAATCACGCTATCATGGCAACGCTCACACGCATGCAAGGATGCTAAAGCATAAATACTTACATCGTACTCCGTGCCGAAACAAAGAACTCGTTAGCAATCAATGCATGATCCAAGTCCATGTTTAAATGTCTAATGCAGCGCATACGGAATGTCACTAGAGTAGGCTCGGCTATTCTATGAATGACATGTGAAAATGCACAAGTAGCATGTATTCAAGTTAGATTTGAAATACTAATGCAGTTAGTAGGATGCGCCGAGCCCGGTGGATGCAATACTGATGAATGATGCACGCATACATAGCATAAGGTATGCTAAATTAAACATGACCTATTACTAACCATCAAAGCAGGTAAGTAAAAGGGAGGAAGAAGTGGGGGGTTGGAAGACATATGCACACTCACCCACACTTATTACAAATTCGCCCTCGCTCGGAGGGACCAAAAGAATAATACAATTCGAATAATGAATTAACTATCCTAGCTAATTAATTATTACAGACCAACTAAATTAATTAAACAAATTAATTAATTTAAGAAAGCAAGAAAAAGGGCCTCGGGAAGAGGGCTCAATGCACGCGTGCTCGGGTCTTGCTCGGAAGTCCACTGCCATGCGTAGGCTGCCTCTGTTTTCCCTGCTCTGCCCCTCTGAAGACTGTCAAAGTCTCAGAATTGCTTCCCTGGACATTAGGAGACACCACCGGCTGAGGAGAATGGCCACCGGCAGTAAGATGTGATCATCGACTGTTGATGAAGCTATCGGCCACGGATAGATTGCCGGTTGGCACTATGTGCAGTCGATCGGCAAAAAGTTCCTGCAGAATCTGTAATTGACAGCAGCAGAGGGCAAGGCATAGCATGGCAATGCAATTCAAGCAATGTATGCACCAATCCTATCCCTTATCATGTGTATGACTCAAAGGGACATGGTCCTTGGTTCTCGGACCATCAATCGCGCATTTCAATGCGTGATGGCCCAAGAGACCAAGTTGTGCATTTTCATGTCAAATGAAATGCAAACCAAATAAGCACATAAAGGCCCAACCTCTATCACTTGACTTCAAGAGGGAAGGCATGCATGTTCAATGCGATGCAACCTAAGCATGTTAGCTAATACGCAAGATGGCATAAAGGAGAGCATACAAACGTGTAATGCACATTAGGTTCACAAACTAAGCAACAAAGCAAACAAGCATGCCACAATTATGCAAACTACTAGAGCATGTAAGATGTAATCCAATCACGCAACATGCTAGCAACTTGACCACTAGAATGCAAGGCGAATGCAAGTGATTTCAAGCATGTAACATGTGCAACCAAAGCATGCAAACATGGGATGATGTAACAACACTTGAATGGCATGCAAGGGATGGACTTACACTAATTGGACAGCTCTAAGTTAGGTCCAAAACAGTGGCCAAAAGCTTAAGAAAATGGGACCAAACACGCATACACACATGCACATGTTAAGGCCTAACGCTTAAGCATCAAAGGACAACTCTTAAGCACACTTAAAAGGGAATAATCATGGACATATGGCATGCATTATAAGCCTTGAAAATCATGCTATAAGAGGTGCCAAACCAACTTAAACAAGACAAACATTAAGCAAGTCAAAGGGGACTTAAACCATGGCTAAGCCAACCAAGCCTCACAAGGCCAAGAAGGCTTAAAACAGGTCCAAGGCAGGCCTAGACCATGCAAAGGGACCCCCTAGATGGCATCTAAGTGGCTCAAATTCAAAAGCATGCACAAAGGCCAAAACATGGAGCAAACAACATAAGCTTTCAAAGCAATAAAGAGGTGTCCAAGGCAGGCATACAAGCATATCAAATGGACTGAAATAACATGGAAAATGATCCCAACCCACTAAAATCGAAGCAAGTGATGCATGCTATACACTCACATACTTAAGGCCAACAAGCCAAAATGCAAAGAGGCTATACAATGCATGCCAAAATCGACCCAAGGAACTAAGGACAGACCTTAATCATGGCAAAATAAATATGAAAGCTTCACAAAGCTAAGCCTAAAGCATGCTAGAACAATGGTTTACAACCTAAGGCATGTCAAGGCAACAAAATGGCATTACAAGGCATGTATGCTAAGCAAGCATGATGCACCGAAGCCAACTAAAAACAGAGGCATATTATGACATAATAAGCACAAAAATCAGCCAAGGCATGGTCAACAAGAGCCTAAGCTAGGTGCTCCGTCAAGAGGCAAAAATGGTCCTTTTCAAGGACAACAAGGAGAGGGGGTGGCCCTCTCATTCTTGGGACCTCAAGGCACCATCCTCACCTCTGGAATCCCTCAAGATTTCAGTGGTGAGGAGGCCCAAACACCAAGGTCTCGGAGCTTACACAAAATGGCACAAAATGGAGCCTTACAAGGCTTAAGAGGGGTCAAACAACCTCAAACCACAAAACACTCTAAACAAACTATTTAGAGGGCCTAAAAATAGAACTTTTTTATGTTATATACTAAACACAAAAACAGTTGTAAGGTAGGAAAAAATACAATGCAAGAAAGGGTTAAAAAGGGGCAAAGTTGTTACCCTTGAAGACTTTCTTCACAAATGAAGCTCCAGCAGCTTCTTCAGCTCCAAACCAGCTTCAAAACCTCCAAAACAACCCTCAAAAGGCCTCAGCTCCAAGGGATGGTGTGATGGTGGGTGCTTGTGAGCAAAAGTAAGACAAAACACACACACTAGGCTCAAGAGAGAAATATAGAGATGGAATAGATACAAATTCCTAACCCTAATATCAAAGCTCTCTAAAAATGTTGTCTAACCGTAAATCCAAGAGAGGAGACTCTCTCTTATAGAGCTCTCTCTTGTAAAGCTTGTCAAATAAGCTTGTCAAGAGAGAAATCCCTCCATACACGTGTATGGAGGGGAGCAGAGTGGGTGCCAGCTATCACAGCTGGCAGAAAATATCTACCAGCCGACCGGCAATATACATTGCCGATGGCATAAAATTACTGGCCGGTGGCCTCAAACCATGGCCGGTGATGTGTGGGGATGCCTCACAAGGCATTCCCTGCCCCTCCAAGGCAAAACACAAGTGTTTGGTGCAAAACCAGACACAACACGGTCGAGTCGAGAGATCCAGAGGCAAGGCGCGCAACCGAGACCTCCGGGAACTCAAGACGAACACAAACAAGGGTAATCACCAAGTGTTCCAATGGTGACGTCCAAGTCTTGAGGACGGTCAAAAATGGGGTGTCTACAGTTGCCCCTCTTTGACAGAACTCGAAAGTCATAACAATGACGGGAGTGAATGTCAAAGCCCCGAGACGACCCATTTTTGACAAGGCCGAAGACTCAGACAAACATGCAAGACAAACAAGATATGCGCCCAAAGGTGGGGGCAAAATGCAAGACAATGCACAGAGCCGGACATAACTTATGATCATGCAAAGAAAGCTGTAATGAAGCATACATGCGACAGTTTTAAGCTAGCATACACCAAACTACACTATAATGCAGAAAGGATGTAAGAGAATTATGCAATTCTCGATACGTCTCACTCGGAGGATACAATACCTGTGCGGCTCGTCTGGTTGCACCAGCCTCAAATGAACCGTACATACAATATCGTGCCTGCAAAGAAAACAACTTAACAGGTACGATGTTATTAGCAACATGCATGACAATGCAAACAAAAAAAAAAAATGAATGCAAAATGATTTGCAATATATACAAAACAATGTATAAACAATGCAAATGAAGATGCAATGTAATTGAAACAATGCAAACTATATTCAAAGCAATTGAATCATGATCCAATCATGAGCGGTTCGAAACCACACCTATGTCAAATAGATTGATGGAGGTAACAAGTCCGTCTACCATAGAACGGTCAACAGAACTATGAGTAATGTAGACGGACACAAGAACAAGCATTGGGGGGGGGGATGACAAAGGTGGGGAAACGACCCGCTGGGGAAAGGACAACGATCCTAATGCTGGATGCAACAATTACACTACAATGTAACATATAATGAAAATGCTGGGGAAATGGCAATGGATATGGCACGCGGGCCAAACCAAATCTTGCCTAGGAAAGGCATGTATACATACAAGCCGTGTCTAACATAGAACGGTCTACTGAACTATGTTTCGACGTGAAAAGTATGGGCACATACCAGGCCAAACTCAACATGGAAAGGCGCGAGCCATAGGCGGAGGTGATGCAGTGAACGTATGCAAATTACAATGCAATGTCTACAAATATGCAATGGAATGGAAATGCAATATAATGGATATGGCCTGCGGGCCAAACCAAATCTTGCCTAGGAAAGGCATGTACACATACAAGCCGTGTCTAACATAGAACAGTCTACTGAACTATGTTTCGATGTGAAAAGTACGGGCACATACCAGACCAAGCTCAATCATGGAAAGGCGCGAGCCATAGATGGAAGGTGGTGCAGTGAATGCATGCAAGCCACAATGCAATATACACTATATTACAATGATGCATAACAATGCAACTATTTACAATGATGCATGACAATGCAACTATTTACGATGATGCATGACAATGCAACTATTTTTTTGTTTTGTTTTTGTTTTTGTTTTTGAAATGCAAATGTATGATGATGCATGATTTCGAAGCGCGCGACAACGCGCGGCTTTTAAGGTACATGACAATGTACATGGACTGTGCACATCAATGCACTAAAGGTCTTGCACCTTCCGAGGATTTAAGGTCTCCTAGACCGTGGAAATTCTCGATATGGCTCACTCGGAGTATACCATACCTATCCGGTTCGTCGGGTTGCACTAGCCTTAAATGAACTGTACATACAATATCGTGCCTGCAAAGAAAACAAACTTAACAAGTACAATGTGATTAACAATATGCACATTAACGTGCTTGAAGATGCGTGACAACATAAAGCAAGTGGGAAGCATAACAATGCTGTGAAGGCACAGTGATGTAAGTGGAGCACGCGGTCTACGCAGGCAACGAAATTGATCAGAAGCATGCGGTCTACGCAAGCAATGAAATTGAACATAAGAATGCGGTCTACACAAGCAGAACATGCGGTCTACGCAAGTAATGAAATTTGATTAAAAACATGCGGTCTACGCAAGTAACGTAATTGATTATAAACATGCGGTCTACGCCAGGAAAGCATGCGGTCTACGCAAGCAAAACATGCGGTCTACGCAAGTAAAACATGCGGTCTACGCAAGTAATGAAATTGATTACAAACATGCAGTCTACGCAAGCCAAGACATGCGGTTTACGCAAGCAAAACATGCGGTCTAGGAAAGGAAAGCATTGCGGTCTACGCAAGCCAAAACATGCGGTCTACGCAAGGAAAACATGCGGTCTACGCAAGCAAAGACATGCGGTCTACGCAAGCAAAACATGCGGTCTACGCAAGCAATGAAATTGAGAGCATGCAAAATGCAATAAGATGCGCAAAGTAGCACGATGCGTTAGACAACGCGAGTGCACAAGACAGTGCGATTGATATGTGATGCACACGGGGCAACTTTTGAGTTTTGTAAAAGCCAAAAGGATATGGAAAGGATACACCTTGCACAAATTCGAGTGCCACGCACAGAAGACACGATCTGAGGTCAAAACGGAGGCCGGTTGAGCGTCGGAAATGCACTGTTTTGCACAGTTTTGAGCACTAAAGGCCCTGGACCCCACACATAACTCAACCAAGGGTGTAGGAGGCTCCAAAACCATTGTAGGAGACCACCGGATGATCACCGGCCATCAAAATGCATCACCGGCCATCCATCGGCCATCATACAATTTACATCGGCACAATATTTTGCCGACCGGCAAAGAGTGTGGCCGACCGGCAAAAAGTCCCTGTATCGGGGCAGTTCTGTTATTTGGCCACGGGTCTTTTAAAATAGGGCTTCTGGCCCTATTTTGTTCACTTCCTTTTGCTCGAAAATCCTCTCTCTCTCTCTCTAGAGTGTTTTCCTCCTTCGATTCTCTCATTCTCGTGCGTTCTAGCCCCCGTTTCGTGTATTCGCGTTTTGAACGTTTTGAACTGAACGAAACTTCGTTTCGGTGTTGTTTTTTCAATTTCTGCCACTCGAGGCATGGTTCCCTCGAGTTTTTCTCGATATCTGTGCCTTTTCCGCACCTCAGCTTTCTGGCTTTTTCCGGCCCTCTCGGGGTTGACTTTCTGTTGACTTTTCACATTCTCGCCCGGTTTTTCATCTTCCGGTAATTTTCACATCCTCTTCGAGATGGCGGACGACCTTCCACAGGGCGGGACCCCTCCAGAGCACGAGATGGATCCCGAGGCCGAGCCCTTGCCACTTCACATCCGGCCGTTTGATCCGGAGACTTACAGGCCTGCGATTCATGTGATGCTCCCCGATGGACTACGCCAGTTCCGGAGCTTCGAGAGGAGCGTGGCACCCGAGCTTCTCCTGCGTGAGCCTACCTCTCATCTGTCCTTCGGCGCTTCCGAGGTAACATTCTTTCTTCTTTTTTATTATTTTCCGCAATGTAGAACATAACTGCCATTAGTTGATTCTGTTCTCTAACTGCTTAGCCCGGATGCACCGATAGACTGTTGTAGCACGCGCCCGCGAGGGACCCCGCTACTACAGTTTGGACTCGATTTTGCGTCACGATTCTAAATCTGAACCAAAGAGTCCAAATCTGGCAAATCGTTTTGAGAAACAGATTTTTTTTTGAAAAGAAGTGCCAAACATGGACTGCTTTGCCAGATACAGAGTCGCCACCTAAATATTTTTTAAAATGGGAGAATTTAGGAAACCCTGACTCGGTGCCGAAGGCCACATGTCCGTCATCACCGGAGTTGTCTCGGCTCGGGAGCTAGGGTACGATTGGGGAAGGTCAGCTATGAGCACCCCCTCTCGCCCGATCCTAAGATCGGCCTCTACTAACCGTGATATTCGATTTTGAAAACATTACGTGTTCTTATCCCATTTATTAGCCTAGAATTACTATGTTATGCGCACAGCAAACAAGTATAGACTAGATTGCCTAATTTGGAAACAAGCATTGCATATCCGTTTGTTTTGAAAAACGCTTTGGAATTTGCTACTCGCGAGTAGGCTAAAACACGGATTTCAACGAGTTTTTCCAACTCAAGCAATCCAACCTTCACCCGCAGGCATCCAAACAGTTTATCTCATATAAGCACTTAGCCACATGGTAAGCATACTATCATGGCAACATTCACACGCATGCGCTATGCTAAAGCATAAATACTTACATCGTACTCCATGCCAAAACAACAAACTAGTTAGCAAACATGCGTGTCCTAGCCCATGTCAAGTTGACTAATGCAACACATGCAAGATGCAATTAGAGTAGGCTCGGCTAACCTAAATATGGCATGTGAAATGCAACCAATTGATTCATGTATTCAATTTGGAATTTGAAATACAAATGCAGTTAGCATGATGTACCGAGCCTGGTGCATGCAGGACAAATGTATGAATGCACGCATGCATTGCATAAGGTATGCTAACTTTCAAATATGCCCTAGTCTACCATCATAAGCAGGTAAATAAAAGGGAAGAAAGAAGTGGGGATTGGAAGACATACACACACTCACCCACACTTATTACAGATTTACCCTCGCTCGGAGGATACAAATAAATATTACAGTCCAAATAATAAGCAAATAAAATTATTACAGGATTTCTAATTTGCTTAATAGGAAGAATGTAAAAAGAAAGGAAAGGGATGGCCACAGCCTCTGCCTCGGAATGCACGAATGATGCATGCTCGCAACCCGGCTCGCCTGGAAAACCCGTACCACATCACTGCCACCTCTGTTTATACTGCCCTGCTTCTTTGAAAATTTCCAAAGCCCTAGGACTGGTTCCTTGCATGCTGCAGAGTACCACCGGCTAAGGGAAATTCCCATCGGCAGTGCACAATTTCCACCGGCCGTTTTTGGATCTATCGGCTGTAAACATATTGCCGGCCGGCGCAGAATTATGCCGGTCGGCAAAAACCTCCTGCAGAAGACAGTTTTGACAGCAAACAGAGGACAGACAGTATGGCATGGGATTTCAGGCACATGTAAGCATGGTCATGCTTCCTATCATGCTTTGAATTCAGGGAAGCATGACCCTCGATCCTCGAGCCATCAATGGTGCATGATAGCCCAAGGGATCAAGTTTGCCACTTGATGTAAAGATGCATGCAACATACAAATGAGGACCAAGGCCTTATCATGTTGAAGTCAAAGGCCCCGGCGACCAAAAGTTAAGGCACGTTACATCACTTATGGTATGAACGCCCCTTAACCTTCAACGCTTGGTTTGACACCCCAAACCAAGTAGTGGAATGCATGTTATGCAAACATGGCTCAAAATGCAACAATGAGATGGAAATGCAAAGCATGCCAAATGTTATGTAACTAGTATGGCAAGTATGCAATGCTAGGCATGCGAAATGCAATGCGAATACGAACAATTTAAGCAATGGGACTAAAATATTACAACACTTAATGAAGCAATCATGCAATGGTCATGAGACAAGCATGCAAGGGGGCCTCAAACCATAAAGGGGCAGACCTTAATCTACCCCAAAACAGCGGCCAAAAATGCCTAAAAGGGTGGACAAAAAAACCTATGCCAACAAGCAATCCAATGGTCCCAAGGCTAAGGCACAAAGGGCCACTTCACTTCCAACAACAAGACCAATCATGGCATGATTTAGACAAGTAAAAACAGAATTTTTACAGGCAAAATAGGACTCCAAACCCTCCTAATATGGCAGCTAAAGTGGCTCCAAAGAAGTGTGTGCACCAAGGCTCATATCTAGGCATAAAAGGGCACACCTTCAAGGCATGGAAGAGGTCACAAATGCAAGCATACAAGCATGATTTATGGGCTGAAATGGGGTCCTAAATGATGCCAAATCATGAGGATGATCATAGTTATGCATGCTAGAGGTCAAAATGCTCAAAGCTTACAAGCCAAAGCATAAAGAGACGACATCAAACTATGCAAGCATGGCTGAAATGAAGGGCCAACAGACCTTAAACATGGTAAGATAATGCCAAAACCTTCATGATACTAAGCCTACACATGCAAGAATCATGGTCTAAACACAAGGTGCCTTTCTAGGCCAAAAGGAGCAATGCAAAGCAAGTACTTTAAGCATGCAAAGAGATATAAATCCGACCAAAAACAGAGATTACATATGACCTAAAAACACCTAAAAAGTTCTGAAATAAGGCAAAATCAAGCAAGCATGCATGTTACCCTTTAAGCCAAAATGGAAGGAAATAAGACAATGAAGGGAGAGGGGTGTCCCTCCCCTATGAAACACTTCAAACCACCTTCCTTACCACTGAAAATCAACTGGTTTTTAGTGGTGAAAAGACCAACACACTCAAGCAAACAAGGCCTCACAAGGGAAGCACAAAAGGGGCCAAATAAGGCCTAATAAGGTGAGTTTGCACTCAAACCACATAACAGCCTTAATGAAAGTTCTAAAGCATGAAAATGCAAGTTTTTTTTTATGTTATGCACAAAAGCTAAATCAGCAAGCAAGATAGGTGAAAAACTATTGCAAGTTTGGGGAAACTAAAGTAAAGTGCTCACCCTTGAAGATCCTTTGAAGAACAAATGGTCCAGCCCTCTTCTTTTGATCAAAATCAGTCCAAAAACTCAAGAATCAACCCCCCAAGTCCCTCAATCTCGGAGCTAGGTGTAATAGTGTGTGTATTAGTGCAAAAGTAAGGTAAAAACACACTTTTAGGCCAAAAAACACACACAAGGGAGGAGAGAGAGGGAGATATAGATATAGGGTGTATCTATCTATGGAAGCTCTGGTTTTGCCTTCAAAGTTTCTAACCTAGAGCAAAGAGGAGGCTTCTCCTCTTATAGAAGTCCCTCTTGCAAAGCTTATACAACAAGCTTGGTTAGAGGGCAATCCCTCCATACACGTGTATGGAGGGAGGCAGAGTTGGTGCCAGCTATCACAGCTGGCACAAAATATCTACATAAAGTAGATGAACAGTGGTCGGCTGCCCAAAAATGTCATTTTGACAAAAAAAGTGCCGATCGGCAACAAACAGTGCCGACCGGCAACAAAAGGTGCCGATGGAAACAAAAACCAGCCGGTGACCTCTAGCCACTGCCGGTGGTGTGTGGGGATGCCTCACAAGGCATTCCCTGCCCCTCCACGGCAAAACACAAGTGTTTGGTGCAAAACCAGACACAAAACGGTCAAGTTCGGAGATCCTGAGGCAGGGCGCGTGGCCGAGACCTCCGGGAACTCCAAACGAACACAAACATGGATGATCACCGAGTGTTCAAATGGTGAAGTCCAAGTCTTGAGGACGGTCAAAAATGGGGTGTCTACAACTGTACACTATAGTTGATTGCAAACAAACTTACAACCGATATCTGTTTGAAACTTACACGTGCACACACACTGTACTGACCCTGAATCACCCAAACACACGGCGCACACTGTATTTCACTGCATACACACTAGTACCCGGTATCTTCTTGAGTCTGAAAACATGCACACATGCTGTATTTGCCTTGAACCACTCAGACACACTGACATATCACACGTTGTAGTTCACTGTAAGTACACCGGCACCCGATGTCTGTTCGAATTGGAAAACATGCACACATGCTGTATACCTGTATGCTTCTTAAAACTGCGTTTGGAATATTGCCTCGCAATTGTTGTTTTTGATTACAGGGGGATTCCCATACCATCCGCGGGTATGGGAATATCGTCGCTCGGGACTGGTACCTAGAGCTTCCAGATGCGGTTCGTCATATCATCGACGAGGCCGATTTCGGCATTTTCTGCAGGGGGCTCTCCCAGCTCACGACCTGCAGGCCCTTGCTCACCGCTTTAGTGGAGAGGTGGTGGGATACCACCAACTCCTTCCACTTCTCCGCCGCGGGGGACATGACGATGACCCATTATGATTTCTCGATGTTCACCGGCATCGGGGTAGGGGGTGATCCGATCCCTTTCGACACCGATATGGGTGAGTGGGACGCCGCCCAACTGTACCTTCTCGGCACTCAGCCTCCCTTCGCTCGGGCAGGGTTTGTCAGGTACTCTTGGTTTGAGAGCCATTTCCGGATCCAGCCAGCCTTGGCGGAGGAGGCGCAGATGACCCCGGAGGAGGTGGATCAGTATGCGTGAGGCTTCATCATGTTCCTCTTCGGGACGACTCTTTTCGCCGACCGGGCAGACACCGTGCCTCTATGTCTGTTGAGCGCACTGGTGGATGTCAGGCGGATCCGCCACTATGACTGGGGTGGCGCCGGCTTGGCCACTTTGTACGGTTACATGAGTTCTTCTTCCCGCCTCAGCGGACAGCTTCTCGGCGGCTACTGGCGAGCTTGGGAGGTACATCTTCTTCCCCTTTTACATTTCTGCTTCACGTTTTCTGTATTCTGCACACACCACAATCTGCCTCTCACTAACTATATACTGCACACGCGGCACACATATACTCCGCTTTACTTTGACTGTATACTGCACACACTGTATACTCTGTACAATACACTGCACAACACACGGCTCTGCCATTTCTGTTTTATTCTTTATTTTGCTTTATCTGATAGTCATACTTATATCTGTTCTGCAGTTGTGGGTGTACGCCTACTTTCCCAGGCTTGCCCCAGTACCTGATGTGGAGACCCCACTCGGCGTCCCCTTTTCTCATCGCTTTGATGTGCGATGCGTGCGGAGACCACGGGAGTCTTTTATTTTCTTCCGCCGCTACTTCGACACCATCACCGCCGCGGAGGTATGTTCAACTTTAGAATTTGCTTAGGCTTCGCTTAGCACTGTATGTTTTCAATAACAGATAGATAACAAGTTGCATTTCATTTTCAAATCACCTGGCAGCCCTGGGCTCCGTTGCCGGCCATGGTGAGGGATCACTATGAGCGTGCAGGGGAGACTGCCCGTTGTCAGATTCTGTTGGAGGGCCTGGTCTGTCGGGCTTGGTACCTGGGCGAGCGTTTCTTGCGTCAGACCCTGGGTTTACCAGAGCAGATAGTGCTGGGTCCACCTCCTGCCCACATGAGAGATACTGAGAGGTTCGCCGCCCAGGAGATGAGGGACTACACTGTCAGCTGGGGTGCAGAGCATCACAGAGGCAAGGGCGACTACGCAGAGTACGTCCGGACCTACATTATGCAACCTTTGAGCGGTGGCCGTCGAGTTGAGGGAGAGAGGCCAGCGGCGCAGGCAGCTGGAGCGGGAGTGGGGGCTGGAGCAGGAGCGTCGAGGAGAGCTCGAGTCCGCGGCAGGGGTGGAGTTCAGAGAGGGTAGGGAACCAGCTGGCCTGCTCTGCCCACTTTACTGACATACAGAGGGCAGGATGGGGCGACCTATCAGATCCCCTTTGCTCCTCCCCCGGCTGATCATGAGTTAGCCAGTATCCCCGACTTGCCTCCGGTATGTATTACTTCATTTTGCATCTTGCGTTGGCATTTCATTTCAGTTTATTTGATATCCCGCGGAATACTGATATATCTTGTACTCTTGCAGGCGTCCTCTGAGAACACCCGACATTCTGTGGAGTTGAATGCCTCTATGATGGGGATGCTACAACGGACCTTCGACCCCCTGGCCCTCTAGAGTATTCCGGTATGTCTTTCTGACGACGGTCTCAAACCATACTCATAAACTGCTTCACATAATCTGGTGCACAACACAACACCTGATACACTGATCTCACAGCGTCTGATACACTGCATACACTGCATTTATACACTGCACTCTGCACTGATAAACTGCTCACGGTATTCACACACTATACTCAAATACCGCATTCTGCACTGATAAACTGCTCACGGCATTCACACACCGTACACTGCATTCTGCACCGATACACTGCTCACAGTATTCTGATGTATTTGCCTTTTGTGCTTTTCAGCCTCTCTTCCAGATTCCTCTGGTGGGTGGTGCTCCGGCTGGGCCCTCTATTCCTGCTCGAGGAGGGCATGGAGACACTGTACGTCCCCGTACCAAGGCGCGGCGTGTTCATGTCGGGAGTAGCTCTCGGGCGCCGACCCCTGATGATGACGATGATGACGATGATGAGTTCGAGGCAGAGGCAGAGGCCGGGTCATCTGAGGAGGCTGGAGACGACTCAAACTCAGGCTCAGATGACGATGCTGATGACGATGCCCTGGACCTTCGTCCAGGAAGAAGGCGAGGACAGATCCCCGGGCCCGAGACTACTGATGACGATCCCGATTGCTGCTTTTCTTCTTTTTGTACTTTTTTTTTTCTTTTCTCTTTGCCGGTAGTTAGATTACCTTGTACTGCCGCAGGCAGATTTTTGTTTTCAAAGCTATGTACTTGAAAAAGATAATGAAATGAACAAACTTTTTGCTTAAAAAGTGTTACATTTACATATCTCATGTATTGCATCGCATCACATCGTGTTACACCTCAATGTGAATGGAATTGACCTGTTGTCTGAAAAATTGAGCATTTGTACTGTAATGATCAGATAACCAAACGGTTTCATAGCAAAATAGCCCAAGCAACACACTGCTCAAACTGAACGCACAACCCATACTCTGTTGGGGATTAGTCTGCATACAGCCCCTAACACCACACTTGGTTCATTCTGCACACAGCAAATCCTGAACAAACAGCCCAATCTGACAAGACGGAACACAAAGATGGAACCAGTTGGAGTTGAAGCACGCTCAGATGCCCCAAAATTTTTCTTCGCACAGATGTAGAGAATGGCACAGCACTCTGAGCATAAACGATTTTCGAAATAAAAAAGGATCTTCAACCGGGGTATTGAGCCTACAACTGAACACAGTGGGAAAGACTCAAACAAAAGGGGTACACGACCTAAACACAACGAGACATGCTCGGAAAAGACCCAAAACAAAAGTTGAGGTGAACAAAACGAAAGACAGGACACGCGGACATGTTCAACGAAAGACCTCAAATTTCGAGGAGCCAGTTCCTCCGGGTATATTTCCCACCCTTTCTGATTTGTGATTCTCACATCACTCGGCCCTCAGGCTTGGTTTTTTTTCTCTCAAAACCCTTTTTCTTACTTTTCTCTCAACTTACGCCTCTCTATTCTTTATTCTCTCATTTTTCGTCCCTCCCCAAGGTGATTGATGAATGAATAGGAAGTTGCGGGTTCATGCCCAACGCCGTTAGCTCACAGCTATTTCTTCTAGTGGGTAGAGTGCCCTCCTGGCAAGTATGTTGACGACGGGGGAAAGACAGAACGCCTGACTCAACTGTGCCCCTAGTTCATCATTTTGACCATTTTTTGTTTTGGTTTTCTATTAAAACAGTTTTGACCAAGATGAGAGTCGGATTAACGTACTCGTTCGATTTTTGATTTGAAAACCATGCAAGTCAGACTATAAGCACTGAAAATTTTCCTTTTTGGGCCCAAGAAAATGGTCCAGTTTTGGAAAATGGAATAGTTTTCGAGAAAATAGTCAACCTCAGTAAACATTTTCAAAAACTATTTTGCAAACAGTCAATGCTCAACGAGCATGGAACTTACTCTTTGAGATGCGCAACCTCGGATCGGAGGCAATGGAAAATTGCCCTTGGCTTGAAAGGGGTGGATGGCAACGGAAAGTTGCCCCTGGTTTGAACGGCGACTCATGGCAACGGAAAGTTGCCCCTTGTCTGGATGATGCCGCAGCATGTTGTAAACAGTCCTTACCAGTGATGATCATGACCGAACTTTCTCAGATACAGAGAAGACGAAGATGGTCAAAACCAATATATGGACACAGTCACTTTGAAGGTGTTGAGTGACTGGACTTTGGGATGAAGTTGCCTATGTATCCCATTGTCACAACCGAACTATCGGATTCGGGGAGGGTGAAAATAATCAAAACCATTACATGGACTGAGGCGCTATGAAAGCGTTGAGGGCTGGACTTCAGGATGAAGTTGCCTACGTATCCCAAACATGGGAATCAAGCCTTACGTAGTTCCGGTTAAGGTACACTTGGGTATTTTAACCTTCACTTTTTCAGGCTCTAACTTTTGCCAAGGTGCCCGATGCCGGTTTTCGACCTTGTGAGCTTATTTTCATTTTCTTTTTTTTGATTTTTTGTATCTTTGCATTCTCTTTTTTTTTCTTTTTTTTCTTCTCTTTTTTTTTTTTTGCATTTTTTTGTATTTTTCTCTTGCTCTAACTTTTGCCTGGGTCGCCCTTCCGGGTTTTCGGCCCAGCGAGCCTCTTAAAAGGGTAAAAGTGTAACAAGTCCATGCCAAATGGTTTTTGAAGTGGAAGCCTCTCTGCATCTAGGAGAACGGCTGTTGCAATGATTTGCAGAAGAATTCATCATGGTTGCTCCACGAGCTTCTTTTGGTGAGATCTAATCTTTTTTATTCGACTTTGATGCCTCTTGTTCGAGGGCTGCTTCTAATCTGGCCACACAGACTTTACATGGCGGTTGACCGTTAAACGTTCTGAACGGGTTCAAGGTTCGAAAATGAACGGGTTGAATCTTGAGGCTGAGAGCGATCATAGGCTGCACAATCTCAAGAGCGATTCCACACAGGTCTTCACAGGGCCGCGCAAAACATTTGTTTTTGAAAGTTTTTAAGAAAGCGACAAATCGCTTGCGCCGAAGATAGTGTGGAACCAATCTGGATCAAGCCAGGGTCCTTTTCAGTACTCACGCTAACAAGCATGGTTTCAATCATTAAGGGCTTAGCATGCCTCTCTTTCTCTTAATTGATCAAGTTTTGCAAATCCTGAGGAATTCCTTCCTCTTCGTTTTTATTACAATGTTTCGAAAAAAAGTTTTGAAAAACTTAGGTCAATGCAATAATTCTCAAGGCACAGAAGAGCAGGTAGAATGCAGGGCCGTTCCATTCAAAACCTCTGGCACAACTAGCCCAAAACAAACGATAAGCACGGAAACATGATAGCCGCAGCTGTTTCATTCAGGTTTCTCGGATGTAACTGGCTCCACAGTAGAGACAGACTCAAAAAGAAAGCAAAAAGGTTAAATACAAAAACGGTGTTCGAGGCAACAACCCCGGAATCACTCGACATCCTATACAACGGGACTGACTCGGTATCACAAGACAGACCCAAAAACAAAAAGACTGGCTCAAAGCAAAGAGGCAGACTCAAAAATGAAACAGAGAACTGGCTCAAAACCCAAGCCAGAAGCTACAAAACTGCATTTACAAATGCTCAAAAAGTGCGTGCCAGACGCCACATCTGAAATACACCGAGCGCCGCCCGCAGGTGGTCCAACCCCTGATCACATACTTGCAGTATCCTCAAAGTCCAACAACTCGATGGTAACAGACTTCGTTGAGGTAGGTGGAAGAATAACCTCATTATCGATCAGATCCTGCACTTCATGGCGAAGGCGGAAACAGTTATCAGTGGCGTGACCAGTCTGTTGGTGGTACGCGCAGTACAAAGCAGCATCATGTGTGAGAGGGAGATTCTTCGGGAGAGGCCGAGGTTCAAGGGGTTTGAGGTGCCCCCTTTCAGCAAGAATCTGAAGTGCCTTAGACAGAGGCATGTAGAGAGCATGAAAGATCCTGCGCCCTCGGGGCAGGTACTTTGAAGTCTGAGTATTCTTACTAGACGCACTAGCAAAAGGGTCGGCAGGCACTGCCTTGGTTTTCTGATCTTTCCCAGGTGTAGGGTTGGGAATAGGAGGAACTGTTCTGGCATGACGGGGCCTATCCCAATTTTCTGACTAACTTGAACTACCCTCAGGTGGAGTGGGGAAAGCATACTCCACAGCTTTTGCCACAACTGCGGATATCTGTTGCTTGTTCATCCCCCCGGCTTTCAAAGCCTCGACTGCCCACAGCAGTTGTTCAATGGCATCGGCATCTGCCTTCATTTTGTTCTTGCCTCTGGCCTCAGCCTGATCGGGGGTTTGGGTTACTGTATCAGAGCGAAGCCCGGTTGTTGCTGACACGTCATTGCTGTAGTTGGAGGCAACCTCTGGTTGGCTGAGCTCTATCGCAATCCGCCCCAATAGCAGGGGCTCCTGTGGTATGAAATTCCCGGCATACGGTGCCGCTGGCGGCGAAGCCAGCATTCCATAGGCCAGATCGGCCACGGATCTCTGGAGGTCGCCTATCATTCCCATCAATTCAAATGTGGTGGGCTCACGAGCCTGATACAACTGGGGGGTCCAGACTGGGTGCGCGACAGGCGACCTAGGCGAATGCGATACATCAACATTAGTTTCATCCCGCAGGGTGATCCCTTGATCTAGCGTAGCTGTCATAACCACAATCTCTTCTGAATTCTGCGTCATCATAAGTCCTGCCTCAGCAAGGGGGAACACTAGCTATTCTGTATCAATTCTCTGGACACTCTGAACTGAAAGGAAAAACAAACAGCATTTCAGCCCAAACAGATCAATCACAGGTGTAGCCGAACAACTGCACTCTACTACTGATCACTGTTCCCCAGAATCAGTCCCCAAAACTGAACTTGATACCCGCAGATAACTGAATTCTCAACAACACTGATATTGGTGCCCTCGGGCCTGATACTCAAACTTGCAAACTGATATCTACGTTCCTGTAGAGATGCACCCTAAAAGCACATAACAAGTAAAGAGAGCCAAAACACCCCTATAGAGGGGTAGGGTTTCCCTGTCCTATTTTGTCAGGAGCTAGGGTTTCACTATGCACGCAGCAACTTTCAAATAACCTAACATCGGGTAAGCAACCTGTCCTAGCTTGGAATGGTCACTATGGATCCGAATATGCACTAGGTCGAATGGTCGAAAAGGGTGCCCCAGTAAAACCGGGGTTTGTGTTCCCATACTGTCAGAGCCCACAACCGGTCAGCCTTATGGTCATGCCTTGACAAGACAAGCCTCCAGCAAACCGTTTAGGAATGGCAGATGGCAAACACTGTGTTCCTAGGCGCACCAATGCACATGCAATGCAAAGAGACACATAAATGAGATCAAAACAGGATATCATGAGTTCGAGTCAAGCTCTCTAAAATCCCTAGCAGAGTCGCCAGAAACTGTAGACGCGCCCGTGGGCCTCGCTACAGTTCAGACTCGATTTGTGTCACGGTTCTTAATCTGAACCAAAGAGTCCAAATCCGGCAAATCGTTTTAAGAAACAGATTTTTGAAAAGAAGTGCCAAACATGGACTGCTTTGCCAGATACAGAGTCGCTACCTAAATATTTTTTATGGGGGAATTTAGGAAACCCTGACTCGGTTCCAAAGGCCACGTGTCCGCCATCACCAAAGTTGCCTCGGCTCGGGAGCTAGGGTACGATTGGGGAAGGTCAGCTATGAGCACCCCCTCTCGCCCGATCCGAAGATCGGCCTCTACTAACCGTGATATCCGTTTTTGAAAACGTTATGTGTTCTTATCCCGATTATTAGCCTAGAATTACTATGTTATGCGCACAGCACAAAAGTATAGACTAGATTGCCTAATTTGGGAATGAGCATTGCATATCCGTTTGTTTTGGAAAAATGTTTTGGAATTTGCTACTCGCAAGTAGGCTAAAACACGGATTTCAATGAGCTATTCCAGCTCAGACAATCTAACCTTCACCCACAGGCATTCAAGCAGTTATATCACATAAGCAGCTAGCCTCATGGTAATCACGCTATCATGGCAACGCTCACACGCATGCAAGGATGCTAAAGCATAAATACTTACATCGTACTCCGTGCCGAAACAAAGAACTCGTTAGCAATCAATGCATGATCCAAGTCCATGTTTAAATGTCTAATGCAACGCATACGGAATGTCACTAGAGTAGGCTCGGCTATTCTATGAATGACATGTGAAAATTCACAAGTAGCATGTATTCAAGTTAGATTTGAAATACTAATGCAGTTAGCAGGATGCGCCGAGCCCGGTGCATGCAATACTGATGAATGATGCACGCATGCATAGCATAAGGTATGCTAAATTAAACATGACCTATTACTAACCATCAAAGCAGGTAAGTAAAAGGGAGGAAGAAGTGGGGGGTTGGAAGACATGCGCACACTCACCCACACTTATTACAAATTCGCCCTCGCTCGGAGGGACCAAAAGAATAATACAATTCGAATAATGAATTAACTATCCTAGCTAATTAATTATTACAGACCAACTAAATTAATTAAACAAATTAATTAATTTAAGAAAGCAAGAAAAAGGGCCTCGGGAAGAGGGCTCAATGCACGCGTGCTCGGGTCTTGCTCGGAAGTCCACTGCCATGCGTAGGTTGCCTCTGTTTTCCCTGCTCTGCCCCTCTGAAGACTGTCAAAGTCTCAGAATTGCTTCCCTGGACATTGGGAGACACCACCGGCTGAGGAGAATGGCCACCGGCAGTAAGATGTGATCATCGGCTGTTGATGAAGCTATCGGCCACGGATAGATTGCCGGTCGGCACTATGTGCAGTCGATCGGCAAAAAGTTCCTGCAGAATCTGTAATTGACAGCAGCAGAGGGCAAGGCATAGCATGGCAATGCAATTCAAGCAATGTATGCACCAATCCTATCCCTTATCATGTGTATGACTCAAAGGGACATGGTCCTTGGTTCTCGGACCATCAATCGCGCATTTCAATGCGTGATGGCCCAAGAGACCAAGTTATGCATTTTCATGTCAAATGAAATGCAAACCAAATAAGCACATAAAGGCCCAACCTCTATCACTTGACTTCAAGAGGCAAGGCATGCATGTTCAATGCGATGCAACCTAAGCATGTTAGCTAATACGCAAGATGGCATAAAAGAGAGCATACAAACGTGTAATGCACATTAGGTTCACAAACTAAGCAACAAAGCAAACAAGCATGCCACAATTATGCAAACTACTAGAGCATGCAAGATGTAATCCAATCACGCAACATGCTAGCAACTTGACCACTGGAATGCAAGGCGAATGCAAGTGATTTCAAGCATGTAACATGTGCAACCAAAGCATGCAAACATGGGATGATGTAACAACACTTGAATGGCATGCAAGGGATGGACTTACACTAATTGGACAGCTCTAAGTTAGGTCCAAAACAGTGGCCAAAAGCTTAAGAAAATGGGACCAAACACGCATACACACATGCACATGTTAAGGCCTAACGCTTAAGCATCAAAGGACAACTCTTAAGCACACTTAAAAGGGAATAATCATGGACATATGGCATGCATTATAAGCCTTGAAAATCATGCTATAAGAGGTGCCAAACCAACTTAAACAAGACAAACATTAAGCAAGTCAAAGGGGACTTAAACCATGGCTAAGCCAACCAAGCCTCACAAGGCCAAGAAGGCTTAAAACAGGTCCAAGGCAGGCCTAGACCATGCAAAGGGACCCCCTAGATGGCATCTAAGTGGCTCAAATTCAAAAGCATGCACAAAGGCCAAAACATGGAGCATACAACATAAGCTTTCAAAGCAATAAAGAGGTGTCCAAGGCAGGCATACAAGCATATCAAATGGATTGAAATAACATGGAAAATGATCCCAACCCACTAAAATCGAAGCAAGTGATGCATGCTATACACTCACATACTTAAGGCCAACAAGCCAAAATGCAAAGAGGCTATACAATGCATGCCAAAATCGACCCAAGGAACTAAGGACAGACCTTAATCATGGAAAAATAAATATGAAAGCTTCACAAAGCTAAGCCTAAAGCATGCTAGAACAATGGTTTACAACCTAAGGCATGTCAAGGCAACAAAATGGCCTTACAAGGCATGTATGCTAAGAAAGCATGATGCACCAAAACCAACTTAAAACAGAGGCATATTATGACATAATAAGCACAAAAATCAACCAAGGCTTGGTCAACAAAGAGCCTAAGCTAGGTGCTCCCTCAAGAGGCAAAAATGGTCCTTTTCAAGGACAACAAGGAGAGGGGGTGGCCCTCTCTTTCTTGGGACCTCAAGGCACCATCCTCACCTCTGAAATCCCTCAAGATTTCAATGGTGTGGCGGCCCAAACACCAAGGTCTCAGAGCTTACACAAAATGGCACAAAATGGAGCCTTACAAGGCTTAAGAGAGGTCAAACAACCTCAAACCACAAAACACTCTAAACAAACTATTTAGAGGGCCTAAAAATAGAACTTTTTTATGTTATATACTAAGCACAAAAATAGTTGTAAGGTAGGAAAAAATACAATGTAAGAAAGGGGTAAAAAGGGGCAAAGTTGTTACCCTTGAATACTTTCTTCACAAATGAAGCTCCAACAGCTTCTTCAGCTCCAAACCAGCTTCAAAACCTCCAAAACAACCCTCAAAAGGCCTCAGCTCCAAGGGATGGTGTGATGGTGGGTGCTTGTGAGCAAAAGTAAGACAAAACACACACACTAGGCTCAAGAGAGAGAAATATAGAGATGGAATAGATACAAATTCCTAACCCTAATATCAAAGCTCTCTAAAAATATTGTCTAACCCCAAATCCAAGAGAGGAGACTCTCTTATAGGGCTCTCTCTTGTAAAGCTTGTCAAATAAGCTTGTCAAGAGAGAAATCCCTCCATACACGTGTATGGAGGGAAGCAGAGTGGGTGCCAGCTATCACAGCTGTCTCAAAATATCTACCAAAAGTAGATGAACAGTGATCGGCTATTCAAAATTGCCATTTTGGCAAAATAAATGGCCGACCGGCAACAAAGAGTGCCGACCGACAATATACATTGCCGATGGCATAAAATCACTGGCCGGTGGCCTCAAGCCATGGCCGGTGATGTGTGGGGATGCCTCACAAGGCATTCCCTGCCCCTCCAAGGCAAAACACAAGTGTTTGGTGCAAAACCAGACACAACATGGTCGAGTCGAGAGATCCTGAGGCAAGGCGCGCAACCGAGACCTCTGGGAACTCAAGACGAACACAAACAAGGGTAATCACCAAGTGTTCCAATGGTGACGTCCAAGTCTTGAGGACGGTCAAAAATGGGGTGTCTATAGTTTGACGGTCGTCAACCTCTTGGGTCTTACTCCTAGCCTCAATCTCCTCTGGGGTGGGGTCCCCCTTGCATGTTTAGGGCCCAAACCGGCTGTAAAGAGGACAGAGGGCTTAACTGGATCATCTCACTTAAGCCCCTTTTTCTCTTGTCATTTCTTCACCTTCTTCATTTCTCTCTTCTTTGCTGTAGTTAACTTCGGCTCTACTGACCTGGTGGGGATCTTCCAGATTGTCCTCGCCCCTTTTCCACCATTCTCTGAAACAAAAAACCACTTCGTCTTCCACCCTTTAACTGACAAGGGGAGCCTAGCCACCAATCCTCTGCCTGGCACCATTTACAGCGGTACCCAGGTCTCCTGTTGGCCCGACGCCTTGTAGCACGAGAAGAACTCGTTGAACATCATTTTTCGCCCTCCGACCGCCTGTGGCCAGGAAATCGTATTGAAAAATAGTATTTCCACGCGTTCGACACCAATTGGCCCAACGCCACCTCCAACTGATTCAACATGTCCACAACCAGTTGGGGGAGCGACAACCTTAACTCTCTGAACAACGCCTCTTCGTAGAGGGTGAAATATATAGGTCTAGAATCTGACGCCCTTTTCCTCGCTGTCGGAGCCCTCAACTCCACGTTCTTAGGGATCTGATACTTAATTCAGATTTTCTCCAAATCTTCAGTCGTCAACGTCAACTTGTTGGCATTTGTATGCCAATGATCAGGGGCCACTTGGCTAATTGGTTACACAGCAGAGATCATTGTTGACGATATTGAACGAGGAGGCCTTATGGTTCCTTTCTCCACCTTGTATTTCACAGCCAAGGCAACCCCATCATCATCCCCCAGTGCTTCAGTCCTTAGGTCAGGAGTTTTCTCTCGAGCCATCTCTCTCATGTTTCTGGCGATTGCTTCAGTCACGGGAGCCAAGAAGTTAGAAATGTGGGAGATATGTGAATCACACGAAATGAAAGAGGTAAAGTCTGGAATGTGTCGATTTTTTGCAATAAGATATGTGAAATGCACAAATGCAAAGGCCCAAAGTTTGCCTGTTTTCCATGGGTCGCAGTCACAATTCAGATTTGCCAGTTTGGAACTTTGCTAAGAATTGAGAGAAAAGAGGAAAGCCAAAAGGGTTTATTCCTGAAACCCTTCAACTCCACGCACTTTAGCGACTTTTCACCTCCGAAATAATTCAAAATCTCCATCAACGGTTTAGATTGCTTCATGTAGACGGGATTAATTCCCCCACCGACCATCTCTCTTTTTCCACTCCCACATCACATCTGCGTAACGTCCTTACATGCATTCCTACTCCTTCAGCCCCGCGCCCCGCCGAAACATCTAACCCTTTAGCCTCCCTCTTTTTGGGCAGTTCGGTCTGCCGCTCAACCACCCTCGGCCGGTCGACGTTGTCACTCAGTCAGACACCCTCGGTCGGTTATCTTGATGGCTAGACACCTTGCTGTCAGTCGGCCATCATGACAGTTGGCCACTCTGCTGGTCAGACACCTTGGCTTGGCCACGTTTTTATAGTTTAGAGGACGAAGTGATACTTCTCAGTAGTGAGTCCATTTATACATTTTTGTAATGTAGGGGTCAAAATGATATTTCTCAATATTTTAAGGAGTCTTTGTGTAAATAACACTAACAAAACAAAAATCCAAAAATATTAAATTTTATCATATAAATTTTGGGATGAAACTGTGAAATTCCATCCTATTGATATTTTTGCAAAAAGATCAAGAAGCTGAAAATTTTCTCCATGATTTTAGAAACATGGAAATTTTATACAAACTTAGAAAATTTGACAAATGAAAATGAGAAATTCTTACCAAAAAATTGTAAATTTCATCCTAATAAGCGAGAAATTTCATCTCGAAAAGCAAAATTTGGAATGAAATTGTGAAACTTTATTCAAATTTCTGAATTTTGGAAAACTAAAAATTTCTCAATTAAATTTTATAAATTTCACTTCTATGAAATTAAGAAAATTTTCATTTTAGAACTTCTTAGTTTGCAATAGTCAATTGAAAATTAAAATAAATAAAATATCTCACACAATTTTCATAATTTTGAGAAGTTTCACAATTTTGAATTGGAAGTCCCTCAATTGACAAACTTTTCAATTTCCAGAAAATATTTTCTAATTATTCATGAGCATCAATTGAATCTATTTCACCGAATTCTTTCACCTTCTATGTGGCTACTTAATATAGTGGTCCTATTATTTCCCTTCACCATAAAAATAAGAGAGACAAATAAAGATTAGTATTAGAATTCTATTATGGATAGGATAAATTCCAGGGGATTTCCCTTTAGGTTTCTAGCTAATAAATTAGTACCTCTGCGGTTCTAAAAATTACATGGCCCCCCCTATATTTTTTTGTCACATTACAATTTTTTTTATCTGTTAATCAACTGTTAGGTTAACTTATGCATAGGGATGATGCCAGCTATTAAGAATTTTAAAATTCCAATTTTAACTCTAGTAACATATTCCATCTCTTGTGTTCCCTCTGATCTGTCACTCCACTGCTTTGTAACAAACTAACAACCAATTCCAAAAAAAAAAAAACAAGAAAAAAAAAGAGAGCAGAAGCCCATCACCAGAATTGTTCTAAAACACACAATACGACAACACATTTATAAAATTATAGAATTCAAAGAAAACAGAGACAAAGCTAAAGAAGCTAACAATAAATGTGGGTATTATAGCTTGGCCTCTAATGCCGACTGGTTAATGCTTACTCATTGTGGGAGAATTTCCACAGTAGATATCACACTCACACCTAGTGGCTGCAGAACATGAGTCTAGCTGCTGCATAATTTTTGAAACTCAGTACAATTACTCAAAATAAGTTTTTCAACATTTCATCTCCTCTTCCTTCACTAACTCTTTCGAATCCTTTCTGATAATACACTTGACATGATTGAAAGTTTTTGTTTTCCTTTCTCTCATTTTAGCAAGTTTGTAAACATTATTTTCTCTCCATCTTACTATTTAATCTCGTATAAAGTTCATGTTTTCCCCCTCATTAGGTCGTTATTTAGAAAAGCATACTTTTCTAAATTCTAAATGCACGAGTGCACGACGATTAACGCCATTGCTTTCAGCCCCCAATTAGGGGAAGTCCTCATTTTGTGTAATGCCCATATAATAATTATATATTTGTTGAGTCATGTTAATGAGTGTCCTAAAATAGTTTGTTAAAAAAATTTAAAATGGTAGGGCATTTTATTTGATACACTTTTTATAAATAATGCAAAAACATTTCAAACTTCTTAACAAGTGTTTTTAGGAAAATCATTTACAAAATTCATATTTTTAATGCTTCTTTTGTAAATCCCAAGTTTTTTTATTTGTGACAAGCTTTAATTATCCTTTTTTTTTAATTTAAAAAAAATTAAAATCACTAGATGGTAGTTTGAAAAACATATTGTCCTCATTTTGAAAGTTTTGATGATTTTTATAAAATTGACGGTTTAGATTTATTTTTCAAATTAAAAGTTTTAAAAGAATTCACACAAACATGAGGAAAGGAAAATACACCAATTGACATACTAAATTATATTTTGAAAAATGTAGATTCTTTTTCAAATGCGTGTATTGCTTACAAAATATTATTAACAATACGCATAACAATTGCTTCTATAGAAAAAAGTATTATAAAATTTATAAAGTCCTACCTATGGTTAATTATATCACAAGAAAGATTAAGTGTATTTGCGATTTATCCTTGAAAATGATATGTTTAGAAACCTAATTACAAAAGCTTAATTGGTAATTTTGCATCACAAAAGCTAACAAAAATTAATTTTTGATGAAACTAAAATAATAAAAATTAATATTTAAATATAAAATGTCTCATTTTTAAAATTTTGCATCCAGCCTGCTAAAGGGTTGGGCCACCCCATATGGCTTGATATGTTCTTATCTGATGGAGCATGACGAAGCTATTCTCATTTACACCGAAGAAGTTTCAAACACATATCAAGTCATCCCTCTCAAAGACTATCAAATTCGAGAGCATGCCATTCTTTTGGAAAAGTTATATAGATTCCTATCAATTAGTGATCCAAAATGGTTGAGTATGAACTATCACTACAAGAATTTTCACTTTTGGCGACTAAAATTAGTCGCCAAAAGTCAATTTTTAGTTGCCAATGGCTTTTACCAACTAAATTATTTGGTCGCAGCATTAGTCGCTGAAGAATTGTCGGGAAAGGTAATTGGCGACTAAAATTATTTTAGTAGCCAAATGTATTCAATTGCCGACTAAATTTTTAGTCGCCAAAAGGTTGGAAATAAAATTAAATAGCACATTTTCGGCCACTAGAGGTTTAGTCGCCTAAAGTGTTATGTTTTTGGCTACTAAAATTTTAGTCGGCAAATAGTTTGTGTTTTGGCTACTAATATTTTAGTCGGCAAAAGTGTTATGTTTTTGGCTACTAAAGGTTTAGTCGCTTAAAGTGTTATGTTTTTGGCTACTAAAATTTTAGTCGGCAAATAGTTTGTGTTTTGGCTACTAATAATTTAATCGGCAAAAATGTTATGTTTTTGGCTACTAAATTTTTAGTAGGCAAAAGTTTTATTATTCTTCAGCTTTTGTTTTTAGCTACGAAATATTTTAGTCGCCAAATGTTTGATTTTTTTTTTTGCTACAAAACTTTTATTTGCCAAATGTTTGATTTTTTTTTGCTACAAAACTTTTGGTCGCCAAATGTTTGATTTTTCTTTTGGCTACAAAGCTTTTAGTCACCAAATGTTTGATTTTTTTTTTTTTTTTGCTACAAAACTTTTAGTCGGCCAAACTATTTTCCCAATTTCTTTTTAGCTACTAATTATTTAGTCGCTAAAAACATGATCTTATGTTTTATCACAAAATTATAATTTCTTCACAACCTATCTATATTCCATGCAACCTGTAATACGTATGTAAACAAAATAATACGTATACTATCAATCATTCCATAATTTGCATCCGTATACCAAAAATGAATAACTTTAAATGTCGAGGTCCATACAAACCAACTATTGTTCAAACTAAAATAATAATTCCATACAAAATATAGAATCATACAAAAATCAAAACCCTCCGTATACAAAAAATGCTTTCACAAAAGCAGAGGAAGACATAGTTAGCAGGATTATACAAAAGTGTCAACTGTCCTCCATAAACAAAAATGTAGACTATCCACAAGTTCACGCCAAAAGCCATCTACAAAAAATAAAAAAACAATTGCATCCATTACAAAATATCAATTCAGAAAAACATAGGAAAAATGATGTAATAACATGCATTTAAGGTATAACAATCTATAAAAACATTTTTTCGAAATATAATCATATGCATGTATCATGAAAGATTATTTCAAACTTGATTTCAATTTACAAATAATACAATTTTTAGGAGCATACTTCTTCATAAAATAAATTTTTATGAGTAGAATGTTTTGGTGGTAAATTTATTTTAACTCTTTTTCATTCTCATTTTCCTAATCAAAGTAAAATGATTGAGTAATCTACAGGGTTATCTCCATAACCATAACATGCTATCTTAATACGTCTACCACCTCAATGACCACTGTGTACGGTGAAACAATGGCATCATTTACAATGAAAATGTTAAACATTTATTGGATGTCAAACTCTCCCTTTTTCGAATAAGTTTAAGTCGTTTCCGACTCTAACTCCCAAACTACGTGTGCTAATGACATTTCGTCTATTGTCACAAGTCGTATATGTCACAGGGAAGCTAGCCATGACATCCTTACGGTGGTTCCGAGGCTGTTTCGATTTTTCGCTCCCTTAACGCCCTTTTTTGGTTAAGCTTAAGGCGTTTTTGGCTCGAACTCCCAACCTACACGTGCTAATTACATTCCGTCTATTGTCACAAGTCCTATTTGTCATAGGGAAGGTGGCTGTGATATCCGTACGGTGGTTTGGGGGCTGATTCGCATTTTCGTCTCCTTAACGCCCTCTTTTGGTTAAGTTTAAGTCATTTTAAGCTCTAACTCCCAGCCTAAACATGCTAATTACATTCCGTCTATTGTCACAAGTCTTATTTGACATGGGGAAGGTGGTCGTGACATTCCTATGGTGGTTCGGAAGCTGTTTTGCATTTTCGCTCCCTTAACGCCCTTTTTCGGTTAAGCTTAAGGCGTTTTTGGCTCTATCTCCCAACCAACACGTGCTAATTACATTCCGTCTATTGTTACATGTCCTATTTGTCATGAGGAAGGTGGCCGTGACATCCGCACGGTGGATCGGGGGCTGATTCGCATTTTCACCCCCTTAACGCCCTTTTTCGATTAAGTTTAAGGCGTTTTCGGCTCAAACTCCCAACCTACACGTGCTAATTACATTTTGTCTATTGTCATAGGTCCTGTTTGTGATGGGAAAGGTGGCCATGACATCCGTACGGTGGTTCCAGAGCAATTTCGCTTTTTCGCTCCCTTAACGCTCTTTTTTGGTTAACCTTAAGGCATTTTTGGCTCTAACTCCCAACCTACACATGCTAATTACATTCCGTCTATTGTCATAGGTCCTATTTGTCATAGGGAAGGTGATCGTGACATCCGTACAGTGGTTCAGGGGCTGATTCGCATTTTAGCCCCCTTAACGCCCTTTTTTGGTTAAGTTTAAGGCATTTTTGGCTCTAACTCCCAACCTACACGTGCTAATTATATTCCGTCTGTTGTTACAAGTCCTATTTGTCACAACGAAGGTGGTCGTGACATCCGTACGGTGGTTTCAGGCTGTTTCGCTTTTTCGCTCCCATAACGCCCCTTTTTCAGTTAAGTTTCATGCGTTTTTAGCTCTAACTCCCAGCCTACACGTGCTAATTACATTCCATCTATTGTCATAGGTCCTATTTGTCAAGGGGAAGGTGGCTGTGACATTCGTACGATGGTTCGGGGGCTGATTCGTATTTTAGCCCCCTTAACGCCCTTTTTCGGTTAAGTTTAATGCATTTTCGGCTCTAACTCCCAAAGTATGTGTGTTAATTACATTCCGTCTGTTGTCACAGGTCCTATTTGTCACGGGAAAGGTGGCTGTGACATCTGTACGGTGGTTTCAGGGCTGCTTCGCTCCCTTAACGCCCTTTCGGTTAAGCTTAAGGCATTTTCAGCTCTAACTCCCAATCTACGGGTCCGAATTACATTCCGTCAGTTGTGACAAGTCTTACACATAGTGGTCCGGGGCTATTTTGAATTTTTGCCCCCGGAAAGCCCTTTTTCGACTAAGTTTAAGGCGTATCCGGCTCTAACTCCCAACCTATTGGTCCGAATTACATTTCGTTAGTTGTCACAAGTCCTATTTGTCATGAGGAAGCTGTCCGTGAGAGCCACACAGTGGGTCGGGAGCTATTTTGAATTTTCTCCCCCGAAAAGCCCTTTTTCAACTAAGTTTAGGGCATATTCGGCTATAATTGTGGTAAAGCCATAAACATTCCTAGTGGGCTGATTGAGTGCCAAATGAGAAGTTAATGCATGTGGAATCTGATTAGAAGTGAGATTAGACCACTTTTCATGAGTACGATCGTGATTACAAACGTGAGATTACATTTGAGCTTCCATTGTGCAATACCGGATAGAAATTGGAGAGGCAAATAAGATTAAAAATTTATCCAAGTTTCAAAGAAAGTAAGGGAGTTTTCCAATTTTCATTTATCAATTAAATAATATTTGAAGGAAAAGATGAGAAGTATCAAAGAATATGATAGTCTCCCAATTTGCATTTGGGTCTTCTGTGAAATGAGGGACAAGTGCATGGGCAAATTTTGTATTATTAGCAGCAATGACAATGTTGTGCATGAATCCATTATCTTAAAACATATATTTACATAAGAGTATGGCAAATTGCAGAATAAATATATAGGATATGACTAGAGGACAAGAGAATATACTCAATGTATCCGTTAGACAGTTCACAACCACCAACAAGACCAGGTCCTCCAATTTTTGGGTGCTGAAATGAAACAAAAAATCAAACCGCATGGCGTGAAATATCATAACTAAATCTAAAGAGTTTTTAACAAGTACCTCAATAATAACAATTCAGAGCCATTCACTATAACTAAAAGAGTAACAGAAGTCCAAATAATAAGTATATATTTTACTGTTTATAAGCAATAAAATAATTGACCACATGATTGCACACTCTGTTACTTGCGTATTTGGATTTAATTTTACCATTAATTCACTTCTATACTATAAGATTCAATGAGTGAAATTAATTTAGATTTAACACGCTTTGAAATTTCTTAACATTTAATGCAAGGAACTTCTGTGGAAGCTATACTTATTCCCCCCAAAACTATTTGGTGGTCAAGAAAGAGCAGAGATTTTTTTTTAAAAAATTTCTTGATTGGCAACAAAACAAAATTATTGATATAAATCAAAAAGTTAAACAGGGACACAAAGTTCGCCAAAAGCAACAACAACAACAAAATACATTACATACTACTAGACATTAAAACTTGTTGTCCAACCTGTACTGCCAATGAAAGAAACTTATCGGACCAGTGCTTCAGTCTCACCTGGGTTGATTGTACACCTGAAAATTTGAAGGATTCATGTGAACTGTACTCTTCCTTCCCAATGTCAGGTGGAAGGATAGATATAAAATAATAAGATAATCACTAAAATTATTATGGAATAAAATGAGACCACATAATTATAACAAAAACAACAATCTAATCTCACCCAATGACAAATTCACCTTTGGCACTTAATATCAAGGAACACCCCTCCCCTCTCTTCTTCTCTTCATGAATTTTACCACTCCTAAACCAACAATCTAATCTCACCATCTTTAAAAATAGTCCCTTCCTTCTATTCAAATGCCTTATCTACCTTTCAAATATTCCCAACCTATAACCAAGATATTTACCCAACCTCTCATTGGAATGGGAGGTTGAATAGAAGGGTACCTGACGATTATTGAGTAAGCTATATCTATGACATATAATAAACTGGTAGAAGTATAATTTTAAACGTGTCCCAAGCATGTTGGGTCCAGATAGGAAAACCAAAAAATCAAGGGCTAACCCATCACCTCATCTAAGAAATCAAGAAACAAAAATAAATCTGGATCTACAACTTGCAAATCAACATTTGAGAGTGTTAGGTCCCTTAATTGTCAAATCCGGATACAAAACTTTGTGTTGTTAAAGTTGTTATTTTTTCAGTGTTTTTGTTCTTCCCGCTCGAGCGGGGACATTGACGCTTGAGCGGAGTTTGTGGTCTCTCAATATTTTGACAGGTCTATAAAAATACTGGAGTGCGTGATTTGGAGCTCGAGCGGGTTATAAAGCGCTCGAGCGGACCACTGTGTTACCACACGCGTATTTTGTTGAAGCCGCTCGAGCGGGATGTTGGTCGATCGAGCGGAGATCGCGAACTCAGGCTTCCTATTTATACCTGTTTAGGTTGTCTTTAGGACTACTTTTTCCTAGATCTTATTCAAGAGTCCTAGGGTTTTGTTTGTAGTTTGGTTCTGAGGTTTTGGTGAGTGTTCCTTGATATTTTTGAGAAGAGTTCTTCACTCATGATCTAAAATACATACATCAAGGAGTTGGTCACTTTAAATTCAAGAGAGAATTCTCTTCGGTGGATTCCGAAGATTTAAGCGTAGAGTTTCAAAAGGCGTTTGATTCTATACGTAGTCGTTAATTCGACAAGTGAGGTTGTGGATTCAACTTCAGGATTGATCAGTTTCGAGACGAAGTCGTGGTGAAAGAGTTACAGAAGATTCGAAGACAAATTGACTGAGTTGGGTAATTTGTGTGTTATCTTTGTAATCTTTCTTACTTCAGTAGTGGGTTGATTAGTGGCGTTTCGCCCATGGTTTTTTAATCACAGTTGGAGGTGTCCAATTGTGGTTTTTTCCACGTAAAAATCGTTTGTGTCAATTTATTATTTATTCTGAAAAACAAACAATCTAAATCACTTTCGTAAGTGCTTGTTGGTTTAGATTGTGTGTTTTGGATATTTGGGATTTGGAATATTTTAATCTTGATCTAATCACAAATCACTTAGGATTTTCAATTGGTATCAGAGCAGGTCACTCTTTTTTTTTAAAAATATAGGATTGTGATTTTGTGTGACTAGTGATATGGATTCTATTCGTGAAGGTAACTCGACCGATAGACCTCCTTTACTCGATGGTACAAACTATTCTTATTGGAAAGCTCGTATGAGAGCGTTTTTAAAATCCATCGATGAGAAAGTTTGGCACAGCGTAATCTATGGGTGGAGTGAACCTACTGTCATCATTGATGGTGTTGATATTCCTAAACCCCTTGATAAATGGGAGACAATTGATTACCAAAACTTGAGTTGGAACAGTAAGGCTCTCAATTCCCTGTTTTGCTCCGTCACACCTGAAGAGTTTCGTCGTATCTGCACGTGTGAGGTAGCAAAAGAGGCTTGGGACATTTTGGAAACGATTCACGAAGGTACTACTTCTGTCAAAAGGTCAAAACTTCAACGTCTCACCTCCGCTTTTGAAACTCTTTTTATGCACGATGATGAGACGTTTGATGAATTCTATGCAAAACTTAGTGATATCGTGAATTCCTGTTTCACACTCGGGGAAAAAATCCCGGAAGCTAAAGTTGTTGTAAAAATTTTGAGGTCCTTACCCGAGAGGTTCCAATCAAAAGTGACAGTCATTGAGGAGGCTCAGAATGTTGATACCCTCAAGCTTGATCAATTGGTTGGAAACTTGCAGACTTATGAAGCCCACCAGATTTCAAAGAAAAAACAAAAAGAAGACTTGTTACCCCGCTCAAAGAAAAAACTTGCAGACTTATCAATTGGTTGCAAACTTGCAGACATGTTACCCTACTCGAGCGGATATTTACACGCTCGAGCGTGTTTTTTCGCCTTGCAGTAGTTTGCTCTTTGCTTTACAGTTCTGAGAGAGGTATTTTTGCGCTCGAGCGTCCTTATTCGAGCTCGAGCGGGTGTCAGCTTGCCTTGATTCACGCTCGAGCGTTCATACCTACGCTCGAGCGGACCTATTTTGTATAAAACTCCCTCCCTCGACTCTTCAGGTCATTTTTTCCACTCTTCTTCAGTTTCTCAGACCTAGGGTTTGGCTCGTGGGCTCTGTGTGCACGTTTTCACCTACCTTCTTCCTCTTCCTTGCCGATTTACACTTTGGTAAGTGTTTCCCTCTCTTCTTGTCTGTTTTTTTTTCCTGTAATTTCGACACATTTTGGGGTTGTATTTCGGGTTTTGGGGTTTTTTGTGTTTCCTTTTTTTTCTCTTTCTCTTCCACTCTTTCACTGAGTCGTTTTGTCTTCCTCATGTTGCATTTCTTGTTTGTGTGTATGGAGTCTGTGTTGTCCGTTCAACCTAGGGTTCTGTGTTCCACATGCTTGAGGTATTTGTGTTTGTGCTACAAGTTTGAGCAACTGTTGTGACCACAAGATGGAGTAGTGTTGCCATAGGAGTTCTCTTGGTTTTTATATCAGTGATTAGCTTCACTAGGTCATTGATATTCTGCCATTGCCATTATGCACATTTTTGCATTCTGCATTTCATTGATATTTGTCCTCCATGTTTATGAAATGATATCATTGATATTTGTCCTCCATGATTATGCATTATGCGGTTAATGTTACTAATGTTCTCTGTATTGTGCCTGTTTTGCTCTTCGGGTTTGGTTTCTTTTTGGCTTTGTTGGGTTCTCTGGTTTTAGTCATCACTCATCTCATCATGTCCGCCCCTAAACGCCGAAAGGCGACAGTGTCTCGTCCAACCTTTAATTCTGAGAGGTTTCAGACTACTAAGCAAGACAAGTTGTTCCATAAATCTTTTGAGGCTCGCACTGTTTACCTAGAATGGAATGTCCAGCCTTACACTTTCGAGTCCATCCCCATCCGTCCATTGTTTGACCCTCTAGGTGGTAATTTAGTGTTGTCTTTTTCTGGGCGTCAAAATCTCGACTGGGTCCGAGAATTTTACTGCAATATTGAGCAAATTAGTGACTTTGAGCCTTCATTCACTACTTGGGTTCGGTCCAAATCCATTTTTGTCACACCTGCTCTCATTCGCCATCTTCTTAGGATTGATCCAGTGTACCCTCAACACTATCCTTTTCCTGTCCCAGGCCGTCCTACCTATGATTTCAATAATGTGACTGACGTGTTATGTGGAACTTCCCGTCCTTGGCCTACCGGTGCATTGATTAAACAGTTTGAACTTCTTCCGGAGTTTAGACTGCTTAATCTGATTGTTTGTGCAAACATCCTTGTGACCACTCACTCCTCCGAAATTAATCAAGACCAAGGTTTTGTTTTGTTTTGTATCGCCCGTCACATGTCTATTGATCTAGCTACCCTGATTATTAGGAAAATGATAGGTGTTTCTGGGAATAAACAGTTAGGACTTCCTTATGGTTGTTTGATCAATCGTCTGTTGTCTGAACTTGGGATTCGAGTGTTAGAGGATGATGAGTTTGCCTTCCCCTCTAGACCTTTCACAAAGAAAACTGTTTCTCAGAGTCGGGCTCATGTTAAGGGGGAGTCTTCTCGGGCTGATCCTTCTGCAGGTACCACTGCTGGCCTAGCTGAGGAGGCTGAGTTTGACACTGCAGCAGCCGGGGGTGAGGAGGATGCTATTCCCCCTGTTCCACCTCGAGCTTTTCATGATCAGCTTCAGCATTTTGAGGAGGTTATGACCCGGAGGTTGGACTTTCTCGATGCCCGTTTTGATGCCTTTGATGGTCGTCTTGGTCAGTTGGAGCAGACTGCCGCTCACACTACTTCTCAACTGGACCACATCATTTCCTTACTGACGCTTCAGCTGCCACCCCCTCCACCTGGTGCATGATTTCTTGCTTCCTTGATTCCCGGTCAAAAAGGGGGAGAGTTTGGTCTTGCTGTGGTGTATTGCTGTGGTGTTCATCCTTCATTGGTGATATTGATGGTATTGTGGTGTATGGTGTTCATCCTTCATTGGTGATATTGATGGTACCTTTTTTTTTGTTAGATGGTTATTTTGTTTTGTTCATATGGATATTTTGTTCATTTGGTTATGTCACATGGGTATTTTGTTCATATGGATATTTTGTTCCTTTGGTTCTGTCAGATGGATACGTTTTGATATATTCTTATACAGTTTCACAAGTTTTGGTTTTTCTGGTATGTTGCTAGCCTTTTCACAGGTGAATGTTGGATGAAGAATTGGATTGATGGACCGATACATGGCAAGATTGGCAAGATTGGCAAGATTGTTTCTTTATAGAGTTGTTTTGAGTTTTTGTATTATTTGTTTTTAATCTTGTCTAGTGCGTGTGTCTAAGGACATTTGTTTAGAAAGGTTTTGTCCGGGAATTGACAAAGGGGGAGATTGTTAGGTCCCTTGATTGTCAAATCCGGATACAAAACTTTGTGTTGTTAAAGTTGTTATTTTTTCAGTGTTTTTGTTCTTCCCGCTCGAGCGGGGACATTGACGCTCGAGCGGAGTTTGTGGTCTCTCAGTATTTTGACAGGTCTGTAAAAGTACTGGAGTGCGTGATTTTGCGCTCGAGCGGGTTATAAAGCGCTCGAGCGGACCACTGTGTTACCACACGCGTATTTTGTTGAAGCCGCTCGAGCGGGATGTTGGCCGCTCGAGCGGAGATCGCGGACTCAGGATTCCTATTTATACCTGTTTAGGTTGTTTTTAGGACTACTTTTTCCTAGATCTTATTCAAGAGTCCTAGGGTTTTGTTTGTAGTTTGGTTCTGAGGTTTTGGTGAGTTTTCCTTGATATTTTTGAGAAGAGTTCTTCACTCATGATCTAAAATACATACATCAAGGAGTTGGTCACTTTAAATTCAAGAGAGAATTCTCTTCGGTGGATTCCGAAGATTCAAGCGTAGAGTTTCAAAAGGCGTTTGATTCTATACGTAGTCGTTAATTCGACAAGTGAGGTTGTGGATTCAACTTCAGGATTGATCAGTTCCGAGACAAAGTCGTGGTGAAAGAGTTACAGAAGATTCAAAGACAAATTGACTGAGTTGGGTAATTTGTGTGTTATCTTTGTAATCTTTCTTACTTCAGTAGTGGATTGATTAGTGGCGTTTCACCCATGGTTTTTTAATCACAGTTGAAGGTGTCCAATTGTGGTTTTTTCTACGTAAAAATCGTTTGTGTCAATTTATTATTTATTCTGAAAAACAAACAATCTAAATCACTTTCGTAAGTGCTTGTTGGTTTAGATTGTGTGTTTTGGATATTTGGGATTTGGAATATTTTAATCTTGATCTAATCACGAATCACTTAGGATTTTCAATTGGTATCAGAGCAGGTCACTCTTTTTTTTTAAAAATATAGGAGTGTGATTTTGTGTGACTAGTGATATGGATTCTATTCGTGAAGGTAACTCGACCGATAGACCTCCTTTACTCGATGGTACAAACTATTCTTATTGGAAAGCTCGTATGAGAGCGTTTTTAAAATCCATCGATGTGAAAGTTTGGCACAGCGTAATCTATGGGTGGAGTGAACCTACTGTCATCATTGATGGTGTTGATATTCCTAAACCCCTTGATAAATGGGAGACAATTGATTACCAAAACTCGAGTTGGAATAGTAAGGCTCTCAATTCCCTGTTTTGCTCCGTCACACCTGAAGTGTTTCGTCGTATCTGCACGTGTGAGGTAGCAAAAGAGGCTTGGGACATTTTGGAAACGATTCACGAAGGTACTACTTCTGTGAAAAGGTCAAAACTTCAACGTCTCACCTCCACTTTTGAAACTCTTTTTATGCGCGATGATGAGACGTTTGATGAATTCTATGCAAAACTTAGTGATATCGTGAATTCCTGTTTCACACTCGGGGAAAAAATCCCGGAAGCTAAAGTTGTTGGAAAAATTTTGAGGTCCTTACCCGAGAGGTTCCAATCAAAAGTGACAGCCATTGAGGAGGCTCAAAATGTTGATACCCTCAAGCTTGATCAATTGGTTGGAAACTTGCAGACTTATGAAGCCCACCAGATTTCAAAGAAAAAACAAAAAGAAAGTGTGGCTTTCACTAGTGCTCACGAGTCTGCAAAAACTACGAAGACTGAATTTGATTTAGAGTCTGAGATGAGGGCTATGTTTACTAAACAATTTAAAAAAATTTTGAAGAAAAAGAAGCCTAATTTCAAAGACCCTATCTCAAAAGACAAGAGTAATGATAAACCCAAAACTTTTCCACCAAAACTTGCTCCAAAAACTGAAAAGAAGATTGTAAAGGGGCAAGGGGTCAAGTGCTATGAATGTCAAGGGTTTGGTCACATTGCCCTTGAATGCCCTTCGAAAAAGAATCGAAAGAAAGTCTACACTGTGACTTGGGATGATGAAAGTGGGTCGGAGCAAGAACCCGAAGAACCTGAATCTGGAGAAGACGGGGATAGTGTTTTCATGGCATTTTGGTCCACTTTCACTCAACCTCTTACAAAGCCAGCGCAGTTAGCTCGTGGTCAGAACCTGCATCATGCTCCTATCTTTGATGGGAGTAACTACCTGTTTTGGAAAATCAGAATGAGGGCTTTTCTGAGAGCTTTTGATCCTGAAGGCTGGCAGGCCATTGAAGAAGATACAGACAGAGATGACAATCCGAGCAATCAGAGAGCCCTGATCACTATTCGTGGAGCAATTTCTGCTGAAGAACAGCAACGGGTTGTTCGTTGCACAAAGGCTAAAGAGGCATGGGAAATTTTAAGCCAATTCCATGAAAGAGGAAATTCACATTCACCACCATCCAGCAACTTTTCAGTCTTAGTTGCTAGATTGGATGAGGCCAAGGAGAATGAAGTGCAAAAAGAGGATGATGAAACATCTGAAGACAATGATGAGATCGATGGCGATGAACTACAACAAGCTTACGAAAAGTTGTACGAGGAATCTCTGAACTTGTCCAAAATCAACGACAAACTCTCTCTCAAGCTCAAAACATGTGAGAGTGAGAATGTCAGGCTAAAAGAATAACTTGTACAAGCAAAGCAGAATATCGTCAAGATCTCGAGTGACAGGCAAGACTTATGTGGAAAAATACTATCCTGTGAAACTGAAAGGAATGAACTTCTGAAGGTATATTCTACATATGAAGAAAAACTTGAAAGTCTTGAGCTATCACAAGCTACATTGGAAGAGATAGTCTGTCAAAAAGATGAAGAGCTCCGTGTTGCTAGAGCCACTATTGCCATGTGGAACAAAGGTTCCAAATCTTTAGAAGACATCCTCGGGTCTCAACAAATGGGTTGTGACAAAAGCGGGTCAGGCTATGGTGCAACAGCTCACAAGGGACAGGCCTCTACTTCACATGACAAGAAGACTCAAGCAAAGGGAAAGTTGAAGGTAGACCAGGCTGATCTCTCTCTTCATCTAACTAAAGATGGCAAGATCAACAAAAAGGAGGTAAAACCGGTTTTCATTTGTCATCACTGTGGTAGGTATGGCCACATTCGTCCTTATTGCTATGAATTGTTTGGGAAGGTGTCTCAAAAGGGTAAAAATTCAAATACTTTTTGGGCTAGGAGACAACCTTACATGTCCAGGCGAAATACCAAGACTAAAAAGATTTGGGTTAGAAAAGATGATTTGACTTGTTTAGTTGTTCACACTGCTCTAAAAGCACGTGATTCACACATGTGGTATCTTGATAGTGGGTGTTCGCGTCATATGTCCGGTAACAAATCTTACTTCACCTCCCTTGAAAAATATGAAGGAGGAATTGTTACCTTTGGAGATGGCGGCACTTCTAGAGTCATTGGTAAGGGCTCTATAAGTGTTGCTGGTCTTCCCAAGCTAGATAATGCTCTACTTGTTGATGGTCTTAAAGCAAATCTGTTGAGCATTAGTAAAATGTGTGATTCCCATCATGAAGTATTGTTTTCAAAGAATAAATGTGAAATTTTGGATAAAAAGGGAAATACTGTCTTGCATGGGGTTCGCACATCTGATAACTGCTATGGGATTGTTACTACTAATGATCTCACTTGTCACTCTGCCATCATTAGTAACATCGACCTGTGGCATCAAAGATTAGGTCACATGAATTTCAAAGACCTAACTAAGATAGCCAACAAAGAGCTTGTGAGGGGAGTACCTAAACTGGGTAAGAATTTGAGCCATGTGTGTGGACCATGTCAACTTGGAAAGCAAACCCGTGCCCCTCATAAAAAGGTGAACAGCTTTACAACCAAACGTCCTCTTGAATTGGTTCACATGGATTTAATGGGTCCTACTCGCACTGAAAGCATCGGAGGTAAAAGATACATTTTTTTAACTGTTGATGATTTTACTCGATTTTCGTGGGTAAATTTTTTAAAGGAAAAATCTGATACGTTTGATGCTTTCCAGGCCTTAGTCTTTAAAATCCAAAATGAACAGGGTGTTTCCATTGGGCGTATCATAAGAATCCGAACTGATCATGGTCGTGAGTTTGAAAATAGTTCGTTTTCGGATTTTTGTGATATGCACAGAATTAAGCATGAATTTTCTGCACCTATTACTCCACAACAAAATGGAGTTGTTGAGAGGAAGAACAGGGTTGTTCAAGAAATGGCTAGGGTCATGCTCCTTAGTAAGAAACTTCCTCCAAAGTTTTGGGCTGAAGCCTTAAATACTGTTGTTTATGTCATAAATCGCGTGTATTTAAGGCCCGGCACTTTACAAACTCCATATGAATTGTGGAAGGGTTTGAAACCTAATGTAAAATACTTCAAAACTTTTGGGAGTAAGTGTTACATCTTCAAAGATGGAGAGCCTTTGGGCAAATTTGACTCCCGAAGTGATGAAGGTATTTTTCTAGGGTATTCAACCACTAGTAGGGCTTTTAGAGTCTATAACCTGCGAACTTCATCTTTAATGGAATCTATCAATGTGGTTATAGATGACACAGGTGCACCTACTCCAGCAACAAATGAGGATGATAATGATGAGTCTCCAATCTTGGATACGGAATCACAAAATCAAGGAGAAGGTGCGGACCCATCATAAGAAATGGTTACAGAACCATCCTCACAGGTAAGGTCAAGTCCAAAGACGGCTCCAAGGGACATCACTCCTGTTGCCCCTGTCACCGTAAGTCCTGAGCTTAAACCATCAGCTACGGTGAAACTAAATCATCCAGCTCAACAGGTGATTGGAAGTGTCTTGGATCGAATGAAAACCCGAAGACAGATTCGGGATGAGGTATCACATATGTGTTATGTTTCATTAATTGAACCTAAGAATTTTAAAGAGGCCTTGCTAGATGATAGTTGGGTCAATGCTATGCATGAAGAATTATGTCAATTTGAACGTAACAAAGTTTGGACTCTAGTTCCCAGACTTAGAGACATGAATATGATAGGTACCATGTGGATCTTTAAAAATAAATCTGATGAGAATGGTACAGTTGTTAGGAATAATGCTAGGTTGGTTGCTCAAGGCTACACACAAGTAGAGGGTGTTGACTATGATGAGACAGTTGCCCCAGTTGCACGTCTCGAATCTATTCGTATTTTGCTTGGTGTTACATGTTTTCTCGGCTTTAAATTGTTTCAAATGGATGTGAAAAGTGCCTTTCTGAATGGGTACTTGAGAGAAGAGACATATGTTGAGCAACCAAAAGGGTTTGAGGACCCTAAATGTCCTAATCATGTCTACAAGTTAGACAAGGCTTTGTATGGATTGAAACAAGCCCCTCGAGCTTGGTATGATAGACTTACTACCTTTCTTCTTGATAATGATTTTCAAAGGGGTAGTGTGGATAAGACTTTATTTGTGAAACATACTAAGTCTCATATTCTTGTTGCTCAGATTTATGTTGACGATATTGTGTTTGGATCCACTGCTGAACATCTTGGGAAATATTTTTCGGATTGCATGACACATGTGTTTGAGATTAGCACGATGGGAGAGTTGTCTTGTTTTTTGGGTCTTCAAATTAAACAGTCTCCTTCAGGTATATTTGTGTCTCAGTCTAAGTATGCGAAAAATCTTGTGTCTAAGTTTGGTCTTGAGTCTGCCAAACATGCACGCACTCCCATGAGCACTAGTCTTCACCTATCCAAAGATTCCTCTGGTATTGATGCGGATCCTACCCTTTATAGGAGTATGATAGGGAGTCTTTTGTACCTCACAGCCAGTCGTCCTGATATTACTTTCAATGTAGGTGTTTGTGCCCGTTACCGAGCTAGTCCTAAAGAGTCTCATCTTCTTGCTGTCAAATGCATCATTAAATATGCTAATGGGACATTGGGGTATGGGGTTTGGTTTTCTACTGATACTACAGCTGAAATTACTGGTTTTTCTGATGCCGACTGGGCAGGGTGTGCTGATGATAGGAAAAGTACATCCGGGGGGTGTTTCTACCTTGGGAATAATCTGGTTTCCTGGCATAGTAAAAAGCAAAATGCCATCTCTCTTTCGACTGCTGAGGCTGAGTACATTGCTGCAGGCAGTTGTTGTGCACAAATGCTGTGGATGAAGCAAATGCTTCATGATTATGGGATAGAACAGAACACTCTTACTCTTTTCTGTGATCACACAAGTGCCATAAACATTTCAAAAAATCCTGTCCAACACTCTCGCACCAAACACATTGACATTCGTCATCATTTTATTCGAGAGTTAGTGGAAGAGGGCCTTGTTGTTCTTGAGCATATTCCCACTGAGCATCAAAAAGCTGATATTTTTACAAAACCCCTTGATCTTCTTCGGTTTGAGTTCCTTAGAAAGACCTTGGGTGTCATGCTCGATCACTAGAGTGTTACTTGTTACTTGAGTAGGTGTAAGTGTTTTGCCTTATGTATGCTTGGATGTCATAATCTCATTGTCATTGATATCTGTTGTACTTGCATCCAACTTTTTATGTACACTACTTATGCTGCTTACAAGATCTCATTGTTCATTGGTCATAGCTCATTTTGAATGCCCATGCTCATTAACCTCATGATCTCATTCTGTACACATCCTTGAGATTAATTGTTGCAGGGGTTTCCGCACAAGTGATCAAAGTTCTCTATGGACCACTAACAGTGTTTCTTGTACTTTTACAGTGGAATTGACCGATACTAGCATATCATGGGTGATGTTGAGTCTCTTAACCATCTACCATCTGTTTTCACTTCCACGGTTTCTCCCTCAGTTCCTTGAAGTTCGGGCATTAGGAAAAGGCTACCTCAGAGGCACCAACCAGGCCATCCTTTATGATTTTCATTCTTCTCTGGTTTGGTTTCCATACTCTTGAGAGTGAATGCCACCAGTGAGTGCCCACAAGAAAGAAAATGTCAAAAAAAAAAAAAAAAAAAAAGGGGGGGACTCATTGATTGAGGGGGAGCCTCCGCATTTACTCAACAAATACCCCGTGATTCCTAGTGGTTTGACTTTTCTTTGTATTGTTGAGTTACTCTTGATGGAGGTCCAGCCATCCGATCACTACTAGGATTAACTCTAGCTCAGTGACCTCTCATGGATTGCACACACACACTTTTTTTGTGAGCTCTCATGTTGGATTTTGAGTTGTACATTCTCATGTAGCTTATGATCATTGATTATATTTTATCTGCTTTGCTCATGATTTCCAGTGTCATTTTTTTTCAAAAATTGCAAGTTTACGGAATTCATGAATTGCGGATTATTACATCTTCGTCGTCAATTTTGGCTAAATGTGATCATCTACTTTTGTCCCAGGTCTCTCTTCTAGATATTGAGTTTCTTGTTTTATTTAAAAAAAACAAAAAAAACAAAAAAAAAAAAAAACAAAATGTTTTTTTTACCCCGCTCGAGCGGATATTTACACGCTCGAGCGTGTTTTTTCGCCTTGCAGTAGTTTGCTCTTTGCTTTACAGTTCTGAGAGAGGTATTTTTGCACTCGAGCGTCCTTATTCGAGCTCGAGCGGGTGTCAACTTGCCTTGATTCACGCTCGAGCGTTCATACCTACGCTCGAGCGGACCTATTTTGTATAAAACTCCCTCCCTTGACTCTTCAGGTCATTTTTTCCCCTCTTCTTCAGTTTCTCAGACCTAGGGTTTGGCTCGTGGGCTCTGTGTGCACGTTTTCACCTACCTTCTTCCTCTTCCTTGCCGATTTACACTTTGGTTAGTGTTTCCGTCTCTTCTTGTTTGTTTTTTTTTTCTGTAATTTCGGCACATTTGGGGGTTGTATTTCGGGTTTTTGGGTTTTTTGTGTTTCCTTTTTTTTCTCTTTCTCTCCCACTCTTTCACTGAGTCGTTTTGTCTTCCTCATGTTGCATTTCTTGTTTGTGTGTATGGAGTCTGTGTTGTCCGTTCAACCAAGGGTTCTGTGCTCCACATGCTTGAGGTATTTGTGTTTGTGCTACAAGTTTGAGCAACTGTTGTGACCACAAGATGGAGTAGTGTTGCCATAGGAGTTCTCTTGGTTTTTATATCAGTGATTAGCTTCACTAGGTCATTGATATTCTGCCATTGCCATTATGCACATTTTTGCATTCTGCATTTCATTGATATTTGTCCTCCATGATTATGCATTATGCGGTTAATGTTACTAATGTTCTCTGTATTATGCCTGTTTTGCTCTTCGGGTTTGGTTTCTTTTTGGCTTTGTTGGGTTCTCTGGTTTTAGTCATCACTCATCTCATCATGTCCGCCCCTAAACGCCGAAAGGCGACAGTGTCTCGTCCTACCTTTAATTCTGAGAGGTTTCAGACTACTAAGCAAGACAAGTTGTTCCATAAATCTTTTGAGGCTCGCACTATTCACCTAGAATGGAATGTCCAGCCTTACACTTTCGAGTCCATCCCCATCCGTCCATTGTTTGACCCTCTAGGTGGTAATTTAGTGTTGTCTTTTTCTGGGCGTCAAAATCTCGACTGGGTCCGAGAATTTTACTGCAATATTGAGCAAATTAGTGACTTTGAGCCTTCATTCACTACTTGGGTTCGGTCCAAATCCATTTCTGTCACACCTGCTCTCATTCGCCATCTTCTTAGGATTGATCCAGTGTAACCTCAACACTATCCTTTTCCTGTCCCAGGCCGTCCTACCTATGATTTAAATAATGTGACTGACGTGTTATGTGGAACTTCCCGTCCTTGGCCTACCGGTGCATTGATTAAACAGTTTGAACTTCTTCCGGAGTTTAGACTGCTTAATCTGATTGTTTGTGCAAACATCCTTGTGACCACTCACTCCTCCGAAATTAATCAAGACCAAGGTTTTGTTTTGTTTTGTATCGCCCGTCACATGTCTATTGATCTAGCTACCCTGATTATTAGGAAAATGATAGGTGTTTCTGGGAATAAACAGTTAGGACTTCCTTATGGTTGTTTGATCAACCGTCTGTTGTCTGAATTTGGGATTCGAGTGTTAGAGGATGATGAGTTTGCCTTCCCCTCTAGACCTTTCACAAAGAAAACTGTTTCACAGAGTTGGGCTCATGTTAAGGGGGAGTCTTCTCGGGCTGATCCTTCTGCAGGTACCACTGCTGGCCTAGCTGAGGAGGCTGAGTTTGACGCTGCAGCAGCCGGGGGTGAGGAGGATGCTATTCCCCGTGTTCCACCTCGAGCTTTTCATGATCAGCTTCAGCATTTTGAGGAGGTTATGACCCGGAGGTTGGACTTTCTCGATGCCCGTTTTGATGCCTTTGATGGTCGTCTTGGTCAGTTGGAGCAGACTGCCGCTCACATTACTTCTCAGCTGGACCACATCATTTCCTTACTGACGCTTCAGCTGCCACCCCCTCCACCTGGTGCATGATTTCTTGTTTCCTTGATTCCCGGTCAAAAAGGGGGAGAGTTTGGTCTTGCTGTGGTGTATTGCTGTGGTGTTCATCCTTCATTGGTGATATTGATGGTACTGTGGTGTATGGTGTTCATCCTTTATTGGTGATATTGATGGTACCTTTTTTTTTGTTAGATGGTTATTTTGTTTTGTTCATATGGATATTTTGTTCATTTGGTTATGTCACATGGATATTTTGTTCATATGGATATTGTATTCCTTTGGTTCTGTCAGATGGATACGTTTTGATATATTCTTATACAGTTTCACAAGTTTTGGTTTTTCTGGTATGTTGCTAGCCTTTTCACAGGTGAATGTTGGCTGAAGAATTGGATTGATGGACCGATACATGGCAAGATTGGCAAGATTGGCAAGATTGTTTGTTTATAGAGTTGTTTTGAGTTTTTGTATTATTTGTTTTTAATCTTGTCTAGTGCGTGTGTTTAAGGACATTTGTTTAGAAAGGTTTTGTCCGGGAATTGACAAAGGGGGAGATTGTTAGGTCCCTTGATTGTCAAATCCGGATACAAAACTTTGTGTTGTTAAAGTTGTTATTTTTTCAGTGTTTTTGTTCTTCCCGCTCGAGCGGGGACATTGACGCTTGAGCGGAGTTTGTGGTCTCTCAGTATTTTGACAGGTCTGTAAAAGTACTGGAGTGCGTGATTTTGCGCTCGAGCGGGTTATAAAGCACTCGAACGGACCACTGTGTTACCACATGCGTATTTTGTTGAAGCCGCTCGAGCGGGATGTTGGCCGCTCGAGCGGAGATCGCGGACTCAGGATTCCTATTTATACCTGTTTAGGTTGTTTTTAGGACTACTTTTTCCTAGATCTTATTCAAGAGTCCTAGGGTTTTATTTGTAGTTTGGTTCTGAGGTTTTGGTGAGTTTTCCTTGATATTTTTGAGAAGAGTTCTTCACTCATGATCTAAAATACATACATCAAGGAGTTGGTTACTTTAAATTCAAGAGAGAATTCTCTTCGGTGGATTCCGAAGATTCAAGCGTAGAGTTTCAAAAGGCGTTTGATTCTATACGTAGTCGTTAATTCGACAAGTGAGGTTGTGGATTCAACTTCAGGATTGATCAGTTCCGAGACGAAGTCGTGGTGAAAGAGTTACAGAAGATTCGAAGACAAATTGACTGAGTTGGGTAATTTGTGTGTTATCTTTGTAATCTTTCTTACTTCAGTAGTGGATTGATTAGTGGCATTTCGCCCGTGATTTTTTAATCACAATTGGAGGTGTCCAATTGTGGTTTTTTTCACGTAAAAATCGTTTGTGTCAATTTATTATTTATTCTGAAAAACAAACAATCTAAATCACTATCGTAAGTGCTTGTTGGTTTAGATTGTGTGTTTTGGATATTTGGGATTTAGAATATTTTAATCTTGATCTAATCACAAATCACTTAGGATTTTCAGAGAGAATAAAAACATATATAAAATAACTACTATTCATTGAACAAGTCTTTGTGATGTCATAAAAATACACCAAAAAAACTGAAAGTGATACCCAACATCAACTTTTAAAATTATCCCAACACGAACTAAATAGATTATTCTCATCAAAATGAAAGAACCAAACTCATCAAGTATAGTTTAGTTGCATTTGTTGCATTTTTTTTAAACTCATCAAGTATATTATAACTATTTTTGCAAAGACGTGATAGAAAGAATAATGTCAAATTGGAAAATACATGAAGCATACTTGGGACATTGTGAAGTTAAGTTTTCATTTTACTTGAGCCTTACTTAACATCTACATTATGCAATGCAGCCAAGATGACATGGGACTTGCAAGAAATCAACGTTGATTAATATATTTTAATTTATTAATAATCATTAGGACCCACAGAAATACTATTGCTAAATTTTCATTTTATTAGGACTTTAGGAGGCTTACATGAGAATTTTAGTGGTTATTACGTTCGATAGAGTTAGTTTTAATGTGTTTGGTTGACTTAATTTTAATGTGGTTTTTATGTGAGAAATAAGTATTATCATTTAACAAAGGTAAATCATAAACAGACCAGAACAATCCAATTCCAGTCGAGTATGGTAATTTAAACAAAGAAACCAAAAGGCCAACTGAAATAGAATCCACAAAGTTGTTTCTTCATTATCAACAGAAACAACTACATCTCTATACAAGTAAAAAAAAAAAATTATTTAACTGAAGCTCAAGATTATTTTTTCTTTCTATTTTTATTTACAAGAAGCACATAATTTATTTTTAAGCAACTCAATGCCCAAACCGGCTTCTGAAACTTCACTTTGTTAAAATCTTTAGCCTATGATTCCTCTAAAAATCATCATCTACGAAGCAAATAGATTTCCTTTCTATAATAAGTGGAAATGTTCACTTAACACATTCAGGAATTCTACAATCCTCCTTCTACTCCTCCTTTATAACCCGCATTCCATACAATTAAAACATGAAAAGTAAAACATGTTGTTGGACTCCAAAGTCAACATTTTCATTAATAGAGAACAAGAACGGTATTTTTATTGCCATGTCTCACAATAAATTATCAAACTCTTGACATAGACTTAGTCCTACATCAAAATTAAATTTTCTCAAAAAGCCTTGAAAAAGAGAGCAAAGATGTCACTATCTGGCAGGTGGCTAATTGTCTATATGCTATTCGATAGATCAATATGCTAAGATAAATTTCAAGAGACAAACCTGGGATCCATAGTTACTTCGTTTGCTAGTCATACAATTGTACTTGGTAGAAAAGGGCTATGTTGTACTCTTTCTTCCCCATATGTGAAGACGGGCCATGCAGTAATCAGACAATTATGTTCTGACATGAAAATAGATACAACTATGGATTAAGATACGATACTGTCAACTGCTGCAATAGCGAGGGGTAGTCGGTTCTTAAACTTTCAAACACATTTTTAAACGTTTAGGTATTGAACCAACAAAGCAGTCCTCAAAACCTCTCTATGACATGTTTACATACACTTGGTGAGCATAAATCAAAAAGATTAGTTTGATCACCATCACAGGAAAACAGACCAACCCTTTTTCACAAACATTGGCACATAAGGCATGAATGAATGACAAATCTCTCTTGCAACCCACTGAAAGTTGCATCGATATATATATATATATATATATTCTTGATTTCATTAATTAATCCAGCCGAAAAGGGGTCATAGAGAGGGAAATAGGGGGTTTTGCAGAGGGGTTTGGGAAGAGGGTTTCACCTGGTGGTAAGGGAGTTGCAGAGAGGGGGAAAGGGGAAGAAGAGATAGATTGAGAAGGATATATCTATTACTTCAAAATAATTCACCATATCAATTTTTTTATAATTATTTCGGTAAAACTTTATTTTTAAATTACTAAAATACAACAAAGGTTAAAATTAAATTATTTAGGCCCTTCATGTTTTAAAAAAAAATTTGGGTCTTCTATGAGACCGAGGTTGACAGACCTAAGAGAGAGAGAGAGAGAGAGAGAGAGAGAGAGAGACCGAGAGTAAGAGAGAACCTGGGAGGATGCGGCGGTGGTCGTCGTGATTTGCTGCAGCGATGGTAGCGATGGCGGTGGCGAGCGGCGGTGGTCTGCACTGAGGTGAGGTTGGGTGAGGTTTGGTGCTGACAAAATCTATATGTGAGAGAGAACACCAGATGTGTAAAATTAAACAGGTGCCAACATTTATTCATTTCCCTCTATTTCATTCAACGTTTAGCAACAAAACTACTAATTTATCAGAAAATAGTGACAAATGTTATTAACGGCGACCAAACCATTAGTCGCCAAAAGTGAATATTGGCCGACTAACTTCCTGGTAGCCAAAGACTAACAGTAAATGTCTGTTTTGCATTGGAAACAAAATACATAAATAATTAATAACAAATCGCAACTAAATATTTTAGTCGCTAATTATTTTTTAATCCCTCCAAAAATTTGAAATCTCCCTCCAAATATTTTAGTTTTTGCGACTAAAATATTCTTTTGTCACTAAAAATATACTTTTGGCGACCAAACTTTTGGTCGCCAAAAAAAAAAAATATTTTTCTTTTCATTCGGCTACTAAACAATTTTAGTAGCTAAAACTAACTATACGGCTACTAAAATATTCTTTTGTCGCTGAAAATATACTTTTGGCGACCAAACTTTTGGTCGCCAAATATAAAAAATATATTTTTTTTTTCATTCAGCTACTAAACAATTTTAGTAGCCAAAACTATCTATACGGCTACTAATTTTTTTTTAGTCGCCAATTGTGATATTTTAGCGACTAAATTTTTTTTAGTCGCCAATAATCAATATTTCCCGACTAAAAAAAATTAGTAGCTAAATATTTGACTTTTGCCGACTAATATTATTTTTAGTCGCCAATTCCACAACTTTTGGCAACTAAATTTTTTTTAGTCGTCAAAAGTGCATTTTGTTGTAGTTTATCAGTCATGGTCAGTAGAATAGTCTAAACCAAATTGACACTAAAATGAAATTAATTCCCAGTTGATATGGACATTTTGAGAAAAGTAAGGCATTTGAAACTTCATTAGAGGATAAATAAGCTAATAAATAGAATGCAAATCATCTGTATCACCCTTTCATTTTATTTTTTTATTGGAAATAGTCTAGTTTCTCAAGTGTACAACTCCATTTCATGTATACTACTACCTATGTTACACGGACTCAGGTGTGGGTATCGGGTGCGGGCGCGGGTGCGGGTGCGTATCTGGGAGTCGGACACTTCAAAATTAAAAATTGAGAATACGTGGATATGGATCCAAATGTGGATACGAATACGAGGATACGTTAAATAGTTATTTTTAAAATATATTTATTATATAAAAATGAGTTAAATAGTTTTTTTAAATATATTTATTATATGAAGATGAGTTAAAAAAAGTTGGCCCAACAATTTTTTTATAAATAGAATCAAATATATGGATAAGTGTAGACACCCCATTTTTGACTGCCCTTAAGACTTGGACGCGACTGATGGTTTACATGGTGGAGAAAGGTGTGCAGGGGAAAGGTTCAGTTTCTTCGGCAAGGAGAGAGTCAAATCTCAACATCATATCCCTTTTTGGACCAAAACAATCTTGATCAAAAGATTTTAGACCTTAAAACCCTCTCTTTCAGAACGTTTTTGAAATAAAGTTCCTACAATGTTCCGAGGCTCACATTTTGTTAAATGTCGCGCTTTTCGATAAACCAAGCAAGGACAAAGTGGAAATGAATGAAACAGAGATGAAATCTTTAAAAAATCTTTCAAAACACCTTACTTAGGGGTTTGGAGTTGAAGAAAAGAAGAGAAGAGGGAAGAAACTAGTTTGGGAGAAGTTCGGCATGAATCCGGGTAGGAGAGAGTCGACCAGCCCTCGCTGAATCGGGCTTCTTCATTTGCATACTTGGATTCTAGCTATGAGGCCACCACCGTTGGAAATCTTACTTCTGGGGCTTCATTTTTCACTCAAGAATCTCCTAAATCCAATTCCGGACGGGGGAGATATGATTGGTTGAAGCAGGGCATCACCCCGGTTGGACCGAATCTGCGCGGCTTCACCAAAACAGGCATAACTTTTTTCACAGGAGGAATTTTGATGCAAGGTTTGTGCCATTGGAAAGATAACTTCTGGGGATTCAATTTGGACACCTGAAAGACCACTTTTGGACTTCCCAATCACTGGCCGACCACCTTTCTTTCCGAAAGACCAATTTTTTGTCCTGAAATACCAGAAAAAGTAGCAGGCCGACCAGAAAAGGTGGTCGGCCGACCACCCGAACCCTTTGAATTGGTCAGCTGACCAGGAAAATTGGTCGACCGACCACCTAAACTGGTCGGCCAGTTTTCTCCTTTTTTGTCTCATTGAGTTGAAGCCAGCTGTACCAGTTGGAAGCCTCAGAATGCATCCTCCATACACGTGTATGGAGGATGTTTAAGCTTGCTTTTTAGCTTCCTTAAGAAGCTTTAGAGCCTCTCCTCTATAAAGGAGGGGCTGAGCTTCCATTGCAAGGGTTGAATCCTTTGGTTAAGGCATACATACACCCTCCTCCATAACTCTCCATTCCAAGCATCAAAACCCCATTATTCTTGGCCATTTTACACTACACCTCATAGCCTACCACCTCCACCATCCATTCAAGCATCGTGGAGGTCATTTGCAGAGCTTGAGGAGTCACATTCTTGGTCCAGAAGTTGCTGAGAGTCGGCTCTACAAGGGTAAGCCTCTATTTCCCCCATTTTTGCATTATTTTGCTCCATAGTTTAGCCTTATTTGCAAGCATTTTTGGACTTTGACATAAGCTGAAAAAAGTTTTCTTTTGAGCTTACAAACATGTTTTCTTAAGGTCACTTTTCTATTTGGGGTCATTCTCCCCCTTTGCATGCTTCATTTCCTTATGTTTAGGGCCATGCATTAGAGCATTTGCATTGGCCTTGGTTTGGCCTCTTAGCCACTGAAATCTAGTGGATTTTCAGTGGCTTAGATGTGTTTTTGAGCCCTAAAATCAGAAAGGGGTGACCCTCTCACCCCTTGTCCTCTTTACTAGCATTGTTGGCCTTCCAAAGGGGCTCCATCTTGAATGTTGTGAAGTCACATTTTAGGCCCTATTTTGTGAGTTTTAAGGTCTGCCTTGACTCTGTCCGAGCCCCTTTGGCCATATTTTATGTCTATGATGCATGTGTAGAACAATCCCACTCAAGGCCTTTCAAAGGGTCTTTCATTTGCATACTTCCTAGGTTGATTTCAGGGCCTTTTTGGTGAGTTTTAGGGCTGTCATAACCTATTTCCAGAGGTGGTTTTTCCATCATTGATGTCCATCATGTATGTGTAGAGTAACCCTCTTATTGGCCTTTCAAAGGAGCCCATCATTTTTGCATGCATTAACTGAGTTTCAGTGGTTATTTGGACATATTTTGACATGGCATACATCTTTTTTTGACTGGTTTGGTGAGCCCTCATATGCTTCATATAGTTGTAGAACAACTCATGGTTCACTAGCTTTCTTTGCATGCTTTGTTGAACCTTGATTTTAGCACATTTTGGCCATGTCTTAAACTGATAATGTGCTTATTTTGGACTGCCCTAGCTCTGTTTTTGGGTCTCATGTTTGAATGATGTTTGTTTTGCATGCTTGTAGTTCAATACCCATGCTTAACTTTGAGGTCTGAGGTCCATTGCATGCAAGTGCTGAGGTATTTTCATGCTTTGGGGTCGTTTTGCATCACATTTTAGAGCCTATGTTAATTCCATATTGCCATGTTTTGTACTCTTTAAATGCGTTTGAGAGTCGGGCTTGTATGCTTTGTTTTCGGACCATTGAATGAGCTCCATTTCGTTGCATTCCGAGCCATCATTTTAGGCCATTTCCCCATTGTTTCAAACCTGCCTAGGGTCTGTTTGGGGCTGGTTTTGCCTTTGGTGCATTGCTTTGGGTACCTCTAGTGTAACGCACTTCACTAGTGCCGGTACCCGGGCCCCCTAACTTGCATTGTGTGACATATTTGCATGATTCGGGACCACTTTGCTTGCTGTTTCAGAGCTGTATCATGTGCTATTCTATGCCATATTGCATCCCTTGCCATGCTTTGCTAGAGTTGCACTTTGTGCCTTAGGATCGGTCCCTTGCATCACGCATGTTTGCATGTGTTTCGGTTGTCTTATTTCCATCATATGGCCACTGATTTGAGTGTGGCTGAGGTTCACTCATATTGGTTTAAGTGCACCTTGCATTGTGTATGCCATGTTGCAATGTGTTGTGCATGTTATGTTGCTAGCATTGTGTATGCCATGTCATTCCTCACATTGTGTATGTTAGGTTGTTAGTAGCATTGAGTATGCCATAGGTTGTTAGTCGCATTTAGTTCATGAGCATTATGCATGTCATGTAGTGTTAGCATTGTATATGCTAGGTGCATGTTTGCATTTTCATCCCTTGCATGTTTGCGTCATCCAGTGGCATTGTATCTAGGATTGCATGTTAGAATTGCATTCATGCATATTGCATTGTGTTTGGAGTAGGGTTTAGTCCAAACACGGGAAACGAGGGACGTTTCGTACTCCAAGTGACGAAACGTGTCTCAATTCCCGGTCACCGACACACCGGATTATCCATGATGGAGTTTAGGCCTTGTTGCGTTCATATATGCATTCATTTCACATCGAGTCGTCCAATTTGATTCCTCGGCCATCATGCATCGAGATGCGTGATTGGTGGCACGAGGATCGAGGACTACACTCCCTAGAGCTTGTGCAATGACGGGAGAGTGGTCATGCACACATGTGTTGCAAATACCTTGCTTTCTCTTTCTCTTGCCTTTGTTGCAGAAAAACTAGAAACTGGAGGCAGGAACTGGTCAGCCGACCAGCTTTTCTAGCAGGCCGACCACCCCTTTTGGTTTTTCCCACATAAACTGGTCAGTGGGTGGTCTCCAAGCCCAATAGCTGGTCGGTGGCCCTCCCACAGCTTCCCAGAGTGGAGTTTCAGCCTCTCGGAGCTTTGTGCAAGTTTCTGGATTCAATTGCAAACAAAGGCGAGTCAAGGCATCGCAATGGAATTTATCGACAAGGCAAATTGAGCATGCATACACCCTCCATCATTCCGAGCAGAGCTGAGGCAGTCCATTGCACGTAGCATAGCATGCTAGTTTACTTTGCTTACCTAGTTCATTTGTTAAGTAACTAGTGTTGTGTAATAATTCGTTATTTATTTTGGTTGTGTAATATTCATTCAGACCCTCCGAGCGAGGGCAATGTTGTAATAAGTGTGTGTGTGTGTGATGCATGTCTCCCAACCCCACGTCTTTCTCCCTTTTATTTACCAGCTTATGATGGTTAGATTAGGGCATGTTTCAATTATCATACTTATGTTCGCATGTTTGCATCATTCATCTATATTGCATGCACCGGGCTCGGCGGATCATACTAACTGCATTTGTATTTCAATTCCAAATTGAATACGTGTTAGTTGTAACATCATCATATGCCATCTTAGAATAGCCGAGCCTATTGTAGTTGCATTCCTGCATGTGTTGCATTAGGCATTTCTGTATAGTTAGGATCATACATGGATTTCTAACATAGCTTTTGTTTTGGCTTGGAGTACTTGGTAAGCGTTTATGCTTTAGCATCCTTGCATGCGTGTGAGTGACTACCATGATAGCATGCTTTCCATGAGACTAACTGCTTATGTGATATAACTGCCTGAATGCCTGTGGGTGAAGGTTGGGTTATTTGGATTGGAACAATTCATCAATTGTGAGTTTTAAGCCCACTTGAGAGTGGCAAATCATCATGTTTTCTAAGCCCACCTAAGGGTGGCAAATCCACATTTTAGCCTACTTGCGAGTAGCAAACCATTTTTCGAAACAAACATGAAATGTTTTGTTCCAATTCAGGCAATCCAGTCTATATTTGTATGCTGTGCGCATCACATAGTAAATCTAGGCTAATAACCGGAATAAGAACGCATAATGTTTTCAAAACTAGATATCATGGTTAGTAGAGGCCGATCTTTGATCAGGCGAGCGGGGGTGCTCACGAAGTTACCTTCCCCAATCGTACCCAAGTTCCCGAGCTGAGGTAACTTTGGTGATGACGGACATGTGGCCTTAGGCAACAAGTCAGGGTTTCCTAAATTTCCCAAAATAAAATATTTAGGTGGCGACTCTGTATCTGGCAAAGCAGTCCATGTTTGGCACTTTTTTCAAAAAAATCTATTTTAAAAAATGATTTGCCGGATTTGGACTCTTTGATGATTCATCGGTCTTGCATTGCACTCCGCGAGATTAGATACAGGACCGTGACACAAATTGAGTCCGAACTGTAGCGAGGCCCAGTCTACAATAAGTCATATAATAACCCATGTTATTGTACAATAGAGTTTATAAATAGGTCCAAATATTTTATTTATTTATTTGGATCCAACCCATTAAGGTTTATTATGATACAAGCCAGCCAGTAGGTCTAATTTTTTTCTTTATTTTTTTGAGTCCAACCCATTATAGTTTAACATATCAATTATTATGATACAAACTAGTGTCCAGACTTTCTATTTATTTATTTGGGTCTAGCCCATTAGGATTTATAATATTAACTAGCCAATAGCCCAAGCCTTTTATTTATTTATTTGGTCCAGCCCATTAGGGTTTGATACAAACAAAAGCAGCAGCAGCACGATAAGTATGTCCTTCTCCTCTTCGCCTCTCTCTCACGCGCACAACAGCACGATGGTCTGTTTCTTGTCTTCTCTTCTCTCACACACGCACAGCACAATCGAGAGAGATATCGAGGGAGAGAAGGAGATCGAAAGACACGATCAAGATCTTGAACCCATACATCAATGTAAGTATCTTAACCTTCTTCTTTCTTTTTGATTAGCCGAGCCCAAGAGAGAAGAGGCGAATCCGACACAGATCCCACACTCGCACCCGTGTTGTGTCGTGTCGTGTCAACACGGGTACTTCGCCCCAAAGTGCCGAGTCCATGTAACATAGACTACTACTAGAGGACAATGACATGTTTTTTTTTTTGTTGGGGGGGTTGAATAAGTCATAAATTAAAAAGACAAGAGGTTACACTAATACAAGGGGCATGCCCTCGGCCTTAACAGAAGCTACAAAAATTGCCAACATAGCAAAAATCTACCACCACTAAAAAAAACTAGACTATGTATTCACCTATTCATATTTGCCATGGCAATCAACACAAAAATGTCCATCTGTTCAGATTAAACGATTTTAATATGTTCTGGAACCTCATACAGAATGTATGTTGAACATGAACATATTTTACGTTCTCAACCACCTAAAACAAAGATAAACACAATACAAGAGCAATCCCTAGCGCAGCCCGCAAGGTTTGGCCAAAAGAGTTCCTATCTGGATAAAAACTAGCACTAGACAAATATATACAAATTAGAGTAAAACTTTCTTCACGCTTTAGGCGCTCTCAGCAACCATCTGTACTTGCAGTTTTCTTCTAGCAAGGTGCACCCAGCTACCTTTGATTCCAGCAGCCCCAGTGCCCAGCTTTCTCTCACTTTATGTTAATAAAACCTGTCCAATATACAAAATTACCTAAGAACACCTCAAGTAGACAAGGTTGTATTACCATATACAGTTTTCCAAATCACAATCACCAACACAAATAACATATATGCTCACATCACTCAACCCTCTATTGAGAAGCTCATAACACTCGATAGGAAAAAACAAGCACACAATATATAAGCTCCCATCACTCAACTTCTTTAGTACCATAGATTTTTGGATATCTCATCATGTGCAGCTTCAATTAGGGGCTTTGCTCAGGATTATGTATAAGAGAGATCAAAGGAGCATCACTTGATTCTATTGATTTAAAAGACCAACAATTTTAACCTAGTAATATATTCCCTCTCTTGTGTTCTCTTCTCTCTAATCTCTCTCTCCACTGCCTTTACCAAATTAACAACAGGCACACAAGTGGAAGAAAAAGCATGCTTCTCCCCAAAGCTAATCACATAACAAGCCAAAGCCAGTCAATTTTATACAAAGCATAGAAGACTAAAAAACCCAATTTAACAAATAAAACCATAAAACCAATCCATTAACACTGACTGAAGATCATGAGTGTTTAAAGAGCAACCCATTGATCATTCCATCACCAATTCCACAAAACAACAAAAACCCATCACCAGAATTGTTGAAAAACACACAATATAACATGAAAATTATAGAATTCAAATGAAAAGGAGACAAAGCTGAAGAAGCTTACAATAAAATGGGTATTATAGCTTGGCCTTTGGTTCAGACTGGTTAATAGTGGTGGCATTAAAGAGAGAGAGAGAGAGAGAGCGTGATGAGAGAAAGTGGGGCATGGGTTTTGATACCCACCCTGTTCTAGCCGACCCAATAAGGAAGTGGAGCAGGAACCAATTTTGCTACCCGTCCTGTTTTCCCAACTGTCTAATTATTAAATATATTTATTTGTATATAATATATAATTTAATTTTTTATTATAATAAAATTAAAATATTAAAATATTATACTTAATATTGATTTTTACTTATTTATTTTTTATCATATATTTTTTTTGCTCACATTTTTATATCTTAGAATTAAGTATAAATTGTTATCCATAATATACTATATTATTCATAATTTTCATTAAAATTTTTATTCTTTAACTTATAAAATTAATTCATTTCTTGTTCCGCACTCACCACTCCCGATTTGTCTCATCCTTAATATGATACCTGATGAAAGTAAATTACTACAAAAGCCTATTTTGTCAACTGGATTAAAAATCAACTTTTTAGTTTTTTAGTTTTTTTGAGTCACATCATTTCTCTATTTTTTATACATTATTTTTATAAAAAAAAAAGTCACAAAAAAAAAAAAAAAACCAAAAAACGGACTTTTAACCAACTTCTGAAAATAACCCATGCCATGCCCAACCTGTAAGGCAAAGGACTTAGAGTAAGTAATGAAGATCAGTGTAATATAATAATTTCATTTATTTCGTTAATTTATTAAGATAACTGTTGCTCCTTTGTCTCTTCCAATTTCTCTTTTGGTAGCTTCTAAAAAAAATAAAACTCTTTATATCTATTGTTTAATTAAAGAATTTAATCAAAACTTCTTCAGAATAAAACTTCACACATTAAGGACGAATACAAATTTTTTTTCTTTCAAAAGTCTAGCATACATCACTATTACCAAAATATTCTCAGTAAGTAATTTAATATTTTAAATTTTAAAATTATATAACTTTTATCTAAATGTCGCTTTTTTAATGAAATTAGTATTTTTAGATTTTTCTTATCAATATCTATCAAACAAGTTTTTATGCTGGTTATGAAATTCTTTAAAAAAAATAAAATATAATTTTTACCATCGAAATTAACGTCAACGGTAAAATTTTACTCTATCGCATAGTAAAATTTTAATTTTTAAATAGTAAAATATTATCATCAACACTAAGCAATGTAGTCACTATAATTATTAATAAATAAGGGAGTTTTGGCGAAAGTAAAAGTCTACAGTAATTTAGAAATAGACTGTCACTAAACAAAACTCAAATAAAATTTTTACATCACAAAAATGGTCCAAGGAGAGGGTTTTGGCCGAAAACACCCTTTTTAATTATGCTACCTTTGCAAACAAAATATTAAAAAGTATTTTATCTCCTTACACTGCAAAATTCCACTCATACCCTTATTTCTCTTTTTTCAAAATTTGTGTCCCTAATATTTCTCTTTTTTTAAATGAAAATAAGTCAAATTTTCAAGCCAAAATATTCTGAAGTGAACAATGAGTAATGATATGCAAACATGAAAACCAAATTTGTATACAAAAAAAGAGTACATGTTCTTGATACTATTTTATTTAATTACGTGCATGTAAACTTATTTTTTGGGTGAATCGTGCACGTAAACTTGTAACTAGAAACAATGATTAAGCTTTCACCTTGTACATGGTATAATTTCTATCAAGCACTTAATAGAGTAATGGTGATTTCATTGCCCATAGTTGTTGCTTCATGTTGGTATTTTTGCATAATAATACATGAAAAATATATAAAATAAATTAAATAGAAATAACAAAACAATTTTTTTTTATTAAAAGGATGAAATACAAAATAAACGACACAACTAAAAATACAGAAATGAATTAGATTACATTACTAATAAAACAAATTATTAATAGATTAGAACTTATCAAATTTAAGAACAAATGATAAAAAAAAGAATCAGACTGAAGCCTACACTAGATAGTTTCCTTAAAACAAATTCACCGCCTCCCGATGGATGCTGAAGGCATGCCGGCATCTGTCACCCAGGATATGATGATTGAAACCAGCTAATACAAAAGCACCTTTTGAATAGCTTCGGTGAGCTTGACAATGGATGCACTCTCTCTAATAAGAACCAAAGAAGATGCTAACAAAAGAAGATAGGAAAATTTTCTTTGGTGTAAAAAACTATCTCCAACTTTTTATCTCAAAACACCATCTTATTTTCCATCACAAAACCTCTATAAAAATAACCTACTTAGTTGGAGGAGAAAGGCCTCTATTTATACTAGTAGAGGAGAGCCTTAGCCATGAAAGCTGATACCAATGGGGTCATCAAATGTCATCAACTCCAGCAATTGGGGCTAGAGTTAAAAAGGTTCAAAACTCCAAAACCATTATATAAATCATAATGCGTATATAATGCATAAGTTTTGGGAATTAAACTAGATAGGTTGCAAAATGGATATGGGTGTTGGGTCACAAATTTGTCCAAGCCCAATCTCAAACACATGCACAAACTAAGCCCAGCATAGCTCAGCTCAAAGCTCAAGACTAGGTCCAAGTCCAAGTCTAAGACCAAACCCAACACATGCACAAGGACAAGTCTACGTCTAGTCCAAACCAAGACTGTGTCCAAATCTAAACCTAACTTTATTGATGCCCACTTTATGAGACAATTCTCATTCACAACTCAATGGTTTCAGCTTTTTATTTTTGTATTGCAATCTTTTCACTTAAAAGAATACAAAACCACTTTGACCCACCTCAATTAACGGTTGGGTCCCACTTTAATTTCAAATTAAAGTTACCGAAAAATCATTATCTCCGACAGTCCCCCACATGAATAAAATTGGCCGAATAAAGAAAAACAGACAATGCTTAACAACAAAGACTCAGAGAGAGAGCACACAAAATAACCCTGCATCAGAAAAATGTAGTTGTTGGCGTTGAACCTTTCGTAGTGAAGCCTATCAGATTTACTAGCTGATCAGTGAAAATGATGCCTTGAACTATTATGTTGTTTGTGTAAATCGAGAGAATAGATATCACACAAGAGTCACTCTAACCATTGTTCTTGTTCTCACTAGTATGTCCGGTTTGGCCCTGGAACACTAGCCTAGTTCAGTGAGTGTTTTTAAAGAATTCAGCCTTGTCATTTCTTAAAGAAGCGGCCCCACTTCGCACTCACATAGGTGACCTACATAAGGTATCTCATTATACCACAGTTGACTATTCGCAACACTTTGGTCATTAAAATCATCAGCTTAACCTTCCACCCCACAGGGTCTCACTATATTAAGGAATGGGTAGGAGGATTTACCTCCACAGTGACTCACCTGTTCCATGCAATTAGGTTGTCCCTTTAAACCTGGATCTTGGGATCTCCAGTCAACTAGGTTGGGTTTTCTGTTCCGGCAACATTCGTTAAAGGCCTTAACCCGATTCCTCTTGACGAATTCTTACTAGCTCTTAATTTAACCATTTGGTTAGCGAATCTACAATTGTCCTTAGAATTTAAAAAGTCTATAGTGACAACACAAGAGAGTAGATTTTTTTTTTTTTTGATTCAAATGAAAAGAGAATAGAGATAAGAGTTTAGTACAGACAAATAAACAAAAAGGGTTATCAGACCCTCCTTAAACTAGCAAACACCATGTCTGTAACTAAAAAGGAAAGGATAGAACTGGATGGGTCATCTAAGAAGACAAGATGCTCTGTTTGGTTGGCTCCAATGTTGGCAAGTGCATCTGCACATTGGTTAGCTTCTCTTGGAATATATTGAATGCTGTAGTTGCATCTTCTCAGCATGAAGTTTGCATTTTCAATCAATGCTCTATATAGGCAAGAGCTTTCAGCTCCATCTTTGATAAGCTGCATTGCTAGTTGGGAATCTGTCTCAAGTTCTATGTTGGCCACTCCTTTTTACATGATGATTGTTAGTCCCCAGTATGGACCCCAAAGTTCTGCCTCCAAGCTCGTGCAGTTTCCTAAATAGCCATGGTATCCCCACAGGCAAGTGCATACTTCATCTCTTAGTAGACCACCATACACATATTTGCTTGGATCTCCTTTAGAGCTTTCATCAGTGTTCAATTTCAGTTTCCCTGCAATAGGAGAAAACCAGTTAGTTAGTCTTAGTGTCGAATAATTTGGGTAAAAGGGGTTTAGAAAAGCTTCCTGGATTTCTTAAGCTTGCTGGAGTATTCTGGTTGTGCTAATGTATGTAGGTTGAGTTTCATTTTCAAACACTTCTTTGTTTCTATCTTTCCATATATTTCAAATGGCAATCAAGAAGATTGTTGCCCATTAGGTTTCAGCCATCTTGTTTTTCCTTTTTATGTTGGATTTTAACCATTCAGGTAATGGTTTCCTGTCTTCTTCTTGCATTTTAACCATTCAAGTAATGGTTTCCTGTCTTCTTCTTGCCACCAATTGAGATTTTTCAGATTAATCCAAATGATTTTAGCTTTGGGGCGATCTCTCAGTAGGTGACTCATGTCTTCTCTTGCAGTTTGGCACCTGTAACAAGTGTCTGAATCTGCAAGATTCCTTGTGAGTCTCATCTAGTTATAAGGAGTCTTCCATGCATGGCCAGCCAGAGAAAGCTTTTTAACTTCTGTTGGGCTTTGATTTTCCAAACCCATTGCCAATCCAAACCATTCTCTTCTTGTTTGGTAATGGAATTGTAAGCTGCTGTAGTAGTAAAGTTCCCACTGGTAGTTCCTTTCCAGGTAGGAGTATCCATGAAAGTCACAAACCTAGGTTTATAGATGTTGAGAATGTTTTCTTTGTCTTGTTGGGAGATCAGGTGTTGAATTGGGGTCAAGTCTCATTGGCCTTTATCATCAAGTATGGAACTAATTGTTGTTGTGCAATCAATGGGAGAACCCTAATTATTATTGCATAGTGGTTTTGTGCCACACCACCAATTAGTCCAGAGTGATATATTCTCTCCATTCCCCACATTCCATTTGATATTATCCTTCAATACCTCTCTATTTTTAATTATACTTTTCCATGTGTGAGATGCTTTTCTCTTTGTGGGACAATTGGAAATGGAATGGTGCTTAAGGTATTTGATTGAAGAATTTTACACCAGAGATTGTCAACTTTACTAATAATTTTCTAGCCCAGTTTAGATATTAATGCAAAATTCTATTCTCTGATTTTCCTAATGCCCAGCCCACCATTTCTTTTACTTTTGCAAACTTGATTCCAATTAACAAGGTGAACTTTTTTAGCAGTATTAGTACTACCCCATAGGAAATTTCTATTTAAGCTGTCAATTTTATCACAAACATCCCTAAGTAATTCCATAGTTTGCATGAGATGACTAGGTATGACAGAGGTAACAAATTTCACAAGGGTGATTTTACCAGCTAAAGAAAGATTTCTGGCCTTCTAACTGGACAACCTGTTATTCATTTTCTCAATGATGTCTTTTATGTGATTTTTATTCATTTTGCCATGGAGCAAAGGGGTTCCTAGATACTTACCCAGGTCATTAGTAAGAGAGATACCACATTGGTAGTTAAGGGAAAGAGCTTCACTTCTAGGAATGTTGGAGGAAACAAAGATTTTGAATTTTTGGAAGTTAATTTTTTGCCCAGATATTTCACAAAATTCATTCAAGACTTCCATGATGCAATCACAGTTTCTTCTATTTGCTTTGACAAAGAGAATAGGGTCATCAGCAAAGACAGGTGGGAGATAAGGGTACTATGTTTAGCCGCTTTAAGTCCATTCCAAGCACCACTCTGAGTTTTGATTCTTATCATGTTAGAGAGATTTTTCATGCAAAGTACAAACTAGTAAGGGGATAGAGGGTCGCCTTGCCTAAGGCCTCTCCCAACACTAACGTTAAGAAGGGTCTATCCATTCCAAATGATAGAAGAGCTGACAATAGAAACAAAATTCATGATGAGAGTAATCCAATCAGAGTTGAGATTAAATTCTTTGGCGGTATGATGGAAAAACTCCCAAGAGATACGGTCATAGGCTTTTTCAAGGTCAATCTTAAGCATCATGCCACCAGTTTTGCCTTTCTTATTCCTAAGGGTATGTATGATTTCCTGGGTTTTGATGATATTATCAGTGGTAGTTCTGCCTAGGATGAAACTACTTTGATTGGGGCTAATCAAGTTAGAGAGCAGGGGTCTAATTCTATTGACAATGATTTTGGTGATGGTTTTATAAGTTACGTTGCACAAGCTTATGGGTCAAAATTGTTTAATAGTCTCAAGATTCTCCAGTTGGGAATTAACATAATTAGAGTTTCATTAACCTCCTTAGGGATGTTCTGGGTAGAGAAACATTGTTGGACAAAGTTATGCATGGAGGTTCCCACAATATTCCAGTTTTTATGATAGAAAACAGCTTGTAAACCATCTTTTCCAGGGGCTTTAAAGGCTTTTATATTTTTTATGGCATTCCAGATTTCATGATTAGTTATGGGAGCTAGGAGATTATCATTGTTTTCTTTGGTGAATCTAGTGTTAGTGATATTCCTCCAATTATCCAACATAGGAGTCTCCTCATGATTAAACAGATCATTGAAATGTTGATTTATGTGAGTTTTGATATCTTCAGGTTTGGAGAGCTAGATGCCATTATCATTCTTGAGCATATTTATTTTCAATTTTCTACGTTTGGTGAAGGTAGATATATGAAAGAATTTGTTATTACGGTCTCCCATCGTGAGCCATTTGACTCTAGATTTTTGAAACCAAATAAGCTCTTCTTTTATTATTTTATAAGATCTTGTTCTAAGAGGAAGAGGTTATGGGAAAAGGATTGAGTTTGAGATTTTTTAATTCTTTCTATTCGGGCTAAGAGTGTTCTTTTCCTTTTATAAACATTCCCAAAGACTTCTTTGTTCCAGTTTTTCACATCATGGGTAAAACCATCTATGGCCTCTACCAAATTAGAATCCATATTAGCCCAAGACTTCATGACAACATCAGAAAAAGTAGGGTGGCAGAGCTACGTTGCTTCAAATCTAAAAGGCCTAGTATTAGGATTAGAGGGATGCATACCTTGTGTGATTACAACAAGTGGAGAATGGTCTAAGTAAGTCCTGGGTAATGTCCTTCCTGTTTCTTCAGGAAATAGAGCTCTCCATTTGTCATTGCTCATGGCTCTGTCTAGACGCTCCATGGTATTTGCCAAGCCTGTTCTGTTGTTTGTCCAGGTGAGTCTAGGGCCGACACTTCCAAGGTTAATGAGATTGCAGTTGTTTATTCTTTCAGCGAATCTCTAAGCTCGGTTGTGGTTGTAATTGGGAGAGTAACTTTTTCTTTCATTATGATTGCTAACATCATTGAAGTCTCCCGCTACCATCTAGGGTTTCTCTATGCCCCTAGCTATGTCTTCAATGCTGTTCCAAATTTCTTACCTTCGTGAGGAGTTGGGGCTGGCATAGACAGCTGAAAGTATCCATTCCTCATAGTCCTCTTTATGGATGGTGGCATGGATGACTTGATTAGTGGCATGTGAAATTCTTATATTGACATGGTTAATGTCTCAAAATAGCCAAACACCTCATGCTCGTCCTTTTGGATCCACTACTGTTGCAGTAGTAAACCCTATGTTGTTAAAGAAGTTTCCTATGGAGCTATATGGAACTTTAGTTTCCATAAGGATGAGTATCGCTGGTTTATGAGTGCTAACTAGCTCTTTCATGTTGCATTTAAAGGCATTATTGCCTGCCCCTCAGCAGTTCCAGAAGAGTATGTTTAGTGAATCCATATCAGGGTATTCAGGAAGATGATCGATGTCCAAACCAGTGATTATGCTGTGGATCCATCTATGATCTTGCTCCATTGATCTCATGGAGGCCATTTACACTGAGTGAACTGAGAGCTCTGCTCTGAGGTTCCAATTTTGTTTGACTCTCAACTATATCTGCTCTATCCACCATACCATAGTGACCAGGTGAAGTGCTTCTCTCCTTTGATTGAACAATAGATTTAGAGGTGATTCTTCATCCAGTGTGTAAACACTTTCGGTCTTGTACTCTCTTCGGTCTCCATGGCTGATTCCTGGATCGGGGGCTTTTCTATGTTTTGTGGTTGTGGTTCCATCTCTTCTCACTGGTGTATGTTCAGAGAGAGGTGGGTTAGGTGTTTGGTTTGTTTGTGATACATCATTCATTTTTACCATTGAGATTTCCAGTGATTCGATATCTTTTCCCAATGTACTGGGGTTTTCAGGTGTCAGATCACTAGTTTGGTTACTATAGGGGGTTGGGATAAAGTATCCTTATCTTCAGAGATGGTTTCTTTAGAGGGGTTCTGATTATGTTGGATATGGGTTTGCTTTGGATTAACAATAGGTTATTTTTCCTTGGGCTTGTTTGGGGTTTGAGTGACAGATGGCCCAGCTTGGATTTGGGGGTTTGGGCTAGGTGCCTCCTTTTTTAGGCCCAATCTCGTTGTTTTCTTGCCCCTACCTATGTCTTCTTCTTGTTAGATTCGTTTACCCAGTGGGTTGGGCCTTTCTGTTGATTAAAGGCTTACGGTTTCTCTTGGTTACCATCATCCATGGCCCATATGTATCATCTTCTACATCTGGTTGTTGCTGGTGACCGTTATCATTTGAGCTAGCCGTTGAAGTTTGGTCCTGGTTGCCTATAACGGTTAGTTGCCTTCCCTCCGATGGTGGGTTACTCCAGTGAACTTCCTGTAGCTTGGGATTTGATGCTTGATATTTGCACAATTCCTTTCAGTGGTCCACCCTGCCACAGAAAAAGCAAAATGAGTGAATAGATTCATATTCTATGTTATAGATTTTCTTACCCTGGAGCAATCTTGGGCATAACGGCTTGTGTAGATCTACTTCAATGCAAACCCTTGCAAATCGGCCTTTGGTAGCCATGGTTATGGTGAGGCCAATCTTCAAGGGTTAGCCAATCTGCCGAGCAATCGCATAGAGGACCTTCTCTTGGAAATATCCAATTGGAAGCTCCAGAAACCTAATGTCATACCCCAAACCCGGGTATGACTGGCTGTGGCCCACAGGGCCTTGGCCCAAGGCACATATAAGCCTAATCATGAATCCATAAACACATTGAATAACTATACAATAGTCCAGTAATAAATAACCAAAACTCAATCCAGTGACATGCCACAATTATAAATGGCAAAACCACCCGTAATCAATACCATCCAAACTTATGGAATATAAATAGCCCACATATCAAAATAATCCTAAATGAACTCCAATAAAAATAAAAATAAATATGCATAACTTGACATAACAATCTAAAACAAAATAATTGAATGTCCTAGAGGTCCATGTAATTGAGTCCCCGCTACACCATGGGTCCACTCTAAGTCCTTCTAACACCTGGAAATGATAAACAACTAAGTCAGCTGATAGCTCAGTGAGTAGCAACATGGATAGTAAATACAGTTTTGAAAATAGGGTTCAATTCCAAAACAAAATATATATATATATATATATATATATCACAGAAACTAGACTGGCATACACTTTTGATTAAGATAATCTGTTTCAAAAAGAATATTCCACAATTTGATAGTTAAAATACTCATGTCTCTCAAGAACATGATAAATGCCATTTTTCACTTAAAATAGATTACAGCATGAACACCAATCAGTGTGTTTGGTTTGAATTTTTTGAATTAAATTTTTTGAAAACTGAGTTTTTTGATTTTCGTTTTTTTTTTGTTTTTAGTGAATGTTTTTAAAATTTTAAATATTTTTTTTAACTTTTTAGAAGCATTTTACTTAGATGTATCCAAAAAGTAAAAAATTTGTGAAAAAATATTTTTAAAAATTAATAAATACATAAAAATACAAAAAATATACTGAATTCTCGTTTTTTTTTTTTTTGTATTTTTGGTATTTAGTGAATTTTTAAAAGGTTTTTTTCAATTTTTTTTACTTTTTAGGTATATATGTGTTAGGTATGTCTAAATATTAAAAAAATTGCTCAAAATATTAAAAAAATTCAATAAAAAAAAATACGAAAAATAAGAAAGTAAAATTTTCTGAAAAGTGTTTTTGAAAAATGAATCAGCTTGTTTGGTATTGTTTTCCTGAAAACAATTTTCAGAAAATTCTACTTTCTTATTTTCCGTATTTTTTTGTTTTTACTGAATTTTTTTAATATTTTAAGCATTTTTTTTTAATTTTTAGACATACCTAACATAAATATATTAAAAAGTAAAAAATTTGTAAAAAAAACTTTTAAAAATTCACTAAATACCAAAAATATAAAAAAAAATACGAAAATTTAGTACAGTTTTTGTATTTTTATGTATTTATTAATTTTTTAAAATATTTTTTCACATTTTTTTTACTTTTTAGATACATGAAAATGCATTATGAAATCAAAAATGACTAAAATTGAACTTTGAAGCAGAATTGGAATATGCACTAACCAAAATCATTTAATTTAAACTTTGTAATTGAAAATACAGAAAATAACTTACAATTACAATTGTAGCAACTGCAAGGATCTTAATTATGTTACAACGGAGAAGAGATAAATTTCACTCAGAACACTCTTGGTTGTTTTCCAAACACTAAGGGATGAAAAATTGAGAAGTATCGAGTGAGTACAATTTGATTACAATATATAGATAAGCAAGTAGGTATCTGATGAAGGCAGCTGGCAGCACATGATGTAAAGCAGATGCTGTCGGTTGCTTTCGGCTGATTGATTGAATAGTTGAGCAGCTTTAACAAAAGTTGATTGAGTGAATAGTGAAAGTGAACAGTAAAAGTGAACAGTAACTTTTACTATTCATCACTTTCGGTGGAACATGTGAATAATGGAATCAATATAAATACAAATTGGCAGCTTTTCTCAAAAGAGTATTGATTGAAGCTAATTTGTATCCATATGGAATCCAATGTTGATCAGGCAAATGGATCCTGAGCATCTTGAAACTCTGGTCCTGAATATTGATTAGTTGATTCTTCAGAAGAGTGGGCACGTTCTGAACCTTCTTCCAAACTGTCTGAATTGGTTGATTGGGCTTCAGCTTGATCTGTAATCTGGCAGGCTAACTGGAGCAATTCTTCTCTGGATAACTTGGGCTTGACTTTTGATTTAGCTTTGGGCTGAGCAGGAGGTGCAATGGGTTTAGCCTTAGCTTTGGATTTTGATTTGGGCCGTGAATGATCTTTGGGATGGACCGAAACTGCAGGAGTATTGGACTTCACCTTTGATTTGGATTTGGGCTTGGAACCACTGGATGAGGGGCTTCCAAGATTAATTGGAGGAAGGCTGGGCTGACTTCCTTGACTGATTGCAGCAGTTGGGATCTACCGAGCTTTAACCATTGCAGGGGTTGGAGCACATTGATCAATGGGGAATTCGTCTTAAACAATTTCAAGAATTTTGGGCACATTGAACTTAGCCCACCATTTGACTGAGTGGTGACGAATGATTATGTTGTCATCAATGCCATAATGCCATTTAAATATCCATGGAATTTTGTATTTGGATATAAAAATTAGCAATAATGGAAATTGCCTTTGATGAGCAGTGAATGGGTAAACAGAAGCAAAATAATTAATTATTTCACTAAGATCGCCAGGGAGGATATCGGAAATGGCGCCATAATGAGTCCACCATCTCAGAAACCAGGTAGGTAATTCAGATTTGAATTTTTGATCAAATGAAATGAACCAAGAATGATTGAAAGTTTCATTTTGGTACAAGAAAATCTTGAACCAAGCATCAATGTAATCATGGTAATTATACTGAATAGAGTGACCAGGTAAATCACGAAGCTGATAAGGAGGACCCCATTCAGCTAAGGAAACAATGTTGTGAATGTAAATAGAATGATACAGAACCTTGTAAGCATAGGTTCGATCTTGGATTGGTTTGATCAGAACTGATTGATGATGGATCAAAATATCTTTGTAATAGTTGTAATGCCCTCAAAATAACACATTAAACCCATCAATATAGACATGCATTGGTAATAAAGATAAACATTCTTCTATTCATCAGAGTAGTTCTTTACAAAATTATTACATGTTAATCAACAAAAGCAAATGCCCTACGGGCTTACAGCTTTCCAAGTTAACACTTGGTTACAACAAAAGAGTGCTAACTCATTTACACATTAAGCCCTTGGCTTGAATATACATGTAATACATCAAGAAATAAAACAACAAAAGTCCGCCTGCCTCTAGCCTCCCAAGCTACGTCCTTGGAGGTGGCATGCTACCTGTACCTGAAAATGATATTCCCATATAGGGTGAGCCACAACCCAGTAGAAATATACTAAACCAAATATGAACAATGACTAAAAGATTAGCAGTTGATAGATGGCCAACACTGATACTTTCCTTTATCACACTTTACATTTTCATGACATACAAGTCCACATTACCATTCATTTTCCAATTCCTTTCAAATTCTCAATTTATAACCATGGCTCAGAACCTGGCCAAACAACTTATATGAGACAGTAACTCATATCAAGCACCTCTCATTACATAACAGATAAGTATACTAACTATATCACATACTAACAGAATAGCATACAAGCTATATCATCACTTCCACAGATATGCATATGAGCACTATCACACTTCCAATGACAAGCATATGAGCTCTGTCAACACATTACTAGATAAGCATATGAACTCTATCTACGGAGTCCATCCCCTATCTCCTCCCAACAACATCCGATTTAGAGGTCCATCCCCTATCTTCCCCTAAACCGCGGAGTACATCCCCTATCTCCTCCAATACAACACAATGCATATAAACAATAATTATACACATCATCAACCAATACATAACATTTAATGTATTCATTCAACCATCATACTCAATGACACATTCCGGTGATTAGTTTTAGTTTGCCTAATCATCATGCATTGTCTACAACAACCAAGACTATCCTCCACCGATAGCCCAAAGCAGTTATTTCTATACAGAAAATAAATGTAACAAATGGATATAAAATCGACATTTCCAACTAGGTGAGTGACATAAAATCCAACTACACCCTTTAATCCCATGTATTCCCAATCTCAACATTTCCAATTCAATTCCTCATTTCTCACAATTAATTTTACAAATTAATTAACCAATGTAATTAAGGCATTTTCCATAATTAACATTTCAACCCTTAGGTTCCATTTTCATCAATGTTTTAACATTAATTGCACTTTTCCATGCCAAACATGCATCTAGGCTTTTATATAGTTAAAACCCCAACTTTGTAAATTTGCACAAAAGTCTCAAACTTTCACAAAATTACCAAACTAACTCCAACATCTCAAACTACTAAAATTTAAAGACAAAACCCATAGTAAGGAGTAGGTTATCCCTACCTCCAAAGATAACTCCCAACCGAGAAGACGAAGAAAGCGGAAGTGCTCCAAACCACAAACTTTTCGGATCAAAAGGTAGCCCTTGACGATCAACAACTCTTTTGTAATGGCCAAAGGTGAGCAAATCACTCCTACTAGATCAATACCTAGAGAGAAGGTAGAGTCCTAGAGTGAGAAGCTCAACAATGGGGTTTTTGGAAAAGTAAGAGAGAGAAGAGAAATGGAAAAAGTGATTTGAAAAGTCAAAACACGGAGCTTTAACCCAGTCGCCCCGCTCGAGCGTCCAACGCCCCGCTTGAGCGTCACTCGCAGACTCCCGCTCGAGCGTCAACAATCCCGCTCGAGCGGCGAATACACACTTCCAGAACTTTTACAGAACCAGGTCTCCGCTCGAGCGTCAAACCTCCCGCTCGAGCGTCACACACAACAACCCGCTCGAGCGTCAAAACTCCCGCTCGAGCGTACAACTCTGCAGAGGAGATACTGGAAGATGGAAAACTACGCTCAAGCATCGAAAACCCCGCTCGAGCGTCAAAATCCCCACTCAAGCGTGAGGGCCAAAATCTGGGCAACTACTCTTGGTTTCTAAGTTCAACCAACCTGTTTCAAACTCGCCCAACACAACTCAAGACTCGAATGCAAGGAGTAAAGGATGTAAACAAGACATATACAACAACCAACTCCACAGAACCTAAGTCTGGGTACAACAGTTAAAGAAAAGGGGAAACCGGGATCGCTATAATAGGAGAGTGTGTTCTCTGGATGTGAGAGAATGAAATGGCATCCAGAGCCAAAATAAGATTTAGCAATTTCATTAATGGTTTGACTCTTTGGGTGACTGGGTTCTTTGTAGAACAGGTTAGTAACATGTGATTTAGTGTACTCAGATCGGGATGACCAGACTGGGTTAGCGGGGAATGGAGTAACTACAATTGATTTACTAGAAGTAAAAGGGTCAGAGGCCAATGCGGATGAGTAATCGGGTCGATAAATGTTACCAAGAGCTTGATGACGGTTAACCATTTCAAGAGAGTGAGATTGGGTGATTGACTCCAAAGGAGGAGGAACAAGAAGTTGATTAGGTTTACTGGAAGATGGGACCAAAGCCTTCGAAGGAGGCCTTGGACAAGACATCTGTGGAAGTAAAGCAAGATTAGCAACCAGAAAAAAGATCTAAATAATTCTGGTAATAATTCAAATGATTAATGTAATCAGAAAGTAAATGGTGATGAGCGTGCATCTAGTGGTGATTGATGTATTGGGCTCTTTTAGTAGTGGGTCTGGCTAATTTGAGGCGATGAATACGGTGTTTAACTTGGCGTATCAGGGTTTTGTAATGGGTAATTTGGATTTTAATATAAGCAATATGTGGGGTAGCACTCATCCCTTACCCCCCTGTAAAAATTCCCGGGTAAGAAAATCAGGAAGGGAATTTTGACAACCAGGGATATAGGTAATATCAAAATAAAAAATACTTAAAATAGATTGCCATCGAGAAAAAATTTGTTTACTAGCAAGATTTTGAACATCTTTTTTCAAAACATATTTAACAGATTGGCAATCAACACGAAGTAAAAATTTTTGATTTAAAATATCATCTTGGAATTTTTGAATACATAAAACAGTAGATAAAATTTCTTTTTTAATAGTACTGTAATTTAATTGTGCTTTATTCCAGACACCAGAATGATAACGAACAATTTGTTCAGATGATTGAGGAGTGACTTTCTGAAGAAGAATGCCACCATAACCGATATCAGAAGCATCAGTTTGAATAATTTTGAATGAATTCTCAGTAGGAATACCAAGACAAGGAAGAGACTTAACATATTGTTTGACTTGTTTAACAATAGCAGTATGAACAGAAGACCAAGGAGGAGGATTATCCTTAACCTGTCAAACAGAGGTTGACAGACTTTCCTAAGGTCTTTATAGAACTCAGCAATGTAATTGAGGGAACCTAAAAACCGTTATAATTGGGTTTTATCAAAAATTTCATCAGGAAATTTAGTGGCAAACTCAATGGAGCGACTAATGGGTAAAATAGTATTATGGTGAATATCATAACCTAGAAATCTGACTTTTGTTTGAAACAATTTAATCTTAGGAGCAAATATAACTAAACCATGACTTTTAATTGTGTAAAAGAATGCGGTTAAATGTTTCCAATGTTCAGGAATGGATTTTGAAAAAATTAATATGTCATCTATGTAAACAATAGAAAAATGGCTAAATGGGTTGAATATATCATTCATTATATTTTGAAATTCACTAGGAGCATTTTTTAATCCAAAAGGCATGACATTCCATTCATATTGACCGAAGGGTGTATTAAAAGCAGTTTTGTATCTATCTTTAGGATGAATTTGAATTTGCCAAAAACCACTTTTTAAATCAAATTTAACAAAAATAACGGCTTGGTTAAGTCTTTTAATCAAATCTTTTTTATTAGGAATAGGATATCTAATCCATTCTAAGACAGCATTTAATGGTTTATAATTGATATCTAAGCGTGGGACTCCTCATTCTAATTCAGCATTTTTATTGACATAAAAAGCAGGACAAGACCATGGGGATTTACTAGGACTAATTATTCGGTTTTTTAATAATTCATTGATTTCTTTTTTGCACATTTCAAGTAAATTATGATTCATTTGAATAGGTCGAGATTTAGTAGGAATTTGTCTTTCATTAAAATTTTTAATATAAGGCAAAGTAACCACATGCTTTTTCCTATGCCAAAATGCAGTAGGCAAAGTTGAACAGACAGTTGATTCTAATTTTAATTTAAAATCATTAATTTGAAAAACAATAACTGGATCCGTCAATTGTTGGTCAATCCGTTTATAATTAATTTCTTCTTTAAGAAAGTTTAAATGCCTTGTTAATTGAGTAATAGTATGGGAAATAGAGCAATCTTTTAATTGATTTAACTCTAGCATTTCAGGTGGAGATAAGAACTTAAAAGTAACAGGTTGTCCTAAAACATGAGTGGTTATTCCTTCACTAGATGTAGTAAATGGATATAGTAAATAGATAAATGGTGTCCCTAAAATAATTTTATCAGTCATATTTTTAACTAAAACAAATGAAGTTTTAAAACATACATTATTTTGACAAATATGAACTTTAGGTAATTTATATTTAATATACATTTGACTACCATTAGCAGAAGTTAATTTCTCATGACATTTTTCATAATATTTAGTAGGAAGTAAGCCTTCTTGTATGCAGTTTAAATCAGCACCAATATCGATTAAAGCAATTAATTCTAATTCAAAATCTTCAACAACAATTTTAATGTGGGAATACCATTTTTGAATATAAATTTTATTAATTAGATTTAATCGTTTATCTTCAAGATTATTGGATGGGTGAGATCGATTATCAAATAAGAGTTTATCGGGATTAGTATGATCAGAATCATGTCCAGAATTATTGTCATATTCATGAGGTGATTCATTTGGATTAGGTTGGAAATTATCTAAACTTTGATTAAGTTTTAGAGTAATAATTTCATCTTCTAATTTTTTATCTTTATTTTGTAATTCTTGGATAGTTTGTTTAATTTGATTGATTTCAGATTGTAAATCTTGAAGTGTAATTTCTTTGTTTTTAGTTTTAAACCGTTCTAGAGTTTTAGATAAGCTAATAATAGGTTTATCAAACTTAGGGTTTTTATCGGAATGAATTAGTAAAGTTTTTAATTTATCAATATATTTTTGTTTTAACGTGGGATCATCTAATTTACTGATTAATTCAATTAAAGCAGATTCTTCTTGGTTTTGTTTCGTAAGAACAGTAATTTGCTTAACTGGTTTACAACAAACATCATTACATCCTAATGTTATATTATTACTATCAGAATTAGTACTGGGTGAAGTATCATCAGAGGAAGTTTCTGGATTATCAGAAGAGGAATTACTATCAGATTGATTTAACTGTAAGATTTCAAATATTTGAGTCTTAGATTCATCATTTATTTGTAGTTGATTGATCCTATCTTTTAATTTTTGTTTTCCTTTACATTTATTAGAATAATGACCTTTTTGACCACAATTATAACATGTAATATCTTTATTAGATTTAGATTTTCGATGTGATTTTTTGTAATATTTCTTTTTGGGTTTAGTATAAAATTTATCATTGGATTTGGAAGGTGAATAATTCTTTTTGTATTTATTGGAATATTTGGATTTATATTTGTGCTTAGAATATTTATGTGATTTCCTACGAAATGGTGCTACAGGAGGTAAACCATATTGTTCACAGAAATTGTCTAATTCATATTTAGCTTTATGTTTATCTTTAGTTGCTTTTTGACATAGTTTTAGATCAATGTACATTTTTAATCCTTCTTTTTGAATAGTGCTAATTTTATCGCCATAGGTTAAATTATCATATTCGATAACACCAGTAGGTTGACTAAGAACATCTCTAATTTTGTGAGCAAATAGGCTAGGCAAGCCATTAGTAAATTTTTCTTTCCAAAATGATTTAGTACAGTCTTCTCTTAACATAACTCGAGAGGTAAAGACATCTTTATACCATCTAAAATCACTTAGGGTTGGACATGTAAGATTACTAAGTTGATCATGTATGCGAGAATAAATATTAGTAGGGGTACCAATAAAATGTCGAACAATAGTATAGATTAATACATTAATACCATCAGGGTGGCAACAACCAAGGTTTTCATCAAAAATGAGTAACCCATTATCATCAATTTGATTAGCATAGATTATGGAGTCTCGTTGTTCGTCAGTTAAATATTTTTCCCACCAAGATTTGAGCATACCAGTAAAATCAGAAGTAATTAAAGCAACAATTTCAGGTTGGGAATATTGGGGATAATTAGAAAGATAGCTATTGTAGACCATGGATAAATGATTTAATTTTTGGAGAATTTGATCTTCACTAAGACCATCAATATTCCATTCGTATAATTTTTTAGTAGAAACAGAAAATTGATTACTAAGATTAGTTTCTTCAAATTGGAGATCAACAGGAGTAGGTCGTGAATACCAATTTTTGGTAGTTTGAGGATTAACTTTGGGATAATGAATTTTATTAAGATTAGAGGATTGGAATTGTTGGGCTAATTGATTTATTTCATTATCCGTGGATTCAGTTTCAGTGTTAGTATTAGGTTGCTGATTTAAAACAGTAAGACCTTTATCTTTAGAAGGTAAAGCATTATCAGAGGTAGATAATTTAGTAAATAATTTTTCAATAGCTTTGACAGTGGATTGATCATTAGTAACAAGGCTGGTTCGTTTGGAACGATTACTGGGTAAATTAAGTAAAGGTGGATCTAAAGGTTGTTTAGTGGATATATTTTGAACAGACTCTAAATTGGTTTCTATCTTGTCTAATTGTTTACCAATTGTGTTTAAACATTGATTAGTATAATTATTTTGTTCAATGACTTTTTTAATTTCATTATCATTACCAAGTAATTTAAAAGGTGAAGCAGGGATTTCAGAACCTTGTTGAGTAAGAAGTATTTTCTCTAAAGGAGGATGACTAGAACTAACAGAAGTAGTGTCAGAAGTTTTCCATTTATGTTTTGTAATTGTATTAATCTTTTTGTAATATTTGTCAACATATTCTAATAGAGGTAATTCAAAACTATATTCAACCATAAAATCGTACCATTGCCTACTAATTTTGGTCATTTGGGCAGAATTATATTTAGCATAGTAAGCATGTCGGAGTATTTTATTTTCTTGGGATTTGAATTGGATAAGTAGTTTGTCTAGATCAGGTTTAAAAACTTTTTTGATGGTCATCAACTGAGGATTGACGGGAGGTATAAATTCTTCAAAATCAGTGTGAGTTGGGGAATTATTAGAAGCAATTTCTTCTTCAGGTAAATGTGTGTGTGTAGAATAAATAGGTTTACTAATTTGGGAGGAAGTAGTATTATTAATGCCTTTTAATTTATTATTGGAGGGTTGACCAGTTTGACCAAGATGGAGTTGTCTGTTTTTGCGAAATAGAGGAGTATTAAATATTTCATCTTCAGTTTCAATTTCAGTCGGAATACTAGATGTACTATGTCGAGAAGATTGGCTTCGATTAAATTTAATTCGTACAGAACCATCATTAAATTGTAGAATATCTTGGATTGAAGATTGTTGTTGATTATGTTTGTAATTTTCGTTGACAGTAACCCATTGTTCAGGTAAATCGATATTTTTCCATTCAATCATTTGAGGAACATTAATATTGGATTCTTGATTACTACTGCTTTGGATTAATAGAGTTTGATCTTTAGGACTCTTGTGTAAAGCATGAACATTTGAATTAGTTTGCATACATTTATAATGAACACGATAGATTAAAGCAATATTATGAACTTTTTCTTTCATGTGAGTAAATGAACCATGTAATTGAATATTTAACGTTAATGCATCTAAAATATGTGGATCACGTAAACTAAGTGTAAAATCAGGAAAACAATTAAAATGTACTGGACCTTTATGAAGACCAGTTTCCATCATACCCATTAAACTGTCGTTGTAATTAAGAAAACGCGCATCTCTTAAACATAATAAAACAGAGGTATTGCGTCCTAGTATGGTTAATGGATTTATACCAACTTGAATTAAACCAATATGCAAAAAATTATAACCATTATTTAAATGTCTTTTGATTAATTAAGCATCAAATAATCTGCAAGTTTCTCGAGGTTTTTCTAAAGCATAAACTTGTTCAATGGTTTTAACATGCAAAGCAATTTTAAAGACATTCTGTATGAAGATAGTTTTATAAATTTCTTTAATTGGTAGTTTGGGTATATTCCATCCTGCATCAATTTTATCATTTTGTATTTCAACATCTTCTTCATTTATTACTAATCCTTGATTAGGTATTGAGGGCAAAGTTGTTGTTGACCTAGAACTGACTGATGAGTTACTCTGAAATAATCGATTCATTGTTCTGTTTAATTAATCAGTTTTACAGATATCTTAATACATACCTTATTCTTGTCATGTTATCACAGACCAAAATGGTTTGAGTACAGACCCTATTCGGAAGACCCTTGTGTCCTACACTGCCTAATCCTAAGGACTTACTTTGGACAAGGAACGAAAGTGGGTGACTTAAACTAGGTGGATAAACACAGACTGATCTTTTGGGTGATTAAGATGTACTGAAAACGAGATTAATCAAATAAACAATAGAATTGATTAATTGGAAGAAACAAAGCAGTTAGAAACATGATACAACATAACATGGCTCTGATACCAAATGGCGTATCCTGTTTTAGATACATCTAAGTAAAGTATATCTAAAAAAGTAAAAAAAATGCTTAAAATTTTAAAAATATTCACTAAAAACAAAAAAACACAAAAAATAAAAAACTCAGTTTTCAAAAAACTTAATCCAGAAAACTCAAACCAAACACAATGAATAATTTTCTGGGTACCAAGAATAACAAGTAACATGCCACACAGTTCTCAAGGCAATAAGCCCGTTAGATCCAATATCGAACCAAGAGTCAACCTCGGGGTGGCAACCCGAGCCTTTTCTCTAAGACGATCCGATTGAAGTTCACTTAGCCTAGCCTAGGTCCTTTTCTTACAATCGTTGATCACTAAAGTCATCATGGCCCAACTTGGATCTGTTCCCTAGTGGCCAGAGTCACCACACACAGTAGAATAATTTCCCTAGACTAAAATATACAAATGGTCCCAATAATCAATATAATTCAGTTTCGCAAAACATGGTAGTTCACCATTATAAACATGAGACTATAACAAATAGTTTACAGTATGGCAAGTTTACACATGTTTCAAAAATAATTTAATTCCATTGATAATATAATAATTTATAAAAATAGTTTAGTCCTGAGGTAACAATTTAATTTTCCAACAGTTTAGGATAGGGGAACAATTATAAAAATATGTAGCATGAAAATACTCACCTGAAAATGGAATAATGTTATCCTCGAATAGAGTATAAAGTCCAATTAGTGCCCTGAACCAAGTATGAAAACTACACATCACTACTAATTTAAAAATACTACATAATAAGAAACTAAGTAACCCCAAACTAAAGCGCACTAACACGACTCAACCCAACTCACCGTTACTCTTAAATATTACCTAAGCTCATGGTCTTCAAGGTCTAAAATCACCGAAGACATAGGTTCAAATCGAAACTTAATTAAAAGTAACTTTAAGATAAAACAGAATTTTTAACAAGCTTTCTCAATCTATTCGCTAACTTTGAAAATTACAAAACCCCCTCCACGCTATTTGAAAAATTCCAAAACCCTCCAGATATCAACTAATATATCCTAAGTTTCAAACCCAATTGGTTTCACTTGATTTTCTTATCAGAATAATTATTTTCAATTAATTATATCCAAATAGGTTGTTTTCTACAGCACTTTAAAGAAATTAATGGTTCTCTTAGTATACAAGAGAAATCAATGCAAGGCAAAAAATGTAAGAAACTAGACTCGTAACTGGTTCTAATGAAACTGATTTGATAATTTTCAGATTTATACCCAAAGAGAACAACACCTTCGAATTTACTGTTTTACACCAGTTTTCTGGACAGATTTGAACGCACCAGTTAATATAGATTTTGACTCCCAAAAATTATAAGAAAATTCTGGCATGCAATTCAATATGTAATTAATCTACTGTAAAAATTTCAGTTCAAAATTCATCCATTTGATATGGTTTCTTGATTTTTAAAGCTTATAGCTACTTGTAGAATTTCATACTCAGAAATTGCACCCTCAACTTTATGTACCCCTTTAATTCCTCATCAACTTCAAATAAAATATTAATCATAACTTTAAAACATCAATAATTGAAACAGTGCTAACTCAATATTATAGACTTATGTAAATCTGCTCTTATAATATATAAACAAATCCTTAATCAAAACCGAACCCACTTATTCATTGTCACAATACCTCATAGCAAAACCCAAAAACCCACCACACTAACCATGAAATCTCCAAATTAAATCACACAGACAAAGTTTCAACATGATACTGGAAGTAAGATGAACAAGATTGAGTACCTGCTAGTCCACTTAGACTATGTTAAGCGGCTGCTCCCTGTCTCTCTCCGTCTTTCTCTTCCTGCCTCACTCTTAAGGGTCACGACTGCTATGAATAAGAACTCAAGGCTGTTGTTGTTGTTTTGAACCAAAAAGAGAGTAGGGTTTGTGTTTATTTTATTTTATACTAGTGGTGGGCACACATAATGCATGTGCAGGTCAAATAAATAGATAAATATATGTGGAGAAGTGGTTTGGAAATACTCTTCTGACCCTGGGGGACGCTCGTGATCCTCTGCTAGTCACCTAAAAAGGAATAAACACTCCGGTCGGGGGTGCCGGAATTAGCACTCCAACGGGCAAGTCAGCCTCTACACTCAGGATTACTTGTATTCTAAGTTAAGCATAATAGTTCTCACATACCTTCCTCTAACTGATGACCTTGTATTTATATTACACTCTTTCTTGGGCCTCGGGACTGGGCCCACCTTCAATTTGCCGTATAACTATTTATTCGACTTCGTTTACAGCAAACCCCTTCTTGCTCGGCCCCTTTTCAATCGGCTATTTCGTCGAATGGGGCAAGATTTAAATCGAGGACGGAGTTGAATGAAATATGTGCTTTGACCCAAGTCCAACTATTCAGCCTCTTCATGACATCCAATATTCGGCCCCCACAATTTCCCCCCAAACACTTCACTTACGACAGTTAGCTGGAATGTTTGGTTTTGAACTTCGAAAAGTCAGAGCCGAAATTCGGCGGTTATCCTCATTTCAATGCGAATGTCAGAGCACACGCCTCTTGGTTATTATTTCAACTTCCCACCTCTTCGTACGCCTCCATTTATTATGATTTAAATCTTGTCGTCTTCTCGAGCACACATTTTGGATGCTTAAAGTTTTTGTACTGCCTTCCGATTCGTCTCTGCAACTTCCATTCGTCCTCCATTGTCTTCTTCGTCTCTTGTAAATCTTCTTCCTCCCTGTTCTCTCTCTGCTTTGAGTCCTTTTCCCTGGTTTCCCCTTAGTTTAGCACACTCCTATAAACTGATCGAAATGGCAAAGCATCTGAAAGACCTCCTCTTAGCGGATCAAATTTCTGGCTTTCGACGCCATTTTTCTATCCCTGATGATGTCCGTCTGTCGCTCGTGATAGACGGCACTCTTGATATGGAGAGGGCTGATGAATCCACGATTGTCTTCCCTCTCCTATCAATCGTAGAGGATGGAGTCCGTTTCCCCCTTCACCCATTCCTTAGGGCTGTGCTTTGCCACTGGGGTTTAATCCTTTCCCAACCCAATGTCAACTTTTTTAGAATTGTAATGGGGATTATAGAGCTAAACCGTCACCTTAGGATTAACCTCGGCATCCCAGCTCTTTGGCATTGTTATGCCTTGGCTAAGTCTTTTGGTCGGCACGGGCATTATTTCCTTTGGGCCAAGGACACCGACCATCAGCTAGTGACTATGCTTTCCAGTTCTGGGAAGCGAGTCGACGATGTTATAGTCATTGTCCAAGGCAACTGGGAATTCGGCGAAGGTAAAGATCGCCTCGACCCTATTCCTAGACGGAGGGGTGAACCAGGTGGCCGTATAGCTTCTTCTGTTTGTTATTGTTATATATGTATATGTATTTTTTGTTATATATCTGTAAAGCTTCATTTGTAAGACCTCATAGTTTTGCTTGTGCGGGAAACGATTTGAAGAAAGTCCTGACTTAAACCGACGACGCCGTTCTTTCAGAAGTCAAAGTCGTGCTCAGATATTTTGGTCGTCCAAGTCTCCAGAAACAGGGGAGGGCGGCCCCCGTTCTGCTTTGCTACGAGCCGACCTATACCACCTTCTCAGCGATAGAAAACATCCCAATTCCAAAGGGTGAAGAGTCTCCTACCGCTCTTATTTTGACCGACTTCAAAAACCTGCGGCAAGTTGGTTTCGAGGGATCCAATTCGGAGCAGGCGGAAGTAGCTGAGGTCGCCGAGTCAGATCATTCCGAAGCGGAGGTAGACGAGGCATTGAAATTGGCCTTTCAGGAAGCCGGCTTTAATTCAGCCGACCCTCCGTCTACTTCAGGCCGAGGGGACCTTCCATTTGACGACGTTTTCAACGGTTTAGAGGATCTTCCTGGCGCATACCCCGAAGACATGGCTAGATTAAGCCTCACACAACTCGCCAAGAAGACGAACACGAAAATGATGGCCGCGCAGCGAAGAGCAAAGGCCATTCGATCTGACGTGCGAACTGCCGCCGAATCTCAGCCCTCCCTGCCCGTTACCGAATCTCAGCCCCCATTGCCTGTTGAGGAAATGGCAAAAAACCAAAGTGCCAAGTCCGTTATGGTCAAGCAGGCCGATCAAGAGGCCGAGCAAAGGGTAGAGAAACGTCCTGCCGAGGTCGAGGCCGGCTCAGAAGGAAACCGTGCCGACAAACGACCTCGTTTAAAGGAGTCAGATGTGATCGTGCCTTTTGTCATTCAGCCAAAGATAAAAAACACGCCGATCTCCTCTGATGCTTCGGTCATTAAAGATCCTGCCGTCGCGCTCAACATGGCTACGTCAGTTTCATTGCTGGCTGACAAGGCGGCTTTTCGGGCGGAGCCGAATCTGGTTGCGATAGCATTAGCTGCTCAATCGGCTCTTTTGGTATATGTCTTGACTATCTTTTTATTTTATGCAAATACCGTTTTGGTTTTAATTTCCTATTTTGCAGACGGTCGAAAGGATAGCCGAGATGGGCCGTCACCATCATGACGCTGTCGAACAGCTTGGCCGTTTATAGACGGAAGTTGAAGGCCAAAGGAGCAGGGCCGAGATCGAAGCCTTGAGGGCGAAGATGGAAGGTGTGAGGGCCGAGGCCGAGATAGAGAGGGCCAGAAATGTAGACGAGCTCAGGTTGGCTGCGAGCAGAGGGCGAATGCAAGTGAAGCAGCGCTCAAGTTAGCCGAAGAGGCGATCGCCAAACTTGAGGTGGACTTAGCAGAATCAAAGGCGGCGAAAAAGGTAGCCGACTCTGAGGCTAAGAAGGCGTACGAGGCTGGGTAAAGCGCTACCCTTGCCAATTACGTGGAAAAAGTCCCCAAATTCAAGAATCGGGGATTCAAGCACGGCTGGCTCAAAGCCCTTACTGCTGCTAATGTTACATTGGCTATGCCAATTCCATATGAGCAAGTGGATATTGAGCCGCTGGAGTCTGACTCCGAGGATTGATGAGGGCGACAATAATTCTTGTTTTAGAATTTTGAATGTAATGTTACAGCTTTTGTCTTAGGATTTTGAATGTAATGTTACAGCTTTTGTTTTAGGATTTTGAATGTAATGTCACAGTTTTTGTTTTGTAGTTTTCGTATGTAAAATGGCCACAAATTTATGCCCAATTTACTAATGAAAATTTCCTTTTTACTTTGCTATTATTTGTGCTAAATTTTGTTATGGATGAATTGTATTGCTTTCGATTGTAAAATGGAAACGTTTTCTTTTCAATACCAAGTGCATGGGCTTCAAAAGCCGAATAGGACTAGTTCATGGAATGGCTGTGCCACAAATTGATCGGCATTGGGTTTAAATACTTGGCCGATCAGATTAATAAATCTGCCATTGCTGCAGCCAGTGCATGAGCTTCATAAGCCGAATAGGACTAGTTCATGGAATGGCTGCGGCATAAATCTGCCCTTGCCCCAGCCAGTGCGTGAGCTTCATAAGCCGAATAGGATTCGTTCATGGAATGGCTGTGGCACAAATTGATCGGCATTGGGTTTAAATACTTGGCCAATCAGATTAATAAATCTGCCCTTGCCGCAACCAGTGCATGAGCTTCATAAGCCGAATAGGATTCGTTCATGGAATGGTTGTGGCAGAAATTGATCGGCATTGGGTTTAAATACTTGGCCGATCAGATTAATAAATTTGCCTTTGCCGCAGCCAATGCATGAGCTTCATAAGTCGAATAGGATTCGTTCATGGAGTGGCTGTGGCAGAAATTGATCGGCATTGGGTTTAAATACTTGGCTGATCAGATTAATAAATCTACCCTTGCCGCAGCCAGTGCATGAGCTTCATAAGCCGAATAGGATTCGTTCGTGGAATGATTGTGGCATAAATTGATCGGCATTGGGTTTAAGTACTTGGCCGATTAGATTAATAAATCTGCCCTTGCTCCAGCTAGTGCATGAGCTTCATAAGCTGAACTGGGCTAGTTCATGGAATGATCGAATCGGCGTTTGGCATTAATGACGTCGCCTCGGGGGCGCTGCATACACTAAAAATAAATGGGGTGAGTTTGCCCCAGTGATTCAACTTATTCTTGTTCAGACTCGATTTAAACTAGCTTGGGGCAAGTGTGAATGTCAAACAGACTGTTCTTCAATAGCAGAGGAGAAGGACGAACGTTGGCTGAGCTCGACAGTGCAATGAATCGCAGTAACACGCCTACATGCACAGGAGGAAGAACGTCCAAGGAACAGGAAAAACGTCAGCCCCAAGTCGTCAAAGTAGATCACCCAAAAAAGAAAACAACAACGGGGAGGCTCCCCGCGCGACCGCGACCGCGACCGAGGAACGAGCCAAATGTGACGCCACGACCATTGAGTTTTGCGGTTTTCATGGGGAATAAACCGATGACCGAGGTGGATTCCATCGTTAACAATCTGGGTGTAGCGATCGAGTTCGCTCGACAGATCTTTCCACCGAAGGTCCAGTAATCGATGGTTGGACGACAAGATTTCGAAGTATTTCAAGAAGGTATCCATGGGGTGGTGTAGACACCCCATTTTTGACCGTCCTCAAGACTTGGACGTCACCGTTTGAACACCCGGTGATCATCCATGTTTGTGTTTGTTTGGAGTTCCCGGAGGTCTCGGCTACGCGCCTTGCCTCAGGATCTCCGAACTCGACTGTTTAGTGCCTGGTTTTGCACCAAACACTTGTGTTTTGCCTTGGAGGGGCAGGGAATGCCTTGTGAGGCATCCCCACACATCACCGGCCATGGCCAGAGGCCACCGGCTGGTGTTTTGTTGCCATCGGCAATGTATATTGCCGGTCGGCATTCTTTGTTGCCAGTCGGCAGTACATTTTGTCAAAATGGCAATTTTGAGCAGCCGACTACTGTTCATCTGCTTTTGCAGATATTTTAATACAGCTGGCTTGCATTTTGTTCCCCTCTATACATGTGTATGGAGGGATGGCTTCCTTGTTAGCTTCTTGAGTAAGCTTTACAAGATTGGCTTCTCTATAAGAGGAGCCCTCCTCTCTTGGCTTGAGGGTTAGACAAAAAAAGGTTAGAAAAGTTGTGTGAGAGCTCTGGTTTTAGGTTTAGGGTTTCATACATATCCTATCTCTATATCTCTCTCTTGTGTGTGTATAAGTGTGTTTATGTCTTACTATTGCACACAAACACATAGTGTTACACCTTTTCTTGGTTCTTGAAGGGCCAGAGGTTTGTTCTTGAAGCTTTGGAGCTGTTTTGAGCTCAAGGAAGGGGCTGGTCCACCATTTGTGAAGAAGGTCAACAAGGGTAACAATCTTACCCCTTTTTACCCTATTCTTGCATACTATTTTTGCCTATCTTAGAACTGTTTTTGAGCTTAGTGTATAATATAAAAAAGTTCTGTTTTTGGGCCCTCTAAATAGTTTGTTTAGAGTGTTTTGTGGTTTGGAGGTGTTTGACCCCTCTTATGCCTTGTAAGGCTCCATTTTGTGCCATTTTGAGTGAGCTCCCAGACCTTGGTGTTTGGGCCTCCTCACCACTGAAATCTTGAGGGATTTCAGAGGTGAGGATGGTGCCTTGAGTTCCCAAGAAGGAGAGGGCCACCCCCTCTCCTTGTTGTCCTTGAAAAGGACCATTTTTGCCTCTTGAGGGAGCACCTAGCTTAGGCTCTTATTGACCATGCCTTAGCTAATTTTTGTGCTTATTATGTCATAATATGCCTCTGTTTTTAGTTGGTTTTGGTACACCATGCATGCTTAGCATACATGCCTTGTAATGCCATTTTGTTGCCTTAACATGCCTTAGGTTGTAAACCATCATTCTAGCATGTTTTAGGCTTAGCTTTGTGAAGCTTTCATGCTTATTTTGCCATGTTTAAGGTCTGTCCTTAGGCATTTTGGTCGACCATGGCATGCTTAGTATAGCCCCTTTGCATTTTTGGTTTGTTGGCCTTAAGTGTGTGAATGTATAGCATGCATCCTTGCCTTAATTTAGTGGGTTGGGACCATTTGCCATGTTATTTCAGTCCCTTTAACATGCTTGTATGCTTGCTTTGGATGCCTCTTTGAAGCTTTGAAAGCTTGTCTTGCATGCTCCATGTTTTGGTCATTGTGCATGCTTTTGAATTTGAGCCATTTAGATGCCATCTAAGTGGTCTTTTGGGCTTTGTTTTATGTGCTAAAACTCTGTTTTTGGTCATTTAAGTCTTTCCATGTGTGGTCATATCAAGTGTAGTTCAATACTTCATTAGCTTGCCTTGAATGCTTGGGCCATTTGTTGCATGTTTAGCCTATCTTGTTTGCTTGGTTTGGCACCATGTTCTTGCATGATTTTCAGAGCTTAATGCATGCCCCATGTCCATGATTATTCCCTTTTAAGTGTGCTTAAAAGATGCCCTTTGATGCTTAAGTGTTTAGGCCTTAACATGTGCATGTGTGTATGTGTGTTTGGTCCCATCTTCTTAAGCTTTGGCCACTGTTTTGGACCTAACTTAGAGCCGTCCAATTAGTGTAAGTCCATCCCTTGTATGCCATTCAAGTGCTATTACATTATCTCAGTTTGCATGCTTTGGTTGCATGTGTTGCATGCTTGAAATCATTTGCATCTGGCATGCATTCCCTTGGTCAAATTACTAGCATGTTGCATGATTAGATCACATCTTGCATGCTCTAAGTAGTTTGCATAGTTGTGGCATGCTTGTTTGCCTTGTTGCTTAGGTTGTGTACCTAATGTGCATTGCATGTTTGCATGCTCCCTTTTATACCATGTTGCATGTTAGTTAACAAGCTTAGGTTGCATTGAACATGCATGCCTTGTCCCTTGATTTAGTGATAGGGATTGGGCCCTTATGTGTTTGCGTGCATTACATTTGAAATCAAAGTGCACACTTGATTCTTTGGGCCATCACGCATTGAAATGCACGATTGATGGTCCGAGAACCAAGGATCATGTCCCTTTGAGTCATACACATGATAAGGGGTGTGGTTAGGGCATACATTGCTTGAATTGCATTGCCATGCAAGGCTCTGTCCTTTGCTGCTGTCAAACAGGTTCTGCAGGCACTTTCTACCGATCGACTACACAAAGTGCCGACCGGCAATCAATTGGTGGCCGATAGCTTCATCAACAGCCGATGACCACATCCTACTGCCGGTGGCAATTCTACTCAGCCGGTGGTGTCTCTCAATGTCCTGGGAAGCAATTCTGAGACTTTAGTAGTCTTCAGAGGGGCAGAGCAGGGAAAACGGAGGCAGTCTATGCATGGCAGTGCAGTTCCGAGCAGGACCCGAGCACGCGTGCATTCGAGCCTTCTCCTCGAGGCTGCTGTTTATTGTTTCTCTTAGATTAATTAGTCTGCTTAATTAATTTAGTTGGCTTGTAATAATCAATTAGCTTGGGAGTTAGTTAATTTGTATTATTCTTTTGGTCCCTCCGAGCGAGGGCAAATTTGTAATAAGTGCGGGTGCGTGTGTGTGCATGTCTTCCAAACCCCACATCTTTCTTCCCTTTTATTTACCTGCTTATGATGGTAGATTAAGGCATGTTTAAATTAGCATACCTTATGCTATGCATGCATGCATCCATACATTTGTCTTGCATGCACCAGGCTCGGTACATCATGCTAACTGCATTTGTACTTCAATTTCAAATTGAATACGTGCATCAATTGATTGCATTTCACATGCCATGTTTAGGTTAGCCGAGCCTACTCTAATTGCATCCTGTATGTGTTGCATTAGTCAATTTGATATGAACTAGGACCATGCATGTCGGCTAACTAGTTTATTGTTTTGGCATGGAGTACGATGTAAGTATTTTCATGCTTTAGCATACCGCATGCGTGTGAATGCTATCATGACAGCATGCTTACTATGTGGCTAGATGCTTATGTGATAAACTGTTTGAATGCCTGTGGGTGAAGGTTGGATTGTCTGAGTTAGAAAAACTCGTTGAAATTCGTATTTTAGCCTACTTGCGAGTAGCAAATTCCAAAGTGCTTTTCAAGACAAACGGATATGCAATGCTTATTTCCAAATTAGGCAATCTAGTCTATACTTGTTTACTGTGCGCATAACATAGTAATTCTAGGCTAATAACTGGATTAAGAACACATAACGTTTTCAAAAATGGATATCACGGTTAGTAGAGGCCGGTCTTCGGATCGGGCGAGAGGGGGTGCTCATAGTTGACCTTCCCCGATCGTACCCAAGTTCCTAAGCCGAGGCAACTTTGGTGATGACGGACACATGGCCTTTGGCACCGAGTCAGGGTTTCCTAAATTCCCCTATTAAAATATTTAGGTGGTGACTCTGTATCTGGAAAAGCAGTCCATGTTTGGCACTTCTTTTCAAAAAAATGTTTTCTCAAAACGATTTGGATTTGGACTCTTTGGTTCAGACTTAGAACCGCAAACAAAATCAAGTCCGAACTGTAGCGTGTAACGCGGGGTCCCTCGCGGGCGTCTACAGTTTCTGGCGACTCTGCTGGGGAGTTTAGGGAGCTTGACTCGAACTCATGATATCCTGTTTTGATCTCATTTATGTGTCTCTTTGCATTGCATGTGCATTGGTGCGCCTAGGACACCGTGTTTGCCATCTGCCATTCCTGAACGGTTTGCCGAAAGCTTGTCTTGTCAAGACAAGACCATAAGGCTAACCGGTTATGGGTTCTGACAGTATGGAAACACAAACCCCGGTTTTACCGGGGCACCCTTTTCGACCATTCGACCTAGTGCATATTCGGATCCATAGTGACCATTCCAAGCTAGGACAGGTTGCTTACCCGATGTTAGGTTGTTTGAAAACCGCTGCGTGCGTAGTAAAACCCTAGCTCCTGACAAAATAGGACAGGGAAACCCTACCCCAACATAGGGGTGTTTTGGCTTTCACTTATCTGCTATGTGCTTTAGAGTGTATCTCTACAGGAACGTACATACCAGTTTGCAAGATTGAGTATCAGGCCCGAGGGCACCAGTATCAGTGTTATTGAGAGATCAGTTGTCTGCGGGTATCAAGTTTTATTTTAGGGATAGTGATTCTGGGGAACAGTGATCAGTAATAGAGTGCAGTTGTTCGGCTACACCTGTGATTGATCTGTTTGGGCTGAAATGCTGTTTGTTTTTCCTTTCAGTTCAGAGTGTCCAGAGAATTGATACAGAGTAGCTAGTGTTCCCCCTTGCTGAGGCAAGATAGATATCTGATTCGTCAGTCACCGTTCAGTACAGCGGACTTATGATGACGCAGAATTCAGAAGAGATTGTGGTTATGACAGCTACACTGGATCAAGGGATCACCCTACAGGATGAAACCAATGTTGATGTATCGCATCCGCCCAGGTCGCCTGTCGCGCACCCGATCTGGACTCCCCAGTTGTATCAGGCTCGCGAGCCCACTACATTCGAGCTGATAGGAATGATTGGTGACCTCCAGAGATCCGTGGCCGATCTGGCCTATGGAATGTCGGTTTCACCGCCAGCGGCACCGTATGCCGGGAATTTCATACCACAGGAGCCCCCGCTACTGGGACGGATTGTGATAGAGCTCAGCCAACCAGAGGTGGCTTCCAGCTACAGCCACGACATGCCAGCAACAACCGGGCTTCGCTCTGAAGTAGCAACCCAAACCCTTGACCAGGCTGAGGCCAGAGGCAAGAACAAAATGAAGGCAGACGCTGATCCCATTGAACAACTGTTGTGGGCAGTCGAGGCTTTGAAAGCCGGGGGGATGAACAAGCAACAGATATCCGCAGTTGTGGCAAAAACTGTGGAGGATGCTTTCCCCACTCCACCTGAGGGTAGTTCAAGTCAGTTAGAAAATCGGGATAGGCCCCGTCATGCCAGAACAGTTCCTCCTATTCCCAACCCTACACCTGGGAAAGATCAGAAACCAAGGCAGTGTCTGCCGACCCTTTTGCTAGTGCGTCTAGTAAGAATGCTCAGACTTCAAAGTACCTGCCCCGAGGTCGCAGGATCTTTCATGCTCTCTACATGCCTCTGTCTAAGGCACTTCAGATCCTTGCCGAGAGGGGACACCCTCGACTCTGTATCTGGCAAAGCAGTCCATGTTTGGCACTTCTTTTCAAAAAACTATTTTCTCAAAACGATTTGCCGGATTTGGACTCTTTGGTTCAGACTTAGAACCGCAAACAAAATCGAGTCCGAACTGTAGCGTGTAGCGCGGGGTCCCTCGCGGGCGTCTACAGGCGGTAAAGGGGCTGTACACCGCCTACGAAGTCGGCATACGCTTGCGCGCCGTGCAACGAGAAATAGAGAAGAAAGACGAACGAATCCGTAGTTTGGAGGCTCGCGCGAAGAAGGCCGACTGTGAGCTTAAGGAGCTTAGGAAGGCTCAAGCCACCGAACCGTGTACGGCGGGTCAATCTAACCCGATTATGGAGGAGAGGGTGACCAAACGACGGTTAGGTCACGCCATCGCCGACCGAGATACGGCAAGCATGTTTGCCATAGAAAATGCGAGGAACATGGGTTATGAACAAGGCTTCCATGCGGACCGGAAGGTCGGGATCGACAAAACCAAAGAAAAGTTTGCAAAGGAGGTCTGCCAATGCGAGAACTGGGGCTTTCGGCACGGTTGGATCGAGGCACTTCAGGCCACGGAGGCTGTCTGAGCAAAGGGTGTTGATTTGGCGCTGCCGCTGTACCAGCGTGATCATTTCCCCTTTTTCGCTTTTGAAATCGAAAAGAGTGACGATGAGGGAGACGCCGTATAAAAGTAGACATTGTAGGCGTTGTAATGAAAAATTCATGTAATTTTCAGCTAATTGAATAATAGTACATTTTTTTAGCTCATGTGTTTTCAATTATTTTGAACGTTCACATGTTTCAGCGTGGAGACGCCATATAAAAATAGACACTGCAGGAGTTGTAATGAAAAATTCAAGTAATTTTCAGCTGATTGAATGATAGTACATCTTTTAGCTTATGTGTTTTCAATTATTTTGAACGTTCACATGTTTTAGCCTGGAGACGCCGTATAAAAGTAGACATTATAGGAGTTGTAATGAAAAATTCAAGTAATTTTCAGCTTATTGAATGATAGTACATCTTTTATCTCATGTGTTTTCAATTATTTTGAACGTTCGCATGTTTCAGCCTGCATTTATACAGCATGTTTTATCTTTGAATGTTGTGATGTCTCAGCCGAATCCGGAAGCTTTCTCAGCCTAAAGCCGTCATGCGCCGATGGGGCTCCGTATCCGGAGTCTTTATTTGGTCAATCATGATATCCACGAAGGGCGCTCCGAATCCGGAGGCTTTCTCGGCCCAAAGACGTCATGCGTCGATGGGGCTCCGAATCCGGAGTCTTTATTTGGCCAATCGCGATATCCACGAAGGGCACTCCAAATCCGGAGGCTTTCTCGGCCCAAAGACGTCATGCGCCGATGGGGCTCCGAATCCGGAGGCTGGCCAATCGTGATATCCATGAATGGCGCTCCAAATCCGGAGGCTTTCTCGGTCTAAAGGCATCATGCGCCGATGAGGCTCCGTATCCGGAGTCTTTATTTGGCCAATCGTGATACCCACGAAGGGCGCTTCGAATCCGGAGGCTTTCTCGGCCCAAAGACGTCATGCGCCGATGGGGCTCCGTATCCGGAGTCTTTATTTGGCCAATCATGATATCCACGAAGGGCGCTCCGAATTCAGAGGCTTTTTCGGCCTAATGGTGTCATGCGCCGATGGAACTCCGAATCCGGAGTCTTTTGTTGGCCAATTGTGATATCCACGAAGGGCGCTCCGAATCCAGAGGCTTTCTCAGCCCAAATACGTCATGCGCCGATGGGGCACCGTATCCGGAGTCTTTATTTGGCCAATCGTGATATCCACGAAGGGCGCTCCAAATTCGGAGGCTTTTTCAGCCCAAAGGCGTCATGCACCGATGGGGTTCCGAATCCAGAGTCTTTTTTTGGCCAATCGTGATATCCACGAAGGGCGCTCCGAATCTGGACACTTTCTTAGCCCAAAGGCGTCATGCGCCGATGGGGCTCCGAAGTCGGAGTCTTTATTTGGCCAATCGTGATATCCATGAAGGGCGCTCCGAATCCGAAGGCCTTCTCAGCCCAAAGGCGTCATGCGTCGATGGGGCACCGAATCCAGAGTCTTTGTTTGGCCAATCGTGATATCCACGAAGGGCGCTCCGAATCCGGAGGCTTTCTCGGCCCAAAGACGTCATGCGCCGATGGGGCTCTGAATCCGAAGTCTTTATTTGGCCAATCGTGATATCCACGAAGGGCGCTCCGAATCTGGAGGCTTTTATTTGAAATCTTTTGAACTGGATTGCACAGTGAATAAATAAGAATCTTTGCATTACAACAGTGGAATGTGTACATGGTGAGCCATTCAGAACCAATATCATTCCCCACAGGTCGGGTTTAAAGATAGAATTTGCGCAAGTGCGTTGAATTCCAAGGCCGTGGCTGACTCCTTCCAGACATGTCTTTGAGCCGATATGCCCTCACTCCTGAGATCGAATCAATCTGATAGGGGTCATCCCAATTCAGACCTAATTTTCCATCCGCCAGTTTCTTGGCAGCTGGGAGTACCTTCTTCAGGACCAACTCTCCTGGTGTGCAGCGGCGCAGCTGAACACGTTGATTATATGACTTGGCAAGCTACTGCTGGTACCATGCCATGGACGCAAGGACACGGTCTCTTCATTCTTCGATCAGAATCAAATCCAAAGCCAGCATCATGTCGTTTCAGCCCATATCAAAAACTTGCGATTTCAGGGTTGGTTGGCCGATCTCCAGGGGTATGATCGCTTGGGTTCCAAAGCATAGAGCAAACGGCGTTTCTCCAGTGGATCGCCTCGGTGTAGTTCGATGAGCCCACAATACACTCGGCAATTCTTCGACCCATTTGCCTTTGGCTTTCTCCAGCCTCTTCTTGATGCCGTCCAAGATGGACTTGTTAGAGGCCTCAGCATGACCATTGCTTTGTGGGTAAGCCGACGTAGAAAAGTAAGGCTGGATACCATACTTGCTACACAGCTCTCGGTAGACGCTACAATCAAACTGGGTGTCGTTGTCTGAAATAAGAGCTCTTGGAATGCCGAATCGTGTTATGATATTTCTCCATGCAAAGCGCTTAGCATCAGCATCTCGAATGTGCGTTAATGCCTCCGCTTCGACCCATTTTGTGAAGTAATTTGTCGCAACGATCAAGTATCGCTTGTTCCCTGGGGCCCTCGGCAATGGTCCCACGATATCAAGTCCCCACTGGGCGAATGACCAGGGACTGGTAATGGAGCTTAACTCTTCAGCAGGCAGGTGGGTTAACGGGGAGAACTTCTGGCACTGTTCACATTTCTTCACATAGCATTCGGCATCAGCTCTCATTGTTGGCCAGTAATACCCCTGTGTTATAGCTCTATGGGCCAAAGAGCGCCCGCCAGAATGGGCACCATAACTGCCTTCATGTATTTCAGTAAGAAGGTCTTCGACTTTATCCGAGTGTACACATTCTAGGTATGGACCATAAAGGGATTTTTTATAAAGCTTTCCTTGCAGATCCAAGTAGTATCGCAAGGCTTTGTTTCGCAGCTTGTGCGCTTCTTTTTTGTCTGCTGGGAGCTGTTCGGAAGACAGGAATGCAGCAATAGAGTCCATCTAACTCGGTCCTAACTCTATGACATTGACCTGGATTTCCTCCGAAGGGCCAATGCTCGACTCCGGGATGAAACCTACTTCAATGGTCCATTTAATCTCTAAGTTAATGGCGGAGGCTAGGCAAGCTAGGGCGTCTGCATGTGCGTTCTGGTCACGTGTTATCTGATTCAATTCATGATGGTCAAATTTGGCCAGCAAGGCGCTAGCCGATTTCATGTAAACCACCATACGGTCATTTTTGGCTGCGTACTCCCCCTTTAGCTGATTGATCACCAATTTCGAATCGCAAAATACCAGCAAACGCCGAGCACCAGAAGGTGTGCATTCCTCAAACCGGCCAGAAGGGCTTCGTACTCGGCCTCGTTATTTGACGCCTCGAAGACGAGTTTGACAACCTGCTCAATTATTGCGCCGTCAGGAGCCATGATTACTACTCCAGCTCCGCTGCCCGTTGATTAGATGATCCATCACAGTACAACTGCCAAATGTCCCCGACATAAATTCTCCAGTTCGGCTTAGGTCGAACTTCATCGAACTTGAAGTCGGCAAGACCCCTAGTGAATTCGGCCACAAAGTCGGCAAGCACCTGTCCTTTGATTGAGGTTCTAGGAAGAAACTGAATATCGTACTGGCTGAGTTCAAGAGCCCACTTTGAAACGTGTCCTGATGCTTCCGCACTACGTAGTACTGATCGGAGGGGGTAATCTGTTAGCACCCCAATGCTATGCCCCTGGAAGTAATGCATCAGGTTTCTTGCCGCCATGACTAGGGTTAGGATGAGTTTTTCCAGTGGAAGGTAGCGTGTTTCAGCGTCGACCATTGCCTTGCTCACATAATATACTAGCCGCTGCTCCCCCAGCTCCTCCTTTATCAATACGGCGCTGACGGCCCGGTCGAAAACTGCCAGATACAAAATGAGCGGGTCACCTGCCAAAGGTGTTGTCAAGAGTGGAACTGATTGGAGGTAGGTTTTGAGGCCGTTGAAAGCAGCTTCGCACTCGGTGAACCATTCAAAAGCCTTGCCCTGCCGTAGTGTATGAAAGAATTGTCAGTAGCTGTCCGTGGAACAACTAATGAACCTATTAAGTGCAACGGCCATCCCCCATTAATTTCTGAACCTCCTTGACAGATCGGGGTGAGCCGAGTTCCAAGATTGTTGTGATTTGCCTCAGATTGGCTTTGATTCCTCGGTGGTTGACAATGTAACCCAAGAATTTTCTAGAGTCGATCCCAAACGCACATTTGGAAGCGTTCAGCTTTATTCCATATTTGCGTAGAATGCCGAATGTCTCCTCCAGATCAGCTATATGATTATACTTTTCCTTGGATTAGACCACCATGTCGTCAATGTACACTTCCATAGTGTGGCCGAGTTGCTCCTTGAGCATGGTGGTGACTAGTCTCTGGTAAGTTGTCCCTGCATTCTTCAGCCCAAAAGGCATAACCTTATAGCAATAGGTTCCTCTTGGGATGAGGAATGCAGTTTTGTCTTGGTCCTCTAGATGCATGACAATTTGATGGTAGCCTCTGTAGGCATCGAGGAAGCTCATGCGCTGATGACGTGCTATGGCATCTACCAGTTGGTCTATCCTGGGGAGAGGAAAATAATCTTTGGGACAGGCTTTGTTTAGGTCCGTGAAATCAACGCAGACTCGCTAGGTCCCCCTTTTCTTCTTCACAACCACAGTATTAGAGAGCCATGTAGGGTAAGTCACTTCCCTGATTGCCCCGGCGTCAAGCAACCGGTCAACCTTGTCAACAACTGCGGCAGTGTGCTCTGCGGCTGATCGTCGACTTTTCTGAATGATCGACTTGCATGTAGGGTCAACATTCAAACGGTGTTGCGAAACAAACGGATCTACACCCGACATCTCATATGGAGTCCATGCAAATACATCAAGGTTGCCGAGCAGGAAGGAAATTAGTTGCTGTCTGTCGGCTTGATTGAGGGAGGCGCCGACCATGAAGAACCTGTCTGGGTTGCCGTTGATTTTAACTCGATCTAGGTCTTCAGTTGCCTTTTCATTTGGGAGCCGCCCAACATCGTCGAGGCTTTCCCGATCTGTTACCTCAATAGAGTTCACTTGCAACTCCTTTGGTGTCTTTTGAGCAAGGAGATAACATGCTTGTGCTGATTTCTAAGAGCCACAGATTTGCTCAATGCCGCGTTCTGTCGGTAAGTGTAGCAACTAGTGATAGGTGCTAGGCACGGCCTGTATAACATGCAACCAAGATCCCCACATGATGAGATTGTACGGGGATGGCAGCTTGACGACCAAGAATTCCACATCCACTGTTCGGGAGCTCGATCGAATGGGTAGTGTGATTTTCCCCAATGGGTACTCTAGATTGGCGTTGAAGCCGAATAGTGGATAAGGGGCTGGAGAGAGATCTGATTTGGAGAAGCTAAGTTTGGTAAATGTCTTGTAGTACATAACCTCCGATGTGCTCCCCGGATCAATGAGTACGCGCTCAACTGTGAATCGGTTTACGCGTAACTCAATTACCAAGGGATCAATGTGGGGCAGTGTTACTCCGGCCAAATCTGAATCATCAAAAGTAATGCCTGTGGCTTCATGGGGCCGTTTAGCCGGAGTGAGTTGATTTTGAGGGTTGGGATTCAACTGAATCGTATGCACCGTCGATGACATTGGCAGGCTGTATATCATGTGGATCACGCCGAGTGAAGGTGAATTTTGTCTCAAGGCTATTGCTTTGGTTGGGTTTCCTTTTCGGACGTACTGTTGTAGCCGGCCATCTTGTACCAATTCCTCCAGGTGATCCTTCAATGCATAACAACTTTCAGTATCATGGCCATGGTCCTTGTGATACTCACACCGTCTATCCCGTCTTCTCGTGTCGGGAGGTCCCACCATTTTCGACGGCCATTTGAAGAACGGAAGGTGTTGGATTTTGGACATAACCGCACTGATCGGCTCTGTCAACTCCGTGTATTTCTTGCCGGTGTGCCTCATGCGCCTGCCGTCAACTTGCAGTTGTTGATTTTCTTGGTGGGAGCATTGGTCACTTGATCGGCGGGAATCCCGTCTCTTGTCCCGTTTGGCCCGATGCCGTGGTTCAGGGCTCTGAGGTGGTACAGAATTTATTCGCTGGGCAATTTCAAGAGCTGTCTTGTTGGCTGTGTTTCCGGCTTTAACCCGCAAAGCGTCGTCTTCCACTTTGCAGTATTCTTCAACTTTCTTCATCAACGACCAGACCGTCTTAGGGGGTCTTCTAGTCAAAGAACTACAGAGAGCACAGTCAGGATGCAAACCCATTTTGAAGGCGATGATGGCCATGGAGTCGTTGTAAGCGTCATCAACAAGATTAAAGCACTCCCAATAGTGCGCCGAATGCGCTCTTAATGTTTCTCCTAGCTGGATCTGTATTGCCCAGAGAGAGTCGGCTTTTTTTGCCTGGACCTCGTTGGTGATGAATCTGGCCCTGAAGGATTTTTGTAATTGATGGAAGCTTTTTATCGAAGCCGACTCCAGCTTATAATACCACCTGATAGCCAATGGTCCTAAACTGCTGGGAAATATTTAGTGCATAAGGGCCTCGTCGTCTGCATGCAATGTCATGGCTTGCTTGTAGTGACGGATGTGATCGGTGGGGTCTGATTTTCCATCATAAAGAGTGAATGACGGAGCTTTGAACTTTTTAGGCAGAACCGCCCTGGCGATCCGTCGTACAAAGCGATCATGCTGGTCTTCTTCATCTGAGCTGTTTCATCTGCGCTTATGCCTTATACGTGAACTCTCTTCAGAGGAATTGGAAGTTTCAGATCGTCCCTTCTTCTTAGGCTCCGGGGATAATGAGTCGGAGTCGCTATCAGTGTCTTGTTGTCGGGCTCGAGATTGTCGACCACCTGTCCTCACAGGTCATTCCGGATCTTGGCGTACAGCTTGTTTGGACTTCGCCACTTCCAAGGCCAAATCCTGACGGAGACGTTCATTTTCAGCGATCATGTTCTCCAACCTCTGTTCGTTTTGCTTTGCTTGTTCCATGATCGCTCTCATTGCCTCATGCTCTGAAGTCGAGGGTGAGGCAAAGTTCAAAACGCGTCTTGCGGGGATAGTCTCCGGTCTAAGTATGTTTGTTGAAGTGAGGTCGTCTCTCTACGTGGTTTCATTAGTGACTATCGGAGGGTCTTCTGTTATGCCCACCATGGATGTGTTTGAGTATTCCCACAGACGGCGCCAATTGTGGAGAAGTGGTTTGGATATGCTCTTCTGATCCTGGGGGACGCTCGTGATCCTCTACTAGTCACCTGAAAAGGAATAAACACTCCGATCGGGGGTGCCGGAATTAGCACTCCGACGGGCAAGTCAGTCTCTATACTCAGGATTACTTGTATTCTAAGTTAAGCAAAATAGTTCTCACATACCTTCCTCTAACTGATGACCTTGTATTTATATTACTCTCTTTCTTGGGCCTCGGGACTGGGCCCACCTTCAATTTGCCATATAACTATTTATTCGGCTTCATTTACAGCAACCCGCTTCTTGCTTGGCCCCTTATTCAATCGGCTATTTCGCCGAATGGGGCAAGATTTAAATCGAGGGACAGGGTTGAATGAAATATGTGCTTCGACCCAAGTCCAACTATTCGGCCTCTTCATGACTTCCAATATTCGGCCCCCACAATATACAATATATATATATATATATATAAGTTATATGCAACTCAAATGGTAAGAGCCTTATTTAATAATTTTGTAGTCTAGAGTTCAAGTCACACCCTCTTCTCTATTTTTTTTTTTTATATAAAAAAATCTTTCCTCTAAATTAAAGACTTCCACCATAAATTTATTTTAGGTTTTAAAATTAATTAAAAGACCCCCCAATAATATTTAGTTTGCACTTAAAGATTCACAAGAAAAATATTTGAGATTGTAAAATAATTGTTACTTAATTATTTATTTGATTTGTATATTCGGGTTCTCACACCTAACCCATACCACGGTGGTGGTTTCAAAAGCTTCCAATGCCTTGAAATCAGGCTCCCATTTATGCACAGTGAGATAGTGGTCCATAATGACCCACGGTCATCCAGAATATACTTTTGCACAATCTTCCAATGATGAAAATTTGAAGAAAAATGCTTGGTGGCCCAAATGGCTCGAATGTGTCAAAACGACGTTGTTTTACACCCAAAATGACATCGTTTTGAGACATTCACGCCATTCGAGCCATGAAATTTTGGGCCACCTAGCATTGTTGATTTGAAGAAATAGTTATTGCCCAGATCTATAGCATTAAATTCCTCTTGCGGGCCCCATAGATTCTTAACTCTTGTGCAGAGCATCTTGTACTCGATCTTCTTGCCTAGTAGTTTATCAGAGTATTGGTCTAGGGTTTTCGAATCTACTCCAGAAGTTTCTTCGGAAGGTGTACTTGTGGGATTCCATGTTGATTTTGGTGCGGGTTTCCTTCATGAATGTTGGTATCGCCCTCGTCATCCTCCTCTTCTGTTAAAAGTGAATCCATAGTGTCGTCAAAATAGAAATTAGTATTTCTTGGCACAACTAGAGCTTCCTTGAACGATTTGGCCTTCTGGCCCTCGGTCGACAACAGAGGGGTTATAGTTTCTTTTGGATTCTAATCTGGCACAGGGATAGGAGGAAGATTTGGGCTTTCAGCTGTATCCATGTTCTCTCCATGTTCCTTGCTTTTGATTTTCTTTGTACTTTTGACCAAATGGTCTTCTTTCTCTTGAGTTTTCGTAGCTGATTCTGAGTTGAAGGTCATTGGATCGCACATTCTAGAGAGAGAATTTTTCAAACATTCAATTTTTCAAACAATAGAAGCTACACAAGAGAGTAGTTGTTGTATGGAATTATGTCTTCGACAAAAATGTATAGACCTTCCATTATACGTATTACTCTGTGCCCAACCAATACTTGATTGGTTGTCGCAAAGTATACAAAATTGCTAGCACAAGTTTTGATCAACATGGAATATCCTCAAGAAAATAGCAAAGCCATTCAGCTACTTCGGTAGCTTTATCTAAATCGCTGAAATCTGATTCCATCTTTGATCTCGTGATACCCATCTGCTTGGAAGATTTCCAAGACACGGTTGCAGCTCCAATTTAGAGAAAACATATCCACTAATGGATTCATAGTCTTTGTATTAGATATCCAGTAGGCGCCTTTGTACCCTTCTAGTACAACTGGATATCAAGTGTTATGCAACCCATAATCCCGGGTGTAGTGTAAATAATCCAACACCCTCATAATGCCCTTTGTAGACACCCCATTTTTTACCGTCCTCAAGACTTGGACGTCACCATTTGAACACTCGGTGATCATCCATGTTCGTGTTCGTCTGGAGTTCTCGGAGTTCGGTCGCGCGCCTTGCCTCAAGACCTCTCGACTTGTTTGTTTTGTGCTTGGTTGTGTACCAAACACTTGTGTTTTTGCTCCTGAGGGCAGGGAATGGCTTGTTGGCCATCCCCACACCTCATCGGCCTTGGCTTGAGGCCATCGGCCCTGTTTTCTTGCTACCAGCCAAATATTTTGGTCGGTCGACAATGTTTTTGGTCGGCCGGCTATTTTGTTGGTAAATCAACCATATTTTCTAGCCAACCCCTTTCTATCTGCTTTTGGTAGATATTTTATGCCAGCTGTCACAGCCGGCATCCACAATACGCCCCCTCCATACACGTGTATGGAGGGATTTGCTCCTTGCTTCGCTTCTCTTAGAAGCCTTAGAATTTGAGCCTCTATAAAGAGGGAGCCCCTCCTCCCTCCTCTAGGGTTCAGAAAAATTAGGGTTAGAGAGATTAGATATATTATTGTATCTATACTTCCTTGTTTGGCCTTGTTTTGTACTCAAAAGTGTGATATTGTCACATTATTGCATACAAACACCTAGCATTACACCATCCTTGGTTAGGGTTCTTGGGCTGGTTTTGACCAAAGAAAGGTGCTGGAGTGGTGTTCTTGAAGAGGTTCTTCACAGGTGAGAACCTCCCTTCTTTATTCCCTATTTTTGCACAAGCTTTTAGCCTACCTTGCTTATTGTTTTAAGTTTCGACTATAACTGACAAAAGTTCCGATTTTGTGTGCTTTAGAACTTTGTTTAAGGTCACTTTGAGGTTTGGGGTTGTCTCCCCCCTCCAAGGCCTTGTTAGGCCTTGTTTTAGGCCATACCTTTTGGCCATTATTTTGGTCTTTGCATGACCTCTCTACCACTGAAATCCAGAGGATTTTCAGTGGTGGAGAGGTGGTTTTGAGGTCCTAAAAATGAGAGGGTCATCTCCTCTCCTTGTTGTCTTTAATGCTTGCATAAATGGCTTATGTGGTAGCATGTGTATTTAGTTTGTTTGAGCTCCATTTCAGCATGTATTAGGCTTTTTTTTGCCATGATACACCTCTGTTTTGAGTTGCTTTAGACATGCCATGTATGCTTCATACACTTGTCTTGTAATCCCACGTTTTGGCCTTAACATGCATCGTGTTGTAACGTGTGTTTTTAGCATGATTTTGACTCAACTCCATGAAGCTTTTAGCCTTGTTGTAGCATGCTTAAGCTCTGTTTTTCATTGTTTTGGTTATTCTTGCATTGTTTTGTATAGCCGCCATGTAATCTAGCTTGTTAGCTTTGAGTGTCCAAGTTGCTAGCATGCTCTATGTGGATCATTTCAGTAGTTTGGCATCACTTAGAATGTTATTTCAGTCCATATTTCATGCTTATAAACTTACACTTATCACTCCTTTAATGTCTTAAAGAGTTTGCGTTTTATGCCTCATGAATGTGTCATTGTGTATGCCATCATGCTTAGGTCATTGGGATGTCATCTAAGTGGGTTTTTGGGCTCATTTTGACATATCATAACTATGTTTTGGGTTGCTTAAATCATGCCATGTTTGGTTGTATTAGGTGTAGTGTAACACCTCTTTAATGGCCTTGCATGCCTCATGATTTTGCCCCTTTGTTTTAGCTTGTTTTGGCTTTGGTCATTGCATGTTTTAGGCTCACTTTAGCATGATTTAGGACTGTTTTGGGTCATACTTGCCATATGCTCTTTGTTTTGTGTAGTTTTGGTTCAAGTCCCTCGACTAGTCTTAGGCTTCAGTCTTGAGCATGTCATGCTTGACTTATTTATGTGATTTGGCATCACTCCTAGCTTCATTTCAGAGCATGTAATGTTGTCAAATTTGCATGCTTTTCATTCCTTTTAAGTGTGCTTAAAGGTTTCCCTTTTGTGCTTAAAGTGATGGGCCATTAGCATGCATGTTTGTATGTGGTTTTGTCCCTTATCCCTCAGCACTTTGGCCACTGATTTGGGCCTATTTGAGAGCTGCCCATATTGGTTTAAGTCCATCGTTTGCATGTTGTTGCGTGCTTGCCTTGCTTGTTGTTAGATACTTGGCTTATTAACATGTTGTTGCATGTTTAAGTGGTATTGCATTTGGCATGCATCTCTCGTTAAGTTGCCTAACATGTTGTTACATGCTTGCCAATCCTCATATGTTGTCACATGTTCGCCTTGCATGCTTGAATGTCCATGTTGCATCTTGCATGCTTGTCTAGGTTGCATTGCATTTGGCATGCTTGTTACCCTCGCCATGATCATGTTGCATTAGTTTTGCTTGTATGTTTGCATCCCTTGCCTCTTGATCAACCATGATGGAGGTTAGGACCCCCTTTTGTGTTTGTGTGCATTTCATTTGATATCAAATTGCACACTCGACACCTTTGGCCATCATGCATTGAAATGCATGATTGATGGCCCGAGGGTCGAGAACCATGCTCCTCTAAGTCTCAAACATGCTGAGGAGGGTGGTGGTGCATAAATTGCTTTGAAAATGCATTGTCATGTTCTGTCTGTCCTCTGTTGCAGCAAAATAGGATTCTGTAGGAAAAGATGGCCGGTCTACCATCTTCAGTGCCGGCCGGCCATTAATTGTTAGTCGAGATTACCATAAATGGTCGATGACCAGTTCCCCATGGCCGGTGGCTTCACCTCTTGGTCGGTGACATCCCACAGTGCTCAGGGGGTGATTCTGAAGCTTCCTTGGGACTTGTGAAGTTTTCAGAAATACAGATCAGTGTAAACAGAGGCAGCATGAGTATGGCGATGGATTTCCGAGCAGAGCCGAGCGTGCACGCATTCGTCCCTCTTCCCGAGGCCTCTTTACTGCTTTCTTAGCTTAATTAATTTGTTTAATTAGTTAAGTGTTGTGTAATAATTAGTTAGCTCGCTAGTTAGTTAATTATTTGATTTGTATTATTCTTCCGGTCCCTCCCTCGAGAGGACGCAATTGTGTAATAAGCGTGAGTGTGTGTGATGCATGTCTTCCAACCCCCACTTCTTTCTCCCTTTTATTTAACCGCTTATGATGGTTAGTTTTAGGGCATATTTGATTTAGCATACCTTATGCTACGCATGTTTGCATTCATTCATTTGTGTTGCATGCACTGGGCTCGGCGCCTCATACTAACTGCATAGTATTTCAATTCCAACTTGAATACGTGTATCAAATTGTCGCATATCAGATGCCATCTTAGATTAGCCAAGCCTATTCTAATTGCATTACATATGTGTTGCATTAGCCATCTTAACATGGACTTGGATCATACATTTGATTACTAACACATTCTTGTTTTGGCTCGGAGTACACTGTGAGTGTTTTTGCTTTAGCATCTTGCATGTGTGTAAGTGTTAACATGACAGTATGCCTACCATGAGGCTAATTGCTTATGTGATATAACTGCCTGAATGCTTGTGGGTGAAGGTTAGATTACTTGAATTGGAATAATTCATCAAATCTACATTTTAGCCTACTTGCGAGTAGCAAACTTTGAACCATTTCCAAACAAACGGATATGCGATGCTTTGTTCCAAATTAGGTAATCTAGTCTATACTTGTATGCTGTGCGCATCACATAGTAATTCTAGGTTATTAACCGGAATAAGAACACATATGTTTTCAAAACAAAATATCATGTTTAGTACAGGCCGATCTTCGGATCAGGCGAGTGGGGGTGCTCATAGCTGACCTTCCCCAATCGTACCCAAGTTCCCAAGCTGAGGCAACTTTGGTGATGACGGACACGTGGCCTTAGGCACGAGTCAGGGTTTCCTAAATTCCCCCAAAATAAAATATTTAGGTGGCGACTCTGTATCTGGCAAAGCAGTCCATGTTTGGCACTTCTTTCTTAAAAATTAGTTTTCCAAAACGATTTGCTGTATTTGGACTCTTTGGTGATTTATCAATCTCACATCGCACATTGTGGGATCAGATTAAGAACCGTGACACTTGAGTCCGAACTGTGGAAAAGCATAAAGCTCGAGGGCGTGTCCACACCCTTCCAATGAGTAACATTAGGATTACTCGTGTATCTACTAAGCCTACTAATTGAATAGGCTATTCCTGGCCTTGTACAACTCATCAGATACTTTTAAACTTCCAATGACCCGAGAATATACTAGTTGAAACACACTTTCACTATTATTCTCGGCCAATTGTAGACGTAAGTCTACTAGTGTCCTTGACACACTTGTAACTGATTTACTAAATTTCTCAAGTATGTTATCAACATAATGAGACTGAGAAAGTACAATACTACTAGATGTTCTGGTAATCTTAATATCCAGAATCACATCTACAAGGCCCATATCAAACTTAGACTTCAACATTCACTTAGGGTAGTATTAAACATCTTCTCATAACTACCAAAAATGACCATGGCACCTACACACAGACACAACACGACATATACTATTGTCAATGCCTTTGACATAAACACATTTGTCAATACCCACTTGACAACACAGTGTAGTCAAATTTCTCATACCAATCTTTCGGTGCTTGTTTTAAATCATAAAATGATTCTCAAGCTTACAGTCTTTCCTCGTCCTAGAACCGAAAAACCCTTCGTGTTGTTCCATAAAGATTTATTCAACTAAATCTTCATATAGGAAAGCTATCTGAACATCCATCTTGATGTACCTTTAGACTTCATACAATTGCAATCACATTCACCATAATGGGTGATCACGTATCAAAGTAATCTAGGCCTTCTCTTCGCCAGTATCCTTTGATAACAAGCCTGTCTCGTCGGCTTTCATCTACTTGCATCCCAAGGATTACTACCTCTGCGAGATCAAGTTAATTTAATAACTACTTTCTAGAGGAATCACAACTTAAAAGAAGCTTTTAGCCTCATTAGGCACCGTATAGGTTTAAAAAGATTAGATAGAAGAACTTTAAAGTCCTAGTTTGTTAACATCTTCTAGGCTTATCTCTTTCCTCATGAAATCATTTCCTCAATTTCATGATAACATTCTTGTGTAAATCTGCATATCAGATTTGTCCATAAAAAAATCGATATGCACTATTATATTGTGCATAACTATTGAATACAAAATAAATGGATTTTTAGGCTTATTCTAACCCTCTTGGGTTTAGGTATTATGACCCTTTGCATGACACCCCCACATTTGCAGAATTTATATGAAGGCTTTCGACCTCTCCAAAAATTCATACAGGATCCTTAAACAATTCTTTGTGTCACAATGATTATGAAACTCTCAAAATCATATCACAGAAAACACATTCCCAGACCGTCATCAACCAAATTAGGTCTTTTCTGAATTCAAGGCACTAAACATATTTGGTCCAACCTATCACTCTGAAGCCAATAGTCTTACTATTAGGAAACACAAATCCAGTGTTCAATAGTCTACTATTCGGAACTTCATAACATGACCAGTAGTCTTATCACTAGGGATCACTAATTTCTCAGTATGTGGTCAGTAGACTTTCTACTACTAGGAATCACAATATTTTGACCTGTGATCAATAGTCACTTTACTACTAGTAATCATAACGTCTTGACATAAGATCAATAGACTCTTTCATTACTAGGACTCATCATGTCTTGACATATGATCAGTAGCCTCTCCACTACTAGGAACCATCATGTCTTGACATGCGATTAGTAATATGTTCACTACTAGGAACCACAATCTCGTAATTGTGTAGCCAGCGGTCTAACACCCCCTAAGAACCACTAGTTTTCTATCTCTGTGACCAGTGATCTTGTACTCACTGGGAGCCACCAATTTAAGAATATATTTAGAATTTAAAAATTCAAAAATATATTTACCCACCCTAACAGGTTGTCTCATCTTCGCTTTTAAGCAAAGTCACATAACAATCATATATGCTATAATTGACACAAGGATAACATACTAATTGCCTCTGATTAATCCAAAGATATTATCATGCAATCTTAAGATTTCCTTTACTCACAGTTGATCTCTCTAAATCTTCCTTTAAGAACCTCGCAAGGCTTAAGGTTATCAGGTGGAACAACATTTCTGTTGTCACCTCTTGAAGCCATTTTTAAAAAATCACAACATAATTTCACTATTTTGTTTTTCCAGAAACTAAACTTAGTACTAGAAAATCCAAAGTCTGAAATTTAATTCAAAACCGATCTCACCACTTATCCTAGAATCAAACATGGTCAGGAAAGTTTCCAAGAAGACTGGAGGGGTCACACCCGTCCCACTGAAGACCCAGTTAACCTTAACTTTCAAGAGCATATTGACTTCTAATCCATGGGAAACAAATTTAGAATTAAGTTTTTCAGGGGATAAACCAAGATAAAACAAACCAATTCCCAAGCAAATAAAATTTGCTACCAGAATTACACCATTCATAAAAATTTACCGATACTCCCAGAACTGAGCCCATTATTTTTGAATAAAAATTAGAAATATTTTAGCTGATGCTAAAATTTGGTTTCTTTTCCCAAAACAAAACACTTTGAAAATAATCAGATTATAACCAAAGACTTTCTCAAAACTTGGTTTTCCAACACTTTGGAAATAAAAGTATTAAACCCAAAGGCTTCCTCAAAGTCCAAAGGTTTGAAACCAAATCCATCATAGTTTCCATTTATGAACAAATCACAAATACTTTTTAGCCAAGCTAAACTTTGGTTTCTATTATAGAAAACCAAAACACTTTGGAAATAATAAAATTAACCCCAAAGACTTTCTCTAAATCCGAAAGTTTATAATTTTTTTTCCTTCCACCTTTCCTTTCACTATGGTGAAACTATTACAAATTAGAAATTAAAAACCACTACAAATTGTCTAAATCTGCAAAACGGAGTTCATGGTTGCATCTGAAATCATCTGTTTACCCAAAACCACACTTCTTCACTTGTAATGCTTTTCTTCGTATAAAACACATTACAAAACTCTATCCTCATTGCTGCTAAATCTCCATGCTCACTGTTCATATACATACTTGGATACAAGATGAGTTAATGAACCAATAAAGTGAATATTACACAAGTAATTTCAGTTATAACTCACAATGTGTAATTCAAAGGCTATAGATGCATTGCAGTTACAAGAATGTCATAAGTTTCATGGCTATGAAATAACTACAAATATAAGACTATTATGGTCATAACGTTGGCATTTCAACCATCTAACTATGAGCAAATAATCTTCTAAACAGTAGAGTTAAACACCAACAATACATAATAATGTTTGGAGTAATTCACTTGATTATACACATCACGACATGGAAAAAATCACAACCGAAACAACAATTAATTAATAGAATTATAATGCAAAATTATTTCACCATGCACTAATTCTCTCTTAGGATCTATCCACCTTATAATACAACATAATCATAAGCAAACTAAAAAATAAGACCATTATATAGAAAAAACTGAAACTGTTTTTCTAAATTTTCTCCTAAAACAAACCTGTTTGGAGATTATACCATCGGAAATCTCTCGACTAGACAAATCTTTTAACATTCTCAAAATCCAGCACTTCGTTTTCTTCAAAATTTAATTAATCAAATTAAATCAAAATTGTTACCAAACTTTCAAAACAACAAATGGAATAAACCCGAAATAAAACTAAACTATAAAGTGAATAATTAAATTCACTAAAATTCTAAAGGTCCAATATTATTCCTTATTCCACGCAAAGGTAATCCTGTTCAAATAAAAAATTAGTAGTCCAATTTACTAATTCCAATTTATTTTATTTGTTCGTATTATATATCATCATTTCTCGCTTAGATAAACTCGTAAAGAAAGTTAGCTACAAAAGAAAACAATCAAACAAATCAAATAAAATAGTAAGAATCTTACAAAATAAAATTTGTATTTTTATAAACTCCTACCAACTTAAAGACTAACAATCAAGTAACTCATGCAATAACAACTACCTAACATAAAATAAATTGCACGATAAGTTATTAGAAATAAACAATTCAATAACTCTAGGCAATTAAATTAAATTTTAATTCCAAGAGTCACTAGAATAAAATTATAATAAAACTAAATTGTTTTTTCAAAACTATTTATAAAAATTTTGTTTTAAAATTGTTGGTATTTTTGCATAATAATACATGAAAAATATATAAAATAAATTAAATAGAAATGACAAAACATTTTTTTATTAAAAGGATGAAATACAAAATAAACGACACAACTAAAAATACAGAAATGAATTAGATGACATTACTAATAAAACAAATTATTAAAAGATTAGAACTCATCAAATTTAAGAACAAATGATAAGAAAATAAGCAAACCGAAACCTGCACTAGACAGTTTCCTTAAAACAAATTCACTACCTCCCGATGGATGCTGTAGGTACGCCGGCGTCTGTCTCCCAGAATACGACAGTTGAAACTAGCTAATACAGAAGCACCTTCTGAATAGCTTCGGCGAACTTGACAATTAATGCACTCTCTCTAACAAGAACCAAAGAAGAGGCTAACAAAAGAAGATAGGAAAATTTTTCTTTAGTGTAAAAAACCATCTCCAACTTTTTATCTCAAAGCACCATCTTATTTTCCATCACAAAACCTCTCTAAAAACAACCTACTAAGTTGGATGAGAAAGACCTCTATTTATACTAGTAGAGGAGAGCCTTAGCCATGAAGGCTAACACCAATGGGGTCATCAAATGTCATCAACTCTAGCAATTAGGGCTAGAGTTACAAATGTTCAAACACCAAAACCATTATATAAATCATAATGTGTATATAATGTATAAGTTTTGAGAATTAAACTAGATGGGTTGCAAATGGATACGGTTGGGTCACAATGTGAATATTGTGCATATGTGGTTGTACATATTTTAGGCTAATTATTTGTATTTCCATAGTTAGCTAATGAGTTGTATTTCCATAGTTAGATTTTAGGGTTTAGTCTTTTCTTATTTAAACTGATGTAACTCTTGAATTCGAATACAATTGAATATACAGACTTTATTCAGAAATCTTACATGGTATCAGAGCCGTGTTCAAAAACCTAAGGTTGCGATCAGTCTTCGCGAACCCTAGCACTGTCGCCTCTCTCACCTGCCTTCGCCGCTTCTCAGCTACCGCCGTCGTTTCAGTCGTCGCCTCTCTCAGTCATCGTCGCCTCTCACGCCGTCGCCTCTCTCAGTCTGCTTCAACATCGTGATTGATTTGCGATCTATCTCCCTCTCTAGTTCTCTCTGGTTCCGCTAATCGACCACACCTCATGGTTCGTTCGGATGATTCGATCGACTGGTTTGCCTTGCTACTCTGTTTGCTGCTCTGTTTGTCTCTGTGTGTGTGAAATCGTGTCTTTAAGCCTTGCTATTTGGTGTTAAAAAAATAAAAAAAATAAAATCTAAATATAGTTTGACCCCTCGTATTTTGATTATTACACTTGAACCCCTGGTTTGGTTCCTTTGTTTAATTGCATTGAAAACCCCTCAATTTTCCGGTTATTACGATGTCTCTAGCTTTTGATGAGTGTGCCTTCTGCCATTGGAAGTACCACTGTCCCAAGAAAGGATGCTTGTCTGTTTTGCCTGTGTCTACCTCGTCTTCTCAACAATTTTTGATCAAGTTCTGTGCTCCTCCTTTAAGTATTGTTCGGCCTCCCGCCGGTTCTACTACATCTGCTTCGGCTCCTAATCCTGACTTGGCTTCCTTGACTACTCAGATTAGTCAACTTCAGCATATATTGTCTCCCTCCCAGCCATCTCCATCTGCCTTCATTGTTTCCTCTCTTCATTCAGGTTTGCTTGGGTCTTCATCAGGTATCTTTTCGTCTGTCTGGCTTTTCGACTCTGGTGCCTCTTATCATATGACTCATCATCTCTCTTTACTTCAAAATTGTACTCCCCCCCCCCTTTCCTATTACTGTTAATGCTGCTAATAGGTCTAGTATGTCAGTTATATCTGTTGGGTCTGTCCTACCGTCTGCTATGTTTGCAGTGTCTATTTCATCTGTTTTATATGTTCTTCAGTTATCTGTCAGTTTATTATCTATTAGTCAACTTGATGCCCCTGGTTTTGATGTTAGCTTTTCTTCTTCTTCTATATGTTCTGTGCAGGATTGGAAGTCCAAGTAGCAGATTGAGACTAGCCGTAGAGTTGGAGACCTCTATATGGTGGAGAGCTTGCATCTGCCTATGACTACCTCTCTAACTGCCTTTTCTTATTTTGAGTTAGATTCTATGTCTAGTCCTTTCTATTTGTGGCATTTCAGATTAGGGCATTTGTCTGCTGACCGCTTATGGTTTTTAGCTCGGTCAGGTATATTGGATAAAGTTTCTCCTAGTCACCTTACCGAGTGTCGGGGGTGTAAACTTTCCAAAATGGCAGCCTTACCTTTTCGTAACAGTACTTCTATATCTGCTACATTATTTTCTTTAGTTCATACTAATGTCTGGGGCCCTTCTCCTGTTCTCACCAAGAGAGGTTCTTCATACTATGTGTCATTTGTTGATGATTGCACCCGTTACACTTGGGTTTATCTTATGACTCATAAGTTCGATTTCTATCAGATATACCGTACTTTTCAGTCTATGATTACTACTCAGTTTTGGTCTACCATTAAAGTGTTACGGTCTGACTTAGGTGGGGAATATTTTAAAAATGAGTTTTGTGAGTATTTGGCCAATTTGGGTACCATTCATCAAACTTCCTGTACAAATACACCTGCGCAAAATGGTCAAGCCGAGCATAAACACCGTCATCTCCTTGAGACAGCTAGGTATCTTCTTCTCTCTGCCTTAGTTCCGTTTCCATTTTGGAGGGAGGCAGTTCTTACTGCTGCTTTTCTTCTCAACCACATGCCTACTCCCTTTCTTTCTAGTCGGTCTCCTTATAAGGCTTTGTTCTCCCAAATTCCAAACTACTTCCTTCTTCGTGTGTTTGGGTTTACATGTTTTGTCCTTCCCCGCAAAGATAGAACCAAACTTAGTGCCCGGTCTGTCCTCTATATCTTTTTAGGTTACAATCTTACTCAGAAAGGCTATCGCTATTACGATCCTGTCTCTCGTCGCCTTTATGTCTCCCGTCATGTTGCCTTTCTCGAACGTCTGGCTTACTTTCAACTTCTCCCTCTCACTGCTCCAGTTTCCAAAGAGGATTTGGTTCACATTGACCCTTTTCCTTCTGAGGTCCCATCTGATGAGTACATCTCCACTATTCCTCTTGAGCCCATTCCTACTTCTTCGTCTCCGTCACCTATGGCTCCTTCTCCTCCTTCAGCTTATTTTTCTCCTCTGTTGTTGGTTTATTCTCGTCGTCAGGCTCTTCCACCACCAGTTGTCTCTACTCCTGTTGCTGCTTCTTCTACTTCTGACGACTATGATCTTGCTGCACACCGATATCCTACTCGTGAGCGTCGTCCTCCAAATAGGTTGGGTTGGTCTAATACATGTTTTTCTACTTCCTATCGTACTTTTTTGTCTGTTATTCATTCTTTTTTATAACCACAGTCTTACATGGAGGCCTGTCAAGATCCTGATTGGGTTCAAGCTATGGAGGATGAGTTGTTTGCCTTACAGAAGACTAACACTTGGGAGTTGGCCCCTTTGCCTGTTGGCAAGAATCTGGTTGGTTGTAAATGGGTCTATAAAGTCAAGACTCATTTTGATGGATCTCTCGAGCGCTACAAAGCTCGCTTGATTGCCAAGGGTTTCTCACAGGAGTATGATATTGATTATGAGGAGACCTTTGCCCCTGTTGTCAAGATGACTACTGTCCGTACCTTGATTTCTGTTGTTGTTGTTCGCCATTGGCCTCTTTATCAGATGGATGTTAAGAATGCTTTTCTTAATGGTTATCTCACTGAAAAGGTCTATATGTGTCTACCCCCTGGCCTTCTCCACTCCTCTGGGCAGGTTTGTCGTCTTTGGCGTGCTTTGTATGGTTTGAAGCAATCTCATCGTGCTTGGTATGATCGCTTTCAGACTGCTGTTACCGAGCTTGGGTTTCATCCTTCTGCTTCTGACTCTACTTTGTTTCTGAGAAATACCTCGGTTGGTTTTGTTGCTCTCTTACCATATGTGGACGATATGATCATTACTGGCTCTAATTCTTCTGCTATCTCTGAGGTCAAACAACATCTCTTCCGCACCTTCGACATGAAGGATCTGGGTTCATTGCGGTATTTTCTTGGTATTGAGGTTGCTTCTTCTCCAAAAGGCTATTTTCTGTCTCAGGCTAAGTATGCTAATGAGTTTATTCACCATGCTGGTCTTACTGATACTAAGGTTTCTAATACACCTATTGAGCTTAATGTGAAGCTCAACTCTACTGATGGTGTCCCTCTGGCTGATTCCACTTTATATCGCGAGCTTGTGGGTTGTTTAGTTTATCTGACTGTCACTCAGCCTGATCTTGTTTATGCTGTTCATGTGGTCAGTCAGTTTGTTTCTGCTCCTCGCTCCATGCATTGGGATGCTTTGGTTTGGATTCTCCGTTATCTCCACGGTACTATCTTTCAAAGCTTACTGCTTTCATCCACTTCTTCCTTGGACCTGGTGGCCTATGCTGATTCTGATTGGGCTGGTGATGTCAATGATCGCAAGTCCACTTCTGGTTTCTGTATGTTTCTTGGTGATTCCTTGATTTCTTGGAAGAGCAAGAAACAGACTATTTTTGCTCGTTCTACTGCCGAAGCTGAGTATCGTGCTATGGCCCATGCCACTGCTATGATTATCTGGCTTCGTTGTCTCTTGTCTGATTTGGGTGTCCCTCAGTCCTCTCCCACCTCTCTCTACTGTGACAACCGCAGTGCTATTCAGATTGCCCATGACACTGTCTTCCATGAGGGGACGAAGCACATTGAGATTGATTGTCACTTTGTCCGTCATCATCTGCAATCTAGTTCTATCTCGCTTCCGTTTGTTCCTTCTGCCTTGCAACTTGCTGATTTCTTTACCAAGACTCACACTTCTGCTCGCTTTCAGTTTCTACTTGACAAACTCTCTGTGTTTTCTACTAAAACACCTTGAGTTTGAGTAGGGGTGTGAATATTGTGCATATATGGTTGTATATATTTTAGGCTAATTAGTTGTATTTCCATAGTTAGCTAATGAGTTGTATTTCCATAGTTAGATTTTAGGGTTTAGTCTTTTCTTATTTAAACTGATGTAACTCTTGAATTTGAATACAATTGAATATACATACTTTATTCAGAAATCTTACAACGACTCGATCCAAGCCAATGTCAAACACATGCACAAATTAAACCCAACACAGCTCAACCCAAAGCTCAAGACTAGGTCCAAGTCCAAGTCCAAGTCTAAGACCAAACCTAACACATGCACAAGTACAATTCAAGGTCCAGTCCAAACCAACACTAAGTTCAAATCTAAACCTAACTTTATTGATGCCCACTTTATGAGACAATACTCATTCATAACTCAATGGTTTCAGCTCATTATTTTTTTATTGCAATCTTCCCATTTAAGAGAATACAAAACCACTCAGACCCACCTCAACTGGCGGTTGGATCCCACTTTAATTTCGAATTAAAGTTTCCGAAAAACCATTATTTTCCAACAGTTCCTTACTTGACGAAGAACCAGTTTGAAGAACATTTCTTGTAGTAAAGAAGCCAGGCTGTTTGGCTTGAGGCAATGCAACTTCACTGCCCAACATCAGAACTACAGATGACATGCTTGGCCTATCCTCTGGACTTTCTTATACACATAAAAGACCCACATGGATTGATTGCAACATTTCAATTTGGTAGAATGAGTCCCATAGAGCCTCATCAATCAATTCCAATGACTTGCCTTTTTTATAGAGTCTCCATGCCTGAATAATCCACTACAATATTAGTAGTACGAGACACAAGATCCTCTATCTCCATATTTCTCTGTTCTCCTTTCTCCAGACACTCACAATTAGATTACGCCTCAAGATACCCATACCTCAAGATTCTCAAGGATCCAACGATTGAGTGTTTCAGAACAGAAGGCAGAGATAATTTAGGAATAAAGGATCTTTTATCCTTATTGGAACACGTGCATAGAAGATTACTTCTAATCAGTACACGTACATGGCCAAGTAGGTTGAGGCGGTGCCCTGGATGATAAGAACCTTTGTTTTTCTTCCCACTCACAATCTCTAACACCAAAACGCTAAAGCTAAATGCATCCGATTTTATTGAAAATAACCCATCTATTGCATACTTTGGAGACATGTACCCACTATAACAAAGCACTGAATGAACGATTAGATTTTGAAGCAACAATATAAGTGAATTAAACAAAACATATTATAGAGATTCTAGGGGTGTACACGGGTCGGTTCAGTTCGGACTTACCCTGAGCCCGCCAACCAAACCGAATGTGTCAGGTTAGAGAAATTGCCACCCACTGCCGACCTTAAGCATATTCGAAATCAACCGTGGCCTATCATTCAGATTGGAGGTCGAATTCGGTCGGCGAGAAACAGAGAGAAATCAATCTACTTCACACTCTTTCTCAGGTTGTAATTCAAACAAAAATCAAATTCAAACATGTATAATAAATGGAGTAAAAGAGATTCAAACAAATATATTAAATATGCAAATAAATTTGAGAAAGAATAGAGAGTGGAATGGTAGAGATAGACTCACCATCACCTAAATCTGAGCCATATTCATCACCGTCAAAGTAAATCTGAGCATCATCGCCATCGTCTCATAGATTTGAGCATCATTGTCACCGTTGATTAGCACCATTGCCACTAGAGAGGGAGATTAAGAGCAGAAAAGAGGTTTCCAGTGAGAGGGATTGTGTCACTATGAGAGGGAGAAGAGGGTAAGATGAGAGTATGAAAGATCACCATTGTCGCCTAGAGAGAAAAAAAGAAAGTGGTTTCTGGGAAGGAGACGAGAAGGGTGAGACATAGACTATAAGAGAGAAACATGGATGAGAGAGAAGATTGAAGAGGCATAAGAGAAAGGAGGGTGAGAGCGAGAGAGGGAGAGAAACTGAAGTAGTGGGAGAGAAATAAGGGTGAGAGACAGTGAGACTAAAGCGGCAGGAGAGAAACGAGGGTGAGAGAGAGAGAGAGGAATTGAACTAGCATGACTACTCAAGAAAAGAAAAAAAAAAGAAAAAAAAAAGTGGCGTGACAGAGACGTATTGAAGAGGCCTTAGAAAAGTCTTTAGTCTTGGAAGTAGATAAGGCAGACTGTATTAGTATTGGGAGAAGACAAAGGGTCCTGGGAAGATAATTAAGGAGCCAATCAAAAGTCCACATGTTTTACAAATATATCGGTCAGTTCGGTTTCGGTGAATTATACATTTCTACAACCGATAATTGACCGAATATAGAACGGGTTTGAAAAATTTAACTCACTGCCGACCCAATCTAATTCGAAACCGTCTGCAACTATGTCAGATCGGTCAGATTCGGTTGGATTTTTCGGATGATTCGGTTATTTGTACACCCCTAAGAGATTCTTACTATGTTCCAATCACTCTATTTGTATTTTCTTCTGTCTCATTTCCTCCAAAACTTCTAACTATTCTGAAATTTTATATTTTTGGGTTCATGTCAATATCTAGCAAAATATTGCTAACTTTGAGATCTCTATGAATAATTCTCAGCCTAGAATCTTGATGGAGATAAAGAAGCCCCCATGCAATTCCATTGATAATGTGGAAGTGCTTCGACCAATCCAGTAATGTGCTTCGGCTTTGATCTGTCCAAAAATTTTGTCTGATTTAGTCCACACTCTTGCTAATCCGATGGATGAATTTAATAGGATTCCTCAATGGAAAATCCCAAAATTTGGAAGACCAAGTTCTTGCAAATGAACATGTAATAAAAAAACCACATATAATTTCATTCCCATTATCAAATAAAGCACAAGGTTTATATGAAACCAAAAATAAACAAAAAAAAAAGTATAGGAAAAAGGAAAGAAAAAAAAAACGACTTCTAGTTGTGGTCTTAAAGTGAAATAGTTGCAGTATATATAATATTATAGTTTTGAAGAGAGCCAAACCAAATAAAAAATAGTCCAGCCTTTTGTTGGGCATGTATTCATAGATTAACATCATTTATTCTCCTTGAATGCAGAATCCTAGAAACTTCATGAGATTTCGGTGTTGAAGTTTGGAAATATAGATAACTTCATTCTTGAACTCATCAAGTCCTTGGCTAGAATTCTTTGAGAGCTGTTTCACAGCTATTTCTTGTCCTCTTTCCAGTGTACCCTGAGAATTACCATTATAATTGATAGAATGATCTTCTACTAGAATTATCTTGAAAGCTAACATTTTTTTTTTTTTTTGCCAATCTTATTAATTGTATCTACACTCACTGTTTTTATGTTTCTCTGGCTAACATTGTTCCAACAGGTGCAGCCATGACTAGTGATTTATGTTACAACTACTTAAAAGACAAAATTACACAGATTTATGAAGTTTCATAGGAAGAAAGGATGCATCAAACTAATTGTCTTCCTTGAAAGCTGAAAGAAAAATATAAAATTCTTCTTCTCCAAAGCAAGCATATTTATAAAAATTTTACCTTCAGAATAGTGGGATCTGTATTAAAAGATTTAGTAAGTTTAGGAACGCAATTTTTTTTTTTTTAAAGTGGGGACCCAACCATCAAGATGCATGCAGTGTTGCAGCCTATAGAACAACATTCTATGCACCTTTTTGTAGAAAAATTTATGTTTTTGTAGCATTACTATTTATGAAAAAGCAGTGATAAAAAAGTTGAACGGTTTTATAGACTACGAGATTGGGCATCAATCACATTCATATAGACTACATATATAAGAGTGTCTTTACATTGTTACCTTGTAAACAGGTTCGAATCCACCCTCTCTAAGCTTATTGTTGATTGAAAAATTATTTGTGGAATTAGCTATTATAGTTAAGTTGAACAATGGTAACTCTAGATCTTCATTTTGGGTTTTGTCAGTGTAACCATGTTCAGACTTGTGCATTAGAATTCCTGCAAAGTGGGGACAAAATAGATATCAATATGAGAAGTAGTTCCAAAAATGTAACATACCAATACATTATTTAACACAGAATGACATGTATGGATGTATACCATCTTTGTGTAGCTGTGAATTCTTCCTTTTCCTTTTTTGGAGATACACGATTAGGCTTATACCCAGCAGAAGAAGTCCAATTAACAATGCCAAGGTCATTGCCACTATCTCTCTTTTCTTGCTATGGACTATTGAATCCTCAATCCATTTAACAAAAATGGTCAATTGGTCAATTAGATAATACAATCATGAAAGCACATACTTAAAAGGGTTGCTTTAGATTTCAAACCCTTGATCACCCTTCTATGTATTGAAATTGTTATGGCAAAAGGGACGAATAAAGATAAACAAAACAATCACACAAGCATGCAAGAATTTACATGCTTACACAGGGGCAGATCCAGAATTGTGACTTGGGGCAGAACCAGAAGAAAGTATTTCCACCAATCAGGGCAGCAACTCAAGATAATTTGAGGTCTAAAGGGACAATTTTCAATGAGGACTTTACAATTTTCGATATTGTTTTCTTTATTTTTTATTTAAAATTTATTCTCTCTTTTTAAGATGGAAAAATAACTAATAATTAAAACTTATATTCAAATTTCATTAATATATTATTTTCACTTGATGATATGGCTAATTCACTTAATCTTTCTTGAGATAGAAAATTTTAGGTAGAATTTTATCATTTTTAATTTTAAAATTGCTATTAGCGAATATTTCTATAATTTTATATAAGATAGACATGAAGTTATAAAAATAATATTAGTAAAATATCTCAACAATATAAGTTCAGTTGTTTGATGATGATAAGGTTTTGACAATTAATTTGAGACTTAAAGTTGACCAAAAAGTTACGTTATATGGACTTAGGTATGAGTATCGAGTGCGGGTATGTATCCAAGTGTCAGACCTTCATAAATTTAAATCTTACGATCTTGGGGTATGTATCCAAAATTGGGTATGGGTACAGGGGCACGTCATATGCACGTATATATTGCATATTATATAATATTCTTAGATGAGATATTAGAAATTAAAAAGGATTAAGAAAAAATATGAAATTTCAATATCTAATTCATGAGCCTAAAAATATTGTTTTACCAACAAATGTGAGTTTCTTCTTCTTCATGTATTGTCACAAATTAAAGGATATTAGTGTCTAAATTGGGTACGAGCGTCGGACACATATCGCACACCCTTACCCATGTCACATTTAGAGGGTACGGGTACGGGTACTGTGGGGGAAATAGAAGAGTCCGCATAAAAAAGAGAGAGTTCTGTAATAGAAAGACAGTGTTGGTGCTGATAAAAGTGAAGAAGGCAGCTGATTGGACTTTTTTATTGCTATTAAATAAGTCTGGTAGTCGTGTTTTTTATAAAAAGTTAACTAGCTTAGTTGATTTTCAGCCATCCTTTTTAAACCAAGGTCTTTGGTAAAATAAAAGACTAAGGTTGCATTTGAATCAAGAATTTGACAAAAGATTTGTGGAGAGAATGTAAAAGGATAGGGAAAAATAAATGAAATATAAGCTAAATATTTTACTTTCACTTTTCTTTTTCTTCCCCTCCACAAATCTCTTTTAAATTCTTAATCAGGCCCGGCCCTGAGATTTTCGGAGCCCAAAGCCGATAATCAACTAATAAATTTCTAGGGCTCTTCATATTTTTTTTGTCATTGAATGAAGAAAAAAATTTGAAAGTAAAGGACAAAAGATTTGTGCCAAAATCACAAAAAATACTTAGCATTACATTATAATAACTAATAAGTATCGTTTGATCCTCACTCTTCTTGTATTTTTAGAAGAAAATAAATCAATCATACTTGCATAATCTAATTTTTTTACAAAATCATTTTCAATGAATAACAGTGCTAATTATTTTAAATGGGCCTTTCAATTTTTTAATGGTTCAATTTATTTTAAGTTAATTTGAGCTTTCCTTAATTTTTTTTGGACTTAAAATATACTTAATATATTAGACTAAACTATAATAAGAGAGACCCCTTTTTTGGGTCTATTTTCACTGGATAACAATGCTACTTTTTTTGAATGGCTTTTCAATTTTTTAATGGATCAATTTATTTTAAGTTAGTATGGGCCTTTTTAAATTTTTTTAGACTCAAAACATACCTAATATATTACACTAAATTATAATAGGAGGGCCCCCCTTTTTTCAGTCTATTTTGAGGGGCCCTAGGCCATGGCCTTGTGGCTTATGCCCTAGGGCCGGCCCTGTTCTTAATCCAAACACAACTTTAAGTGGAGGTCACGGGTCTATGTTTTTTCAAAAAAATATAAATATATTATTTTATTTTATTTTTTAAATGGGGGATGCCACGGCCCCCTCCTGTTCCTACACAATTCTGCTGCCAAGCCTACATCCATGGCGAAGGATGATGCAGTTTCACTTTGAGCATAGAGATCAAAGATCATCATAACTCTAGAACTCTGAAATAACACAATATATAAAAAAATCCAAAAGATAATAAACCGGGATCAAAATAGGCTCAAATACAAATAAGAGCATGGTTATCAGAATCTCGATCCGAATCTTACGATCCTACGATCTTACGATCCATTCGAGTACAAACGCTCCGGATCATGTAAAAAATTCCTCATAGGTAGGATCTTTCGATCCTGGTAATGGTATCTTATGGGATCGTGGAATCCCAATCCGAATCCGATCCAATTTACAATCCTTGTTTTGTATTGTATAATATATTTTATTGTAAATTTTATATTTGTTGTCTAAATATCAATTTATGTGATCAAAATAAATAATAAAAATTAAGTAGTATTGAATCAAATAGACTAAGAAAAACAAATTAGGAAACAAACATTCAAATATTGCGGTAATTTAAGAAAATTAACTAGTCAGAAAAACAAACTTAGCTTTAGTGGAGTCTGTGGAGGGTAAGATGATTGCAACTTTATCCCAATTTTTTGAGAGATTACATTTGTGACTTGAATCCACTCCACCAGGGATACTAACGATAAACCTTATCATTCGGTTAAGCAGCTCTTTTGAGTTCTTAATCTATTTTCATATCCAATTTTGTTAAATATTTTTTCTTGACTTTTTATGCATTATTGTAGATTGTAAAGTATTTTGTTATAGAATTCTCCTTCTTCACCTTTTTTTTTTATGAAATACAAAACTTTTACCATCGAGTTTTCTATTATATAATATTATATGTACATTTTACATGGAATATTATATTTTTCACAATATCTTCACTTCTTTTTAATAGACTATAGGCTCACTTTGTGTATACTTTTTAAGAAATGTTTATTTAAATTAAATTAAATTATTATGTAATTTGTCTTTTGCGGTAGGATCTTACAATCATCGATCTGATTCTACGATCCGATCCTATAAACAGCTCCAACGATCCAACGTAGGATCCCGATTTTAACAACATTGAATAAGAGTCGGACCATATTGAATTCCCACAACAAAAACTAAGGTTCAAGATGAAATCAAAATGAACTCTCTTTTTCCCAAATTGTAGTTAGATGTAGAAAAGCAATATAGTGAGGAATTTTTTAAGGAAGAATTCTTACCTATATATAATCTATTCTTACCTATCTGTGTTTGGAATGAAATCTTACCTAACTCAAAGGAAGTCGTTCTTATGTAAACGTCTTGCACATTTGCATTTAACTCTTTCATATCAATCAACTCATCAAACCAAAACAAGCAGCCACTTCCACCTCTTCTTATGTCTAAATTTGCGTAAGCCATACAAGAGCAGTTTTTCAAGCATACCATCTCGCATTTCCCGAGTGTCATGTTCCTATCAAACCAGGAGCTCCGTGTGTCCGACACTTTATACCCCAAATACTTGATAAATCCATCTCTATTATGCTCCTAATGAGGTTCTTGGGAGGAGGCAGTTATGGGAATCTTTAGAGAGCATTCATCATCATTTCCCAAACCCATGGAGTGTGGGAGGAGATTTCAATGAGATTAGGTATATGGGAGAGAGGAAGGGTTGCTCTTCTAGAGATAGGGGGATGAAGGATTTCAATGAATTTGTGGAAAATATGGAATTAACTGATATGCCTTTGCTAGGCAGGTAGTATACGTGGTGCAATGCCCTGGATGGGAACAGGTGGAGTGGGATTGATAGATTTTTGCTGGATGTGAAGTGGATGGAAAAATTTTCATTTAAGCAATGGGGCCTCCCAAGGTCAATCTCAGATCATTGCCCCATTCTGTTAAAGGAAGATGACAGGGAATGGGGACCAAAGCCTTTAAATTTATCAATGCCTGGTTATCTCATCCATCATTTATGTCTGAAGTTAAGAAGAGGTGGGACGAAGCATAAGTTCAAGGATGGGCAGGGTTTAGAGTAATGAGAAAACTGAACTTACTTAGGAGTCACTTAAGGGTGTGGAACAAGGATGTGTTTGGAAATATTGATACTCAACTAAAGAAGGCAGAATAGGAGCTCCATGAATGGGATTTGAAGGCAGAGTCTAGACCCCTCCAGGAAGTGGAACTGAAGAGAAAAAGAGAAGTTAGGAACCAGGTGTGGCAGCTTAGCAGAAGCAAGGAAAGATTATGGCACCAGAAATCTAGGCAGATGAGGGCTCTTTCTGGTGATAAAAATACTAGGTTCTTTCACATTATGGCCAGCAGAAGACAGAGAAAGAATCTGATTGACTCTGTTGTAGTAGAGGGTAGGTGTGTGGAGGATCCGGGTGTAACGACCCTCACTCTACTCTAGTCATGCTTGTATATATTACATGATCTCGTCTTGATGTGTTGCATTTTGCAAACCTTGATTTGATTTGCTTAAGAGTTTCTTGCATGTTTTGTACCCTGCTTGGTGTGAGATTTGCCGAGGTCATCTTTAGTCTAGAACTTCATTGGAACCACTTTGTTTGACCTCCACCTTCGCCCTGACATATTGGCCGAGATGTCATTATCTAGGCCAAGGTGTTCATCACCAAGGCCGAGATGTGTATTATCTAGGCCGAGATGTCACCTTTGCACCTAAGTGATCTTGTCCTAGAGTGGTATGACCTAGACTGAGGTGTGGCACATCTAGGCCAATGTGTGGCACAGCTTAGTCAAGTGTTGTCCTTCGTAGCCGAGATCATTGCTCCCCTACTTGCCGATGTCTTGTTATTAGCCGAGATCATTACCCGCCAGAGTGCCCATGTCATCTTGCTTGTTGAACACACTTTGTCATAGTCTTGTCTTTTCAGTCAGCCACCTTTATGAGGAGAACCAACCCGGTAGTGCCACGTGTCCCAGCTGAGTGTTAAGTCAGCCAGCAGACCTAGAAATGTATCATTTGCTATATGTCTTTGTTTGTTAGAAGAGAGAAGCTCTAGAAGAAGAAGAAGAAGTTTTAGAGTGAGAGAGTGGACTTTTGAGCTTGATTCCTAGAGATCAAACCGTTAGATTCGCATATTGAGGTTCGATTCTTGATTTACTTTTGTTGTTCCTTATGTCTATCTAGCTGCATTGCACGATCGAACCTGTTTTGCATGTTTTGCATTGGTTTAAAGTTGGTTTTAGAAAGAGAAGATAGTGTTCATGTGTTCTTGAAGAAAAAGTCTTGTTTGATCCGAAAGTTTGCCTTAAGATTCATGTTTCGTGTTTGTTCTCGCAAGATCCTTGAATATGGGTACCCAAGTCCATGTTTTCGAATGCATAGCATGAAATCTCAGATTTTATAATAGCAAATTATGGTTTTAGCATTCATCTTCCTCATGTTCATGCTCTTCATGTTCGACATGTTCTTCAAGAGAGGGAAACCCAGATTTTCCCGACCTCATTTCCTTGAATGTGGCCATCGAGGCAACACCTCGGCAAGGAGGTGTGGGACCTCGGCCTAGACCTGGTAGTCACCCAGCATGTTTTCCCGAGATGAGAAAAACAGTGTTTTGTTTTGACTTAGCTTGGTTTTGAAGGATGCCGAGATCATCTGTATGCATGTGAACTTGTTTGAAAGTGCATTCAACAAACTGTGCCATGTGTTTGTAGGACTTGGACTTGCCTTGACCCCGACGTTTGAAGAGCTATGTGAGTGGTATTTTTAATAAAGTTATGTTATTAAGTTTTGACAAGTTTTGCCTTGCTTGTTTTGGAAAAGTATTTTGTGAAGTATGAATGATGATCTCTATTTTGTATATCAAGTATTAGCCTTGTTTTGAATGACAATCTTGAAAAGTCCGTACGTGCTAGGGGACTATAAGCATTTGTAGCACAATCTTGAAAAGTCCGTACGTGCTAGGGGACTATAAGCATTTGTAGCACAATCTTGAAAAGTCCGTACGTGCTAAGGGACTATAAGCATTTGTAGCACAACCTTTGTTAATGTCACCTCTTGGAACTTGAAAGACTTAAATTATTGAGACCTGAAAGATTGTTAGATAAACTTGATTTGCCCTTGGATTTTGTACAAGATGTGATGTGCCTTGATTTGATATAGATTTCGGATATCATTCATGCAAACCCCTTTATTATTTATACCATTCACTGAGTATCCAAGCTCACCCCTCTCTACATATATGTAGGTGACGAGCAGGACGGCGGTGACGCCTAGATGTACTTGCTACTTGTTTTGGATTATGCACTTTTGCCGCATCTTGAAGATTATGCTTCTTAGTTGTATTTTATTGTATCTTGTGTTTGATAGCTGAGAAGCCTTTTGGTCAAGATGTATTTATTGTACTTCATTTTGTTGTATTAAAGCTATGAACGAATGTATGCCATTCCATTTAACTTATGCACAGCTCTTATGGACTAATTAAATTTGTATATATTGTTTCCGCACATGTTAGCCCCATATGTAATACTCTGATTGTGTGTGAATTTAGAAAGTTGGCCTTCGGTAAATCTCGGATTACTGGCCATCATGGCACCATTCTACTAGGGGCGGAATGGGGTCGTGACACCGGGTCAGGTGAAGCTTGAAGTAGTAAGGTACTTCAGTCAGCTATTCTCGGAGAATTGGAAAATAAGGCCAATAATTAAGGGCCCTTTTGCTGTTATTAATTCAGTGGATGCTGTTACTCTGGAAGCCGGTTTCTTTGAAGAGGAGGTGTGGGAAGCAGTGCAGGATTATGATGGGAACAAAGCACCAGGCCCAGATGGCTTCAACCTTAATTGTATCCAGAGGTGTTGGCCTATATTGAAAGGGGAGATCTTAAGTATGGTGAATGAATTTCATCAATATGGTAAGCTATCTAGAGGGGTTATCAGCTCTTTCATAGTTCTTATACCCGAGAAGGATAACCCCATAGGCTTGGGGGATTATAGACCTATCAGCTTGGCGAACTCTGTCTATAAAATTTTAGCTAAACTGCTCTCAAGGAGGCTTAGGAAAGTATTACCTTCTGTGATCAATGAGGTTCAGTCTGCTTTTGTGAGCGGTAGGCAAATTCTGGATGGTGTGCTCATAGCAAATGAAGTTGTAGATGCATGGAAGAAATCAAAAAAGCGAGGTATAATTCTAAAATTGGATTTCGAAAAAGCTTATGACTCACTTAATTGGGAATTTCTGTGGCCGATGATGAATAATTTGGGTTTCGGTGAGAAGTGGTTAGTTTGGATGAGAAATTGCATTTCTTCAGTCAGGGTTTCCGTGTTGGTTAATGGCTCACCTACAGAGGAATTCCAGCCACAGAAGGGGCTAAGGCAGGGTGACCCCCTCTCTCCTTTTCTGTTCATAATCGCAGCGGAAGCTCTTAACCTATTATTAGCAAGGGCAGTGGAGAAGGGTTTGTTCAGAGGAGCCTCAGTTGGTAGTAATGATTTGCGCATCTCTCATCTCCAGTTCGCAGATGACACCATAGTGTTTTGTGAAGGAGGTCAGGAGGAGGTGATAAATATCAAAAGGGTGTTGAGGTGTTTTGAAGTGATGTCGGGTTTAAAAATAAATTACCACAAGAGTGCTGTATGTGGAGTGGGCTTCCAAGATGATGAAATCGAGGGTTTAGCCCAAAGATTGAATTGTCTATCGAAGAAATTACCTTTTAACTTTTTAGGACTGCCTCTTAGGGCCAACCCGAGGAGAAAGAGTACTTGAAACCCAATTCTGGATAAGGTGAGTAAGAGGCTGTCTTCTTGGAAGAGGAAACTCCTGTCTTTTGCCGGGCGTTTGACATTAATAAAATTAGTCCTATCTAACCTGCCTATGTACTTTCTATCTTTGTTCAAGATGCCTAAAGGGATTGTTAAGGCTCTAGTGAAAATCCAAGCCAATTTCTTGTGAGGTGGATCTAAAGCTGGGAGGAATGTTCACTTGGTTAATTGGGGGGAGGTTACTAAGAATAAAAATCAAGGGGGTTTGGGTGTGAGAGATTTGGGTGAGGTGAATGATTGTATGTTGTTAAAATGGTGGTGGAGATTCGGTGCAGAGGATAAAGCTTTGTGGAAATCAGTTGTTTGCTCAAGGTATGGTTATTTTGGTGGGGGTTGGTTACCAACTTTGCATAACATAGATGGGGCATCTACCGTATGGAAGGATATAGTGCTGCTTTATTCACTTAATCAGTCTTTGGGTGAGATTTATAAACAGAATTTAAGGCTAGCATTGGGAAATGGGAGGAGAATCCAGTTTTGGTTAGACACTTGGATGAATGGAAGAGGTCTGAATGAGGAGTTCCCCAGATTATTTAGTCTATCCACTGAGAATGAAGAATCCTTGCAACAAATTAGTGCCAAGAGGAGCCTTGGGGTGTGGCAGCTTCAATTTAGAAGAAGGTTGCTGGCATGGAAGGAAGAGGAGCTGCAGAGATTGTATGCAACTCTGGAATCATCCCCTGAGCTCAGAGAGGAATTTGAAGACTCTTGTTCTTGGCTTATTTCAAAGACTGGGAAGTTCTCTGTTTCATCTCTATGGAGTTGGTGGGTGGTAAACAAAGGCCCTGGTTTGAAGGTGCCAGCTGGGGTCTGGGCAAGTTTGGCTCCTCCAAAGATGCAGTTTATCTGCTGGCTTGCTTGGAGAGGTTGAATTAAGACATCTTCCTTCCTCCAAAGGATAGGGGTTCTACCTCCCAATGCTCAGATCCAGTGTGTATTTTGTCAATCTGCGGAGGAGTCTTTGGAGCATGTGTTGTAGTTTTGTCCTCTGGTTTGGAAGTGTTGGGCAGCCATGGCTAGCTGGTGGGATCAGAATCTGGTCATCCCTGGTTCAGTTGAGGGCCTACTCCATTGGTGGTCAGGGGGTATAGCAAAGTCTTGGGCCGATAGAGCATGGCAGGCAGTCCCAGCATTAGTGTTGTGGTCAGTTTGGAAGACAAGAAATGAGTGTATATTTAAGGGAGAAACTCCAGATTTTGCAGGATTATGTGAATGGATGAAACTTCAGATTGCTCTGTGGGTGAAGTAGTCATTCAAGGTTGATTATTTAGTCCATGACTTAGTTTCAAACCTATACCAGATTAGGTTGCTTGTGTGAAGTCTTCTCAGCAATCGGCTCAGGCAGAACAGAGGTATGGTAGTTGCTGGGACCACTCTTGGGTTATCAGGAGGTCTGAGGGGATGGAGATATGGCTGGTTCATCACATTAGGCTGCAGGTTGGAAGTTCATCAGCTTGGGTTCTGTATCTCTGTGGCCTGCTCTGTGAGTCAGTGTGATGCTAGTTCAGGGTTGGGTTTAGATCTGGGTTGAGTTTGCTGTGTTGGTGCTGGGTCTGCTGTTGGTTGCTATGCATAGGTTGTTGCTGTGAAGTTGCTATCCAGATTTATCAGAACAGTGAATTGGTCTCAATCTGAGTGCTGCATTTTTGCTCTGAATCTGTGTGGGGATTGGTATAGTTTCTCAGCAATGGTAGTGTGGAATGGAACTTCAAGCCCAGATGGTGATTCTCTTTCTGAACAGGATGGTTCCCTCTTTTGGTGTTTTACCAATAATGTAGATTGGTGCTTATCTATCTCCTGTTTAGTCTGCTTCTTATCTGTCTCCAGTTGCAGATTGGTGCTTATCTCTTCTGTGTAGGCTTTTTCTGTTTCTTTTTGTGTTGCTGTTGGTTTCTCACCAACTGGCGCTTGGAGCTTCAGTTAGCTCCAAGCTCCACTTTATTGATGTCCTGTATCCTTTTTGCATACTTTCATCAATAAAGTTTTTCTTTGCCGATCAAAAAAAAATCCATCTCCATTATGGCAATCCAATGAGGTCCTCCGAACACACCCATTAGACCAATCTCCATTTGGTTCTGGGCACAAATTTACTCAAACAACCACAGGCTGGTGAGTTTCCAACGTTACAGTTACCATTCGGACTGCACAGTTTATAGCTATCACAGTTATCGGCTGGTCCAATCAAGTAACGGACCCATTCCTGTGTTGGATCAATCCATGTCCAACTCAACAACACCATTATGACTCAGAATTATACACCTCCTCCTCTGTGTAAACCACTTCATATTTGTAGATTGTATTAGGTTTAAGGTTTGGTCTCCCGCTGAATCCAATACCATTCAATGGTCCAGCTCCGAACAGTTCAACAGAAAAAAAAAAACCCACCTTGAGCTGGATCATCGCTGCTCTTCCAGGAGGAAAGGTGGCACTCTAGGCCCGTTACAAAGTTCTTTCCAAGCCTCATGCCTGGTAAAAGAATATCACATGGATAATCAAAACTTTGCAAAAAGAAAATGCCCAGACTTATCGTTGGCATATTGCACAACAAGATTTCTGGACTCCATCAATTATGCAACAGGGTCCCATGTAGATCCTGTCGTATTGGGAGACCAAATGATGATGCCAGTACCATTGACAAGGGCAAGAATTCCAAGGTTGATTATATTTAAGAGGCTTGACGAATCGAGGAGTGGGATTTCTCTATTGGCAACCCATACAACGGTCCTAACATAAATATTCTTGTACCATATTCCTAAGTACTGATTCCAAGAACTGCCAGGGCTGAAAAAACCCATCTCAAAGCTTCCACCAAAAGACACTATGGTGTTGCTGCCTGTGATGGAGTGAGTTTTAGTTATGGTGTCTACTGTATTGGAGACTATTAAGATGGAAAATAAAGAGGAAAAAAATAAACGTATTTTTAGGCTTTCCATCGACAGTCTTATCTTCAATTTATGGACTACCTTTGTTTTTTCATTATTTATTCATTTTATAAGAAATGTAATAAATAAATAAATAAATAAGAAGCAGAAAAAAGGAAGACTCAAGACCTCTTGCAGTAAGTCTGCCAGTTATTGGGAATCTTGGATAACAAAATTCATAGACCATACAATTTTTTGTGTCTCCTTGTTTGCTTGTCTGTTGTTGATTGCATATATCGCTTGATATCTTTTCTGATGAAGAAATTTCAAACACATACCCCACACTAAAGCGCACTAACAGAGCCCAACCCCACTCACTGTTACTTTTAACTATTACCTAAGTTCATGTTCTTTACGGTCTAAAATTATCCAAGATACGAGTTCAGATCAAAACTTAATTAAAATTAACTTTAAGATAAAACTGAATTTTAAACAAGTTTTCCCAATCTATTCGTTAACTTTGAAATTTTAAAACCCACTCCATACTGTTCGAAAAATTTCAAAACCTCCAGATATCAACTAATATATCCTAAATTTCAAACCTAATTGGTTTTACTTGATTTTCTTATGAAAATAATTATTTACAATTAATTATATCCAAACAAGTTGTTTTCTACAGTACTTTAAAGAAATTAATGATTCTCTTAGTATACACGAGCAATCGATGCAAGGCCAAAAATGTAAGAAACTAAACTCGTAACCAGTTCTAATGAAGCTGATTTGATAATTTTCAGATTTATACCAAAAAGAACGACACTTCCGAAGTTATTGTTTTGTACTAGTTTTCTGGACAGATTTGAATACATCAGTTTATATGGATTTTGACTCCCAAAAATTATAAGAAAATTGTGATATACAATTCAATACATAATTAATCTATTATAAAAATTTTAGTTCAAAATTCATCCGTTTGATATGATTCCTTGATTTTTAAAGTTTGTGGTTATGTACATAATTTTTAAACTAAGAATTACTCCCATCACCTAAGCACCAAGTAATTGACTTACCCACAGTAGTGATTATGTAGAACCCAATGATGCTATAGACCTCTTCCTCTCCTTGCCGATTGCTACCAATTTTTATCGCCTCTCTCTCTCTCAATCTCACGGCTATTGCTAGTAGGGAACTATATGGGATTTTAGGGTTATTAAATCAATTATATAATAAGTCTCTCTTATTATTATTATTATTATTATTATTATTATTATTATTATTATTATTATTATTATTATTATTATTATTATTATTGTTGTTGTTATTATCAATAATCTTTAAAATTAGTTAAAATGCCCTCTAGTAATATTTAATTTGCACTTAAAGATTCACAGTAAAATATTTGAGTTTTGTAAAAATATTATTATTTTTATTATTTATTTATTTATCGGGTTCTCACATGAATCTTGTGAGACTGCTGGGCTGTTGCATTGAAGGAGATGAAAAGATTTTGGTCTATGAGTATATGCCCAACAAAAGCTTGGATTTCTTCCTTTTTGGTTTGTGCCTTAGCAAACTTGAACATATTGAATATATTTTATTCTTTCTGTTATTATGTTTATTAATACTTATGTACTACCGTTTAATTTATTAATTTGGTGTGAAATTAAGACAGATCCAATCAAACACGCGACACTAAACTGGGAGTTATGAGTTGATATCAGTTAAGGAATTGCTCAAGGGCTTCTCTATCTTCATCAGTATTCAAGGTTACGAATTATTCACAGAGATTTGAAAGCTAGCAACATTCTGTTGGATATAGATATGAACCCAAAAAATTCTAATTTTGGGTTGGCAAGAATTTTTGGGGGAAATGGATCACAAGCAACAAATCGAATTGTTGGCACTTAGTGAGTAAAACATAATTTGTGCGCTTTTCCTCCAAAACATCTTATTTTTGCATACATTCATAGCTTTGAGGATACTGATTCGATTTAATACTTGAATTCAGTGGCTACATGCCATCTGAGTATGCTTTGAAAGGCCTCTTCTCCATCAAATCCGATGTTTTCAGTTTTAGAGTCTTGTTATTGAAAATTTTGAGTGGCGAAAAGAATACTGGCTTTTATCATACTGAATCTCTTAATCTTCTTGGATATGTGATTACCAAAATGATACTACGTTTATTATCCCCTTCTTTTTCCCTTTTGTCTTTTTCTTTTGAAATCTTAGACCTTCATACCATATAAACAACCTCTTTGCACACTGGCATAAGACTGCGTGCTTCTGACCCTTCCTAGACCTTGTAGTGATGGGAACCTAGAACTGCCTTGAAAATCTTAATTCTTCATATAATTCATCTTTGAAGGATTCACAATGAGATATACTTGTTATCTTATTTTTCAGGCATTGGACTTGTGGAAGAGTGGCATGGGACAGGACATGATGGACTCAATACTAGGAGATATATCTTCTACACATATGTTGTTGAGCATAAATATAGGGCTTCTTTGTGTTCAAGAAATTGCAGTCGACAGGCCTACCATGTCTAGTGTTGTGTCAATGCTTAGCAACGAACTTGTGTTTCTACCCTCTCCGAAACAAACCAGCATTTGCAATTATGACAAGTGTGCCTGATCGAACTTCATGCAGAAGCCCAGAAATATGTTCACTGAACAATGTGACAAATTCAATTCTGGAACCCCGGTAACAGTTCAGTCTTCCATGCCAATTAGTCTATTGTCTTTGTTTTTTCTTTGTAAACTCGCTTTCTTTTTTCTTCCCCAATAAAAGAAATGTGCCCGAAATGTACTAAAATAGTGTTGACAATGAAGAGTGACAATTAGGTTGTGTGATTTAGTTTGTAGACAAGTTTGCAACCCATATGTTGGAAGAAGGGAGATTCAACTCATTTAGACTGTAAATGAAGTTTGGTGACTTGGTTTATTAATACAATAATGCGGTATCAACAAATACAACACAAAATATTGTTGACAAAATTAGGAACCATTGGTGAACTCTATCAAAATGTTGTTGATTTGGAAAAGTTGTGTAATTATTATAAATTTTGAAAACGGCTCGACTAACAGAGCAAGTTTCTTGGTTATGCTCGTGAAAGACCTGACTCAAAGATCAAACAACAAATCCTGTCATTGCTGTCCAAAAAAGAAGTTGATGAAAGCTTAAGAAAACACCCGAGTTCCGTATGCGTTTTTTGTTTTCGTTATATATTTTCATTTTTCAGGGAAACAATTGTCCTTGTTTGGTAACATTTTTGTCTTTATTTTCTAATTTCTGTTTTTGTTTTCATTTTATTTCGAAATTGGTAACAAAAACTTGGTGTATTGTTTTTGTTTTGAGAAAAATGTAGATGGTTAAAATTTCAAAACCTAAGGCTAAAGAAAGAGTAATTCTAGGGACGATCCAGTGTTATTGCTACTCTTACAATTGTCTAACGACGTCGCTAGCAACAATGAGATAGACATTGCCAGCGGCATCAAGATATGAGATATGTCACCAACACCGCCTTTTTCACCTTCAACACTCACTACAGGAAAAAAGGGTTATGGTGGCGTTTTTTTAACGACGTTTTTTTAAACGTCACTGTTATTAACATTTAACGGCGTTTTATAAACGCCGCATATTCTATTACACAAAACGGCACCGTTTTATTATAGGAAACGCCTCCAAATGCAGTAGCCGCATGCGCCTCGTTTTGTGAAACTTTATTTTGAATCGAAACCCTCTCTAAGCATATTACAGCATATTACACAAAACGAAGATTCAGATCTATCTCTCTCAACATTCAGATCGAAGCGTATTCTTACAAACCAAACATGTCCCTCTCACTCCATACTTCTGTTTTCCATTTTCTCTTCAAAATGGTTAGTTCTATAAATTCAGATTGAAGATTGAAGCCACACATCTCTCAACATTTTGAAGATTGAAGCCACACATCTCTCTCTCTCAGTGATTTCCAAGACTCAGATCGAAGACTCAGATCGAAGCGATTTCGAGCTCCATCGAAGATTCAGATCGAAGCGATTTTGAGCTCCATCAAAGATTCAGATCAAAGCGATTTCGAATCTCCATCGAAGATTCAGATCAAAGCTACACCGAAGCGATTTTGAAGCTGCACCGGCGAGGTAGCGAGCTCCACCATCTCATTTACAGAGATTCAGTGATTTCCAGAAGCTCAGATCTGAACTCTGACCCCTCGATTACTCGTGTTTCAAGCTCCGATGGCGGCGAATAGTCTACTTTGTTTCTGAACTTTAATCGGTACTCTCTCTCTCTCTCTTCTCGGTTTGTTCATGTCGACAAATTGTCCTTTCGTTTGACTTCATTTTTACATGCTATTAGTTTGGCTGTAGTTTCTCTCTAGCTCGAAACTGGTGTTTGATTTGGATGTCTCGTGGAGTTGAATATGTACATTTTGAGTTTTTGATCACATTAGTTCTATAAATTCCATCCCCATTGCATTCAATCATTGGGGAATTTATCTCTTCTTTCCATGCTTTATGATTTTCCACACATTCAGGTCGAGTCATATATAAGAGTACAATAGCACTGTCTTGGTTTGTCAGGCTTACCATTGTAGTGCTGCATCAGTAAGATTTAGATATAGATACTGCTAAACAACCATCCCAATAAATTCAACAAATATTGTATTAGCCACTCTAATTCATCAGTGTTAAATGTCTTTTCTCATTTAGACACTCTAATTCATGGTCCAAATTCTCATAACAACAACAGACAAACCTGTGTGAGTGCAAAGAAGATCCTAGAGTAGCAGGTGGTTGCACATATTTGGGGTTTTACTTTGTGGTTGGTTCATCCCAATACTGGGCATTTCCTTTATTTGTTGAATAGATCTTTCCTTTCTTTGGAACCTGTTCGTAGATGCAGTAATGAAGCATGATTAATGGATCACGCAGGCGAAGCACAAAGGACAGACCTAATGACGATTAGTAGACATGTTCTTAATGAGCAGTCGAAGCACCCTGAAGCTCACGGCGACTTCACAATCTTGCTCAGTCACATTGTTCTTGGCTGCAAATTTGTCTGCAATGATGTTACCAAGGTCCCTCTCCCTCTCCCTCTCCCTCTCCTCTTTTTCATTTAATTCCTTTCTTTTACCAACTATATCATAAATTTTTCGTGTATATATATACTAGAAGCCTTGCGCACACTAACGTGTGCAATTGAAATTGCCCTGGAAGGTCATGGGTGAAAGTGGAGAGAGTAGTGCGCAACTGAATACAACAGTGTTAGGAATGCTAAATATTTGGAGAACATTTAGTATTATTGTGGTTATTTTTAGAAATCAAAATTATCTTATGGAATTACAGACCAAGTTGTGTGCTTCATACAATAGAATATACATATATTGAGGCCAAATAAACTTTACTCCATTGTGATTTGTCTTGTGGCAACTCCATGACACGAGCGATTGTAGGAGCAACATTGTGTACCCAACAATTGTTCCCTCACAATGATGCTCTGCAACTTAAACCCATGACAACGTTGCTTTGATAACACCTGTTGGATTGAGTTCCACCACCTCACCTAAAACCAATTAATGTTAAAGGTGGGTTTTTTCTTAGCCTTCCAATAATCACCAATTTTGCAGGCAGGTCTTGCAAAACTCATTGGACTTGCAGGACAGACAAATACTCAGGTGGGTTTTTTGTTTTTCTTTTTTCAAAAGTTGTTCAGTAATATGCTAATTTTACATTTTCTTGCATTTCTGTGTTTTCATTGCAATTTTATCTATCTATGACTACGATAGATCACATCTGTTTCATTTTTCAGGGTGAAGAACAGAAGAAATTGGATGTACTGTCAAATGATGTTTTTGTCAAGGCTTTGATAAGAAGTGGATGCACTGTGAGTTTTTAATTTCATTTGCTTTCTTCTTTCTATATCATCTTTAAGATTGGATTATTGCCTTGTTGGTGCTCAAAGAAAAGCCCCAATTGGTTGGGGCTGATGAGAATCTATATTATTCACAAACACCAATAGAATCCCATACAAACCAATTGAGAAAAAAAAAAGTTCAACCAGTTGATTGCATTGACTTGTTTTCGGAATATTTTCATTTTTTTTTTCTTCGTGTTTTTGGGAATAAAAACAATAAAAGTTGAGAAATACAAACCAATTGAGAAAAAAGTTCATTGGCATGCCTTTGAGTTTGAGAGGACGGCAATTTTTTACTACATTATTGAGGGCATTAATGAAGTTTTGAAGGTGATTCACCCTTTCCATTCCTTAAAAAATTTATAGACATTTGATTTTTTTTTTTTTGGGAGAGGGGGTCTTGATTCATGTTTCTTCGCCTACATTGCCTTGGGGGATTTTTAGTTTGCTTTCCAAAAACACAAGCATTAGTTTACTTCCCAATAAATAAATAAATATAGGAAATTTGTTATCTTGATATCTAAAAAAGCATTGTGTTCCATATGTTATTCAATTGATTGTAAAGCATTGCCAGCTTGTTCCTGCTCAATTCTGATCAACTAGGAAATTGAAATTAAACTTTATACTGCTGGATAATAAGCTTAAGGAACCTATCTTGGATGAAATTTTATGCATTAGTGAGGCATTATGAGCTGAATTTTACAACACATGATACTTCTTTGGTTTTATTGTGTATATCTCTGAATGCAGGCCTATAGAACAAGTCAGGAGCCTAGTGTTCTTAAGCTTAAGGAACCTGCCTTGGATGAAATTACCCATGCATTAGTGGGGTGTTATAATCTGAATTTTACAAGACAAGATATATCTTCTCTCTGGTTTTTGTGCAAACAGGTGATTGTTTCTTTCCTTTCGTTTCTTCTCTTTCATTTTCTTTCTCTGAGAATTCTAAACAGTCTATCTGATTGCAATTCCTTTGTAATTGTTCATTCAAATTTTCAATTTGGCAGGAAGCATCCTTATTGAATATAGCTGATCAAGCGTGTGCTCTGTTCACTCCATCTGAGGTATGTAGCTTTGGTACTTACATATCATGGGATCCATTGTGTTCCTATAGATGTTATTCACTGATAAGTGCAAATTATGTATGTTATCAGTTCATGCTTTGTTTCTTGCTCATTATACACTTGCTAACTTGCCAAATATAAACATTTTTAGGTTGTCTTGCTGGAGTGGACAGATGATTTGGAGCTGTTCATATTAAAGGGTTATGGTAATGCATTAAACTACCAGATGGGAGTGCCATTGCTTGAGGATGTTGTTCAGTCCATGTATGGCTAAAGAAGGTTACATAAACTATAACAATTCATATTAAATGTCTCATAAGTTTATTAATTCTTTGAATCTTATTATTGTCATATTATTTTCCACTGTGTTTATGGTTATTTGCTATTAATGCTATGGCATGTATTTCAAAACTAGGAGTTAATTCCCACGTTGTGACATTTATTTCAAAACTTATCTAAAATTAATTGTGTTATAAACTTTAATTGAAGTCTTCATGGCTAATGCTGAGGGAAAAAAATAAAGGTATCTTCTGTTTGGCTCATAATTTATACCTTCTGTTACTGTAGAAGAACATGCTGCTGCCTGTTATGAAAAGGCAAGACTGCGGTTTGCTCATGCAGAAACTCTGCTTCCATTCTCATGTCTGATTGGGCTCTTTCTTGAAGAATCTGGTGAGTGCTTTCATTCTCATATTTCTAAGAAGCGTAGACATGACACGGACATGATAACACGTAAATTTTCAAAAAATGTAGGACACGATACGTGGGTGACACGTACAAAATATATAATTTTATATATTTATTATGTCATATATAAGGATAATTATATATCATATATATGAATATTTCAACCAAAGATAATAATTTTAACAGTCTAAAGAAGGAGAATATGTATATTTTGAACCGTAGTTTATTATATATAAATATATTGTGCTGTTTAGCCGGATCTGGAATGAGACTTGGTTGGCAAGCCTTTTCTACAAACCTTGCAACTATGAGTTATTTGTCAAGCAATCCCCAACAAACCATTCTTCCCTGTTGGCAACCAATTCCCCAACAATTTCTCAGGAAACAAACACCCCTTGGAAAAATTAAACCTGAAAGGCATTGGTCTTTCATAGTACTTGTGACAAATATCTAACTGCCAATCTAGTGCATTTTTCACTATTTAAATTATAATCACTTGTACCCCTCGCAAATAATTCCAGAACAACATCTATGTTTTGACTCTATTTTGCTTCGTAGGCTGTATGTGTCAGGGTATTAGTTGAACCAAAGAAGGCAATTCGAAAGCTCCCTAGAGTCCAACATCTCTATGCCCCGATTGACGGGGAGGTTGAGAAGTGAAGATGATGAGGTAAAGTTCAACATGTCAAGTAAGTAAGTTTAGCTTTTATTTTAATAAATAAGATTTCTAGTTCAGAATTTATCTGTACTGTCTTCTGTATCGGAAACCTGTTACGTAACCATCTAAAATTGTCTTTCTAAACCAATATATTGTGAACATTCATGTTGTTTTATATGTGGGTGTATATATATATAATTATTTGACTTTAGATTTTGAATGTTTCATATAAGATAATAAACAAATATATGATACTATACTAATAAAATAATGGTCAATTTTGCAAATTTTAACAATTCTGCATAAAAGAAAAGAGTAACAATAAATAGTAGATGTGGTGCAATTATATTGTGAAGAAAACATGATCTTCCTATTCCTTTTTCTTTCTCAGATCTGTATTTGACCGTGCTTTCGCTTGTCATATGCTGTCTGGTGGGCCAAAAACAAGGGTTCATTCATTTCTTCCCATAATCAGTTCAATGCTTTGAAATGTATTACTTACATTGGTTGGTCCCACACTCAAGAAAATATCACTAGGCAATACTGATTTAAAAAAACCTAATCCATCCATCTTAACATAGTCTAGTGTCATTTTTCAAAATTTTTATTTCATTATTTGTGTTTTTATAAACAAAAGCAATGAAAAGTTTATAAACACCATAGTTTTCTACTATAATTTTTATAGGTACATGGCATGCTATATATGCACCATTGCTGCTTAGAATATTAGGTTGATAAAGTTGGTTATGGGTGTTTCACATTTCACAATGTTAAGTATATAGTTTATATCAAAGTCAAACTGTTTTTGGATAAAGTTGGTTATGGGTGTTTCACAATTTTTATTTCACATTTCATTTTTTTGTCATTTATTTTTGCAACCAATCTAAATGTGACTGAATGATCACTTATGTTCTTTGGCAGGATGTCAGTGCTTCCCTTTCCAAAAAGTACCCCCAGTTGTACAAGGAGGGAATAAGAAATACCTTCTTCAAATGGAGAGTTGTGGTGACCTTGGCTTTGTTTTCATTTACCAATCATCAGTCATATACAATTTTGTGATCACTTCCAGTTCTAACAGTGTTGATTCAAATGGCAAGATGTTTGGCCTTTGGGATGTCAGCACAATGATCTTCAATTGTCTTGTAATAACTGTTAATTTGCGGCTTCTTCTGATGTGCAACACGATTACAAGGTGGCATCAAATAACTGTTGGAGGAAGCATTGTAACATGGTTTATATTATGTGGATAAAATGGAATTAAACAATTTGGGTTAATGAGCTGGGTGTTATTTATATTTGGAATGATCTATATTTTTTTAGTTCAATCAAATAAAATTAGCCTAATTTCAAAAAAAAAAAAAAAGGATATGACGGCGTTTTTACAAACGCCTCTTAAACCCTACATACGAACGGTCAAATCTATGCAAGAAGATATGACGGCGTTTTTCCAAAAAGGTCGCTAAATGTCGCCAGTGACGTCAGCATGAGTTTAGTAGGACATTTCACGGCGTTTTTAAAAACGCCGCCTATATTAATATCATGACGTTTTTAAAACGTCATAAAGTTATAGCGACGGCCGCGTCCTCGGCGTTTGGGGCTAAGCGTCACAAAAAGAATTGGCGGCATTTTTGACACTTACAGCGGCGTTTTTTAAACGCCACTAAAAGTTAAAATTCCTGCAGTGACTAACAACATTTTCTTCGTCTTGCTGCTCTTCCATCTCATTTGTCGTTCCAAAATGTATAATGTTTTCTATTTTTCTTATTTTCTTTTAAAAATTATGTCAATTTTTTTAAACTTTTCTTTCCGTCTTAAGAATTTTAAAAGTAACAAAAATTTTATAAAAAAAAATTAAAGAAAAAATAAAAAAAAGACCACTATTTTTTGGGTCATTTCTTGACTTTTTTTATAAAAAAAAAAATTAATGGTCCATCTAGTGGGTAGAACTTGGAAAATTATACCATAAATTTGTAATAATTTTTATAATTTACCATAAATGGTAACTTCCTTTTTTTTCGGGGAAAAAAAAATTCCGAATAATCCTCAATTTTAACATTAATAAAAACAAACATTTATAATATTTATCAAACATAAATTGGGCTCCCAAATTCAATTGTGTTGCGTCATTGGCGATGCACAGTGAGCGCAATCAAAAGTCCGGTGAGTGCGAACAAGCATATGCTATGGACTATTTGATGAATGTTCTGCTGTACAAAATATGTTATTATAAAGAAAAATCATGGTGATTCCTAGGTGGGTTTGTGAAGTCGACATATATGACAGAACACTTGTGGAACTATATTAATTATGTTTGATGAATGTTCTGCTGTACAAAATATGTTATTATACAGAAAAATCATGGTGATTCCTAGGTGGGTTTGTGAAGTCGACATATATGACAGAACACTTGCAGAACTATATTAATTATTTTTCTACATGTTTTAATTCAGATGTTGGCTTGTTTTGAGGGAAACTTACAAGTAGGAAGGGGTAAGTGAAGGTCATATAAACCCTTTTAAAATTTGTCTCCAAAAAATTTAAGCAGTTAGGAAATGTGTCCACCATTGTATATTAAGCGCTAACAAGCATATGCTATGGACTTTATTTATTAGGAGCTCAACCCTCAAAATCTAATGGCTAATACCAATAATCCAAGGATGAGAACATTTTCTCATCTTGTTTTCCTGTTAATTTCTTCATGTTTGTTGTTTGTTGATGCCTCAACAGATAAAGTCTTACACGGACAGTCAATCACAGCCCCCAATACCATTGTATCTACTAGCAATCACATATTATCAAATGGAAACACTAGTGCTACCCTTTTGGATTCAGGAAATCTTGTTTTGAGAGACGAGACATCTGGTGACTTACTATGGGAGAGTTTTGACTACCCTTCACATACTCTCTTGCCTGGAATGAAGCTTGGTTGTTTTAATAGTTGGATCAATTGGATGCCGTGGTCGTCTTTGATATCCTAGAAAAGCAGGGAAGACCCTAGCCCTGGAATTTTCTCTCTGGAAAGTGATCCTCTAGGCATGCACCAGTTCTTCATCATAAAGGGATCTCGAAAGTATTGAACTAGTGGGGTATGGAATGGAAAAAGTTTCCCAATGATCCCTGATATGGCAGCTCACAATATAAACATCACCTTTAGTTTCAACCTGTCGAGGGGCTATTTCACTTACTCTGTTACTGATGCTTCTGCGACTATTATATTTGTGTTGGATGTATCAAGGAAACTTCAGCTGTTGTTGTGGTCTGAAACTAATCATCAATGGGATTTGTTGTGGTCTCAACCGAGCCAGCAGTGTGAGGTTTATGCCTACTGTGGGGCTTTTAGCAGTTGCAGTCAAAAGGCCCTTCTATTTTGCCAATGTTTTCCTGGTTTTCAACCCCTTTCTATAGAAAATTGGAATGCAGGGGACATGTCAAGAGGGTGTGCGAGGAAAGCCCCATTGTAGTGCAGCAATAAAAGTGAAGCCAATGGGAAGAAAGACCAGTTTCTTTGGATATCTAAAGTAAGACTCCCTGTTAATCTAATAATTTTGCAACATAGAGGTGCTTCAGATTGCAAGTCAGCTTGCTTCAGTAACTGTTCTTGCTCTACTTACGCTTATGGCAGTGATGGGTGTTTAGTATGGAGTGAAGATCTCTTAAATGTGGAGCAGCTGACAAATGACGACCCTGATGGGAGAGATTTCTATCTAAAACTTGCTGATTCTGAGTTTCTTAGTAGATGTAAGAATAATGGAATTGCCACAATTGTTTTGGTGGCATGGTGATAGAAATTAATTACTTTGTTTTGGATAAAAACAAATTCAGTCCACCTAACTCATTTTTCAGATTCAAGAAGCAAGTGGTGGAAATGGCTAATTCTGGCACTATCAGTTTCTATGACTCTATCAGCCTTTGTTTATTGTATACGGAGGAGAACATTACAAAAAAAAGGTATGCATTTCACTCTTGGAACACAATACTAAACCAATCCACGGTAGTTTTTTTTTTTTAGCAACTCAAACTTAGTCATTTTGCTTCTATATAGGTCCAAATGTCCAAATATAATTCCAAAAAAAAAATAATAATAATAAGCCCCTATATTTTTTTTGTCAAGCGGAGGAGAATTTGATTCTATTCGATATCGGTACAAGCATTGGAACCAGTAAGAGTCTTATAGGTGGAAAGAAGGAAGTTGATTTACCGTTGTTCAGTTTCGCTATTGTTTCTCTTTCTACTAATAACTTTTCTGATACAAATAAGCTCAGAGGGGGTGGTTTTGGACCTGTTTAGAAGTTAACATTCAACAACACTGACCACCATTCTTTAGGGATGTTGAACACTAAGCAGAAATCAGTCCCAATTGATGCATAGAGCTTTGTTTTATTTTTTGAGAGTCCATGTTTACTTAATAATATGTTATTTTCAGATAGTGTTTGATGTTAGTTTTCCATAGAACATAAACAAGCTAAGAAGGTTCTATATCAGGGAAAGTTGCTAAAATAATATAAGGTGGCCGTGAAAAGGCTTTCAGGAAAATCTGGACAAGGATTAGAGGAATTACAGAATGAGGCTATGCTCATAGTAAAACTTCAACACAAGAATCTTGTGAGACTACTGGGCTGCTGCATTGAAAGAGATGAAAAGATTTTAGTCTATGAGTATATGCCCAACAAAAGCTTGGATTTCTTGCTTTTTGGTTTGTGCCTTTGCATTCTTGAATATATTTGATCGTTTATGTTTGTATGTTTATCCATACTTATGTACTACCATTTAAATTTACAGTCCCGCTACAGACCCCCAGTAAAACTTAACCCCCAGGACCCCTAGTGACGTGGTAGATGAGGTGGTAACTGATGTGGAGGATGAGTGTAAACACAGCTGTAAGGAAAAAAGAGAAAAAAAAAAAAAAAAAGGAAAACAAAATCTAGATATAGCGGGCTGCCATCCTCCTCCTCCACCGTAGTTCTCCGCCGTTGATGACGGCCATAGCTCACCGGGAACTCTGGTTGTCCTCTGCCTCACTACAATCTCCAACTCAAGGAGGGCTCTCACCAAGAACAAACCTCAACAAACCCACAAATCTTAATTTCTCATACAAACCCACATCACAAAAACTCACAAGAAGACCCACAAAAATTTCATCATCATCTACCTCCAGTTTAACTCCAAAAAACACAGAAGAAAGACAAGAATCCATGGAAGAAGATCCAAGGCCACTTCATCAAATTTGGAGAGAAATCCAAGGACTCAACAACTGGGAAGGCCTTTTAGACCCCATGAACTCTCATCTCCGCTGTGAAATCATCCGATACGGCGAGTTCACTCAAGCCTGTTACGATTCCAATTATTTTATCCCAAGCCCTAATATATATATATATATACAATAGACACAGATATAGATGCAGATACATATATATATATATACAGATAGATGTATATATATATATATATATCTATCGGATGAGAGGGAAAGAGAAACAGAGAGAGTGAGGGCTTCGGAGTGAAGGGAAATTTACCTCTTAATCATCGAATGACAGGGAAAGAGAGACAGAGAGAGTCGCGAGTCCGGCATCAAAGTGAAGGGAATGAGCTGTCGTCGGCGAGAGGGAATGAAGAGAGAGATATGTGTTTTGAGGGGGAGATAGTCACGTGAATATCACGTGACTTGCCACATCAGGTGGGAGTCACTGGGGGTCATCCAAACCTGGGGGTCGGAAGCATTTTTCTTAAATTTATTAATTTGATATGAAATTACGACAGATCCAATCAAACATGGGACACTAAATTGGGAGTTACGAGTTAACATCATTGAAGGAATTGCTCAAGGTCTTCTCTATCTTCATCAATATTCAAGGTTACAAATCATCCATAGAGATTTGAAATCTAGCAACATTTTGTTGGACAAAGATATGAACCCAAAAATTTCTGATTTTGGGATGGCAAGAATTTTCGGTGGAAATGGATCACAAGCAACAAATCGAATTGTTGGCACTTAGTGAGTAAAAAATAGTTTATGCACCTTTGCACCAAAGCATCTTCTTTTTTCATACATTCATATTTTTAAGGCTACTAAACGATTCAATTTAATACTTGAATTGTGACGCCCCAAATTTTGATAATATAAAACAACGATACACCGGGGTTTAACTAGCGAATACACATCATTTTTAAGCACAAAATACAAATAATTATACTAAAAGAAAATATTAATAATAGTTACAGATAAAATTCTTCAAGTCTTTAAATACAGATTAGTTCATTGATACAAAAAGATTATCCAAAATACAGGAAATATAAAATCTAATCTCTAAGGCAGCCATGGTTCCGCAAAGCTTTTAGGGATTCTGTTCTCCGTGTAAAACTCGCCTTCACCTGGCATAAAACGCCATGAGCTTGGAATGCCCAGTAAACACACACACCGCGACCCTTTTCCCATTCCAAATACACAAGCAACATAACAGCACAATCATAACATACAGCGAAAGCAATAATTAAGCAGAGCTTATAATTAAATTTCAATTCTCATGAATAATAGCCAATTTTAGTTAGTTCTAGGCAACTCCCCGCAAAATTTCGTTCCTACCCAACCACTAACACTAGCCACGGGCAATTCTGACTCCCCTTTGGTTAATACAATACCAATGCGTCGCTTACCGCATAACCACCAATGCGTCGCTTACTGCACAATTACCAATGATGCCCACGCACCTAGGTTACATACCCGAATGGTGACATCATGGTCTGCCCCAAGGGAACGAGCTTCCAAGGATACTTTCCCTGTGTGAGACCCTTACTGCCACCCTTATGCCTCCCATTTCCGTTAAGCAGCCAGAATACCTCCCGTGCCATGTTAGAGTTTGAAAACACACTTGCGCAAGACTTCACAAAAATGGAACACATTCCACTATATCATACTCTTGAATCTGTCGTTCATTATCATATAAAATTTAATACAATGATCGCAACCCATTACCATCCCATTTGATTTCCCCTTTATTAAGTGCATTATGTTCTCAGTTATAGCAAAGCATGGTCATTATAATTACGAATCCAAACTAAACAACAAGTAATTTATTCATGGTAAAGAAAATTTACAATTTATCATAGATTACATATCGAGACTAAAACATTCAAGAAACATAGAATATAAAAGTTGCAAACCAAATAAGAGCATATTAACACAAATTTCCAGATTTCCAGATTTGAACCAGTTTAAAAATAATTATGAAAAAAATACTTTTATTGGCCCTAAGTACCTGGCCTCATGTGAGTTTGTAGATAAACAAGTCTAGTTTCAAACTCAATTTACGAAAGTAGGATAGGTATTTTAGATTTTAAGATAATTCAGAATTACCAAGATCTGTCCAGATTCGTTGACCGTTACGCAAATCAGTTTTTCTCTCGAACCCCTCACTCTCTTGAGTTCAAAAAAATTTTAGTTAAAATATAACACCAAGATTAAGATTTTGACATAAAAGTGGATTTAATATTATTTTTCTGGAATTTTATAAAAATAGAGAAAGTTGACTGTTTTTCTGGTTTTGTGAGTAACAAACTTAGAAAAATTGTTTAGGTTATAAAAATACATCCTTAGGTCCTACAAAAATTATCACATGCTCTAGACATACCAAATATTACACCATAAAAACAAATTTTGAGTTTATAGAGTTTTGATAGGAAAATAAATTCAAGAGAGGGAAAAGATTTGCTACTGGAAATTTAAGAAAGAAAGAGAAGCATACCATTTCTTGATTAATACACATTTATACAAGAGTGTAGGCCCAGACTACAACATATATATACAAAGAGCATGTATTAGGAAGGGAAAAACAAGTGGTAAAAGAACTTGAGAGAAGAGGTGATGTATGTTTACCTTTGTTGTACAAGACTCAACACAATTCTTCTTCTTCTTTTTCTTCTTCTCTTCTCTCTCTCTCTCTCTCTCTCTCTCTCCCTCTCTCTTATTTTTTTCCAAGATCACTCTCTCTCACTCCTCTAGTGTGCATATTTAGAGAAAGGATTGGAAGGTGTCTTAGGGGCCAAGTTCCATAGGTGTAATTTGTCAAAGTTGCTTGTCAACGTTGCCATCAAGGCCCTTTCATCCATCACACGGTCAACTACTTGGGCTCCAAGAAAAATATATTTATATATATATATATAAGATATTTGTATTTATAAACATAAAATAATAGTTATAAGTAAATTAATTAAGAAAGTACTACAATTAAGGTTTGGAATGAAATAAAATAGAAGTATACAGGGACCAAGTCTAAATTTATGAAACATTGATATTTAGTATACAATATACTAACATTAGAAAATAGTTAGAATAAATTTGGGTCCGGTTAAATTAAAGCGCAAACAAAGGCAAGAACCGAGCAAAAACGGCATTACCGGGAATTAAGATTTTAAAGTGATTAATCTATAATTATAGGGTCTAATAATTAATAACAGGGTTTTAAAGGTGATTATTAATCTATGGGATCAACTAGGGTTTACTTGAATTAATCCGCGATGCTTCTTGATTCTAGGGTTTAAAACGCAATTACACGAAAATTCAAGGGCTTTATTGAAATAAACTCAAGGTTAGGGATTTACTGGTAATTACAAAAATTAGGGTCTCTACAACCTATCCCCCTTAAACAAATTTCGTCGTCGAAATTTTAAGCAGTCGAAAAGTTGTGGATAATTTACCCGCATTGCATCATTTTGCTTCTAGGTAGATTCTGTCAACGTATTTTAATCTTTTTTTTTTTTTTTGCAAAAATTATAAACTAGTCGTTGTATAGGTAATGATGTCATTGCTTCCTTGTGTAAACCCCTGTTGCCAATTTCTGATGTGGTAGTCCACGTATCCTGATGATCGTTCTCTAGGCTTTTGGTGTCATTACGTTCGTTGATTTGTGGTAATCATGGAAGTTGGTCTGTCCCCCTTAAACAATAAAAGCGTCCCAACGAATGTGTAACTCGTCTCATTCTTCTGGTGCCATCGATCACGATTGGTGTACAGACGATCACTTTGTGTCCAAGATGATTTTAGAGTTGGACCTATTCATGCCTTGGAGATTGAAAATCAAACGCATAAACAATTCTTAAAGGTTTACATCCACGTAGCAGATACGAAAGAATACGACGAATATAGCATGTACTCAAGAGTTCTAAAACTATATTAACAAAAGGAAATTTACATCGTCTATATTCATTTTACAAAAGGTCAGCCAAAAGAGTTATAACTAATATCCGAGTTACATTTTTCCTAAGTTAGCCACGGCTCGTACTGCAGTTCCATGGGTTCATATGTGGTGTACTGCTCTTCCTCAAGATACTACTTAATAATAGGGTTTTAAAGGTGATTATTAATCTATGGGATCGACTAGGGTTTACTCGAATTAATCCGTGATGCTTCCTGACTCTAGGGTTTAAAACACAATTACGCGAAAATTCAAGGGCTTTATTGAAATAAACTCAAGATTAGGGATTTAATGGTAATTACAAAAATTAGGGTCTCTACATGAATCTAATGGCTATATGTCACCTGAGTATGCTTTGGATGGCCTATTCTCAATCAAATCTGATGTCTTCAGCTTTGGAGTCTTGTTGTTAGAGATTTTGAGTGGCAAAAAGAACACAGGCTTTTATCTAACTGACTCTGTTAATCTTTTTGGATATGTGAGTATCAGAATGCTATTACATTTATCATGCCCTTCTTTTACCTTTCCATTTTTTTCATCTTTGAAGGATTCACAATGAGATATACTCTGCTGTCTTATATTCTTTAGGCATGGGACTTGTGGAAGAGTGGCATGGGACAAAACCTAAAGGATCCAATGTTGGGAGACATACCTTCTCTACATATGTTGTTGAGGTACATAAACATTGGACTTCTTTGTGTTCAAGAAAGTGCAGCTGATAAGCCTACCATGTCCCTTGTTGTGTCAATGCTTAGCAATGAACTTGTGCTTCTACCCTCTCCAAAACAACCTACATTTTCAACTATTACAAGTGTGCCAGATCGGAATTTATGCAAAAGCCCAAAAAGATGTTCACTGACCAATGTGACGGTTTCAATTCTGGAACCCCAGTAATACTTCAGTCTTCCATGTCAATTCATTGTATTGTCTTTACTTGTTCTTTCTTATTGAACTTACATTTTGTTTTTTTTTTTTTTTCATAAGAGAAGTTTGCCTGAAATGAACTAAAAAGTTGTTAATTTGGGAATGAAGAGTGACACTGAGTGCTGTCTCTATCTATTCTGTGTACACTTTGCAACGCCTATACTAGAAGAGTAGAGCTTCAACTCTCTTAAAATGTCAAATAGGTTTAGTGAGTTGGTTTGTTGATACAATACAAAAAATTGTCAACCAACTTCAAAATCCATTCCAAAATATCAATAAAACACTGGAGATTAAGTTTCAGTTTGGTTGTTTTATTTATATATTTTTTAAGAACAATTGTTTGGCCTCGTTTGTTAAAATTTTGATACCTCATTGAGTAGATGCCTGTATGAGTTAGAGTTCAATTTTTTATTTAAACTTTCTTTTAATTTGCCCTTTTGGAATACTACAACTAGAACCAAAGTAAAGAACGAAAGGTGAATGTTTGCAACCCATTCATCTACACAACCTCTCAATTCTCATGCTCCAAAACAATTTGATTGCATTGTCTCACAATGAATTTTCACAGTGTGACTTTTCACTATGATAGTAAGTTAAATTTCACTTAAAATTGATCATTTTGGAGCTCTCAATTTGAACCTTCTGGTGATAAATTTGGAATTATGGGCCTAATTTTTGTAATTAGTCATCAATTTTAGAATTTTTAGCACTGAAATAGAAATTCTATGGACTTCAAATAGAGTCAGTAAAATTTCACCATGCAAAATCAACCAAACTTAGCAATTCTGAATTCAAACAAATTATTACATATTAATAACATATATGCCTCAATATTGGGCCTAATTTAACCCTTCCAAATTTAACTCTAAGAAAAAAATGTTAAATTTCAAGCTCATCCACTTAACTTGATATAAATGGGATTTTTGTGTGAACTATTAAATAAATTTTATCCCTATTACCACAAGTGTTTGAATTTGAACATTTGACCACATATTTGAATTTTAGTCTTTACATTTATACACCTGTAAAAGTGAAATATTTAAATATTTTCTAATTCATTGTATAACTAAATAGTAAAAAATTAAAATTAAATTTTTATAAATGAGTTGGTTGAGACAGACACTCTCATTCTAAAATCTGTTCGAAAAATAAACAAGTTCAAAATCTCAAATTAACATTATAGATCAATTTATTTTCTTCCGTAAGTTTTAAAAATACGAATTGAACTGAACATATGAACTTAGAAAGAAATCATTTGACAAATGATAATTTTATCAAATAATCAAAAAAAAATTAATTGATACAAAAAAAAGTGAAAAATTTCTTTCCATTCACCTTTACAAGTCCCATTCATTATAATTTTTGCATGTTTGTTTATAAAAAAAGAAAAAATAAATAACAAACATATTTCACCTCATCTTTTAATAAAAAAAAGTTAAAAAATACTAAAAAAATTCAATATTTACATTAATAAAAAAAACTTTTTAAATATATTTATCAATGTAAATTGGGCTCCCAAATTCAATCATGCTGTGTCGCCCGCGACACACAATAACAGCTATTGAAAGTCTAGCGAGACGGCGAGGGCGAGTGAGAGAAGCTTCTGCTCAATCAAGGTCTGCCGAACTAATTCTATGCGTACTATAAAATGATATAATTTTATATTTTCTGAATTATAAATAAAAAAATATATTATAACCAAACAACATGTAGAGTTGTTTTGGGAAGATGGTTTTATTTTTTTTAAAATGTATAAAAAATTTGAGAGATAATGTGACCTAAAATGGGTTAAAAGCTCAGAAGTGGCTACTAACCCACTTCCAAAAAGAGCCAAAGATCTCTCATAAATAAAATAAGGTCATAACTAAAAAAGAAAATGACATAATTTAGGGGTGCATATGATAGGAGGTGTGTATACTAGAATTTCCTCTATCTATATATTTATAAGGGTTTGGGAATCATGTTGTGTCGCCCGCGACACACAGTAACAACTATCGAAAGTCCGGCGAGACAGCGAGTGTGAGTGAGAGAAGCTTCTACTCAATTAAGGTCTGCCAAACCAATTATATGCGTACTATAAAATGACATAATTTTATATTTTCTGAGTTATAATTTAAAAAAATATATTATAACCAAACAACATTGATGGGTCATTACACACACCAAAATTAAACACTAAATTATACCAAATTCTTTTAAAATAATAGCAAGTCCAGGTATCGATCCACATGGACAATTGTGAAATTAGACTAATTTAATCGCTAAATTCCTAAATTAATTTTGATTAAAAAGATTGAGAGATTTTATGACTAAAAACGAATTAAATGAAATTGAGAAATTAAATTGACAATTAAAATTAGGGTTTGAGATATTAATTTTTGGAAAAAATCCTAGGGCAAAGAATTCACCACTAATCATATAAACAAGATTAGACATCGGCTATCAATTGCAATCCGGTTTGAAATACCCAATATTTCACAACTACAAGTTTGAAATATTGATCAAGAGGGTTGTCGCATTCAACGTACAGGCACGAATCATCCTGAGTAGCACAAGGCATTTGCTCTAAACTATGGTAGCAACACGACCCGTCTCTCGTAGCATGACTCGTCTCATACTTTAAACACAAACACAAAGAAAACTAATGTATGGAAGTATTAAACAATCACAGAGAGTAAAATACTTGAAGAGATGAAAATAATTATTATTATAAACTTCTAAAACATCCATACATTGATTCAAACCGAATCACAATCAAAGCTTATGACATGTAAAGCCCACCAAAAATAATACAATGAATACAACCCAAACATTTATTAAAGATAGTATGAATCAGAGTAAATAGTCATTTCATTACATGAAGTTAATTATACAACAGAGTTTAACATAATTAAATATCCTATTGGCTTACATCTTTCCAATCCTTGACCTGGTTACACAAAAGGAGACTAGCTCATTCACATTTAGCCCTAGGCTTTACAAAAATATAAAATTCAAATTAAAGAAGCTCTTGCCCCCAAAATATCCCTCCAAGCTATTGCCTTGGTGGAGGTAAGTCACCAACACCTGAAAATGTTATTCCCAAATACGGTGAGCCACAGCCCAGTAGAAATCATCTAGCACAATATATGAAACTTAGCAAAGGTATAAGTATACTATACATACACTACGTCAATGATAGAGACATCCACAGTTTATATAATCATAAAGTACCAATTTTCATTCATGTCATTACATGGACCAGTTTCATTATCTCTTTAGCAATCCAAATGAGACTTCAACTCATTAGTTCTACAATCACATCAATAATGCATGAACACTTCAAACTTTTGTTTCACAGAAATTTCGTCCGCAGGCAGCCGTCAAACGGGACCCATGTAAACGTAGGCTATACAAGCACTACAATTTCCATTTTACAGATATTTCATCTGCAGGCTAGGCACCCATGTATAATTTCGGGACTTTCACCTAGAAAACTCCAGCCAACTTAATTATAATGGACACCAACCCCTTTCATATGCAATGTATTTAAATACAACATCAAACAATGGAGCACATCCCCTTTCCACTCCCACATAATCATACATGTACAATGTATATAAGCATAGTCATGTCCAATGTCAAACAACAAGGGATTAGTTTCAATTCACCTAATCCTCATGCAATTTCTATAACAATCATAGCTATTCTCCACCAATAGCCCAACATAGTTATTTCTAAATAGATATTCAATCTCATGACAAATAATTTATTCAAATTTCTAAAGAATGAGTTAATACATAACTTATCCCACCATTCATATCAATACTCTCTCAATTTCATATTTTCAATGGCAATTTCAATTATCTCTATAAAATAATCATGATAGTAATTTTAGGGCAAAACTTCCCCTTTTCTAATTATCAACCCAAATATCATTTCCAACCATTGTGACCCAACATCATTTCATTTTTACAACCGACATTCATGTATTTCATGTTTAACAATAATCCCTCTTTCCATATACACCCAAACCCTAGGTTTGCCTACAACACCCTCAACTCACATCATTGTCACGCAATTTGCAAATAACTAAGCTAAATAACATACGAAGGTCTAGAAAAGATCCCTACCTTAAAGGAAGAAGATGAGTCAAACAAAAGAGAAATTCTGAGAACGTCGAAACTCACTTCTATTCTAATCAAAATGTAGATCTTGACGAGCTCTACCTTTTTCTCAAAGGCACTAGGGTGAAAAGATTAATGGATCTAGATGAAATCTAAGAGAGAAGGTTAATTCTAGAGACAGAGGCTCAAGAACAAGCTTTTTGGAAAGTTTTAGAGAGAGAAAGAGATATGAAAAAGTGACTCAAAATGTAATCTTCTCGGATTGTTATATGCATAGTCCGCTCGAGCATAGAAGGCCCCGCTCGAGCTTCAGACACAAAGTTTCGCTCGAGCATGAAAGTTTGCGCTCGAGCGTAAAATACACATTTCCAGAAGTTTTGCAAATGAAGGTCCCCGCTCGAGCGTCCAAAGCACCTTCCCAGTATTTTAGAATTGCAAAAGAAATGCTGAGAAGTGGCAAATCCCGCTCGACCGCAAGAATGGCCGCTCGAGCGGAGGAGCAAAATTTGTGAAGCCCGCTCAAGTGCAAGAATGCCCACTCAAGCAGAAGAGCCAAAATCTGGGCAACAAAGGTTTAGAAAAACAAGCAACCAACCTGTCCCAAATGCACGACTACAACCCGATAACCAAAATAAAGAGGAAGACAAGGGAAAGAGATATGAACAACTATTCAAAACCAAACCAGCCGAGTTCGAAAGGCAATAAGTAACGTGTCAAGACTGAAATCGCTATATGAAAAATCCTATTACATGGCTAGGGTTTCATCAAAACCCTAGAAAAGAGTAACCTAGCCACTCATGAAGGAATGGGAAGAGGTGGAAGAGATGGGAGAGATGGAAGTCCCCATGGAAGTTGTCCGTGAAGCTTGAGGGAAAATCACCTTCTGTAGAACCCTAGCCTCCATTTCCTTAGAATCAAATTTCAGAACCCTAATCCAGCCCCTTTCTTGCCTTTTTATACCTCTGCTGTCTTTCAAACAGGTTTAAAACATCGGGCCCGTTTTCCAAGAAAAGTCAACGCACATGCAGGAAAGTCAACACACGTGCGGGAAAGGCAACGCACGTGCGGGAAGCTCTTTTCTCTCTGAATTCTGTATTTTTTTCCCATTTTATGCTCCGACTATGTATAACCTGATTGACATTAAACAAACACAAAATATATAATTGGACAAGCAAGTAAAGTTAAGAGATCCTAATTAATAGTCTCAATGTTGCACAATTCGGCCTTAATCACATCCCCTAACTTACAACTTGCTAGTCATCAAGCAAGCAATAAAAATTAAATTAAATTAAACAAAATCTAGCTATTTCCTCTTTCGTGGGAAAATGGTTGCATTTAGTTAATACAAAAGTAAAGTCCCATGTATTTGTGAATGCTAGTAAACGCATCACCAATACCTTCGGTGTAAAGTGCAATCCCCATACTAGTTAACTGTCCACTATAATAGCCCAGTATAACTCATAATAACACCCAGCATATACAGAAAAACTAAACTATTGCAACCAAGATTCTCAATTTTTTTTTTTTTTTTTGAAAGACTGCGCAATGTCCTAATCCATTAAGCTTTCTAATCAACCCATGTAACAAGCATTGGGTCAATGACTCCCAAACCAGACGATTTTTATAGCGATCCCGGGTTTACCCTTGTTGTACAGTGATCCGGACATGTGTCCGTGAATGTTGGTAGTTGTTTATTTCCTAGTTTGCATCCTCTTTACTTTGTATTTTGAGTTATGGGATGTGTTGGGCAGGTTTGTTACAGGTTGGTTGTGCTTGGGAGCCTAGTGTTGCTGCCCAGATTTTTGGTCCTTCGCTCGAGCGAAGAGGTTGTCCCTCGAGCGAGAGTAGTGTTGCCCCGGTTCTGGACCTGAGAGTTGTAGTTTCTGGCTCGAGCGAGCTTTTCGTGGCTCGAGCGGTCTGGGTTTTTCTTCGCTCGATCGAGAACTTCTTGGCTCGAGCGAGAGTTTTCTGTGTCTGGTCGCTCGAGCGACCAATCCTTCGCTCGAGCGAGAGTGTTTTATATCAGCGGACAGCAGCGTCTAAAACATCACTTTTTCACCTCTTTTCTTTGAGCAAAACCTAAATCCGAGCCTCTCTCACTCTAAACTTACACTCTCTCTAAGATTTCATCTCCCTAGAGTGTGAATCTAGCCTAGGGCCTTTGTTAAAAAGATAGAGGGTGTTGAGAGCTTCGATTTAATCTGAAAAAGTTTGGATTTGGAGCAAGTTGATCTTGGAGTCTTCATCTCCTTTGTGGCTTAAACTTCGAGGTAGGGATATCCTACTCCTCTCTATGGGTTTTGTCTTTAAATTTTGGTATTTTGAGATGTTGGGCTTGGTTTGGTAATTTTGTAAAAGTTTGGGGCTTTTGTGCAATTATACGAAAGTTGGGGTTTTATTCATAATAAACCTAAATGCATGTTAGGCATGAAAAAAATGGAATGATTGATGAATCATTGATGAAAATGGGACCTAAGAGTTGAAATGGTAATTATGGGAATTAACCTAATTACAATGTTTAATTAATTGGGATAATTAATTGAGAAGAATAAGGAATGAAATGTTGATTGAATATCCATTGTGCGTTTATTTTCTGTTTAGAAATAACTGCTTTGGGCTATCGGTGGAGGATAGTCGTGATTGTTGTAGACAATGCATGATGATTAGGTAAACTGAAACTAATCAATGAAATGTGTCATGGAACTTGACGGTTAATTGAATACATTAATTGTATGTATTGTGTTATTGTATATAGAACCAATGTGTTTATATACGTTGTGTGTAGAGGAGGAGATAGGGGATGTACTCCGCGGTTTAGGGGAAGATAGGGGATGTACCTCTAAACCGGATAGGTATTTGGAGGAGATAGGGGATGTACTCCGTAGACAGAGCTCATATGCTTGTCTAGAGAAGTGAAGATAGAGCTCATATGCTTATCTTTGTGAAGTGTGGATACAGCTTGTATGCTTATCTGTGGATATTGTTGATATACATATCTGTTGTAGAATGTGGATACAGCTTGTATGCTTATCTGTGGATATTGTTGATATACATATCTGTTGAGATTGTGGATATAGCTTTTATGCTTATCTGAATGTGAGATATAGTTTTTATACATATCTGTGGAAATGATGATAGAGCTAGCATGCTTATCTGTTGAAAAAGGGAAAATGAAAAGTAAATGGGACTTGTAAGTCGTTGACATAAATATGTAATTTATGTGATTGTATCAGTGTTGACCAACTATCAATTGCTAATGTTTTAGTCATTGTCCATGGTTGGTTTAGTGTATTTCTACTGGGCTGTGGCTCACCCTATATGGGAACATCATTTTCAGGTGCAGGAAGCATGCCACCTCCAAGGACATAGCTGGAAGGCTAGTGGCGGGCATAGTTTTGTCGTTTTACTTTTGATGTATTACATGTAATTTCAAGCCAAGGGCTTAATGTGTAAACGAGTTAGAACTCTTTGTTGTAACCAAGTGTTAACTTGGAAAGCTGTAAGCCCGTAGGGCATTTTGTTATGAGATTAACATGTAATACTTATGTAACGGAATTCTAATGAATAATAGAAGGTGGTTAGTTTATCTATCAACGCTTGTCTTATTTGTTGGGTTTAATGTTATTATTTTGAGGGCGTTACAACTTGGTATCAGAGCGTACCGGGTTCGAATACTTTGGGTACGTGGGAAGTGATTAGTATCACAATGGGTTTGTCTCGCTTGATAGAGACTTAGATGTAGTATCACATGCTGTGTGCTTATTTGATAACATGCTTATGTGACTATGTGGGTATGGGATTTAATTTCTGGGATGTTGATTGGATCCTTGAGTTTCTGGGAGTCTTGTTGGAAAAGCACTTGATCAATGCTATTTCTAACCGGAACTCTAGTGACGTCTCGGGACTATCATTATCCGGAAATGAAATTCGTAAGTGCTTATGTGTTTATGTGCTTATGTGGAGTGAATTACACTTGTCCATGCATTAGGACGTGAGTGTTTAGTTTCGGCACACCTATGAATGTGCTAACGTTCTGTGTTGCCTTTATTAGGATGTCAGGACGAGGAAGAGGTGCTAGGCGTGGTAGACCTGCGAGGCAGGAAGTACCGTTACAGGGTGAGATTCCGGCAGTGCAGGAGGGAGTTGGTCAGGCCAACGTGGCTGAGCCAGTGGGTCAGCAGGCTATGGGTGCCTTGGCCAGAGAGTTAGCAGGAGCTTTGGGTATTCTTAGGGCTGAGAATCAGGCAGCTGAGGCAGGGCCTTCCTTCTTGAAGAGGGAGTTCTTTCGGTGTAATCCGGACGAGTTTATTGGGGATCCTAAAGAGCCGCTTAAGGCAGATGAATGGCTCGAACAGACAACGAAGACGTTTGAGATGCTTGGCATCGAGGACGGAGCACTGAAAGTGACCTTGGCATCCTTCCAGCTGAAGGGAGATGCGGGTCAATGGTGGAAATACGAGAAGGCTCGTGTTGGTGGGACTTGGGAGGCATTTGTGAATGCTTTTCAGGAGAGGTTTCTGTCTGCAGTAGCTAGGGAGAAGCTGAGGGATCAGTTTAGCCGGCTTAATCAGCAAGGCTTGTCAGTGGCCGAGTTTGAGGCTACTTTTACCAGTCTGTCTAGGTTTGCGCCTGAACTGGTGGCGTCTGAGGAACGCCGTTGCTATGAGTTTGAGCGGAAGTTGAGGCGGGGCCTCAAGTTGAGAGTTGGTGGGTCTTATATCCGAGAGTATAGACACCTGGTGGATGCTGCAGCTCATATGGAGCTTATGATGCAGGAGGAGGATGAGGGGCAGAGAGGCTCCAAGAGGAGCCAGGATAGTCAGAGTGATGGCAGGAGGCAGAGGGGTTCTAACCCTCAGCAGTCGCAGGGTGGTGTTGCTAGATCGACCTTCCCAGTGCCGAGTGTAGGCTCAGGGAGAGGTGGTCAGGGGGAATTCACTTGTTACAAGTGTGGCCAGTTGGGTCACAAGGTTTCTGTTTGCCCGCAGAAGGGTGGAGGTCAGAAAGCTGTTTCTTCATCAGCTAGACCGCAGAGTCAGAGTTTGGGCAGGGGGCAGCTCTTGACTTGTTATCAGTGTGGACAACCTGGGCACATGAAGAGGTTTTGCCCACAGTTGTGTGCCACTTCGGGAGCGTCTGGTTCTAGGCAGACGCAGGGTTTTCAGCCAGCTCAGTCTGTGCAGGCCTCGAGGGCCAATCCGGGAGTTTTGTCATCCCAGTCTGTGCAGCAGTCTTTTGCTCCGAGAGGTGAGCAGGTAGACCAGGGGCCTACGGGGCGCGTGTACGCTGTTACCGCGCAGGATTTAGTACCGGCTCCATCGGTGGTGAGAGGTACTTTTCTGTTTTGCAACTCGGTTGCTAGTGTGTTGATAGACACGGGTGCATCTCATTCTTTTGTATCTGCTGCATTTGCATCTGTTTTGGAATTGGAGTTAGCACAGTTAGCATCTCCTATTTGTGTTGTATCGCCTTTGGGTGGTGAGTTGATCCTGAAACAGGGTGTTAGAGGATGTGATATAGAGGTCGCCGACTATAGGCTTCCTTTTCCGTTTGTTGTCATGCCCATGAAGGGCTTTGATGTTATTTTGGGTATGGACTGGTTATCGTCATACCGGGCTGTTATTGATTGCTACCGCCAGAGGGTCACGTTATGTACCTTGAGCGGGGAGTGGTTCCATTTCTTGGGAGACCGGGTTGGTAGTGTTTTGCCACCGGGGTATGATTCGCGAGGGCGAAGTGAGCTTAGTGGGTTACTTGCTAGCTTTGAGAGTAGCGAGTGTGTTGAGACTCAGATTGTGTTACCGAGGGTGGTTTGTGAGTATTCGGATGTTTTTCCCGAAGAACTTGTTAGTTTGCCACCTCACCGAGAGATAGAGTTCTCTATTGATTTAGTGCCTGGTACGGCGCCGATTTCTATGGCACCTTACCGTTTTGCTCCAGCAGAGTTGGTTGAGTTGAAAGTTCAGCTCCAGGAATTGCTCGATAAGGGCTTTGTTCGCCCTAGTGTTTCACCGTGGGGAGCACCGGCCCTCTTTGTTAAAAAGAAAGATGGTGCCTTGAGATTGTGTATAGACTATCGGAAGTTGAATCGGGCTACGGTTAAGAATAAGTATCCTATGCCCCGTATAGATGATTTGTTTGACCAGTTGAAGGGTTCCCGTTGTTTCTCTAAGATAGACTTGAGATCAGGTTACCATCAGTTGAGGGTCAGGGAGGAGGATGTTTCTAAGACAGCATTCCGTACGCGGTATGGCCATTACGAGTTTCTGGTGATGCCATTTGGGCTTACCAATGCACCGGCAGTCTTTATGGACTTGATGAACCGGATTTTCCGGGAGTTCTTAGACCGATTTGTGGTCGTCTTCATGGACGACATTCTTATCTATTCGCCTACTGAGGAGGAGCACGAGGAACACTTGAGAGTGGTGCTTGAATTGCTTAGAGCCCATAGGCTGTATGCCAAGTTTGGGAAGTGTGAGTTCTGGCTGGGGGAAGTCAAGTTCTTAGGCCACGTGGTATCCGGGGAAGGGGTGTCTGTTGATACATCCAAGGTTGAGGCAGTGCAAGATTGGGCACAGCCTAAGAGTGTGTTTGAGATCCGCAGTTTTCTGGGATTAGCTGGGTATTACCGTCGGTTTGTGAAAGATTTTTCCAGGTTAGCGTCACCGTTGACTAGACTGACCCGGAAGGGAGTCAAGTTTGTGTGGAGTGAGACTTGTGAAAAGTCGTTCCAAGAGCTGAAAGTTAGATTGACCACCGCTCCGGTGTTGATTATTCCGGAGAGAGGGTTGGGTTACTCGGTTTATTGTGATGCCTCACGAGAGGGTTTGGGTTGTGTGTTGATGCAAGAGGAGAAAGTGGTAGCTTATGGCTCACGTCAGTTGAAAATACACGAGAAGAATTACCCCACACATGACCTAGAGTTAGCAGCTGTGATTTTTGCCTTGAAAATCTGGAGGCACTACCTTTATGGTGAGAAGTTCGAGGTATTCTCGGATCATAAGAGTTTGAAGTATCTGTTTACACAGAGAGACTTGAATCTGAGGCAAAGGAGATGGATGGAATTCATCGAGGATTATGATTTTGAGTTGCATTATCATCCGGGAAAGGCCAATGTTGTGGCCGATGCCCTTAGTAGGAAGACCATTAGTGATGTAGCTTGTATAGCCATCCGGGAATGGGAGATGTTGGGAGCACTCGGCGAGTTTGATTTGCTACTGGGCGAATCTGTCGAGGCTGCGGCCTTGTTTTCTGTTGTTGCGCAGCCTACACTTGTGATTAGAGTGTTAGAGGCACAGAGAGGTGACCTTGAGGTAGAATCCCTCCGAGAGAAGATCTCCAGTGGGAAAGTTGAGAAGGGTTTGACGGTGTATCCCGACCTGAGTGTGAGATACCGAGACCGTTTGTTTGTACCGGAGTCTTGCCGTGAGGAAGTACTCCGAGAGTTTCACCATTCGCGCCTTGCGGTGCATCCGGGAGGTACTAAGATGTATCAGGATTTGGGTCGCCAGTTTTGGTGGCGGGGTATGAAAAGAGATGTGGCTGTTTTCGTATCGAAGTGCCTTACTTGCCAGCAAGTGAAGGCCGAGCATCAGAGGCCAGCGGGTTTGTTGCAACCCTTGCCTATTGCCGAGTGGAAGTGGGAGCATGTCACTATGGACTTCGTTGTGGGTCTTCCGAGGACTCAGCGGGGTAGTGATGCTATTTGGGTGGTTGTAGACCGGTTGACTAAGTCGGCGCACTTTATTCCTATGCGCGTGAGAGATTCGGTAGATCATCTTGCCGACTTGTATATTCGGGACGTAGTGAGATTGCACGGGGTCCCAGTGACGATCGTCTCAGATAGAGATCCTCGTTTTACTGCTAGGTTGTGGCAGAGTTTGCAGAGTGCCTTGGGCACCAAGTTGACCTTTAGTACGGCTTATCATCCTCAGACTGACGGGCAGTCCGAGCGTACTATTCAGATCCTCGAGGATATGCTTCGGGGTTGTGTCCTTGATTTCAGTGGGACGTGGGAGAGGCACTTGCCATTGGTAGAGTTTGCCTACAACAACAGTTTTCAGTCTAGCATCGGTATGGCACCGTTTGAGGCCTTGTATGGCCGACCGTGTAGGTCTCCAGTTTGTTGGGCCGAGGTGGGTGATGCACCTTTGTTGGGTCCGGAGTTGGTTAGGGAGACGACGGAGAAAGTTGAGCTTATCCGTAGGAGGCTTGTTACAGCCCAGAGTCGGCAGAAATCTTATGCTGACCGTAGGAGGAGACCTTTGGCGTTTGAAGTAGGTGATCATGTCTTTCTGAAGATATCACCTAGGCGAGGTCTGATGAGGTTTGGAAAGAGTGGGAAGTTATCCCCTCGGTTTATTGGTCCTTTTGAGATCCTTGAGAGGATAGGTGAGGTTGCTTATCGGTTAGCCTTACCACCGCAGTTGTCCGGAGTGCATGACGTGTTTCATGTGAGTATGCTTCGGAAGTATGAACCAGATCCATCACATGTGCTGGATTGGAGCGATTTAGAGGTAGATGAGGATGCCTCGTATGAGGAGAGACCGGTTCGGGTCTTGGATAGGCGGGATCAGGTCCTGCGTGGCAAGACCATTCCTTTGGTGAAAGTCTTGTGGAAACATCACGGAGTGGAGGAAGCCACTTGGGAACGTGAGTTGGAAGTCCGAGAGAAATATCCGGACTTGTTTGTTGATATGTAATCTTGTATTTAAATTTTGCATGTTGTTGAACTTAAGAGCTTTTATATATGTCTTAAGTTGTGAAACATTGAGAATGTTTGGTTTATTGGAAGTATGTTTGGAACTTGCCTCATATGGAAGTTGAATGTGACATTATATGTGTTGGATATATTGTTGAAATTGGAAAGATAGTGCATAATGTTAATGCAAGTTGAAAATACATATGTTGTTTACATATTGTGATATATCTCTTGTTAAAGGGATGGGATGACCGGTAATGGGTCGAATTGTTGAATGTTAAATTGTAACATTGTTCAAAAATGGAGGAAAACCTGTTTTTGAAAACTTGTGCATAATTTCGGGGGCGAAATTCTTTAAGGGGGGGAGGTTATAGCGATCCCGGGTTTACCCTTGTTGTACAGTGATCCGGACATGTGTCCGTGAATGTTGGTAGTTGTTTATTTCCTAGTTTGCATCCTCTTTACTTTGTATTTTGAGTTATGGGATGTGTTGGGCAGGTTTGTTACAGGTTGGTTGTGCTTGGGAGCCTAGTGTTGCTGCCCAGATTTTTGGTCCTTCGCTCGAGCGAAGAGGTTGTCGCTCGAGCGAGAGTAGTGTTGCCCCGGTTCTGGACCTGAGAGTTGTAGTTTCTGGCTCGAGCGAGCTTTTCGTGGCTCGAGCGGTCTGGGTTTTTCTTCGCTCGATCGAGAACTTCTTGGCTCGAGCGAGAGTTTTCTGTGTCTGGTCGCTCGAGCGACCAATCCTTCGCTCGAGCGAGAGTGTTTTATATCAGCGGACAGCAGCGTCTAAAACATCACTTTTTCACCTCTTTTCTTTGAGCAAAACCTAAATCCGAGCCTCTCTCACTCTAAACTTACACTCTCTCTAAGATTTCATCTCCCTAGAGTGTGAATCTAGCCTAGGGCCTTTGTTAAAAAGATAGAGGGTGTTGAGAGCTTCGATTTAATCTGAAAAAGTTTGGATTTGGAGCAAGTTGATCTTGGAGTCTTCATCTCCTTTGTGGCTTAAACTTCGAGGTAGGGATATCCTACTCCTCTCTATGGGTTTTGTCTTTAAATTTTGGTATTTTGAGATGTTGGGCTTGGTTTGGTAATTTTGTAAAAGTTTGGGGCTTTTGTCCAATTATACGAAAGTTGGGGTTTTATTCATAATAAACCTAAATGCATGTTAGGCATGAAAAAAATGGAATGATTGATGAATCATTGATGAAAATGGGACCTAAGGGTTGAAATGGTAATTATGGGAATTAACCTAATTACAATGTTTAATTAATTGGGATAATTAATTGAGAAGAATAAGGAATGAAATGTTGATTGAATATCCATTGTGCGTTTATTTTCTGTTTAGAAATAACTGCTTTGGGCTATCGGTGGAGGATAGTCGTGATTGTTGTAGACAATGCATGATGATTAGGTAAACTGAAACTAATCAATGAAATGTGTCATGGAACTTGACGGTTAATTGAATACATTAATTGTATGTATTGTGTTATTGTATATAGAACCAATGTGTTTATATACGTTGTGTGTAGAGGAGGAGATAGGGGATGTACTCCGCGGTTTAGGGGAAGATAGGGGATGTACCTCTAAACCGGATAGGTATTTGGAGGAGATAGGGGATGTACTCCGTAGACAGAGCTCATATGCTTGTCTAGAGAAGTGAAGATAGAGCTCATATGCTTATCTTTGTGAAGTGTGGATACAGCTTGTATGCTTATCTGTGGATATTGTTGATATACATATCTGTTGTAGAATGTGGATACAGCTTGTATGCTTATCTGTGGATATTGTTGATATACATATCTGTTGAGATTGTGGATATAGCTTTTATGCTTATCTGAATGTGAGATATAGTTTTTATACATATCTGTGGAAATGATGATAGAGCTAGCATGCTTATCTGTTGAAAAAGGGAAAATGAAAAGTAAATGGGACTTGTAAGTCGTTGACATAAATATGTAATTTATGTGATTGTATCAGTGTTGACCAACTATCAATTGCTAATGTTTTAGTCATTGTCCATGGTTGGTTTAGTGTATTTCTACTGGGCTGTGGCTCACCCTATATGGGAACATCATTTTTAGGTGCAGGAAGCATGCCACCTCCAAGGACATAGCTGGGAGGCTAGTGGCGGGCATAGTTTTGTCGTTTTACTTTTGATGTATTACATGTAATTTCAAGCCAAGGGCTTAATGTGTAAACGAGTTAGAACTCTTTGTTGTAACCAAGTGTTAACTTGGAAAGCTGTAAGCCCGTAGGGCATTTTGTTATGAGATTAACATGTAATACTTATGTAACGGAATTCTAATGAATAATAGAAGGTGGTTAGTTTATCTATCAACGCTTGTCTTATTTGTTGGGTTTAATGTTATTATTTTGAGGGCGTTACAATTTTAGGGCACTAGGTGTAAAGACACCCCTACGGGCTTAATAACTCAAGTTGAAAAGGCTACGAATCCGAACAAGTCATTCTCCTTACTTTTCCTTAACTATGCAATGTCTAGGTCCCTTAAGCTTTCTAATTGACCCATGTAGCAAGTATTGGGCCAATGACTCCCAAACCAGACGGTTTTAGGGCATTAGGTGTAAAGATACCCCTACAAGCTTAATAACTCGAGTTAAAGAGGCTACGAACTCAAACAAGTCAAGTGTTTTTTTTTTTTTAAAGAATCTTGGCTGCTCATTTATTCTTTTCTAGAACACCAACAATTATCAATGATGTACACCAGGGATTAAAATAAAGAGGTCATTGCTATGAAAGTGTGTTCATGTGAATCGAGACATACTCATGATAAGTGTACTAATACCACAAAGACAAACAACTCTCCTAGTGCAAACATCACATGCGAGTATCTACCCAATAAACCCTTTTCATACAAGCCTACTATGTTCCCCAATTAACGTATGCTCAAATCACTACCATACTGACACAAAGTGAAAATCAAGTGAAGTAGGTATAAGCATGAATTATGAGCCAAATAGAAATACACAAAAGAAAATACCCTCATCCCCCAACTTAAATATGACATTGTTCTCAATGGAAGCAAAAGCCAAGTAAATAGAAATGAGAGAATATTACCAAAGATTATAGGTGCACATCCAAGTAGGCAAAGAGTAACACACACAAACTTGACTCTTTTTTTTTTTTTTTTACGAAAGAAGAAATAACTAAAAAAATAAAAAACAAAAAATAAAAGAGACAAAGAGACAAAGAAAAATATAAGTCGGTACTACTGAGAATCTGGTGGCGGTGGTGGTGGAAAATGCTGGGCAAACAAGGCGGCCATCAATGACCGCATCTCGAATGCTTCATCCTGAACTCGGGCGCTGAGCTGGTAAAAACGTTGCTGGCTCGACTCTCAATATGTATAAAATTCAGTTTGCAGTGATGCAACTACTTGCTAAATGTTGAGTTGGTGGGTGTTGAGCTGGTCGAAAGTCGCTTGAGAATAGTCACGATGTGCCTGAAAATCCATGCGCAACCCCATGAGACTCTGGCGGTGATCACAAAGAGTACTGTGGACCTGATCCACAGAGTGCTAAAGCTGTAAGTACTCCTCGTGAGTCATGTATAGTGGGTCCCTTTGGGGAGGCACAGAGGAGGCAGGATGTAGTGTTTAGTCATGGACGGGGTCTTAGGCCTCATCAACCGGGCCACCAACTTGCTGCGGGAGGTGGGATATGCTATGCTGCCATTCCCACTGCCCGAAAGTAGGATAAGCTGTGTCAATCTCCTAAGTCGAATCAATGGGGAGCTCGTTCAGCTCGAAGACAAGTGTGAGCAAGTTGGCAAATGGCAGGGGCCAAGTCAGGTTCTACATAGGTTGAGGCTGGACTGCATCCTGTAGAAATTTGCACATATACAACCAGATGATATCCGCAAGTGGTACCTGATAACCATGTTGGTACCCATGGAGGACCAAAACAAACTCCAATCGGCGCTCAGCTTTATCCCCAAGTGGAAGGGCATTCTTATGTATGACGGAGTCAATGAATAACAAGTGGCTAGTCAGCTTGCTCTGGCGCAAGCATGTGAAACTTGCGTCACCGTAGGCCCTTGGAAAGTACCCTTGGATGAGGCTGTGTATCGGTTGTTGGTCCTCAACTTCCAAGAAAGGCTTGTCTTCCACCTTGGAAAAGAACCCTAATACTTGGGCAATCATGGAGGTGGTGATGCTGACATGGTGGCCATCAATAGTGGACAACAGTCCTACCTCGATGAGTGACTCATATAGGTTCTAGTAGAAGAGCCGTACCAAACGAGGATAAGTGGGCACTGTCATAGTGCAAAGGCCCAAGAAGTGACTGGGTCACGCTGAAAATAGGTGATGTTAAATTGTGTAAGCTTGTGAAGCGGGCGTGAAGCCCACTTCGGTCGTGGCAACTCAAATGGTGGTGGTTGCGAGGATGGTGGTGACGGTGGCGGTGGTGGCACCGAGGAGGTGGAACCTCTAGCCTTTTTGGAGGCCCGGGTGGATATCCATCGACTCATGTACTGCACATACCAACAATAGACACATATACCTGTGAAACCAGCATGAGAATCAAATAAGATATTTAAGCACAAGTCTGCCCAATGAAGTACCACATGCAATTCTCATCATTTTTTTTTTAAAACCTAAAACAAAATAAAATAGAATAATATAAACTTTCATATTAACATTTTAACAAGTATTGAATTGAACTAACAAGTAATATTGAGATAATAGAATACATCTAAACAGCTAAATAAATAAATGGAAAAAAAATAGTTTAATAACTAATTGTGTAACTAGTTTAGTTGTTGTTCCTTTTATTTTATATATATATATATATATATATATTTACAATATATGAAATCTAAAATAAAATAAACTAAACACATTAACATTTTGTGTAAATAACAATGGATTAAACAAATGAAAACAAACTACACTAACAAGTAATGAAATAAACTAACAAAGAAGAGAGAAATACTTAATAAAAAAGATAAAAAAAATAAAAAATAAATGAATAAAATAAATAAATAAATAAACAACTAAACAGCTAAATAAATAAATAGACAACCTAGGAACTAAAATGAATTAGAAAAGCTAAGTATTTTTATTTTTATTTTTATTTTTTTTGGAAAAGGGACCGCACATGCGCCAGAGATGGCCGCACGTGCGGCGGTCGTCTTCTTGGTTGCCTTTTTTTTTTTTTTTAATGTATGAACCATAGATGATGATTTGAACAAAAACAAAAACAAAACTCTACTTATCTACTCCTACACCCACAAAAACAAAACTATACGGTTGAAGTATATATATATATTTTTAAGGATGAACAATAGATCACTATAAAACTATCCCTAAATCTCACTACAATGGAAGATTGAAAGAAGAAATATAAAGTGTTAAACAAAAAGGAAGGATTTACCTTTAAATAGTGAAGAGAGAGAGAGAGAGAGAGAGAGAGAGAAGGGAGATTCGCCGGAAAAAATGGTGGTCGCCGAAGATTCGATGGACGGAGAGGAAATAGGGCGTCGGCGGTGAGATGGTGGTGAGGAAGAAGGAGGTTGAAGGTTGATGATGGTGGAAAGAAGAATGAAGAATGTTAGTGGTGGTACGGCTTGAGTGAAAGAGAAAGGGAGGAAGAAGATGATAAGGTAGAGAGAGAGAGAGAGAGAGAGAGAGAATATGAGAGGTAGAGCGATAGAGACAATATGTGAGAGTGATGGTGAGAAAAGTGGGTCTAGGTTAGATATTCAAAAAAAAAAATTCAAAAACAAAAATAAAAAAAAATAAATACAAAAAAATAAATATTTCTATATATAATTTTTTCAAAAATGAAAATAGAATAAAATAAATTGAACAAAGAGATCTGATTTTTTTTTTTTTTTCTTCCGCCCATGGCATGCACCTGTATATAAAGTAGGCAACGAATGGGATTTAGAAAGTATTGTTGCACGTGCAGTGGGTAGCCCCGCACGTGTGGGAATTTTTATTTATTTTTTTATTTTATTTATTGTTTTGAGAACGACGTTCTGCACGTGCGGGGATCAAGCCACACGTGTGACTAGGTTGCCGTACCTCCTCTGCACACCTGCAATTAAAGCAAGCTCAAATTTGGGACTAAAAGTTTTGTCATACGTGCAAAATTTGATGGGTCGTTACACACACCAAAATTAAACACTAAACTATACCAAATTCTTTTAAAATAATGGCAAGTCCATGTATCGATCCATAGGGACAATTGTGAAATTAGACTAATTTAATCACTAAATTCCTAAATTAATTTTGATTAAAAAGATTGAGAGATTTTATGACTAAAAAGGAATTAAATGAAATTGAGAAATTAAATTGACAATTAAAATTAGGGTTTGAGATATTAATTTTTGGGAAAAATCCTAGGGCAAAGAATTCACCACAAACCATATAAACGAGATTAAACATCGGCTATCAATTGCAATCCGGTTTGAAATACCCAATATTTCACAACTACAAGTTTGAAATATTGATCAAGAGGGTTGTCGCATTCAACGTACAGGCACGAATCATCCCGAGTAGCACGAGGTGTTTGCTCTAAACTATGGTAGCAACACGACCCGTCTCTCGTAGCATGACTCGTCTCGTACTTTAAACACAAACACAAAGAAAACTAATGTATGGAAAACATTAAACAATCACAGAGAGTAAAAGTCAATGCACGTGCAGGAAAGTCAATATACGTGAGGAAAAAGTCAACGCACATGCGGGAAGCTCTTTTCTCTCTGAATTCTGTACTTTTTGCCCATTTTATGCTCTGTCTATGTATAACCTGATTGACATTAAACAGACATAAAATATATAATTGAACAAGCAACTAAAGTTAAGAGATCTTAATTAACAGTCTCAATGTTGCACAATTCGGCCTTAATCAAACATGAAGTATAATAAAAGATCTCTCATAAATAAAATAAGGTCATAATTAAAAATAAAAATAAAAAAAGACATAATTTAGGGGTGCATATGGTAGGAGGTGTGTATACTAGAATTTCCTCCATCTATATATTTATATAGGTTTAGGGTTTAGGGAGAAAATGAACTAAAATCTGTTTGGTTTGGATTATTTTTTTTTTAATTTGAATTTTTTATTTATTTTAAAACAAAGTAGAAAATATGTGTAAAATAATTTCAAAAAATTCATTGAATACAATTTTTTTTTGGGTACATTTTCATATTTTGTTGTATTTTAATGAATGTTTTTAAAGATTTTTGTATAAATGCTAAAAATCCCCTATCTATATATTTATATGGGTTTAGGGTTTAGGGAGAAAATGAATTAAAATCTGTTTGGTTTGGAGTTTTTTTTTTTTTTTCAATTCATATTTTTTTTTTTTATAATCAAAATAGAAAATTTGTGTAAAAATCTTTTAAAAAATTCATTGAATATGACCTCTTTTTTTTTGTGTGTGTGTTTACATTTTCATATTTTGTTGTATTTTAATGAATTTTTTTATAAATATTTTTGTATAAATATTATATTTTTTTTTAACTGTATCAAAATTAAGTGGATTTAAAAAATAAGAAAAATTGATTAAAATGTTAAAAAAAATTACTAAAAAAAAATATGGATTGAAAATTCAGTTTTAGAAAATTCCAAACCAGACAGATTGTGTTTGGCCAATAAATAAAAGAAAATTTCTAGTATCTAACAAAAATTCCCACAAATACAACCAAGAATTTTTAATTATTTTATAATGCTTTTATTCCAGTTGGAATTTGGATGTATAATCTGTGATCATACTCCGTTTCGTTGATTAGAATTCTGATGATGCTAAAAAAAAAAAATTCAAAAACTCCTAATCTGATTTGTCTAAATGGAGGAGGAACAGAAATCACCTAATTATTAGAAATTGTTTCCAATAGACTTAGTTGACTGGACTTATTTACCTATTTTCTTTGGTTTTCTTTTCTCAAGTCTTTGTAATAGAAAAGATCTAAAATTAATTAGGGCAAATTACACTAATGGTCCCTATAATTTGGGGCTCGTGTCACTTTAGTCCCTGACTTTTCAATTGTGATACATTTGACCCTGAATTTTAAATCTTGTTTTAAATAAGGACAATTGAACATACCATTGCTTAATTCCAAGGGCAAAATTGTCAATTTAATAAAATATAAATTAATTTGACAAAAATAAATGTCAAAAAAATATTTTAAATATTTTAAAAATTTTCTACCCACCAAAGATAAAATTATGTAAAATTGATAAAAAAAAATTTAATAAAAATTACATGATTAATTTTTAAAAATTAATTTTACATGATCATCATCCAAATACATAATAAAAATTAATTTGGTAAAAAAAATAAATTTCTAAAAGATTTATCAATTTTATATAATTTTATCTTTAGCAGGTAGAAATAATTTTAAAAAATTTAAAAATAATTTTTGGATATTTATTTTTGTCAAATTAATTTATATTTTATCAAATTGACGAATTTACCCTTGAAAAATCTAATAGTATCTTCAATTGTCCTTATTTGAAACAAGATTCAAAATTCAGGATCAAATGTATTACAATTGAAAAGTCATGGACCAAAGTGACACAAACCCCAAACTATAGGGACCGTTGGTGTAATTCACCCAATTAATTATGTTTTGTTTGAAATTTGCCCATGTTTTGTCAGTTTCTGATGAGGATTAAGGTTTTCTATATTGATATCCAAAAATTTTGAGAATATATATGTGCTGCTTCGGCTCTCAATGTTGATTATATAATGTATGCTTTGCTTCCCAAATTGGCAATTATGAATAAATCATGGTTGATTCAATAGGCCTTTGAAATATATGCAAAACATTGCTTGGCAGGATGAATATATATATTCAATGACGGTCCAGCAATACAAAATAAGTTATTCTAAAGAAAAGTTAAGGTGATTCCTAGGTGGGTTTGTGGATTTATAAGGCAGAACATGTCTGGCATTATATTAATTATATTATTCCACATATTTTAATTATGATGTTGGCTTGTACTGACGGAAACTTAATCCTTTTAAAAATTATCCCAAAAATTTTAATCTGTTGGGAAATGCGTCCACCATTGTATATGAATGAGCTAACAAGCTTATGCTATGGACTTTATATATTATGGAGTCGACCATGAAAATCTAATGGCTAACACCAATAATACAAGGATGACAACATGTGCTCATTTTGTTTTCCTGTTAATTTCTTCATGTTTGTGGTTTGCTGATGCCTCAACAGATACAATCTTACCAGAGTAGTCAATCACAGCTTCCGACACCATTGTATCTGCAAGAAATGTCTTCGAGTTGGGATTCTTCAGTCCTGGGAACGGGAGCTCTACAATGAATTACTATGTGGCTATATGGTACAAAAGAATTTCGGTACAAACTGTTGTTTGGGTAGCCAACCGAGATTGCCCACTCACAGATTCTTCTGCGGCTCTTAGCATCAGCGCTGATGGAAACCTCGCGATAGTGAAGGGAAAATTTTTGTACATGATGAAAAATCTAGAAATTCTCTAGATGTTGCTTTGTGATTTATGTATCAATTTTAAGCAGTATATAACAATCCCAATCAAACAATCAAGACAAATCGATACAACGATTTTACGTGAAAAAACCACAATTGGACACTTCCAATTGTGATAAAAAAAAAAACCACGGCAAAAGTCACAAAACAATCCACTAAAAAGACATAAAGGAATTACACTGGTATACTCTCAATTACCTAGCGATTCCACGCCTGAATTGAACCAACCCCTATGTGCCTCTTCCAACCCCGTCTTCACCTCGAAATTGTCTTGACGATGAGCCACTCCAGAATCCATCAAAGCTTCAGGCTCGAATTCTTCAGAATCCACCAAAGAATAACTTTCTCTTTTGTGAAGAACAAACAAATAATCCTTTGATGTATACTCTTTAAACCATGAGTTGAATACTCAATCAAAACATCAAAGAAAACTAGCAAAATATCCCCAGATATAAACCCTAGAACCCAAGAAGAAGATATGGAGAAGTAATCCTAGATTTGGAGCAACTTGCGAATTTATAGAATCTGAAATCGCGAAATCCGCTCGAGCGTGGGAATGGACGCTCGAGCGGGGACACTATATGACGCGTTCCAAACCAGGATGTACGCTCGAGCGGGGATTTCGATGCTCGAGCGTGAAAACACAGATCACAGTATTTTTGCAGACTCACCAAACTTCTGGAACTCGGCATTCTCCGCTCGAGCGGGGGAATGTCCGCTCGAGCGGACAGGCAACTTTGAACGCATTTTTGTATTTTCCTTCGAGGGCGCTGCCCCGGACCCGCCAAAGGGTGCTGCTCCCTGGGCCCCCCCGGGCAGCTCGATCCCCGTCATAATCAGCGAAGTGGCAATCTTGAAAGAATTAACATCACAAAACTTCTCTGCAAGACACAATTCGGGTTGGATTCGCATCTAGAAACTTATAGCCTCACTGAAATAAAAAGTGTGAAAACAAATACAACTTAAAGGAGTTTTGTCAAACGGGATTGCCAAAAATAAAAACCTAACAATCTCCCCATTTGGCAATGTTGTGACAAAACACACCTAACAAATAAAATCCTAATCACCCCCATCCATTACAGCCAACAAAAACAAACTTCTTTCTCAAGGTCATGATATGCAAAACAGCTTTTAGTGCCACAATCTCCAAAACAACTATTAATTCCACAAGAGTATATGAAAAAGCAATAAACATATGGCTAGATTATCTTGAAGCATTTGAAGCATGAGATGGAAAACATGAATAGATGCGACGTGGAGATTTTAAGAACATGTAGCATGAAAACCTGAAAACTAAGACACATGCACCCGACACATGGCATGAATACATGAAATCCTAAGACACATGCACCGGACAACATTACTCCCCCTTTTTGTCACGAATTGACAAAGGAAGCTCGATCGACTAAAGCAAGATTAGAAACCACACAAGCAATGATAAGATTATGTAAATATCAGGAGCATGCAAGAAGGAAATAATAAAGACGCAGTGCAAAGTATTATGCCAACCAACTAAAGTCAATCTCCCTTTCACTCAAAGCAACCACAAACACGGTACAGAAAACAATGAACCAAAAGAAACCGACAAAAATAATATGGTGGAGCAAGCAGGAAATCTCAGATTTGTACCTTAGAACACACAAGACTATCCAAGAAACACAATTACTTGAAAACACAATGTGCATAGCCTCTAGAAAATTCCTCATAAAAGAAAGTGATGTATTATGTGAAAAGCATAGATCCCATGAGAAAAGTGTGTGTGTGACTCTTGGAGTTCGACAAACTCAAGATTCAAATCCTAGTAGTGATCTGATAGCTGGACATCTGACAAGAGAATCTAAGCACAACTACGGAAAGTCAAACCACTAGGAATCAAGGGGTATTTGGTGAGTAAAGGCGAAGGCTCCCCCTCAATCAATGAATCCTTTATTTTTTCCTCTTTTTTTTTACATCTTTTTCTTTTCTTTCTTTTGCACATCCTTTTTTTTTTTTTTCTTTCTTTTGCACATTTTTTCTTTCTTTTGCACACTCATTGGCGGCTGACACGCTGAAGAGTATGGAAACCAAACCAGTGAAGCATGGATATAATAAAGATGGTCTGGTTGGTGACTCTGAGGTAGCCTTTTCCTCATGCCTGGACTACAAAGAACAGATGGGAAAGCCGTGGAGGTGCAAAAAGATAGAATATGGTTAAGAGACTCAACATCACCCATGATATGCTAGTATAGGTCAATTCCTCTAGAAACGCAAAAGATCAATGATAGAAGTCCATAGAGAAAAAATAATCACTAAGGCGGAAGACTCCAAAATTTATTAATCTAAGAGTGTGTACAGAATGAGACATACTAATCAAAGAACACACACTCCAAAATGAGTAATGACCACAGAAAGTACACACATATTAACATGAAATGGATATTCTCATCAATTTCAATATGCACCAAGGACTATACAAAAATTTCAAGCTTGCAAAACCATACTAAGAAAATCTTTTTGGTTTTTTTTTTTTTTCTAAACAAAGCAAGTCAGAAAACAAACATGCACACATTAAATGACTCAAAAAAAAACACACAAAAACCCAAAAACTAAAAAAAAATATACAAATTAACACAAGTCAAGTTTTCGCATCCAAACCGCTTTAGTATGAAGAAAGTTGTGAGAATTGCGGTTCTTGGATGGTGTCTTGACGTTGTGGTTCCCTTTGCTTTCAATGGAAACCCGTCTCAACTTGGTTTCCAATGTCCTATTTCTAGGTCTAGGAAAACACAGCCTCTGTTCATGTTTGTTCTCAAGCAAATCAAAATAATGAGGTCTAATATGACCCTTAACCTCATTACCACCAATGAAGTGTCTCCTACCCCACAAGATATTGGAATTTCTTCCATCTCTATGAGACACTCTCCCATGCAACTTATAACAATAAGGGCGAATATGACTATGCATACCACAATGATGACAAATAAAAACAGGGTGTACCTTCTTTTCTTCTACCTTACCAACTCTAGGAAGTTTGAGAAGTCCATCCTTATGTTGAATTTTTTGTTCTCCCTTTCCTTGAGTTCTTGTATCATGAGATGTAGATGCACTCTGTTTTTGCTCTTTGTTATCACCAAAGCCAATGCCACTCTTGTCAGAACAAATTTGTTGAGACCCAATGATATTGTCCAAAGTCTTTGATCCTCTGTTCCAAAGACCAATGGTAGCCATAGCACACTTGAGTTCTTCCTCTTTCTTGATCATTAGTTCTTCTAAAGCAACTTGAGACATCTTGAGAGTTTCAGCTTTTTCTTTATATGTTGCATAGATTTGCTGTAGCTCATTCCTCTCTATCTCACAAGTCAAGAGTTTTTCACAAAGAGCTTGTCGATCATTAGCTATCTTGATGGCATCAATCCTAACCTCGGAAATCTCTTCCTTTAGTTTGACATTCTCACTTTCACATGTTTTGAGTTTCATAGTGAGTTTGTCATTCAATTTGGATAACTTAAGAGATTCCTTATACAACTTTTCATAAGCTTGCTCAAGCTCTTCATCATCACTTCCCGAGGATTCATCATCAGTGGCATTCTCAACCGGGCTCTTCGGATACTCTGTTCGTCCTTCAGTTTCGGAAGTAGCCATGAAAGCAAGGAATTGTTTATGTCTCTCTTCGCCTTGATCTTCGTTGTCACTTTCATCTTCATCAGATTCTGATTCATCATCCCAAGTGATGGCGAGGGCTTTCTTCTTCTTCAAACGAGTGGGGCATTCTGAAGCAAAGTGGCCAAATCCTTGGCATTCATAGCATTGGACTCTTTCAGAGTTCCCTTGTATCTTTCTTTTCTCCTTCTTGGCTATAGAATTAATTTTGAGTTTATCTTTGCCTTTAGATTTATGAGTATGAGTAGATTCCAAAAGATTAGAATTCTTTTTCAAAAAAGATTTTTTAAATTTTTTAACAAAAGCAGCCGTAATCTTGGAATCTATCTCACAATCCTCATCAGAATTCTTTCCAACTCTATGAGCACTACTAAAAGCAAAAGCATCTTTTTGTTTCTTTTTGAAATTCCTATGTGCTTCATAAGTTTGGAGATTTCCAACCAAGTGATCCAGCTTGAGGTTGTCAACATCTTGAGCCTCCTCAATAGCCGTAACTGTTAGTTGGAACCGATCGGGCAAGGATCTCAAAATTTTTCCCACAACTTTGGATTCTGGTATTTTTTCACCTAAATTGAAGCTAGAATTTACAATGTCACTCAACTTCGCATAAAATTCATCAAAGGTCTCACTGTCTTTCATTGAGAGATTTTCGAAACTAGACGTGAGCCTTTGAAGTTTTGAGCGTTTAACAAAAGGAGTGCCCTCATGAATAGTTTGTAAGATATCTCAAGCCTCTTTTGCGACTTCACAATTGCAAATACGACTAAACTCTTTAGGTGTGACAGCGCAAAAAAGAGAATTGATAGCTTTACTATTCCAGCTACTATTTTGGTAATCAATTGTGTCCCACTTATCAATTGGTTTGGGGAAAGTTACTCCATCAACGGTAATTGTTGGTTCGGTCCATCCATTCATGACAGATTGCCAAACTTTTTCATCTATAGATTTCAAAAACGATCTCATCCGAGCTTTCCAAAAAGAATAATTGGATCCTTCAAGTAGGAGTGGTCGAACCATAGAATTTCCCTCACGTATTGAATCCATTATCACAAAACAAACAAGATCTCGTTCTAAAAGAATTTTTTTTTTTTTTAAATAGAACGACCTGCTCTGATACCAAATTAAAAAATCTAGAAATCCCCTAGATGTTGCTTTGTGATTTATGTATCAATATTAAGCAGTAAATAACAATCCCAATCAAACAATCAAGACAAATCAACACAACGATTTTACGTGAAAAAACCACAATTGGACACCTCCAATTGTGATAAAAAAAAAACACGGGCAAAAGTCACAAAACAATCCACTAAAAAGACATAAAGGAATTACACAGGTATATTCTCAATTACCTAGCGATTCCACGCACGAATTGAACCAACCCCTATGTGCCTCTTCCAACCCCGTCTTCACCTTAGAATTGTCTTGACAATGAGCCACTCCAGAATCCACCAAAGCTTCAGGCTCGAATTCTTCAGAATCCACTGAAGAACAACTCTCTCTTTTGTGTAGAACAAACAAATAATCCTTTGATGTATACTCCTTAAACCATGAGTTGAATACTCAATCAAAACATCAAAGAAAACTAGTAAAATATCCCCAGATATAAACCCTAGAACCCAAGAAGAAGATCTGGAGAAGTAATCTTAGATTTGGAGCAACTTGCGAATTTATAAAATCTGAAATTGCGAGGTCCGCTCGAGCGGGGATACTATATGACGTGTTCCAAACCAGGATGTACACTCGAGCGGGGATTTCGACGCTCGAGCGTGAAAACACGGATCACAGTATTTTTGCAGACTCACCAAACTTCTGGAACTTAGCATTCTCTGCTCGAGCGGGGGAATATCCGCTCGAGCGGACAGGCAACTTTGAATGCATTTTTGCATTTTCCTTCAGGGGCGCTGCCCCGGACCCGCCAAGGGGCGTTGCCCCCTGGACCCCTGCGAGCTGACCGGGCAGCTCGATCCCCGTCATAATCAGCGAAGTGGCAATCTTGAAAGAATTAACATCACAAAACTTCTCTGCAAGGCACAATTCGGGTTGGATTCGCATCGAGAAACTCATAGCCTCACTGAAATAAAAAGTCTGAAAACAAATACAACTTAAAGGAGTTTTGTCAAACGGGATTCCCAAGAATAAAAACCTAACAGTTGACTAACATATCATCAAATGGTCACACTAGTGCTACCCTTTTGGATTCAGGATATCTTTTTTTGAGAGACAGGACATCTGGTGAGTTACTATGGCAAAGCTTTGACTAGTTGTTTGGCTCGAGTGGAGCCACTTATGGAAAACACGCGTTTTTGGTTCCTCGCTCGAGCGAGCTTCGCGATTCAGATTTCTATAAGTACGGATTTCTGTCAGATTTTAAGATTACTTCTCCAGGTCTTCTTTTTAGATATTAAGGTTTATCTCTGGAGATATTTTGCTAGTTTTCGTTGATGTTTTGATTGAGTATTCAACTCATGGTTTTAGAAGTTTACATCAAAGGATTGTTTGTTTAATTCTATACAAAAGAGAGAGTTGTTCTTCGGTGGATTCTGAAGAATTCGAGCATGAAGCTTTGGTGGATTCTGGAGTGGCTCATCGTCAAGACAATTCTGAGATGAAGACGAGGTTAGAAGAGACACACAGAGGTTGGTTCAATTCGAGCGTGGATTCACTAGATAATTGAGAGTATACCTATGTAATTCCTTTATATCTTCTTAGTGGATTGTTTTGTGGCTGTTGCCCGTGATTTTTTATCACAATTGGATATGTCCAATTGTGGTTTTTCCACGTAAAATCATTGTGTCGATTTGTCTTGATTGTTTGATTGGGATTGTTGTTTACTGCTTAAAATTGATACATAATCACAAATCAACATCTAGGGGATTTCTAGATTTTTCATTGTGTTGGATGTATCAGGGAAACTTCAGCTACTATCGTGGTCTGAAACTACTCATCAATGGGATTTGTTTTGGTTTCAATGGAGCCAGCAGTGCAGGGTTTATGCCTACTGTGGGGCTTTTAGCATTTACAGTCAAAAGGCCCTTCCATTTTGCCAATGTTTGCCAGTTTTGAACCCGGTTCTGTATGAAATTGGATTGTAGGAGACGTGTTAAGAGGGTGCGTGAGGAAAGCCCCTTTAAAATATGGCAATGACAGTCATGCCAATGGACAGAGTGACCAGTTTATTTGGATACCTAAAGTAAGACTTCCTTTCAATCCGATAGTTTTTCAAGATAGAGGTGCTTTTGACTACGATTCGGCTTGCTTGAATATCTGCTCTTGCTCTGTTTTGCTTATGGCAGTGATGGGTGTTCAATATGGAGTGAAGATCTCTTTAATGTTAAACAGCTGAAAGATGATGACCCAGATAGGAGTGATTTCTATCTAAAACTTTCTGCTTCTGGATTTCTTAGTGAAGGTAAGAATAATGGAATTGTTGCAATTGTTTTGGTGGCATGGGGACAAAAATTAATTACATTGTTTTTGGAACTCTTTTTGCAAATTCAAGAAGAAAGAGGTGGAAATGGTTTATTCTAGCACTTGCAGTTTCTATGATACTTGTTTTATTGTATGTTAAGGAGGATAAAGTCACAAAACAAAGGTGTGAATTTCACTCTTGGAACATAAAACTAAACCAATTCAAGGGACTACATTTTTATTAGAAACAGTCATTGTGCTTCTATATTCAAAAATAAAAAAATTAGCCCCTGTATTTTTTACCAAGCAGGAGAGGATTTCTGTTATTCGATGTTGGCACAAGCATTGGAGCTGCCAGCTACACACCAAATGAAGCCAATAAGGATCTTATTGGTGGGAAGAAGGAAGTTGCTTTACCGTTGTTCAGTTTCACTAGTGTTTCTTCTACTACCGATAACTTCTCTGATGCAAATAAGCTTGGAGAGGCTGGTTTTGGACCTGTTTACAAGGTAACATTCAACATCACTGACTCTAATGCTTTTGGGATGTTGAACACTATTTAAAATATTAAAATATTACTTTCACCGTCTTTTGCCGCCACTTGCCACCACTTGTCATTTCTCACTTTTTTTTTATATTTTTAAATTTTTTTAAACATTTTGTCAATTACCAAACGCGTTTGTAGTTTATGTTTTTCTAAAAATAAATAAAAAATAAACAAAAATCAATTTATAAAATTTTTGTAAATATAAACCGAAAACATAAACGTTACCAAACACATCCTTGTGTATTGTTTTTGTTTTGAGAAAAATGTAGGTGGTTAAATTTTCAAAACCTAGGGTTAAAGAAAGAGTAATTCTAGGGATGATCCAGTGTTATTGCTACTCTTAGGCCCCGTTTGTTTTGGGGTGTGAGAGGGGGATTGGGATTAGGATAGCTGTGAGCCCCATTTAATGTGCTGTTTGTTTACAGAGTTGAGGAAGGGACTGCTAAGCTGAAGGGCTTAGGATAGGCCTTGCAGATGGGATTCGGATGGGCCTCCAAGACTTGGTATTAGAAAAATAGTCCGGCAGACTAGAAAAAAAAATTTTATTTATTTATTTTTTATTTTTTACTTGTTGGGCATTTTTTTTTTTTTTTTGAACATTAATGTTTAATTTTTTGTATTTTTTGTTAAGTAAAAACCATTATTTTATTTATTTTAGTTTTTCTGAAAATTTTTTATTTTATTTTTATTTTTTAATTTTTTTTTACATATTGGGCATTTTTTTAAAAAATATTAATATTTAATGTTTTGTATTTTTTTTATTTGTTTTATTATTTTATATAAAAATAATTTAACAATCTCTACACTAACAACTATCATCAAAACAAACACAATTTTACTTAATCTCCTCACTATCAATTCCCTCCATTCTACCTCTGAAAACAAACGGGCCTTACAATTGTCCAACTACATCGCTAGCAGCATCGAGATAAACATTGCTAGTGAAGTCAAGATAGCGACAGCATCGAAATAGACATTGCTAGTGGCATCAAGATATGAGATCTGTCACCAACACCGCCTTTTTCACCTTCTTGACACTAACAACATTTTCTTCGTCTTGTTGCTCTTCCATCTCATTTGTTGGTCCAAATCTATGTCTAATGTTTTCTATACTTCTGATTTTTTATTTTTTTTTTTATAAAATTTATGTCAATTTTTTTGAACTTTTCTTTCTGTCTTAGGAATTTAAAAAGTAACAAAAATTTTAAAAAAAATTAAAGAAAAAATATAGAAGTCCACTACTTTTGGGTCTTTTCTTGACTTTCTAAAAAAAAAAATTAATGGTCCATCTAGTGGGCAGAACTTGGAAAATTAAATATTTTTGAAATTAAAAAAAAATCATTAAATTACAAATAGATGAAAAATATTATAAATATTAATAATTAAAATTATAAATTTTATCATAAATTTGTAATAATTGTTATAATTTACCAATAAATGGTAGGAAAATTTACCCATAAGTCCTAGTTTCTGAAAAGTTGAACCATTTAGTCCTAAAAGTTTTCTTATGCTCTATTTAGTCCCATTTTGCACATCAATCTAATGTTTGAAACATTAATCTGATGTTCGAAATCTAATGTTCGAAACATTAATCTGATGTTCGAAATCTAATGTTCGAAACATTAATATGATGTTTGAAACATTGTAATGGGACCTTTCAGTCTATAAGAAAACTTTTAGGACTAAACAGTGTATAAGTTATTAATTTAAGATTTATTGGTGCATCCCCCTAAATGGTAACTTCCTCTCTTTTTTTTTTCCAAATTTTTTTATAATATTTATCAAACATAAATTGAGCTCCCAAATTCAATTGTGTTGCGTCATTGGCGACGCACAGTGAACGCAATCAAAAGTCCGGCGAGATGGAGAGTGCAAATGAGAGAAAGATTCTACTCGGTGAAAAACTGCATCTAAATAATCCGATTAAATATTTTATAATGCTAAGAAGAAAGAATACAAAAACTCCTAATCTATATTCATATCTGAAATTGATTATTCCATGTAAATTCCCAAAATTTTGGGAATGTATGTGCTGCTTCTGCCCTCATTGTTAATTATATAATGAATAAATCATGGTTGATTCGTTAGGCCTTTGAAATGAACATGAAAATTTCAGCCTCATTGTCGACACTATAAAACATATTTGGTCTGGTTAAAAGTGATCAAGGCGATGAATTATATGCAAAACATTGCCTATCAGGATCAATAAATCTATTTGATGAATGTTCTGCTGTACAAAATATGTTATTATAAATAAAAATCATGGTGATTCCTTGGTGGGTTCGTGGAGTGGACGCATATGGCAGAACAATTGTGGAACTATATTAATTATTTTTCTACATGTTTTAATTCAGATGTTGGCTTGTTTTGAGGGAAACTTACAAGCAGGAAGCGGTAAGCGAAGCTCATATTAACCCTTTCAAAAATTGTCTCCTAAAAATTTAAGCTGTTACGGAATGCGTCCACCATTGTATATTAAGAGCTAATAAACATCTGCTATGGACTTTATTTATTATGAGCTCGACCCTCAAAATCTAATGGCTAACACCAATAATCCAAGGATGAGAACATTTTCTCATCCTGTTTTCCTGTTAATTTCTTCATGTTTGCTGTTTGTTGATGCCTCAACAGATACAATCTTACACGGACAGTCAATCACAGCCTCCAATACCATCGTATCTGCTGGCAATGACTTCGAGTTGGGATTCTTCAATCCTGGGAACGGGAGCTCGACAATGAATGACTACCTGGGTATATGGTACAAAAGTGTTTCGGAACAAACTGTTGTTTGGGTAGCCAACCGAGACTAACCAGTCACAGATTCCTCCGTGGCTCTTATCGTCAGCACTGATGGAAACCTCTTGATAGTGGAGGGAAAAATTTCATACACGTTGACTAACATATCGTCCAATGGTAACACTAGTGCTACCCTTTTGGATTCAGGAAATCTTGTTTTGAGAGATGAGACATCTGGTAACTTACTATGGGAGAGTTTTGACTGCCCTTCACATACTCTCTTGCCTGGAATGAAGCTTGGTTCTTTTAATGATTGGATCAATTGGAAGCCCTGGTCTGTGATATCCTGGAAAAGCAGGGAAGACCCTAGCCCTAGAGTTTTCTCTCTAGAAAGTGAATTTTTAGGCATGCACCAGTTCTTCATCATGAAGGGATCTCAAAAGTATTGGACTAGTGGGATATGGAATGGAAAAAGTTTCCCAATGATCCCTGATATGACAGCTCACAATATAAACATCACCTTTAATCTCAATCCGTCGGGGGGCTATTTCACTTACTCTGTTACTGATGCTTATACAACTATTATATTTGTGTTGGTTGTATCAGGGAAACTTCAGCTGCTATCGTGGTCTGAAACTAATCATCAATGCGATTTGTTTTGATCTCAACCGAGCCAGCAGTGCGAGGTTTATGCCTACTGCGGGGCTTTTAGCAGTTGCAGTCAAAAGGCCCTTCCATTTTGCCAATGTTTGCCTGGCTTTGAACCCCTTTCTATAGAAAATTGGAATGCAGGGGACATGTCAGGAGGGTGTGCGAGGAAAGCCCCATTGCAGTGCAGCAATAAAAGCGAAGGCAATGGGAAGAAAGACCAGTTTCTCTGGATATCTAAAGTAGACTCCCTGTTAATCCAGTAATTGTGCAACATAGAGGTGCTTCAGACTGCAAGTCGGCTTGCTTGAGTAACTGATCTTGCTCTGTTTATGCTTATGGCAGTGATGGGTGTTCAATATGGAGTGAAGATCTCTTTAATGTGAAACAGCTGACAAATGATGACCCTGATGGGAGAGATTTCTATCTAAAACTTGCTAATTCTGAGTTTCTCAGTAGAGGTAAGAACAATGGAATTGCCACAATTGTTTTGGTGGCATGGTGACAGAAATTAATGACTTTGTTTTGGATAAAAATGAATTCAGTCCACCTAACTCATTTTTCAGATTCAAGAAGCAAGTGGTGGAAATGGCTAATTCTGGCACTAGCAGTTTCTATGACTCTAACAGCCTTGGTTTATTGTATGTGGAGGAGAACGTTACAGAAAAGAGGTATGCATTTCACTCTTGGAACACAATACTAAGCCAATCCACAGGAGTTTGTGTGTGTGTGTGTGTGTGTGTGTGTGTGTGTGTGTTTTTTTAATAGTAAAAACTTAGTCCTTATGCTTCTATATTAGTCCAAATGCCCAAATATAATTCCAAAAAAAACATAAATAAATTAATAACAAGTCCCTATATGTGTTTTGTCAAGCGAGGGAGGATTTGATGCTATTCGATATTGGTACAAGCATTGGAACCAGTAAGAGTCTTATTGGTGGAAAGAAGGAAGTTGATTTACCGTTGTTCAGTTTTGCTAGTGTTTCTCTTGCTACTGATAACTTTTCTGATACAAATAAGCTCGGAGAGGGTGGTTTTGGACCTGTTTACTAGGTAACATTCAACATCACTAACCACGATTCTTTAGGGATGTTGAACACCAAACAGAAATCATTTTGATTCTACCAAGTAGTTCAGTCCCAATTGATGCATAGAGCTCTGTTTTATTTTTTGAGAGTCCATGCTTACTTAATAATATGTTATTTTCAGATAGTGTTTGATGTTAGTTTTCCATAGATCATAAACAAGCTAAGAAGGTTCTACATCAGGGCAAGTTGCTAAAAGAATATGAAGTGGCTGTGAAAAGGCTTTCAAAAAAATCTGGACAAGGATTAGAGGAATTACAGAATGAGGCTATGCTCATAGTAAAACTTCAACACAAGAATCTTGCGAGACTGCTGGGCTGCTGCATTGAAAGAGATGAAAAGATTTTAATCTATGAGTATATGCCCAACAAAAGCTTGGATTTCTTGCTTTTTGGTTTGTGCCTTTGCATTCTTGAATATATTTGATCGTTTCTGTTTGTATATTTATCCATACTTATGTATTACCATTTAAATTTATTAATTTGATGTGAAATCGTGACAGATCCAATCAAACACGGCACACTAAATTGGGAGTTACGAGTTAACATCATTGAAGGAATTGCTCAAGGGCTTCTCTATCTTCATCAGTATTCTAGGTTACAAATCATCCATAGAGATTTGAAAGATAGCAACATTTTGTTGGACAAAGATATGAACCCAAAAATTTCTGATTTTGGGACGGCAAGAATTTTCAGTGGAAATGGATCACAAGCAACAAATCAAATTGTTGGCACTTAGTGAGTAAAACATAGTTTATGCACCTTTGCACCAAAGCATCTTATTTTTTCATACATTGATATCTTTAAGGCTACTAAACAATTTAATTTAATACTTGAATCCAGCGGCTATATGTCACCTAAGTATGCTTTGGATGGCCTATTCTCAATCAAATCCGATTTCTTCAGCTTTGGAGTCATATTGTTAGAGATTTTGAGTGGCAAAAAGAGTACAGGCTTTTATACTGACTCTGTTTATCTTCTTGGATATGTGAGTACCACAATGCTATTACATTTATCATGCCCTTCTTTTACCTTTCCACTTTTTTCATCTTTGAAGGATTCACAATGAGATATACTTTACTGTCTTATATTCTTTAGGCATGGGACTTGTGGAAGAGTGCATGGGACAGAACCTGAAGGACCCAATATTGGGAGACATACCTTCTATACATATGTTGTTGAGGTACATACACATTGGACTTCTTTGTGTTCAAGAAAGTGTAGCTGATAGGCCTACCATGTCCAGTGTTGTGTCAATGCTTAGCAATGAACTTGTGCTTCTACCCTCTCCAAAACAACCTGCATTTTCAACTACTACAAATGTGCCAGATCGGAATTTATGCAAAAGCCCAGAAATATGTTCACTGAACAATGTGACGGTTACAATTCTAGAACCCCGGTAACAGTTCACTCTTCCATGTCGATTCATTGTATTGTCTTTACTTGTTCTTTCTTATTGAACTTACATTTTGTTGTTTTTTTTTTTTCATAAGAGAAGTTTGCCTGAAATGAACTAAAAAGTTGTTAATTTGGGAATGGAGGGTGACACTGAGTGCTGTCTCTATCTATTCTGTGTACACTTTGCAACCCCTATACTGGAAGAGGGGAGGTTCAACTCTTATAAAATGTCAAATAGGTTTAGTGAGTTGGTTTGTTGGTACAATACAAAAAATTGTCAACCAATTTCAAGATCCATTCAAAATGATCAATAAAACACTGGAGTTTAAGTTTCTGTTTGGTTGTTTTATTTATTTATTTTTTAAGGACAACTGTTTGGCCTCGTTTGTTAAAATTTTGATACCTCATTGAGTAGATGTCTGTATGAGTTAGAGTTCAATTTTTTATTTTAATTTTAATTTTCTTTTAATTTGCCCTTTTGGAATACAACAACTAGAACGAAAGTGAAGAACAAAAGGTGACTGTTTGCAACCCATTCATCTACACAACCTCTCAATTCTCACGCTCCAAAACAATTTGATTGCATTGTCTCACAATGAATTTTCACGGTGTGATTTTTCACTATGATAGTAACTGAAATTTCACTTAAAATTGATCATTTTTTTGGAACTATCAATTTGAACCTTTTAGTGATAAATTTGGAATTATAGGCCTAATTTTTATAATTAGTCACCAATTTTAGAATTTTTAGTGCTGAAATAGATATTCTATTGACATCAAATAGAGTCTATAAAATTTCACTGTGCAAAATAAACAAAACTTAGCAATTCCGAATTCAAACAAATTATTATATATTAATAACATATATGTCTCAATATTGGGCCTAATTTAACCCTTCCAATTTTAACTCTTAAAAAAAGAGTTAAATTTCAAGCTCATCCACTTAACTTGATATAAATGGGATTTTTGTGTGAACTATTAAATAAATTTTATCCCTATTACCGCAAGTGTTTGAATTTGAACATTTGACCGCATATTTGAATTTCAGTCTTTAAATTTATACATCTGTAAAAGTGAAATAGTTAAATATTTTCTAATTTATTGTATAACTAAATAGTAAAAAATTAAAATTAAAATTTTATAAATGAGTTGGCTGAGACCGACACTCTCATTCCAAAATAAGTTTGAAAATAAACAAGTTCAAAATCTCAAATTAACATTATAAATCTTTTTTTTTCTTCCGTAAGTTTAAAAATATGAATTGAAGTGAACATATGAACTTACAAAGAAATCATTTGACAAATGATAATTTTATCCCAAAAAAATTAAATTAAATTAAATTAATTGATACAAAAAAAAAAAAAAGTGAAAAATTTCTTTCCATAGTTGTTTATAATTTTTGCATGTTTGTTTATAAAAAAAGAAAAAAAAAATTAACAAACATATTTCACCTCATCTTTTAACCAAAAAAAAAAAAGTTAAAAAATACTAAAAAAACTCAATATTTACATTAATAAAAAAAAACTTTTTAAATATATTTATCAAATGTAAATTGGGCTCCCAAATTCAATCATGCTGCGTCACCTGCGACACACAGTAATAACTATCAAAAGTCCAGGGAGACAGTGAGTGTGAGTGAGAGAAGCTTCTATTCAGTTAAGGTTGCTGAACCAATTTTATATGTACTATAGAATGACATAATTTTATATTTTTTGAGTTATAATTAAAAAAAATATTATAACCAAACGATATGAAGTATAACAAAAAATCTGTCACAAATAAAATAAGATCATAATTAAAAAAAAAATAGCATAATTTGGGGGTGCATGTGGTAAGAGGTGTGTATACTAGATTTTCCTCTATCTATATACTTATATGGGTTTAGGATTTAGGGTTTAGGGAGAAAATGAACAAAAATCTATTTCGTTTGGAATTTTTTTTTAATTTGTATTTTTTATTTATTTTTAATCAAAATAGAAAATATGTGTTAAAAATATTTCAAAAAATTCATTGGATACATTTTTTTTTTTTTTTTGTGTACATTTTCATATTTTGTTGTATGTTAATGAATTTTTTAAAAGATTTTTGTATAAATGCTAAAAATCCGCTTTCTATATATTTATATGGGTTTAGGGTTTAGGGAGAAAACGAATTAAAATCTGTTTGGTTCAGAGTTTATTTATTTTTTCAATTCTTATTTTTTATTTATTTTTAATCAAAATAGAAAATTTGTGTAAAAATCTTTTAAAAAATTCATTGAATACGACAATTTTTTTTTTGTGTATGTGTGTGTGTGTGTACATTTTCATATTTTGTTGTATTTTAATGAAATTTTTTTATAAAGATTTTTGTATAAATATTATATATATATATATAACTATATCTAAATTAAGTGGGTTTAAAAAAAATTGATTAAAATGTTAAAAAAATTTACTAAAAATAAAAAACATATGGATTGAAAATTCGGTTATAGAAAATTCCAAACCAGACAGATTGTGTTTGGCCAATAAATAAAAGAAAAATTCTAGTATCTAATGAAAATTGCCTCAAACACAACCAAGAATTTTTAATTATTTTATAATGCTTTTATTTCAGTTGGAATTTGGATGTATAATCTGTGATCATACTCTGTTTGGTTGATTAGAATACTGACGATGCTAATCTTATTTGTCTAAATGGAGGAGGAATAGAAATCACCTAATTATCAGAAATTGGTTGCAGTAGACTTAGGCCATGTTTATTTGGGTGGACATGAGCTTGGATTGGACTAATAGTCTAATAAAATTATTAATCCGATATTTGGTTAAACAATTGAAGTACGGACTATCAATCCATCCAAATATGGTATCCCACATATGATGAACTATTCAATCTCACAGAGTGGGGTGAGATATGAATTGGAGGACTAAGCCAAAGTCTGGACTATTAGTTCCTCCTTATAATCCTAACTCAATCCAAACATAGAATAGGATACACAATCCAAAGGGTTTCGTAGTTCTAGGACTATTAGTCATGGGAATGCTAATCTAACCTAATCTAATCCGCTCAAACAAACATGGCCTTAGTTGACTGGACTTATTTACCTATTTCCTTTGGTTTTCTTTTCTCAAGTCCTTGTAATAGAAAAGATCTAAAATCAATTATGTTTTTCTTAGAAATTTGCCCATGTTTTCTCAGTTTCTGATGAGAGTTAAGGTTTTCTATATTCATATCCCAAAATTTTGAGAATATATGTGCTGTTTCTGCTCTCAATGTTGATTATATAATGTATGCTTTGCTTCCCAATTTGGCAATTATGAATAAATCATGGTTGATTCAATAGGCCTTTGAAATATATGCAAAACATTGCCTGGCAGGATGAATATATATATTCAATGACGGTCTAGCAATACAAAATATGTTATTCTAAAGAAAAGTTAAGGTGATTCCTAGGTGGGTTTGTGGATTTATAAGGCAGAACATGTCTGGAATTATACTAATTATATTATTCCACATATTTTAATTATGATGTTGGCTTGTACTGACGGAAACTTAATCCTTTTAAAAATTGTCCCAAAAATTTTAATCTGTTGGGAAATGCGTCCACCATTGTATATGAATGAGCTAACAAGCTTATGCTATGGACTTCATATATTATGGAGTCGACCATGAAAATCTAATGGCTAACACCAATAATACAAGGATGACAACATGTGCTCATTTTGTTTTCCTGTTAATTTCTTCATGTTTGTGGTTTGCTGATGCCTCAACAGATACAATCTTACTAGAGCAGTCAATCACAGCTTCCGACACCATTGTATCTACAAGAAATGTCTTCGAGTTAGGATTCTTCAGTCCTTGGAATGGGAGCTGTACAATGAATTACTATGTGGGTATATGGTTGTTTGCACCCATTTTTTGCTCGTTCTTGCCGACAGGTGGTCCAGTCAATTAAGGACACGTGGCTAAGTCTAGGTTGGATAGTTGGCATAAAAAAACAAGGGTCATCAGGGTTTGTGCCTATGGGTTAACATTGGATGGTGGAGCAATTACTAGCAGTGATCATGGACTTAGGGGGCAGTCCTTCAAGAGGAAGCATGAGCAAAGTGGAAGTCTTTCTTTGTCGAGGAAAGGTTAGAAGAGCTTGTAAGCATGTGATAACTTGGAGAAGGGGCAGTTTGACAGACAGAGATGAAGGTCTAATGTGATTAGAAGGCCTAGAAGCCAAGAAGTGGTTGCAGTAGTTATACAGCAGCAGTTGCAGATTGAGGAGATCATGGGATATGGGAAAGAAGAAGTATAAAAGCCAGAAATTTGCAGAGAGAGATGACGTCAAGAACAACACAACAACTTAGTTTTATCTTAAAAGTAGCTTTATTTAGACTTAGGGGTAGTTTTAATTGTAATTTAGGAGTAGTTCGTTCGATTATAACTTGTACTTTTTTTAGTGAACTTCAGTAATTTCAATCTGAAATTACTTATGTTTATTCAAATCTATTTTGCTACCGTCAGTTGATATAAAAAGTGTGTTCTTTCTTCTTGTTTACTTTGCTACCATTGATCTAAAGAAGTTCTCATTCTTTTGAGGCATTCGAACCAAAACCACAATTGCCTAATTATTCTTTATCAAATTATTCAGTTTGAATTATTGCTTGGTTGCTGTCAATCTAACCCCAGCATAATTTTTAATAACAATGGTACAAACGAATTTCGGTGCAAAACTATATCCTACAAATTCTGCAGATTCTCTTACCTCTGCTAACCCTTCTGTTTAGACACCTTAGCTTTGATATTTTTTCCCTCTACTCCTCGTACCCACGAACAAACTTCACCGGAGCTGACCACCGCCTCTCTTCCCACAGTCCTATTTGCTACTTCAAAAAACGATCTACACACATTTGAGTGAACTGCCTGTAATTCTCGGGATACTCTTCTAAGGAGTACAACATCGAATACCAAAACAATCAACAACAAAAAAAGACTGAAAAGGAGGGACGAAACAAGGTACCAGAAAACAACTTCACCACAATAGCTATCCCACTGCAAAACCATATTCCTCTCTACCATAAAATATGTTTTGGTACCAAATATATAGCAAAACTGGCCCACGTGTAAGGACGAAGATTCCCCATTCAAAATAATTCAAACACATTTATTTTCCTGCCTTTGCTCTATGTCTATCATTCTGACAGCATCTTATCTTTACAACCACGCAAACCACCAGAAAAGCGACACGTATATACCACTATCTGGCAAAGGAATCAAAAGTACTCACACCACTCACACCTAGGCCCGGGTGTGACTTCCTTTTAACCTCATCCATACACGTGTCCATAAGTACAACAATGGACGGCCCAGATTAACGGGAGAAGGGGCGCTGGTAATATTAATACAGCGCCCCCTCAGTCACACCATTCACACTGGGTTTTTTAACTAATAGAGGGGCCTTGTACGGCTGGTATGAGTTCACTATTTACCACTACAAAATGCCTCGCCAAGCCTCTTTCCGTTTTTATGCCAAGAATGTTTTCCTCACCTACCCAAAATGCCCATGTCCAACAGAACGACTCTTAGAATTCCTCCAATCTCTTCTCCAACTAGCCTGTCAGCCGTACTATATACTTGTAGCAAGGGAGCTCCACGAAGATGGAAACCCTCACCTTCATGCCACGGTTCAATGCACGAAAAAGATCCAAACCTCCAACCCGAGATTTTTTTATCTCACTGGAACCAACAGCAGAATCTATCATCCAAATATAGAAAAACTCCACTCACCAACAGCAAGTCGACAGTATATACAGAAAGGGGGCGAGTTCGTCGAATGGGGAGAATTTTCATTTAAGAAGAAAAGTCCTTCGAAGAACAAAGACGAACTCTGGAGGGAAGTACTTGCAGAAGCAGAAACAGAGGAACAATTCTTTGCACTCTGCAAGGAAGGATGTCCCACCGATTACGTCACAAAATATCCCTAATTAAAAACATTTTCGAGGGATCATTACAAAAGAGAGAGGCCCTCATATACTAGCCCCTTTAATTCATTTCCTTTCTTAAATGAAGAAGTAAAAAATTGGCAGAAAATAATATTTTGTTTGTAAGTCGAAATTTCATTCAATACAAGTTATGTCAAAATTGTTGTCTCACTATTTGGAGGGAAGATGACTTCCTTAGATTAGGGATGCACAGGGATAATATCAACAATTTATATACTGACGAAGAACTCTCCTCCTCCTCTGATAACAGGAACCAAAACAGCGACCCATCCGCCCAGTCTCTCTCTACCTCGAAGGACCCTCAAGAATAGGCAAAACCGCCTGGGCCAAAAGCCTCGGACGACACAATTACTTCTCCGGTAGAATAAGCTTCAAGGACTATGACCAAGACACCATCTACAATGTCATAGACGACATCAAATACTCAACAGTCCCTACTGAATTAATGAAAAATTTAGTAAACTGTCAGAGAGATTTCCATGTATTTGTTAGATTCCAACCAGATCTCACTATTAGAGGAGAAATTCCTTGTATTATATTAACTAATGGAGACAGTAGTTGGTTAGATGCAATGTCCCCAAAAATGAGAGAATGGTTTGATGTTAATATAACCACTATCATGATTAATGAAAAATTTTATTAATTTTATTTATGAAACCACTCAAAGTTTTATGTACTTACTACATTTCCCTTATCATCAACTATTACATCTTGAGTCACATCACTATTTTTTACACTGATGATTACATTTCGCAAAACATTAGAAAATTCTGCGGGGTCCATAACGACTGATCCTCTACGATCAACTTCCTCTTTGCTAACACCAACCTCCGAAATCGACAGACTAGGATCAACATCACTAGTGTCATCACCACCTCTGCGTACATCAATCTTTGACAAACTCAGACGACCTCTGCGTTCATGAATAACTGAACCACTTTCCCCAAAACCTCCTAGCAACAAATCTCTTCGCCTCTCTGGTAAACCCACAGACGTAGTCCGTGTAAGAATCGGAATGGCCTTCGTTGGAGGACAATGCCAAACATCAACATTTTCATTAGTATATTTTTTAGATAACACTACAATAGAGGGGGACATCTCGTGAGTTACTATGGCAAAGCTTTGACTACCCTTCACATACTCTCTTGCCTGGAATGAAGCTTGTTATAGTGTGCTCAATAGAAAAACCTGGTCTTTGATATCCTGGTAAAATGGGGAAGACCCTGGCCCTGGAGTTTTCTCTCTGGAATTTGATCCTCAAGGCACGCCCCAGTTCTTCATCATGAAAGGATCTCAAAAGTATTGGACTAGTGGGGTATGGACTAGACAAAGTTTCCCAATGATCCCTGATATGAGAGCTCGTAATATACACATCACCTATGTTTTCAGCCCGTGGTGGAGCAATTTCACTTACTCTGTTACTGATGCTTCCGTGACTAGTATATTTGTGTTAGATGTATCAGGGAAACTTTAGCTGCTGTTGTGGTCTGAAACTACTCATAAATGGGGTTTGATTTGGTCTCAACCGATCCAGCAGTGTGAAGTTTATGTCTACTATGGGGCTTTTAGCATTTGCAGTCAAAAGGCCCTTTCATTTTGCCAATGTTTGCCGGGTTTTGAACCCCGTTCTATACGAAATTGGATTGCAGGAGACGTGTCGGGAGGGTGCGTAAGGAAAACCCCTTTACAATGTGGCAATGATAGTCAAGCCAATGAACAGAATGACCAGTTTATTTGGATACCTAAAGTAAGACTCCCTTTCAATCCGATAGTTTGGCAAGATAGAGATGCTTTTCAATATCTGCTCTTGCTCTGCTTTTGCTTATGGCAGTGATGGGTGTTCAATATGGAGTGAAGATCTCTTTAACGTTGAATAGCTAAAAGATGATGACCCTGATAAGAGTGATCTCTATCTAAAACTTTCTGCTTCTGCATTTCTTAGTGAAGGTAAGAATAATGGAATTGTTGCAATTGTTTTGGTGGCATGGGGACAACAATTAATTACATTGTTTTTGGAACTCTTTTTGCAGATTCAAGAAGGAAGAGGTGGAAATGGTTTATTCTAGCACTTGCAGTTTCTATGATACTTGTTTTATTGTATGTTGAGGAGGATAAAGTCACAAAACAAAGGTGTGAATTTCACTCTTGGAACATAAAACTAAACCAATTCAAGGGACTGCATTTTTATTAGTAACTAAAAATTAGTCATTGTGCTTCTATATAGGTTCAAATGCCCTAATATAATTCAAAAAAAAAAAAAAATAGCCCTTGTATTTTTTACCAAGCAGGGGAGGATTTACTGCTATTCAATGTTGGCACAAGCATTAGAGCTGCCAACTGCACACTAAATGAAGCCAGTAATGATCTTATTGGTGGGAAGAAGGAAGTTGCTTTACCGTTGTTCAGTTTCACCAGTGTATCTTCTGCTACCGCTAACTTCTCTGATGCAAATAAGCTTGGAGAGGCTGGTTTTGGACTTGTTTACAAGGTAACATTCAACATCACTGACTGACTGTGATGCTTTTGGGATGTTGAACACTACTAAGTAGTGGAGTCCCAATTGGTGCATAGAGTTTTTTATACTTAGAATATTACTTTCAAATAGTGTTTGATGTTAGTTTTCCAAAGAATACAAAGAAAATTAATGAGGTTCCATATCAGGGAAAGTTACTAAAAGGCTATGAGGTGGCCGTGAAAAGGCTTTCAAGAAAATCTGGACAAGGATTGGAGGAATTATAGAATGAGGCTATGCTCATAGTAAAACTTCAACACAAAAATCTTGTGAGACTACTGGGCTGCTGCATTGAAAGAGATGAAAAGATTTTAATCCATGAGTAAATGCCCAACAAAAGCTTGGATTTCTTCCTTTTTGGTTTGTGCCTTGGCATTCTTGACTATATTTGATTGTTTCTATTTGTATCCATACTGCCGTTTAATTTATTAATTTGATGTGAAATTGAGACAGATCCAATAAAACATGGGATACTAAATTGGGAGTTATGAAGGAATTGCTCAAGGGCTTCTCTATCTTCACTAGTATTCAAGGTTACAAATCATCCATAGAGATTTGAAAACTAGCAACATTTTGTTGGATAAAGATATGAACCCAAAAATTTCCGATTTTGGGATGGCAAGAATTTTCAGTAGAAATGGATCACAAGCGACAAATCGAATTGTTGGCACTCAGTGAGTAAAACATAATTTATGTGCCTTTGCACCAAAACATCTTTTCTTGTTTTGTTGTTGCTGTTGTTGTTGCATGCATTGATATCTTTAGGGTTACTAAACGATTCAATTTAATACATGAATCCTGTGGTTATATGTCACCTGAGTATGCTTTGGATGGTCTTTTCTCAATCAAATCTGATGTCTTCAGCTTTGGAGTTTTGTTGTTAGAAATTTTGAGTGACAAAAAAAATACACGCTTTTATCTAACTCACTCCGTCAATCTTCTTGGATATGTGAGCACCAGAATACTATTGCATTTATCATGCCTTTTTTTACCTTTCCAAATTTATTTTTTTATTTTTGTCTTTGAAGGATTCACAATGAGATATACTTTTCTGTCTAATATTCTTCAGGCATGGGACTTGTGGAAGAGTGGCATGGGACAGGACCTGAAGGACCCAATATTGGGAGACATACCTTTTACACATATGCTGTTGAGGTACATAAACATTGGACTTCTTTGTGTTCAAGAAAGTGCAGTGGATAGGCGTACCATGTCTAGTGTTGTATCAATGCTTAGCAATGATCTTGTGCTTTTACCTCCTCCAAAACAACCTGCATTTTCAACTATTACAAGTGTGCCTGATTGGACATCATGCAAAATCCCAGAAATATGTTCGCTGAACGACGTGACGGTTTCAGTTCTTGAAGCTCGGTAAGAGTTCAGTCTTCCATGTCGATTTGTTGATTTGGTGTATTGATACAATGCAAAAAAATTTCAATAATTTCAAGATCGATTCCAAAAGAGCAGGAAAACACCTAAGTTTGTTCTTGTTTGGTTGTGTTTTGTGTTTTGTGTTTTGTGTTTTTGTTTTTTTGTTTTCAATTTTTATTTTTTAGAAAACAAGACTTTGTTTGGTTTGATTATTTAAAAACTGTTTTTAGACTGATTTTCTTCTGTCTTTAGTAATTTTTTTATTATTATTTATATATTGTAGTTGTTGTTATTATTATTATTATTACATCTAATTTATATGTTTTTAAAAATTTTAAAAAATGACTAAAATATGAAAAAAGGTTAGCTGAAGACCAAAGGAAAACTCCTCTAAAACACACATACAAGTTTTTGTTCCAATTTTCTTTTATTTGTACCATTTTTTTTCTCTCCATATTTTAGTCAATTTCCAATGCATACCCTCAATTACTTTGCAATGTGTTGGAAGTTAAAGTGATGCCTTAATCACATTGTGTCATAATTCCAAGATAACTCTTGATGTGATTAATGTGATAACTTTAACTACATAGCATCATAACAAAAATTACATGGTATCATAACGAAAAGTGTGCGTGCATAATTATGGATGGAGATTACTGAATTTGTTCACACATTTTTTTAATGTGGATCTCATATCTGAAATGTGTAATTATCCCACTCAAAATTGACACAAAAAAAAAAAAAAAAAATTAGTATTTTAATCATTATTTTCAATGTAAATATATGAATAATGTCTAAAATGTCATTTTCATTCAGTTTAATGAGTAAAATACTATTTTTTTCATTTGTTTTACTTAACAAAATAGACAAATAGTTTATATTGAAAACAAATCAAAAAATTAGGACTTAAGTTGACAAAATTAAAAAATTAAGATTTATTTTGTTACAAGACTCAAATTTTGAGGGTTTTTTTTTTTTTTTGTAATTTCTTTTCAAATTATTTACAAATAGACTTGACATCAAAAGCTCAAAAAATGTGATTAATATAATTTTTCAAAAAAAATTATCTTACTAATTACTATGAAAGCATTTTAAACATTTCCCTGAAGAACCCTTATTGTGATTGCACGTGATAGGGGTGAGCAGCGGATATACCGATCCGCCAAAACCGACCGAACCGAACCGATCCGCCGCATTTTGGACGGATGCGTGATGATGAGCGGACGGTTGCGGATTGATTTTTTCCAATCCGCCAATTTGGCGGACGGATGGCGGATTTGAGATTTTGTGGCCGCAACCGAACCGCCAAACCGCCAAATCGCGAGCACCCCTAGTAATTTATAAGATTTTGTATTTTCAATTTGTTTAAATATTATGTTTGTGTTTTCAATTGAAAAATAGTTTAAATATTCTGTTGAAAAAAAGTTTTCAACTTAAATATATTTTTTGAATTGAAAAAAATAAACGTATTATTCATCTATATTTTTTAGTTTTTAAATATAACTCTAAAAATAATAAATAGAAAATATGATATATGCTAGTTGGTTTTTATTTTAAAAAACATATGTAAATACTGCTTTGTTCATGGTTTTAGTGGTTTGAATTGTTATTATATTTTAAGAATCACAGATTGTAATACTTTATGTGGATGAATTATGCTGTGATTGTAATATGTGAATGAGGCATGAAGTGATCGTGATGTTATAAAGTTTCAAACTTTCTTTCTTTGAATAAGGCATACAGTGATTGTAATACTTTTTTAAGTCATTGACTGTAATACTTTTTTTTTTGAGGAAGTGCACAAGTTGAATTATGTTGAAAATTTATAAAATTTTAAACCGCCAAACCGATTCGCATCCATCCGCCAAACCGCCAATCCGCTCAATCCACATCCGCCGGATTGGCGGACGGATGCGGATTGATTTTCTTCAATCCGCCAATTTGGCGGACGGATGGCGGATTGGAGGTTCCGTGGCCGCAACCGACCCGCGCCCACCCCTAGCACGTGATGACACTAATTGTCAAAGGCCGATAAGAACAATTGAAAACTTTTTAGGTTCTAACATTACAGAGAGATTTCTTATAAAATTTCATATAGTCTCGGGAAATAACAAACATAGAGACTTTTTTGAGCTTTATTTATTATACATTCTTAATTCCTTTTTACTGCATCAAAGCCAAGCCCACCCATTATGACTTGGCCATCCCCTCTCTTTTTATTTTTTTAAGAATATTTTTTTCCAATTATTTCTACATAAAAAAAAAAAAGAAAAGAAAAAAGTTTCAAACGATTATGTGATTTATTTATGTGATATTTCTAATAAATAAGAGATTGTAACACATTAATGTTGTATTTGAATCATAAATTTGGATAAGAATTTAAAAAATACGAATGAAGTAGAAGTTAATTTTTTTTCTCTATTTCTTGTGTATTATTTTTTAATTTTTTTTCTTTCTTTCGAAATTCATATCCAAATATGTGATCCAAATTGAACTATTCTTTATCTCTTGACTAACCAACAAAAACAAGTCAGCATATTGTAAAATATAAGGTTTTTTTTCTTTTTTCTTTTTCTTTTTATTTGTAAATCTGATCTAAACAGAAGTATAATATTTTATTATGTATTCAATTCAATTATAGTCCCTTTCCACAAAGGCAAGTTGAATTTGATAACCAACTTACACCTTTAATTGGGCACCAAAAGTGGACTGAGTTTTTGTAGAAAATAACAATTCAGGATATAAAAAATTAGTAAAGCATAAGAGGTGTCTCGTTTAGTGTAACTGTTAAAACAAATTATAAATTATAACTTAACAGATTATAAATTATGATTTTAATCAGAAGCATTTAATCTGTTTGGTGTAACTGTTGGATTATAAATTTAAGTTGCTGAGTAATGTTTGTTAAATAAGTTGTAAATCGGTCTTTTCAATTAACTTTTATTTTTTGTTATTCATTACTTGTCTACACTTCTCATAGAAAAAAAATAATAATAATAATCTATAGTCCATTTGGGTCATTTTCTATTTTTAAAAAAATAAAAAAATAAAAAAAAAAATCTAAGAGTATAACTATAAATTAATCTGTTTACAACTAATAATCAGAAGCAAGGGGTGAGCAGCTTCTCAGAATCAGTTTTTTGGAGTTAAAATAAATTGTTAGAATCAGAAACTGTTTAAAATAAATTTAACCAAACAGTCTAAAATAACTTTTTCAAAACTAAAAGGTTTAAGTTTACTCAAAAAAACCCAAACAAACAGTGCAACTCAAAAGTTTGTGGGAGTGCAACTCTGAGTCGCACCCCACTTTGTGTAATTTTTTTTTATTAAGATGTAATTTCCCTTAATAGTTATATGATGGGGACAACCACACACACCAGCACACTAAGAGAAATTATCGTATGAGTCCGAAAACTCCACGTAGTCATATATTTGTTTAATGGTATTTTGTGATTTTTCTACCTTTTTCTTATTTATCACACTATATAATCATTTAACCCCTAATATTAAGTAACACATAATTAACATGAAATTCCAAACAGGCTTAGAAGAATACTTGCAGACTATACAGCAACTGAAACAAATGAATAATAGAGGGCAAAATTTCCAATGCACACCCTCAATTACTTTGCAAATGTGTTTGAAGTTATAGCGTAATGTGTTTAAGGTTACAACTTAATCATGTTGTGTTGTAATTTTAATAATTTGTTGAGACATTACTCTTGATGTGATTAGTGTCATAACTTTAATCGCAATGTATTGTAATAAAAATCATATACATATCATAGTGAAAAGTGTGTGCATCACACACAAACTAATTATAAATGGAGGAAAGTGATTTGTTTTTTATTTTTTTTGGCCCATATAATAGGATGTTAGGGAGTCAGTAAGTTAAATTATAATGAATTTGTCTGTGTATTTTTAAATGAATAATATACTAAAGATGATTGGTCCAAATTTGTGAACCCGGTATTTAAAAAGTATAATGAGTTAGTGGTGCTACATACACTAATTATTAATAATTAGTGTACCAACACATGTTATAGTATTGCAACTTCAAAACTATAGACCCCATCCATTATACAAATTAGAATGACTCAAAAACAATAAAATTATGTCACATCATCCGTTAGTACACTAATTGGTATACTAATTAATGCATATAACTTTATTCATAATAACCAGTAGTGTTACATACACCAATTACTATACTAATTAGTGTACCAACACATGTTATAACATTATAATTTTAAAACTATGACCCTATTTATTATACAAATTACAAGGATTCAAAGCCAATAAAATTATGTCACATCATCCATTAGTATACTACTTAGTCCGAATAATGCTATATGTACCAATTAATATACTAACTAGTATACTAACAGATGATATGTCATAATTTTAGAAGTTTTGGATATTTATAATTTGTATAATAGGTGAGGTCAGTAATAATGACATAACACTAGTTGGTATACTAGTGTATACATTAATTGGTGCATATAACACCACCGAATTAGTCCACAGGTCTTACTATTCTCAACCAATCAAAATGTATGTATTAATATTAAAAAAATGTGTGAACAAAATTAGACAGGTGGATGGAGAACAATTAGTAAACTGTACAACTCTTTAACACCCCATTTGTTTTAAGAGGTAGAATGGAGAGGATTGATAGTGAGGAAATTAATAAATTGTGTTTGTTTTGATAATAGTTGGTAGAGTGAGGATTATTAAATAATTTTTATATAAAATAATAAATTAAATTAAATTAAATTATGATTTTTACTTAACAAACAAATATAAAATCATTAAACATTAATGTTCAAAAAAAAAATGCCCAACATGTAAAAAATTAATAATAATAATAAAAAAATAATAATTTGCAGTTGACCGGTTTACCGGCCGGACGTCTCGGTGGACAACCGGTAACTCACTAAACCTACGGACTATTTTCTAATACCACCTTTTCGCCCATGCTACCAATCCGCTCGCCCAAAACCTATCCTAATCTGAACAGACTATCAATCCAAAGGACCACAAACAAAACAAACGCGAGATAAGCTCACTATTCATCCATAACAATCCGAAGTAGACTGCTACTCTAGAAAATAAGTGGGGCCTAAAGCAGATGCTATTTCCCCTATCCAGTCTGGTTCATTCACCTTATTTAATCTTAGAGTTGTAGAATCAGGAGTTTTTCTTAGGTGGAAAAACTTTTATGTTATGATATGTTTGGTTGGTAAAAATAAAAGAAAAATAATGCGAATCCCAATATTATAAATCTTATTGTTAGTAATAAAATTGCAATTCAAATTAACCTATCGCAATTTTATTGTTGGTAATAAAATTTTAAAAATAATGAAAGTTGATTTCAACTTAGTTCCAAATTAAGCAGAAAATTTAAGTTCATAATGTGAGGCCCACATGCTCGAATTGTTATTGAGTTTATTCTTAGATTTTTTTTACATGTAAATCTTGTTTGGTGTATCTTATTGAGCCGTTTGTAATTTTTTTTATAATAATAATAAAAAAAAAGCATGTGTTAAAGTGTTTGCTGTAGGTTTTGGTTGTAGCTTATGAGATAAAAATAACTTAAATAAATTAAGAAAGTAATTAACTAGACACTGAAAAGATAGTATTTTTATTTTTTTTACTTTCTAATTATCAACTTTTCAATTAAATAAAAAAAAACCATCAAATAGATCATAAACATTAGTTCAGGCAGGCAACCCAAACACCCAACCTAATATATATATATATATAAACTAATCTGTTTATTCATATAATTGTTTTAGTCAATACCTGCTAAATTCACATGATGATGAGGGCATTCAATCCAACACATTAATTAAGGTTCTAATACATCAATGAAGGTTCTAACATTTTGGCAAAAAAAAAAAATCCAACACATTAATTATACATATAGTAATTGTCATAATTTGAATAATTTAACTAAAATATTTTGAACACCCAACTCAGCTACTCCAAACTGTGCACACCCACCTTATAACAGAAAAAGGTCCATGATTAGTTAATGTGATTATTAATATTCGATCAATTTAATTTTTTACATAAATGATCTTCTCAGTAAATTTTATAATAGAAACGGTTTATATTGTTGAAAAGGGTGTGAGGTGGAGCCATCTAAGGGGCACAACACGGACTCTTTCTTCCTTATAATCCATTCACATTATTTTTTAATTTTGAACATAATAGTCTCGTAAAAAAAAAAAAAGAAAAAAAAAAAAAAAAAATGAAGTGTATGGTATATTTTAAAGTTGATGCGATACTTTAAATATATACTATACACTTTGTATTCTGAATATTAACATAACAGTTGACTAAAAAACTATCTTTACATAAAAGTAAAATAAAAAAATATCTAAACTCTTTCAGTAAATATAACTTATGCTAAATTAGAACACAAATTTTAAAAAAATAATAATAATAATAACAAAAAAAAAATTGATTTCAAGCTCTATCAAGACTATGAGGATGTTATTGTCTTCTCATGAGGTGTCCTTGGTAACTGATATGAAAATGGACACTTGACACACAAACACGAAATGATTTTTTTTAAAAAAATATAGCACTATATGAGAACACATGTGAAATATATAATTTTATATATTGATTATATGACATATAATTATTACATAATATTCATATAAATATTTAATTTAAAGACAATAATTTTTAAGATCTATTGGAGAAAAATATGATGAAATTTAAGTTTTTTATTTATTTTTATTTTTTATAAATCATTAATTCTAAGTTAATTTATTTAATACTTTTTCACATGTGTCTAGAAGATAGACACATCTTTCCCAAATGTCTAAGATGCGTTCAAATCTATTAAAAAAAAAAAACCAAAATAAAATATATAATAAATAAAATAATTAGACATACTGCGGTTAGTTTCTCTTGTTTAAAAAACAATACTCAATTAGTACACATTAATATTTGGAATGGAAAAGATTGAGTGCACACCTAACATTTGGCATATTAAAAAAAAAATTAAAATTTTAAAAATTGTGCAATTGTCAAATCTTATTTCTACCATTGAATCAAATGAATTAAACAACAATATCGGTTGTGGTACTAAATGTTCATTTTTCAAACTGCACATGTACACTAATACAACCTATTTTAAGGCCTCGTTTGGGAAGTGACTATTTTGGTAGGCTATTTTAATTTTTGGCTATTTTAGTAGGCTAAAATTTTTGTGTTTAGGAAGATGATTGGATTTTTTTGTGGTTGGATGTGATGTTTGTAAGAGAAAAAGTGAAATGATTATGGGTTTGATGTGATATTTTGTCTTATTAGCTATTTTAGCCTATTTTGTCTTTTTGTGAATTTTAGTCTAAATTGGACTATTTTTTTTCTTCCCAAACACCCCGTAAATATATAGAAGTAACATTTGACTGTAATTTAACCTTTCTAATACTGACACATAGAGCTGTGCAAAATACCGCCCAATTCGTTAAAACCGCACCGATCCGCATCAATCCGCACCGCGCTAACCGCGGTTTAAACTTTAAAATTTATAATCCGCCAACCAAACCGCTCCGCTCTGCTAAAGTTAATACATATATATTTTTTAACTTTCAATAAAATATCAATGTAAAAATGAGTGTGAAAAAGATCTAAAATATGAATTTATTACAAATTAGTGGTTATATATATGGAACATATTATGTAAAATTACTTTGCGTTATATATCTAAAAACTATTATACAAATTAGTGTTATATATTATGCAAATGTATGATAATTAATTTTCAATCCGCCAATCCGCCAAAAACCGCCCAAACCGCAATTTGTCAATCCGCCAATCTGCTAACCCGCCATTCAGTTTGTAATTTTACTTTCAAACCGCCCGAACCGCACCACGCACACGCCAGTGACACTAATGTCCAACATGTCTAACATTCTTCAGAAGTCTCTTCTTTTGTCTTGAGAATGCTATGGAGAGCCAAGCTTTCTTCATCTTCTTCTTCTCCTTTGCTTCACTACTTTCCTCAACCTTCTTGAAATTCTCCATTGCAGGTGATACCTTAGCTTCAAACCAATCTCTCCGGGACGGCGACACTTTAGTTTCCACCAGCCAAAGGTTTGAGCTCGGCTTTTTCTCTCCCGTCAGCTCCAAATTCCGATATTTGGGAATATGGTACAAAGCCACCCCAGATACAGTTGTGTGGGTTGCCAATCGAAACAATCCAATAACAGGTTTACAAGGGGTCTTGACTATCAGTGGTAATAGATCACTGGTTCTTCTCAATGGAACACAGAGCATTGTATGGTCATCTAACCTGTCAAGAGTCGAAGAAAGTCCAGTGGCACAGCTCTTAGATTCTGGAAATCTTGTTCTGTTTGGCAAGACAGAAACAAATTCTGATAGTTTCCTATGGCAAAGCTTTGATTTCCCATGCAATACGCGGATACCTGACCTGAAGATGGGAGAGAACAAAAGAACAAGTCTAGATCAGTATTTGACATCATGGAAAAGCGTTGGCGATCCATCTCCGGGAGAGTTTACTTACAGAGTTGATAATCTTGGGTTGCCTCAACTAGTAGTTAGAATGGGATCAATAAAAAAGTACCGGTCCGGGGTAAAACTCACGTTCATTAATCTTCCCTTGTATAACAATCCGGCATTTAAAACAATGTTGGAGTTCAACAACAATAGATTGATATATATCTATGAACCATACAACAGCTCTGTTTTTACAAGATTAACACTAAACGAGTCGGGGTTGCTTCAACGCTATATACTGAACAAAAAGAACACTTGGGATCTCATGTTCACGGTATCACGTGACCTGTGTGAGAGTTATGGATATTGAGGTCCTAATGGTATTTGCAGAATCTACAAATCACCGTTGTGTGAGTGTTTGAAGGGGTTCATTCCAAAATCCCAACAAGAATGGGATGTTCTTGATTGGTCCAGTGGATGCATAAGAAGCGTGCCATTAGATTGCCGGAATAGAGAAGGGTTTGTGAAGGTTGTACAGGTCAAGTTGCCTGACCTGTTGGAGTTTCGGTTAAACATAGGTATGAGCATCAAGGAATGTGAGGAGGGGTGTTTGAAGTACTGTTCTTGTATAGCTTATGCTAATTCAAACATTAGCGGAGGTGGCAGTGGTTGTTTGATGTGGTTTGGGGATCTGATTGATACCCGGGAGAGCCTGCAAGACAATAGTGACCAAGATATCTACATACGCTTGCCAGCTTCATCAATAGGTTAGTGCATGGCTATGATCTACCGGGTTTCTCTTAACCTTCTAAACTCCTCAATACTTCAGCCCTTCGTTACTTGGAACGCAAATCGTTTTGGTATTATCTGTTTCAGAATTTACGTAGTACTTCAGTTCATGATATTCTCTGTTTCGGATTCAATTCATGATTCAAATAATAAGAAAAGACTTGTGAAGATCTTACTGCTATCAGCAACTTTAGGAATACTTACCTTGGGCACAGTATGTGGGTGCATAATAATGAAGATAAAAGCAAAGACAAGAGGTAAGCATTCCTTTTCCACTAAATATTCTTCTAATAATCGTTTCTGAGTTAAATCATAGATCCCAAGCATTAAAGTATTACATAAAAATCATGTATAAAGCATTTCCCAAAAAGAAAGGTTAACCCAACTAGCCCTGTTAACAGCTCTAAACGGGAAAAAAGAAAGCTTGGAATTACCTTTATTTGATTTCACAACTATTGCTGCTGCTGCAAGCAACTTCTCCGACGCAAATACGATTGGAGAAGGTGGCTTTGGTCCTGTTTATAAGGTAAGATATGATATGTTCAGTCTTGTAGTTAATAATAGATCATATTGTATTGTTGTGCACCTTATATATGACACCTACAGGGTGAATTGTCCACAGAACAAGAAATAGCAGTGAAAAGGCTGTCAAAAGGTTCGGGACAAGGTCTAGAAGAGTTCAAGAATGAAGTTACCTCAATTGCCAAACTTCAACATAGGAACCTTGTCAGGCTTCTTGGATGCTGCATTCAAGGAGACGAAAGGATGTTAATCTATGCGTACATGTGCAACAAAAGTTTAAATTATTTTATTTATGGTTTGTGCCTCTAAACCCTTCATATTTTGGATTTGTTCGGTCACCTGCATATCGCTTTCCTACATGGTCACTGACTTATGCATCTTAAAATTTACAAAGGGTCAAAATGATGTGCAGATCAAAATAGAAGTGCACTACTGGCTTGGAAAAAGAGGTTTGACATTGTTATGGGGATTGCACGGGGACTTTTGTATCTCCACCAAGATTCTAGATTAAGAATAATTCACAGGGATCTCAAAGCAAGCAATATTCTGCTAGACAATGATCTGATTCCAAAAATTTCAGATTTCGGCTTAGCAAGAATTTTCGAAGGAGAACAAATTTGTGCAAACACAAAAAGTCATTGGAACATAGTAAGTTCTATTTACTTAAAATTAAATCAAAATTTTCTATCATTCAGAAGACTTTATGGTTGCAAATTCTTGCAGTGGCTACATGTCTCCAGAGTATGCAATTGACGAGAAATTCTCTATGAAATCTGATGTATTCAGTTTGGGTGTGCTTTTGCTAGAAATAGTAAGTGGCAAAAGGAACAGAGGTTTTCATCACCCTGATCACCACCGCAATCTTCTAGGGCATGTAAGTACTAGAAACAATAAAATAGTTCTCTCTCTATATATATATCTGTGTATATCAATCTATCTATCCCTGTGGCTATCTAACTTGATGCATATCTAATGTTTCTTGAGGATGACAAAATATATGTTCTGTGAAGAAAATAAATAAACTAACTGCATGGTTTGCAATTACCTTAGGCATGGTTGCTGTGGAATGAAGACAGGGCTCTGGAACTAATGGATGCATGTTTGAAGGATTCATGTGTTGAATCTCAAGTACAGAGATGTATTCAAGTGGACCTATTATGTGTTCAGAAACTCCCACAAGACAGGCTGGCAATGTCATCTGTAGTGTTCATGTTGGGAAATGACGAAGCTATATTGCCTCAGCCTAAACAACCCGTTTTCTTCATTGAAAGAAGTTCCATTGATACAGATACTGCAACAAGAAGTGAAGAATTTTATACGAATGGTGAAGTAACCATAACAATATTGGATGCTAGATAGAGTATTGATCGCAGTTGTTAATATGATTTTAAAAATAGATGTTATTTCAACTTCAGAATTTTTGTGGACTTCATTTTATTTCTTAAAACCACCAAGCTCAAAAGTCTTAAATTTTCTATTTATTTATAATTTGGTTTCAAGTATCAAAGCACTCTCCTCTATAATAAGATACAGTAAGTCCCATGGACTTTCTGCGAGTAAATTAAACACCAAAACATGATATGAGAAGCTGGATTTTCTGATGAGCCTAATTTATAATGTGACTGCGTCAATAACTAAAATGTAGGACAAAGACTGATCAAGTATTGGCTCAACACAAGCATTTCCAGTACCCAACTTTACATAAAGACTGTTCCATGGAAAAAAGTTTGGCATTGTGATTGGTTTCTGGCATGGTTTCAGTTCTTAAGTCCTGTAAAGTGGGCCAAAATCAAATCTAGACAAGCCTGTCAAGACAGCTCTTCTAGAAAATTCAGGGATAATGTTCTACTAGTTCAAAAATGAAGTTTTTAGGGAAGAAGATCCCCTAACTATCATCAAAAAAAAAAAAAAAAGAGAGAGTAAAGAAAAGACTCCACTTCAACCGACCTCGAACAATTTTCATAGAAATTAACCAAGTTGTTACTAAAACAACATAAATCATAGCTCAAATCACCTGAACAAAGGCTTGATTCCAATTATTTGGGGGTTTAGAACTACATAAAACTAAAATGACAAGAAAAGATCAGGAGAATAAAGAAATTCTTATAACTATATACCAAAACTAAGTAATATTTCAGTTTGAAACATCTTGACAAGTCACACTAATTTCCATTGCCTACAAATATAAATACATATTCACAGTGATTTCTTGAACATCAATTTTATACCATGATATTTTTACAAACATCAATTGAGCAAAAGACAACTAAATATTTGATGACAATGCAGAGCTACAGGAATGAGGTTAATTAGCAATATCAACAACAGATTTCCAGAAATCAAAATGGTCGAGAGAGAGAGTAGACAACATATGTATGTATATGTACGCACACACACATACACAAATGCCAACACACATACATAAGCACATTATGAGAAATTTGAAGCTTGGGTAACCAGCTTGGGTATGATAGAATATCACCCCCTATTTATAAATGAAGATTAGGGTTTACAAGAAAGACAATTACAAGATGATCCCTGAGGGCATAAAATGATTACAGACCCTAGTGTAACTTTCGGCTAATATAATATGCTAACACTTTCGGCTAATATAATATGCCAACACTCCCCCTCAAGCTGGTGCGAAGATATCTCTCATGCCCAGCTTGCCTAATATGTCATGAAATGGCTTATTCCCAACCCCCTTGGTGAGAATGTCAGCAAGTTGTTCACCAGACTGGACAAAAGGAGTACAAATGGTACCACTAGTGAGTTTCTCCTTAATGAAGTGGCGATCAATCTCAACATGTTTTGTCCTGTCATGTTGAACTGGATTGTAAGCGATGTTGATGGCGGCCTTATTATCACAGTATAACCGCATGGAGTCCGTCTGATCAATACCTAGATCACTCAACAATAACTTGATCCATAAAAGTTCACACACACCTTGTGCCATAGCTCTAAACTCAGCTTCTGCACTTGACCTGGCAACCACATTCTGTTTCTTACTCCTCCAAGTAACTAGGTTGCCGCCAACAAATGTGCAATACCCTGAAGTTGATCTCCTATCAGTTACTGACCCAGCCCAGTCAGCATCTGTATAGGCTTCTACACGAAGATGGCCATACTTTGAAAAATACAGACCCTTACCAGGAGCAGACTTCAAATACCTTAAGATTCTCATGATAGCCTCAAAGTGAATCTGATGAGGAGCATGCATAAACTGACTAACTACACTGACAGCAACAGCAATATCAGGACGGGAGTGAGATAGGTAAATGAGCTTACCCACTAATCGTTGATAGCTCCCCCTATCCACAACTTCTCCTCCTTCATCATTCCCCAATTTCTGATTGGGTTCCAGTGGGGTGGCACATGCCTTGCAGCCAAGCATCCCAGTTTCCTTCAACAGGTCAAGCACATATTTTCTCTGTGAGATAAATATCCCATCCTTAGAGCGAGCAACTTCAATTCCCAGAAAATACTTCAAGCTTCCCAATTCTTTGATTTCAAACTCTTTAGCTAAATATTTCTTCAACAGAGGTATTTCCCCACTATCATTGCCTGTAAGAACTATGTCATCTACATAAACAATAAGTGCTGTAGTCTTACCGCGTGAGGAATGTTTCACAAACAATGTGTGATCTGCCTGACTTTGTTTGAAGCCATATTTAAACATAGCCTGAGTGAATCTCTCAAACCAAGCCCTTGGAGACTGTTTGAGACCATATAATGACTTCCGAAGTTTGCATACTTTGCCTTCTGTTTGATGATCCTCAAAACCCGGAGGAATGTCCATATATACTTCTTCTTCGAGGTCACCATGGAGAAAAGCATTCTTGACATCAAACTGATAAAGCGGCCAATCTAGATTAGCTGCTAGAGAGAGTACTCTGACTGAATTCATTTTAGCCACGGGTGCGAAGGTCTCCTGATAATCAATGCCATATGTCTGAGTAAACCCTTTTGCCACAAGTCTTGCCTTGTAACGCTCAATAGACCCATCTGCTTTGTGTTTCACAGTATATACCCATTTACATCCCACAGGTCGTTTGCCCGTAAGTAACTCAGTCAATTCCCAAGTGTCATTCTTCCTAAGTGCTTTCATTTCTTCAATCATGGCTAGTTTCCACTCAGAGGTAGCAAGAGCATCCTGAAAATGGTTAGGAATGCTAACAGAGGAAATATTGGACACAAACGCTCTATATGAGGATGACAAATGAGAGTATGATACAAACTGTAAGATAGGATGTTGAGTACAAGATCTCACACCCTTCCTCTTGGCAATAGGAACATCAAGATCAATGGACTCAAGAGATTCAAAGTTACCTAGACTCTCATCAGAAGCAGGAGATGGCAGTGGAGTAGCAGAAACGGTCCCGTGTATCCAGTTAACTTGTTTTCTGTCTATGTCCCGGACATAAACATGCCCGTCCTTATTCTTGGTGACAGTGGGTTCTATAACCCCAGTAGAAGAGGGGGGTGCAAGAACAACTGGTTCCACCATAAGAAGCACAGTAGTAGAGGGTGGTGCAAGAACAACTGGTTCCACCAAAGGAGGCACAAGACTCACTTCACACCAAGGCTCCCCCGGAAATGAGGACGGTGACACCGGCGAGGACAAGAAATAGGACTGGGACTCGAAGAAAGTTACATCCATGGACACAAACCACTTACGAGAAGAAGGGTGGTAACATTTATACCCCTTTTGAGTAGGAGAGTAACCAAGGAAAACACATTTGAGGGAGCGAGGGTCCAACTTACCACGAGAGGGAGAGTGATTATGGACAAAACAAACACAACCAAATATTTTGGGAAGAATAGAAAACAAGGACGGAGAACCGAGGAGGACGCGAAGCGGAGCCTGTTTGTCCAAGACCTGGGTAGGGAGACGATTAATAAGATAGGCAGCGGTGAGAACAGCGTCGCCCCAATAGGGCCGAGGCACATTCATAAAAAAAACACATGCACCAAGCCATGTCAAGAAGATGCCGATTCTTGCGTTCGGCCACCCCATTTTGTTGAGAGGTATTGGTGCAAGAGGTCTGATGGATAATGCCATGAGTAAAGAAATATTGTCCTAACCCAGAATCTATGTATTCCCCGCCATTATCAGAACGAAATATTTTGATAGTGGCCCCAAACTGAGTACAAATCAGCTTATGAAAAGTGCGAAACACAGAGAAAACCTCACTCTTATCTTTCATGAGATACACCCAAGTAGCACGAGAAAAATCATCAATAAATGTAACAAACCAGCGATGACCTTTCACAGACAGAACACGAGAGGGACCCCAAACATCAGAATGTATTAATGAAAAAGGAACGAAGCTTTTATTCAAACTGGGAGCAAAAGAAGCTCTATGTTGTTTTCCAAGTTCACAAGACTCACAAAGAAAGTCAGACACATGATGATTTGCGAAACTAGAAGGAAATAAATGCTTAAGTAAATGAAATGAGGGATGCCCAAGACGCCGATGCCACAGCCATAAATCAGCGGGGGTAGTAGAAGACGTGGAAGAATAAGCAAGTTTGTCCGGTTGATCTAGGAAGTAAAGACCATTTTCTGCACTACCACTGCCAATCGTCCTCCCCGTGACAAGGTCCTGAAAAAGACAATGATCAGAAAAAAACGTCACACTACAATTTAAATCCTGGGTAAGACGACTTAAGGATAACAGATTAACAGAAAACTTGGGAACATGGAGAACAGAAGATAGATGTATGGTAGGAGTGACTTGGACTAAACCTTTTCCAGAAATGGAAGAAACAGTACCATCGGCAATCCTAACTTTGTCCTGACCTGAAGATGGCTTATAGACAGAGAAAAGATCAGAGGAGCCAGACATATAATCTGAGGCACCAGAATCAATAATCCAAGGCAAAGATTTATGACACAGGAAAGCACAAGGAGAAGATGCTAAGTTACCTGAGCGAGCAAAGGACGAGGAAGCGGTACTGAGAGCAGTAGAAGATCGGCGGTCCAACAATTGGCGCAAAGCATCCTCCAGCTCAGTATCAGAAGCTTGGGTAACAGAAGTAGAATTAGAATCAAGGGTATCAACGGCACTAGACTGATGAGCCTGGGAATAGGAACCACGTCCTCTAGATTGGCCTGACCGACCTTCTCGAGAACCAGACCGATCACCTCGACCCCCGGATGGAGTCCCATGAAGCTTCCAACACGTCTCACGAGTATGCCGCGGCTTCTTGCAATAATCACAGAATACAGACTCCTTAGCAGCAGACAGAGGAGGCAGGCTGAGGCCATCTCGAGGAGTAGACAGTAATGCAGAACGGTCAGTAGAGACAGGGGACATCATAGCAGACCGGCGACTCTCCTCATTCTGTACATAGGCAAATGCCTCCTGAAGTGAAGGAAGAGTGTCCATACTCAGAACTTGACCCCTAACTGGATCATACTCCACATTTAGGCCGGCCAAAAATTTAAAGACCCGTTCCCGTGCGATGAACTTCTTGTACCCGACAGAATCAGTAGGGCAAACGGGCTTATAGTCTTCCAGGTGGTCAAGGCGTTTCCAGCCGTTGGTGAGGAAAGTGAAGTACTGAAGAACAGTCTGCTCCCCCTGAAGTGAGTTCTCAATAGAGCGGCGCAACTCAAATGCCTGTGAAAAATTCCCTTTGCGGGAATAGGTAACAGCCACAGCCTCCCAAACGTCCTGGGCAGTCTCCATAGACAAGTAGCCCTCACCAAGTTCTGGAACCATCAAATGGATAAGCCAACTCATAATCAAAGAGTCGGTAATCTCCCATTGGTCATAACCTGAGTCAGTGGTACTAGGTGCCTGTATCCTGCCATCAACATACCCCATCTTCCCTCTGCTCTTCAAAAACATAGTCAAACTTTGAGACCATGCTAGGTAGTTCTGACCATTAAATAGAGAGGTGGTGATTTTCAGACTAGGGTTGGGGTTCTCAGTCATGGTTGTAGATAGAATAGGACTCTCACTCTTTGGTGTTTGAGAAGAAGGGGACACACTGATGGAATCTGTCATAGATACAATACTACTGAACCCGTAACAAAACTAGTGGCAATCACAAACCCGGAAGGTGGTAGTGAGATAACAGGCACAATGACCACTATAAAGACATAACAAAATTAAGAAACCATTTTTTTTGTTTTTTTTTTTTTGTTTGTTTGTTTTTTATATATATATATATATATATATTGATTTATTTATGTATACATGTATTGGTACGGTGTGATATATGTATTTATATATACCAGGCTATATCAGGATATATATATATTTATATATACTAGGGTGTGATACAAAAGAGAGGCTATATCATACCAAACAGTGGACGAGAGTGAGAGTATATCAGAGATCGACGATTGATGAAGGCGACAGAGGAGCTGAGGACGACGAGTGACGAAGACGAGCGACGAGCTAAGGACGACGAGAGCGATGAAGACGAGCGACGAACGGCTGGAGGAGATCGACGAGCTGAGGAGCTGAGACGAAGACGAAGCAGATGATCCAACGGCTGATGAAGACGAAGCGGAGTGACGACGGTGACTGAAGATCGACCCAGCAGATGATCCAACTAGGTACGTTTTGAACCCTAACCCTAGAGGTGTAGCTCTGATACCATGAAGCTTGGGTAACCAGCTTGGGTATGATAGAATATCACCCCCTATTTATAAATGAAGATTAGGGTTTACAAGAAAGACAATTACAAGATGATCCCTGAAGGCATAAAATGATTACAGACCCTAGTGTAACTTTCGGCTAATATAATATGCTAACACTTTCGGCTAATATAATATGCTAACAAAATTATATTTGAGAGTTCAAGAAAAGGATGGCAAACCATAATTGCGGAATCAAAGTGTCCACTTCTGCAATTTGCAGTTTGTTCAGTCAATCTACATTTTTCCTTTCAGTTTGGTTGCCGAGAAACTAGTAAGAAAAGGAGGGCGGAAACCTTTCATCAGTAGGCCCAATGAATCCAACAAACGGTGGTGTGTCAACTGTGTTGCCAATGCAGGAGTAGCATCCTGTTTTGGGTTGGGCATTGCTATTTCGAGGAGAAAATTGTTTTTGTTTTTTTTTGGTAACCAAACCAAACCAAGCCTTAAGTTCCATCAAATGGGGTCAGCAATATGAATCCTTCTTCTCCACTCGGCTCTATCAAAGGCCATTTGGTTAGTCAAATTAAGGAGATTCATATCTCTATTTACTACATTAGCCAACGTCAATCTAGGTTTGCTCCTTCCCCTAACACTTCCCTCTACCGTCATTGTATCGCATCTCTTTACTACTGTCTCTGTTGGTCTCCGTTGTATATGACCAAACCATTTTAATATATTCTCTTTTAGCTTATTTTCTATCAATACTACTCATATCCGTTCACGAATATACTCATTCCTAACTCTGTCTTTTCTAATCTTACTACACATCTACCTTAGCATCCTCATCTCAACAATACTCATCTTATCTAAATGTTGTTTTTAGTTGCCTAACTTTTGTTTTGTTTTCTGTAATTTCAGAAATAAAAATAATGAAAATTTCATAATTGCCTATGATTTTTATTTTTTTCACAAAGAAAGTTTCAAAAAAATTTAGAAAATATCTTTCATATGTATCACACAAAATTTTATTAATTATGATGATAACCAATGAAGGTTTGCAAGCCCAAGTAAACAAGAAACAATGACTAATCACAGCATCCACCTTGTAGATAGGTATAAAATGTAACTAAATCCACCTAAACTCCAATGATTACAGGACTTTCCAAACTGATCCCAGATGTAATTCAATTGAAAATTACAAAAAGGGGAACTGGTTTATACAACTTAAACTGTCTTTGAATGCAGTAAAGATTTTAATTTTATTTAATAGGTTTTGGGGCATATAGTTTACATCAACGCAATGTATGTTTCTATCAAGCATTTAACAGAGTAATGGTGATTTCATTGGCCGAAACTGTTGCATCCTTGCTTGACAAACAACCAGCCTCATGAACATTTCTTTTAGTAAAGAAGCCAGGCCGTTTGACCTGAAGCAATGCAACTTCACTACCCAACATCAGAACCACAGATGACATGCTTGGCCTATCCTCTAGACATTGTTGCACACATAAAAGACCCACATGGATTGATCGCAACACTTCATTTAGGTAGCATGAGTCTCATAGAGTCTCATCAATCAATTCCAATGACCTACCTTCTTTATAGAGTATCCATGCCTGAACAATCCATTACAATATTAACAATACTTCTTGGAAAACATACATATGCAACAATAGCTTTAAGCTTCGTACACTTACATGCCCAAGCAGGTTGAGGCGGTGACCTGGATGATAGAAACCTCTGTTTCTCTTCCCACTCACAATCTCTAGCACCAAAACACCAAAGCTGAATACATCAGATTTTATTGAAAATTGCCCATCTACTGCATACTCTGGAGCTATGTAGCCACTGCAGAGAAACGCTGAATGAAGAACCAGATTTTGAAGCAATATAAGGGGATTAGACAAAACATGTTATGGAGATTCTTACCGTGTTCCAACCACTATGTTTGTATTTGCTTATGTCTCATTTCCTCCTAAACTTCTAACCACTCCGAAGTCAGATATTTTTTGGTTCATGTCAATATCCAACAAAATATTACTAGCTTTGAGATCTCTATGAATAATTCTCAGTCTGGAATCTTGATGAAGATATAAAAGTCCCCGAGCAATCCCATTAATAATGTGGAAGCCCTTTGACCACTCTAGTAATGCGCTTCGGGTTTGATCTGGATTTTTTTGGGTCTGATTTAGTCCTTGCTCTTGCTAATTTTGGTCCCATTACCAAATAATTCAAAAGGTTTTTATGGAACAAAAAGTATAAAAAAGAAAAAAAGAAAGAAAGAAAGATTGTTCGTTGTTCCAAGGGTGGAAGAGATGTGCTATACCAAAAATTGAAGTATTATAGTTTCAAGAAAGCCATACCAAAAATAAAGAAGTCTAGACTTTTGTTGGGCATGTATTCATAGATCAACATCTTTTCTTCTCCTTGAATGCAACATCCTAGAAGCTTCACGAGATTTCGATGCTGAAGTTTAGCAATACAGATGACTTCATTCTTAAACTCATCAAGTCCTTGGCTAGAATTCTTTGAGAGCCGCTTCACAGCTATTTCTTGTCCTCCTTCTATTATGCCCTGGGAATTACCAATATAATTTATAGAATGTTCTTCCCTTAGAACTTAAAAGAAACCATTTTTTTTTCCCGTTCTTATTATTTATATCTTTTACTTTTTTGTGTGTTGCTCTGGCTGACATTGGTCCTACAGGAACAGTCATGATCGGTGATTTATGTAACAACATTACCAAACACATACTTCAAAGACATAATTACACAAATTTATAAAGTTTCATATGTGAGAAAAGATGAAGGAAAAATATACTATGCGATGCCAAATAACACCTAGGTTCTGTGATAAGGAAAGGGTAGATAATGTATTACTTTGCATGAGTGAGTGTGGACATGTGGAGGGCAATTACAAAGTTAGAACTTCTCTACAAGATTTTAAAGGCCAGTCTCAATAATTTTTCACACATAAATATATAAATTATTATTTGCTACATAGAATATTCAACTAGAATAAACAATCATTTTTCCATATTTTTCATGTAGAAATACTTAACTAGATAATGACATTTTTGAAATAAATGCTCATCGATAGGTATTTTGATTTGAAATGATAAAATTCAAATCAACCACATCATTTGTATAGCTTTTCAATATAATTTGTGTGCATTTATGCCATTACTCAAAAAAATTAAAAAAATAAAAATAAATAGAAACAAGAAACGGAGTACCAACCTATAACTGAATAGCCATTCAAAAAAGCGAAAAAAATGAAAGAGTAGCCGTCTAAATAACCTTGTTGGTGAACCAATTTCCTGCTTTTGAATAATGATGATGTTAGTTCATTAAGAACAATACCTACTCAATTTCTTTTTTTTAACAAGAACCTGTACCGGTGTTTAATTTTCTTATTTTATAGAGAGAAGCAATTAATTATTTACCCTTCTTATCTTATGCTGCAATATTCAGAAGAAGGATTACTATTTCCCTTATTTGTGGACATATAGGCCATTTAGAATCAGTAGCATGATAAGGTAGAATAGATTCTGAAGGAGTACAACAATTTTAGGTTTTATTTAGGCTTCATTTATGAGTGAATTTGAAATGAAAAATAATTAAAGTTAAAATTTACAAAATCGTAGGCAAGTTAATTATTGGACGTAGATGATAATTAGAAAGTGTAGGATTGAACAAAAGATAACTTGGAAGAACTAAAAAGAAAGAAAGAACTCACTAGAAAGCAAGCTACTTTCGAAACCTTGAATTAATACCTGGTCCGAACCGGATAGAAAATTCATTACCAATTTTATTAAGATCCTTGTTTGAGTAGAATAAAATGGAAGGATTTCAAATAACTATATTCAATATCAAGTTGGTTATAGATTGCACAAGTGCGTTTTTACATTGTTACCTTGTAAACAGGTCCAAATCCACCCTCTCCAAGCTTGTTGTCGATTGAAAAGTTATTTGCGGAATTAGCTATTACCGCTAAGTCAAACAATGGTAACTCTAGATCTTCCTTCTGGCTTTTGTCATTGTAACCTCGTTCAGAGTTGTGCATTAGATTTCCTGTAATGCAGGGACGAAGTGGATGCAAATGAGATGAGTAGATCTAACAAAGTAATATACCAATACCAGGAAGAACACATCAACACATAATTACAGAATATATATATCTGAGTGTGCATATGTTTTATTTTTTCCTTCTAAATTAAGTTTACCATAATAACTCATCTCACATACCTTCTCTATTCAGCTGTAAATTCTTCTTCTTTTTTCTGAGATACAAGGTTATGCTCATACCCAGCAGAAGAAGTCCAAATAATACTGCCAAGATCACTCCGACTATCTCTTTTTTCTTGCCACTGAAGCCAACTTGTTGAACTGTTGAATCCTCAATTAAAGTAATGGTTAATTCATTCAGGTAATACAACCATGAGAGCACAAACATATGTATAATGTCAATTGCTATATATATAATTAGAAAATAAGTAACAAACACATTCAACCAAGGCTAGTAACATAATGAGGTCAAGCCAGGCTTTAGTAGATTCTGTGATGCAGTCACTTTTTACCATGATTGGTATTAAGGAAAGCTGCATTTGAAGGAGAAACCTGCCCTTAATTTATGAACATTGCTATACACTCGGTAGAAGAGGTTATCAATTTTTCAAAGTGCTAGGGGCTCTGCAAGTGGCCAAGTTGTAGTTGCTGCCTCTTGATTTTACAACTGCTTTGTCAGAAAGTTTGCAAGCCTGGTTTACTTTAATTTATACCCTTCACAGTTAAACCGAAGATACAACTTAGGAATAGAACTTTATCTCTACTTCTGATTCTAGATTTTCCCCTATGAAGTCTTCTCCCAACTGCAGCTGAGTGCACTTTATATGGGTGGTGTCATGGTATGGTGGTGTGTGTAGCGGCAAAAATTAACATGTGGGGCAGAAAATTCAGTGCAGTCATGTGTTCTAATGGCATGCGGTCGTGTGGTTACTTTGTGATGTAACTTGAAAAAATCACACAAGGAAAAAAATTTGCAGTCTATTTATTTCACTAAAACACAAATTTTAGATACAATAGATAATAATTTCAGGGATGAAGAGACACAAGAGGGGAGAAACCAAAGAAGTCCACTAGGGGCCTTGAATTTACAAGGAGAATATAGGGGAGAAAGAAAAGGGGGGAAACCCTAGAGTTCACCAAGGGGCTTGAATCCACAAGCACAAGGGGAAAGAAGGGGGAAGGATACATGGAGCCACAACTCTAATAAACCCAAGGGTTACTCACATATTGACCCTGTCTCAACTGACCTAATTGAGCCATATTTATAAAGTCTTCAAAACCTAAAAATGCAAAATTACCAAGATAATCCTCGCACAAAAATACAATAACAAATAAGGCCATCATAATTTTCCCAATAGACCACATCACATTGCTGCCTCTACTTTTCCTTAATAACGGTCACATGCCTCGCTATTATTAGATGGGCACATGGCCAAGTGGTGTTCCCAGTGCACCAAATAACTGTTCGTGTAGCGGGGATTGCAATAGAGAGTCTTGATATATTCTGTATATGTGGCAGCCAAAAGCTCTGGCACTTGGCAGTGAAGGTAGTGCCTGAAAGGTGCATGAACCTATTTTGGGATAGAATTGATGATGAATCGTATGATTCACGATTCGATTCACATTTTACGATTCATGCGATTCTTAAAACTATTCACTGTGTTTGGTTTGAGTTTTCTGGATTAAGTTTTTTGAAAATTGACTTTTTTGGTTTTTGTGTTTTTTTGTTTTTAGTGAATATTTTTTAAATTTTAAACATTTTTTTTACTTTTTTAGATGCACCTTACTTAAATGTACCTAAAAAGTAAAAAAATTGTGAAAAAATATTTTAAAAAATTAATAAATACATAAAAATACAAAAAATGTACTGAATTCTTGTATTTTTTTTTGTATTTTTGGTATTTAGTGAATTTTTAAAAGATTTTTTTTACAATTTTTTTACTTTTTAGGTGTATTTATGTTAGGTGTGTCTAAAAAGTAAAAAAATTACTTAAAATATTAAAAAAATTCCGTAAAAACAAAAAAAACACGGAAAACAAGAAAGTAGAATTTTCTGAAAAGTGTTTTGGAAAACTGGAAACCAAGCAAGGTGATCGGGTTTGATAGATTCCGACCCCTTCTTACCTCTTTTGACAAAAATGAAAATTAAAAGATTAAAATGACATAAAACGCATACTAAAAGAACCATACATATATTTTGTCCTAAAATATAATCAAATTTTATAAGCATCATCATTTGTATGCCTGTAAAATCACTAATGTATGTGTTTGGCAGTCAAAGAGAGCATCATTTAGTTATAATGTAAAACCACTAATCTATGTGTTTGGTATGAATTCTTACCCAACTCAGAGGAAGCCATCCTTATGTAAATGTCTTGCCCATTTTCACTGAACTCTCTCACATCAATCAATGCATCAAACCAAAGCAAGCAGCCACTTCCACCTCCTCGTATGTCTAAATTTGTGTAAGCCGTACAAGAGCAGTTTTTCAAGCATACCATCTTACATTCCCTTAAGGTCATGCTCTTGTTAAACCAGGAATATCTTGTGTCTGGCATTTTATAATGTGAATACTTGAGAAATCCATCTCCGTTATGGCAATCCAATGGTGTCCTCTGAACACACCCATCAGACCAATCTCCATTTTCCCAATCCTTCGGATATTTGGGCACAAAGCTACTCAAACAACAGCATACTGGTATGTTTTCAATGTTACAGCTACCATATGGACCACACCGTTCATAATAATCACAATTATCTGTCGGTGTAGTCAGGTAAAGGACCCATTCCTGGGTTCGATCAATCCATGTCAAGCGCTGCATAATGCCATTATGACTCAGAGAAAACCTTGAAACAACTGAGTTGTTAATGAGTTCATAACCATAAAACACCTCCTCCTTGGTGAAAACCAATCCATATGTGTAGATGGAATTTGGTTTAAGGTTTGGTCTTCCACTGAATCTGAGACCATTCCATGGCCCAGTTCGGTACAGCTCAATGGAACCATTGCTCAGAATAAGTTGCGGATATCCTTGGGGATCACACCAAAATGCAAAATCACCTTGACCTGGATCATCAGAGCTTTTCCATGATGAAAGGTGCCGCTCTAGTCCACTTACAAAGTTTTTTCCAAGTTTCATGCCTGGTAAAAGAGTATCACATGGATGATCAAAACTTTGCCAGAGAAAATGCTCTGGGTTGTCATCATTGGCATCTCTCACAACAAGATTTCCTGACTCTAAAAGTTGACCAATAGGATCCTGTACTGTGGATCTTGTCACATTGGCAGACCAAATGATACTGCCGGTACCATTGAGAAGGGCCACAATTCCAGGGTCGATTACCTTCAAGACACCTGATGAATCGATGAGTGGGATTTCTCTGTTGGCGACCCATACAACAGTCCTAGAAGATATTTTCTTGTACCATATTCCCAAGTATTGATTCTGGGAATTGCCCGGTCTGAAAAATCCCATCTCAAAGCTCCCACCAATTGAAACTATGGTCTGGCTGCCTGTAATGAATTGGATTTTAGTTATTATGTCTACTGCACTGGACATTATTAAGATGGAAAATAAAGAGGCAGACAAAAAAGAAAGTTTGAGGCCTTCCATTGATGGTCTAATGTCCAATTCACGGGATTTTTTTCCATTATTTATTCCATTTATAAATGAACACTCAGGAATTCTTACAGCACAGTGATTCCTCAGTTGGATTTGGAGTCAACAAAGAAGGCATGGAATTCCATGGTCAGTCAATGCTAATTCCACAGACATTATTTGGAGCAAGTCTTCCTTTCCCCTCACTGGGTCATTCATTGCAATAAGTCTTCATTTCCCCCTCGTTGGGGCATTATTTAAAAAAGCATTAGAAAAGCATACTTTCTAAATTTTAAATGTACCTTTCAGTGGGAACTTGGGACAACCAGATATTGGGAATCTTTGATAATAAAATTCATGGACCAACATAATTTTGTCCCCTTCTTTTGGTTGTCCATTTTTTATTGGGTAAATGCCCTGATGTCTTCTCTGATGGGGTGTGACAAAGCTGTTATCACTGAAACTGAAGAAGTTTCAAACACATCTATTTGTTAGGAGAAAACAAAAGAATGAAAAGAATTATTTGGCTTGCCCATGAATGAGGTAGAGGCCATGTATATATAATAGATTCATGATACAATTTAGGAAACGACATAAATAAGAAAACAATACTAAATCAGTGATTGACACAATCACAGATTATATACATAATACTAAAAATAAAAAGATTCTATGTACTCTAATTTCTATATTCAACACTCCCTCTCAAGCTGATGTGAAGATATTCAATAATTGCAGCTTGCCAATGGATGATTAGGAGAAGCCGGAAAAAAGTCAACGGCTAGTCCAAATAAATGCTACCGAACAAATCTGGTAGTCCACTAAATAAAAAAATCCAAAAAGTGCTTAATATATCAGCACCACACTTAGAAAGGAAAAAAAAAAAAAAAAACAGGAACTGAATTGCCCTAGAAGAGCTGCCAAAGCATTTATGATAAGGAAACACCCTGATTTGCAACCAACAAGACCCTGGTCGGCATCGGAGGCCGGAGCTAATGCCAGGAGATGATTTATGGTTGTGTCGAACCGTTGTAGAAATTGGTCAGAACTAATGTCGGGACAGTTTAAGGTCATGTTGGACAGTTGTAGGAACTGACCAGAATTAATGTCGAGACAATTTAAAGGGGTCTGTTGTAGAAACTAACCGGAATCCATGTCGAGACAGTTTAAAGGGGTCATGCCGAACTGATGTAGAGAACTGGATGTTGAACTAGCAAGCGTGGCACATACATAACTTATGACGTGGTGTTGAACGATGAAGGCAACAAATGACTGAGTTCGCCAAGGGGCGGCTTTATTAAAAAATGCGCCAGGGGGCGGCTTTGGTGGTGCGCTAGAGGGGGTGACTTTAGTTGTACGCCAGATGGGGCGGCTTAGGTGGTTCACATGGTATATCACCATGGTTACCATGATATAGGTATAATACCCCCTCTCAAACTCAAATAGGTTTGAAGATAGAAACCTATTTGAGGTTGAAATAGAGGGAAAGACAAAGTGGAACAGAAATACACAAAAAAAAATGGATTGCGAGTAAAAAAAAATTATGACAGAAATATTTGGGATAGGAATAAACTAGTGGATAGAGGAAGAGATTACCATGAAGTGATACTGAAAGAAAATATGGCAGTGAAATGGGTTGAGGTCTGGCGGGCGGCCAAAGTAAGGTTGTCGCCTGCCGGTGAAGCAAAATTACTAGGTACTTAACCTAACTCTGATACCAAAAAAAATAAAAAAGAATTATTTGGCTTACCCATGAAGAAGGTAGATGCCATGTATATATAATAGATTCATGATACAATTTAGGAAACGATATAAATAAGGAAACAATACTAAATCAGTGATTGACACAATCACAGATTATATACATAATACTAAAATTAAAAACATTCTATATACTCTAATTTCTATATTCAACAAAAACAAACTTAGGAAATGATGAGACTATCATTCCCTTTTTATATTGATAATATATAGCTCACAACGGAAGCCTTAAGGCATAAATAAGGAAAAATACATAATAAGAAAATAACGGCTAATGATAGTTAAATAGAATAAGCAATACATATTATCTAAGATATTATTCTAGGGGGGAATTACATCCTAATGGGAGAAAAAAAAATATTTACACAAACATAGAAGTGTGTAAGTGACACTTGCACCCCTACAACCTTTCACTTGCACCCCATCACAAAGCCACTTGCACCCCATCACAAAGCCACTTGCACCCTACATTTTTTTGTAATTTTTTTGTCTATCCCACTGTTTTGAAATTCTCCCTTATTCTAACATTTACCCTCAAGCTAGTGCGAAGATATCTCTCATGCCTAGCTTGCCAAATACATCATGGAATGGTTTGCTCCCAATTTCCTTGATGAAAATATCTGTCAGCTGTTCACCCAAATTCACAAAAGGAGTACATATAGTGCCACTGGTGAGTTTCTCCTTGATGAAGTGACGATCAATCTCAACATGTTTTTTGCGGTCATGTTGAACTGGATTGTGAGCTATGTTAATAGTAGCCTTAATGTCACAATATAGTCGCATGAAGTCTATCTGACCAATGCCCAGATCACTTAGCAGCAACTTGATCCACAAAAGCTCGCATACACCTTGTGTCATGACTCTAAATTCTACCTCTACACTTGACCAAGCTATTGCATTCTGTTTTTTACTTCTCCAAGTAACCGAATTTCCCCCAACGAGGGTGCAATATCCAGATGTGGACCTTCTATCAGTTACTAATCCTGCCCAATCAGCATCTGTATAAGCTTCCACACGAAGATTATCATGTTTGGCAAAATAGAGACCCTTTCCAGGAGAAGATTTTAAGTACCTAAGAATCCGCATCACCGTGGCCAAGTGTGTGTGTCTCATGAGGAGCATACATGAACTAGCTAACCACACGAACCGTAATAGCAATATCAGGACGAGAATGGAATAAATAAATGAGCTTCCCCACTAGTCTCTGATAAATCCCCTGTCAACAGCAACTTCTCCACCATCATCACTAAGTTTTTGATTTGGCTCTAGAGGTGTGTCGCAAGTTTTACTCCCAAGCATCCTAGTTTCTTTCAACAGGTCAAGAATATATTTCCTCTGGCAAATGAAAATCTCACCCTTGGACCTAGCAACCTCAATACCCAGGAATAATTCAGATTCCCCAAATCTTTTATTTCAAACTCGCTTACTAAATATTGTTTCAACTAGGGAATTTCCTCAATAACATCTCCTATAAGAATTATGTCATCCACATATACAATGTGGGTGATTGTCTTACCATGAGAGGAATGTTTAACAAACAAAGTCTGATCAGCCTTACGCTATTTGAAGCCATAATTGAGCATTGCCTGAGTAAATCTCTCAAACCAAACCCTTGAAGATTGTTTGAGACCATATAAAGACTTCTTAAGCCCGTATACTTTACCCTCTGCCTGATGATCCTCAAACCCAAGAGAAATGTCCATATACACATCTTTTAGATCACTATGTAAGAAAGCATTCTTCACATCAAACTGGTGAAGTGGCCAAACTAGATTAGTTGCAAGAGAGAGGAGTACCTTGATTGAATTCATCTTAGCCATGGTGCAAATGTCTATTGATAATTTACTCTATAAGTCTAAGTAAAGCCTTTTGCCACAAGTCAAGCTTTGTAACGCTCAATTGAACCATCCGCTTTGTGCTTCACAGTATTCACCCACTTACACCCCACAGGTCGTTTGCCTTTAGGAAACTCAGTCAATTCCCAAGTGTCATTCTTACGAAGTGCTCTCATTTCTTCTATCATGGCATGTTTCCACTCAGGAGCAGCAAGAGCATCCTGAAAATGATTGGAAATACCAACAAAAGAAACTTTGGACACAAAGGCTCTATAAGAAGGAGACAAATTAGAGTATGATACAAAGTTAGAGATAAGATATTTAGTACAGGACCTCACACCCTTCTGTTTAGAAATAGGAACATCAAGATTAGAATACTCAGGAATATCAAGGGTTTCAGAGTTACCTGGACTCTCATTAGAAGAAGGAGATAACAGTGGTGGATCAAAAGTGGTCTCTTGTATCCAAGTAGTTTTCTGTCTGTCTTTGTCTCTAACATAGACTTTCCCTTCCATGAGAACATTAGATTCCTTATTGCCCACAATAGCTGGTTCATGTTCTACATCCTCACCACCAGTAATGATCCAGGAACTGAAAATCTAGGAATCTCTTCACATCAAGGCTCCCCCTGAAGGGATGACTGGGACACCGAAGAGGACAAGAAGTAGGATTGAGACTCAAAGAAGGTGACATCTATGGAAAAACTACTTACGAGACGGAGGATAATAACACTTATAGCCCTTTTAAGTAGGTGAATAACCCAGAAAGACACATTTAATAGAACGAGGATCCAACTTACCACGAGTAGGGGAATGGTTGTGGACAAAGCAAACACACCCAAAGGTTTTAGGAGGAATGGAAAACCCAGACTCAGAATCTAAGAACACCTAAAGGGGAGCTTATTTGTGCAACACTTGGGTAGGAAGACGATTGAAGAGATAGGCAGTGATGAGAACTACTTCTCCCCAGTAAGACCAAGACACCTACATAAAAATGATCATGCAACGAGCCATATCAAGAAGATGATGATTCTTGCACTCAGTAACCCCATTTTGTTGAGGGGTGTTGGTGCAAGATGTCTAATGAATAATGCCATTGGTGGAAAAATAGCTCGCTAGACCAGAATCAATGCACTCACTCCCATTATCATATCATAATATTTTGGCAACCGCACCAAATTGAGTACAAATCATTTGGTGAAAATTGTGAAACACAAAAAAAACCTCACTTTTGTCTTTCATAAGATACATCCAGATAGTACGAGAAAAATCATTTATTAGCTGAGGTGGTAGTGGTTGTTTGATGTGGTTTAAGGATTTGATTGATACCTGGCAGAGCCTCCAAGACAATAGTGACGAAGATATCTACATACACTTGCCAGCTTCAACAATAGGTTAATGCATGGCTGTGATCTACTAGGTTTCTCTTAACCTTCTAAACTCCTCAATTCTTCAGCCCTTAGTTGGAATGCGAATCATTTTGGTATTCTCTGTTTCAGAATTTACCTAGTACTTCAGTTCTTGATATTCTCTGTTTCAGATTCAATTCATTATTCAAATAATAAGAAAAGACTTGTGAAGATCTTACTGCTATCAGCAACTTTAGGAATCCTTACCTTGGACACAGTATGTGGGTGCATAATAATGAAGATAAAAGCAAAGAGAAGAGGTAAGCGTTCTTATCCACTAAATATTCTTGTAATAATCGTTTCTAAGTTAAAGCATAGATCCCAAGCATTAAACTATTACATAAAAATCATGCATAAAGCATTTCACCAAAAAAAAAAAAAGGTTAACCCGACTAGCCCTGTTAATAGCTCTAAAAGGGAAGAAAGAAGGCTTGGAATTACCTTTATTTGATTGCACTGTGAGAATATTATGTAATTATCGAAATATATCAATTAGGTTGATTGTGAATATTCGATTGATTGTAGATTGATTGTATAGGGTTATTTCCTATTATAGATTAGGTTTAGGATTGCTATAAATATTGGTTGTAATCTTTGTATTACGAACAATTGAATATACAAGTTTATTCAGAAACTTACATGATATCAAAGCCGTCTCTGACCCAAAACCCTAGAAGTCGATAGCTTCTTCTCTTTCTGTGTTTGTCTGGTTCGACTATAGGCTTCGTTCGTGGTTCCCTCTTGTTCGCGACACTCAGCCTCTGCCTTGCGAACCATTCGCAACTGACTACCTCTGCCTCATGACTCATCTGAGTTCGATTCTGCCTCAGCTTCGTGCCCTCTGGTTTTCTAGTTTGTGATCAGTTATAGTCGTGACGCATCTGGCCGTCACTTCACTGACTCGCGTGGGTGACCCATCGCGATTAACTCTGTTTCTCTCTGGTCCTCTGTTTTGAAACTTCTGGTTCTCTGGAAGCTTTGTTATTTGGTTGCTTCGTCTCTCTCATTTGACCTATCTAGGTCGTTCGTTTGACCTATCTGACTATTTCATCTGGATCGACTAGGTTGAGAGACCGAAGATTCAATCGCGAAGCTTCTCTATAACGATTTCGCTCTCTCCATGGTTCTCTAATTTCGTGGGTCTCGATATCTCTTCTTGTTGGGTCTCGACTTTTCTGGTATTTGACCCATATCTCTCTCTCTCTCTCTCTAAGGTTGGGTCTCGACTTCTCTGGTATTTGACCCATCTGATATTAGTTTACTGACATTACATTTAGACCCAATACTCTTATGGTTATTACGCTGTGGTTTTGGATTTAGGATTTATTACACTTGAACCCTTTAGTTTTCTGGTTATTATGATGTCTCTGGCTTCTGATGAGTGCGCCTTCTGCCATCAGAGGGGCCATTGGAAGTACAACTATCCCAAGAAGGAACGTCTGCCTACCTCATTTTTTCAGCAGTCTTATAACCAATTATGGGCTCCTCCCACTGATTATATTGCATCTACTCCGGCTCCTGATCCTGACCTAGCTTCCTTGAGTGCTCAAATCAGTCAGTTTCAGCATATACTGTCTACCTCCCAACCATCCTCGTCTGCCTCCATTGTTTTCTCTCTTCATTCAGGTTTGCTTAGGTTTTCTTCAGGTATTTCCTCGTCTGTCTGGATTTTTGACTCTGGTGCGTCTCATCATATGACTCTTAATCTCCCCTTACTTCAAAATTGTACTCCTCATCCTTTGCCTATTATTATCAATGCTACTAATGGGTCTCGTATGTCTGTTATATCTGTTGGGTCTGTCCTACCATCTGCTATGTTTGTTGTCTCTATTCCATCTGTCTTTTGTATTCCTCAATTATCTGTCAGTTTATTATCTATCTGTCAGCTTAATGCCTTTGGTTTTTATGTTATCTTTTTTTCATCTATCTGTTTTATGCAGGATCAGATGTCTAAGCAGCAGATTAGGACCGGCCATAGAGTTGAAGGCCTCTATGTGGTAAAGAGCTTGCATTTGCCTTTGGCAACCTCTTCGACTGCCTTTTGCTCTTTTCAGTTAGATTCTCTGTCTAGTCCTTTCTATTTGTGGCATTCTAGATTAAGGCATTTGTCTATTGATCGCTTACAGTCTTTAGTTCAGTCGGGTATCTTGAGTAAAGTTTCTCCTAGTGAACTTACTGAATGTCGGGGTTGTAAACTTGCCAAAATAACAGCCTTACCTTTTCATAAAAGTACTTCTATATCTGATACATCATTTTCTTTAGTTCATACTAATGTTTGAGGCCTTTCTCCTATTCTCACCAAAGGAGGTTCTGCATACGATGTGTCATTTGTTGATGACGGCACCTGTTACACTTGGGTTTATCTTATGACTCATAAGTCTGACTTCTACCAGATATACCGTACTTTCCAATCTATGGTCACTACACAGTTTGGGTCTACTATTAAATTGTTGCGGTCTGATTTGGGCGGGGAATAGTTTAAAATTGAATTCTATGAATACTTGGCCAAATTGGGTACCATTCACCAAACTTCTTGTACCGATACACCTACCCAAAATGGCCGAGCTGAGCGTAAACACCGTCATCTTCTTGAGATAGCTAGGTCTCTCCTTCTCTCTGCCTCCGTTCCAACTCCGTTTTCGGATGAGGTAGTTCTTACTGTTGCTTTTCTTCTCAACCGTATGCCTACCCTCCTTCTTTCTGGTCGGTCTCCTTATGAGGTTCTGTTTTCCCAACTTCCTAATTACTCCCTTCTTCATGTGTTTAGGTCTGCTTGCTTAGTCCTTTTACCCCGTAAAGATATGACTAAACTTAGTGCCCGGTCTGTCCTATGTGTCTTTTTAGGTTATAGTCTCACTCAGAAAGGTTATCGCTGTTATGACCCTGTTTCCCGTCGCCTTTATGTCTCCCGCCATGTTGCCTTTCTCAAACTTCTACCTCACTTTCAGCTTCCTTCTCTCACCGTCCCAATTTCCAAAGAGGATTTGGTTCATATTGATTCATTTCCTTCTGAGGTCCCGTCTGATGAGTACATCTCCATTGTTCCTCCTGAGCTTGTTCCATCTTTTCCTCCTGTTTCACCTTTGGTTGCTTCTCCTCCTTCTGCTTCTTCTCCTCCTCCATTGTTAGTTTATTCTCGTTGCAAGGCTCCTCCTCCACCAATTGTCTCTGCCCCTGCTGTTGATCCTCTTGCTTCTGACGACTCTGATCCTGCTGCACACCAATATCCTACTCAAGCATGCCATCCTCCAAACAGGTTGGGTTGGTTTAATACATGTTTTTTTACTTCTTATCATACTTTTTTGTCTGCTATTCATTCTTTTTCAGAACCTCAATCTTACAAGGAGGCCTATCAGGATCCCCATTGGATTCAAGCTATGAAGGATGAGTTGTCTGCTTTACAGAAAACTAGTACTTGGGAATTGTTTCCTTTGTCTGCTGGTAAGAATTTGATTGGTTGTAAATGGGTCTACAAAGTCAAGACTCATTCTGATGGTTCTCTTGAGCGCTACAAAGCTCGTTTGGTTGCCAAAGGTTTCACAGAAGTATGGTATTGGTTATGAGGAGACCTTTGCTCCTGTTGCCAAGATGACTATTGTTTGTACTTTGATCTCTGTCGCCGTTGTTCATTCTTGGCCTCTTTATCAGATGGATGTTAAGAATGTTTTTCTTAATGGCCATTTCACCGAGGAGGTTTACATGCGTCCTCCCCCTAGCCTTCACCATTCCTCTAGACAGGTTTGTCGCCTTCAGCGTGCTCTGTATGGTCTGAAGCAGTCTTCTTGTGCTTGGTATGATCGTTTTCAGACTGTTGTTACTGCACTTGGGTTTCATCCTTGTGCTCAGGATTTTGTTTTATTTCTTCTCCACACCTTTACTAGATTGGTTGCCTTATTATTGTATATAGATGATATGATCATCACTGGTTCTGACTCTTCTGCTATCTCTGAGGTCAGGTAGCATCTTTTTCGCACTTTTGAAATGAAGGATCTGGGCCCCTTGCGTTATTTTCTTGGTACTGAGGTAGTTTTTCTCCCAAGGGCTACTTTCTCTCTCAGGCCAAGTATGCCAATGATGTTATTTATCGTGCCGTTCTTACTGACACTAAGATTTCTGATACCCCCATTGAGCTTAATGTGAAGCTCACCCCTATTGATGGTGTTCTTCTAGATGATCCTACTTTATATTGAGAGCTCGTGGGTTGCTTTGTCTATCTGACGGTTACTCGCCCTGATCTTGCCTATGATGTTCATGTGATTAGTCAGTTCGTTTCTTCTCCTCGTTCTACACATTGGGCTGCTTTGGTTCAGATTCTTTGCTATCTCCGGGATATTATTGTGAGAATATAGAATATATAAATATATATTATTCTGTGTTTTGTACAAATTAGAGTCCTATTAGAGGCATGATTATGATTGTGTTAGAGTCCTGTTAGAGATATAATTGTATTTTTGGTTTAGGATTTAGGGCTATATAATCTAAGGTCTGATTGTAATCTTTAACACATTGAATATACAAGATACAAAAAAGCTTTCAGGAATCTTACATGGTATCAGAGCCACTCTGAACTGAAACCCTAGAAGCTGTCCATTGTCTCTCGGAAATCAACCCACTGGTTTTATCTCTCTGAGTCGCAGGTCGTGACTCGCTCTTCTTCTTTTGTGTTCGTCTAGTTCGAGTGAAGGTCCTGAGTTGTCCTTTGTCTGGTCATCTGGTTCGTCTCTCAGGTTCTCTGCCGCACGAGTCATTCGCGAAAACCCTAGCCTTTGGTTCGTGATCTTTCTGGTTCGTGATCTATCACTGGACTTGTGAAGTTGAGCCGTCGTCATCGCTGGTTCTCTCCTACTTCGATTCACACGATCGAAGAGCTGTCTACCCTTGTTCCTCTCAATTTGCTTCAACTTCGGCCCTTTACTCTATGTCGGCTGCTCCAGAGTAGACTTCGACTCTTGTCTCTCTCTGTCTCTTTCTCTATGTGGTTCGAAGTTGACCCACCTGGTTATGAAATTACCTAGTTCTCTTTTATTCTTATTTGGACCAAACAAGTTCCTTGTTATTATAGTTTGACCGCTCATATTTTGATTATTACACTTGAACCCCTAGTTTGGCTACTTTATTTTATTACACTTTAACCTCTCAATTTTCTAGTTATTACGATGTCTCTGGCTTTTGATGAGTGTGCCTTCTACTATCAGAAGGGCCATTGGAAATACCACTGTCCCAAGAAGGGACGTCAGCCTGCCTCATTTTTTCAGCAATCTCAAAACCACTTCCGAGCTCCTCTCACTGCGTATGTTGCATCTGCTCCAACTCCTGATCTTGACTTGGCTTCCTTGACTGCTCAGATTAGTCAAATTCAGCATATATTGTCTACCTCTCAGCCATCTCCATTTGTTTCCGTTGTTTCATCTCTTTATTCAGGTTTGCTTGGGTCTTCTTCAGGTATCTCTTCGTCTGTCTGGCTTTTTGACTCTGGTGCCTCTCATCACATGACTCCCCATCTCTCCTTACTTCACAATTGTACTCCTCCTCCCTTTCCTATTACTGTCAATGCGGCTAATGGATCTGGTATGTCTGTTGTATTTGTTGGGTCTGTCCTACCGTCTGCTATGTCTGTTGTCTCTATTCCATCTGTCCTTTATGTTCCTCAGTTATCTGTCAGTTTATTATATATCAGTCAGCTTGATGCCGCTGGTTTTGATGTTATCTTTTCTTCTGCTATCTGTTCTGTACAGGATCGAATGTCTAAGCAGAAGATTGGGACCGGCCATAGAAATGGAGACCTTTATGTGGTGGAGAGCTTGCATCTGCCTATAGCAACCTCTTTGACTGCCTTTTCCTCTTTTCAGTTAGATTCTCTGTCTAGTCCTTTTTACTTATGGCATTCTCGATTAGGGCATTTGTCTGCTGACCGCTTACGGTCTTTAGCTCAGTCAGGTATTTTGGGTAAAGTTTCTCCTAGTGAACTTACTGAATGTCGGGGGTGTAAACTTGCCAAAATGACAACCTTACATTTTCGTAAAAGTATTTCTATATCTGATACACCGTTTTCTTTAGTTCATACTGATGTTTGGGGTCCTTCTCCTGTTCTCACCAAAGGGGGTTCTGCATACTATGTGTCATTTGTTGATGACTGCACCCGTTACACTTGGGTTTATCTTATGACTCATAAGTCCGATTTCTATCAGCTATACCGTACCTTTCAATCTATGATTACTACTTAGTTTGGGTCTACAATTAAAGTGTTACGGTCTGACTTGGGTGGGGAATATTTTAAAAATGAGTTTTGAGAGTATTTGGCCAATTTGGGTACCATTCACCAAACTTCCTGTACAGATACACCTGTCCAAAATGGTCGAGCCGAGCGTAAACACCGTCATCTTCTTGAGACCGCTAGGTCTCTTCTTCTCTCTGCCTCAGTTCCGGCTCCATTCTGGGGAGACGCAGTTCTTACTGCTACTTTTCTTCTCAACCGCATGCCTACTCCCCTTCTTTCTGGTCGGTCTCCTTATGAGGCTTTGTTCTCCCAAATTCCTAACTATTCCCTCCTTCGTGTGTTTGGGTCTGCCTGTTTTGTTCTTCTTCCCCGCAAAGATAGGACCAAACTTAGTGTCCGATCTGTCCTATGCCTTTTTAGGCTATAGTCCTACTCAGAAAGGTTATCAGTGTTATGATCCTGTTTCTCGTCGCCTTTATGTCTCCCGCCATGTTGCCTTTCTCGAATGTCTATCTTACTTTCAGCTTCCTCCTCTCACCGTCCCAGTTTCCAAAGAGGATTTGGTTCATATTGATCCATTTCCTTCTGAGGTCCCATCCGATGAGTACATCTCCACAGTTCTTCCTAAGCTTATTCCATCTTCTCCTCCTGCTTCACCTCTGACTACTTCTCCTCCTTCTTCTCCTCCATTGTTAGTTTATTCTCGTCGCAAGGCTCCTCCTCTACTAGATGTCTCTACCCCTGCTGCTGATCCTCCTGCTTCTAACGACTCTGATCCTACTATACACCGATATCCTCCTCGAACGCGTCATCCTCCAAAACGGTTGGGTTGGTCTAATACTTGTTTTTCTGCTTCCTATCGTACCTTTTTGTATGCTATTCACTCTTTTGTAGAACCTCAGTCTTACAAGGAGGCCTGTCAGGATCCTCATTGGGTTCAAGCTATGGAGGATGAGTTGTCTGCTTTACAAAAAACTAGTACTTGGGAGTTGGTTCCTTTGCCTGCTGATAAGAACCTGGCTGGTTGCAAATGGGTCTACAAAGTCAAGACTCATTCTGATGGTTCTCTTGAGCGTTACAAAGCTCGTCTGGTTGCCAAAGGTTTCTCTCAATAGTATGGTATTGATTATGAGGAGACATTTGCTCCTGTTGCCAAAATGACTATTGTCCGTACTTTGATCTCTGTCGCTGCTGTTCGTTCTTGGCCTCTTTATCAGATGGATGTTAAGAATGCTTTTCTTAATGGCCATCTCACTGAGGAGGTTTACATGCGTCCTCCCCCTGGTCTTCACCATCCCTCTGGTCAGGTTTGACGTCTTCAGCATGCTCTATATGGTCTAAAGCAGTCTCCTTGTGCTTGGTATGATCGATTTCAGACTGCTGTTACCGAGCTCGGGTTTCATCCTTCTGCTTCCGACTCTGCTTTATTTTTGCGACATACCTCGGCTGGTTTTGTTGCTCTCTTATTCTATGTGGATGATATGATCATCACTGGCTCGGACTCTTCTGCTATCTCTGAGGTCAAGCAGCATCTCTTCCGCACCTTCGAAATGAAGGATCTGGGTCCATTACAGTACCTTCTTGGTATTGAGGTTGCTTCTTCTCCCAAAGGCTATTTTATGTCTCAGGCTAAGTATGCTAATGAAGTCATTCATCGTGCTGGTCTTACTGATACTAAGGTTTCTGATACACCTATTGAGCTTAATGTGAAGCTTAACTCTATTGATGGTGTCCCTCTGAATGATCCCACTTTATATCGTGAGCTTGTGGGTTGTTTAGTTTATTTGACTGTCACTCGCCCTAATCTTGCTTATGCTGTTCATGTGGTTAGTCAGTTCGTTTCTACTCCTCGCTCTACCCATTGGGCTGCTTTGGTTCGCGTTCTTCGCTATCTCAGAGGTACCATCTTTCAGGGCTTATTGTTGTCCTTTACTTCCTCTTTGGACTTGGTGGCCTATGCTGACTCTGATTGGGCCGGTGATGTTACTGATCGTAAGTCTACATCTGATTTCTGTATGTTTCTTGGAGATTCGTTGATCTCTTGAAAAAGCAAGAAACAACCAGTCGTTGCTCGCTCTACTGCTGAAACTGAGTATCGTGCTATGGCTCATGCCACTGCTGAGATTGTTTGGCTTCGTTGTCTCTTGGCTGATTTGGGTGTCTCTCAGTCTTCTCCGACATCTCTCTATTGTGACAACCGCAATGCTGTTCAGATTGCCCACAATACTGTCTTTCATGAGCGGACGAAACATATTGAGATTGATTGTCACTTTGTTCGCCAGCATCTGCAGTCTGCCTCTATCTCGCTTCCTTTCATCTCTTCGGCTTTGCAACTTGCGGACTTCTTCACCAAGACTCATACTACAGCTCGGTTTCAGTTTCTTCTTAGCAAACTCTCAGTGTTTTCTGCTAAAACACCTTGAGTTTGAGCGGGGGTGTGAGAATATAGAATATATAAATATATATTATTGTGTGTTTTGTACAAATTAGAGTCCTATTAGAGGCATAATTATGATTGTGTTAGAGTCCTGTTAGAGATATAATTGTATTTTTGGTTTAGGATTTAGGGCTATATAATCTAAGGTCTGATTGTAATCTTTAACACATTGAATATACAAGATACAGAAAAGCTTTCAAGAATCTTACAACTATATTTTAGAGTTTACTGTTGTCTTCTACTTCCTCTTTGGACTTGGAAGTTTATGCTGATTCTGATTGGGCTGATGATGTCACTGATCGCAAGTCCACTTCTAGCTTCTACATGTTTCTTGGTGATTCCTTGATTTCTTGGAAGAGTAAAAAACAGACTGTTGTTGCGCGTTCCACTGCTGAGGCTGAGTGTCATGCTATGGCTTATGCCCCTGCTGAGATTTTTTGGTTTCGTTGTCTCTTGACTGATTTAGGTGTCCCTCAGTCTTCTCCGACCTCCCTTTATTGTGACAACTGCAGTGCTATTCAGATTGCACATAACAGTCTTTCATGAGCAGACGAAGCACATTGAGATTAATTGTCATTTTGTCTATCAGCATCTACAGTCTAGTTCCATCTCGCTTTCTTTCGTCTCTTTGGCATTGCAATTTGCGGATTTCTTTACGAAGATTCACACCACTGCTCGATTTCAGTTTCTTCTTGGCAAACTCTCAATGTTTTATGCTAAAACACCTTGAGTTTGAGCGGGGGTGTAAGAATATTATGTAATTATGGAAATATATCAATTAGGTTGATTGTGAATATTCGATTGATTGTAGATTGATTGTATAGGGTTATTTCCTATTATAGATTAGGTTTAGGATTGCTATAAATATTGGTTGTAATCTTTGTATTACGAACAATTGAATATATAAGTTTATTCAGAAACTTACATGCACAACTATTGTTGCTGCTACAAGCAACTTCTCCGACACAAATACGATTGGAGAAGGTGGTTGGGTCCTTTTCATAAGGCAAGATATGATATGTTCAGTCGTGTAGTTAAGAATAGATCATAATGTATTGTTGTGCGCCTTATATATGACACCTACAGGGCAAATTGTCCACAAAACAAGAAATAGCCGTGAAAAGGCTGTCAAAAGGTTCGGGACAAGGTCTCGAAGAGTTTGAGAATGAAGTTACCTCAATTGCCAAACTTCAACATAGGAACCTTGTCAGGCTTCTTGGATGCTACATTCAAGGAGAAGAAAGGATGTTAATCTATGAGTACATGTGCAACAAAAGTTTAAATTATTTTATTTATGGTTTGTGCCTCTAAACCCGTTATATTTTGGATTTGTTCAGTCACCTGCATATCGCTTTCCTACATGATCACTGACTTATGCATCTTAAAATTTACAAAGGGTCGAAATGATGTGCAAATCAGAATAAAAGTGCATTACTAGCTCGGCAAAAGAGGTTTGAGATTGTCATCGGGATTGCACGGGGACTTCTGTATCTCCACCAAGATTCTAGATTAAGAATAATTCACAGGGATCTCAAAGCAAGCAATATTCTGCTAGACAATGATCTGATTCCAAAAATTTCAGATTTCGGCTTAGCAAGAATTTTCGAAGGAGAACAAATTTGTGCGAAATCAAAAAGAGTCATTGGAACATAGTAAGTTCTATTTACTTCAAATTAAATCAAAATTTTCTATCATTCAGAAGACTTTATGGTTGCAAATTCTTGCAGTGGCTATATGTCTCTAGAATAGGCAATTGACGGGAAATTCTCTGTGAAATCTGATGTATGCAGTTTGGGTGTGCTTTTGCTAGAAATAGTGAGTGGCAAAAGGACCACAGGTTTTCATCATCTTAATCACCTCCACGATCTTCTAGGGCATGTAAGTACTAGAATAGTTATCTCTCTCTATATATATGTCTGTGCATATCTATCTAGCACTATCCCTGTGGCTATCTAACTTGATGCATATCTACTGTTTCTTGAGGATGACAAAATATATGCTCTGCGAAGAAAATAAATAAACTAAGTGCATGGTTTGCAATTACTTTAGGCATGTTTGCTGTGGAATGAAGACAGGGCTTTGGAACTAATGGATGCATGTTTGAAGGATTCATGTGTTGAATCTCAAGTACAGAGATGTATTCAAGTGGGCCTATTATGTGTTCAGAAACTCCCACAAGACAGGCCGGCAATGTCATCTGTAGTGTTCATGTTGGGAAACGAGGAAGCAATATTGCCTCAGCCTAAACAACCTGGTTTCTTCATCGAAAGAAGTTCCATTGATACAGATACTGCATCAAGAATTGAAGAATTTTATACGAATGGTGAAGTAACCATAACAATACTGGATGCTAGATAGAGTATTCATCGCAGTTGTTAATATGATTTTAGAAATTGATGATTCAACTTCAGAAGTTTTGTGGACTTCATTTTGTTTCTTAAAAGCACCGAGCTCAAAGTCTTAAATTTTCTGTTTATTTATTATTTGGTTTCAAATATCAAATCCCTCTCCTCTATAATAAGATACAGTAAATCCCATGGATCTTCTATAAGTAAATTAACCACCAAATCATGATATGAGAAGCACCTAGATTTTCTGATGGGCCTAATGTATAACGTGACTGCATCAATAACTAAAATATAGAAGAATGACTCATTAAGTAATGTTTCACTCAGCACAAACATTTCCAGTACCCAAACTTTACATAAAGACTATTCCATGGCCAAAAGTTTGGCATTGTGATTGGTTTTGGCACGGTTTCAGTTCTTTAGTCCTGTAAAGTGGGCCAAAATAAAATTTAGACAAGCTTGTCAAGGCAGCTCTTCCAGAAAATTCAAGGACGGTGTTCTACTAGTTCAAAAAATGAAATTTCTAGAGAAGAAGATCCCCCAAGTATCATCTGAATTCAAGAGAGAGAAAAAATTCCACCCTCAAACAATCCTCATAAAAATTAACCCAGGTTACTAAAACATAATAAATCATAGCTCAAGTCATCTGAACAAAGGCTTGATTGCAATTATATGGGGGAAACCATTTGAAAGTTTTAACACTGCATAAAATTATCTGTCAGTAATTGTTATCAATGTCAAAAATTTCAATGAAATGAAAATGAAATCAAAGTAAGTCAGCGAGTCCACTATTCAAAATCGCAGGCTTTTCATCATGAGCTCGAATTCAAGTTAAATGGACCACAAATTTATGATGCCATGATATTCTTACAAATATCAATTGTGCAAATGAGGACTAAATATTTGATGGCAATGCAGAGCTACGAAAGTGAGGGTCATTAGCAATAAATATATATATATATATATATACATTTGAGAGTTTGAGAAAAGAATGGCAAACCGTAATTGCGGAATCGAAGCTGTCAGTCCTTCGATTTGTAGTCTGTTCTGTCAGTCTACATTTTGAGTCAAATTTGATTTTCTTTCAGTTTGGTTGCTGAGAAACTAGGGAGAAAAGGGAGAAGTTATTGGTTGGTCTGGACACCGCCAGGTGGTGGCCATGGTATTGTGATTGATCGAGTAGGTGGTGCTTAATTTTATGTCGGATGACTGAGAAGAGGAGCATGGTGGATGGTGGATTGTGATTGATGAGCAACATTATCACATGGCGCCCTAAAAGGGCCAAATAATTTTTCGAGAAAAGGTAGGTGGACACAGGAAAGGACTACTAAAACCCAAAACCAGTTACGAGCTGCAGAGTAGTGACTCATCCCAAGCATATTTAGGCCATATTTGTTTAAGCGGATTGAATTAAGTTGGATTAGCATTCTCATGATTAATAGTTTTAAGATTACGAATTCTTTGGATTGTGTGTTCTATCTTATGTTTGGATTATAAGGAGGACTAATAGTCCAGACTTTAGCTTAATCTTTCAATTTATATCCCACCCCTCTCTGTGGGATTAAATAGTCCATCATATGTGGGATATCATATCCGGATAGATTGTTAGTTCGTATTTCAATTGTTTAACCAAACATTGGATTAATAATTTTATTGGACTATTAATTCAATCTCAAACTCATGTCTATCCAAACAAACATGACCTTAAAGAATAAAGTTTTGGACCCCCAGTGGGTATTAGGGTCCCTTCCTATTGGTCCAAAAAAATAGTTTTTTTTTTTTTAAGTTTTCAGCCAACCCCGGGCCGACACGTGGCACTGGGGTCACTGGGGGTCTATAGCATTGCTGATATTTAAAAACCTTTCCGCATCACTCTCAATAAATTTTAAATAAAATTTATAACTAAATTTTTTTCATATTATTGAATAAATTATAAATATATTTTTTAGAATTTACTTAAAATACGAATTACCTCCTGTAATTTAAAAAATTATAAATATCTCCCTGTTAAAATTTTTTATATAACAAAATTAATTGAAAAAGTGAAATTTCTAACTGTTCACCTATACAATAATAAAATTATCTGAACTATTAATTAAAATAAAATTTTAATATTTTTAAAAACTGTTAATTAACTTAATAATTTATTAGTAAAATGACATATTTGTTATGAAATTAGAAACATTAGGGGCATAATGTAATTTCTAGATGTAATTTAAGTAAATCTCATAGAGGTGTATTTATAATTTGAATAATGTTTGAGAGCTCGAAAATCCGTCCCCCCTAATCCCCCTAATTCCCAAAACGGCATCGTTTTGGGCATTTTTTTATTTTTTATTTATTTATTTTTTTTGCTTCTTTTTCCATTTTCGAGTTGAAACACAGAAGGGGAGAGAGAAAGAGAGAGAGAGAGGAGAGAGGAGGAGCACCACCGCCGTCGCCTCGCCATCGCCGAGGATCGTCGCTGCTCATCGCTAGCCGTGGCTGCTCGTCGCCTCGTCGCCCGCCGTGGCTGCTCATCGCCTCGTCGCCCGCCGTGGCTGCTCGTCGCCTCTGCCTCGCCTCCCCCCCCGCCTCCGCCTCCAGCCCCATTTGTTGGGCCCCCTCCAGTCCCTCCTCCTCCTCTCCCTCCCCCTCCAGTCCCTCCTTCTCTCTGCCTCCTCCGTCTGCCTCTGCTTCTTCTTCTTCCCTTCTTTCTTTCTTCCTTTCGTCTGCTTCTTCTTCTCTGATTGAACCAAAAAAAAAATTCAAAAACGACGAAACAACGTCGTTTTTGGTTCGGGGGATTAGGGGGGCTCCCTTTCGAGCGACGTAGCACGACTGTTATAATTTATCCTTTATTATTTTAGTTAGCATTTATATATATATATATATATATACTTATTAGACTCTTTATTTTAAAATTTAATTTTATAAAATATTTATTTTTATTGAGTGGTCAATCGAATGAATGACCGAGTGATCGATCACTTGATGAAAATTGTCAATTTTAAGAGATATTAGACAGTCAATCGAGTGAAAACTATAGTTCCAAATTAGACCGTTTGGTAAGCCTCTCAAACTATAGTTCCAACTTTAAGAGATATTAGACCGTTTGGTAAGCCTCTCAAATTATAGTTTCACATATTGATTTGAGTGTGGTGTTTGTTTTGAGCTTTCAAATCATAATTCTACACTCATTTCTCAAAACTCAATTCAAAACATAATCATTACTTTTCAAAATTCATAACTAAACACATAATTCAAAACTCTTTTCAAAACTCAATTCAAATCAATATTTTAATTTTTTAAATATTTTTTAAATATTTTAATTTTGTTAAGATTTTAAATATTTTAATATTTAAATATGTTACGATTTTTTTAATTTTTTGAATTTTTTTAAATATTTTAATTTTTAAATATTACGATTTTAATTTTTTAAATTTTAAAATATTTTATAAAAATAAATTCAAACTCTATTTTATAAAAATATTTTTAAATATTTAATTTTTTTTGTTATGTATTTAGTTACGATTTGAATGTAGAGTTGTGAAAGTAGTATGAAGTTTTGAGTTATGTGTTTGGTTTTGAGTTTAAAAAATAATTTCTTAATTGAGTTTTGTTTTATGTGTTTGATTACGATTTGAGTGTAAAGTTGTTTTTAAATTTAAAATATTAAAATTTTAAATTTTTTAAATTTTTTGAATATTTAAATTTTTACGATTTAAATTTTTTGAAAATTTATTTTAATTTTTTTCTTATTAAATTTTTTAGATTATTTAAATTATTTATATATTTATGATTTAAATTTTTTGAATATTTATTTTGAAAAAAATTATTTTTAATATTTTGATTTTCGGAATATTTTTAATATTCTTAATATTTTAATTTTCGGAATATTTTTAATATTTTAATTTTTAAACATTTTTAATGTTTATACAGGCCTAAAAAATGAATTGATAGAAAAATTAATTGGCATAGAAGTTATTTGAAAAAAAAAATTATTTGAAAAAAAAATTATTCAAAAAAATTACTTAAAAACAATTAATTGAAAAAAAAATATTTTTTTATTTGAGTATTTTAAAAATAGTTTGGTTATGACTGTTGATCAAAAATACGGATATCGAGTTATGAGTTGTGTGCTTGATTATCAATTATAGGTTGAATTAAGTTTTTAAAACTATTTTAAAAACTTATCACCAAACAAATTTTCTTATTTCACATGTCAAATCAAACTTTCAAAACTCAATTTCACATACAATTCAACACTCTATTCAAAAAACATAACCAAACAAATTTTCTACACTCAAATCATAATTCCACAACTCACAAACTCAAAATACAACTCATACTCTTAAATCATTTTTACAAAACTCTACCAAACGCAACCTATGATTTTTAGTTTTTGAAAAGAGATATGTAGGCAAAGAAAAAAAACTGAGAAAGGAAGAAGAGTAGTAAGAATTGAAGAGTAATGATAATAAAACTATATTTAATTTTAGTCTTTTATCCTTAAAAGTAATTTCACACATGAATAAAATTGGAGAAAAAAAAATCTCATATAAAGGGTATAAAGAGATAAACTAATTATGTAAGTAGAATCACTCGAAATAAAATTAAAAAAATATTCATTTTTTTAAGGGGGAATTCCATTCACTCAAGAGGGAAAAATTGTTTTTACAGACTTACACTCCACAACTTTTCACTTGCACCTTACATATTCTTGTAATTTTTTTATCTGTCCCACTATTTTAAAAAATTTCCTTTTTAATTATCATTCCTTCTAATTTTTTTTTTTTATCTCGTCACACTTTTCAAAATTCCACTCATACCCTTATTTTTAACCCCCAACTTCTTATCCTACTCCTATTCTTTTTAACAAAAATGTTCTCCAAGAAAAATAATAAAAATAAAAATAATAAAAAGGAAGAGTAACAAGTTAAAAAATAAATGAAAAAATTTGGTGAAAAACCCATCATTTGGGAGTATAAGACATTAGATTTAAAGTAAAACATTGTTAGATAATGAGGACACGGTGGAAAGGTCATCAGAAAAAATCGTCGGAAAAAGTCATTGGTGCTAAAAAAGTCACCACTAATTGGCCGAAAAAGTCGTCGACGGTGACAGGTGGTGGTGGTGTAATAGAAAAATATGTGATATTCAACAAATAAGTTGTTGAATGAGTGATATGTGTCACATTTCAATATATAGTTTGATAAATTTCAATAGATAGACAGATAGATTAATTTCAATAGATAGTTATCATTTTGGCCCAAAGAAATTAGCTATGCCCTGAGTGCCTAAAATAAATTACAAATTAGTGAAAAATTTGATTAAGAGCGATCATAAGTTTTGAGAATATTATTTATCTTTTTAAATATAATAAATTATATATATATGTATATATATAGGGGAATTACAAACAAAAAAAAAATTAGAGTTTAACCCTTGTAACAAAATACACCTTGAGTTTTTAATTTTGTCAATTTAAACCTTGAATTTTTTATTTGTTTTCAATCTAAACCATTTGCAAGTTTTCGTTAAGCAAAATTAATTTTTAAAAAATGAATATTTTAGTCATTAACTCAATAAAAAATAATATTTTATGTAAATTTATATTGAGTTTAATAATTAACAATTGAAGGAGGAGCTGTAACGGAAGGATCTGGAGCTTGTTGAACTTGCGGGTCTTTCGGCCAGTCACTAGATGAGTTGACTGCATCTAACCTATTGGTCGTACTGATTGGAGGGACTACACAGGATTGTTGGCTCAAAGCTTGAGCATACATAGTTAGATATTTTGTAAAATATTTTTTTTTTATCAGTTTCACTTGACAAAAATAGGTTAATGATTTAAATTAAAAATAAATAAAAAGATTAGAGTTTAAATTGACAAAATTAAAAATTTATAATTTATTTTGTTAGAAAGTTCAAATTTTGAGATTTATTTTATAATTGTCCCATATGTATAATAACATTTATTGTATACATGAGAGAGAAATAATTTGGGCATGTTTACTAAGAAACAATATAGATATACTTTTTCAGTTTTCAAAACTGACTGATGAATGAGTGTCAAATTCTCTCTGTAGTTCATTATGTTTCTAGAAACTACCCAATATGTCTTATAAGAAGAACAATTATGCATTGTGATCATGTCACAAATAGATTTAAACCATCCTTTTATATGACATGACATGACTATTTCTTATGTTATGACAGAAGACAATTTGCGGTGATGTTTAATTGTGATGGTCCAACCCTTGAGTCTTTAGCAAATTAGCACAATGTTAAGGCTATCTTTCTTGGCAAACAGCTTCAGAGATCTTGGCTAATGAACACAATGTTAAGCCCTGTTTTCTTTTCTTACAATCAGACTCCAGCTATGTCTTTTGCAGAGTAGTGACTCATCCCAAGTACATTTAAAAAACCTTTCCGCATCACTCTCAATAAATTTTAAATAAATTTATAACTAAATTTTTTTATATTATTGAATAAATTATAAATATATTTTTTAGAATTTACTTAAAATACGAATTAATTCTTGTGATTTAAAAAATTATAAAGATCTCATTGTCAAAATTTTTTATTTAATAAAATTAATTGAAAAAGTAAAATTTCTAATTGCTCACCTATACAATAATAAAATTATCTGAATTATTAATTGAAATAAAATTTTAACATTATTAAAAACTGTTAATTAACTTGATGATTTATTAATAAAATGACATATTTATTACGAAATTAGAAACCTTGGGGGCATAATGTAATTTCTGGATGTAATTTAAGTAAATCTCAGAGGACGCATTTATAATTTTCCCTTTATTATTTTAGTTAGCATTTATATATATATATACTTATCAGGCTCTTTATTTTAAAATTTAATTTTATAAAATATTCATTTTTATTGAGTGCTCAACCGAATGAATGGCCGAGTGATCGATCACTTGATGAAAATTGTCAACTTTAAGATGGTCAATCGGGTGGAAACTAGATTTTGCTAATTTTGTATTGTTTGTCTACATATATGTCGTCACATTCTTTTAAAAAATATAAATTTAATAGCCAACCACGGTTGTCTAGCTAGACAAAAGAAAAAATATATATATATTTAAAATTTGTATTGTACTCCAAAAAAAAAAAAAATAGAAAAAGAAGAAGAAGAAGAAGAAGTTTTGATCCACCACTTGGTGAAAATTGTCAGTTTTACTTTTGGTAGTCGACTGGGTGGTTGATCACTTGATGAAAAAATAAGTGTATAAATTATAAACAGTATATTGCTACATCAAGAGATGTACTATAGTAATCACAAATTTTGAAAATATGTAGCGAGGCTATTGGAGGCAAATTTTCCTACGTTTGCTCTATATTTTGGTCTAGAAATAAGTTTGACGAGACTGATGTGAATGTTCTTGGTGGGAGATCAGTAAACAATGTAGCCGTTTAGGATGAAGGTTTGGATGAGAATGGAGCTATTTTAGTCACAAAAAGACAAAATAAATTTTTTAGTCTCCAAGTTAAAAGTTGTCGTATTAATCCATAATCATTTTTATTTTTCTCTCACAAAAGTTAAAAAAGTCAAAAAGTTCATCCCAAATGAGGCTATTTTAGCTAAAATGCCAAAAAGTCAATCCACATCCCAAACGAAGCCAATGTTGCACATGGCCTAACTTTGTTTGGTAACCTAGAAAAGAAAATAAAAGAAAATAATTGGTGAAAATAAAATAAAATGAAAATCAAATCAAATGAAAATGAAAATAAAAGAAAATAATTGTGAAATCAAATGAAAGAAATCAAATCAAATGAAATAATTGGTAACCTAGAATCGAAAGAAATCAAATCAAATGAAAATAAAAGAAAATAATTTTACAAAAAAAATAAAATAAAATAAATGAAATGATTACGTAAGTTAAGAGAGAAAAGAAAAAAAAAATATTGTGAAAATAAAATTTTAAAAAAAATGAATTTCTCTCTTAGATTGTTTGATTAAGTTATATAAAAAATAAATAAATTGAAATGAAATGATATCATGTTATATTATTAAATTAACTTATTGGTGTTCTTTTTTTTTTTTTTTTTTTTCTCTATATCTAAAAGAGTAATTTTGATATTATAATAAAATAGTATTTAGTTGGTTTCTTTTCTCTTAAAATCTCTCCACTTTTAGAAACATTCAAAATAGATTTTTTCTCATTTCACTCTATTTCTCCAAACGAGTGATGCGGACCGAAAGAAACACATTTGTTTTATTTTATTTTCCTAAATCACCCAATCTAAATGGACAAGGGTATACTAATGACTCGAGTTTATTCTGAATGAGCAATGTTAGGCATCCAAATGAATTACTAAATATTTACATAGATATGGAAACTACACCACCTCACCACACATTCATACGAGTAATATTTGGTAATTCATTTAGGTTCTTAGTATTTGTATTCTCAAATCTCTACTCTTGAAGTTACCTAGGGCATATGATTAATAATTATAGAAAGTGTTGGGTATCTCTTAAGTTTAAATTTAAAAAACTTAAGAGAATTTGAGCACGGTCCTGTTTAGATAATTTAAACTATTCATTTTGTAAGACACTATTCACATATGTTATTTATGAAAAAATTAAACTAATTTGATAATTACTACTTTTTATTTTATTGTGTTTGTCTTAAAAAAATGAATAGCTTATTTTTAAAAGTATACTTATAAAATGAAAATATTATAATTATTGAATCGATTTAATTTTTTTTTGTAATAATATACACGAAACCATATGTGTGTGGATAAATTATTCTCAATGGGTTAAGTACATCACATTATTATGATGATGTGTGGTATGTCAAATTAATGAAATTTTAAAGAATGTGATACTGATTTTTTTGAATTAATAATACATTAGTAAAATTCGTAAAATTACTCATTGTGACTTTTTCCCCCTATATATTGTTGGAAAAATTATCAATAAATCTTATTTTAATCTTAAAATTACTATTGAATTCTATCAAATTTAAATATGGACAACTAAAGTCTTCTTTTTCAAAAAGTTTAATTCTCCATAATGGGATATGTTATCCCAATTTTATCCTTCATTTAATATGAATAACAATTTCATAAATAATTTTTATTTAACTAAAATTATATTTTTAAATTACAAAAATTATGATATTATATTAAAAAAATCAAAACCCACAATGGCAAATCAAATTTAAATATGATATGGACAACTAAAGTCTTCTTTTTCTAAAAGTTTAATTCTCTCTAATGGGATATATCTCAATTTTATCCCTCATTTAATATGAATAACAATTTCATAAATAATTTTAATTTAACTAAAATTATATTTTTTAATTATAAACATTATGACATTATATTAAAAAAATCATAAACCACAATTGCAAAAATTATCAATAAGTTTTATTTTGTTTTGAAAATTACTATTGAGTTATATCAAATTTCAATATTAACAAATAAGTCTATTTTTAAATTTTTAATTGTAGTTTCAATATTAAAAATTTTATTTTAATTAAGTTAAAATTATTTATAAAATTGTTGTTTATAGTAAAATTAAAATAAGATACACTATTATGAAGTAGTAAATTTTTCGAAAACATTTTATGATAAAAATAGGATTTAGTTGTTCATATTAAAATTTAATAGAAGTCTTACACGCAAAATAAGATTTATTGATAATTTTCCTATATTCTTTCTATTGGTCAGAAAATTGATGATGCCAAATTCCAAAATAAATTATATGGGTTTAGATTCTCTAAAATTTGATAATTAAATTATTGGTAATTTTCCTATATTGTTTCTATAGGTTTAGTCATCCTAATTTGATATAATGCTTGAGCTTGGTAAGTTGATTTTGGAGTTGATCTCAGTGATTTGAACTGTTTATTTTTTTATACTCGTTAAATAGAATATTCATGTAAAAAATTAAGATGATCATATATGGTAGCTATATGCTTGAATTACATTTATATGATGGAAAATGAATGACTACTCTTAAAATTATAATTGTCATTCATTTTTCAAAAAAACAAATATAATTTAAACATATAGTTACTAATATTCAATCATCTTAATTTTTTGTATGAATATTTTACTTAACAAACTTTAAAAAGTCAACAATTCAATTCATCTCAGGTTTCAATCCCAAAATAGATCCACACCAAACCTAAGAAGGCTCTCAAGTTAGATAAATCCAATCCCAATTATATGTACTACACACCCTCCAGCAAGCACCCGCTTGCCGCCACCAACACCTCCCCCTCTCCTCCTTCTCCTGCTGCTCCCTCCACCAACCGCTGACAGTTTATTTATATTTTGGAATCTTTGTGAGTTTCCTAATATGAGAACTGTTTGCCCTCATAATCACTTTCTTCTAGTACATGGGTGCATGTTCTTTGATAGGGCTTGGCAAGAGGAGTGTCTATTTCCCTTAGGGCACAAGATGGGTGTTTTTGGAAAAAATATTCCGTATTCCATGTTGGCATTGCTTCAAATGGATTGTTTTGTAGAAAATTCTATTTTCACAAACCTCCTTATCTCAGTATATATCATTTTTCAATACACAAACTTATTAATTTGATTTTTTGATTATTTTTTTCATTCCACATACTTAAATGTTCCAATTATACCTTAACTCATATCTTGTACATACCACCTAAACCCTGCTTTCACACACCTTTACCCCATTTACCAATCTTCCTTCTTTTCAATAACCACAATTTCTTTGCTATCAGAGGGGTTCCCAAACTGATTAATAATTGCAACTTTCATGGCATTTTTATAACATTCACCAAATTTCATTTCCATTTCACTGCTCTCTTGGGTTTCTCAACAATTAGGTCTAGGCTTTGGGGACGAAACAGTTGATGTAACCTCTCATTTGCTTTGTTTTGAGCTAAGAAAGAGTGTTGTTGCTCATTTTCAGTGTTGTGCTTCATGGGTTTGTGAAACTAGGGTTATTAATTAGAGTTTTTCAATTGAATAACTAGCAAGATGACTAGGCAGTTCCTGTCAATTTTGATCAAATTCCAACTGCTCTGGTTATTCGACAAATTGCAAATAGTGATTCTTCAAGCAATAAATTGTCATAGGAATTGAAATTTGGCTCTAAAGCTGCTGTGCCCCCGAATTCGGCATCCTATTTGGATGAATTTGTTAGTTCAGGCACCCCAGCCCTCACTGCCCACGCCATTTCACCCTCGCCAACCACTATATTTGTTCCCCCAATATGTATATGTATATATATATATATATATATCGATCCATTGCAAGACCATTGTGTTTAGTCCAAAATCAACAATACCGGATTATGAGCATGTATGAACTTAAGGTTCCTAACAATCAATCAGTCCAAACAGCCATTTTTTAAGAATCGACAATCTGTAAGCAAGATGGCACAGTATGTATATATATATAATAATAAAGAATAGAAATCACAGTGTATTGAGATTGTTTTTGCTTTAAAAAGATGTGTATAGAGAAAATTCTGATATAATATTGTGGGTGTGTTTTGATGTCTATTATAATAATTTTATTTTAGGGCACAATTGTAATTAAAATAAAATTTCATTAAATGTGTGGATAGAGATAAGTAAGCGTGTAGAAATAAAATTTCTAGCATGTGGGCAATGAATAATTGTCTGTGTTTTTTAAACCATTTGATTTGAGTCTGCAAGCTGATACCATTGTATTCTTTTGAGCCTGATGGTAGGCAATTCTATTCTACTATTTTATGGTCACATTTGGTTGTGGCGTGGAGGAGGGGGAAGGAGAGAGACATTTTCGTTGAGTTAATTTTTATCCTAGCAATATCGAAATCCAATTCAGATCGTTGATTTGATGCCATGATTACGATTGCAATAGTGAAGAGATAAGAATCTGTAGAAGCGAGGACTATTCAAGTCAAGCATTCAAACAGACAGTAGAATTCCAAGTCTTCTATTTAATAACCGGCACCAACTGAAAGGTACATACACAGAAAAGACCATGGAAGACTTGGGTCTGTAGGTCTTTTTCTTTTTAAAATTGGACATCTTTATAAATCGAATAAATATTGGAAAAAACAGATGAATTCCATGAAATTGGAGATTAGATTGTTAATGGAATGCCTCAAAATATCTTTATTGTTTTCCTCTTTATTTTCCATCTTAATTATCTCCAATGCAGCAGACACCATAACCAAAACCCACTCCATTTATGGCAACAATACCATTGTTTCATCTGGTGGAAGCTTTGAAATGGGTTTTTTCAGCCCTGGCAATTCCCGGAATCAATACCTTGGAATATGGTACAAGAAAATATCTGTCAGGACTGTTGTATGGGTTGCCAACAGAGAAATCCCACTTGTTGATTCATCAGGCGTCTTAAAGATAATCGACCCTGGAATTCTGGCCCTTGTCGATGGTACCGGCAACATTATTTGGGCTGCCAATGTGACAAGATCCACACAGGATACTGTTGCACAACTTATGGACTCTGGAAATCTAGTTGTGAAAGATGCCAATGATGATAACCCAGAGCATTTTCTGTGGCAAAGTTTTGATTATCCTGGTAATACTCTTTTGCCAGGCATGAAGCTCGGAAAGAACTTTGTAACTGGCCTAGAGCTCAAACTCTCTTCATGGAAGAGCAGTGATGATCCAGCTAAAGGTGAATTTACATATTGGTGTGATCCTGGAGGATATCCACAATTTATTCTAAACAGCAGTTCAACTAAGGTCTACCGAACTGGGCCATGGAATGGTATCGGGTTTAGTACGACAAGAGTCTTGATTAGTTCCATCTTCACATTGGAATTGGTATTCACTACAGACGAGGTGCATTATAGTTATGAGACCCTAAGCTCAGTTGTTTCAAGGTTTGGTCTGAGTCATGATGGCATTGTACGACGGTGGGCATGGATTGATCGAACACATGAATGGGCCATTTACCGGACTTCACCAACAGACAGTTGTGATCTCTATAATTTGTGTGGTGCAAATGGTATCTGTAACGTTGCAAACTCACCAGAATGTAGTTGTTTGAGTAAATTTGTGCCCCAGAACGAAACAGAATGGGGAAATGGAGATTTTTCTAATGGGTGTGTTCGGAGGACACCGTTCGATTGCAATAATGGAACTAAATTTCTCAAGTATTCAAACAATAAATTGCCGGACACACGGTATTCCTGGTTCAACAAGATCACGACCCTAAGGGAATGTGAGAAGCTATGCTTGAACAACTGCTCTTGTACAGCTTACACAAATTTAGACGTAAGACGAGGTGGAAGTGGCTGCCTGCTCTGGTTTGACGAGTTGATTGATATGAAACAGTACAGTGAAGATGGGCAAGACATTTACATAAGGATGGCTTCCACTGAGTTAGGTAAGAATTCATTCAAAACACCTAGTAGTAGTGGTTTTACCAAGCACACCATCCCTGTAGCTTCCCCTGTTTTAATCACTTCTTTAATCATAATGTTGTGCAATCTCCATTTAAAATACCAGACCTGTCCTTCTCCAATCAAACATGTGTACCCAATTGTAGAACATTAGTGCACTGCTCAAGGAAGCTTCTACTTTCTAAGATATTTCAGTTTCAATTTCTTCACCCACTCATCAATGGTAAAACTAACACCATCAAAGTTTGCTGTGACCCAAAATACCGCTTGGACCTTGATTACGTCAATTACCTCACTTCAATAAATTTCCTTATGATTAAATAAATATATAGCATCATTCCTTGTTAACCATAAGCTACACAAAACGGCAGATAATAAGGGAGCAAGGATCCTCTAGAGTTTTTTTTTCTTAAAGTTTCTTAGAATGGTGCATTGTGTAGTTAAGATTTAATGACAAGTCACATCAATTTTTCAGCATTAAATCTCAACCACACAATACACCATTTTAGAAAATTTTAGACAAAAAACACTCTAGAGGATCCTTGGTGATATGCATATGTCTGTGCTCTCGTGGTTCTATTACTTGAATGAATTGACAATTTCTTTAATGGGATTGAGGATTAAACAGTTCAACAAGTTGGCTTCAGTGGCAAGAAAAAAGAGATAGTCGGAGTGACCTTGGCATCATTATTTGGACTTCTTTTTCTGGGTGTAAGTGTAACGTTGCATCTCCGAAAAAGGGAAAAGAAGAATTCACAGCTGAACAGAGAAGGTATCTGAGATAAGCATTCTGTGGTAAACTTATATGCCTTTGTCTTAATTTAAAAAGAAAAAAGAAAACAAATGCTCGCTCATATATATAT